>NC_089823.1:187993120-189243120 GCF_035046505.1 Tiliqua scincoides
GATCCCTGTTTGTGCAGAAAAGTTGATTTCTTATACTGCCAGAGGCCCAGAAATTGGAAAGAGCCTAATTCTAGTTCGTAAGCTTATAGGCAGTAGGAAGCTGACACTTTTAATGAATTAGTAGTACAAGGTTAGAGGTATTCTGAAAACAGAAGCAAGCAACTCAGATGTACTGTTGAGAATCACTCAGGTGTCAAGGGGAAGCCCACCCCAGAATTCCTTGCCCCTATTTATTGCAGCCTGAGTGGAGCCTCCTGCTTCACATTCACTGCTGCAAAAAGGTTTCATGCTGCTATAGTTCATGCACTTCATTATCAGGGAAGATAATTAAATATTGGGAAAAGCCAGTTCATGTGAGAATGTGAATAAACCAGTAGAGAAGAGAGCAAAGATGCAAAGGAAGAGTGAATAAAGCAAGGCAAGGCAAGCATATACCAGTTCCTCAAGGCCTATTATATATAGTACATTTGACCCTGTAATAGCTCTATTCACATGCACAAAGATGTACTGACATGTTGACATTTCTCTTCAACAGCATGCAAAGACACAGAAATATATTTTTAAAAGTAAAATACTCATAAGGACAGGTTAAGTTCTGATATCAACAACACAGGAGGATAACCCTCTCCCAGTAGGGAAAATAGTCCCACGTTGGATTGCTTCTATTGATCAATCATCATTTATGCTAGTCACATAGACGCTCACTCCAAGTTAATTCAATGCCTACCTCACCAAAGGGTTGACCAGCTGCATGGAATTTTATATATTTAAAAACATTTCTACCCTGGCCTTTCCTAACCCAGCAGAAAGCTCAAGGCAGCTTGCTAACATTCGCATAAAAACTTAGTAACAGGGTTTCCTGAGGGAGAAAAACAAATGAAGGGCATGCAAATTTGGGTCTCAGCATCCAAGAAAGGAAATCTCCAAAATGATTCACAGCGTTGGTCCAGGAGCATCCTAGAGGGCTCCAAGCTTGCTCAATGCTGAAGTCTACGCTAATTTCATCTCCTCCTCCTCCTTATGAAGCAGTCCTTCCCATGAGGTCAGAAGAGGTCTTCCTGTAGGTGCCACCACTGTTGCCATCAGAGGCTTGACTGGCAGCAACACTGTGGTGGTACCTGTATGTGAAAATCACTGAAAATCAGAATGGTGCCCTTTCTACCTATGTGCTAGAGTCCGCGAAAGGCTCATTTATCTTCTCTAACATTTGGAGATTTGTCAGTTTTTGCTGCATTCGTTTGGTTATGTTTTCTCTCTGCCAACACGTTACGTTACATTGCATTTATTGTGCAGAAGGGTTTCTCAACTGTGGGTTGGGACCCACTAGGTGGGTCGCAAGCCAATTTCATTTGACTGCATTTGGGGAAATGTTACACATCTGTACTTTTAAAAGGCTACTGTGTATATGCTTTTAACAATGATAGTAAATGGGACTTACTCCTGGGTACGTGTGGGTAGGATTGCAACCTAGGATTGTTAAAAATTTTCCTGCTTGATGATGTCACTTCCAGTCATGACATCACTTCTGGAGAGTTCTGACAGATTATCATTCTAAAAAGTGGGTCCCAGTGCTAAATGTGTGAGAACCACTGTTGTGCAGTGTTTTACAGTGGGCAGCCCAATCTTGAGCTTCCTGGTGCCTGCTGGATCAGCAGTGCCAAAGCAGATAACGCTGTATCCAGCAGGCACCTGGAAGAAGCCAGAGGTCTTCTCGGAGGACGGGGACATTTGTTAAGAAACAGCAAAATACATTAAAATTTGTTATTACAAATTTCATGTAGTTGTAAAGTGAAAATTAGCAGTGAGGAGGATGAAAGTACATGTGAAAATAAAAACACCAAACAAAAGAACTCATTACTAAATACATTCAAAAGGCAAAGTTGTCTATATGGAGAAAACACAAATGCAAAAGCTTTAGCTCCACTATCAGGGTACAATCATTTTTGCATGCTCCAGCAAATCATCACATGGATCCAATACATTCACATATGTAGCTCTCTCAATTGAGGAATTCGCTACACCTTAATTATCATTCATGACATGTATTTTATTCAATCTCACCTTAAAAACCCAAGATGTCACAACTTCCCTAATCCTAAGTGTAAAAACACACTCAGTCCCACAGGGAGGGGAAAGATGGGGTATAATTTTTTTCAAATAAGCAAATTCACAAATGAGTGATGGATGTTTTTACTTATAAGCAGTATCTAACTTATGTCTTCTCTGCTGAAACAATGAACCCATTTAACTTCTTTATCCGTCTCTCAGAGATCCTGGTTACATTTGCACTCTTCCCTTTTTCTTCTTGGCAGCCTTTCAGATATTGGACAATTCCTACCATACAGGCCTCAAACATTTCTCTTCAAGACACCATACGCCCAGTTGCCTCACTATGTTTCCTGTGATGCATTTGAGATTTTGACCTCTCGGTTCTCTGGCATTATAAATAAGTTTTGACAGTGCTTGCAAGTGTTGAAGAGACAACCCCTGGCCAAGACAAAGACTATGAGTCTGCACAGTTCAGGGAGTTTACTTGCACATTCACAATGCTTTTTGAGGAAGGCCCTACATGCCATGCTAGCAAGATGACTCCCAAAAGGAGAGCAATTCACAAAACCCTGTAAAGGAAGAAAGGCCCCTTTCCTGTTGCTACTGTCCAGGAGACCAAAAAGAAAACTGAGCAGCAAGTTGCTAATCTACAAAATCATCCCCTGCAGGGAATGTTACTGTGCATGGGTGATCGGGAGGGAGTCAGAGCTAGAATGAAGGTCTCACCTATGCAGAAACATTCCTACATGTGGGACTGCACATAAGCCAGATGGGGGGACAACAGTGCATATTGTACATTATTAGAAACTAAAACATAACTTTGTTTTTTTCCCCTTTTTTTTAAAGGAAGGAAGCAATCAGTGTCCGTAGTTAAGGAATAACTTTCCACAAACAAATACATTTTGAAGAAGTCTGTACTTTTATTTCAACATTTAGTTATTAACTAATCACAAAGGTAAGCTCACTCCACCTACCTGTCAGGAAAAGTCCTCTCCTGCATTCCTCCAATAAAAAAAAGGTATCAGATAAATACAAACTGTTGCTGGTTAGATTTGGGGTTAGCGTAAAGTTACAGATAGGATGATCAAGAATCATGCACTTTTACCTGGAGAACCTGCTGCTAATAATTCTGTTCTGCTGACAACAAAGGTACGAGACAGGGATAAGGGAACTAGAAGAGGGAGAGAAAAAAAAGAGATGAGATCAGGACTAAGGAGGACACCAAGGGGAAGATCAATTCTCACACAATGGAGAAATAAAAAACAATTCAAATTAAAGAAAAGTATAAGGGAATAAAAAACTATGAAAGAGTGATTGGAAAATTACTCAAAATTATATTTAAAATTTTAGAAGTCAGCAGACTATACATGTTCCCTAATTACTAAACCTAACAGACAGTGAAACCAACTGAGAATAAAGGTAAACCAGCACATTTCAAAGGTGAAATTTCCAGACATTCACTCTCAGTGTGTTTTATAAGAACACAGAGTACTAAGAGTAGTTCATTCCATTAGGCAACCCAAAGTTTTGCAAAAATCAAACAAGTCATTTTGTTGCCCTTATTTTTGCCAGTGGAAGAAAAGCAGGAAAAGAAGGGCCTAAAATCTTGAGCGTCCTAGTTGTCAAAGGCAAATAATAGTTGTAAATAGAATGCAAGAAAAATCTGCAGCAAGAACTGCATATTTCTTTATGAGTTCATCCTACCCAAGCAATCCAGATGCTACCAGGATAAAGACAATACCCAGACTGTTACAGTAAAAAATAACAGCAAGAAAATAAGGCCCTCCTACAGGTACTTTAAATATCCAATTATGTATGAAGCAGACACATGTTTTTACATCTCCCAGGAAGAAGTACCACTCAAGCCCACCCCCAAATTCCACCATCCACCCATGATCTCTACAAGCACACACATGTGCACACTCCACTGCCCTTCCACACACACCCCACACGCAGATGCCCTTCATCATCCCTATCATTAGAACATATGAAGAGCCTTGCTGGATCAGGTCAAGAACCCACTTAGTCCAGCTCTCTGTAGCTTACCGTGGCCCACCATAATTTCTGGAGGAAAAGTCCATCACATGTTACAAGCCGTGATGGGTATATGCAACCTCCTGATTTTAGAAGTAGGTTGTCTCTGAATGACAGATGTGAGGGAGGGCACCAGGATGCAGCTCCCTGAGGTACCTGGTGGGCCACTGTGAGATACAGGAATCTGGACCAGATGGGCCTTTGGCCTGATCCAGCAGGGCTCTTCTTATATGCCTCTGGGGCACTCAAGACAACAGGATACCTGTATCCTGTTGCAGTGCTATTCCCTTGCATCCATCTTCTTTCACCAATTCACAGCTGCTTTTTCTGAAGTGGCTCAGTGGAAAGATTCCTGGAAGCAGAATCTCTCAGCTCCCAGCATTCGCTCTGCTGACCCCTTTATAGTAAGTGGTGGTAGAGCTGAAGGAGGAGAAGGTAAGCCTTTCCCATTCTCAAAGTATCTGAGAAGATGGGGCAGCTGGGTGGAGTGGCCAAGTAGTTGGTGGACTGAAGGAGGTGGCAGACTTGGGGAAGAGGCCAGTGAGCATGGTACAACCCCATGAGCTTGCTGCATTCCCCCAGTTTGCTGCCTGAAACAAGGGGTTCAGCCAGTCTCATGGTTGGGCTGCCCTTGCTCTCAAGTGGCAAGAGAAGAGGATACTGCTTTCGGAGGAGACATTTCAACAAAAGGGGTGATCAAAGGTCATCTGGAAAAAGAATTACAATTCAATCCTATACTTACTGGCCACCTCTTCTGCTGGCACTGACTAGTGCTATTGTAAAAGGTGCTCCAGCAGCATGCTCAATAGTGTGTGTCCAGGATGCTAGCAGGAAGGTGGGCACCTTCCCACTCACATTGTAATCTCTCTCGCTGCCCAATGGAGCAGGTAAGTCCATGGGAGGGCTTATAAGAGGATGCAAAATCACTAGCACAACTCTGAGGAGACCCATTTCAAATTGGAAGGTTTACAGATATAAGGGGATTTAAATTTCTGAATTTAAATCTGTTTTAAATTTACCTCTGAAGCCTCCTAACCCACATTTGTCCCCGTCCCCCGATACAGTGTGCCGGTTTTTGGCATGGCTGAACCAGTGGATGCGGGGGGAGGATAAGATTGGGTTCTCAGTCACTTCAAAAGCAGACACATGGTGGAAACAAGTGGGAAAGGGAAAGACACCCCACAATATATGCTAACAAAGAAATAAATCTGAAACTGAGCATACCGCCATCAACAGCAGCAGAAATAAGTTATCTAGTGAAGTGGTGATATAAGACCACTTATATTAAAACAGAAATTCAAGGCTTGCCTCATGCTACCCTTTTACTGACTTACATACTAATAGTGCAAGCCTATGCATGATTACTCAGAAGTCCTACTGTGTTTAATGGAGCTTACTCTCAAGCACAGGTTCCTGGTTGTTGTGTTATCTCTTGGAAAGAAGGATAAAGACAAAACACTATAGCTACACATTAACCTATCAAGAAGCTTTATATACAGGATCAGCCTCAGGCAGCAAATTGATGGGGAACACCTACATCTATATCAACACATTTGCTTTCACTGCTTCTCCTCTCACTCCTTGTTTTCCAAAATGAAGCCAAGGGTGGAGAAGAAGAGGACAGGGAGAGGAGAATGGTGAGCTAGAGGGCCTTTGAGCATCTCCACTGGAAATAAACCTCTAGCCCACCACTATCCTCTCCTCTGCATTTCTTCTTCTGGTCCATTCTTCTTTGTTTTCCAAAACAGGGAGTGGGAAGAGATGGCATATAACGATGTAACAGGGGAGCAGCATTCAACATGCTGCTGCAGACACCAGGTGGTCTTGGGCCAGTCCTGTACATATATGTTGTGAGAAACAAAAATGCGAAAAACCAATCACACACGTAAAGATATTCTAACAATGTGAAGTTCTATTAGCAAAGTGCAAAAAACTCATGAACATGAGCAAACTCCAATTGATGTAAACATCCACAGTCTCTCAACAGTTGCAGTCCTTGACCAGTGCAAACCTGCAACTCTGCAAAATGTCATCTAAAATAGCAGCATCTCACACATTTCTGTTAAGAGTTCTAGACTCTAACAGGAAAGATTAACTTATTGACAAATGGAGCTGTGGTTTCAGACAGATCTTTCAGCAACAGATTTTTCTTCTAGCAATGGGTCTTCAACAAAAAGTAAACTTGTCAAAAAATAGGATGGTCAAATATGACTGATCTATCAAGGCAGAAGATCTAAATTCTACAATAGATTCTTTAAATAAATATTTTGTGGTACTCATCTTTACAACCAGACACTGCTGTTGGTTTAAGTGGACACTGCTGTCCACTACAGGCTGCTTATGCAGACAGGCTGCTAGCATGTAACATTTACATCAGATTTCAACCAATACTTAATTCATTAGTTCCTGAATAAATTTCAGACACAGAACTTACCTGGGGATGCTGTAAGAGCCATCACTCCATAGTAAGAAAAAGCACCAGCTTCAAACTTCATTCCTTCTTTTCCAGCCTCAACTTCTACTTTCCCCTATGGAGAGAGATAGAAAAAAAAGAACATATTCCTAGTGGGTTGAAACCACTGCCTCCATGCAATTCTGGAGAATTTCCCCTTCCCACAACATGCAATATATCTCCCCCCCCCACACACACACACTCAGGAGCATCCTTCAATGCAGCTATCAATATACACAGAAAACAAACAAAAAGCAATACATATTTATTTTACAAAAAGCTCTGCAAGGTTCAGAGGATGAGACTTGTGATGCTTGTTTGTTCTTTACTACTATGATCCTTTTTTTTTTAAAGGTGCTTTAAATGTTCTTTGTATAAACATGAAGAGCTTGAATTACACTGTTTACAAAACTCAGTTTAGCCATAATGGTTATTTGGAAATACATGATATGGTCTCCAGCAAAATCTATATTTAACTGCCATTATTTGAAAAAGCTATTTAGCACTCACATCTTTGTAATCTTGTCACAGACCAGGATTTCTCTCCAAAGAGAGAATCTGTGCACAGCAGAGTCTGCATTAATCAAATGGCCTCTACAAGACAATAGATGGAAAGAAGTCTCCAGACCACTTACACTTACAGCCTTATTAGAATTGACAAAGCAAGTAGAACTAGGGGAAGACTGCTTTTGTAAACAACAAAAAGATAAGGAAACCAGGACAGCCTTACCAGGAAACAATATGAAACAGTCACTTCAGGCAGCAAATTCCAGAGTTGCAACTTTCCTGATTTCAACCTACATCTGTACATGCCACTTTAAAAAACTGTGCCATTTCATGTTGACTTTTGGTTTCATGTGCAAGAATATCTAAGGATGGCACTACAACACACACCAAGGGTAAAGCATGAGGGGATACTGGCAAGTCAGTAGGTGGTGCTGTTCTATCAGGAAAATTGTACTACTCTTCAATTGTTTCATAGGTCATGCTAATTTTCAGTTCTGACCATAGACAAACCATCCATAGAAGCGTTTGCCCTGGATAATAACAGAAACATTATGGGTGTACCAGATGTTCATTTTAATTTGAAAACCCAAAATATGCCTTAGGAAGAATATTTCCCACCTACGGTCACATTACATAAGAACAGCCCCACTGGATCAGGCCATAGGCCCATCTAGTCCAGCTTCCTGTATCTCACAGCGGCCCACCAAATGCCCCAGGGAGCACACCAGATAACAAGAGACCTCATTCTTGTGCCCTCCCTTGCATCTGGCATTCTGACATAGCCCATTTCTAAAACCAGGAGGTTGTACATGCACATCATGGCTTGTAACCCGTAATGGATTTTTCCTCCAGAAACTTGTCCAATCCCCTTTTAAAGGCGTCCAGGCCAGATGCCATCACCACATCCTGTGGCAAGGAGTTCCACAGACCAACCACACGCTGAGTAAAGAAATATTTTCTTTTGTCTGTTCTAACTCTCCCAACACTCAATTTTAGTGGATGTCCCCTGGTTCTGGTGTTATGTGAGAGTGTAAAGAGCATCTCTCTATCCACTCCGTCCATCCCCTGCATAATTTTGTATGTCTCACATTGTTTTGAGCATGTTCAATGCTTGGTCATTTTCTCTCTTTCCCCACTTCACTGACATTTCTTACCATATTTTTCCCTAAGGTATTTCCAGACAATCAGGGACCACAAAGTGAATACAATTATATAATGGTACTACACAGCCAATCATATTATCTTTGCAACATCACAACCAAAGCTGACTGAGAACACAGTGTTTCTTAGAGATCCCAGTCAACTAGATAACATTTGCCCTTACTTTGTATGGAAGACCAGTTTCATCCTCTTTTAGTACAGACAGAAAAGCTGCCACAGGAGGAGAATTTTGCCACTGCCAATTGAATTTGCACAAAAACACCCCCCTGTAGTTCATCCTTAGTGGTATTGTTTACTTTGCTTCCCAACAATTCCCAAGCAATTTCAATTAGAAAAGACTCACTTCTGAACTTGCTCTTGCAGTGGTTCCCAAACTGTGGATCAGGACCCATCAGTGGGTCATGAAACTGACAGACTGATAACTGATAAAGAAAAAAGTGTTGAGCGCTATGGAAAGTGAAACAACAGTACATGTGTGTTTACTTGTGAGTAGGTGAACTTAAAGGGAAACACAAAGCCACCAGAATAGTCCTGATCCAATCAAAACATGGAGCTCAACAAACACACCACAAGGAAGACCCTCCCCCACTGTAGTAAAAAGGATAAAAACAGAGGCTTCAGCAGGTGGTAAAGTGAAACTTTTTTTTAGTCTTGTAAAGCTAGGTGGGTCCTAATAGGGTGCTATTTTAAAAAGTGGGTCTTGGTGCTAAAAAATTTGGGAACCACTGTGCTAGTGTTTAATACATGTCTTTCACAATCAGCATTGTACAGAATTACAGAATTACAGCATTGTACAGAATTAAATTATATATTTAAGTGTATTGTTGTGTATAAATACCAAGCCCTAGGCAGCATACCATTCAAAGCAGGGATGCATGGGTGATAGATACTGATAAACAAATATGAACCTGACCTGTAAAATTAGAATGAAGTAATCAACAGGCTTGTTTCGCTGATAGAGGTAGTATTCCAGGGCTTTCTTGTTCTTCTCATCATACTTCAACTCCTGAATGACATTGGGATGTTTTAGTAGCCTTAGGAGAATCTTCTCAGACATCTGGGATGGGCCAAATGCTTCGACCTCTGCAGACATAAGAACCATTTGACATATATCCCCAGAATACATTTGAGGAGTCAGCATGGCTTGCTACTTAGTAATTCATCTTAACAGAAACAACACTTGTGGAAATATTAGAAAACCTATTTTTCAAATTTGCAAGGTATTTTCATCCATAATAAAAGTCAGCTGAGGTTAAACATCTCATTCAAATACTCAATACCCCTTCATAGACATATCACTTTGTTAATGGGGTAACCACTGGAGCGCACAGACCTGCTGATTATTATTTTTTTAAAAATCATGAATCAAACACATCCAAAGAGCATAACACTTGCTGATCATAAGAAGCTCTGTGGAATTCATACATTAATTCTGCAATGTATGACCAAGGCTTTTGGCTTGTTTTTTTTTAAGAAAACACAAGGCTAATTTTATCTCCAGAAATTTAGACTCTTCCTCTTTTCTCTTTTGCTTACAGCACAATCCTAACTTGCGCTGGAACAGGAAGGCTGCCAGGCCTGCCCTGTATCCAGCGCGAGTTTCGGGCTGCAATGGGGTCAGCCTGGGGCAAAGGGAAACACTTCCCTTTGTCCGGAGAGAGCCACTGCAGCCTCAATGAGTCTACTTAGATCTGCACCATCTCAAGAGGTGGCACAGATTTGAGCAGCCCAGAGCAGTGCTGCGCTGCCCAGGAACAGGGACAGGATCCAGCACAAATGTCAGGTCTTGGCCCCACCCCATTATCCCCTGCCCCGAAATGACTCCTTCTGCCCTCCCTGCACACCCCCAGGCCCCTGCACTCACCAAGGCTGGCCAGTGCAAACTTGCCCTCTGTTGGTGCAGTGGAGGCTGGATGCAGCCTCTGCTGGCTGTCGTACATCCTTGCACCAGCCCAACTGACTAAGTAGTAGGTGCAAACGTGCTTCACGGCATGTTTGCAACCCTCCCAGGCCAGCACAAGGGCCTTGCACCAGCTGAGCACCCTGTTAGATTGCGCTCTTAAATAATTTTCAGATGGTTGAAACAGCAGCTTTGGTTTACAGAGAAGACAATATGAACATGGTACTAAGTTTATTCAGAACCCTGTAAAAACAGCATGACTCAGGCTTGCGCTTGATCTGAACAAAAGGGTATTCAGCCCTGACTAGAGAATTTCAGTATTTGCTTTTTAGTGTTATTTCATTTGCACTGGTCTTGAGGCTTGATGTGTATTTAGTAGCTACAAGAAAAGCAACTGAACTCAGTTATGCTGTTTCTCAAACTATTTCTTCTGAGAATCTATTTGATAGAAGACATGGACAAATTACACAGACATTACTTGGAGGACTGTGTGCAACCCCTCCCAACTCTTTTGTTAAGTGAAAAGCAGTTGCTGAAGCCTGCAATCAGAAGGGGAAGGAGAGCAGGCAGGAAAAATATGCTTAACAAATCTCAATATCTACCCCTCCCCATTTTTCCATCTGACAAGAAGAGCAGCACTTAGGAAATGGTCCTGAGATTTAAAATGACTGGCAGCAAAAGGGACAATCACCCATTCCCTCCCTGCCCCTTCTACCATTTGTGATTTCAGCAACAGCTTTTCATTAAATAAAACTTCAAGGAAAGGTTATGCAGGATTCTGTGTAATAAGCAGTTTAATTTGGGCGGAGCAATCCTAGCTTGCCTCTGAGCCAACACCAAGTCCCTTGCGCTAGCTCCCAAGTACTGCAAACATGCTGTAAAGCACGTCTGTGGCTACTCAAGAGCAGGCTAAGCCAGCACGTGGGTGTGCATTGGCTTTCTGGAGATGCATCCAGGCCTGGAGAAGGTGAGTTTATAACAGCCCAGGCACGCTGATGCAGAAAGTGGGAGAGGGTGGCAGGAGGGCAGAACGGAGGTAGGGAGGGGGTATTTTTGGGTGGGGGGAGTGCGGCCTGGGAGGGGGATGAGACCAGCCACAGCAGTGCAGGCCAGATCTAACCCCTGGGTCCAGTCTGATCAGTGTTACTCAGGCTGCTCAGATCTACGCCCACGAAATTGCAGGCGCAGATTCAAGTGGTCCCATAGGGCAAGCTGGCATAGGGTAAGGGGAATAAAATCCCCTTACTCTGGGTTGCACTCCAGCCTGCACCTACCTTGTGCTGGATTCAGCTCAGGCCAATCAGCCTGCCTGTTCCAGAACAATGTTCCAGCACAAGTTAGGACTGCGCCCTTAATCCAATAGGTTTACACATGGAGTGTGGCAGTTGAACTTAATCTTACCTTCCAGATCCATTTTAAAGTTATTTGTCTACTCCTGGTTAATGTCTCAGAGAGTTTATGCCAAAACAGAACATGAGAGAGAGTTTAACAAGGTAAAAAAGAATACAACAGTGGCATTTTATGTCACTCTGTAACCCAGCCTCCCTGCCAAACTACACTGCCTCACCCACCATCTCACCAGACTCTACTAACAAACCAGCTGTTGGATCCCGGAGTGATCAAACTGTGATAAGCCACACTTGCCTGTTGCTAGGAAACGGTGCATTGCCAAGAGCAACTGTGGTGAGATTTTAACCTTCATTTCGCTGTCTGTCTGTTTGAAGGCTGAGAAGTCCTGCTTTCTCTCCCGATGGGCTACTTTCTTTTTGGTCTTGTTATCAGCTAGACATGGAGAAACAAAATAGTTATATCAGAATTCTGGGAGATATTGTTTAGAAAGAGAAAATGCACACAGGCAACACCCCATTCTCAAATGAACTCTAGAAACTATATGCACAAACATCAAAGCTGCAAAAGAAATTCACACACACCTATGCGATGGTTCATTCACTTGGTTACAAGATTGTGTATCATTTACTACCTGAACAATCTCAATGTTTTCAGTGCTAGAGAATAAACATACGACTGGTCTCTACGGGCTTCAGAAAGCCCTCCAGATGCCACCACAGCTCCAGTCACCTTCAGACAGTTCAGGTTGAGCCAAGCCAAGTTTGGTTCAATGCCGGGGAGCCAAATCCGCGGGTAAAAAAATCCGCAGATAAACAGGCTCAACCTATATTTCAAAAACCCACAATATGAGAAGTATAACTAGAGGTTAAAGCTGTACACAAACATGTACACATCTTGGGAGACACTTTCAATCCGCTCAACTTTCTTACACTACTGTACCGTCTAGTTGAAGCAGATTGAAAAGGGCAAAAAAGATTGCAGTGGTGGAACACTTTACCCCATAGGGGAACTGTCAGCAGCTAACTCTCACATAAAGTATGTAAAAAACACTTCCTGTGATGACACATGTTGGGTATGACAAATGTTTTCAGTTTGACTAGTTCCCAATTTTTTATCACAGTTCTTAAGCAATTTATCTAAAAATGATAAAAAGACAGAACTGCATTAGAAGACAGGCTTCCTACTGGTTAAGGGAAAAGACTCTGGAGTTAATACTCACTGTACAGATCTGTTTCATCTAGAATCTCAGACTTGATGATCTCTTCAATTACATCTTCCAAGGTAACAATGCCCAAGACTTCATAAAAAGGATCCCCTTCCCCTTCATTGTTCACTCGCTGCACTATTGCCAGGTGAGATTTACCTGCACATAGTAGACCAAGACATTAGGATTAGGGCACAACACCTAAAGATTCACAGTGACACAGAACACCACATGATGACATGTATCCTGCAATGTGACAGCAGATGTTTAAAGCAATATTGTCATACTGAAAGACAATCTACAATCTAAAAATGTAACTAGCATTATTGTAAACAGCCTAAAGATGTTCAGGCAGGATAGCTATGTTGTGAGTCCAACAACTCAAGGTGCTTATTTATAGTATTTCCACCCTTATAAGATTCTTATCTTGTGTGTAAGCATCTCTCTCCTTTTCTTCCATTTTATGGTAACTACCAGAAGCCGCTGTCTCCTTTCAGGAAGCTGTGCTATGCGTTTCCAGTATACTCAACGGCATACCAGTTTTCAAGACCTGAATTACTTCTGTGTGTAAATGGCTGACATCAGCAAAACATTCTGGGAATGATTTACTATAGTCTGAGCGTGAGGAAACTTTGATATCTGAAATAAATCTTAGTCACAGTAAAGTTATAATTTTTTTCCATCTACTACCTTTTCCCTAAACACTTAGTGTATTGTGCAGTACTCTTCTCCTGCAGATAGATGAAATCAATCACACAATGAGTTCTTAAAAAGTTCAAAAACTTTCTTCACCACACAGCAGATAACAGCTAACAACAGCAACTCTTGGGTGCCATTCTCAGGCATTTTCTTTGGTTGGGTTTATTCCGTATAGTAAGTCAGATGAATCTTTCAATTATACACAATAATGGGAATGTCACAAAGTCCAATGTGTCTGATTTCATTATTTACTTTCAATGCCAAATGTTTTACAACAGTAATTCTCACACATTTAGCACTGGGACCCACTTTTTAGAATGAGAATCTTTCAGGACCCACCGGAAGTGATGCCATGACTGGAAGTGACATTATCAAGCAGGAAATTTTTTTAGCAATTCTACGCTGCAATCCTACCCATAGTTACCCAGGAGTAAGTCCCATTGACTATCATTGTTAAAAGAATATACATAGTAGCTTGTTAAAAGTACAGGTCTGTAATGTTTCCCCAAATGCAATCACATACCATGGTAGTATCGAGTCTAATATACGTATTAAAAATAAAATATTGAATTGAATGGGAACCCACCTGAAATTGCTCACAAACCACCTAGTAGGTCCTGACCCACTGTTTGAGAAACACTGTTTTACAAGGATCATTAAATGCTTGCTGCATGGACTGCCTCCCCAGCAACTGCTTTACCAAAGTAAATCCAATGCATTTTTTAACAATACAGTAAATTGCACATATCAGAGAGTTTACCAAGAAAAAATTAACCAACTGATCAAAGTCTAGTTAGCAGCAGAATTTCCTAGACATTCAGGGACTGTCTAACACCTCTATACATCAGTCAAATCAGTTTCATGCAGCAATCCTATGGTCACTTACCTGGAAGTAAGTCCCACTAAATTCAGTGGGGCTTACTTCTGAGTAAATATCCATAGTTTGGACACAAGACTACTAGTCAGTTCATCCATAAGCCTGGAAAAAAAAAATCAAAGCAGTTTCATTTGACTCTTTCTCCGACAAAGAGAATTTAGTTCAGGAATGTGGGATTTACGAAACTAAAAAGCATTCAAACTATCCTGTCCAAGTTAAATCATGCTCAAAGAATGATGATATCTTGGAAAAATTAGACCAAGGAGGGGACCTTTTCAACAACTGACATAAACACAGCATCAGGTCAAACCAATTCAGCTTGGTAAGCTTCACATCTGCTTTCCCAGGGACTCAACATAAGCAGTTAAAAACAAATTCTTTGTGAATGCTGTCTGTCAAACGCTAAATTCTTTTGCTATTCCCAGCTTGTGATCATTTAAAAGGAATTTTCCAAAGCAAGGTCTAATATTAGACTCAAAATGAAGTTTCCATTCCACTTACGCGATATTCTCACCAAAGTAACTACTTCATAATCTGATTGTCTTGGAGCTACTCATTTAGATGCAGATGGACATACTTTAAATACCAACTCCACAACACGAGCAAGACTTATCTTGAAGGGACCTTGTTTTACAATGAGAATTGTTATTAGAACAATTATTTGCATTTTAAAATTATGAACATGCTTTGTTCAAGCCCAGAGGATGGTCACGTTACTTCCTTACACAGTTATTATCAAGCTGTCCATTTGCATTCAGACTCTTGGAAGTGCCAAGTCTATTAGGAGTTATGTTATGGCAGCAGATAATATCTGCAGGTCTCTATAATTTCTAATTGTCCTAATCACAGAAAACCAAAATAAGAAAATCTTTTGCCAACAGAAGAATACAAAGGAGCAAGAAATAAAGTGATAATTGATGTTTCCATACAACTACAACACAACTTCCCTGAAAGTTCACACTCTAATAGCCTCTGTATTTTGGTTTTTATTATCATAGACAATACATAACACAGAAAAGAAATAAGTCTGACAAGTTTCTTCACCAAATCCAAACAGCCTTAACCTTTGATGCTAAAAAGGTCATTACAAAAATGCAATTTACAGAAGCCTTAATACATGGTTGGAATTTACAAAACACAAAGGAGGAAACAAGTGAGAGCAATTTTACATTACAGGTGGGGCCTTGGTATTTGCGAGGGATTCATTCTCTGACCCCCCCCCCCCTCCCACGGATGCCAAAAACTGCAAATAAGAAAATCCATGGTTTTGGTCCCTTTACACCATCTGAGGGTGACTGGAGCTGTGCTCCAGAGGGCTTTCCAAAGCCCAGAGACGCCATGCATATCCACCCACGGCCTCTGCGGGCTTCAGAATGGCAGGAACAAAATGCTACTTCTGATTTCCTGGAGGGCTTCCCGGACCTCAGAATGCCTTATAAAGCATAAAAACATCACTTTGTTACTTACTTCCTGAGTAAAACTGGAAGTAGTTTTTTTCCAGCCATAACGGCCAATCTGAATCCCGCAGAAGCCGTGAGCGGATGCGCACAGTCTATGCAGACCTCAGAAAGCCCTTTGGAGGTGACCAGAGTGCAGTTCCAGTCACCTTTAGAAGGTTCAGACTGGGCCTAGTCTGACTCAATGTGAATCTGGGGGTCAAGCATTAAACCAGATCTGTGGATATAAAATCCACAGATAAACAGGCTCCACCTGTATATCAGAACTTGGGTAATTGGTTTATTGAACTGTGATTAGTTAAATTATTAGTTTTAATAATTATTGGTTTGTCTAAACTATAGTTTGAATAAACCACAGCTTCCCAAGTTGAGAGAAAATGGGAAATTGCACTTTATTCAAAACTATAGAAGTAAAAGCTTTCAATCTCACTTCATGCATAAGTGATCTGGTTGTATATAACATACCCTGAAGACTTGAAGACACCAAAATTGTCATTTTTGTCAATATGGGTGTGTAGTACTACGTGAGATTATAAGTAGAGCTGCAAGCTAATTTAATTAGTACGGTGGTTCTCAAACTGTGGGTTGCAACCCGATGCCTAGGTGGGTAGCAAGCTGGGCACACCTGCCCTTGCGTCTGCTTTGGTTCCAAATTGGAGCCAAACTGACAACTAGAGGCCCTTCCAGGGTTCAGCCCATCTCTGGCAGCTGCTCCAACATCACACCAGCTCAGGATGGCCTCCAGAGGCCTCTGAGATTCTCAGAAAAGGCTCCAGAAGTGACTTTTGAGTCCCTTTGGTTTTCCAATAGGGACCAGAAGTGACTCAGAAGTCCATTTCTGAAGCCCGTGCAGGTCTTAGAAGGCGATCGCAGGCAGATGTGACATCAGGGAGACTGCCAGAGGTGGGCTGCAACACTACCCACCAAGGATGAGGTTGATTGCAGCCCATGTAAGTTTGGGAATACTGAATTACGAGTAGAATATTAATATTAATAAATTTAAGCTTTAGTTAGTTGATTTGGTCACTGAAGGCAAATTGTAGGTGATTAGACTGATTAGAGAGTTTAAGGCATGTTTCTACAGCCACTTTGGTTCAAGTGTGTACTGTAATATAAAGGAACAAAAATACAGTACTGGGTTGAATAATGAGTTGTTGTTTCCTTTCCTTCCAACAAGTAGAAGCTTTTGTTTATTAAACCGCAAGTTCTCACACTTCCTGCATCATCTGAAAAAGGCACTTACATTGAAAATTTCGTTATATAAAAAGGGGTTCTGTTATTACATTAAAAGACATTTGACTAACCAAGTAGAAAAATGCTCTTTAGGTACAAGAGAAGGTAAAGGGATCTGTGTGTGCATGGGAGGGATAAATAGTGTCTAGGTCAGTAATTTTCAACCTTTTTCATCTCACGGCACACCGTCAAGATACTAAAATGGTCAAGGCACACCTTCAGTTTTTTAACAACTGACAAGGCACACTATGCTGTCTATGGTGGCTCACATCCCCCATTGGCCCTACTAATAAATGGCCCTCTCCAAAATTCTCGTGGCACACCTGAGGACCATTCGTGGCACACCAGTGTGCCACAGCACAGTGGTTGAAAATGGCTGGTCTAGGTCATCAGGGGAGGGAGAAGATATCATTTCTTAATTTGCTATGGAACTACATTCATATTCTAAAAAAAGAGGAAGTGTGATTATGCAATTTAAGACAAGAATTTTTTTAATTCCCAAAAGATCCAAATAAATTTAGGTATAATAGAAAGTTAGGACATTTTGCCATCTTGGTTCTGAAAGGCTCTACCTGGTAGAAGTAATGTGTAATAATAAAAATATATGAACACACTCTAATATTCATGCAAATCTGTATCTGGGGAATGATTAATTATAAGTCTGCAGTCCATTATAGGCATGATGCTTACTCCACACAGGAGTTCTGGATAGTTGATCATTATCCCCCATCCCCAACTCCCAGTAGCCTTAATAGCAGAAACTTGATCTGACACTCATCTCAAACAACAGGTTTACAATGGATCAGTGGAAAGATCGTGAATACTGCTTGCAATACTCAAACCAGAACTGAAAGCCAGAGAATTGCTTTCTACAATTCTTGGAATACAAACATACACAAAGTAGCTTTTTCTGCAGGTTGTTTATTTTTTAAGCTGTATTGACAGAAGTTCTGATCTGGTATCCAGCTCAGTTTAGGACTGAGCAATTTGTTTGCTACAATATCTAACAGGAATTCAACCTCAATATGTCTGGGCTCATTTCAAAACAAAATTCATTTTTACCTCGATATTATCAACCAACTCCCAAGTTCTTTCTTCCCATTAATGTCTCAGAGAGTCTCTAATATCTTGTCTAAATAAATCTTGAGTTTTGTCGTTACAACCACCTTGTGTAAATCAGAAAAAAGATCTGCTGAATCAAGTGGTAGTTTGCACATATAAATCGGTATCTGAGGAACTAAAAAATAAGGTTTCTGATTTTTCCTCAGAAACAAGAGGAAGACACTAATATATGTGAAATATATAATTTTATATGAAATATAAAAGAATCTAGATCCCTGACACTACCAGGTGGGTATCTGTCATAATGGGACACCAGGTTAAGGCTCTTGCTATTTAATTATCTTTATATACAAAAATCTGAGTTTTTCAAAGCTATACATGATGAAAGGATAATTTCTTGACAAAAGGAGGTTGTCAGTGTCCTTTGTTTTGTTATAGAATGTCATCTCCATTGGACATATTGTCAATAGATGTAGAAACAAGAGCTTTTTGGAAGGAGAAGCTGTTAGCAAAACTCCAGAAAAAGAGCAGGCACTATTTTCAGCTCCTTATGTACCATCCACAGAGCAGCCTTTCATAACTGATGCAAGCATATCTTGTGCCAAACTAAATCCTGGCAGAGTTAACAATGCCAAAAGTTGCCCATTACAAGGTGTAACTGAGAAGAGCACGTAGTTCAGAAAGAGACTTGATAGTCATATCCAATTCTTTTGCTTAGAAGCCTATGCCTGTAGCAAGTAGTAGAACAGCACTAAACACATTAGCACTCCTGTGGAGAAATATTAAAAGCTAGTTTTAGTCGGTGGAGAACCAGCTTGAAGGTACCTGCCATCTCAGTATTCACATGTGCAAATCTGTAAATAAAAGTATGATCGAGCAGTCCACAGAACTTTGAGATTCAGAGATAAGTATGATTGGTTTTGATGGAATGAAATTTTTAAACTACATCAGAGAATGGAAAACACCTGTATTAGGATTTCTGGACACATTGTTATCTGCTGAAATACTGGGAGGGCAATTTTCCAAAACTTGTAATCTAAATGAAGTAATCAATAATGCAGGCTACTTAATGACCAAGGACTGCTTTGAATATGATGAATCTGCTACACAGATAGTACTATTATTATTATTACGTACATAGTACAATTAATGTGTATGAGAAAAGAAGACAGGTCCCTGCCCCCAGGGGCTTACAATCTAGACAGACAAGTGAGGAAGGGGCAGGATTTGGTGATATGGTAAATTGGTGAAGACTCTGCAATTATTTCATGTACATGTACACTTTCATGTACATGTACACTTGGGCATAGTTTCAGGATGTAAAGAGACCAAATGCTTGCACTGAAGATTTCAGAGAAAAGGTAGGTTTCAAGTATGAAATTGAAGGAAGTAAGAGAAGAGACATCACACCAGTGATCTGAGAGGGAGTTCTACGCATAATGACAGCACCTGAGGGTAGGAGAGCTGAAGAAACAAAGGTCACAAGCAGGAGAGTAGTGGGATATGAGAGCAGACAGATAAGGAAGGGCAAGGCCATGGAGGACTCTCAAGATAAGAAACACAGTTTGATGTCAGATTTCTTTTTTAAGCCTGTACAGCACTATAAAGAATAAAAGGACAAGTTCACTTTAAAAGTTTACAAGTTCTAAATCCTTGTCAAATGTAGCTTTGGCTGCCTTTAGTTTCACTGTCTACTAAAATGTATGGCTGTAACCATTAAAACTTTGCCAATAATAATCACTGCTTAGTACCAAGTTCCACTAAAGGAACTGAATGAGACCCTGCACTACAAGCTCCAAACTACTGCAGGGCAAATAAAACTTTTCATAGCCACTATATTTGTAAAGTTTAATGACAGCATTTTTAAAATGGGAATCATGCAGAGCAATAAAAATTTCACAACAAACAGAAACTATCTCTGCAATACATTGTACACTGCACTGCTCAACAGACTGCCCAACCATACCAAAAGAGATCGGTCTTTTTCATAGTGTTCTTTGTCACTTTTGTGATTTCAGTAGTTGATTGCATTCAAGGTGTAGCCTTAATCTTCAGAACTCATGGGGAGTGGGATGAACCACCAATACCAACTGATCCAGACAGGATGTCATCTTTTTGGAACCTCTGAAAAACTCTAGCAAAACCTATGAACTCTGAATCACCTTGCCCAAAATCTTAGATATTCTGGAGATTCAACAAGGCTGTCCTGTTTGCCAAGCTTCATTCTAATTCAGGCACGAAAGTCTCTTAGGTTTATGGTCTATGAACCACATCTCCAGCAGATCACATACAATTTCTGTCCTCTACCTTTTCTTTCTCTTCACATTCCACTGGTGATAAGCTTGTGATCATCAGGCCAGCCACATCACTGAAACAAAAAGATAGAGAAAGGTAATTGACCATGAACAATAAACATGCTATGCAAAGTTGTCTCAGTTACTCCTCAGTTACTTCTCTTTAAAGAAAGGAAGGAAAGTGGACATAGCAAGTGGATGAGTCGAAGGAGTATATTGTGCAACTTGTATCTACATTTATCCTTGTGGACAGAGATGGGGAAAAGAAGTGGGACATGGAAAGAAGAGAGCAAACTATACATATTTGGAAAGAAGAGTAGAGAAAGAAAGCAAAGAGGACTGACTGGAAAAGTAAAGAATAGCGGGTGAAGAAATACTTGTGAGAATATAACAGCAGGACAAAATAGCAAGTTATAGAATAAATGAGGAATTAAAGGCACTGCTATGATAGCACATTCTTTCCACCCACCCTTTCCTCTCTCTGATTATTTCATCCCAGTCATGCATGATAGGTGACAAACTGACCCTTATCATACCCTTTTACAAAAGAACTGCCAAGATGGCAGTTAATGATATAGATAAGCCAATACAGCATAGTTTAGCTTACCAGTAGTAAAAGTACCATGAGTAGTGTTGCCTCTTGTGCTGGCCTTCTGCACCCTGGTGCAACCTCGTAAAGAAGGCGCTGTGCTGGCTGTCCAGGTCTTAAACTCCTCAGAACTTAGTAGTTAATGCTCTGATCTCTCTCTGGAATCTCAAACAAGTAGATTCTTTGAAGAAATTGTTCCCATGCTTATAAAAAAGGCACTCAAAGGTAGAATTTGAACTTTCTTCAACAGTTGTAACAATGGCAGTTCTTGTAGGTATGCAGCAGAATACAATGTGCCATGCATTGGATGTTTATGCAACTTTTACAGATTTTTCAAGACGAATAAGAAAACCATCTTCAGGAATGCTTTCACAGGCACTTAATACATTGGGGTCTGGCAACAGTTACATCAGTTATTGCTATCCATGATTCCCCTAAGACTCCGGCACAGGCTAAAGCCTCCTTGTGATGTGCATCATTCTTGGATTTCCTCACCAGGTACACCTGCAGATCCTGGTGCCCCATATGGGAGTAAAAAAACTGATTCTCATCTTACAGTTGCTTAGAAACAAACAAGTAGAGCTCCAGCTTGCTTCCTTCCATGATCTTGAAGCCGTTTCTGGTTGCTGGCAGTAATTTGATGGCAAAAACAAATATGCAGAGAAAGAGAGTTCACCCCTGATTTTTCATACATGGAATTAAATAGCTAGTCTCCTAGAAAATATACTGAGATCTGAAATTTGAGCACATTCATCATGATAGTTGAAGTGGGAGGTTACTTATAAAATACAGTATCAGAAGATACAGTATTGAGTTGAGATAAAACAAAAGCTCTTGTCAAGGTAAAAGACTCTACTCTCAAACTATGGTTAGAAATAAATTTTTCCTTACTAATGAATACTTCAAACAATATTTTACATAGATATTAGGTTTACATAGATTTACATTCACATTCCTGCCAATCACACACATACCTCCAACACATCTATTTTTTTAAATTTGGGGTGAATTTAAGAGAAGTCCCATAATTGGTTTTAATTTGGATCTACTGGCACTCACACTGAAAATTCTAAAATGTTTAATGAACACGGCAAGTTGTACTGAAAGTTCCTTTTAAATATGTAACACAACATCTGGTGACAACTATAAACAGATTGTCATTTGCTCAATTTAGTAGAATACGAAATGAGACTTGAGTTTTAAAAGGACAAAAGCTTTTGTTATAGCAAATTGTTTTTGCTTGCTTAAAAAAGTTCCGGAAAAATTGCCCTTATTAACCAAACTTTTCATTCCAAGATGAATACAACTCTAGAAATTGTCCCATTTAGGGATGTTCCTGCCTTAACAGGAGGACACTGAATGGCCTAATCAACAATTATATTCTGTAGTTCAGTGTACAGTTTTGCATAATAAGAATGATTACAGCATCTTGAGTTATATTGCAAGTATGACCTGAATGAGATACAAAACTATTTGGCTGGTCCCCTGACACCAATTTACCTTCAGTAAATTGATTCAATTGATTTAAATATTAAGAACTAGAACTACCCAAAAGAAGGAAGAGAAAACATAACAAATGATCAGTATCAGAAGATTGTTTTCCTGATGTCCTTGTATTTTCTTAAAAATATTAGGTCTAACCCACGGGCACTACGTACACATGAAAGCTCTCGCACAACAACAGTTTACCCACTCAGTACAGTAGGGTCTCCCAAACTATGTGTCGCAAACCCATGCCAGGTGTGTCCACCCTCACCTCAGTTTAGCTCCAAATTGGAGACATTCAAATATGGGGAGGCTCCAGAAGCCTCTTCTGGATTGCGCTATGCCAGCAACCCACTCCACAGGCTTCTGCAGACCTCAGAATGTCTCAAAAAGTTACTTCTGGGTTTCAGAAGGCAATTTCCAGTTTGCCTACAAAAACCGGAAGTAGTTTTCAGAGACTTTACAGGCCATTCCGAGGCCTGTAGAGTGGGTCACTGGGCCAGTACAGCCTGGAAGAGGCCTCTGGGGCCTCCTCCAGCACCAACAGGATCATCGGCCAGATGAGGCGGGTCACACTGTGGGAAAGATTGGGAATTGCTGCAGCACAGTATTCGGGACTGTTCCATATGCACATTGCTACTGCATGCATGCAGATACAGCCGATGTTGCAATAATGATAGGAATTTCACGTGCATGTTGAAGCTTCTTGCATAAACTGGAATGCCCAAAGAGTTGCTGAGTGGGCTGATGTAATGGAAGCAAGGCCCATTAACTCCAACTGAAGTTATTTCTGTGAAACTTACTGAAGATCAGTATGAGTCAGTTGTGTTTTCACAGATTTAGGTAATACAGTCAGCCCACTTTAGTTACACATATTCAACCACATGCACTCAGCAAACAAACAAGGAAAAACAAAGGTTTAAATAGCTCAGGTAATTCTGCATGCCATTCCACCTACTAAATATGTGCCTAAGTTCTGACAATGAAGCTGTTGTTCCCTCAGCCAGTCACAGTTCCTGTGAGCCACTTGTAATTTTTTAAGATAAGGGATTTTTTTTAGTATATGTGATTTTAGCTTTATGCTAGGGGTTCCCAATCCATGGTCTGCAAAACCACAGATATTCCATGGGACCATCCATGGGAAGTGCTCCGCAAGCTGACAAAGCCCAGCGGTCGGCTGGTGAGCAGAGCGCTGTGCTCTTGTCGCTTCGCTAGCATTTGTATGGGGCCCTTCGGCCCTCCTTGGTCCAGATTGGGCCCAATTTCGCCATCATCACACCATCACCACATCCTCCCATGGCTGTGCACTCAGTGGTCTGCAATGCACCTGAGTGCGGGCACAGTGGTCCACGCTTGCTGGCGGGTAGGGAACCGCTGCTTTACATGCTAACTCCGGAAAAGGTTTGGGTTGACTGTATTTGAAAAATTAGGTCATGATTATATTTTCTTTATAAATATATCCTACTTCCTTGCAATAATTCTTGATAAAGTCTATCTTTTTTGGCATGTGTTTACCATTTCAATTTGGCAGTACAACATTTGTAAAGGAGGCATTTAAATCTATTTCCCTCCTTTCTGTACACCACTTCAAAAATGTAAGTTTACTATGTATGTAAGTCTACTTACTTACTACTTAAGTCTACCATGGAAAAATGTAAGTGTTTTCCAATGAGTTAGGTGCTATTTAGATCACAGCAGTGACATAGTGGTACCCAGAACACCTAAAAAAGCCAGTATTTTAATTTGAAATGTCAGCATTTAAAAAAAAATTTTTTTAATTAAGATGTCCATCAACCAATTTCTGCATGGCCCACAGGTGTACACATTTGGTCCCTGATGTGTATATGCAACACTGGGCAGAAATGGCTTAAATACTAGTTCATACCTTGGAAAATTGCAAAGCTTCAAAGTTCAACAAATAACATATATAAAGAAAAAAAAACAAAGTATAGCAAAGGAGACAATATGGCAGAATTCCCATGGGAAGCAAATGCATTTGAATTTTTATTGATCTACAGTACATGAAACATTAGAACTGTGACCATTTGAATCTAGACTTCCACTAAGAATGATGAAGGGAAAAGAGCAGTGGAAAACCATGACGCAGGAAAACTGAGGCCAGTTTTGCCAGAGAAAAATATTGTGTCTGCAGGAAGACTCTTTGGTACTGTGATCAAGAAAGCCAAAACAACCAAGATAAAATTCCAAAAGACAAACATGCAGCAGAAGAGACACATTCTGAATCAAGAAAAATTCAAGAAGCTACTAACAGTCCTCTAGTTTCCCCACATAGATTTCAATTTCCAAGATAGGTTAACTGTTTGATACACTCAGAAAATATGGTTTCCCCACAGACTTGGTTGTTTTACTAATGGGCAGATACAGACTTTCTTCCTTTGGGTATTTCAATATTACCGTAGTACTTCCACATTTGCCCCAAACAGTCTTCCCTTACCATTCATCACTACCGTAAGAAGCAGCAACTAAGGCTTTCTGGAGCAAAATTATCTATATGGGCAATAAAATCCTAAGGGCTAATGTGTCAACGGGCCCTGAATTATGTCTTCTAACATACATGAAAGTAAAAGAAATTATTTTGTTTTATATGATAGTAGGTACTAGAGTACTTTATGGAAAATACTGGAAACAGACAAATATCACAACTGAGAGTGTGGTTAAGTTACACTGCTGTACCTTGCTACAGTGAAAAAAAATCACTTGATATATGTATTCCAATCATGGGGGAAATTTCTCCAAATAAATATGGGGAAGGGTGGAAATGTTTTGGAGTTTTCTAGAACACTAAACAAATGTGAAAATCAATAAACACTTTCTTCTCCTACAATACCTTTAACCATCCTTCAACTATTATCTTTTTCATGAATTGCCATATACAAACCAACTGAAAACGGTATATAATTAATACATACTTTAATTCTTGGTAAATTTATTAATATCAAAGTTATGTGTTTGTAGTAATTATAACTAGTTTGTTTTGCAATATTTTTATACTTGTGCTTATTATCGATTGGGGTGGGGGGAGAACAAAAGAAAGGACAGTTAAAAAAGCAAGGACATTGCCAGCAGAGGGAGCAGGAAACTGCCATCTGATTTTCTTAAGACAAAAGGCACTGTGGAACAGAGCCCAAACTCAGAATCAGGAACTTCAGTTGTAGATGTATGCAAAAACAGATAGTTAAAATATTGCATGTTCAAAAAATGTACCTAAAAGTAGTAAAAGGAAGTGTTTTGAAGGATCCCAAACACCTTAACAGATTTCAGCTCATAGCAGTGTACGTGGGTAAGATAACTAAGGGTGCAACCTTATACTTCGGAAACACTATTCTGACTGGCACAGGATATAGCTTATGCCCTTGGATGCCAGTTTCATCAATGGGTGTGCCATGGACACCTGTGATAATGCCACACCGATCTACCTCCAATGGTAGTGCAACTACCATCAGCACAAACACCCAAAAGATGTAGAAAGATGGAAGGGATATGGATGGCAAAAAGATGAATTAATAATAACAACAACAACAACAACAACTTTATTTTTACCCCGCCTTTCTCCCCGAAGGGACTCAAGGCGGCTGACCAGATTAATGCATGTCATATCCTAAACCCACTTCACACACACTCCACTGTCAGCAAAATGCTACACCAACATCAGAGCTAGCACAAGAATTCAAAAAGCCATAGGAAACAAAAAGGAGATGAGAGAATGCCAGAAACTGTCAACTTCCACCTGCTCCTCCGCCCTGTCCATTTCCCTGTGGCAGAGCAAAGGATACAGCCTATAGTTTGCAGCCAATCATGGTATACCAACCTGAGTACAAAACCCCTGATAGGGACACCAGAACTCAGACTACAGAACACGCAACATGGAGATATGCCTCTCTGGTTTCATGTCATGCCCACTTAGAGCATGTGCTGTGTGCATGCACACACAAATTACAGGTATAGAGAAAGGACATTTTGCATAAACAGATTGCAGCCATCACAACATGTATCACAAGACACTTTGTAAACAACTGTTGTCTCAGAATTCTTAGGGCAGGTACTCTATGCAAGGAGGACTCCACACACAAACACCCAAGTGGAAGGTCCGGTACGATACCCTAAATGGGGACCAAAGCCAATTCACCTCACACACATAAACAATGAAAGGAAGAGAAACCCAGGCAGTGACACACCAGTGCTACATATCTGTCTCATGTCCCTACTCTCAAATACTGATCCTTCAGCAATGCCAAATGTGTCTTTGCTGTAAACTATGTTGCCCAGCAATCCCTTCCTTTTGTAACAACTAATAGCAGTGAACATTTGGTCTCAGTGAAAGTCAAAGAAAATACTTCAACCACTACCACTGTTGGCCAAATGCAGATGTCTCCCTGCATCTGTGGATACAAGGGACCACTTTAAAAATGGATAGAAAGTTTAAGAAGCCCAAAATAGCTTTCCCTATCAATGTGCAGTGAAACAGCTGCGTTTTGAGGGCTCTAGACAGTCATTTGAGTTACCTGCAGCCTTTTCTGGGTCCTTCTCTTTGTCCAGGCTTGCCCCAGAATGTATCACTATGTAAAGAGAAGAGCTGACCTAACCTCAAAGAGGCTGTAGGGAGCTCAGAAGGCTGCCTGGAGTCCTCAAAACATGGAATCCATTGGGGGGGGGATCCAAAATGGAACTCCTGAGGCCCCAGGGGGGTGCCAGTACTCACTTAGAATCTTTTTGTTTTTCAGGACTGCAGCATCGCCACATGGGACAGAACAGTCATTTTTTGCATAGTTCCACTGCAACTCTCCCTCCACATAAGAGGAAAAGTTAATGCCCCAACCCACCATACTCTCATCTGCAATGGGGCAGTGCTGCACTTGCACCCAGGCAGTACTATTCTTTCACAAACACTGACCATGCGTTCCAATCACATAATCAGCACATATAGCTGATTAAGCTGTTTGTCTTGCTATGCTCTCTGTGCTCCTCTTTGTTCTCCACAGGCAGCTATCCAGTAAGCAAAGAGGACATAGGACCCACCACATGGTCAGCTATGCAGGCCACAGAAGAAGCCGTGGAGAACACGGCTGAACACGGAGAACACTGCTTCCAGTGACCAGCTATTCCTCTGTGCAGTTGCTGACCTACTTCCACAGTCCCTATTGCTTTGTAAACTTTAGAACAGACAGCAAACTAACTGGTGTAGCCAGACCAATACCTGCTACTTGGCTGTTTGTCAGATAACTTGCAAAAGGGCAAAAGCCCTGCTGGGATGAGATGGCTAGCAACTCTGCTTAGTTGTTTCACTTTCAGATGCTAGTGCAGCTTCAGTATAGAATTCTGCCATGAAATAATAAAAAAATCTCAGGGATCCTTAAAAAAAATTGCTAGTTTGTGAAAAGGTAAACCCAATAAAACTGAACAGGGAAAGAAGAGATAACATCAAGTTAAGAAAATATGTAGTGCAGTGGTTCTCACACATTTAGCACCGGGACCCACCAGGATAGAATGAGAATCTTTCCGGACCCACTGAAAGTGACCGGAAGTGACAACATCAAGCAGGAAAATTTTTACCTATCCTAGGCTGCAGTCCTACCCACACTTACCCTTTAAGTTTCCTTTACTATCATTGTTAAAAGAATATACACAGTAGTTTGTTAAAAATACAGTTCTATAACAATTCTCCAAATTCAGTCACATCCCAGGGTAGCATCGAATATATTAAAAATAAAATATTGAAATGAATGGGGACCCACCTGAAATAGTCTCGCGACCCACCTAGTAGGTCCCAACTCACAGTCTGAGAAACACTGCTGTAGAGGAATTGCCATTTATGTTTCAAAATTGCTCAGCATAATGGTGTGTCATTCACTATAGCTGCATTTTTTGACTGTGCTTCTTAAATTAATAAATGTACAAATAAAAGCATTCATACAGTGTACATTCTGATATGTTGCAGTAACCATGTCCCAGACTTTGCATGCTCATGTGTCTTCACAATGTTCAGAATCTTGCGCTCATCTCAGGACTCTTTCCTCTATTATCTCCCATCAAATCAGTCTTACTATGTTAAACATATGATCAAAAGATATTCCCAAATTTTCCTGGCTGTAGTGCATACCTTTCAGCTTTCTATATCCAACAGAACAGAAGGCATCAAAGATCTCCACAGTCCCTTCCAACTCGCTACCACACAGCTGGCAGCTAGAAGCCTCAGCCTGTTTAGCCCATGATTCCTAGGCAATTGATTAACAGAGGGTTTCAGACAGTCTTGTCTGCTACTCCTTTAACTGCTGCTCCTTTAACTTTTCAAATTAGTTAAAGGAGAAGGCAGTAGGCAGCTCTATGGGAGCATCCTTTCATAAGCAAAGTAAGTGACTAAACCTAAGGCTCAAAATTAATCAGGCAATCATAATCTTTTGTGATGGCTCCCTCAGCAATCTACATCCGTTAGCAAACAAAAACAGACCAGAGGAAATGATGTGAAAACAGGAGAGGACAACATGATAAGTTCTTTATTAGATCATTACTTAATGAATTCCACAACAGAACAAGTTATACCTGATTGTGGGTTAGTGAAAGCCAGAAAACAAACCAATTTGCCCACCTCTCTTTTTGGTGAGATGTTTTATTTATGAGTCAATTCTAGACCAATTGAAAGATTGAAGTAGAGATATGCGTTGTACTCCTGTCTCATGTATGGGTTAGACAAACAAGCCTGACTAATCCTAACAAAGAGGAAATGTTTCTCAAGTTCACACTGGGGCTATATTTTAGCTATTTTTGAAGTGACTGTCTAAAAAAAGGATGCAGATTACACAAATAGCTATTTTACCTTACTGTCCCACAAGAATAAAATGAATTTTTTCCACTCACATTTTCCCACTAGCAAATGTGACAAATATTTCAAACTGTTTCTATAAAAGTAGTTGCAAACTATATATATAGAAACTTGAGTATTTACAGAAATATGCAAAGTTAGAGCAAAAGGGGAGTGGGGAAGGGAATGAATGTGTTTTCAATTTATGACTTAAGCAAGTTCCTGAACTTGAAGCATATTTTTTTCATTTAGAATTCAAAAATCATGTGATTAATTCACATTTTTAAAGTTCAAAAACAAAATTAAAAACACACCAATCCTAAATAACTAGAGCAAAATCTTAGTAACAAGTTCTCAAAGTAAAAAAGATCTCAGAATCAATTCACACTTGCAGTAAGAATAGAAGCTGCTTGCAACCACATGGAACTCCATGTGAAAAGCTGTTTGAATAAAGTGGCTTCCCACTCTGTACCAAAGATTTTCAGTCTTCGTTCAAGAGAGAATTCAGATCAGCCACTTTGTATGACCCTGTTTCCTCATTATTAAAGGCCAGAAACATGTAATCCTGTCACCACTTCATCTGGAATCATAGGTCCAGATTTGATGACAGCAGTCAACAAAGAATGGTCATATGAGAAACAGACAGAATAGAGTGGGGTAGTGCAGTTTACTAGAGTAATGGATCAGTTATCGCACCCTCCGAACATATCTGAAAGTATTCTCAAAATGGCTTGTTTACACACATGCAGAGCTATTTCTTTTCAATGCAACATGCAATCTTTCCTTCTCTATGCAGGTCGGCATGGTACTACTATCAGAAACAACACACTATCAAGCATTAAGAAATATTTTCCAACTCCATTTTATCTTCAGTAGTCCCAAAGGCTGCTAATGGAACACATCCCATGGCCTCCCTCACCATATTATGCTGCAGAACTGTTGCTAAGGCAACAGGGATAATTAAACATGAATGGCTGCACAATACCATCATAGCAGCAGAAAGAAAGGGACAGAGTAGAAAAATGCTACAGATAAATTATTTTTCAGTGTGTTACTATAATGGATATGGTTAGCATTGAAAGAAGAACCTAACACTCATCTAGTGATATATTACTAAACAAAAACAACAAAACCCCCACAGTATTTCCATACTATCAGTAATGCACACACAGACCCTTGCAATTTCTTCTGCACAGGAATTGCCATATCGGAACAAGGGAAGCCATACCTGTTGCTAGTCATCTTTATTTTAGTCATGTATTTGCCTGCGCTGACAGGCTTCCTTGGACTCCAAAACAGTCCTCAGCTATATACTGCGGGAAGATGCAAAGTTCTATCCCCGAACTCCAAGGTGTCAGAAGATACAACTTGAGTGAGCAGTGTGCCTCTTTCATTGACTGAGAATTCATGGCAAGGGTGAGATTTGAACTGGGGAAGTTCTGAATCACAGTTCAAACTCTTAGCCATGATGGTGCACCAACTCTGAAGCTGTCAAAGGATATCATGTGACAGATCAGGAGAGAGATCTTGGGGTGGTGGTGGACAGGTCGATGAAAGTGTCGACCCAATGTGCGGCGGCAGTGAAGAAGGCCAATTCTATGCTTGGGATCATTAGGAAAGGTATTGAGAACAAAACGGCTAGTATTATAATGCCGTTGTACAAATCGATGGTAAGGCCATACCTGGAGTATTGTGTCCAGTTCTGGTCACCGCATCTCAAAAAAGACATAGCGGAAATGGAAAAGGTGCAAAAGAGATCGACTAAGATGATTACGGGGCTGGGACACCTTCCTTACAAGGAAAGGCTACGGCGTTTGGGCCTCTTCAGCCTAGAAAAGAGACGCCTGAAGGGGGACATGATTGAGACATACAAAATTATGCAGGGGATGGACAGAGTGGATAGGGAGATGCTCTTTACACTCTCACATAACACCAGAACAAGGGGACATCCACTAAAATTGAGTGTTGGGAGAGTTAGAACAGACAAGAGAAAATATTTCTTTGCACAGCGTGTGGTTGGTCTGTGGAACTCCTTGCCACAGGATGTGGTGACGGCATCTGGCCTGGACGCCTTTAAAAAGGGATTGGACAAGTTTCTGGAGGAAAAATCCATTACGGGGCACAAGCCATGATGTGTATGTGCAACCTCCTGATTTTAGAAATGGGCTATGTCAGAATGCCAGATGCAAGGGAGGGCACCAGGATGAGGTCTCTTGTTATCTGGTGTGCTCCCTGGGGCATTTAGTGGGCCGTTGTGAGATACAGGAAGCTGGACTAGATGGGCCTATGGCCTGATCCAGTGGGGCTGTTCTTATGTTCTTATCATGAAATATCAGATTTTGGCACAGTGCATGCCCATTGCGACTTGGCTTGAAAAAATATCAAGTCCTTCAAGTCATGAGTCTGAGTCATTTCAAGTCACAAGTCCTTGAGCAAAAATGCACAAAAGAAAGCAAGTAAGCAAGAAAGCAAGTAAGTAGTAATGGGGTGTGTAAGTAAGCAAGAACTCCCCCCCCCCGCAAGAGATAGGGACTAGAGTAATTTCGAGTCTACTCTTTTTTCAAGTCACTTGCCATGAGTCAAGTTGCAGTGAGGGTCGTCCACGACTCAAGTCAACTCAAGTTGTCAAAAGCAGCAGATTAGCATAACTCAGGTTAAGTCAACCACAGTTGGGTGCCCATCCTTGGAATTAACAGAGTTGTATAATATTATACATGGTATGAACTGAGAAATTTTTATTTATCCCTTGTAGCATTAGAACTCAGAGTTACCCAATGAAATTGGTTTGGGGAAGAATATTAAGTTTTAAAAAACTTGCTGAAGTTAGAGCTCTGAAAACTATGCTGTCTGTCCAACAGAAAAAACATAAGAACAGAAAAAACATATGGCCCCACTGGATCAGGCCATAGGCCCATCTAGTCCAGCTTCCTGTATCTCACAGCGGCCCACCAAATGCCCCAGGGAGCACACCAGATAACAAGAGACCTCATCCTGGTGCCCTCCCTTGCATCTGGCATTCTGACATAACCCATTTCTAAAATCAGGAGGTTGCGCATACACATCATGGCTTGTACCCCATAATGGATTTTTCCTCCAGAAACTTGTCCAATCCCTTTTTAAAGGCGTCTAGGCTAGATGCCAGCACCACATCCTGTGGCAAGGAGTTCCACAGACCAACCACACGCTGAGTAAAGAAATATTTTCTTTTGTCTGTCCTAACCCGCCCAACACTCAATTTTCGTGGATGTCCCCTGGTTCTGGTATTATGTGAGAGCGTAAAGAGCATCTCCCTATCCACTCTGTCCATCCCCTGCATAATTTTGTATGTCTCAATCATGTCCCCCCTCAAGCGTCTCTTTTCTAGGCTGAAGAGGCCCAAACGCCGTAGCCTTTCCTCATAAGGAAGGTGCCCCAGCCCCGTAATCATCTTAGTCGCTCTCTTTTGCACCTTTTCCATTTCCACTATGTCTTTTTTGAGATGCGGCGACCAGAACTGGACACAATACTCCAGGTGTGGCCTTACCATAGATTTGTACAATGGCATTATAATACTAGCCGTTTTGTTCTCAATACCCTTCCTAATGATCCCAAGCATAGAATTGGCCTTCTTCACTGCCGCCGCACATTGGGTCGACACTTTCATCGACCTGTCCACCACCACCCCAAGATCTCTCTCCTGATCTGTCACAGACAGCTCAGAACCCATCAGCCTATATCTAAAGTTTTGATTTTTTGCCCCAATGTGCATGACTTTACACTTACTGACATTGAAGCGCATCTGCCATTTTGCTGCCCATTCTGCCAGTCTGGAGAGATCCTTCTGGAGTTCCTCACAATCACTTCTGGTCTTTACCACTCGGAAAAGTTTGGTGTTGTCTGCAAACTTTGCCGCCTCACTGCTCAACCCTGTCTCCAGGTCATTTATGAAGAGGTTGAAAAGCACCGATCCCAGGACAGATCCTTGGGGCACACCGCTTTTCACCTCTCTCCATTGTGAAAATTGCCCATTGACACCCACTCTCTGCTTCCTGGCCTCCAACCAGTTCTCAATCCACGAGAGATTGATTCCGGAGAATCTGGTGCTCCTTCCTTAGTACAATGAAACAATATACTTTACATTACAACCACAGAGCATCATAATTCCACATGTAGAGGCAGAAACCTGAAGAAGAACATTTTTTTCCAGTGGAAATTGAGCATTTTTTGAAGATTCTCATTGTGCTCAGATAAAATCAGACAGACATGGTATGATATTCACTGGCAGATATGCAAATATAGTCAAATCAGTTTAAGATGCTACAGTAATGTAAGGCCAATTTTGTGGAGGCACTTGTGTGTCACCCTGGAATCAATTTTAAAATTATGCCTGCAACAAAAAACACCTCAAATAGCATTATGGTCAGAATTAAACATGAATATTATGTTTGAGTGAGGGATGCATGTGCATGCAAATTAGAACTGGTCACTGTAACTGTAGCCAAAGGAAACAGAAAGATATACATGTTTGAAAACTGGAGCATTCAGTGCAGTGAAAGAAAAGCCATAATAGAAACTAGAGCCCAAGAATTATGATTTCTCAATCTACTACCACCAGTCTGCCTCCTATAAAATCTACTGACTGCAAGATTAACAGCACCAAATATAGGAGATGTTTAAGATGACATATTTCATGGAGAGAATTTGATGGCGAGAACTATCCAGTGGGTCCCTACAAGCTGTTCATGAGAAAGTCTCCTGAACCCTGGGGACAAATGTAAGCCACCCATTTTCCATCCTTCCCAGAGTATTTAAAGACTTGCCATTTTCCCATCTTATTTTTGTTCATCTCCATTTTTCCTATAAATAAAGATACTACATAGGACATCAATTTTTCCATCTTTTCTAGTGGTAATGTACACATGGCTGGAATGTTTTTCTAGTAAATGATAAGCTACAAAAACCAGTCTGAGACAAAGGATATGGGGCCTTGAGCCCAGACAGACAGGGGAGATGGGAGACTTCTCATCTTTCCCAAGAGACAGGTATCTTTTCTCTAGACCAAAAGGTCCTGTTTTGGAAACAAATGTATCTATTTCTGTCATTTCCCTTAGACTTGCAGTCTTTGTGGGCCAGATAAGCCAGCCTGACTACACTGTCTGAGAATGGCTGTTTGGGCCCCCAAAAGTATTCCTAATCTAAATATGAGGCTTTCAAAAGAAAAGTTTGTCCTGCTGCTAAGCACAAGTCTCAGTGGAATAATACTATAATATACATATTTTGCTCTCGGGGTTCTTTCTATAACTCATAATCTAGTAAGTTAGCACTTTCTGTGGAGGCCAAGTGCTTCTGGGCCTTAGTTCAAGGAAGAGTCCAAGTACTGAAAAATGCAAAAATAAGGCTGATGTGCAAAGTACTGTACCAGACATTCAAGTTCAGCAGCAATGTTTGCCAGCATGCTAAAGGGTCCTCCACACTATGCAAAGGGTGTATTCCCTCTCTTATGTATCAACTTTCAAGCTGGGCTTGGGTTTCTTGTGAATTTGGTTTCCAAAGCCACTTACCAATTCACCACTCTCGGTCCCTTCTAAATCTCTGCTGTCCCCTTAACCCACAAGCGCATATGACAGTCTAGATCAGGGTTTCCTCAAGTGTGGGTCAGGATCCACTGGTGGGTTGCAACCAGGGCCCTCTCACCCACCTTCACTTCCATTTGGCTCCAAATTGGAGCCCAGAAGTCTCTTCCAGGTTGTGCCAGGCTGGTGACCCACCCTACAGGTTTCTATGAGCTTCAGAATGGAATGCAGAAGCCTCTGAAAGCTACTTCCAGTTTTTGGAAGGCAACTTCCGGTTTTCAGAGGCAAACCAGAAGTAGCTTTCAGAGGCTTCTGCAGAAGCCTGTAGGGTGCATCCCTCAGGCACCACCAGGAGCATCATGTTGGATAAGGTGGGTCATAGCCCGGTAAAGATTGGGAACCACTGGTATAGACCCTTTGCCTTCTTGTGCACTTAACCCAGAGGAGTTTCTTCTGTTTTTGCGACACCAGGAAACAACTTCCTCTAAAAACTCTGAATATACATGATAGAAAAGGCTGATTACTCCCAGGAAAGCAGAAATTTGTGCATTCTGAATTCCAAAACAAAAGAATCAAATGAAGCCACATAGCAGTTTACAAACATATATACACACCACAGTCACATTAGTTTCCTTTTTACAGCCTTAAAAATTACCGAAGCCATTCACAAAGATCAGAGATAATGAAAATCTTCTGACACTATCCAGTTGTGTGAAATAGTAATTGTGGGTTAGCTATAACAGAAAGAACGATTCTTCTATGGAGGCAAGGCTATTAGGCCCTATTATTATTCATTAGAAACTTCTGTCACTGTGTTCAGCTTACACAGGTCTTACACTTCACTGACTGAGCAGATTCACCATTCTTCCCACTACAGTTCCAGAAGCACTAGTTCCTCCGCCGCCGCCGCCCCCCCCCCCAATCACTTTAGAAAAATGCATTTTGGCAGCACCTTTGGTCTTGTTAACAAGTTTTCTGAAAGCTGCTCAGTCATATATTTGACATATTGAAAATTATAGTAGAGATAAATGCTTACATACAAAACAAGTTGTATAGCCTATTTGTCCATAATAACCTACGGTACACTCTGAAGACATATGATGCAACTATGTTGCTGAAACTAAGTAGGTCTGAATATGGTCAGAACCTGGATAAGATATTTCCTGGGAACCCTCAACCTCAATGGAAGAAAGCCAAGCATATAGATAGGTACAAACCCAATGGAGGGACTTATCCACTATGGAAGGGAAGACTTCTGATCATTTGCGGTCAAGAACTGATGAAGTAGGAGATCAACATTTGCCACAATGTTCTTTTCCTCCATGTGCTAACAATTGTTTTTGAAATGCCTTGTTCAGAAAGCATGCAACTCCCTTAAGTCTTGTGTAGTCAGGGGTGCAATATGCAAAAGTAAGGGGTTGTTCCCACATTACATATTGTTAAAAATACAATTGCATTTATAAAATATGCAAAAGTAAGTAAAGAATGAGTTTTGTAGTAAATGAACAAGTAACGTACCTATAACTGTACATTATATTGTGGAATCACGTCTCATAACTGCAAGCATCAAGACTGGAATAATGGATATGATGGACTATAAATATTCATACAAAGATACAGTTGATCTGAAATGTTAAGTGCTATGTAACATTTTGAACCAGCACACTGTATCTTTGAAATGTTGTTGTCTCTGTGGTGTACACTTTATCACTATGATTCGAAGCCACCTGGGCAGCGTTAAGAAAGATAGAAGAAAGGAAAATTGCTTGCTTGCATTCAAGAATTGCATTCTTGTTCCCTGTGTCTGCCAAATGGTATTCTGGTACATTTGAGATAGTATCTCCTTCTGGCACAGCAGGGTGTTTAAGTTTAACATTTTAACAAGAAATCTGTTTCCTGCAGGAGACTCCAATACTCCTTCATTGTTATGATGATCATGTTTGGGAACCAAAGCCATCTCAGCCAAGGCAGCACAATCGAAGTAACATCTGCTGTTCTTCCTTGAGTCTGTAAAGAAACGGTGATAAAAGTAGCAATGCAGTGAACATACATGGTAATCTCCTTGGCCATGAAACTGTCTGTCCCAATGTCCTGACTGCAGGAATGTCTGGTTATGAACTCTTCAAAGTAAGCACCTTCTGGGGATGCGAACGGGTCTAACATTGGACAGCTGGACAACATCATGATAAATCTGATACACACTTGGTAAGAGTCTCCATTCCAACTCATTGAAATCTGGCTTTCCTAACTAGATGTTCCGCTGATATGGATAGAAGCTGACTCACCACCCATTAAAGCAAATGCATTTTCTCCTTGTGTGGAAAAACTACATTCCCCATCCCCATTTAATGATATGTTTATATGCTAGTTCATACACATTTTCCAAGATGTTATCCATTTGGATGAGGACATCTCTTTTGGATGAGGACATCTCTGTTGACAATCAGTGTTCCAAGATGCCTAGAACCAAACTTATTGCTCTCTACGTTATGCTCCTTTGCACCTCTCAAGGTGACCCCTGAGTGAGGGGTCTTTTTATATGGGTACCCAATGAAACAGATGGGCATCCACTCTGATTGGCAGCACTGGGCTAGTGCAATGGACAGCTTTCCCAGCTCCAATCACCAATTCAAAGACTGCTTCAAGAGTGGTGAGAAAGGAGATGCTGTCAAGGCTCAGTTGTCATGCAGGTTGCTTTCCAGCAGCTCTGCTCCTGCTGAGGCATCACTTTGCAGAATATGTCTCAGCTGCTGAGCTGAGAAGTGACACCTCGGCAGAAGTGGCGCTGCTGAAAGGGCAGCTCAACTGATAACTACTTCTCCCATATCTTGAAAATATGATCAAGATTTGCATATTTTTCTTGTCATTTGCAGCTAATGAATTCCTAAGTAAGAAAAATGTGTTTATTTTTTGTCATTACCTGCTTAATGACATCTGTTTGTGTTTAACTGACATCACTACAGTTCCTGACATCACTTCCAACCCTCAGCAGGTGTCATGAATGGTATTCAGTCAGAGATATGAACTGGTTTGACACCCCTGTTCTAGACCATCTCTACTGGGCTGTAGATGGGGGGAGGTAGTAGGTGTACCAAAGCACTGCTCCTTTGGAGGGAGGCGTAAGCTGTAACATTTTCTGACATGAAACCTTCAGTTTAAAAGAGAAAAGTTTATTTTAGAATTAAAAACAGAAGTCAGTGGTGGCGGACCATAATTCACCGACTTGACCTGCCCAAGTCTACCCACCAAATACTCCACTTGGCTAAAGACTAAATTTTCAAGATCACTATCACCTTATTGTGTTCTGGTGATCCTGAAAAATTCCTCCTTCATTCATTCATTTCCTCCCTTTCCCTCTGAATGTTCAGGATCAGGTAAAACAAGGAAGCATGGCTTGTTGCATGGTGAAAACATGCTGAAGAAGTTCTGAGTTCATGTACTGAGTTCATGTCCACTCAACTGCAGAGGAACCCTTGTTAGTCAATTCACAGTAACAAGTGTCCCCTGAACACAGATCATATTCTATAATTGCTTAATGAGTTTAGTTAAGAAATTTAAATGCAGTCCTTCAGCAATTCTATCAAAGTGGCTTACAAACTACAATACAAATACAAAAAAAGCACAGAGACATCACCTTTATTACCTATGAAGCCCTACATAGCTTATGACTGGAAAACTTGAAGGACAGTCTTCTCCTGAATCAATCTGCCTGCACTGTTCTTTATCTGAGCTTCTGCTTTCACATCCCACAGCCATTCAAGATATACTGGTAGCTGGTAGAGACATAAGACAGAACCTTCTTAACAGTTCCCTACTTTCCCCACCCTATTTAGTGTTGCTTTAGCCAAAGTTTGTTTGCATGGATCTGTTCTTTCCCCTATATTCAGGCACTAATGTAGAAATCTAGCAGCCAACCCAGTTTTTCCATTATAAATCAGCTCCTGCAGCAAGCCAGCATTTCAAAGCCCCTGTACTTAGTACCCAAATTCTAAAATTCACTATGACTGAAGCTCAGAATAAAAACACAAAACCAATTATAAAAGAATGTAAGTTATACAGTGGAACCACTTGTTGATTCAGAAACCACAGATTTTACTAACTAGTTTCCAAACCTGTGGCTAGAGGACCCACTTCAGATCTCCCAGACTCTGAGCCTGCCAGACCTACCAGAGGTTGTATCTGGGAGGTCTTTTGAGTCATGAGGAGGTCTTGTTGTGTGGCCTCCCCATGCCGCAGAATGCCTGCCAGTCTTCTGGCAGGTACTTCCAGACTTTGTGAAAACTGGAAGTGCCTGCCAGAAGGCTCTGAGACATGGGGAGGCCACGCACAGCCTCTGTAACTCAAAAAAATAGGTTGGACTGTGGATTTCTTTATCCATGGTTTTCGGTATCCACATGGGTTCCGGAACAGAGCATCCAAGGATGCTGAAGACTGACCTGTAAATCCAAATCCTGTCTTTCGTAAGCGAACGAACTTCCAATAATGCAACAGTGGGAGCACTGATTCCCCATTCCCTCTTCAGTCCCCTGCATTCCCCAAAAAATTTACTCCCAAGAGTTAGGGGACTCTCAGGTACAAAGTGGTATATGCCATGGGGGCTGGAAAGGGAAGAGGCACTAGTGAAAACTGCTTCCCTCCATATTTCTCAATTCAGAGGAGTCAAAATAGTTATAGCAGAAAGGAAGGGGCAGGAAAGCTCAACGGAATGAGAGAAATTTGCTCATGGTTCTCTGGATTCTGTCCCTTATGATTCATTACATCAAATCTAAAGATAAGAAAGGGTGCGTGCATCAGGAAATTATGTGGACTGCAAGCTATTATAGCAAGATGACAAGTGGTGTATAAACAATCTTAACAATAATAGTATTGAGCAACTGCAGCAGTTTCACACTTCTTTAAGAATAAAAACTATACAGGTGTTTGAAACAGCCTCCCTGTTAACCCCTGAAATTCACACTGACCTTTTGCCTTTTCCATTGCTGTTGCAATTTTCCAGCAGTTTAAGCTCGTTGAAGCCATTAAGCCAAACATGAAGCTGCAGGTGGAAAAAGTTGCTGGCAAGTTTGTTCCATTCAGAGCAATTTAAGCAGCACTGCTTGCGTCAGGCTCTAGCTGTTTTACACTATGAACTACATGAGCAAGTGTCACTGACCTTCCATCTAAAATGCTTCACTGGATATGCTGGTGTACAATACCTTTATAGCACATTGTGTGTTGGCAGTTAAGTGACACTTTGCCACCAGGAAACACCACTGCTTTGTAGTGGAATGGACTCCCTGACCTCTTCAGAAGTTTCTGTTGTAGATGTTCCAAAGCATAGACTGAACACATTTTCTGCACATGCTCCAATTTTTCCTTTAACATACCTACCACAAAGATAATTCTTACAGAGAAATGAAAAGTTTAGATTTATAGTGAAAACTCAGCTTCTAAAAAAATTCAGGAAGCAATTTTTTTTACACAATTGTAAGTTTTCCTGCAGCTACTCTGAATGCTATGAACTCAGCACATTGCAAGAGCATGACACATTGATAAGGCGCTAAAATTGTAACGGTACACCATCAGTTTTTTGACAAGAGCATGGCACATTGATAAGGTGCTAAAATTGTAAAGGTACACCATCCATTTTTTGACAACAGACAAGGCACATCATGCTGCTGGTGGAGGTTCACATCCCCCTATGGCTCTACTAATAAATAATCCTCCCCAAATTCCCACTGCACACCTATGGACCATCCATAGTACACCAATGTCCAATGGCACATTGGTTGAAAACTGCTGTGGTAGAGCAATCAGAAGGAAAGAAATTCTGAAAGTGTCTAAGAACCAAGTTACATGTCTAAGTTCTACAGTGATAGCAGAAACCATTCACACTGCAGTTGATCACTGCAACATTGTGACATGACAAACTGCATAGCAAACCCATAGACAGAACTCTGTCACCCCTAACAAATGTTTGTCAATGGCCTGTTCATATTCAGCTGCAAGTCATCAAGTGATATACATACACAAATAAACCTATAAACCAGGCCTAAGTGACCCCAGATCTTCACTAAGTCACCTTGTAGGCAGAAAACCAACTAACTTTCTCACGTCTTAATATATCAGATATCAAACTCTAGCTTTTGCGGGTTTTACAACGTTCCAAACAGCCCATATAAATCAAGACCTGCTTCAAGCTGTGGACAACAATAAAGGTCTAGGGAGCTCAGATAGTAAACAGGACCTTCACATGAAAAGAAACCATTATTGAAAAATAAATGGTCAAAGCACACTAATGCAGATACTGGCTCACTACAACTTATGCTATGCAATCTTACCTCAATACTGTAGATGGCACCACATTACACTGTCCCAAAACCAAGCTGGGAAATTCAAAGTCTGCAGTATATTTTTGTGCTCTGTGGTCTCCACTGGCATCATCTTAGTTTACTTACTTACTTGCAATGGTAGATTTACGTGATGACATAGAACATAAAGTGTGGAACTACAACAGTGAAAAAGCTTTTACGGAGAAAAAGGTAGAGAGAGGTGACTTTCCCCAAGACAAATGTGAGATAAAGTAATGTTTGGTTCAACTCCGACTCATTTATCATCAATATATTCAATCCATGCAGCTTGTTCTTCAAATTAAGGGTGGTCAAAGACACAGATTTGTGAAAATTTTATCTTAATGTCTCCCAATTGCTTTGTATGGTGATTTAACTTTTTTTTTTTAGCTTCTGTCATTTAGCTACTGAATGCAGAATCTCAAAGCAGGAATAATATAGAGCAGCGTTTCTCAAACTGTGCATTGGGACCCACTAGGTGGGTCGCAAGCCAATTTCAGCTTGGTCCCCATTCATTTCAATATTTTAAATATATTAGACTTGATGCTACCATGGTATGTGACTGCATTTGAGGAACTGTTACAGACCTGTACTTTTAACTAGCTACTATGTTCATTCTTTTAATGATGATAGTAAACGGGACTTACTCCTGGGTAAGTGTGGGTAGGATTGCAGGCTAGGGTTGTTAAAAATTTTCCTGTTGGTGATGTCACTTCCAGTCATGACAACACTTCTGGTGGGTCCTGACAGATTCTCATTCCAAAAAGTGGGTCCCAGTGCTAAATGTGTGAGAACCACTGATACAGAGACAATTTAGAGTGGAGAAGGGTTAACTGGTTATGTTTTGCCTATTCCATACATATCAAAATTTCAATAAATATAATATGTGTACAACAGAGGCAGATCCAGTGTTTGGGGGGGGGGGGCATGAGCACTACCTTAACTCTAGAGCCCAAGACAACCAGGCAGGTAGACCTGGACTCCTGGCTGAACTTCAGCCTCCATGGTTGAGGTTTGCTGCGTGGGTAGACCTGGGCTCCCATCCAGATTTGGAGCCCAGATCTACCTGCTGGGTAGATCTGGGCACCCATTCCGACTCTGCCCTCTGGAACCACCTCTTCCAGGCAGGAAGACCTAGGCTCCTGGCCAGACACAATTTCGCCACCCATGTCCCACCCAGTGGGCATTCCCCTGGCGCCCAGCGCGCAACTTCGTTACCCATCCCTAAGGGCGCCCTTCCCCACTGGTACGACACTTTGGGGTCACCACATACCTATGCCCCCCTCCCCCGGATCTGCCCCTGTTGTGTACACACACACACCCACCCACCCACCCACCCACCCACACACACACACAACATGCATAGCACTGGGCTCTAAATGACGGGATTGCCCAAACAACCTTGTTTTCAGTTGTGGCACCAGGGAATTGTACATCTAATATGATGTACAAAATAGCCAAATATTGAGAAGGGGCCACAATTTGTTAATTTTGCAATTCACAAAGTTAACTAACAAATTGCAATTCATCATCTGTTAGTTAACTTTGTGAAGTGCAATTTATTTATTTATTTACTGGAAGGCTACATGATAAGCAGACAGATAAGAAAATACAGCTCAGGGCAGAGAAAAGTCAAAAAAACAAGAAGAGGTTGAAAATGCTTTGAAACGAAATTGTATTACTTCAAACTAACCAAACTACTGCAAAAATGGGCACTGCCAACAGCAACTGTATGAGTATTAATTGTATTCAAGGAAAGGATGAGGACAGTGTTGAAAAACAGTCTTTGAAAATGAACAGCTTATAAAAAGTGCCAATTTACCATTATTTCCCCTGCAGAAGTGCAAGTCTTTATGAAAATAAAATTGACACCTTTAAGCACTTTTTTATGACTTTTATTTTACTTGCATGTGTGTGGCCATAACGGGACCTCACACTGCTTGAATTGCCCTGGACTCTGCACCCTTCTATGGATGGCTCTGTGAATAGACACCAGTGGAGAACATTTCAAGCACTCTAATCCATTAACTAATTAATCAATTACTTTAATTAACAGGATCAAGCAACTGCTTCTGTTGCGATATGTATGTGAATTATAGTATGTATGTGAAATACAGCATAATAAATTTGACACTATAAAGTGTGCATATGTTTAAGATTCTCTGTATTTACCATAGATACTCACCTATAAGGCGAGAAATTGGTGCCAAAAAATCATGCATAAATCACACCCTCACCTTACCTGTGCAGTCACCAAGGCAGACGGAGGGGGTGAGGGGACCATATGCACCCAGCCTGGGTCAGGGTGGAGGCTCTGCAGGAAGACGGGCAGTGGCACCTCCTCTGGGCCTCATGTAGGATCCCTGGCAGCTGTGTCTCCTGCCCACCTGCACCTGGCCGATCTCCCTCAGGAGCCGGAGGAGCTGGGGTGGGGGCAGCCTGCTGGCCCAGTACTCCCCTGCTCCCTCTCGTAGCCCAGCATGCATACTCGCGTCACAGTTCTGCCTCCCACGGGGGGAGGGAGCAGAGTGGAGCAGAACGGGGGCATCCTGGTTGCTGCCACTGCTACCGAACCAACGGAGGACAGGGAGTGGCATGTGCTGCCCACCCCTGCCAGGCGCTCACCAGCACGGGGACAGCGCATCTTCCTCTCTGCCCGCCGCAGGAAAAAATTTAGTTGTATCCACAGTTTCACATATCTGTGGATATGGGCGCCCCCTATCCTCAGAGGAGGGGGAGCTGTGCTCACCTCAACAGAAGGGCTTCTTAGTCATGGACTTTCTTATCACAATGCAATGAAAAGGGCCCTTTAAATTCAGCCGGCCTCATGAGTTCTGTGAATGGAACCCTCGTGAATGATGATACTCAACCCACATATACAATTCACAGTTCACTGGTATACAAAGAAAATATTTTTTTATACAGTACTCTCATTTCCAAAGATATCAAGCTGTATATTTTTTATCATTACCAAAACCAATGTAAGCAACTTGTGCTCCACTGGGCCAAAGTCAGTCCCCTGAGAGTTTTAACCTGTCCTTCAGCTATCAGGCTTAATTCTATTTCCCCTTTCTTGCCTGAATGCTAGATTTGGAAATATTAAACAGGGAATAAGCAGTGTATGGCAAGTAAGAAAAAAGAAAAAGCAACTTTCTCACCTTGCATGCTCACATCACATTTCAACACCAACTGTGACACATAAGACTATAGGATAAATTCCAATGAAATACAAAAAAAAAAACACAAAAAACAAAGGTAAGACAAAAAACCAACACTAAGTTTGAATGCACATCTAACTTGTTAAAGGCCAGTTTGGACGCTATTTTAATCCCCTGAACTGGTATTAATTGCCTTGTGTGCTCTGTCAGCAAGAGTGGTTATCATGCCTTAACTCACTTCCAGGCGAATTCAGGGCTTTTCTTATAATCGTATGTGAGCAGTGGCATCCCTAGACTGTGATTGAGGGGCAGGCTGCCCCCAGATATAAGGCGGCATGTTACCACACCACCTGAGCCTCCCTTTGGCAATCTTTGGGCTCAGCCACCATGCACTCTCGACATGGATCATGTTTCTGCCGCTTGCTATGAGAGCACAAAGCAGCTGGGCCTGAAGTGTCCTGAAGATCACTAAAGGGGGTAGGTTTTTTGCATTTAAATCAATGTGAGAGCCTGGAAGGTCAGTGGCAATGTGATTACATTATTACGTTATCCCCAAACTTCCAGAATGCTGAGCTTCAGATAAGCATCACCGTCCCAAGTGCAATCCACAGTAGGAACACATCTGTATGCGGGGGACAGAACGGGACGGGATGGGGACGACTATTTTTTTTGAACTATGTCTACTGATTAACTTACAATTACAGAAAAAGCCCTTAATTCCCCCGGGTGAGAGGGGATGGTCCAGGACCAAGCGTGGTGACAGGGTGTGCATGGCGATTAACATGTGGGGCTGGTTCAGGTTATCAAGTATTGTTGAAAAGCCACTGAAAAGTAATATATAAATACTGTTGTTGATGATGGATGTCTAAACCTCCCAAGATGACAAAAAAAGTCTTGAGCGGCACGCTTTTTTGTTCACCAGAACTTGTCATCAGGATGGATGGTAAGCAAAACAAACAAATGGGGAGGGGGAGCTTGGCACAATGCAATAGCCCAAAAGGTACACCATTAATAACAATGTGAAGACAAAGTACAAGAAACTCAACTTGTTTAGCCTCATTAGTTGCTAGACCAGTGTCTACCACAACAAAAGCTAATCAAAGAGTCTGCCTGATGTTTTTTATGTCCATCTTAAGACTGTTAGAAACAGCATAACTTTTGGGCTATTATGCCATGTCCAAAACCCTCTCCTTTTTGGGCTCTCTTATTTAGGATGAAGAAGAATTCTGGTAAACACAAAAGCTTGCTACTCAAGTATTTGTCATTTACGCATGTCCAAATAAAGCTTTCATGTCCAAATAAAGTTATTACTAGGCAGTGGCATTTCAACCTTTTCTAATGAACCAACATGGCCACTTATGATTTTTACATCTGACACGTCAGGGAGGCCAGCATTACTAAGGATAACTAAGATTTCTTAGCTTAACCCTTCACTTTAGAAATGTTTTGCATCATTTTCTCCATTTTGTCAATTCATAATTACTGGACTGATTTTGTGTCATATTTCCAGACAACTTGCCAAGCGTGAAGAAAACTGGCTTGGTTTTCTTTCAAAAAATCAATTTCAAAACTGGTGCTCAGCTCTGGCTTTTCCTCAATGCCCAGAAAGGAGCTATATAAAAATTATCACGCTGCATTCCAATGATTAGAAAATCTGTTTGAAGTTTGCATTGTACATGGTTAATTTTAGGATCAGAATTGCTGAGCCAAGAAATAAGTGCTGGATTGGTACTAAATACTAAAGTTATTTAACAGTAACGTGCTTTGTTTTAAAGGCAGTAGTTTCAATTGTGTTCTTTAATTACAGAGGAAAAGCACTAATGGATTCAAAATTGATGGACTAATGTTACACATACACACAGGCCAGGCAGAAAGTGAGAAAATACTCACTAAAACACACACCATACATCACCTCTGCCAGGAAAAGATTGTTTGCTCCCTACAGTGTGTTCAGGGCTTTGCGTAGTCTAATTTTAAGTGACCCAAGGAACGGGGGAAATATTTCCAGGTTACGTAAGTGTTTTTAATGAACTGCCTAAGAAGCCTTAACCCTTCTTTCTGGTTATTTTTTGAATTGATTCTTAAGTGTGCTAAACAATAGTAAGAAAGAGTTCACGCAAGTCATTTACCACGTAATCAACACCCTTCCTAAACCACAGATTTCCACAAAAACAAAACCAGCTGTGATAGCAAGATGAAAAAGTAACAAAAGAAATAGAAAGGCACAGATAAAACAGAGGGGAAAGGAATAGTAAAAAAATAATAAGGGAATGGGGGGAATTTTAGTATCAAAACAAACCCACACAATTCTGCAGGTTCAGACATCTCACATCTACTTTAAGTCACTTTTTTCTTTCTGAATCCCAATATTTATTTAAAGATTTTTACCATGGCCTTCTTCTGCCAAGGCAGATGCCACTTGTAAGGCAACTTACAATTTCCAAATAAATACACAAAATAAAAAAATTAAATCACAATAAATAAATAAAACCATTTGGAAGATGGCAAAGTATTTACAACCAAGGAACCAATACAGAGGCACAGGAGGAAGACTACCCATCACCCAAATGCTAGTCGGAACAAAAATGTTTTGAGCCCTTGCCAAAACGCCATGAGGGAGGGGGTAGATCTTCATTCCCCCAGTAGGGAGTTCCATAATTGTGGTGCCACTACTGAGAAGGCTTGTCCCTGTGCTGCCTGCCATCCTCCTAACTTCAGAGAAAGGCAGCACTTGCAGGAAAGCCCCCTCACATGACCTAAAAGGGTGGGTTGGAATATATGGGAGAAGACAGTCCCTCAAATAATCTGGTCCCAAACCATGAACAGCTTTAAAGGTCAATACCAACACCTTGAATTGGACCTGGAAACGAATGGGCAGCCAGTGCAATCGCCAAAGCAGCGATTCAACAGAATTAAACAGCTTCGCTCCGGTAACCACCCTAGCCACTGCATTCTGCACTAGTTGGAGCTTCCAAACTGTTTTCAAGGACAGCTCCACATAGAATGAGTTACAGTAATCCAATCTTGAAATCACTAGGCCATGGACCACTGTGGTCAGGTCCTATAGAAACAAGTACAGCTGCAGCTGATGCACCAGCAAAGCTGGGCAAATGCACCCCTGACCACCTGGTTCAGTTGTGAGTCCAGGATCACTTTCAAACTGCGCACCTGCTCCTGCAAGGGGTGTGCAACCCCATTCAGAGTTGGCAGATGACTCAGTAACTGCATCAAGGATTTCCTAACCAGGAGGACCTCTGTCTTTTCTGGATTAAATCTCAACCTTTTGGACCTCATTCAGAGCCCAACTGCCTGCAGACAGTGCTCCAGGACTTCCACAGCCTGCTTGAAATGGGTAAGGAGACATACTCGTAGAATTTGGTGAGATCAGCATTTTGGTAACACCCCAATCCAAATCCCAGGATCTGCCCCAGGAGTTTCATGTAGATGCTAAAAAGCATGGGAGAAGGAGTGATCTGATCCAATGTTTAGCTGGTTCCCCATACTAAAAAGACAGTCAGAGCATCAGAAGAACTACCAGCCTTGGAAATCCTCCAGAGCTATCAGGAAACCATCCAGATCCATCAGTTTTCAGGGGGTAAACCAAGCAATTTGGTCGCCCAGCTCTGCTTGGGTTAGGTGTCACCAGCCTAGAACTTACCAGATAGTGATCTGTCCATTACAGAGGAGTGATCATAATTCCTCCATAGCCAGATTACCCTCCCCATATCTACCAGTGAATACCAAGTTCAATCTGTGTCCTGCAATATAAGCAGGAGATGTAATCTGCTGAGACAGGCCCATGGTCACCACGGTATCCATGAAGTCCTGAGCCGCCTCTGATTTGGGACCTCGGCATGAACATTAAAGTCCCCCAGCACTAACAGCTGTGGGGACTCCAATGCTAACACTGAGACCACCTTGATCAACTCAGGTAGAGAGACTGACGGGCAGCCAGGTGAACTACTCCAGCAGTATCCCGAACATGTCTCGCCCCTGTTGCATGACATGGAGACACTTGAACACAGCACACTATGGAGCAGAGTATCCAGTGAGGGAAATGTAATTCCAAAAAACAAAGACAACACCACCCTCTCACCCCTGTAGACGTGGCTGCTGCAATACCTGGTACCCAGGATGACGGAGCTGGCCAACTCCCACTGCCATATCGCCCTTGGTCCATCGTTCTTTTGACAGTAGCATCATCACTCCCCCAAATATCCCAACACATTATCCCAGCGAGGGCTCACCCATCCAACACACCAGACAATAACAAGATACAAAATGTAATCTACAATGGACACAAAACACTATCACAAACAACAACGATGCCTCCTGTATCTCTCCACAGCAGACCTTTTAGCAGATTAAGGGGCAGGAAAGCGGTGAGAATCCAACCGGACAAGGAGTGTTCTCATCAATCGCCAGGTCCAGAAGGAGTCCCACACACTCTATACCTCCCAATACTCTCCACCACCACCCTTCACCAGGGTTACAGAGATGGGGAAGGACAGAGGGGAAATTCCCTCTGGGAATATAATATTCCCTCTGAGAATATACTACAGGTATAGAGCCTACTTATCCGCATTAGTTCTGTTCCGTGACTCGGCGCGATTAACAAAAAACATGTTGTGCTAAATTTCATAGAGTTATGCAAATACACTGCAGTCTGACACTTCTGGATGGAAGGAAACTAAGGCAGCTGTTATCAACCCCCTTCCCCTCCTTCCCCTTTCACAGGTGGGATGCTGAGCTTGCTTGGGAAGCCTCTGTGTCCCAGGCAGACTCCTAACAGCACTGCAGGTTCTTCTCCTCCTCCTCTTCGCTGCTGCTGCTCTTCCAGCCCTCCCTGGCCGCCACAATCATGGAAGCTCCTCTGCCCCAGAGCATTCTGGGACTTGTAGTCCGGCTCTCTGCTCACCCTCACCTGTCTCTCCAACGCTTCCCAAGGCTTGCTTGGGAAGGCTTGCTGGAGCAGGAGAGTCTACATCATCTCAGGGGGGGGGAATACGGCAAACACTCCCTGGTTTTTTAAAAGCAATCCCCTCTCCTCCCCCTCCTGCCTCCCCATTGCCAGCTGTTCTGCTTCTTCCACAGGTGGGAAGTTGAGCTTTCAAGGGTCCAGCCCTATGCGTTTCTACTCAGAAGTAAGCCCCACTCTAATCAATGGGGCTTACTCCCAGGAAAGTGTAGAGAGAATTGTAGGCTAAATCTCATGCTTTGCTTGCTAGAAAGGTTTGCTTGTGTTGGTGATAGCCTGCACCATTTTGGGGGGGGGGAATTTGGCAAACACTCCCTGGGTTTTTTAAAGCAAGCCCCTCTGTTGCTACTGCACCTGCCTGTGTGCGTGAGTGAGTCAGTGAGAGCAAGAGAGAGCACTACCTTGCTGCATGTGTTCTGACTACAGAGGTTTTTGGTCCCCCCCCTTCTCCTCTTCAGCCTCGGCTGGCTCAGGGGCTCCAGGAATGTTACTGTTCCTTTGCAAGGAGAACCTCTTCCATGGCTCTAGGGCTATTCCCTGCCTGGGTGAGGCAGAGCTTTTTTGCAGTGTTTTGGGCTGCCTAGAAACAGCCGACAGCAAAGGGCAAAGGAGGCAAAGGTGTGTGTGACTTTCAGTACCCCCACCCACCCCACCCTTTGAGACAAATCTGCAGATAAAAAATCCATGGATAAATAGGCTGCACCTGTATATCCTCTACTCTTTGTTCAACACAAGGAGAAAGGTGGGACTTCTCATGTGCTCTGACACTGGGAAGGTTTCATTGAATCAGATGCAAGTATGTGCAGAAAGCATTCAAACAGAGAGAATGTAGCAAAAATGAAGAAAACATTTTGAGTGTTCACAAAGTAAGGTTGAACCTTATGGCAAAAAGCAGCGACCTTACAGCAACAACAAATCAAAAATGCCTGAGCTGTAGCACACATCCACTTTAGAAAGTGAGCAGGGCTCTAATGCGCTATAATCTGAGGTCAAATCAGATTTAGCTGTGTCCTCCCCTTCCAAGAGAAACAACCACCTCCAAGGAGGAAGAAAGTCAGCAAGGCAGAAACCACCACTGATTTCTCCACCTGCTGTGCTTTTCATAGAATCATAGAGTTGCAAGGGACCTAATAGGTCAACCCCCTGCCTTAGGCAGAAAATCCTCTTAGAGCATCTCCAACAGGTGCTTGTCGAGACTCCGCTTGAATATCTCTAGTGAGAGAGAGTCCACCAGCTCTCTCGGCAATCTGTTCCGCTACCGAACTGCCCTGATGGTCAGGAATTTTTTCTTGATGTCTAATTGAAATCTCCTCTCTTGCACTTTGTACCCATTGGTTGTAGTTCTACTTTCAGAGACAGTTAAGAATAAATAATTCCCTTCTTCCATATGACAACCCTTTAGGTACTTGAAGAGAGCTATCATATCCCCTCTCATCCTTCTCCTCTCCAGACTGAACATGCCAAGTTCCCTCAACCTTTCCTCGGAGGGCTTGTCCTCCAGCCCCCTGATCATCCTCGTCACTCTCCTCTGAACCTGCTCCAGTTCGGCTGCATCTTTCTTAAAGTACGGTGCCCAGAATTGGACACAGTACTCCAAGTGAGGTCTAACCAGCGCAGAGTAAAGTGGAACCACAACTTCTTGCGACTTGGAAGCTACAGCTCTGTTAATGCAGGCTAAAATTGCATTTGCCTTCTTTGCGGTTGCATCACACTGCTGACTCATGTTCATCCTGTGATCCACCACAAATCCAAGATCCCGCTCACATGTAGTGCTGTCAAGTCATGCATTTCCAATTTTATACCTGCATCTTTGGTTGTTTTTGCTCAGAACTTTGCATTTATCCATGTTGAACTATCTTATTCCAGCCCAGTATTCCGTTTTGTCTAGGTCTTCCTGAAGGCTTCTACTGTCTTCTATTGTGTTTGCTACTCCTCCCAGTTTGGTGTCATCCGCAAATTTGATGAGGCTCCCTTGTATCCCCTCATTCAAGTCATTGATGAAGATAGTAAAGAGAACTGGGCCCAAGACAGAGCCTTGGGGTACCCCACTTGAAACCGCCCTCCAGGTTGATGCGAAGCCATTGACAAACACCCTCTGTGTATGGCCGTCCAACCAGTTTCAAATCCATCTAGCGATTGTATCATCAAACCCATATTTTACCAACTTGCTGATTATGATGTCACGTGGGACCTTCTCAAATGCTTTACTGAAGTCAAGATATATTACATCTACCGCATTCCCACAGTCCAGTAAGCTAGTAACCCGATCAAAAAAGGAAATGAGATTTGTCTGGCAAGATTTATATTTGACAAATTCATGTTGGGTTCTATTGATCACTGAGTTGTTGTCTAGATGTGTGCAAACTATGTGTTTTATTATTTGTTCTAATCTAAATTATCTAAATTAATAACTTAATTTAAAGTTGAATTAAGTAAACAGTTTTTTTAAACAAAACATGAGTGGTCTTCAGAGTCTCTTAGGAGATGGTAAGGTGACATACAAATATATTTATATATAAAATAAAGAGGTTCTTCACTGAGGCTAGAACCATCTTTCACTGAAGGAGTCATATCTGCATGCTTATTTTAGCACTTCAGACAAGTCACTGACCCCCAAGGTCTATTATTATTAAGGCACTTCATCTCCCATCAGATTCAACAGGATGACAGGGAAGATTATCCAGCAACTGAAAATACTTTATCTGCCTAACATTGCTTATATGCAACAAGGATAAAATGTGTACATCTGTGGGCTGGGCAGAAATGTGTTAAGATAAATGTCACAAACGAAGTATACACTAGGCAGACAGGTGTCGTTTTAAGAATCCCAAATGCAGTTGGGGACTAAACCAAATTAGTCTGTTTTATAAGTATTCTATATCACACAAAATAGCGTGTCACCAAATGTCACACCACACCATTTTCCCTGACAAGGGCCATGGTTGCATATTGTCTATCTTGTCTGAGCCAATGTTTAACTCAAACATTTCAAAAAAAGTTACCCCTTCTTCTGGTTTGCATAGAACAGAGACATTTCCCATGCAGTTCTCCAATACTGTTCCTCAGCAGCAGAGTTTCACTTGAAACTGTCACTGAATCATTTCTAAGTCAGCCATCTCAGATCTCTAAACAGACATTATCTTTCAATTCATCATCAGCCTTCTTGGTATCCTTGAAACGCTCCTTAAGGAGAGTCACGACTGAAATCTTCTCCTTCTTCAAAATCACAGCTGCCAAAAAGCAAGGCCTTCTTTAAAAATGTAAAAGTTTCAAAAACTGCTCTCCACAGTAAAGTACAGAAAAGGTAAGAATGCACTATTATGCGCTGGATAGTATCTAATGAAGATTCTGAGAAGAGGTCCTGAGAACATGTTTGAATGTCAAACCCAAACCTATGTAATTCTCCTTATATGAGTGTACAATTGTCATGAGCAAAGGTTAAAACTGTTTTGTTTTCCACAAATTTTCTTCCAATACAGTTTCATAGCCCAATCCTACCCATTGCAGGTTAGGAGGCAGCTGGAAGTCTCCTTGGGGTAAGGGGATATTTTTCCCATGCTGGCTCACATCCTACAGCAGGTATCCAGAATCCATCAGAGCACAGAGCTGGCTACTTACTACTTACAACAGCAGCCACCTTGCACACACTGGCCTAGTTACATTTGCAAAGGTTGTAAGGAAGGTTACACCAGCAGAACACGTGTTCCACTAGCAGAATCCTTCTATAGCAGTGTTTCTCAAACTGTGGGTCGGGACCCACTAGGTGGATCGCGAGCCAATTTCAAGTAGATCCCCATTCATTTCAATATTTTATTTTTAATATATTAGACTTGATACTACCACGTGTGTATTTTTTAATATATTATTTTTAATATATTAGACTTGATACTACCATGTGGTCTGTGACTGCGTTTCAGGAAATGTTACAGATCTGTACTTTCAACAGGCTACTATGTATATGGTTTTAACAAGGATAGTAAATGGAACTTACTCCTGGGTAAGTGTGGGTAAGATTGTAGACTAGGGTTGTTAAAAAATTTTTCTGCATGATGATGTCACTTCCAGTCATGACATCACTTCTAGGGGGTCCTGACAGATTCTCATTCTAAAAAGTAGGTTCCAGAGCTAAAAGTTTGAGAATCACTGTTCTATAGGATTGGGCCATCAGTAAAGTTTCTTTCAAATCACTTACATCTTCAAAAACTAGAAATTTTTCTGGCAGTAACAGCAAGAAATCCAAGACTGAGCTTGGGTACTGCTCCTAGCACTAAGTGGTTGCAATTTAATTAGTACTGTATATGTACTTTCCCTGTTTAGTACGATTCATATCAAGAACATCCGGTATGTTGCCAATCTAAGCCTACAAGTGATCTGTAAAAGCTGTATCCCCAAAGGAATCATTCCTTGTTTTAATAATCTGAGCACAGTAATAAGATTAGAGGTGATTCAGTTGAGCAATGCGAGTAAATCCATCTACTAATCCTCAGAATCCACTATTCACAGCTCAACTACATCAGCCTTTTCATGCAGAATGAACTGCAGATACCTTTTAGAAGATGCTGTGTTACAAAGCAAAAAAGAGTTAAATATCTCTAAAAAGAACCCTACCACATTCATATGCACTCGTTGCATTTTTGCATCATAAATGTAATGCCTTACAATACATGAATAGAAAGGGCAGCTTTGAATTGCTCCACAGTTATGAAGCAATAGCAACTTCATAATAATGAATTTCTTCCTCACTTCTAAACATCTCAACTAACAGAATCATTATACAGTAGCAACTAGATGAAAGAAGAATAAAAAATGGCAGACACGTTTTCTGGAACATGTTATCAATATAAACTGTGAGAGATTTAAAAGTACAGGTCCAGCCTTGTTATACATGGATTTTTTTTACACGAATTTGACTCAACACGAAAGGCCACTGCAAATGAGAAGGAATGTGCTGATCCCTGGAGAAGGGGAAAAATGCATTCCTTTAAAATCAGTTTAAAAAACTGAACAGTCCTTTAACAATAGCCTCATTAATGAGAGGGGGGGCAGCTGGCTGACAATCCATCAATACTTCTCTCTCCAGCGGACCCTCCCTTCCCCCTGAGCACATGAAAGAAAGGTAATCACTTTGCATTGGTGAAGGGAGGAGCTGAGTGAAGCACCTTTGTAAGCGCTTGGATGAGGACCAATTGATGAATTGTCTTCTTAATGACTCTTGCTCACAAAGGTCAGAAAGGTTGTTTTTAAATCACTGGAGCAAAGAAACTTTGTTTTTTAAATTGATTTGCTATAGTGCGTTTTTTGCCATCCACCTGAGTGCTTGGAACGGAACCCACGAGAATAATGAGGCTCAACCTGTAATAAGATAATATGATGTAAAAAGAATCAATGGCATAATTGTCTATTTTCCTGTTGGGGTTAAAAAAATTCCATGAATATTATAGACTTCACACTTTCTACTCTTGAATGTTCAATTCATTAAGTGCAGTAGACACTCTTGATTAACAATACTAAAGAGATACTCAGGGTTAGCAAATTCATCAGGCCAACTGAAGTGGTTGCTTCAGGTAGCAGATTGGTAGGAGGAGACTTTCTCGGTGAGCCTACTTGTTTCCACTGCTGGTCCTCCCCCTTCTATGCCTTAGATTAGAAAAGGAAGGAGGAGACAGATATGGGCAGGGACTGGCACATTACCAGGGAGGGCAGCATTTGACAAATGCTGCCAAATGCTGCCCCAGGCATCAGAAGGTCCAAAACTGAAGGACCCTGGGTATACTTCTGATATTTAAAAGATACCTCTCCTCCATATTCTAGTCATGGATTTTGGTTCTATATCCTCAGTAAAAACAAAAGCAGAAATTTACAGCAGACATCTAGCAAGCCAGTTGCCTACCAAGGGGCAAACAACACACTACGTTAAATTCACAACTTGGTACTACTGCAATGCTTGCTTTCTCTAAACTGAAATAGTAGCTGCTGAGGAGAGGAGCAGTCAAGATCAGGACTATGGCATGGTGAAACCTATTCCTCACACTGGTACGGACAAAAATTGCTTCTTTCCACAATGCCTGTTATTTCAGTTGGAAAAAGCAAGAATGTACTTAACATAACAAGTAGTTTGGCCCAAAGGCACTGCTTTAACTACAAGGTGTAAAACAAATATTCATCTACAAAGATTTTCATTCTGCACTTGCATTCTGGTATTAAGACAATAACTGAAGACACAGAGCATGAGATAGCACTAGAAAGGGAAACGATTATACCCCAAAAAGATGGGATCTTATACAAAGTGTGTAAAAAAAAAAATATACATTTTAATGACATCCAATTCATACATACTTCACTGTAGAAAACCTGCAATACTTGGAACATCTAAGGGAAGCAACTGAAGAGGTATGTGGAACCATTCCAGCACACACATTGGTAGACATCTGCAGATCCCTTAGTCAATGATCTAAGCCAGGGGTGTCAAACATAAGGCCCGGGGGCTGGATGCGGCCCCCAGAAGCTTTTTATCTGGCCCTTGGACTCTCAGCTCCTGAGCAATGCTGAGGTGACACTGCTGAAAGGGTGACCAGCACGATAATTGGGCTCTCCCATATCTTGAAATATAATCAAGATTTCTGTATTTTCTCTCCTGTCATTAGCAGCCAATGAGTTCCTACACGAAAACAGAGTGTTTATTTCTGATTTTGACCTGTTAAATGACATCACTTCCTGTGTAATGTTATCACCTCCGGCCCTCAGCAGGCATCATGAATGCTATTCGGCTCTCTGTATGAAATGAGTTTGACACCCCTGATCAGGTGACCCCTGATCTCACAAACCTTATAGAATTCTTTGAAAAGGTCAACAGGCATGTGGATGCGGGAGAACCCGTGGACATTATATATCTGGACTTTCAGAAGGCGTTTGACACGGTCCCTCACCAAAGGCTGCTGAAAGAACTCCACAGTCAGGGAATTAGAGGACAGGTCCTCTCATGGATTGAGAACTGGTTGGAGGCCAGGAAGCAGAGAGTGGGTGTCAATGGGCAATTTTCACAATGGAGAGAGGTGAAAAGTGGTGTGCCCCAAGGATCTGTCCTGGGACCGGTGCTTTTCAACCTCTTCATAAATGACCTGGAGACAGGGTTGAGCAGTGAGGCGGCAAAGTTTGCAGACAACACCAAACTTTTCCGAGTGGTGAAGACCAGAAGTAATTGTGAGGAGCTCCAGAAGGATCTCTCCAGACTGGCAGAATGGGCAGCAAAATGGCAGATGCGCTTCAATGTCAGTAAGTGTAAAGTCATGCACATTGGGGCAAAAAATCAAAACTTTACATATAGGCTGATGGGTTCTGAGATGTCTGTGACAGATCAGGAGAGAGATCTTGGGATGGTGGTGGACAGGTGGATGAAAGTGTCGACCCAATGTGCGGCGGCAGTGAAAAAGGCCAATTCTATGCTTGGGATCATTAGAAAAGGTATTGAGAACAAAATGGCTAATATTATAATGCCGTTGTACCAATCTATGTAACACCTGGAGTATTGTGTCCAGTTCTGGTCACCACATCTCAAAAAGAATATAGTGGAAATGGAAAAGGTGCAAAAGAGAGCGACTAAGATGATTACGGGGCTGGGGCACCTTCCTTATGAGGAAAGGTTACAGTGTTTGGGCCTCTTCAGCCTAGAAAAGAGACACCTGAGGGGGGACATGATTCAGATGATTCAGATGTGATTCAGATACGAAACTTTTTTGAGAACAAAACGGCTAGTATTATAATGCCGTTGTACAAATCGATGGTAAGGCCACACCTGGAGTATTGTGTCCAGTTCTGGTCGCCGCATCTCAAAAAAGACATAGTGGAAATGGAAAAGGTGCAAAAGAGAGCGACTAAGATGATTACGGGGCTGGGGCACCTTCCTTATGAGGAAAGGCTACGGCGTTTGGGCCTCTTCAGCCTAGAAAAGAGACGCTTGAGGGGGGACATGATTGAGACATACAAAATTATGCAGGGAATGGACAGAGTGGATAGGGAGATGCTCTTTACACTCTCACATAATACCAGAACCAGGGGACATCCACTAAAATTGAGTGTTGGGCGGGTTAGGACAGACAAAAGAAAATATTTCTTTACTCAGCGTGTGGTTGGTCTGTGGAACTCCTTGCCACAGGAAGTGGTGCTGGCGTCTAGCCTAGATGCCTTTAAAAGGGGATTGGACAAGTTTCTGGAGGAAAAATCCATTATGGGGTACAAGCCATGATGTGTATGCGCAACCTCCTGATTTTAGAAATGGGTTATGTCAGAATGCCAGATGCAAGGGAGGGCACCAGGATGAGGTCTCTTGTTATCTGGTGTGCTCCCTGGGGCATTTGGTGGGCCGCTGTGAGATACAGGAAGCTGGACTAGATGGGCCTATGGCCTGATCCAGTGGGGCTGTTCTTATGTTCTTATCTAAGCAGTATCAGTTATCAACAAAATTCAATAAGGGGTTGATGGCTGGTTTCCTAGAATTTAACAAAGACTGTGGAAAACATAGGTACAATGCAATGAATCAGAAACAGAATTTCAACACCAAAATCAAGGAAGGCAGTTCAAGTTTGCATACAGTAATACAGGAGACGCTTAAACAATGATTGGATTAAACCACAAGAAGGCAGTTCAATCACTGTTTGCATAAACAGTGATTGGATTAAAACACTTCCTCGCATAATGTATGACTACGGGTGGTGGTGGTTGTGTAACCATGAGCTTGTGACTTGACCAGAGTCCTGGAAATGTGGCCTGTATGCTGGGAGAACAGTTTAGCTTGCATGATACTATAGTCCATAATAGTATAACCAGACATATATAGAGAAAACAACAACTAAAAGGCAAAAGGGGATTTTCACATAAAAGTGTACAACACCAATGGGGAACATATCAAGCACCTGGTCTAATTTATGAATTAACTGGGTCAAACAACTGATTCTATGTACACCATATGCAGTGTATGTGTGAATTATAGGACAGTGGACCCTCTGCATCCGTGGGTTCCATATCTGCAGATTTAACCACTCACAAATATAGAAGGTCCATATGGGTAGCTCCGGAGGCCACCTGCAATTACTTACTTGAAGTCTCCAGAGGCGTTTTCTGGGTCATACCCACTCTATTGGCCTCTGCAGGCCACAGAATGACCAGCAGAAGCCTCCAGAAGCTACTTCCAGTTTTCAGAGACACTTTCTGGTTTGATCAGAAGTAGCTTCCAGAGGCTTTTGCAGGCCACCGTTCTCAGAAGAAAGCCCATTATGTTCCATAAGACTTATGGTGCAAACCTATCTTACAGGAAACAAACACCTCTACCAACAGAGTTGATCACTGGCTAGTCATGACCTAGGAGAGGCTTCTGGAGGCTCTGCAAGTTATTAAAAAAAAATCTTCCTTTTTTAATAATGGGAACACAAAGTCATGCCAAGAATCAGATTTCCAAATAAATTACCAGCACCTGTTTATTTATATGGTTATAATCTTCAATTCTCTATTGGAGAAAAGTAAAATATTTTATCAAAATTTTTTGTATGAAAATTATCCTCCAAATTTCTAAAACAACTGTCCCTAACTTTGTTCCATATATAACTGTGTAATATATATGGGTCAGTCAAATATCATTGGTTTTTATAAGATGAATTCAAATAGTTATGAAATAACTCATATCTTTGTTTGAATTCTTAGCTTAACACATTTTAAATGTTTGAAAGGACCTGAAGTGATTAAAGTTACATACTCCAAACAAACAGCCAATGACCCATAATTTTCAAGGACATTAACAGAGTCTGGAATTGGCAGAGAATGAGTCATAAAGGTTGACTCATTCTCAAAATCTGAGACTGTATTTTTGTTCTGGAGGCTATCAGCCAACAGGCCTTCTGATCCAATTAATGTTCAAGGAGAAAAATTTAGGGAACACGATCAGCATGCAAACTTTCTTCCCTAAAGCAAACTTATCTAGCTTATGTTAAAGATGTCTCCAGGATTGCAATTTCTGAAGTATGGGAGGAGGGGAGTGGAAGATAAGAAAAGCATTCTATCAAAGAGAATTATTCTCAAAGTTGCTGCAGCTGGTAGCAGCTAAATTTTTATTTCAGTATTGCAAGATGGAGCACAAATAATGTCACCAATAAAGTACAGTGTGGGGATCTATTTGTCTGCAGCAACTGTAACTTGAAGTGCACCAACATGTCTAAATTCTCTGGAAAAAAATGAATTTCCATAAAAACGGTAGCGTCATGTCTTAGTTGAGAGCTAGACACTCTACCTTATCACTCACCTACTACAATCTAAAACTGAATTAAGATGAAAGCAGTCAATGTTAATATACCCTACCCCATCAGGATGAAAGTTCAGCTATCCAGTATTTGCTTATAATGCATTTACCTGTCACCTGTTTCTAGAAAATTTCAGGATTAAATTCTGCACTGAGTTTCATTAATTGTCCAGTTGGCTTTTCCTTTAAGCAGTCTAACTTTCAGCTACTATCTCCATGGACAAATTGACATCACAAAAACAAGGGTAAATTGGGGAGTCTTACTATAATAACATTCAATGAACATCTACAAGTTTTTCAAAAGCTTAACATTGATAATCCTGTCAGGAATCTAGCCTGTAATACAGTTCACTAGCCTGTAAATAATAAGTCATCATCCAAAATCTTATACAGAACAATGTAAATCCAACAATCTTCACTTTTGCACCAAGCATTACAACTTCTCATTATAGAAAGCATGATAAGCTTCATCGTACAGCCCAAATAGAAAGTCAAAAGACTCAAGAATAGAAAGAAAGTTGCTTTTCCACATCACATTTTTACTTATAGACAAATGACAGAATTGCATCAGGAACAAAGAGTAAATACGCTTCTTGAATACAGAAAGACTATGAAGCTGATTACAATGCAAGGCTTTTTAATAATGTCCATTTGCTGTCACAATACTGCCACTCAATACTTGACAGAGAGCTGGAAATTGTTGACCCGAAAGTATAAGGTGCACTAAACATTAATTATATATTCCAGTTGGTGTAGTCCAAAGTGGATCAGTACTAAATCTTAGGCACTACATCCCTGAAGCGGATGTATTCTGTAACTGTTTAGAGAAAACTAAAAATACCTTATTACCACACTATTCCTCTGGTAACTAGAGTTCCATTATAAACACCTGTTCATTGACAAACACATACACCCCTGGTAAGCATTATTTTAATAAAGGCCTGCAGTAATTTAATTTATTTGAGGCATTTATGTACAGTGAGTCTTCTTTAACCGTGGATTCAGAACCCATGGATTAGACCCATCATGTTTTCTGAATCCACGGCTAGAGGACCCACTGAGGACCTCCCAGACACAACCAGAGCCAGTCGGGTCTAGGAGGCTTTCCAAGGCCCCTAGAAGCATCGGAAGGGCACTTACAGTTTTCACTAAAATCAGCCCTCCAGGGGCTTTTCTGAGGTCTGTAGAGGCTGTCCATGGTCCATGGAACAAGGTTCTGGTCACGTCCAGAGGCCCTACTGGATTGCAACCTTCAGATTTTATTAGCTGTCAGTTTTGGTATCCACAGGGGGTCTGGGAACAGATTCTCCACAAATTCTGAGGACCAACCTGTACCACCTTTCACAAGTTTGGCCAAGGCACTTTACAAAGAGTATAGATACTGCATATTTCTCCAACTATAACACTTTTTTAAAATTTACAATCCAATCCTTTCTCCAACTATAACACGTTTTTAAAATTTAAAATCCAATCCTTACAACACCATCTAGCCCAGGGGTGTCCAAACATTTCGGCAAGAGGGCCACATCATCTTTCTGACTCTGTGTTGGGGGTCGGGGAAAAAAGAATTAATTTACATTTAAAATTGGAATAAATTTACATAAATAAATTGATTAGAGATGGAACCAATATGAATGAATGAAGGTCTTGCAGTACCTCAAGGCCTATAAAAGGCCTTGCACAAAGCAAGGCCAGCCTTTTTTCACTGCCACAGCTGCATCACAGACATGAAACAGCAAGTAGTGGACGAAGCCCTCATTCCACAGCTCAGGTGAGAGGTCGAACAGTCGTCCTCATGCCGAGAGCAGTTGCGTTGGGCCAGCATGGATTCCAGCAAGTCTCCAGAGGGCCAGAGGCTCACTGAAGACTGGGGGCTCCCCCTGAGGGCCTGGTTGGGAGCCCCTGAGGGCCACAAATGGCCCCCGGGCCGTGATTTGGGCACCCATGATCTAGCCTAAAGCTCCCAATTTTACCTTACAATTTCTTAAATAATATTTACCGATGAGGGGAGAAATTATTTTCCACAGACACAGCTGTGGCAAGGATTCATAATAGGAGCTATGGTTGAGATCTCTGCCCCAGATACTGTTGTTGCCAACAATGGGCAGCAGAATCCTGAGCCACCAGCAACCATGGAAAGTATAATTAGATAACTACAAGCAATGTTCTGTTTCAGACCTTCTCAAAGGCACTGGGATCCCAGCTATCCTATCAGCTATCCTATCATTATTGAAAGCCAGGTCACTGAATAGGAAAAAAAGAACAAAAACCTGCTAGCCTCAATTCTGGATAAGCACGCTCTGCCTCCATGTTTCATGACACCTTCACCCCCATGATTCAAGGAATGTTCCCCGTGCTCCAGGTGAACTGCCCACCAATTTTTGACTTTTTAAAAAAATACTGTACATCCTTTCAGTCATTTGTGCATTAACCTTTTCTCGTATTTTAATTTAGACACTTTAGTCTTAACATCTGGGTTAACTTATCCACAGGTTACTGGATAAGTGATGTCCAGTGCCAGACTTACCTAGGGTAGGTGGCATAGCAGATCCCCATATCCATGTTCAGTTGAAGTCTGCATGGACCAGCTCAGTGCAGAAGTTGCCACCGACACAGGACTGGCATAAGTGGTCGACCGCAGACCATGCACAGGGCAAGCAGGGGCACTACCTCCCTGGCCCAATGGTTAGCGAGGCAGGGTGAAGCAAGACATGGCAGGTCCAGCCACCAGAAAACTGCCAGCAAAAGCAGCAGGTGGGTGGGACATGGGGGCAGGGGAGCAAGAGCATTTAGGGTGCTGCAACCCCCTCGTCCACTCCCTTCTGAGGACTCCTGCCACTAGCATAGGCCCTGGGCCTACTTCCCCTCTAATCCTGTGTCAGTCCGTCCGGGCCCTTGCTCACCAGTATCCTACTCCTGGGGCCCCAGGAACTCTGCATCCCAACCCTGTGAGGTCACACCTAGTGCAAAGGACGTGCTTTTGATTGTTTCACCTTTTGTTTCATATTTACAATAACTCTTCCCCAGTGACTACTGCTCACCTAATGCAACTATACTGCTTCAGCCTTCATTTGCAACCAGTGAAAGACAGGGCCATTTAGCCTCATTCCCAGTTTCATCCATATAAAATAGAATGAACTCTGCAAAATGAACTCTGAAAAGAAAATAAGAGCATCTTACACAGCATTGCTCAAACTAGAACTTATTGAATGTGCAAAGGAAACAAATAGTGTGGCTGCAAGAGAATTTGGCATAAATGAAAAGCCTGTTAAAGCCCCTCTGACCCCAGTGGAGGTGCGATCCTGGTAATCGTGTTGCAAGATCCCCTCCCCACCCTGCTCCTTAAGGGGACAGAGACAAAGCTTCTCAGGCTGGTGGCTTGCGACCCACCAGTTTGAGAACCACTAGCCTAGTGTATTAATCAATTTATGGATTAAGGTTTATAGTGTAGATTGCGATAAATGCTTTGTATTTTTTGTAAGTAGCATTAATGTTATGTTAAAATTTTAACATAAATATGTTAAAATAATGTTAAAATTTTTCTTCTTTTTTCTCCCTTTTCTTAGCTTTTTCTTTTTAGTCAATTGTATTTTTTCTTATAAAGGGTGACTTTCCTAGTAGGAACACTGTATTTGCTCAATGGGTGGATGAACTCTCTAGCCTAACACACTCTGATTTCCATATACCTGGATGTCTAAGGACGAAATGATGCTCATCCTGAAGTTTCCTTCCTCTGGAAGGTATTCTTTGACTTTCACCACAGTCAGGATCTGATTCCTCCTGCTTTCTCCTCATCTTCAGGATGATGCCAAATGCACTTTTATACCTGATAATCCTTTTTTGTTTGCCAAACACCAAGTAACTAGGTATCAACCTTATGCTCCTTGCTCAAGCACATGGCACCATACAAAGAACTGAAATATCAGAAAGAAAAACTTGAGAGAGAAAATACAGGGAAAAGAATCTAACAGAAGGGAAAAGAATAATACTCTCCAATAGCTTTACAAAGAAAGAGTTCTCTAAGATGTTGATCAGTGAGCTACTGGAAGAGAACTGAGAGGGAAGGGGCTTGCCCACCATCAAGGCATGTGCATAGTACAGGCACCTTCCCTTCAAGGGGAGGAACGCAAGCACATGTTCTCATTTTTAAGTTCTCCGAGGGTGCCAAACATAAGGCCTGTGGGCCAGATAAGGACCACAGAAGTGCTTCATCTGGCCCATGTGGTAACTGGGCTATCCCATCATTGCCCTTTCATCAGAGCCACTTCTACTTAGACTCTGGGAGGCCTCAGAAGGTAAGAAATACTATGGGGAGAGGAGCAGACCAAGGGGATGAGATGAAGATGGTGCTGAGCTTCTGGGAGATTCCAATTATCATGTGCTGCCCTTTCAGCAGCACCGCTATTGCTTGAGGCATCACTTCTGAGACTACTTCTCAGCTGCTGAGCTGCAAAGTGATGCTTTGACAGAACTACTAAAATGGCAGTCCGTGTGATAATTGGTCTCTCCCATATCTTGAAAATATGATCAAGATTCACATATTTTCTTTTCTGTCATTTGCAACTAATGAGTTCCTATGAAGAAAGAAATCTATTTCTGGTCATCATCTGCTTAATGACATCACTTCCTGCTTAATGGTATCACTTCCAGCTCTCAACAGGTGCCATGACTGCTGTATGAAATGAATGACACCATTGCTCTAGAACAGGGGTCGGCAACCTTAAACACTCAAAGAGCCATTTGGACCTGTTTCCCAGAGGAAAAAAAACCTCAGGAGCCACAAAACCCTTTTGACATCTAAAATGAAGATAATACTGCATATATAGCTGTTTTTTTTTTACCTTTAAGCTCTTATAGGTCCCATTTTTTATAATGTAGCCCCCTCTTATAGCTTTTAGTTAGTTTTGTCATACATTCTTGTCCTGTGTTTTCAGACGCCTGGTCCTCTATGGTGTTTTGCCTGATTCCAAGGCCATTCTCTGCCTGGAGAATTATGCCCACTTTAAGCAAATTAGCTCCCCTTCTTTCCCCCAACAAATGACTCTGGTTCTGCCCTGCAGTCCGGCTGGACCCCACCTCCAGGGTAGCTCGCCTGTTCAACCTGCAGAGGTCCTCTGTCCTGCCAGCAGCCTCCCACCACTACAGCAGCCCCTTGGTCCTCAGCAGGTCTTGGGCACAGCAGCCACACACCAAACTCCAGTGTCTCCAGCAGTCCCTTAATCACAAAGTTCGTCAGAGTATCCAGGGCAGAGGCCAAAGTCAATAAGCCAAGTCACAGTCTAAGATCAGATTCCAAAGTCAGTCAGTCAAATCAGTCAGAGTATCCAAGACAATAAGCCAAGTCAGTCAGTCTCCTCTCCTACCTCCAGACTCCTTCTACAACCCACACCCCCTTCCTCAGGTGCCCTATTGCCTTCAAGTGGCTGCAGCTGTGCAGCACACTCTGCTGGATGCCTAGGCCTTACCCTTAAAGGGGCCACTGCTGACACCACATCTACCTCCTCACCAGATCTTCCAGGATTCCAATACATATGGCGGTTATGACATCTGCTTATCTTACAAGGATACTAAAGAACTCCCCCCACCTTCCAGAGGCAGCCTGCTGGAAGGAAAAAAGAACACAGACTGCAGAGGTGGGGAAGAGAAGAAGCGGGGGGGGGCAGCCACAGACCAGCTTCTGCCCTGCCTGCCCTCCCTCCCTCACTCAGGCTGCAACCCTCTCCACACTATCCTGGGAGTAAGCCCCATTGGCTACAATGGGACTTCTGAGCAGACAAGTTGGTTGGAGCTCTCAGGTTGCAGTCCTCTCCACACTTTCCTGGGAGGAAGCCTCACTGACTACTTGTGAGTAGACCTGCATAGAAGGGGGCTGAGGCTGCAGCCCTCCACACCTTCCTGGGAGGAAGCCCCACTGACTACAGCAGGGCTTACTTGTGAGTAGACCTGCACAGGAGGAGGCTGAGGCTACAGCCCTCCACACCTTCCTGGGAGTAGCCCAGGGACTACATCGGGGCTTACTCTCGAACAGACCTGCGCAGGCTCCCACTCACCCGTCCTTGCACTTGGCCTTGAGCAGGCTCCAAGGCTGCCAACCCAGGCACCCTTTCCTGGGAGTAAGCTTCATCCGCTGTAATGGGGCTTACTACTGAGTAGACACACAGGATGTCTCCTCTGCTGTGGAGGAAAAGCCTCTCCTTGCACTGAGTGGGGACCTGCTCAGGGAAAGGCGGGCTGCAAGGGCTCGCAATGGCTGAGGAGGAGGGTGTCCTGCTGGTGAGCTGGGGAAGGGAAAAACAGGGAGCTTAAGCCTGCAGAAGGGAGAGGAGGGCAGTGAGCTCAGGGGGCAGAGGGAAGCAGCCTGCCCTCCCAACACAGGTGCCTCCTGTTACCCCCTTTGCCACTTTCACCAGGAGGAGCCGCAGCAGACAGCTGAAAGAGCCGCAGGTTGCTGACCCCTGCTCTAGAAGGTTCTAAAATATTTGCTCTGTGCAAATATCACAAGTATTTGTAAAGAGAGTATGAAGAAGAAAACAAAATTCTGAATTAACCTACCTAGATCAAATGTGGACACAAACAAGCTGATTTTTTATAAAATGAGACAAAATTTGAGCATTTTGACCAATGTTTATCTAATGTTTTGGTAACAGAAAATTTTTTTTAAACTAAAAAAGCACTTGCTAGTTACACCAGCACTGGACTGAATCCTGCTGAACAGAAACTTCAAAAATCTGCACACAACACCAATCTGTTCACTTTCCAGAACTGGTATTAAACACAGGAATAGTCCAAATGCTGAAGACAAGAGGCTAAAGATTAAAATTGCTAAACATTGTTCAGGAAGCCAGCCGATCAACATTTATTAAAGTTGTACAAACTTAACAGGGCAGACAAATCATTAAGCTGCTGTATAGCATTTTTCCCTTGGCGAATCAAGATATATAAGATAAAAAAGGAAAACAATCCACTTCTCTGGAGACAGATTATAACTGTGCACATGTGTGGCAAAGGTTCTACCAAGCTAAGCAGAAAACCCAGCGCCAAAGCACACACAACTTATTTATTGTGACTCCAGTGATAATCTGTCACTCCAAAATAAAGAAGTTCTATGAAGAGCATGCTGCATGAGGCAAAATACAGATAGTGGGCTTATATATATATATAAGAAAGAAGCGCTGAAATAGTAAGTCTGTTTCTGCTTTCCAAGGAGAGTGACCCCTTATCTGCCTCTCAACAGACATTCTGATCTGCCAACTATACTGTCACTTCATTTGAGAGTAACGAATTCTTTCACAGGAAAGAAGTGGATTGCAAGTCACAGGAAAAACCGATTGCTGGACTTCACTGTAGACTCAGGGTTTTAAATGATACAGATACAACACCATATACAGTTACTCCACTGCACAGAGTTTGCATCATTTCCTGATGGCTGAATTTTGTAAACAAACAAACAAAAAAAAAGGCCTACAACAATAATTCTAACAGTTCAGGTTCAGGACTTTGAAAAGAAGTTCTGAAAGTCAATGATTTATGCCACACAATTTCTACATTTATGCCTCACATAAAATTTCAAATAATATTCTTTGGATGACTTGTTAATTCCCCATGTACCAAATAGAGTTAAGAACTTCCGAAGTTGGTCTATTTTCAAATACAGTTTGAGCCACATTATTCGCGTGGGTTCGTTCCAACTACTCATGTGGATGGCAAGAAAATGCACTATAACAAATCAATTTTTAAAAAGTGATTTAAAAACAGCCTTGCTGACCTTTGTAATGTAAGCTAAGAGTCATTAAGAAGACAATCCATCAATCAGTCATTCTCCAAGCACTTAGAAAGAAAGGCACTTCACTCAGCCCCCCCTTCACCAATGCAAAGTGATCACCTTTCTTTCATGTGCTCAGGGGGAAGAGAGGGGTCTGCTGGAGAGAGGATTGATGAATTGTCAGCCAGCTGCCCTCTCTCTCATTAAGCATGCTATTGTTAAAGGACTGTTCAGTTTTTTAAACTGATTTTAAAGGGATACATTTTTCCCCTTCTCCAGGGATCAGTACATTCCTTCTCATTTGCAGTGGCCATTCATGTTGAGTCAAATCCGTGTATAAAGCGCCCTACAGGTAGACCACAGCTGCGATACAAGGACATCTGCAAGAGGGATCTGAAGGCCTTAGGGATGGACCTCAACAAGTGGGAAACCCTGGCCTCTGAGCGGCCCGCTTGGAGGCAGGCTGTGCAGCATGGCCTTTCCCAGTTTGAAGAGACACTTTGCCAACAGTCTGAGGCTAAGAGGCAAAGAAGGAAGGCCCATAGTCAGGGAGACAGACCAGGGACAGACTGCACTTGCTCCCGGTGTGGAAGGGATTGTCACTCCCGGATTGGCCTTTTCAGCCACACTAGACGCTGTGCCAGAACCACCATTCAGAGCGCGATACCATAGTCTTTCGAGACTGAAGGTTGCCAATACAATGAGGGGCTCCTCTCATCCCTGGCATATAATGGTACCTCTGAATGTGAAGTGCTGTGACATGGCGGTTTGTTTTGGTACACGTTAATATGCAGCAACATATGTGGCACATTGCTGTATGTACTTATGTGTTGAGGTCCCCACTTGTGGACAGAGTATATATGGCATGTTAAAGCACATTTGCAGTGTCTGTGCAGTCTTGAAATCCTGGGTAGAAGAAAGGCAGTAAAATGTACTAAAGAAGTTCTGTTTGCAAGGAGAAAGGGCAATTTTTGCTGTTCTCTGTTTCCTCCTGCAGGCTTATCAACCCACCAAAAACTTGTTCTTGCAGGCTGGGAGACTCTCAGAAAATATTCAGGGGCATAGAGAGTTGCAGCTGGAAGGAAAGATCAGCTACCCCTCCACCTTGTGCTAAAATTTGTAGAAAAATACATTAGGACAAGCATTCTGCCAGCCACAAAGAGCTTTCTGGCAGTGTGCAGAGTTGCGCATTGCCAGAGTGCCTGCGGGGAGGTTGGAGCATTCCCCCACATACCAGCAAACCACAAAGACCCATCAACACAGGTAGGATGGTGGGGGAGGTGGAATGGAGCAGAAGATGGAAAAACAAAGGCAAGGCAAGGAGGGTGGAATGGGGAGGTGATGAGCATGGGGGAAGCAGAACTGGGTCTGGAAAGGGAGTGGGTTCAGCAGCAGCACTGAATCCAAACGTCTTTCCAGGACCTGACTCCACAAGCTCAGGTCCACACAGACCTGCAACAGTGATTTTTCTTAAGCAGGTTAGATCCATCCACACCATGGGGGCTTACCCCCAATAAGGGAATGAATTATCTGCAACTGCTCCTTCCACAAGATGCAGTGGTAGCCACTTTGGCATTGCATCAGTGGGGGAAGGTGCCTGGGCTGTAAATCGGATATTTCTGAAATTGTATCAGGTTATACCTCTGTAGACCTTCCATGCTTAACCATGCTGACCAAACAAACCGTCTTGATGTTAGGATGAATAGAACATCTTACTGTATTGTGACAGAATGCTGAGAAACCAACTCAACTTCCGTATAAAAGCACTTTCAGGCCTCTACAATTCCTTTAAGATTGAGTTATGAAAAGTTTTCTACTTTTGTATAAAGAAGAAACTGGAAAATGTAGCCTAGTCTGTCAACTGAAGAATAAAAAATATGCAACAGAATAGTCACTTATATGTATTGCTTGCTGCAGAATTATTGTGTTTTGAACTCAATAATACTGGTATTTCACATTTTATATAATCACAAACAATTCCAGATTCAATACTGCACTTTGTAATACCTTTCATCCGGCACCTCACAATTTACATGTGGTGTGACTTGGAATTTACTAACCATATCATTACCTTAATCTGAGGGCAACTTTTGGTTTTTAAGCCATTTCTGCCCAACATTGCATATATCCAACAGGGACCAAATGTGTACACCTGTGGGCTGGGCAGAAATTGGTTAATTAATTTCACCGTTCCAGGATGAAAGTATCAGTCTCTCAGATTGACAGTTACAGAGGCTGAAAAAAGAATGCTGCAGAATACATCAAATACTTCTAAAGTGATACAAATAAAAAAAATTATGATTCCATTTGTTTTTAAGTTTTCAGGTGATTTGAGATTGAAGAATTCTGCTTAATTCTAGGGTTTTGTTTTGGGTACTCTAGAGACTCATTAACCTGTAATGTAGTAATGAATATTTGTGCAGTGACAAGTTTCCCAGGCAACAAGAATCTGTATTTACCAACCATGAAATTAGCATTAGAAAGTCACTAACTGGGGAAATCAAGTGAAAGTCAGTGTTACACTTAATTTTACTTGCCAGTTTCAACTGTTATTGTGACCTAAAAATTAATGGATTTTAACAATTCTGTAATAAAGAATACATTTCCTCTGCTAGCACAATGATAGAAAGTTAAATTTCCAAATGAATGTAAATGCCCCAGGAAAACGTCACAAGAACGGGGGGGGGGTGACACAAACACATGCACACACACCCCAAAGCTTCCAAACACTGGCAAAAGATACAGTATAACAAATCATAACAGAAGGACACTATACAGCCAGAAAGACCAACCAGTAAAAGGAGCGTTTCTAAGACCTATTTAGATGCCTAGATCAGGGGTGCTCACACTTTTTTGGCTCGAGAGCTACTTTGAAACCAAGCAAGGCCCGGAGATCTACCAGAGTTTTTTTTACAATGTTCACGCCATCATAACATATAACATTTATGTGTACAATGTATGTTGGTGTACCTTGAGCCCCACTGAGTATAACAGGACTTACTCCTGAGTAGACATGCCTAGGATTAGGCTGTGAGGCTGCAATCCTAGCCACACTTACCTGGGAGTAAGCCCCATTGAGTACAATGGGCCTTACTCCCGGCGCTTCCTCCCAGAGGCACCTGAAGGGGGGTGGGGTCGGCACTCCGCGATCTACTCATTTTGCCTCGAGATCTACCGGTAGATCACGATCCACCTATTGAGCACCCCTGGCCTAGATCCTTTCCACACATACTGCGGCCAAGTCAGGACTCCCACCCCTATCTTGTACATGCGTCTCTGATTTACCTATGTGCAGGATTTTACATTTGTTTCCATTGAACTTCCTCTTGTTGGCACTGGTTCAATGATCAAACCTGTCAAGTTAGTTTTGAATTCTGATATGGTTTTCCAGGTGTTGGCTATATACCCTCTCCTGTGCATCATCTGCAAATCTGATAAACATCCACTCTAACCCCTCATCCAGATAATAATAAAAAAAAAAACGTTGAATGGCACAGTGTCCAAAACAAAAGTCCTTTGGCATGCCAGATTTCTCTCTCCAGTACCAATTTATTAGTACTTGTTAGAACGGTTGTTCAACCAGCTTACATTCATTCATTTGAATTAACTAGGTTTTTCCTTACCATCTCTTTACCAATCTTGAGACATGATGCCCTCACTTCCTCATTAGTGGAACTGTTGTTAGATTGGGCCACCTTTCCCTAGTGAGAGAAGACAGATGCAAAATAAAAATTGAGCAGGTCTGCCTTCTCTCCTTCATCCATCACTACTTCACTATCTTTTCCATGCAACAGGCCTGCTGCTTTCTTGACCTTCCTCTCATTTCAGACATAGTAAAAACAAACAAACCCTTTTATTGTTTTTGGAAACCACTTGCAAGCTTCAACTCATTCGGTGCTTTATCCTTCCCTGATACCATCTCTGCAGGTGCAGGCAATACTTATGTGCTGAGCATTTGTTAACTGTCTCTCCTTTTCCATTTCCTGAACATGTTCTCCATACTTTTCAGAAAGCTCTTTGAGCCCAGTCACCCTGGTTTCCTTAGATGTTTCCAATGTTTCCTCTCATTTCAGTATTTTGCTTCCCAATATATTCCATCCTTCTTGGGCTGTTTTCTCCTTTTCTAGCTATGGGATATGATTTCCTCCAAGCCCATATTTTTAATTTTCTTGAAATTCACCGTACACATCTGACTATCCTTCCCCTTGATACTGAGAATCCCAAGACAATGTGGTCACTTTCACCCAAAGTCCCTGCTGTTCTCACTGCCTCGACCAATTCTTTCTTGTTGGTAAGGATTCAATCCAGGATACCCAACACCCTTTGTTTTTCCTTCTACCTTTGAAAGAGGTTGGATTCTGAAATAATCCAATCTCACTTTGTAAAACACACACACACAAAAGCACAATCATTTTTATTGCTCCAGTTCTGCTGGCCAATATATGAGGACTGAAAACATCCTGTATGAAAGACCCTTGACCGAGAGGAAGAGATATTCCCTCAATGGAAGGACCTTTTTTGGCTACTTTTCTTCTCCCTGGAACTAGCTAATTTTTTTAACTCTTTCACTCCCCATACAGGTCAAAAAGCAGCCACTTGCACAGAGAGCAAACGAGAAAGACAACTAAGGTAGGCTGTAAGCCAGTGGTAGAGCTCATATTCTGTATGCAAAATGTCCGAGATTCAATCCCCAGCATCTGCAAGTAGGGTAGAGAAAAATTACTTCAAGAGCTACTGCAAGTTGCTTTCAACAATATTGACCTACATCAGGAGTCTTCAAACCATGGCCCACTTCATAACGAGAAAGCTGCCCGGGACAACGCAGCACTCTCCATTCTGCACTGCACCTGCCTTTCCTCCCACCCAATTGTTTCACAGTCTCACAAAAGGCAGCCACTTCCACTGCTCATTGCCCCAGATGTCTCTGAGCCCATGGGCGAATTTCCCAAGGGGAGTGGCTGCCCAGCACCAGGCTATGGAATAATCCAGTGGAAAGAAAGGCAGCTGTGGCACGGAATGGAAAGCACTGCACCATGATGGCTTTTCCATTATGCCGGATCCAGCCTGTGGGCTGCAGTTTGGAGGCCCTTGACCTAGATAAACTAAGGGCGCAATCCTATCCTGTGCTGGAACAGGTAAGCCAAGAGGCTTGTGTTCTATCCAGTGCAGGAGAGGGGCCAGAATTGGCTAAGCCAGAGGTAAGGGGAAACTTTTCCCCTTACCCCTGGGTAAGGCGCCCCGGCCCCTATGGGTCTCCTTGGACTTGCGCCACCTCCTGAGGAGAGAGGTGGCTTCAAACCACTCCGAACTCCCCAGGAATGGGGTTGGGATTCAACGTAACTGCTGGATCCTAGCACCGCATCCTGTTCCCTACCCACCCGCCCCCAGGGCCGCCCCCTGCCTGCTCTCCCCCCACCCCAGAGCCTTGCATCAGCCTCGCTGGGCTGACACAAGACTCACTGACTCCGTCAGTGCAGAGGCTTGTGTCAGCCTCCGCAGGCCGGCGCACCTCTGCATGCCAGCCTTGCCAACTCCCTCAGAGCATGTTTGCGACCCTCCTGGGCCAGCACTTGCGGCGGCCCAAGTGCAGCTCAGGATTGTGCTGTAATGATCCAACTCTGTAGAAGGCAGCTTCCTATGGGGTAACCATTTCACTTGAGTAAGACTTCCATAACAGTGAGAGAGAAACAGCAGCAGCAGCAGCTAGAATACTGGGTCAGAAGGAAGCACTCCAATCACAGGTGTCTGCAATGGCTTCCAGAAAAGGCAGTGGTGGCCACTGCAGGCATTTGGTGGGCTTTCTATACAGAGGCCTCAGTAAGAGGCTCAAGTATGAATCAAATTCAGGCAAACATGTATATAATAATCAAAAATATCTTCTGGTGTATAAAAACAATGTAATTAGACAGAGGTGACTTTATTTCATTTTGAAGACCCTTTGACTTTTCTTAAAAGTTTAGTTACACATTACCTTTGAGCACAAAATCATTTCCCCAAAATGCTCTAATACATCTCTACATAAAATAGCATTCAGTGGAGTTTGTGTATACATACATACACAAATATGCCCTATTTACAGATAATTGTAATCCTTACAATGACTGAAATAATGTTTCTTTAATTTCCAAAAGCTGTATTTTTCAACCAGTAGTATGAATAGCACATGAAACACACTGGTGGTACTTCACAGTATTCCAGCAAGTTAAATCCTTCAGATATTTAGGGATCATTTTTCATTACCGACATTCCTGGTTGTACCATCGTAGATCTACTATCTCCTCAGCTTTGTTATCTCAAAATGCGATTGCCCAATTCCACTTCTATAAGGGCAACCAGTACATTCCTGCTGCCATTCACGCTCTCCAAATTCAAATTTTCCCTCAATTATTATATGGAGTAGCTGTTTGGATTGAAGCAGCTAATCAGGAGATAGATAAGGCAGTCGCTAAATTCTTGAGAAGAATTCTTGGAGTTCCAAACTTAATCAGGTTGTCCACTATGATTTTGGAATTAGGTATACATCTCCCCACTACTACAGCTTGGACTACCACCTTTAAGTTTTGGCTTAGACTCCATCTTAATATTCATCCGAATTCTATCCTCTCAGATTTATTAAAAGACCCTTTTTCATCCAATTGGTTCAAATTTATTGATGCTAAATTATCTTCTTTAGATCTTTCCCCTGAACTTTTAGCTGATATGGATCTTCAAAAAGTGCATCATCTCATTAAACTTAAACTTTGGGAGCAGGAATACACAACGTTATTGTCTAACTTAAATCCGACCTGCTAACCCATCTTTTTTGGTTTGTCCCCCTCCCTGGGCCGTCCTGCGAATTATTTTGTCCAACTTACTAATCCTAGTAAAAGACGGGCTTTTATGTTGGCGAGACTGAATATATTTCCATCCGCAACACACCAAGGGAGATTTTCTAAAACCCCACACCAAACAGATTATGTCTATTTTGTTCAGCTGAACCAGATACCTTGGACCATATTCTCCGTCAGTGCTCTGCTCATCACAGTCTCAGGTCTCATTTACTTGACCCTTTTCTTTCTTCTCTTCCTGCTTCCCTTGTTGATCCTTTCCCAATCCTTCTTAGTGATTATTCCCCTCCCATTATTAACTTGGTGGCGGAATTTTTAGCGGCAGTTTCTAAGGATAAAGTCAGAAGTTAACTTCTTTTTGTAAGCTGTATTTTATTTTATTATGTTATATTTATTCTTGTAAACTCCTAATATGCCAATAAAGGTTATTGGAGTGCAGAGTGCATTCCGCTCTGGTGGCAGTGATGGTATTTGCAGAAGTGGCACCAGCAAATGAGGTACCTGGAAAAGTGGTAATTGCAGCAGCGGCAGCAGCAACAATGGCAGAAAAGTCCTGTTCTAAAGTGCAAAATGCTAAACAAAAAAAATCATTCAGAGCCAATTATACCAAATAAAGTAAATCAGAACTTTCCTTTAAAAAAATTGTTGTTGTTTTTAAACAACACTCACAAACTTAGAGGGATTTAATCATCTTGGCCACATTCCAAGCTTTTATTAAGCAGTCATTTTTTAATGGGCAATGCATATTTCCTCCCATTCCATGTAACTGAGGACGTACAAATTATTTCTAAATTTTGAATTTAACAGAACTTTGTACATTTAGATCAGGGGTCTCCAAACTCTGGCCTGGGGGCCAGATGTGGCCAGCAGCGAGCCTCTATCCGGCCCATGGCCAGCCTCTTGTCCCCTTAAAGCCTCTGGCCCACTCGACTGAAAATGACCAGAGCTGTGCTCTGATTGCATCTGGAGGGTGTTCTGAGGGCCGGAGAGGCTGAGTGAATGAGTCCACTCATCATTTATTCATTCATCTAAGTTCCACCTCTTATTTATTTAAATTTTATATTTAAATTTTTTTTCTGGCCCTCAGCACTGCTCCAGATATTTCATGCAGCCCTCTGGCCAAAAAGTTTGGAGACCCCTGATTTAGATGAATGACAAAAGGAGTGGACAGAAATCAAATTACCTGATGTGAAACGGCAACCAATTTTAAACTACTTACTCACAAAGATATAAGGGCAGACCTAAATGTTACAAGAAAGGTTACTTACCTGAAACTATATTTCAAGTGGTCACAGAGTCTGTGATGCTTATCTCAGAGGCAGGTAGGTAGATATAACCTAGTTCCAGGCCGTTTGGGGTTTTAAAGATTAACAGCAGTAGCTTAAACTAGGACCTGAAACGAACTGGTATAAAATTTGTGTCACATGTATTGACTGATTAAGCCCTACCAATATTCTAACAGCCGTATTTTCAACCCACTGAAGATTTCAAACCACCTTTGAAAGCAGCTTCATGTAGAGCACACTACTGTAGTCCAGCCTAGATGCATCCAGCGTAAGTAAATGATGCTAAGTCTGCTTTCTCCAGGAAGACCTGAAGTTAGTTTAATACATTTCATGCCCCCAACACAACAGGTATATCCATTGGAAACAATGGACCCACAAGTATCTCTAAAGTGTACACCTGGTTCTTTATGGCAGAGGTATCCAAACTACAGCCAGGGGACCATATTTTATCTGGCCTCCAGCAAGTTTTTTGTTTTTTTAGTCAGAGTGTTTGCTAATGTTTGACATTTTTACTCATTATATATCATTTCCCAGTCTAAGCAAGACATTGTTTCTTTGTATTTGTCATGTTTTTCTTTTATTCTGAAACATATGCCAATTAGAAAAAGATTCAAGTAAAACTTATTCAATTAAAATTCATTCATAAAACTGATTTTTTTTCACAACCTGCAAAAATGTGTAAAACATACAGTATGGCCCTCGAACTGAAAAGTTTGGAGACCCCTGCTCTAGAGGGAATGCAACCTCATTCAAAACAGTCTGCACTCCAGCTCCAGATTGGTGGAATTTCTACCCAGCAGCAACTCCATTTTATTTGTTTTATGTTCCAGGATATTTATCCCTTTTCCAACCTACAACAGACTTTCACTGTCTTTCTGGGACCCAGAACAAACGTACAAAGACAGACATGAAAATCAACATTTCCCATGAACACGGGTCATGTTTGGTTGCAAAACCCATGCAAGTTTCCTTATCTATGAGTCTTTTCCCCATGGAATAAGCCACGTCCCTTTCCCACTTCTTAATTCATGAATATGGAAATCTTCCATGTGGGTTTTGATTGTTTGGTTGGAAACTCACATGGTCGTCCAATATTCATGAATTTTGAGTAAGACAGTGTCCTAGACAGCCTCTCAGGGAGGGTTTAAAGGACCAGGAAGTTTAGTGATTCAGAAGGGCAAACTTCCAAACCTTTCAGTAAGCAAGTGCTGCTGGGATACAGGCTGACATAGGAAGTCAGTCAAAGGATTCGACACCACCTGAGGAGGGACTAATATGTTCTTTTGCACAGATAAATCCCTGGACTAGAGTGAACATATGGTTGCAAATCACATTGGACTGACATTCACGGATATGATTTCCCACAGATGTACTGCTTGTTTGGTCTGGGCCTGGGACTAAGAGGAAACAAAGAGTTACATCATCTGCATATAGGTAACATCCCAGTTCAAACTCCACATGAGCTTAACTAGTGATTTCATATAGATACTAAAAAGCTTGTGCAACAAGATGAAATCCTGAGATACCCCTTTCAGCACCAGTGGGTTGGAACAGTCATCCCCTAACACTACCTTCTGCATGACCCTCCAAGAAAGAACTGAAGTCACCATAACACTGCACTTCAAAACCCCATTCTGGATCTAGAACTCAAACTCAGCCTTGCCTTTAACCATCCTCTTGTCTGAGGTAACTCTAGTCAAGCCATGTGTCTTGCCAAAGCCTCTGCTAAAAGTCACAAGCACATGCATACGTGCAGGATTGTAAACATTTTGTGTGCCTTTGAATTTTGTACTAATCTGCAAGGCTGGTACATCTAGTTAGCTGTATTCCAAAACAGCATGCTTTTAAAAGAATACTCTCTAGCCCATTTCAGAAATCCACACTTCTATATCACTTCTGTTGGTTCCAGTTCTATAGATAGCACGCAAAGTGAAAGTGCTTATACAGCAACTGGAGAACTTGTTTATCCTATAGTTTCCCATACCACAACTCAAAAGCATCTGAGTTTAAAAACATGTTTTCCATACACCATTACAACAATGAAGGTGTTGTGGTGCTAACACAGAGCTGAACAGCAAAACAGTCATATCTGCAGACATGCACATTCTTGACCACAGTCCTTTACAAGTTTGTAATTCATAATTAATACCCCCAATGAGAAACACTCTCTTGTGTCAAAGCCCTAAAGCCACAATGAGCTAATTACCAATAAAAGCTCTATAGTCCTGGTTAAGCTTTGGGAATGTCGCTAGGCACAGCAAATAGCCCAATGGTGAGCAACATTTAAATCCTCTGGACCTTTTCAGTAAATATTCTATAGTTTTGTGTTTCCCATTTCTTCTCATTCCCCCAAGCCCTTACATTACACACCACACCCACCCTAGTATACATCCTGATACTGCCCCACCATGTATGGTGTTTATTCACCAGGGAGAGAGAGAGAGAGACATACTCCACACATGCACCCCATCAGCTAAAGTCTGGATTAGAATTAGAAATGTCATGAACCAGAAGGCCACAGCTAATTTATTTTTATACTTACACAACTGCCATAAAATTGCCTGAAATTAATGGATAATATACCACAAACTGGGATTTTCTCATTGTTATTTATGTGATTGTCTGCACAAAACTGAGTTACTTTCACATTACAAAAATTTGTGAATTTGCCCCACACAGGCACCAGAGTTAATTACAGACATGCAGGACAATGACGACTCAGTCAGGGCATATTTAACCCCCTGCTCACCATCCAACCATTACTAGTGCGTCCATACACTCATACACAAGATTCAGATACTTGGATACACCATTTCAGGGAAAATTCAGTTTCTAATTAAATTGCTTAAGTACTCCAGAACTGGCAGTCATTTGGGTTCCTTGTTTGGCTATTTCTATTGCTTCCCAAGCCAACTTTGTTGTTCTATGAAAGTGTACACTGCCTCTAGAAGAATGCCCTTAGTCTCATTCATGTCCTTTAATGTAGTTACGTACTCACTTGCCACACACACACACACTCACGTAAAAAAATATCATTCTTTAAAAAGACAATTGTGGATTTCTAACATTAAAAGAACACCACTTTGCACACCCAGCAAAGTTATGCAAAACATTCCCAGGTTCTGCTGGTAGATTATTTCTGAGGTTTAATCAACAAGCTAGCTCTGGCAAATGCTCAAATTACTAGAGGCCAATTTCAAACTATCAGATGCAAGTTGAAAGATCATACCCAGTTATCATTGTTAAGCGTAATCATCGTACCGTCATTGACATAACAGACATACAACAAACTTATATAAAAACCTGTAAACAGTTTTTTTTTAAAAGCCCACTAACCTTATTTTACAACTACAGATGACCTCCTTCTCGTAATAATTCAGTATTCTGGGAGAGGGAGGGGTCATTCGTTATGACATGAGTTGCCCCTCCTCTGCACAAAACAGGGCCAGATTTGTTCAGGTCTCTTCCTCCAAGGGGAAGGCATGCCATCCCAGTCTGTTCTGTTGAGTTGGATAACAGGAGTCCTTCAACCCCTTGCACACTTGGTGGCACCATACCATAATTTAAACTTCAGTTTGGTGGCAGATGACACCAAACTTTTCCAAGTGGTGAAGACCAGAAGACATTGTGAAGAGCTCCAGAAGGATCTCTCCAAACTGGAAGAATGGGCAGCAAAATGGCAGGTGCATTTCAACGTAAGTAAATGTAAAGTCAAGTACACTGGGGCAAAGAATCAAACCTGCACATATAGGCTAATGGGTTTTGAGCTGTCTGTAACAGATCAGGAGACAGATTTTGGGGTGTCGATGAATAGCTCGATGAAAATGTTAACCCAATGTGCAGCGGCAGTAAAAAAGGCCAATTCCATGCTTAGAATAATTAGAAAAGGTATTGAGAATAAGACGGCTAATATTATAATGCCATTGTACAAATCGATGGTAAGGGCACACCTGGAGTATTGCGTCTAGTTCTGGTCGCCCTATCTCAAGAAAATATAGTGGAAATGGAAAAGTGCAGACGAGAACAAACAAAATGATTACTGTGCTGAAGAACCTCCCTTATGAGGAAAGGCTATAGCGTTTGGGGCTCTTCTGTCTAGAAAAGAGGTGCCTGAGGGAGGCATGATTGAGACATACAAAATTATGCAGGGGATGGATAGAGTGGATAGAGAAATGTTCTTTTCCCTCTCACGTAACACCAGAACCAGGGGACATCCACTAAAGTTAGGTGTTGGGAGAATTAGGGCAGACAAAAGAAAGTATTTCTTTACCCAGCGTGTAATTAGTCTGAGGAACTTCTTGCCACAGGAAGTGGAGATGGCATCTCACCTAGATGCCTTTATGATGGGATCAGACAAATTTCTGGAGGAAAAGTCATCACAGGTTACAAGTCATGATAGGTACGTGCAAAATGTTTGTAATATTAACAATATAAGCCCTTATCTCCTCTATATGAAAACCCATACTTCATGTACTCATCATAGTATTTCCTCTTTTTATCTGTTTGAAGAACTGAGGACTATGCCTTTTCACTGTTTTGCACCAGAACTGTCCTGAAAAATTCTTGGTGATTGATCACTTTCCATAATATGTTTCAGCTTTTTTCTGTGCTGCTTTTCAATCACCGATTCATACATGAATTGATCACCAAAAATTAGCTAATAGTGGAGCTTTCACAGCCAACTAGCTGCCTCCCTTCCTGCCTTACTGACCCTGCAAGGCATGCTGGAGCTTTACCTGCCTTTTTTCTGCCATTATTCAATTTTTTTCCCCCAAGTATCCCTAATGGTCCTGTTGAGTGCCTCTGGGGGCTCTGTGTATTTTCCTTCTCAGCTATCTGCATGTCAGTTTCCGCTTCAAGACCCACCAGTAATCAGGCTGCGAACCACCAAGTGGGTCGTGACCCACAGTTTGAGAAACCCTGTCATAATTTTACTAATTTTAATGAATTTTACTAATTCATAAAATACTATATTCATGGATAAAGCGTTTCCTCCTCATCTCACAAAGTCAAGGTTACCAAGTAGGATAGGAACACTGAGCCCTAATTCTAACAATACACTTTGAATACAGTTTGAAGGTTAGCACATATGATATGAACATTAAGGTCTGATTCTAAACCACACAGTTTTAATTCATTTTTGAGTGCAGACATTTTCAGAAACAGGTGGAGCAGAGCTTCTTTTTCTGAATCAAACTTCCAAAAAAAGGCCAGGTTAGGAAGTTATAGTTCCATCATGCAGATATATCACTAGGGATATATCACACAGGGGAATGCTGGAAAATTAAAGAAGACTGTGTGACATTACCATCCTAAACAATGGTTCCCAAAGTGGGCAGTACCCAAGGAATTGTTGGATTACCTAATGGAGTGCCAGAGCTCTAGGAAGACCAATATTATGCATTTGAAAAATTGTCATCACTATCTGTGTGTTTGTCTCTTTGTCATTGAACAGAAATGGCAGAAGAAAAATCAAAGCAGACATGTAGACAATAGAGTTCTGAATGAATTTATACCAGCACCAACAAATCAGCAGCTGCCAATGTACCTAATACGTGAAATTTATTTTCTAATGAGGTAATGAAGCCTTCTAGAGACTGACTAAACATTTGTAGGAGGGAAATCCTGACAAGGCAGGAACGCTTAACTTCCCCCCCCCCATAACTTCATTACAAATTTCAAAAGCAACCAACGCTATCCGCAGGACCAGTGCTACTGGACCAACTAGGCAGCTGCCTAGGGCACTGACCTCAGCGGGGCGCTGTACTGACCTTTGAGGGGTACAGATTAGTGTTTTTTTTAACCCATGTAAAAAATGCAACTGACAGTTTATACTTTAAGATAAATACTACAACAGTGCTATGGAATAAAATTAATTATAAATCTGGGGGGGGGGGGAAGGGGGTTGTAAGCTTTGCCTAGGGCACAAGCAGCCTGGAACCAGCCCTGGTTGTCAAGTATGTTTTGAAATCCAGGGACAGAACACTGATGGTTTGCAAGCATCATACAACGTTTCGTTTTGTTGTTGAAGACACAGATTGGTGACACATATTGATGAAGAACGCATCCTAGCAACAGTTAGGGAAGCTCCAAGTACTGTTTTGCATAAGTCACCGCATAATATAATTAAGAAGATTCTTCTCAACAACAATTCATTGCAAAGGCATAGATGAAATGGATGAAGATGTGAAAGGTACATTACACTGTTCAGCATGCTAAGGGCAATAAAATTTGCATTACATTTGGATGAGTCAACTTTGCCAAGCAAAGAATCTTTGCTTCTCGCTTTTGGGCATTTCATAAAAGATAAAAGTTTGGCTCAAGAGTAATCTGCAAGGCAACTAACAACAAATACTAAAGGGGAGTCAATATTTCGTATTGTTGAGTTCTTCCAAGACAAGGAAATTCCATGTACTAACATATTTGCTTCTGCAACTGATGGTGATCGCTACTGTGGATGTGCTGCTTACCTGAAAAAAGCAGTCTTTACCATTCACTGGGTCATTCACTGCCAACAACCGGTTGCAAAAAAACCTCACAGATTGCCTGTAGGCGTCATTGCACACTGTCATTTCTGTAGTGAATAAAATTAAAGCCCATGCTCTCAATGGTCAATGACTTTGGGATCTCTGTACTGAGAATGTTGAAGATTTTGAATGTTGGCTGCTTCATACTGAGGTTCATTGGCTATCAAAAGGCCAGTGAAAGAAACGCTTTTACAACCTTTCTGACGTTGATGTAGAGTTTGTTTTTGTTTTGAGGACACGAATGCTTTGCTCAGCGAGATCAGGCATGACAGTGCCTCTTTATCAGAACTGTTTGCAAAGTACAATGAAATGAATTTGCAATTGCAAAAAAATGAGGTAAAGTTAATACTATTCAAATACAATACAGGCCATCACAAGCTGTACCAATTTCCAAACCTCACTGAACTAAAAGAGAAAGGTGGGATACAAGATGATGATCTGCAAGTTTTTTGTGAACATTTGGATACACAGACTGAGTGAGTTGGGCCACAATCCTAACCACACTTACCTGGGAGTAAGCCCCATTGACTATAATGGGGTTTACTTCTGAGTAGTCATGGCTAGGATTGGGCTTTTGGTCACACTCTTTTTTCTCAAATACACTAGTAGGCAATTGGCAGTTCTCTTCTACCCACCCCACTCCCTCCCACAGACACATTCCCCCCACCTCATAATCACAGTTAACACCTCCCTTACTTTCCCTCCCCTTGCTCCTCCTCACCTTCCAAAGGTCCAGACTCAGTTGTCTCACATTCTCTCTCTCCCCCCCCCTCGATCCCCAGTTAAATCCTGCACTTGTTTCAATCATGCCTCCTCACTGCCCCTCACCCCACATTTCTCAACTATATGCTCAGCCCAACTTCTCTGCCAACACTTTCTGACATAACACTTTGATAACAAGTTGATCACCCTACTTCAGAACATTTTTCCTCTTTTCCAGAAACCACATATACTTCCCTCTCCAAGCTTCTTGTGAATTTCTTTGTCATGAAATGATTTAAGAGAAGCAGAAGCAGGCAGAGAAGGACCGTGGGGAGACTTCTGGGGAGGATCAGGCTTTGTCCCAACCTCAGGTGTGCAGCTCCTCAGCTGTCCGGGTGGGAAGTCTCGGGGCTGAAGGACGTCATCCTGGAGAGGAGGGAAACAATCCTCTAGGGGGGACCCCTTCTCCAGGGGACGGGCCCGTATCTGAACGCACTCAGGATACTCCTCGGCGGGAGGGGGAGTCGGGGGCTTCTTGTAGTGGGGGTTCCGATTATTAGAAACATAGAGAGGGGTTCGCGATGGATATGAGGACCGCATGGCGACTTGCCTGCCTGGTGCGAAGGTTGCGAACATCACTTCTCGACTAGACAGGCTGGTAGACAGCGCTGGGAAAGAGGCAGCGGTTGTGGTGCAGGTCGGCACCAACAACGCGGGCAAGTGTAGCTGGGAGGTCCTGGAAACCAAATTTAGGCTATTACATAGGAAACTGAAAGCCGGGACCTCAAAGGTAGCGTTCTGTTCCATGTGCAGGGCCAGCTAGGCAGGTGGAGATCAGGGGTCTCAATGTGTGGATGAGACGGTGGTGTAGGGAGGAGGAGTTTTGATTTGTTAGGCACTGGGGAACGTTTTGGGACAAACGGGGCCTGTAAAAGAGGGACGGGCTTCACTTGAACCAGAATGGAACCAGACCGCTGGCCCATAACATTAAAAAGGTGGCAGAACAGCTTTTAAACTGATCCCTGGGGGAAAGCCGACAGTAGCAGAGGGGCATCTGGTTCGGGACTCCTCATCCCTATAGAACGAGGATGGGGAGGTTAGAGAACAACAAGGTAAAGGCAGAGTAGGAGATGAAATTGGGAATGGTAGCGTGATGGGATGCGATAGACGGTTTGGCACAATGAGAGGACGTGGAGACAAAGGAGCGAATAAGCAGGAGCCCATCCTGGAGCATTCCATGTATAAATGCTTTTATGCAAATGCCCAAAGTCTCTGAGCAAAGATGGGAGAACTGGAATGTCTGGTGACAAGGAAAAACATTGACATAGTGGGCATAACGGAAACCTGCTGGAATGCGGAAAATCAATGGGATACCGCAATCCCGGGCTATAAACTCTAAAGGAGGGACAGGGAGGGGCATGTTGGAGGTGGGGTGGCCGTTTATGTTAAGGAAGGATCCAGCAAAGTAGAGATTGAAGGTGAGTCCGACTCCACCGTAGAATCTCTGTGGGTTAAATTACCAGGCCTGAGGAGCGATGTAATATGGGGGGGGGGCGTACTGTCGTCCTCCAGACCAGAAATTGGAAGGGGACCTTGAAATGAGGAAACAGATCAGGGAGGTGACAAGGAGGGACAGGGTTGTAATCATGGGGGACTTCAATTATCCTCATATTGACTAGATCAATTTGTGTTCTCGTCACGAAAAGGAGACCGGAATCCTCAACATGCTAAATGACTGTGCCTTAGAGCAGCTAGTCATGGAGCCCAGCAGAGGACAGGTGACTCTGGATTTAATATTGTACGGTACTCAGGACCTGGATAGAGATGTCAATGTTACAGAGCCATTGGGGAACAGTGATCATACTGTGATCCGTTTTGACATGCACGGCAGGGGAAGAATACCGGGCAAATCTGTCACAAAAACCCTTGACTTCCAATGGGCGGACTTCCCTCAAATGAGGAGGCTGGTTAGAAGGAGGTTGAAAGGGAAGGCAAAAAGAGTCCAATCTCACCAGAGTGCATGGAGGCTGCGTAAAACAACAGTAATAGAGGCACACCACAAAGAAAGAAGGGCCCCACTAAATTCAGGAGGGTGCCTGCATGGCTAATGAGCCAAGTTAGAGAGGCTGTAAAGGGCAAGGAAGCTTCCTTCCGTAAATGGAAGTCTTGCCCTAAAGAAGAGAGTAAAAAGGAACATAAACTGTGGCAAAAGAAATGTAAGAAGGTGATACGGGAGGCCAAGAGAGACTATGAGGAACGCATGGCCAGCAACATTAAGGGGAATAATAAAAGCTTCTTCAAATATGTTAGAAGCAGGAAACCAGCCAGAGAAGCGGTTGGCCCTCTGAATGGTGAGGGAGGGAAAGGGGAGATAAAAGGAGACTTAGAGATGGCAGAGAAATTATATGAGTTCTTTGCATCTGTCTTCACGGCAGAAGACCTCGGGCAGATACCACTGCCCGAACGGCCCCTCCTGACCAAGAAATTAAGTCTGAGAGAGGTTGAAAGAGAAGACGTTTCAGACCTCATTGATAAATTAAAGATCAATAAGTCACCGGGCCCTGATGGCATCCACCCAAGAGTTATTAAGGAATTGAAGAATGAAGTTGCTCATCTCTTGACTAAAATATGCAATTTGTCCCTCAAAACGGCCACGGTGCCAGAAGATTGGAGCATAGCAAATGTCACACCGATCTTTAAAAAGGGAAAGAGGGGGGACCCGGGAAACTATAGGCCAGTCAGCCTAACATCTATACTGGGTAAGATGGTGGAATGCCTTATCAAAGATAGAATCTCAAAACACATAGATGAACAGGCCTTGCTGAGGGAGAATCAGCATGGCTTCTGTAAGGGTAAGTCTTGCCTCACGAACCTTATAGAATTCTTTGAAAAGGTCAACAGGCATATGAATGCGGGAGAACCCGTGGACATTATATATCTGGACTTTCAGAAGGCATTTGACATGGTCCCTCACCAAAGGCTACTAAAAGAACTCCACAGTCAGGGAATTAGAGGTCCTCTCCTGGATTGAGAACTGGTTGAAGGCCAGGAAACAGAGAGTGAGTGTCAATGGGCAATTTTCACAATGGAGAGAGATGAAAAGCGGTGTGCCCCAAGAATCTGTCCTGGGACCGGTGCTTTTCAACCTCTTCATAAATGACCTGGAGACAGGGTTGAGCAGTGAGGCGGCAAAGTTTGCAGACAACACCAAACTTTACCGAGTGGTGAAGACCAGAAGTAATTGTGAGGAGCTCCAGAAGGATCTCTCCAGACTGGCAGAATGGGCAGCAAAATGGCAGATGCGCTTCAATGTCAGTAAGTGTAAAGTCATGCACATTGGGGCAAAAAATCAAAACTTTACATATAGGCTGATGGGTTCTGAGATGTCTGTGACAGATCAGGAGAGAGATCTTGGGATGGTGGTGGACAGGTGGATGAAAGTGTCGACCCAATGTGCGGCGGCAGTGAAAAAGGCCAATTCTATGCTTGGGATCATTAGAAAAGGTATTGAGAACAAAATGGCTAATATTATAATGCCGTTGTACCAATCTATGTAACACCTGGAGTATTGTGTCCAGTTCTGGTCACCACATCTCAAAAAGAATATATTGGAAATGGAAAAGGTGCAAAAGAGAGCGACTAAGATGATTACGGGGCTGGGGCACCTTCCTTATGAGGAAAGGTTACAGTGTTTGGGCCTCTTCAGCCTAGAAAAGAGACACCTGAGGGGGGACATGATTCAAATGATTCAGATGTGATTCAGATACAAAACTATGCAGGGGATGATAGAGTGGATAGAGAGATGCTCTTTACACTCTCACATAACACCAGAACCAGGGGACATCCACGAAAATTGAGTGTTGGGAGGGTTAGGACAGACAAAAGAAAATATTTCTTTATTCAGCGTGTGGTTCGTCTGTGGAACTCCTTGCCACAGGATGTGGTGACGGTATGTGGCCTGGATGCCTTTAAAAGGGGATTGGACATGTTTCTGGAAGAAAAATCCATTACGGGTTACAAGCCATGATGTGTATGTGCAACCTCCTGATTTTAGAAATGGGCTATGTCAGAATGCCAGATGCAAGGGAGGGCACCAGGATGAGGTCTCTTGTTATCTGGTGTGCTCCCTGGGGCATTTGGTGGGCCGCTGTGAGATACAGGAAGTTGGACCAGATGGGCCTTTGGCTTGATCCAGTGGGGCTGTTCTTATGTTCTTAATTCTATTAATCATATTAATTAAAATTAATTGTAATATAGGAATTTAATGTCAGTAAAAAACTGGTAGTGTGGTTTGACAATTTTAGTACCTTGTCAGCGTGCCGGGAGCTAAAAAAGGTTGAAAAAAGCTGATCTACGGTACTCCAATGCAATTATTCCATGCAGGGAAATGTGGTCACTTCTGGTTAATCACTTCTCCGTCCTGTTAATGTTAAGTGGAGTGTGTGCATCTGTCTATTTTAATCTAAACACATACAAGTGAGAGGAACTGAACCATGATCCACCTTAATTACCCAGATGGCATTTTTCTCCCAGCCCAGCACCAATACAAGAAGTGAGATAGGACGGGTAAGAAGTAACTGGCCAACAATGTTCAGGGAGATGAAAGGAACTGAAATCTCCACCTTATCTATGCACTATTTTTCATGCTAAAATTAAACATTATCCAACTCCTTGCTTTATGAGACAACTTGTCAACAACGAATGTGACATCTGTTTGGATCTCAGAAGAGGTCTCTGGGGATCCTGGAATGTCACCATAACTAGTCACAGTACTCCAGATGAGTCATTTCCTGGCTTCAGACTACATGGGTACTAAGTCCTCAACTTCTCACTATGAAAGTCAGTCCAATGTCTACTCCCAGAAGTCCTTGATGTATCCAGGTATTTGGGAAGTCCAGGGAAATATACTAGTAATTAGTTTCTTATATGTCAATGGTCTGCTCTATTTCTCTCACCACAGTGCAGAGTGAAAGTGAGAACACAAAAACAGTCTCGCCTAAGATTACTGCAGTGAACAACCCACCAGTACAAACCTAATGCACTAAATCAAGGTAATTGTATGTAATGTTTACATTATTTATAGCAAAAAAAGAAATCCAGAGAAAAAGACAAAAAGATTACAGATAAGATTTCATTTGGTTCTAGACCCAACAGATAGCTAATACGTCATTGTATTCTTCTGCAGAGACTTATCCATTCTTGTGTGAACCAGTTCATAGCATTAGCAATTATGGGTTTGCTACACAAATTCATGTAATCTAAATCTGAGTCTAAGGAAGTCCAGAAAAGACAGCCAGATACCACTTCAGAACCCTTTTGGGAAGCACCAATACAAATATTTGCCTTTAAAACAGCATCAAATTGCTGATTCACATTCAGTTTGAACTCCATGATTTTTCTCTGGAGTACAAAAGCTTTGCTTACTTTCCCTCATTATGTACTATATACCCCAATATCTATTTTTTAAAAAAAACAAAACTAAAATACTGTGCACAGAAGACTCAACTTGAACATTAAAAATAAAAGATAGCACCTCAACAAAACCTTGGTAAATATGATTTGAATGTTTGAATTTGAACATATTAAGCTTTGCAAAATTCATGTTTTGTGTTTATGATTACATGCAGCATGTTGACAATTTGAGCCATGGGACAAGAATTGTAAACCTTTCTAGATGCCACAGTAGAAGAACATAAAGTCACGCAGAGCATAGAAGCTTCCTCTCCTAAACTGAGCCTCCAATATCACGCAATGAAATTGTCCTACCAGACATATAAAGCAATTCTCAGGAATCCTAGATACTAAATTCTGTCCATAAAGAATTTCAGACACAGAATAGTCACCCACGTTTCTACTCTTTAATCATATCTTTCCAATCAATTGTACACCTATCTTACTGTAGCACCTTCCAGTGTACATATTTTGTGTCCCCAGTAGAATTTCATAAGAATTGTGAAAAAAATTTGCAGTATAGTTGGCCCACATCTCATGCATGACTAACCTGCTCAAAATTAAGTACAGTGGATCCTTTTTATCCATGAATTTGAGACCTGCAGATTTCACCCACCATAGATTCCAAACCACTGGCTAAGGACCCACTGAAGATCTTGTAGATGCAACTTCCTAAAACCTGTAGAGGCTATGTGTAGCCTCTACATGCCTCAAAATGGTTCTGATTGCATTTAGAGGCCCTGTTGGTCCACAACCCATGGATTTAATTATCGGTAGGTTTCCGTATCCGAGGGGGGTGGACTGCTACTGGGAAGATTGGACTGGGAAGACTGGACCATGCTTTGGAGATTGGACTGTGGACTTGGATTGGATGCTTTAGACTGTAGTAAACATAAGGGGTTTTGGGGTGCTCAGAGTTCTTGGTTCTCGAACCCTAAAGCCCTCAAGTCCCCTCTGTTCAGTAGTACTGCCACTACCCTGTATGTGCCAGTGCCCCAGTCCAGGGAAACTGAGACCCTCTAGGCTTAATTCTATCCCTTGCAGGCACCGAGCTCTTTCTTCAATTAAAGCTTCAGTCCTCAAGTTACTAGACCTCAATGAGCACTTGGTAGCTTGCTGAACAGCCAGGCAGGATTCTGAACCTTTGTCCCCAACAGACAATGAAACAACTTAGTAAAAGATATTGTAGTTTATTAAGTACATAAGCTTACACACTCTACAATAAGGCAGCAAATGCTAGAGGCAAAAACATCTAGGAAACATATCAGCAATAAAATAATAAAGCTAGCTGGTTATCTCTATTAATACTTATCTCTCACTTGGGTCAGTTACTCTTGTAGATCTCCTAGCTCCAGGGCTACCTATAAGGCCAGGTGCCCATGATGGACAAGGGAGCTCACATGCGTGCAGGATGGATGTTGCACCCAAAAACTCTGTCCAAGAAGGAACCACACACCCCTTGGGCACTCATTATTATACTTCTTATGCTAATAGTACTAAGGTGACTTCCTACTTATTTAGTTTGTCCAGTCAGACCCTTAGAGGAACAGAACCTTCTTGAAGTTGGCCTGGTTGCTAACACCTCCTAGTTCTTACCCCTCCCAACTAGAGATCCATAGCTACACTCCATCATGCTTGATCAGGCGCCACTCTGTCTACTAAGGTGCCAAACATTCCAGTGGGTTGTAATTCTTGATATCTGTCCTTTCTGGCCAGCAAAGGAGAGACAACAATTCTTTTGTTTATTTACTCACATTCTTGCAGCTAGGAACTGCTAGCAACTTCTCCATTACTGACTTAGTTTGGTTCAGGTTTCATATGCTAACCTAGGCCTAACATGTACATATTCATGACACAGACCTTTACCCACTAAGGCGGGGTGCCCAAACCCCGGCCCTGGGGCCACATGCAGCCCTCGAGGCTTCTCAATGCGGCCCTCAGGGAGCCCCCAGTCTCCAATGAGACTCTGGCCCTCTTGAGATTTGTTGGAGCCCACACTGGCACGACGCAACTGCTCTCAGCGTAAGGGTTACTGTTTGACTTCTTGCATGAGCTGTGGGATGAGGGCTCCCTCCACTGCTTGCTGTTTCATGTCTGTGATGCAGCAGAGGCAGCAAAGGAAAGGGCAGCCTTGCTTCATGCAAGGCCTTTTATAGGCCTAGAGCTATTTCAAGACCTTCATTTATTCATATAAGTTCATCTTTAATATATTCATTTATGTAAACTTATGCAAATTTATTCAAATTTTAAATGTAAATTAATTCTTTTTTTCCCCAGCCACCCGACACAGTGTCAGAGAGATGATGTGGCCCTTCTGCCAAAAACTTTGGACACCCCTGTACTAAGGTAAGTGGAGTTTTGGGGAGGGGAAGCCTCTGAACACAAGGAATTGCAGGGAGTGTGTTTGTAGCAATAAATTTTGTTAACTGCTCAAACTGATAAGGAGTTCTGTAGTCATTCCTTTGCTCACAGCAGCCGCTGCTCTTCAAAGAAGGGGTGTTAAATAGCCAAAAAGCAGGCATTGGGAGACAGAGTATTTTTTGGACGGGACAGCTCCCCCTCCAAAACAAGACAGAGAAAAAGAAGAATGTAAATAGTGCAGGAGCTTCTACCCACCATTCCACTTACTATATTTATGTCCCAGTTGGAGCCTGAAATGAGCAAATGGAGCTGCTTTTCCCTCAGTTCCCTTAACTTCCACCTGCCTCTTTTACTGTGCTTTTAGTTCCTAAAGAGACAGTATGCATTTGCTGGATTTAAGGGAGTTTTGACTATACACAATTCTGGCTTTCTGCACTGACCTCAGAACATAATCCTCACATTAGGTGCAGGTTGACTGTATTTTGTTACGTGTGTATCAACCAATAAGGTCAACGGATACTGTCACCTTCCTAAAGCTTCAAGTCAATTTTTCAAACTAAGCAGAGGTCTGCAGATTTATCTAACTTGCATGTACTATTTTGTGATGAGAATTATTTGGAGTTTTTAGTGCAAAAACCTCAACTTCTACAGCACAAAATAAATGCTTTTTACAGTTTCAACTTAAGGAGTAGGGAAGCCTAGTTCTAATGCAGGCAAAGTGCCAGTTCAGTTTGGAAAATTAGATCTTGATCTAGATAGATTCGTGTTTAAAGTAATACAGTAGAGTACACTGTCTGAAGTTACATCTCCACCTCTGCTTAGTGTGCCTGAGCTCTTTGTTACCATCTCCTGTTCCACTACCGGAATGAAGAACGGAGTTGAACTATAAAGGAGTTCTGCTTTGTGGCCTAAACATTATTATGTGAAAAGAAAATACATATGCACATAAATATGCACACGTGTACCTTAAAGAACTGCATTTAACTCAAGACTTTCCAGTGCCAATTCAATTACGAGGAGCTCAATTTTTGTTAGAATTTTTAGAGAAACTGGATCAGATCTCCAAAATTAAAGGATGTGTGTAATCTGGCATGAAGTATCTACAGAGGCATTTCTAGCTATTTATTCTGTAAATAATTTAATCAAGAGAATGCTTTCTTGCTTGCATGAATTGGCTCTCTTAAAACGGAAATATTTATACAATCAATATGATCAAATGACAAATATGCATAATTATTAATGACACTTCTGGAGAGCAACAGCAAGGGAGATAGATGATGAGAATTATATATAGTAAGTAAACTATGCTTCAATAGAGGTGTTTGAAAACTGTCACCCCAATCCTATCCACACTTTCCTGGGAGTAAGCCCCATTGACTCTAATGGGATTTACTTCTGAGTAGACATGCATAGGATTGGGGTGAGTGTTATTTATTTTACTCAGAAGTAAGCATTTTGTGTTCAGTAAGACTTAGGATGTAATCCTATCTTACTCACCAGGAACAAACATCTCTATGCATCAAGCACTTTAAAAGAAAAAAAAAACCCACAAGCTTTTATTTTAATCAGCTGCTCGATGGCATCAGTTCCTGCAACAACTCAAATAAAGCAACATCTGAAAGCCAACTAGTTAAAAAGCACTGAACATCTGAAAGCCAACTAGTTAAAAAGCACTGAACAGATCTGAAAGGTATTCAGCACTATGTTCCTAAACCAGAGCTATTCAAACTAGGGTGTCACAATGCCTCGGCCTAACAGCCCTGGCCTCTGCCCCCATAAGGGGTTGCAGGGGGAAGGCAGCGACACGATCCCCACGATCCCCAGGATCGTGTCGCTAAGGGGGGCTGCAGGGATGACTGTCATGACGCCCCAGTCTGACAGCCCTGGCCGCTGCCCCTTTAAGCCTTGTAAAAGTGAAAGTGGAGCAATTGCACTCCACCTCCACAAAAACGGAAGTGGAGCGCAATCGCTCTGCTTTCACATTTCAAAGGCTGGGGAGCCCTGTAGATGCTCATGCAGGACTCCCTGCACCCCAGGTAGGCTGCTACAGAGACTGGTGAGTGCATCGCAGTCACTGCAGCCCCCCTTAACAACGGGATCCTGGGGATCCCGTCGCTCCCTTCCTCCCGCCTCCCTCCCCTCCCCTGCAAGGACTTACTGCAATCTTCAAACTCCCTGAGAGTTTGAAAACCACAGTCCTAACCACAGTCTCAACCAAAGCAAAATGTGCAATGCAAGGACTTGCATGCTGCAGCCACTGAATGGTTTCCAGCTCTGCAATAACTAACCTACCCATAGTGTTGATGAGACTTATACAAAACATATTCTTATTTCATTCTAATGCAAGAAGAGATCTATTAATTTTATTGGGTTTTTTGTAGCCATATTAATTCACAAAAGAATGTAAACCCAACTGCCAAGCCACCCAGGCTTATTAACATGATTTAACATTTATAAAATTGATGGGAAACATTTCTAATTTTCACCCATTACAATATACAACATCAATATCAACATAATCTCCTCAGTGACATCACACCAGACATCACACCAAAACCATGATTAAGGAAGCTTAATCCAGCTCAAAGTGGGTTTGCCATTCATGGTTTGTGCCAACTATGTGCTGTCTGAATTGACATACAAGCCAGGATCCAGCTCTCACATGAGGCTAGGTGAAGCAGCTGTTTCAAGCAGTGAGCTGAGGGAGACAGCAAATTGGTAGGGGTGCCCCACACTGTATAGCTGCCACCTCCTCGGCCTGCTACCCATCCAGCCACTTCACCCTTCACTTCAATGAATGAGAATGAGAGCAGCAGCAACCAACCTCTTTCACTAGCACCATTTTGCAAGTTAGTAACACGTTCCGCTCAGCCTGTCTTGAAGAAGTGGTCACATGGGCAAGGAGGAGGGGACAATGTTAGAGGTGGGGAGCATGCAATGGGTGGGAGAAAATTTAGGCTCCTTTTCAGACACCACCTCAGTTTTGGACCAAGCATGGTTACAGCCATTGTTCTAGGAATATAAACATTCTTTTAAGGTAACTATAAATTTAAGTTGCAGGGAAAAATCAAACATTCAGACATTTGATTCTGGTACCTAATGATTTTAATATTTTGCATCCCTGCACTATAAGCATTAGCAGGCAACTCAAAGTTAGTTGATGGCTTTTGAAAATTGGATCCTGATGTCAAGAAATTTGCCCATACTTTTTCCATCCTTCTAAATTCATGCCCACTAGTATTCTATTCACAGATATAAGGAGCTGCAATAAGGCACGAAATCCAAAGTTAACTGAGGGCCCAATCCTATCCAACTTTCCAACACTGACACAGCAGCACCAAGGGGGCGTGCACTGCATCTTGTGGGGGAGGGCAATCATGGAGGCCTCTTCAAGATAAGGGAATGTTTGCACTGGAGCTGAAAAGTTGGATAAGACTGGACCCTATGTAAAAATATCAGTAGCATCAGGCTATACCATATTAAAAACAGAGGGAAGCAGCACTGGTTTTCATTTCAGCACTGGCTGGAGAATGTTAAACAAAGGAAGGCTGTTTTGAAAAAATGGCACCACGGTCGTTAAGGCCCAGTTCTTGGATATAACTTGCATTACCTCAGGAGACGAGGCCACTCTGAGCAACCTCTGAAAAATACCCCTTACACAAGGAGGACTGCAGTAACCTTTGATGGCCACAAACCCTTTAAAAACTAGGGAAATCTTCATGATCCCTCTTGACCAAACTCTGTACCATATAACAGTCTTGTACAATGTCATCATATATCTAGCAAAGGTAATCATCACCACCATTATCACATTTTATTATGCTGGTCTAATAGACTGGATTATGTATTTTGGTATGCCAGTACAATTCCATGTGACCTTGCACTCCACCTATTCAAGACATTAGGTGCTGGTATAGTAACACACAGAACTGGGCCTTAATTGGTACTGATGCTTAACCAGACAGTGTCACAAAATCATGTCAAGATACTGAAATTTAGAGATGTCCTGAAATATAAACAATTTCTTAACAATACCAACACAAAAAAATTATATATATACGGCTGGTTCACTCTTACTCTCTCCCCCTATCTATATATATAAAATATCTAAATTTAAACATAAATAAAAACTTCACAACAAAGATGTCAAAAGGTAGCACAAGAAAATGAGAAATTCTGTACAGTATTAATTACATCACATATTAAATTCTGCAGCCAAAAGGTGTAAATTACCAGAAGGAAATAAGCATTAATTCTCGTTAGGCTTAATTATTTTAAAAATAGCAAATGCAGATTCAAGGTTGCTGAGTCGGTCAAGGAAAATCTGTGCTGACCTCTGCCCTAAAAAGTCAGAAAAATACTTCCTGACTTAACAACAACTGCCTGAAAGGCTGACTGCTCAGCTGCGACATCACACACACCTTTTATTACAACAGTGTTGTTAAGTTTCATGAATGCAACTAGAATGAAGCAAGAATAAAAGAACTATTTATCCCTTATTAGGAACAGAATCAGAATCCGCTTCACAACTTCCCATACTAACATTCTAGACAAAGCAATTCTGCATCTCAAGAGCAACTTGGTGGGGATGTATTAGTTAATGACCATTCTGAAGATGCACATATATTTCTTATTGATGCAATAGTCAGAAATTCAGAACATTTCTTTAAAACATTAGTATTTAGGGAACTGGGTACAATCACTTTGTTATAAGCTCAACAACAAGGGTAAAGGGTGGGTCCCCATATCCATGGAACCAGTATCCCACTTCAATTATCCACTGATATGAGGGATCCCCCCATGCCCATTACCTTTGTTTTTGCATTGTCGAGAAAGCAGTGCAGGTGTTTCTTCCTTAAACTTGCTTTCACTTGCTTAAACAGAAGATACAACATGCAAGCAATCAGCCTGCACACTAGAGGGAGACTAACAACATAACGTTGCTAGTCTCCCTGTAGAGTGCAGACAATAGCCTGTCATGTCTTCTGTCTAAGCAAGTTAAAGAAAGAAATACCTGTGCTGCCATCACAATGATGCAAAAACAAAGGTAATGAGTGGGGGCTTTTTATAGCATTCCCCCATATTTGCGGTTTCCATATCTGCAGGGGGGCCGGAATAGAACTCCTGTGGATAAGGAGTATGCCTTTATTACATGATGTAGAATGCCATTCAATTTTCTTATGACAAAGGACTCCTTTCTTAAAGCAGTTACTGGGTAAAATATTAAGATTGACAGACAGGACATTAAAAATCACTGTTACAAGGCAGGTTTAAAAAAAATAAAAAAGTATGAAATCCAGCAGAGGACATCTGACCTCAAAGACATTAAAAGCACAACCCTAGGCACTTGTTGGGACAGCACAAGTCCCTTAAGACCACATTTGCATTTCTTTGTGAGTTGGTTAAGTCAGTGTAAGGACATGTGCTTGCCCACGGAGGCCAAATACAGCCTTGACGCTGACATGGTCTGGCTAAGTTGGATTTGGATGGGAGTAGGACCAGGATTGGGCACTTAGGCTGAATCCTACCCCCATCCCCAGCCTGGTCGGCCTTACACGGGCAGCTGAGATTTGTGCAAGTGATTTAACTCGTAGCCCCATGGGAGTAGCCCCATGGGACTGGCTGGGTTTTACTTGAGGTAAGGGATATTAGTCCCCTTAGTTCGAGTTGCGACCCAGCCTGCTTCTAACCTGCACTGGATATAGTGCAGGCCAGTCAGCCTGCCTGTTCCAGCACAGATTAGGACTGCACTGCCCAAATAAAACCATCACAAAAGCAGAAAAATAAAGTCAGCCTACCACTCACTAGTGGAAGTATAGTGTAAAAATGACAAAAGAAAAGCAACTCAGCAGAAGAAGGTTTAAACATTTCTTCTATAGCCATAACTAGAAGAGTTACCATCTTTTTGTGACCAGAAATCAACAGAGACCAAAACACGATGACACCCTCAATCAGGGGTGCTCAAACCCCGGCCCAGGGGCACCCGCGACCCTCGGGGACTCCCAATCCGGCCCACGGGGAGCTCCCAGTCTCAAATGAGCGTCTGGCCCTCCAGAGACTTGCTGGAGCCCATTCTGCCAACATAACTGCTCTCAGTGTGTGGGTGACTGTTCGACCTCTCGCATGAGCTGTGGGACAAAGGCTCCCTCCACTGCTTGCTGTTTCACAGGTGTGATACAGCAGCGTCAGCAAAGGAAAGGTCGGTCTTGCTTTGTGCAAGGCCTTTTATAGGCCTTGAGCTATCACAAGACCTTCATTCATTCATAAAAGTTCCATCTCTAACATATTCATTTATGTAAATTTATTCAAATCTGAAGTGTAAATTAATTCTTCCCCCTCCTGGCCCCCTACACAGTGTCAGAGAGATGATGTGGCCCTCCTGCCAAAATCTTTGGACACCCCTGCTCTAAATCATGTACAGAATGGCCATACAGTTTGTGTTGGTTTCCATATTCTGAAGTACTATACAGAATTCAGCATTAGGCTACATAAGTACCAAATAACAAAGCAGAAAGCAATCAATGCTTCAAAAGTGTCAGATAGAAAATTCATTATTATAGCTCAACTAGTAGCTGGGGATAATTTCTTAAAGATGTGAAAAAATTACCTTCAGTGAACAAATTCTCTGTACAAGTACTGGATATCTAGTTAAATCACAAAGGAACCTTTAATGACAACAGGATGCCATACATATCAAGATCCTCACACACCCCTTTACCTTTTGACAGGATCTTTATAATTAATTGTCCCTTTCCACTAAAGCAGCTGAACAGAGTCAGAAGAACTATTAATTTGTCTTGATGAGAGTAACACACAACTGTCCCAGAGGATTTCTTCCTCAACCCCTTTCACCTCTATAAATTAAACTGAACTTAAGTGAAGACTGTTTAACAAAAACTGATACCTAGGTATTCTATTAAATCCTTGATTAGTACCTTACTAAACAAGGTGGTGTAGAAAAGGAATAGTCCTTTCTCCCTTGCCTATTTTTATTCCCTCCCCCAAAGCCAGGAACAGATTCTTTTTTATTTTATTTTTTTAATACAAAAACACAGCCATTTAAAGTCTTGCACCATAGGAACAAATATGAATTGCTGGAGTAGGAAGAAGTGGGAGTCCGCTGTCTGGAGCCAAGAGGTCTGCATGTGGTCAAGTTAAATATTAAGATTTAATTTTGCTCTCCTGGGTTTTCAAAAACAGCAAGAGCCAGGATTTGCTTTAATTGGGATTTCTAAAAATAACACTTACTATACAACAAATGCTGTTAAAACAGTTCTGCTGGATCAAAAGTTAGTCAAGTAATAAAGTAAGCATAGTCTGTAATTAGAGGCAGGAGATCAAGTTCTCTTCCAAATAGCCTCACATTGCTATTGAGTACTTCTGGACGATGTGCCTTAAAGCACTGTATGTGGATGAGCTGTATAGTTGCATGCTGCTGTCTTGAAGAAATGAATACTTCACCTGCAACCCACCATAACGTTTTCATTGATAGGCCCTTGCACATAAAGGTGCCATCTTGGCTGTGCAATCTCACTACTTTGACACAGGAACAGGAGCATTTGCCACACATAGGCAGACACTTTAAAAGGGACAACAAGTTTTAGGACAGTTGTCCAAAATTGTCACCTGTTCATTATTCTCTCCAATACCTAAGAAAATAGACTCCTATGCCTCCTAAGAGAATTTCAGTTTGACTGAGAAATTCTTTCTTTCAAGACTATACCATACTAGCTTCAATGTTATTTTTCTGTCTTTCCACAGAAGAATGTGACAGGTCCTAAGAGGCCACATCATACTTTCTTTTCCTACCTAACCATGTCACATGAATGATATGAAGAAAGTGGGTAAGCCTACACAGAGTAGTGCAGCAGTTTTCAAACTCTCATGGAGAGTTTGCACCGCTGTAAGTTCTTGCGGGGGCGGGGGGAGGCAGCGACGCAATTCCCAGGATTGCATCACTAACAGGGCTGCAGGGACTGGAATGCACTCACCAGTCCCTGCAGCAGCCGTCCTGGAGTGCAGGGAGCCCTATGCGAGCGTCTGCAGCGTTCCACAGGCTTCCAAAAGTGAAAGAGGAGCAATCGCGCTCCACTACTGCAAAACTGGAAGTGGAGCTTGACTGCTCTACTTTCACTTTGGATGAACTGGGGAACCCTGCAGATGCTCGTACAGGGCTCCCCACACCCGAGGACGGCTGCTGCAGGGAATGGTGAGTGCATCCCAGTCCCTGCAGCCCTGTTAGTGACGTGATCCTGGGGATCGCGTCACTGCCTCCTCCCTGCCCTCGCCCGTTAAGGGGGCAGAGGCCAGAGCCTTCAGACTTGGGCATCATGATGCCCCAGTTTGAAAACCACTGGTGTAGCAGATAAGGAATCAGTTGGGGGAGAGGTGGGCAGAAATTTGATATAGGTCATGCCCTGTTATTCACTGGGGTCCCATTCTGGAATCCTCAGTTGATTAAAAAAAATCAGTTGATACCAAATCAGTAGAAAAATAGCTTTAAAGACCCACTTCCAGGTTTCTTGCTCCTCCATTGTCATTCAAGAATGCATTGGTATACATGCTATACCACATTCATCCACTAGATGGGGTGAATAATGGAATCTAATGCAATTAAATTATTCTGAGATCAGTGGTGAGTCAAATCAGTGGATACCGAGGCACGACATGTATGTCAGTTGCACTTGGGAGTTAACAGAATATGAAAAGGGAATGATAAGGTAATATTAAATTTGAAGTCAACTTTCTTGGTACCTGTATGGGCCCTTGCACCCACCACGTCCTTCCAAGGGAGCAAGTCTAAACTGAGGGAGGAAAGGTAGGGCATGGCAACTAGTGTTGGTGGCCAGTTGACCAGACTTAGGCATACTGCTGCTGAAATGGGGTTTACCGAAGATCTATTGAACAAAAAGCTCTTCTTCCCCATGATACAAAGGCTGATCAGATCTAGACTTTTCACACACTGATCCTATCTGATCCTGTGTATAAGCCTGTATAGTTACCTACAAGCATATATACAAAATCTAGAATAAAAACTGTGCACTAAGACAAAAAAAGCTGGGATTAATCACGGCATAGCTGACACTGCATAAAGTGCAATCCATAAATATAGGTATAGGCTTAGATACAGAGGGCAGATACATATACATAACACAAGCTCCCACAGAGACCAGCTGTGGCCTGGGAAGACTGATGGGACAGAGCCTCCCCCCACTTTCCCAGGGACTGCTTAAGATCTCCATACCCAAGGAGAAGAAAAAGAAGAGGTACTCAGGCCAAAGGAAACTTACAACAGGGCCTCTACAGAAGCCAGCATGGCCTGATAATTTTATTACTGCTTTCTATTTTGAAATTGTTATAAGCTGCCTTGAGGGCCAATTTGGAGGCAGAAAAGTAGTGTATAAATACCTGAATAAATAAATATAGGGTTTCTGCTATGCAAGCTACTTTGTGAGCTTTTTCATGGTAAAATGGTATAAAAATATTCGTAGTGGTAGTTTGAGATAAAGTGGAGATAAGCCAAGTAACTGGAACACACAGAACTCAGCCTGATAATGGGGAGGAAGAAAATATGTAACCTATATACCAAACATTAACCTTGGCCCATTCATGAATTTGCAAATCAAACAGGGCAGACTAGATTCTTTACCACTCATAGAAACCCTCTAACCTTGCAAGAAAAGAGTGAAGATCAATTTCCACCCTCAGCAATAAGCACTTTGGAACTATTGATAACTGGAACTACAGCGCAGTTTGGGGATGTGTGATCAAGTAAGCTGGAGGGGGTGGGATCAACAGGTCTCCTCAACTAAGATATCTGAAACCTATTCAGGAACTAGAACAAAATGAAAACTAACCACAGCCCCCAGAAAAACAATCAGTATTTGCCAAGCGCCAATACCATCTTATGCTGGTGTCTCTTAGGAAGCATTAGCAGACGATTCATTCACCAGTGCTACAGGTTCAATCAGTGCAGAAATACTTATATGAGAAATGTCATAATTTAGTCCACATCATGCATTTGAGGTCAGTACTATACTTCAAGTTAGGAAAACAAAACATAGCAACTACAAGCTGGAACAAGAACTATAAAAATGTAATCTGATGTTTAAACTACCCTATGTAAATATATAAACAGCATAATGAATAAAGTTATTCTGCAGAGGAGCCAAGTAGGATAAAGAACTGTTCGAGAATTATTCCTAATAAAAATTAATTAATCCAACTAATAAAGCAACATGGTGTGTGGTGACGGTGACAATTCCACTCAGAGGGAAAGAAAATACTGATCCAGACAGGTTTGATCGCTTAGAAGTCACAAGTATGGCTGCAATAGCAGATTTTTCAAAACAATCTTAAAGGGGAAAAGCAGGCTAAGGATTACAATGAAGCTCTTTCTGTGACAGGAGGTGTGGGACAAAATAGCTGGATGTCTCTGCAGTTCTTCCATCTGCATTAGTTCATATCAGCAGAACCTCAATCAGACCAACTGATTTAAATGGGCCATACTTATGGTTACACAGTTTAATATGCATACATCTCTGTTTCATGTGCAAAAACCTAGACTGATTATTTTCAAAGCTTCAACCAAAGACAAAGCTGATAACACAACATTATTATTTTTATGTGGACGATACCTAGCTATAAAGCCTGCAAAACCAACTGGATAAAACAGAGAACCATCTGGATTAAAAGGTTTATTATCAAATCTAATTTAAGCTATTAGGTACTAAAATCCAATCATGCTCATAGGTGTTTAACAATGTTTATTATGAGGTGTATCTCACAAGATGTACAGAAGAACACCACAACTGATGTGCAACCAGTGAACTTGACAGGTCTCTCTATATACATTTATACTATTTAATCTGATGGGTGGTTTCCATAACTTGCACATGTGGTGCTAATGATGCCATAAGTTTGTCCCATCCAAATTCCTTTCTATCAACAAGCACTGTAATATATTATTTGGTAAAATAATGAGCAGCAGTATAACACTGAACATGTCAAACAATCACATCACCTAACTTGTCACATGTCAGTCAGGAAATCTTCCTGGGTAAAGCTGAGCATTTGTAAACGTTGGAACTGCCAAGAGGAAAGGTTCAATCTACCAAACATTAAAATGCTGGTCATTCATGCCCTACCTGGACATGACTGCCTGGAGTGATCCAAGTCTGGCAAAACCAGAATTTGTCTCAGCCTTTTTGCTTCATGGTGAATTTGCATGACTAGTACAAAGAGCAATTTTTAAAAATACAACCCCACTCTATTTTTTTCTCCATTGATACCATGACCAGGTACAGACTCAAAAGACCCCATCCCTTTAAGCATTACCCTGAAGGAAGAATTTCACAAGGTTACTTTTCCTATTATAGTGTTGTAGTAACAGGGAGAGTTGTTTCAGCAGAACTTTCCTTTTTATGTAGCTGTTGGGGATACTCTCTCAGGGTCTAGATGAGTTACAGCCCAATCCTACAAACACTGCCCAATGGCGGTATGCCTCCTACGTTGGCACTGACTGCCATAAAGCTGACAGCTCCAGTCGCAAAATGCACCACTTGGCATGCTGATCCAGCCCTTCTCCTGCTGCTTGCAAGTAAGTAAGCGGGTGGCAACAGAGGACAAGCAGATCAGGAAGTGGGGGTGGGATTGGAGGTGCAGCTGATATCCTAATCCACTTCCTGGACCTGCGCCAAATATTTAGCTAGCACAGGTTCAAGTAGACCCCCATGGGGGCTTACCCCCCCAATAAGGGAACAAATGTTCCCTTATCTAGAGTAGACCTAAGCAACTACCCTCCCACCCACCCCCCAACATAGGATGCAGCAGTTGTCATTTTGGTGCCACTTAATTGGCAGGGGAAGTGATAATGGGTAGGACTGGGATGTTAATCTTTCACTATTTAAGTAGCACCATCAGCATGCATGGCATTTTATATAGAGTGAAACAACAGGTCCAGCTCCATGGAGCTTACAATCTGGAAACTGACTCCAGGTAGACAATGGGAAAGAGAGGTGAGAAGGGGATGAGAGCAGGGGAAACCAAGGGAAGCAATATGTACATGCTTTCAGTTGCACCAGGAACTGGCAGACAAAGGCATGGTGCCAAAAGCTTTGCAGAAAAGGTGGGTTTTTAGAAAGGGGCGTGAAGCAAGCTAGCGGGAAAGCATCCTACACATGTAATAGTATAGGAGTTTTCTCAGGATCTGGGCCAGGCAATCTTAAAGCCCTTCAACTCCATGGTCCAACATTCTTTATCTTTTAAACATTCTTACTTTTTTTGTCAATAGCTCACAGTTTGTTCAGCCCTTGGTGACTGAAGGTTTTCTCCCACTCTAATCTCTTTCTGACCCCTCCCTTCTTCAAGTCTGTGCTTCTTATCTCCCACAGTCTGCTCCTTTTCAGACAACTGCCTACTCTATCATGCTTCCTTTAGCCACGCTGACTCTCAGCCAGCCTCACCTGCAGGCCAACTTGTCTTTCTTCCATGTCAACTTCTGCTAATATTGCACAGTTTCTTCTGGCCCTGGAGCCATGAGTTTCCACCTACCACCTCCACTTTTCACTAGACCTCTTTTCTGCAACTTTATTTCCTTCTTTATTTCCATACAGGTCACCTTCCAGTCTACTGCTATTTCTACCCTTTCAGTCATGTCATTCCTGTTCCCTTACAACTTTGATCTCTTTCTAGACTGCTGTCAATCATAGAATACACGCAAACATTCTGTCCATGATTTTTGTTACCATTTCATTATATCACAAGTCAAAATCCAGGGAAAATATAACTGCCATCTTACTTTTGCATATGTCATTACTATACAATGACCACACAAGGACTGAGGAGTTACTACAGTTTTGAGTTGTATTAAAGTTTCCTGTGCCCCACAGTGCTAGACATCATACAATCTTTTGTGTGAAAGAATCTGTGGAATTTATTCAGTTTCAGAACCCACCTAAGCAAGCAAAGCTGCTGAAGCTGAAGCTGCTGAAGCTGAAGGGTACTGAAGCTGCTAGGCAGGACTCCCTGGATCTTACAGAAATCCTTTCAGGCTCGTTATACATGAGTAAACTTGTATGAGCTACCAGAAGATGTCTGACCCACTAATCAAGAATTCCATAGGTTGGTGTGCACATCAGCGGAGAAGCTATCACTCAAATACTTTGCATACAACAGGTACCAAGTTCAGTGTGCATATATCTCCAAGATGGGCTGAAAAGAACTCTATTTGAAACTTTGCAGAACTAGCACAGTCAGAATAGATAGTATTGAGCTAGTTCAACCATGGGCTACCTCACTATAAAGCACTTCATACATATGCCATCTCATGAATGCACAAACTACAGGCCAGAAATAGACAGAACAAACTACAAGTTGAGCATATTTATCCGCAGATTTTGGATCCATGGATTTGGTTCAACACTGGGAGGTAACCCTCTAACACCAAGAGGGGCCTTAAGCAGGGTGGAAAGGTGGACTATAAATCTCTTAAATTAAATTAATAAATAACCCCATTGATCTCATTGGAACTTTTCATAGGATCTCCTAGGGACCCCATTGATCTCATAGGAACCTAACTGCTACAGATACCAGTAACAGACTGTAGTCTCCTTGAAAAGCAGAGAGGCAAAGTAAAATAAAAACATGGTAATCTTTAAAATTCAAAGCTAGAGGTTAATTTTAAGGGCACAGTACACAATAGAATAGAAGTAGATCTTTTTCCTCCAGTTTCAAAATCTCTTTGTTGTATACTAAAGCAGCATTCTCCAGACTACATACAAACTGTAGACCGACATGCTGATCCACTAAAAAAAAAAAATCCAAAAGCCGACTGTATCCCAAGCAGGATACAACCACCAATTTTGTTATGCAGAACTTGAAAAACTAGCAGTGCAAGACTCTGTGATTTTGTGTCAATCCTAATAAAAGTATTAGTAGAATACAGTTTATTGAGTGTCTAGTATGAGTTCTTATTCTAGACAAGATCTGTTCATATTGCAGATGGGAGGTGTAAACATGCTGTGCTAAACTTCCAATGGTATGTCTGACATACAGTACAACTAATTTATTGCCACTTCTAAATAACACTTGAGGATTTACACTGGCAAGTTATTGCTGATGAAATGTAACATCAAAGCATTTTAAAGCATTTATATTTTGTTTTAATTAATGTTCTCTCATACTGTCTATAATGGCCCCATTCAGATATAATTGGAACGATGGAATTCACTATCACAAGATGCAGGATGGTCATTTGTTTAGATGGCTTTAAAAGGGGATTAGACAAGTTCATAGAGGACAGTTCTCAAAGGCTATTTGTCTTGATGGCTATGTGTTACCTTCAGGTTAACAAATGAACAGGAATACGTCTTTCTCTCCCACTTGTGGACTTCCCAGAGGCAACTGAAGGACCACTGTGGAAAACAGAAGGTTGGACTAGATGGGCCTTTGGTCTGAAAGAGTAGAGCTATTTATTTTTTGCATTCTCATGTCACATCTAAAAAATAGGTATAAACCTACACTGCCTTCCTTGACTAAAGAAGAGTATCTTTATAAAGAGCAATACCAATGAAGTGGGTATACACCCTAAAGAGCAGTGTTTCTCAAACTGTGGGTCGGGACCCACTAGGTGGGTCATGAGCCAATTTCAGGTGGTTCCCCATTCATTTCAATATTTTATTTTTAATAGACAAGTATGTGACTGCATTTTGGGAACTGTTACAGACCCGTACTTTTAATAGGTTACTATGTATATGCTTTTAACAATGATAGACAATGGAACTTATTCCTGGGTAAATGTGGGTAGGGTTCCAGCCTAAAGATTGTTAAAAATTTTCCTGCTTACTGATGTCTCCTCTGGTCATGACATCACTTTCAGTGGGTTCTAACAGATTCTCATTCTAAAAAGTGGGTCCCGATGCTAAATGTTTGAGAACCACTGCTAAAGAGCATAGACACCCTAAAATATTTCTCCCATTGAGCTTATTTTCATCATTATATTAAGAAAACATATTACTATTAAATAAATGTCTGATGCTCATGCCATTGACATTTCTCCACTGAACTATTTTCATTCATCTAAAAGCAATCTAGCCTCTGGAATAAGTCTAAAATATTCCTCTCTTATCATGTTTAGGGAGGCTTGGGCTCAAACTCATCTACCTTTGGAGACTGACAGGGCTATTATTTTTGAAAACTGCACTTATAGATTCTTTCCTCTAGTGAAAAACATGAGGGTGATGATTTAGAAGGGAGAAAATGTAGCAACACTCTTTTGCACGTGGACCCGGTTCAAACACCAGCCTTACCAACAAGTTCAAACCTAGCATTTCAGGCTACTGTCAGTAATGAAAGCATCCTAAGTATTCAAACTCTGCTACCTTTCTTTCCAAAAGAAAAAAGAAAAAGAAAGAAAGGAAAACAAATGACATATTTCAAAGTACAGCAAAATTGCCCAATTCTAGAAAACTTCTGAAAAACAAAAACACATTGAGCAAACAGCCTGATGGTAGTGCCATTTTTTTGGTAAATCAGCTATTTTATACACAGAAATCTGAATTCTATGAAAACAATACAGCCTATTCAGAAGTATATTCTTCTGAATCTCAAGGCCACCCTCATAACATAGATGCAGAAAAAGAGAGGGGAAACTGCAAGTTCCTTTCTTCACCAGTCTACAAGTTGATCAAAAATTTCCCAACAATTTAAGTTTTACAACTCAGTAATTACAGAACCTACTGCCTTAAAGGGTGGGATCCTCTCTGAATACAAAAAGATAGTTTCACTTCAAATTTCCAACTGCTTTTAGTGACTTGCAGTGCAATTCTATACATGATTACTCCACTGTATGGCCCAACCTTGCTATACACAGTTTTTTTATACACGGACTTGACTCAACACAAATAGCCACTGCGAATGAGAAGGAATGTGCTGATCCATGGAGAAGGGAAAAAATGCATCCCTTTAAAATCACAGTTTAAAAAAACCGCTTTTCTTACTGTTGTAGAGAGATAGCCATTCAAGTGATTACCAGTATAACTAAATTATCCATGGATTTTTCACCCTGGAAAAATCCATGGATTTTTCTAACTCAACAGGATGAGAAGGGCCCTTTAAATTAAAGGAAAACAGTTGTTTAACAATAACCTCCTTAATGCTAGAGAGGGCAGCCAGCTGACAATCCATCACTCTCTCTCCAGGCACTTAGAACTCTCCCTTCCCCCTCAGCACATTAAAGAAAGATAATCACTTTGCTCTGGGTGAAGGGAGGGGTCACTGAAGAGAAAAGCTACTGAAGAGAGACTGGTTGATGATTGTCTGCTTCAGTATTGGCAACCTTCAGTCTCGAAAGACTATGGTATCGCGCTCTGAAAGGTGGTTCTGGCACAGCGTCTAGTGTGGCTGAAAAGGCCAATCCGGGAGTGACAATCCCTTCCACACCGGGAGCAAGTGCAGTCTGTCCCTGGTCTGTCTCCCTGGCTATGGGCCTTCCTTCTTTGCCTCTTAGCCTCAGACTGTTGGCAAAGTGTCTCTTCAAACTGGGAAAGGCCATGCTGCACAGCCTGCCTCCAAGCGGGCCGCTCAGAGGCCAGGGTTTCCCACTTGTTGAGGTCCATCCCTAAGGCCTTCAGATCCCTCTTGCAGATGTCCTTGTATCGCAGCTGTGGTCTACCTGTAGGGCGCTTTCCTTGCACGAGTTCTCCATAGAGGAGATCCTTTGGGATCCGGCCATCATCCATTCTCACGACATGACCAAGCCAACGCAGGCGTCTCTGTTTCAGCAGTGAATACATGCTAGGGATTCCAGCACGTTCCAGGACTGTGTTGTTTGGAACTTTGTCCTGCCAGGTGATGCCGAGGATGCGTCGGAGGCAGCGCATGTGGAAAGCGCTCAGTTTCCTCTCCTGTTGTGAGCGAAGAGTCCATGACTCGCTGCAGTACAGAAGTGTACTCAGGACGCAAGCTCTGTAGACCTGGATGTTGGTATGTTCCGTCAGCTTCTTGTTGGACCAGACTCTCTTTGTGAGTCTGGAAAACGTGGTAGCTGCTTTACCGATGCGCTTGTTTAGCTCGGTATCGAGAGAATGTGTGTCGGAGATCGTTGAGCCAAGGTACACAAAGTCATGGACAACCTCCAGTTCATGCGCAGAGATTGTAATCATGCGCAGATTTTTGTCTGCTTAATGACAGTCTTACATCACAAAGGCAAGCAAGGCTGTTTTTAAATCTGGCAAAAGGGACAATTGTTTTTTAAATGGATTTGCTTTAATGCAATTTTTGCCATCCATGTGAGTTCTGGAAACACTCCTGAATAATGATACTCAACCTGTATTCAACATACTCCCAGGAAAGTATGTATAGGATTGCAGCCTATGTAAATGGTATTACAAGCTCCAGGTAAGACTGTTTCAGCTTACCACTGGATAGCTTTCAGTCCGCACTAGCTGGTGCTGGAGCCAATCAAGGCAACTGTTTCTTGATCTTATTCATCCCGGATAGGTATCAGACCTTTCTTTTTAGCCCTTTTTCCTTCTTCTCTGCACCCTTCCTCCCCAGTACTACCACAGGCCACACTGCTCAAGGCCTTTCATGAAGGCTTCTCCTGGGACAGCAACCTTAGCTCCTTCACTTTGCTTCTTCCCCTCGAAATAGCTAAAGCTACTGTCTAGGCTTTCTGGGTTTGCCTATCAAACCCTTTTCTGCATTTTTCCTATCTTTGAACCATGAGATTGATGCTCCTTCACAAACTGGTCCCACAATCCCTGCAACACCACAAGTTCCATCTCTGCAGATAGGGGTAAGTAACCTTGACCGTTGACATCCCTGATCATTGGCCCCCAAATTCTCCTATCTCCTATGTCTCATGTGCAGTCAAACAGATATGTCTAGTGTTTCTATCTCTTCCTCCTTTATTTGATGCAAGTATTGTGAGCGAATACAGGAATCCTGGCCTCCTTGGTTTATCTTTACCATTTAAGGGGAAGGTCTGGAGATTAACCCCACATGTCCAAGTCTGCATGTGTGTCATATGTAGACTCAAAGATTGGCCTATGCAGTGCTCCAATCACCAAACTGAACATAGGCAGGCAGCCTAAGTTACTTCAAGCAGAAGGACACTAAGTCACACATGGCCAAGAGGGTTTAGCGGACAGTGGAAGGAAGCGCACTCTGCACACACTCACTTGCAAATCCATTTTATCCTTCCATCCAGATAAGCCATAACAGTTCAGAGCATACCACAACACATTTCCCCCCACCACTGCACAAAAACAGCATCCCCCAGATTAGCAGCCCCCCAACACATATCCCACACGTCCTTTCTCTCTGACTCCTCCCCTCAGCTTCCCCCCCATCTCAGTTTCAGAATCACCAAATTGAACAAAGGCCGGCAGCCTCAGTGACTGGACTATCCCTTGTTCCTCCTCACAATCACAGATCCAGGCAGACAGACACCAGCAGGCACCTGCCTCTCCTTTCTAGGGCACAGCAGGAGGTTCCCTCCTTGGTGAGGACCGGATTGCATCCCCACTCACCTGCCCACCCATCCACCATTGCTGCTTCCCAGCCCCACAGGGCAGCCGCCCCCTAACTGCACTACTCATTCCCTGCCACTTAGTTCTTTTGGCAGCGGTGCAGCAAAGAGCAAACTCTGTGGTAACCTCCACATGGCTTCACCTCCACACCTCCAGCTCTCCCCCTCAGAAACAGGGTGGGGACCATTGCACAGCCCAGGAGCTCAGCTGCAGCCTGCAGCTGATGTTCAAAGTCGTGTGGCTGCCGCCATATTGAGGGTGCAGGGGGGCCAGGAGGCAGCTTGTCATCCCCAATGGCGGTACCAGCAGCACCCTTGGCCAAGGACCCCCTCGGCCCGTCTTTGTACATCAATGCTCAAGAAAACACTGGAAGGCCATCATTCAGAGATACTGTAGTTACCTACTCTGAGCAGGAAGCTGTACTAGATCAGGGAGCTCCAGATCATAGCTACGAGCTGGATCCGGCCCCATCACTAATCCCTCCCCCACGTGAATAGAGCTTATTGTTCCATGGTAGAAGCTGCCATTCTCTCTGCCAATCTCTCCCCATGTTTGCTCCGCCCCACCGCTTCCACATTCTGCCACCCCAGCAGGCTCTGCACCAAGATTTCCTGGCTGTTGTGGCAGGGTGGAGTGAACACGGAGGAGATCGGCGGTGACAATGGCAGCCTCCCCAGCAGAATGGTAAGCTCCAGTAGCGCCAGGGAGGCTGACTGCCGTGCACAGCAATCTCCAGTTTGGAGACCACTGGACTAAACAACCTATAAAAAGGTACCTACCTACTCCAGTATTCTGAGTTTATGAGGGCAATTGTAGCAAGTTCCTGGTTGGGCTTTAACCTGTCTTGTCTGGCTCCCAGCATGGGTATTTTGTAGTGGAATACCACCAAGTGATGGGGCTCCCCTTGAGAATTGTTCCAGTCCTGCCCCTGGCAAAAGGGTTCCTTCCAGCTGATGAACTACCCCATGGGGAACCATACCTAGGGAGGCTTGTGTGTTTCTTTGACATGCCTGCCTCCTCCTGAGGTAGCTATCCTCTTGGTCTACTGCAGCCAAAAGATATAGCTTGGCTGTGTGTGTTTGTGTAAGCAGCATAAGGGAACTCTGACTGCTGGCAGCTCTTTGCTTTTAAGACCTTGCTGCTTCTGCCACACAGTAGCTCCTACAATTAATTATTATTATTATTATTATTATTATTATTATTATTAGCCATACAATGGCATTTTTGCATCGTGTGTGTGTCCTGGTGGCATAGAAACAGCTCCAATTCTCATCTGATTTTTGGGAAACCTACCCTTGCTAGCAAGAATTGCTGGGGAAGTCACAAAATATTAAATATATTTTGTAACAAGTCTACACTTGACACTTAATCTGTTGGTGAAGAAAAGGTTGTTGACAGATTCAATATGACTTTTTATTTTTCTCTATAAACCGCTTTGTGAACTTTTAGTTGAAAAGCGGTATATAAATACTGTTGTTATTATTATTATTATTAAATAATAACAATAACAATAACAATACAATATCAAGGAGGTTAGTCAATAAGGGTACTTGGGCGCTGTCCCCAGCCCCATTATAGAAAGGTTATCACAAGGGCTAGGAGAAAGTATTCTGTTGGAAGGGAGACAGAACCACTGTAGGTCTTCTTAAAACAGATCTGTAAGTCATTCTCCAACACAACCATAGTTTTAACATGCTTAGGCTAGAATACTGATCTATTAACATAGGTAAGAACTTACAAAGTTAAAAATACTGCTATAGCTACAAATAGCTAACAGATATAGACTACTAATTTAAGATATGTCTATTCTAACTAATTTAAGGGACAAAGTAGATAAGAAGAGGAAGATCCATGATCAAATCTCCTAAAGCTTGTGTGTGTGCATGCATTTACAGTAATCATGGGGCCTTGGCATTGAGGACAGAGTGTTTAACCCTTCCCCCTGCACCCTCCCCCCAAAGGAAACTCTCCCTCAAAGTTACTACTGGTCCTACTGTGGAAAAAACAAGTGCTCATATTTTACCATTGATTAATAGTAGTATATCAGGAAAATGATAATTGTGTAAGAAGGATTAAACACTCTGTCCTCAGTACCATGGTCCCCATCCAACTGCTGCCTCCTCATGAATATTTTAAACCTTAAAAGAAAACACACAACTTCAAAAGATCTTATCTTATCATAGATCTTCCTCAGCACCTCTGGTTTGGCCTTTAGTAGTTTGAACTTAGGCTGCTAATAACTCAAGGAATCCATGCTTGCCTAACCCTGGTCCACTTCCAGTTTTGTTAATTAACACCTAAGGTAATACCTTTATGACATATTACCTTGATAGCTCTTAACATTATGAAAGGTCATGGGGCCAAAGCTTCACAATATCTTTCATCTTAGATTCCTTCTCCATCACTATCACAGCACCTTTTCCCTTTAAATTGGTTTTTGCACACATCAATTTCACTGCTCATTTTTCTTCCTTTTCCCCTCTCTTGCACAGCTGCAACTATTTTACAGTTTCACAAAGACACATCTGATGTTTCAGATATTTCTGCAAAAATAGAAATATCTGTAGTAGTGTAGTGTCTGATCATATTTGATCTATTTCTTCAAAAAATTTAAACATACAAGAAAAATCCAAAGAACTACCAATGCAGACAGGAGCTGAGACTGAGAGGAGGAGGAACGCCTAAGGCCACTTAATTCATGGTGAAGCAAGATTTGAACAAAAGAAGCCCCAATTCACTGCTTTTTTTTCTTAGCCACTAGAGCACTGGTTACCAAAGTCTTCCTTAGGAGGAGGGAACCATGCAAGTATTTGCTGGGCCGGGGGGGGGGAGAGATTGCAGCAATGCCACCCCTAGGATAGTGCTGCTGCTGGGCATGGCAGGTTCGGGGGATCTGGGGAGCCCTCCATAGGGTTCCCCAAGCCTCTGTAATTGTGAAGAGAGAAAAAATGGGCACTTCCAGTTTTGCTGCAAACCCAAATGAGTACTTTGCTAAGGTAGAAGAAACACCATAGCACTACTCAAAGTAAGGAATTATCCAATTCTGATAAATGTTTTCATTTAGTTTCAGTCTTGCTTATGCCAAGTTAAAACTTGTTTTAAAAAATGTAATAACATTTGTAGGAAAATTTAGGAAGGGGGGCCCCAATCAGGCATCTTGCCCCATGCCGGCTCTCGGCAGCCCTGACTGTACAAAGTTAACTTCTAAATATTAGCACTTTAAGATTCAGGACAGAAGCAGCCTCAGATTCACATAGAAAATTATTTTCGATAGCACAGAAGTTGCTCACCACTAATTACAAACCTGCATTTGATCAGGTTTGCCCTTCCACAGCTGCCTTATAAAAACTTCTGCTACATACTGCATTTTAGAAGGACTAACATTGACTCTAGGGGGACAAAGGTTAAATAGAATACATTCTCTCTAACAACTTAAACAAGTATAGGAGGAGGGGAGAGTAGGAAAACACCAGAGGAAGCAAAAAACCATAGCTTGCTTTGACATTCTCAAAATCGTTCATTGCCAGTACACAGTCTGGTTGAGACTTGGTATCAGAGCAGTGTCAGCAGTTTGCTACTATGATTGCTGACTGACAAAATGATAAAGTTTTGCTTGATCTTTATGATGGAAAGTGACGACAGCTTAAGCATTTTTTTATATCCTTGTAAAATATTATACCAGCATAAAAAAACCAATCTGATAACCTATTTCTAATCCCCACCAAAGAATGTCAAACTATAAATTCAAACTTTTAAAAAGGAACACAGTACATTAGTGGTTAGCTGAAGACCACAAGAATGATACTGAGGAATTCCTTAGGAAGATTAGTATTGACCTATATTTAAAATCATTTAGCAGAAAAAACTTCCAGTTTTTATTTTCAAAGCTTTTTGTTCTTTTTTGCTTCTATGGCTTCATCTGTCACTAAAGTGGGCTCAGGTTCACTCAAAATTCCTATTCTCTGTAACCAGCTTTTGCCACAAGATTTGGAGAGACATTGCGCCAGTCCAGACATTCTCTCTCTCTCCCCCCCCCCTTCTTGCTTTAGGCAAGCCATCATTTGCTGATATCAAACTATAATGTGTGCAAATGAATTAGTTCACATAGTACTAAAACATCATTTAGCTATCTTCAGGCTCACTGTATGATTCTCTCCTTGATTTCCTAGTGTAGTCAATCTATAGTTTTGTTATAAACGTCAAAGAAGAGAAACTATGATTTGTGCATATCCTCCAAACCAGAACTGGAAATAATGATTTGAAATGAGTCGCAGGGCATTTACAAAACATAGTTGCCAAGTCTGATGTAACAGCAAATTATGGCTTGTCTTAACCAAGAAGGGAATTGGTCAGCATGAGCCTATGGCGGAGCTATTCATCCTTGCCTGACAGCCCTGGCCTCTGCCCCTTTAAGGGGCAGGGGCAGTGGGAAGGCAATGATGAGATCCCCAGGATAGCATCACTAAGGGGGGCTGCAGGGACTGGTGAGTGCATCCCAGTTCCTGCCTTCCCCCCTCCGCCCCTGCTGCCTCCCTCCCCTCCTCTCCAAGGACTTACTGCAGTCTTCAAACTCCCTGAGAGTTTGAAAACTGCAGGCCTAGGGTCAGCTAAACCACAATTTGGCACTACATGTAAACAGACCAATTGCACAGCCTGCACAACTAAAATCCCCTCTCTGCTTTTAATGGTTTCTAATACCAGAGACTTCCAATTTCTAGGCTTACTTTTCTAAATTACTGGGTAAGGACCAACAGCTTAACAAGACAAGAGGGGGAAAAGCTAGCAAGATACAGCACTTGTATATCATTACTTCTTAGTAATGAAGCAGACTTCATAGTAATGAAGTAATTAAGAAGTAATAGTAATGAAGGAGACTTAGAGATGGCAAAGAAATTAAATGAGTTCTTTGCATCTGTCTTCACGGCAGAAGACCTCGGGCAGATACCACTGCCCGAACGGCCCCTCCTGACTGAGGAGTTAAGTCAGATAGAGGTTAAAAGAGAAGATGTTTCAGACCTCATTGATAAATTAAAGATCAATAAGTCACCGGGCCCTGATGACATCCACCCAAGAGTTATTAAGGAATTGAAGAATGAAGTTGCAGATCTCTTGACTAAGGCATGCAACTTGTCCCTCAAAACGGCCACGGTGCCAGAAGATTGGAGGATAGCAAATGTCACGCCTATTTTTAAAAAGGGAAAGAGGGGGGACCCGAGAAACTATAGGCCGGTCAGCCAAACATCCATACCGGGTAAGATGGTGGAATGCCTCATCAAAGATAGGATCTCAAAACACATAGATGAACAGGCCTTGCTGAGGGAGAGTCAGCATGGCTCACAAACCTTATAGAATTCTTTGAAAAGGTCAATAGGCATGTGGATTTGGGAGAACCCGTGGACATTATATATCTGGACTTTCAGAAGGCGTTTGACACGGTCCCTTACCAAAGGCTACTGAAAAAACTCCACAGTCAGGAAATTAGAGGACAGGTCCTCTCATGGATTGAGAACTGGTTGGAGGCCAGGAAGCAGAGAGTGGGTGTCAATGGGCAATTTTCACAATGGAGAGATGTGAAAAGCGGTGTGCCCCAAGGATCTGTCCTGGGACCGGTGCTTTTCAACCTCTTCATAAATGACCTGGAGACAGGGTTGAGCAGTGAAGTGGCTAAGTTTGCAGACGACACCAAACTTTTCTGAGGGGTGAAGACCAGAAGTGATTGTGAGGCGCTCCAGAAGGATCTGTCCAGACTGGCAGAATGGGCAGCAAAATGGCAGATGCGCTTCAATGTCAGAAAGTGTAAAGTCATGCACATTGGGGCAAAAAATCAAAACTTTAGATATAGGCTGATGGGTTCTGAACTGTCTGTGACAGATCAGGAGAGAGATCTTGGGGTGGTAGTGGACAGCTCGATGAAAGTGTCGACCCAATGTGCGGCGGCAGTGAAGAAGGCCAATTCTATGCTTGGGATCATTAGGAAGGGTATTGAGAACAAAACGGCTAGTATTATAATGCCGTTGTACAAATCGATGGTAAGGCCACAACTGGAGTATTGTGTTCAGTTCTGGTCGCCGCATCTCAAAAAAGACATAGTGGAAATGGAAAGGTGCAAAAGAGAGCGACTAAGATGATTTCGGGGCTGAGGCACCTTCCTTATGAGGAAAGGCTACGGCATTTGGGCCTCTTCAGCCTAGAAAAGAGACGCCTGAGGGGGGACATGATTGAGACATACAAAATTATGCAGGGGATGGACAGAGTGGATAGGGAGATGCTCTTTACACCCTCACATAATACCAGAACCAGGGGACATCCACTAAAATTGAGTGTTGGGCGGGTTAGGACAGACAAAAGAAAATATTTCTTTACTCAGCGTGTGGTCGGCCTGTGGAACTCCTTGCCACAGGATGTGGTGCTGGTGTCTAGCCTAGACGCCTTTAAAAGGGGATTGGACAAGTTTCTGGAGGAAAAATCCATTATGGGGTACAAGCCATGATGTGTATGTGCAACCTCCTGATTTTAGAAATGGGTTATGTCAGAATGCCAGATGCAAGGGAGGGTACCAGGATGAGGTCTCTTGTTATCTGGGGTGCTCCCTGGGGCATTTGGTGGGCCGCTGTGAGATACAGGAAGCTGGACTAGATGGGCCTATGGCCTGATCCAGTGGGGCTGTTCTTATATTCTTATGTTCATATTTAATTTTTTTTTTTAAATTCAAGAAAAATCCAGGAGTTATTTGCCAACATTTTAGCTGCTGACGTGAAGTACTGCCATGTCGGAGCTTAACCTTGGTCCCTCTTCTTACCTAAACACTTCACAGACCAGTTCAGTATAGAAAGCAATCTAAACTATTGGGTAGATAGGCAGCATGTAATTAGCTTACAGCATTTAGCCAACACTGAATTAACTAGAAGTATGTACCATTGCTACATGTGAAATGCCCCATTGATTCAGTTCACCAATTTAATGTTCATTTATCAAAGAAAAATTTTACCCTTCTGGGCAACCATGTATTTTTCCCCCTTAATAGCAAAGGAAAGATGCTTTTTTGTCTAGTTGTGCCTCTGTTTAAGAATGATCATGCTACCAAAATTATGTCCCAACCCACAGCAGAACACATAGATCCTAATCAACTCAGTTCAACTTGCTTCTCAGTAAATACGCTTAAGATTGGGCTGAAAAAACAATGCTAATGCATTTCGCTTAATCCTTAAGTACCTATAAGATATACCTTATTTTAAGTAGCTATAAGTTGCGATCCTCTGAACACTTACTAGACATGAGCACCACTAAATTCAGTGGGACTTACTTCTACATAAACATACACAGGATCAGGTTGCCACTATCTCATCTCAGAGTTTGTGTATTTCAAATATTAGGCTCTTCTTCCTTATTTATTTAGCCAAAACCAAGTTCACTCAGATCATAACTTTTTTTATTTAAATACTCCAGCTGGTCAATCTCAGCTTCACAAAACACCCTAAAAGCATACTGCTTTCTTTGACTAGGTTTACCACTATTTCAGCACAGGACAACATATTTATTATTCTTATATTCATATTTCATTTCCTATTTTGTCATAGCTGAGGTTTTCTCCCAAAGTTTAAGGAACAATACAAATTCACACTAATATTCCCCACCCCATCAAAAGCAGAACAAACATAATGGACACAGAACCAAATGTGCCTGAACTGATTAGGTGACCTTGGCAGCAAGACTACAGTGGCCAGCTGATCTGGGACCATTAGCCATGTGCTGGTAGCTGCAGCTCATTAGTGTTTAGAATTTACGCTACTGTGCGTAGCTGGCAGGCTGCAGTCTGGGACCTTGTCAAATAATTGTGTGAGTGCCAGGTCACGCTCCCCAGACATGGCACGGTTCACAGCACTGCAGTTCTCCAGCATCAAAAGTTAGTTTTATGAGCTCAATTAGTAGAACTGGGAGACTCAAAATTAGAAGTCTAAATCAGCAAGATGTGGGTTGGGAATTGCAATATTGCTCCAGAAGAACACATCACAATATTCTCATTTTTTTCTTTCACTTATGTATTAATGGAATAAGCAAGCATTCCAGGATCTCTGGTAAGTTTGCATTATTCAACACTATTCCGAATAAGGTTCCCCACACAACTTGCTGAAATGCTTTTAAATACCAGTCATTTTGACTGCATTCTTACTACTCCAAGATCTGTCTGTAAACATTTAGGCAGTAAGAAAGGATTTCCAAATTCTTTAACACGTTGTTTCTCAAACTGTGGGTTGGGACCACTAGGTGGGTCGCAAGCCAATTTCAGGTGGGTCCACATTCATTTCACTATTTTATTTTTAATATATTAGACAAGTATGTGACTGCATTTGGGAAAATGTTACAGGTCTGTACTTTTAACAGGCTGCAATGTACAGATAGTGGTAGATAGTGCTGGGAGGAGGTAGCGGTTGTGGTGCATGTCAGCACCAACGATGTGAGCAAGTGTAGCCGGGAGGTCCTGGAGACCAAATTTAGACTATTAGGTAGGAAGCTGAAAGCCAGGACCTCAAAGGTGGCGTTCTTGGAAGTGCTACCTGTTCCACGCGCAGGGCCAGCTAGGCAGGTGGAGATCAGGGGTCTCAATGTGTGGATGAGACGGTGGTGTAGGGAGGAGGAGTTTTGATTCGTTAGGCACTGGGGAACGTTTTGGGACAAACTGGGCCTGTAAAAGAGGGACGGGCTTCACATGAACCAGAACAGAACCAGACTGCTGGCACATAACATTAAAAATGTGGCAGAACAGCTTTTAAACCGATCCCTGGGGGAAAGCCGACAGGAGCAGAGGGGCATCTGGTTCGGGACTCCTCATCCCTATGGAATGAGGATGGGGAGGTTAGAGAACAACAAGGTAAAGGCAGAGTAGGAGATGAAATTGGGAATGGTAGCGTGATGGGATGCGATAGACGGTTTGGCACAATGAGAGGACATGGAGACAAAGGAGCGAATAAGCAGGAGCCCATCCTGGAGCATTCTATGTATAAATGCTTTTAAGCAAATGCCCAAAGTCTCTGAGCAAAGATGGGAGAACTGGAATGTCTGGTGACAAGGAAAAACATTGACATAGTGGGCATAACGGAAACCTGCTGGAATGCGGAAAATCAATGGGATACCGCAATCCCGGGCTATAAACTCTAAAGGAGGGACAGGGAGGGGCATGTTGGAGGTGGGGTGGCCGTTTATGTTAAGGAAGGGATAGAATCCAGCAGAGATTGAAGGTGGGTCCGACTCCACCGTAGAATCTCTGTGGGTTAAATTACCAGGCCTGAGGAGCGATGTAATACGGGGGGGGGGGGGCGTACTATCGTCCTCCAGACCAGAAATTGGAAGGGGACCTTGAAATGAGGAAACAGATCAGGGAGGTGACAAGGAGGGACAGGGTTGTAATCATGGGGGACTTCAATTATCCTCTGTAATGGAAGATCAGAAGATCATCAGGTGGATGATGTGGTGTTGACAGCGATTCCCTGTTTTGACAGCTGGTTGACAGCTCTGGGAAGGGCAGGGCTCCACAGCTGTAATCAATCAAGGCCAATGGAGACCTGGTTGGACACCTGAGCTTCATTTGACCTTGATGGGACCCGAGCTAACAAGGTAGCTCACAGCTGAGCTGCATTTGGACTTAACAAGGGGCTGCAGGATAAAAGGCAGCTTCAAAAGGAGCAAAGGGGTGACCAGAGCGGGACGCTGACCCAGGGGGACACCCGGACAGACTCACACTGGGAGAAGGGGACTGCCAGAACTCTGCTGGAGGACACACTCTTCTGGAGAAGATAGAGGAAGGGACTGCTGAGACTCTGCTGGACACACACTCTGCTGCACTGGACTGCTACTGGGAAGATTGGACTGCTTTGGAGACTGAACTGTGCACTTGGACTGGAGGTGTCAAACCTTCACCCACTGAGTTAAGTGGAGTTTTGGGGAGGGAAAGCCTCTGGACAAGAGGACTTGCAGGGAATGTCTGTGTTTGTAGCAATAAATTCTTGTTAACTGCTATAGATAAGGAGTTCTGTGTTCATTCCTTTGCACACCACAGCTGTTGTTTCTTGGAAAAGGAGGGTGTTAATTAGCCAAAAAGCGGGCATTAGAAGGGAGTTGGGATATTTGGATGGGACATCCTCATATTGACTAGATCAATTTGTGTTCTCGTCACAAAAAGGAGACCGGATTCCTCAACATGCTAAATGACTGTGCCTTAGAGCAGCTAGTCATGGAGCCCACCAGAGGACAGGTGACTCTGGATTTGATATTGTGCGGTACTCAGGACCTGGACAGAGATGTCAATGTTACGGAGCCATTGGGGAACAGTGATCATTCTGTGATCCGTTTCGACATGCACGTCAGGGGAAGAATACCGGGCAAATCTGTCACAAAAACCCTTGACTTCCAATGGGCGGCCTTCCCTCAAATGAGGAGGCTGGTTAGAAGGAGGTTGAAAGGGAAGGTAAAAAGAGTCCAATCTCACCAGAGCGCATGGAGGCTGCGTAAAACAACAGTAATAGAGGCCCAGCAGAGGTGTATACTACAAAGGAAGAAGGGCTCCACTAAATCCAGGAGGGTGCCCGCATGGCTAACGAGCCAAGTTAGAGAGGCTGTAAAGGGCAAGGAAGCTTCCTTCCGTAAATGGAAGTCTTGCCCTAAAGAAGAGAATAAAAAGGAACATAAACTGTGGCAAAAGAAATGTAAGAAGGTGATACGGGAGGCCAAGAGAGACTATAAGGAACGCATGGCCAGCAACATTAAGGGGAATAATAAAAGCTTCTTCAAATATGTTAGAAGCAGGAAACCCGCCAGAGAAGTGGTTGGGCCTCTGGATGGTGAGGGAGGGAAAGGGGAGATAAAAGGAGACTTAGAGATGGCAGAGAAATTAAATGAGTTCTTTGCATCTGTCTTCACGGCAGAAGACCTCGGGCAGATACCGCTGCCCAAACGACCCCTCCTGACCGAGGAGTTAAGTCAGATAGAGGTTAAAAGAGAAGATGTCTCAGACCTCATTGATAAATTAAAGATCAATAAGTCACCGGGCCCTGATGGCATCCACCCAAGAGTTATTAAGAAATTGAAGAATGAAGTTGCTCATCTCTTGACTAAAATATGCAACTTGTCCCTCAAAACTGCCACGGTGCCAGAAGATTGGAGGATAGCAAATGTCACACCGATCTTTAAAAAGGGAAAGAGGGGGGACCCGGGAAACTATAGGCCAGTCAGCCTAACATCTATACTGGGTAAGATGGTGGAATACCTCATCAAAGATAGGATCTCAAAACACATAGATGAACAGGACTTGCTGAGGGAGAATCAGCATGGCTTCTGTAAGGGTAAGTCTTGCCTCATGAACAGCGTTTGGGCCTCTTCAGCCTAGAAAAGAGACGCCTGAGGGGGGACATGATTGAGACATACAAAATTATGCATGGGAAGGATAAAGTGGATAGAGAGATGCTCTTTACACTCTCACATAACACCAGAACCAGGGGACATCCACGAAAATTGAGTGTTGGGAGGGTTAGGACAGACAAAAGAAAATATTTCTTTACTCAGCGTGTGGTTCGTCTGTGGAACTCCTTGCCGCAGGATGTGGTGACGGTATATGGCCTGGATGCCTTTAAAAGGGGATTGGACAAGTTTCTGGAAGAAAAATCCATTACGGGTTACAAGCCATGATGTGTATGTGCAACCTCCTGATTTTCGAAATGGGCTATGTCAGAATGCCAATGCAGGGGTGGGCACCAAGATGCAGGTCTCCTGTTATCTGGTGTGCTCCCTGGGGCATTTGGTGGGCTGCTGTGAGATACAGGAAGCTGGACTACATGGGCCTATGGCCTGATCCAGTGGGGCTGTTCTTATGTTCTTAAATTATAAGAAGCAGAAGAAAAAAATCAGAGGGAAAAACATTACATCAGTATCACGTGCCCATTCCCCTACCACATGAAGACTCCTGGAACAGAAAAAGCAATCTTGTGATATAATATTCTGCTCAGACATAGAAAATTCAAGCTCCACCCTGCCATGAAGCTTATCACATCAATAATTTGGCCAAAATTTTTCATGCACTGACCTAAAGCAGATTTTCTCATCTTATCCTCAGAATGATCCATCCAAATTGGTTAAGTTGAAAAATAATAATTTGCCCAACAACATCCCACAGATGAGAAGTACACAGATATTTCTGATCTTGAGAAGACCTTGGTGACTGCCCTACCACCACAAGATGCAGAGGATGACCCACTGGCCCAGCTACATCAGGACTGGCATGTTGGATAGGACTGAGCGCCCAATCAATTGATCATTTAGAGTAAGTGCCTAAAATGTTCTCCACTGGCAACAATACACTGCTGACATCATTGACTAAGGCTGCGGTTCCCAAACTCACAGGGAGTTTGAGGAGTGCAGTGAGTCTTTGTAGGGGGGATGAGGCGGCGGGGGGAAGACAGGTCTCCCCGAAGCTTAAAAAGTGAAAGCACAACAATCGAGCTCCACCTCCGCAAAACCAGAATGCAGCATGATAATTGCGCTTTCACTTTTTAAGCTTCGGGGAGTCCTGCAGACACTCGGCAGGGCTCCCCACACCCAGGGATTCTGCTGCAGGGACTGGTGAATACATGCCATTCCCTGCAGCCCCTTTAACGACGTGATCCTGGGGATTGCGTCGCTGCCTCCCCCCTGCCCCCGCCGCTTAAGGGGGAAGAGGCCAGGGTCCTCTGACTGGGGCATTGTGATGCCCCAGTTTGAAAAGCCCTTGACTATGGGATCTGCAAACATCAACCAAAATGTATGCTGGGATGTTTTCACAAATCTCTTCAATTGCTTCCTTTAGATTAGCAGGTGCCAAACCCTGGACCATGGGCTAAATCTAGCACCTGGATAAATCCTTCTCTGTTGTGCGCAGCACATACTGTTCCATGCAGCTGCTCCTTCTCTTGCAAGCCAATCTCATCAGAAAGTTGCACCAGGTAGCCACTTCCACTGCCCGTTGCCCCAGAAGGTTCTGGGCCCCAATTGCAGGATGGAAGCAGCTACCCGGAACTACTTTCTGTTGATATTGGCTTTCAAGATAAGGAGCAGCAGCACAGAATGGTAAGCACCATGCACAATGGGGGAAGCATTTTGGTAAAGTAGCAATCCCCGTTTGGAGACTGCTGCCTTAGATGTTTGAGTGGTGCAGGTTTTCCTACAATGAAGTATGTATGAATTAGAGCTCATTAAAATGCATGTTCATTTTTTAAGGAAGCCCTCTATCAAAAGCACACCAACCTAAAGCGTATTTTTCCAGGTAAAAGAAAAAATGCTGAGGGGGAAACTAAACTTCAAATATTACAATGAAATGGACAGTGATCCATGAAAAAATATGTTATAATAGAGGTATTAATCTTTAAGGTGCCATTGGACTATTAGTTGTTCTTGCTGCTATACACAGGCAGCCCAATCCTGAGCTGCCCGACACGCAAGGCTGCTGAAGCACCAAAATGGCAACTGCGGCATCCAACATGAGCTGGGCAGTCCACGGCGATTCCTCGGGGAAAGGGAGCATTTATTTGCGACACAGCAAACGTAAGGCGCGTGCCTTACAGCACATTTGCAATAGTGAACGCCAATAGTAAGCCAGCATGCAGGGTTCTGGATCAGGCCCTTATGCAGCTACCTCTCAGGAAATACTGACCATGGACTAAAAGTTGGCCGTGCACAGAATATATTATTGCAGCAAGTTATCACTATTTATGACCATATCACCCAAGCATTGGATATTTACTTTTGATGCTACTGAAAAATATTGCATCTGAAATACTGAAAAAAATACTGAAAAATGATGCTACTGAAAAGTCTGCTGTGTAATCATCAGCCTTTGCTTCTGAAAAGCTGAGAGCATTTATACTGAGCACCAAGACCCAACTTTGTCTTCAGGCAGACCTGTGATCTTCATTCTTACTTAATGACCTTGTACATCTATAGACAAAGTCATTTAGAAATACAAAATGTAATTATCTCCCCTGTCACTAAATAGACAGACATGCAAAAGGTATGTGGGCACTAAGATCTAAGGCAGTAGTTCCCAATCTTTAAGACCACTGAGGCAAAAATTGGAATCAAATGGATGGGCAGGGGTGGGCAGACTGGGTCGCGGGGGGGGGGGCAGGATCAGTAATGAGTCCCCAGTCTCATACTTTATTTATTTATTGAGGTTGTGGCATGAAAAAGGTTGAAGATCACTGCTCTAAAGTTAACAGAGGAACAGCAAGATGAGTGAAACCACGACTCCTAACAGAGCAAAATCTAATACCATAGCAGCAGCTTTAAGTACACTATGGTGTTTGGGCACACATTTACTTTCAGTCAAACAACAAGGACTATTTCCAACATTCGAGCGCACTGAAGCAGCACGATCCAGGTGCCTCTTCTGTGAAAGAGGTTATAAATTCAAACTGAGAAATCTTGTAGTGTAATATCGTAGCATAAGGCACAGTCACGTTCTGGCAACTCCTGCGACGCCACTGGAACCAACCGTATTGGCCTCTGCCTTTCCATTGGACCATTTCAGCGACGTGGAGAGGGGGGATTTGCTGCATGGGTAACAGCCTATCCTCCATACCTACTTTACCCAGGCTTCGCGCACTGGAGAGGACACTCTGTTCCAGAGCCACCATTCAGAGCGTGACACCATAGTCTTCCGAGACTGAAGGATGCCAACTCACCAAGGGAAAGATAAAATAAGCAAACTCAAAGTCTCCAGTTCTACTATTGCAGCAGATAAGGAAGAACGCTCAGAAACTCTTGCATAGCAGAGCTGTAAAGGGCACTGGGAAAGCTGCTGTACAATGAACAGTCTGTGCTAAGTGTGCCAGCTTTACAATATTCGTGTCAAAACACAAGGCATTTCAAGCTGAATTCTTGCAGCAAGCTAGAAATAGAAGGCTTTGGATTTAGGATCACACATGCTGAGAACAGCCAGTGAAGAAAAATGACAAGAAAGAATGCCAGCAGTTTTAGCCAAGGCTCAGGCAAAACAGGATCATTAAAAACACTTGTCAATTGGAACAGAGGCAAGTGAAGAACTGCCCACCGGTTTCTTTCTAAACTAAAGCTCTTATGCACTCCCTTATGCAGAACTCAAGCCAGGTCACACAGCTTTTTGCAAATGAACACACCCAGATTATCTCACAAGACACAATTCTTCACACAATTCTTAGACCAGAATCATTTTATAGGACAGCGTTTCTCAATCAGTGGTACACATACCTCTGCCGAGTGGTACGACCTCTGCCGAGTCGTTTGCCAGAACAATGCAAAGTGATTTTGCTTTCCCTTTACATGGCCGACTGATCAAGAAACAGGTTTCAATTAAGCAAGCTCAGGTATCTCAAAGTATAATATTTTTGTCACTCACTTTTATTCACATTTTTAAAATACAGTATGCATAACTTAGGGTCCAACTTTCCAGCACTGGTGCAGCTGCAATGCAACCTTGAGGTAAGGGAACAAATGTTCCCATACCTTGTGGAAGCCTCTATGACTGACTCCCCAACACAGGATGTAGCACAGCCCCATTGGCATGGCTGCACTGGAAAATTGGATAGGATTGGACCCTTAATCATTAAGCATGAATATATTTTTCACAATATGATTCAGTCTTTAAAAAATCATTTAGCCCTAACAGCTTTTTGAATTTCAGGTAATGGTGGTACTTCAGATAATTAGAAGTGGTACACCAGGAGACAAAGATTGAGAAACACTGCTATAGGAGCACTGTGCACAGTATTTTAGGGACCTAACCATCTAATAATATATCTGTCAATAGCTCTTGCGCTGTCAGCAGCAAATCATGACAAAAAGAAACAGATTAGTATTCTTTATAACCTGGCAGAGAGAAGTTTCAAAGAATGTGGTCTGTTTCTGTTAAAAATCCCAAAGCCAAATAGAGCTTGAGAACGGCTTTCAATAGGCAAGACTTGGGACTTCTGTTTAAAGAACAGCTCCTGTCCCACTAATATAACATCTAGTTATTAGTTCTTCTGTTCCCTCCACGAACCATCAGTACCTATACACTATGCTCTCTCCCATCTGCTCTTTTTGTTCTCCAATACAAAATGCTTAAAAAAAAGGAAAGAATGTTCTATCCTTTAAAAAAAATTTTTTTTAAATGTAAAAAAATTAAAAGTTTTTCGGAACATTCTTTCTGAAAGCAGAGAAGGAAGAAAATTTTCCTTAATTTGCATAAATTTATGTTTAGGCAAGAATATGAGTGGGAAGAGGAAAGGGGAAGACAATATATGGTCCTGTCTATGCAGTATAAGAAGCACAGATAAACGGTGAATAATGGTTCTTCCAATATCCATAACAATATCCACTAGCTGATTTGCTAAAACCCATCTATTTACCTGTGGACACATGAAATGCAATCTCACAGCATGGTTGGTGATCATTCAAGTGGTCAGTCATGCATGCCTCAAAGAAGTAAGGTTCTTCTAATCCTATTTCTCTCAAACTTTTGAACTCAGAGCCTCTTCAAAATATCCAGTTTCTAAGATTGTTTACTCAAAAGAAAATCCTGATGACTTCAATAGAGCTTACTGTCAGAAAAATGTGCATGCCACTGTAGCCTTCATCTGTGTTCCAAATCTCCCAACACTATCCATCTCAGCAGAAAAGCACACAGAATTCTTACACATAGCTATATACACTCAGCCACTGCTGTACATAAGGATCTATGGGATGGGGCATTAATCCAACCTTAGCATTAAAAGATGTACTAGAGGACAGACTCCCTCCTAACACCAGGCAGAGACAGCAGTAACAAGGGAAGGTCAGAAACAACCTACCTTTCTGCAGCTTCCATGATTAGTATAGTAATAGCCACAATGCTATATTTCTGCTGCTGGGAGGAAAGTTTCTCTGGTTTGACCTGATACAGAATTATCTTCTTCCCTGGAACTTGATGCCCCACCTTCAGTTGCTTTGCATTCATCCCCACCCAAAGGAAGGCCCCGTCCCATAATTGAGAACCATTATTCCAATCTATGTTCTTCTCCAGTGTATGCATTTGTTCAAAACACTAAGATGAATTAGTAGGTGCTGCTAATTATTATTAAGTGTTATTTCAGCATGTGCTAAGGCCCAATCAATACATTACATTACATTAAAGGCCCAATCCTATCCAACTTTCCAGCACTGATGCAGCTGTAATGGGGCATGTGCTGCATCCTGCAGTGGGGGGGGGGCAATCATGGAGGTCTCCTCAAGGTAAGGAAATGTTTACCAAGAGCTGCTTTACAGCTGCATCAGCGCTAGAAAGTTGGTTAGGATTGGGCCCTAAATTACAGAAACTATTAGACATGTAACAGAAGCACAGCCTGCAGCTTTAAAATACAAAGACACTAATTCCTCCCCTCAAATCAGTCAGGGGCACATACTCAGCAACTCTCAATGTCAATCAGTTTTTAATATAGTTTTAATGGCTCACGCAATTAATCCTTAAAGCACTGACTGTTAAAACTTGCAGCAAGCTCTTGTTCCTGTATATTTCCATTCTGATCAAAAGCAAAATGTACTTGCCTTAAAAATTAACTCAATTCCTTGTCAATAGTTTCAGATCAAACAGGTAACCAGTCATTGTCAATAACTACCTGGTGGGGCCTGCTCAACTGTCTTGTTAACCTTTGTGAGAGATAATCTGAAGTAAGGAAAAGAACAAAAGTCAGTTTACTATTTCTGTCATTGGAATAAAGAGCTGTCACACTAACAGCCTAAGGGGAAAAATATTTGCAGGAGTTTCCCCAAGGGTGCCTTAGAAACATGCTACAGTATATACACCAGGGGATGTTTGATCAAGCATCCCTCCTCAAAGCTAATTAGGTAATAATTACATATGCAAAAAAGTATAGGTGTATATCACACAGACACACACACACCACGAGTAACTGTTTTTATAAAACACAAAAACAATAGCATAAATGGGGTGTTACTGACACCAAAGTACATGGTCAATAAATCTTTGAAAGCCTTCTGACATACCATTTCAGGAAAGGAACATCTCTATCTTCAGCAACAGGTCTGGAGGTGACGCAGATAAAATATAGTTTATTTTAACATATTCTAACACATTCCAGTAAGAATGGTTGCTTCACCCTTCACTCTCATAAAAACATGGAGCTTTTCAGTTTATGATGGAATAAGATCCTCAATATCTTTTCAGAGTAACAATGCCTCTCTTAGCAAAAGCCGTATACAATATTAACATGTTTACATCTAATCTAATTAATTGCTCCAATTTAACTAGAGGCACATTTAAGCAAAATGGGATAAATCACTACTTAGATAAGCCTGTGAATGCCTACAAGGAAAACTTTAGTAGGCATGTTACCATCAATGTTTATAACAATAGTTTTTATTTCTAGAACATCACTTATGGCCCAATCCTATGGCCTGCTAGCACTGGTGCAGCTGCCACCATGCCAGAACTAGCTGTCAGAAAATTGCTGTAAAAGGCTTTTCAACAACATTTGAGTAAGCAGTGCCAATGGGGAGGCCTGCACCATCCCGCTGGTGCCAAATCCGGACCTAAGGCCTTCAATATTCTTGATGACTTATTGCCTTAACTGAACAGCAAAAGTAATTGTCATAAAAATGGGAAATCAATACAAGTCAACAGCTTCAGAATTAGCTACTTTATAATTCAATCTTGTATGCACAAATTCTTGCAATTTAGAAGCCATAATTTAGAAGACTAGCAAACCATTTAGGTTGAGAATCTTTCCTGACCTTCATGAACTCCAAAAAAGTTGTCACCTACAACTTGCACATTGACTGCACATTGACTGCAAATTGTAAGCAAAAGACAACATTTTCTAAAACAACTGGCAACACTTTCCAGCCAAAACCTGTCATTAATTTATGTGAATCAACACAACACATAGTCAACCACAACACAAAGTTGAGAAAAGCTTCGTTGGAGAGTGAAAAGCAGTGATGGTGAACCTTTTGGGCTCGGTGTGTCAAAAATTCAGAAAATGCCTAACTTGGATCTGCTGGCATGTCTCTCTCACACACACCCTAAACAAAAGAGAAACAATTCTTTACGTATTCATTTATTTAAAAAATACAGTCCAATCATGTGTGGTAACTTGCATTATATAAAGAGATATCAAATAATTACAAAAATGAAATATGAGTCAACAAACTCAGTCATTGTTGGGTGTTGGTGAACACTGGAGTGTCACCCAAAATGTCAAGGTGTATCACCTTTGACACATATGTCATAGGTTCGCCATCACTGAGCTAGATTATACTGTAAAGCAAAACCTGTGTGTTGTAACCAGTCATTGCTCTGGAATCTAACCAGCAGAGTTTACTGCCTAGAAATCAGAAACCCGAGTGCAAAAGTTCAGCTAAGTGCAGGAATTACCCTGAGAAAAGGTTAACTCCAGCACAAATTTATTTACACAGTTGTAGAGCAAATGCAACTCTAAAGATGGTCAATGGGTCAGACTATGTTGCACATGTAATTTGACCTGCAGAACTTTGATGAAAGATAAAATACTTCTTCATCTATTTGGTTCATTAGAAATAAATACTTCCTTAGTTTTATAGCCTGCTCTAATCCAACAGCTTCAGGGGCATAAGAAAACAAATAAACAAAACAAACCTGTGGAACAGAATCACACTGTAACTATTGTAAGGAAATATCACCACCTTTTCCCAATTCAATCCCGAAGACCAATGCAAACCAGCAGGGTTTTATAAAAATATTCACGCTGGGTGAGTCTGCACTGGAAATAATTTCCATAATGGATGAGCAACCACAGATGCCTTTTTGTGCCCTTGATGACCAAGCCCGATAAACAGATTGTATCAGGAAGGTACTGTCCTTAGTGATTTTCAGAGAGCATGCTAGGTCACAAGGATACATTGAAGTCACAAAACTCACATCGACCAAAGTTGTTTTATAAGACATGTCCATGACAAGTCTCATCATTCTGCAGCAGTGGAATACAACTCCATGTTTTAAGTGAAATTACACCTGCTTTGAAGCGAATACTTCCACTTGAAGTGAATACGCAGTAATTTAAACAGAGAACAAATTATGCACTGGTGCCTACAAACACAAGTTGCTGAAGGCTAGTACACCAATCCTTCAACCAGCTGTTGGAAGGATAGCTTAGCCCATTTCAACAAAATTCTAATACAGTAGACACTTGTGTGTAGGAATTATTATCAAACTTACATATAAATCATAATGTGATCACATGCACATGCTTCTCTCTGTGTGCACTTGCTGCACATGCAGAGGGGAGCTGCAGCACATGATGGCTTCCCAAGTGAAAAGCGTGCATCTAAGGCAACTTATTACGATCTACATGCAAATTTTATGTTAATACCCACAGAAAAGTGTGCATGTCAAAAGACTGCAACTTGTGAATGCAAATATTTTGTTCTTTTCTTGAGAAGTTTTTTTCTAACCCAGACATAATATTATTGCTTTGCTCAAACACAGAAATCAGTTTTAAAGTCGTTGTGCAAAGGAAAAATGCTAAGCTGAAATTAAAACACAGCTGCCAAAAGCTATGAAATGGAGTGTTTGGCAAAAGCACTAAGTAAGCAACAGTTCTGCTTTGCCAAGTGCTACTTACATCACATACATGCATTTTCCTTGAAGACAAGCAAAACAAAACTGTGATTCATTACTTTTGACTGCTCCGTTACACATGTTCTTTTGTATGTACACATGCACCTTGGGCCCATAAAGTTATCTTAATTCACAGACATTTGTCAAAAAAACATATCCATAATTTTTTTTAAAAGGTGAAGTATGAAGAGATAGACCACAGCTCCATGCGACATACAAAAGTAAGGGTAGAAAGTCACATTAGCACATAACAAATTAGCTCTTCAATAATAAACAATACTCAAACAAGCACAAACAAGGAGGACAACCAATTAAAACCTATTCTGAGTTGGAAAAACTGCACCATACACATGTGGCATTGACAGGGGTTGGGGTCATGAGTTGACACTTGCGCAGCAGTTAAGTCCCCAGCATCCTGAGAAGGTTCTTCAACAATGACTCCTGACCAGGTGCTGCTCCGGGTTGGGCCTTCTTGTGTGTGTGCCTCCCCCCATTCTGTACCCTGCTACCACATGTAAAGACAACCACACCTCCTCCTTCTCTTATTTCCACCCAGATATAAAGAGTAGACAGTGCAAGACCACTGATCACAGAAGCAGGCAAATAAGCATGGGTTGCAAGGAGCTTCTACTGCTGGGTCTAATCGCGCACCAGTCCTTTCCACTTGGGAAACATGGTGAGAAAGAGTGGACCTGCCATGCTTTCCACAGGGAGAACCCAAGCAAGTGAGTCAGCAGACAATTTAGGCAATTGCTTCTGCCTAAATCCACTCAGCCTCTCATTCTGGGTGGTACAGTGAGGAAGAAGACCAGCTGCTTCATTCAGAGGATGAGCAAAGACAAATAAAAAGAAGTAGCAGCAGCATTGCCTCTGTCCACCTGTCCTCTCTTTCTTTGGGCAACATCAAAGGAGGCTTGGACCCAGTTATGCTGCCCAGAAACTGCATGCAAATAAGCAAGAGAAAGTAAGCAGCTGCCTACAGTCTCTGCCCATTTGCTTACCATTGGTCTTGAGCGGCAAAGAGGATTGGCACCTTTGCCCACTCGCTTACCCCTTCTCATGGAAGCATGGAGGATTGGGTCCCCTGGAACACAGCAACATTGCCATGACACCCAGAGGGAAGGTACAGGCAAGAAAAAGTGGAAGCAGCAGCTTCTCCAACTCTGCTCCATCTCTGTAGCACTGAGCTTGTTGAGCCTAATCCGCACCACCCAGAGGAAGAATATAGGCAAGAAACTTTGCAGGAACAATCACAACCTCTGTCTGCTTACTCTTCCTCACTCCACATGGAAGACTGAACCAGTGAGGATGCTCAATAAGAAAGAACTCAAGAGGAGAAGAGCCACAACCCCCACTCTCTAGACAGTGTGGGAGGGAGGACTGGGAGGGAGAGGTTAGGGGCCACCAAAACCATATTGCCAAGGGCTCCTCAGAATATTGAGCACAAAATTCAGCCACCCAAGATCATCTCTCATTGAGAGATATAAGTTTCTAGCCTTTAGCATTTCCTTTCTTCTTCCCCACTCCCACCACCACCATCCCACCTTTTTTGAATTCCTCAAGCATGGCATCAAGCTTGGTGTCATTGAAGACAAAGTGCAGCGGATGGTTATAGAAACGGGTGATAGTCTTGAGTGGAGTGCAGTCATCAGGATCCACAAAGGCCAAGTCCTTGACAAAAAGAAGGTCCACGATATTGGAGCGATCCCCTTCAAAAACAGGGATGCGAGTATAACCACTCTCCATAATCTCAGACATAGTGTTGAAATCAAGCACAGCCTCAGCAGTTATCATGAAGCAGTCTCGAAGCGGGGTCATGACATCCTCCACTGTCTTTGTGCGCAGTTCCAGGGCCCCTTGGATGATGTTCAGCTCCTCCTTGACCAGGTCGTTGTAAGGGTCAGTAACCCTCAACATCTCAAGCAGTTTCTCCCGGTTGTAGACAGTGCCAATCTCCTGCCCTAAAACACAATCCAAGAGCTTACTGACCGGGTAAGAGGCCGGGAAAGTCATCATCATGAAAAACTTGGTGAGAAAGATGGTGTTGGCGCCCACGGCGAGGCCATGCCGAGAACATATAGCCTGTGGCACAATCTCCCCAAAGATGACGATGCCAATGGTGGAGACCACCACGGCCACCAGCCCGGACCCGGCAATGTCATCGAGCAGGATGGTAAGAGTGGTGTTGACCAGCACATTGCCCAGGAGGAGGGAGCAGAGCAGGTAGTTGCCCTGGCGGCGCACGGGCTCGATGCGCTTGGCGTAGTTCTTCTCCTTCTCCGTGCCACAGTTCTGGACAATGCGCAGCTCCATGGGGTCCAGGGCCATGAGCCCCAGGTTGAGGCCGCTGAACATGCCCGAGAGGCAGAGCAGGAGGGAGATGAAGATGACCTGGAGCCAGAAGGGCAGCAGGAACTTCTTCTCCTCGCCCACGATCATCTTGGTGTCCTCGCCGTCGTGGTAGACCCAGGTGGTCTCGGTCCAGGGCCCCCCGTCGGGGCCGAGGATGCCCCCGCCACCGCCACCGCCCCCGGGGGCGCCGCCCGGGCCCCCCAGCACGGCCGGGGAGGACACGGAGGTGCAGAGGTAGTAGGACTTGCTCTTCTCGGTCTTGCGCAGGGGCTTGATCTCGATCTCGATGATGCCGGAGGTGCGGCGCGTGAGGGTGATGTGCGGCCGGATGATGATGTCCGAGGTGCGGATGCCGCAGCGCTGCGGGGCGGCGGGGGCCGGGCCGTCCTCCTGCCCGGCCGGCGGCCGCCTGCCCTCGCCGTCGCGCCGGCGCTCGTGCTCGGTGAAGGCGATGCGGGACCAGGTCTCGTTGTTGATGTTCTGCCCGTAGACGCGCAGCTTGACGTGGGTGCGCTCGCTCACCCGCAGCGCGCCGCCCTCCATGAACGACACGTCGTCCGTGTCCTCCAGCCGCAGCCCGATGATCACCGTCTCCTCGGCGTCCGCCGCGCCCGGCGACGACGGGGACCCCAAGGCGGCGCGCGGGGGCTGCTCCCCCAGGCAGCGGCTCAGCAGGAGCCCCAGCAGCAGCAGCGCCCCGCCGCCCCCCGGCCCCGCCGCCATGTTCCCGGCAGGGAAGCTCACCGCGGCGCCGGCTCCATCGCGCGGCACTCGGCGCACGCGGCCCTCCGGGGATGACAGGCGACTGCCGGGCCTCGCCGGCAGCCGCTCCAACCCTACCCCTGAGGGGACGGGCGGGAGGGGGGCGCGCGTGCGCCTCCGCCAATCGGGTGGACCCGAGCGGGGCGGCGCGGGGGAGGGGGAGCGGGAGAACGCCGGCGGGCCAATCAGAGGGGGGCAGAAGAAAAGGGCGGGGAGCAAGGCCAGTCGGGCACCTGCGTGCGGGGGGGGGCCGAAGCAGAAGGGGACCGAGAGGTCTCTGCTCCGCCTGCTCGCGCAGCTACAAATCACAATGGAGGAAGGTTGCAGCGAGGGGGACGCTAACGGAGTGCGTGCGGCCACCTTTAGGCTGCAGTCCGGTCCACGCTTACCTGGGAGTAAGCCCCATTGACTATAATGGGGCTCCCTTCTGAGTAGGCATGCATAGGATTGGGCTCTGAGGCTGCAATCCTATCCACACTTTCCTGGGAGTAAGCCCCATTGACTATAATGGGGCTCCTTTCTGAGTAGACATGCATAGGACTGGGCTGTTGGTGCAATCCTGTCCACACTTTCCTGGGAGCAAGCCCCCTTGACTATAGTGGGACTCACTTCTGAGTAGTAATGCATAGGATTGGGCTGTCTGTAGGGAATGAATGGTGGGAACAAAATCGCCCAGGCTTGCAAAGCCCTCGCAGAGCCTCGCTGCTGCCCAACCGGGATTTGCACATCCAGGGTTAGTTCCTCCAGGTGTCATGTGACCTCAGCAACATGCACCTGTTAGGGTCTCGATCACCCTCAAGCCCAGCGACGGAGTCACCCATCCGCACCTTGCAGTGTAGTACACTAGCCGCTGCTCACTCCGAGCGAGTGGCGGAGGCGGCTGCAAAGAGCCCAGAAAGTGGTACCGTATTTGAGTGCTCCTGCAGTACTGTGGCTCCCTAGTGGAACAGAGCGAGCTGGGGCTGCAATCCTTTCTGCACCTACTTGGGAGTAAGCTCCACTGACTAAAATGGGGCTTACTTCTGAGTAGACAGGCATAGGAAGGGGCTCTGCAGCTGCTGCGTGGAGCCACCACAACCTCAACTCGCGTGCATGCTTGCCGGGAAACAGGGCTGAGCCAATCAACAGCAATTTCCATTCTTTCTGCCACCCAGAGGGCAAGCGAGGGATGGAGAGCCCAAGTCTACGAAGTAAATCTCGTTATAGTCATTGGGGCTTACTCCCAGGTAAGTATTAATAGGATTGCAGCCTGGGAGCCCAATCCTATGCATGCTTACTCAGAAGTAAGTCCCATTATAGTCAGTGGGGCTTGCTCCCAGGTAAATATGGATAGGATTGCAGCCTGGGAGCCCTGGGAGCATGAATACTCAGAAGTAAGTCCCATTATAGTCTGTGGAGCTTACTTCCAGGAAAGTATGGCTAGAATTGCAGCCTGAGGGCCCAATCCTATCCAGTTTTCCAGTGCTGGTGCAGGCGTGCATCCTGTGGTGGTGGGGCAGTCACTGGGAGCTTCTCAAGGGATGGGAACATGTGTTCCCTTACCAGGGGGCTGCACGAAGGAGCTGGAAAGCTAGATAGGATTGGGCCCTGAGTGAGCAGAAGTTGCTGCGAGTGCAAGGGCCTGCCTCCACACGCTCCTCGCCTCTACACGCATGTTCCCCCTGGATGGTTTCTCCACGCCCACCTGTCCCCCGTAGCTTGTCTGCCCTCTCCCTTTGCTGGGCGTGCCGGTTAGAAGGACTGGCCATCCCCAAGTGCTACGCTGTGCAGTGGCTTGAGCGCACAAAGGGCTGCAGCGATCCCTGGCTTAGGTCGCTTCCTTGCCTTTTGTCCTCTGGGTCGTAATGACTGCTCTCCCCATTGCTCGGGCGGAGCGGGAGGGCAGGGCAGCGAGCAGACTGGCTTTGCCTACGGTGAGAGGAGAGCGAGCAGAGGGATACGGGAGTGAACAGAGGTGCCCCCCCAAAGGGGAGTGCAGAGCTCCTGCCAGCACTGCTTGCTGCTGCTCAGGTCTCTGACAATCACCTATGCCCCTGTCCAGTCCCTTGAGCTCGCTGCAACCGCTGCAAATGGGAGAAGGTGCTCCCCGCGCCACTGACTTGTGTGTGTAAGGACGAGCCAAACTGAGCAAGGAGCCAATGGGAAGAGAGGAGAGCGGAGATTGGGCAGAGGAGCGACCAATAGCGCCGATAGCTTTCCAGCGACAGCCTCTGTCCTGGTCCCCCTTGAGACCAACCGGGAAATTCAGAGTGGCTTGGAATGGGGTTCATTCGCATGCGTGTGGCTGGGTGACAGTTCTGTTGGCAACCTGCCTTGCTCCTTGCACTTTGGGCTGCGTGTTGCAAGCATTGCTTTTGCATGCAGAAACATATAAGCACCAATCTATTTGTGCATGCCTGAGCCACTGGGATCATGCTTCCTTCCACCCACCCTGCCCTGAAAACCATCCTTGAGGAAAAAAAGGGTGCAAACCACCGTTTTGAGTCCTTCTTCTGGAGCTAAAAACCTATTCACCACCTATGTGCATCCATTGTATCTGCCTATGCACCCACTGATTGGAACTGATCTGTCTAAACCCACTTTTTAGAATGAGACCCACTGTCAGGGCCCACCAGAAGTGATGTCATGACCAGAAGTGACATCATTAAGCAGGAAAATTTTTAACAATCCAAGGCAGCAATCCTACCCACACTTACCCAGGAGTAATTCCCATTTACTACCATTAACATAAGAACATAAGAACAGCCCCACTGGATCAGGCCATAGGCCCATCTAGTCCAGCTACCTGTATCTCACAGCGGCCCACCAAATGCCCCAGGGAGCACACCAGATAACAAGAGACCTCATTCTGGTGCCCTCCCTTGCATCTGGCATTCTGACATAGCCCATTTCTAAAAATAGCCCATTTTCTAAATTTTTCTAAAAAATCAGGAGGCTGTACATGCACATCATGGCTTGTACCCCATAATGGATTTTTCCTCCAAAAACTTGTCCAATCCCCTTTTAAAGGCATCTAGGCTAGACACCAGCACCACATCCTGCGGCAAGCAGTTCCACAGACCGACCACACGCTGAGTAAAGAAATATTTTCTTTTGTCTGTTCCAACTCTCCCAACACTCAATTTTAGTGGATGTCCCCTGGTTCTGGTGTTATGTGAGAGTGTAAAGAGCATCTCCCTTTGTTAAAGGGAGCATCTACCATTGTTAAAAGAATATACATAGTAGCTTGTTAAAAGTACAGGTCTGTAACATTTCTCCAAATGGAGTCACATACTATGGTAGCATCAAGTCTACTATATTAAAAATAAATTATTGAAATGCATGGGGACCCACCGGAAATTGGCTTGTGGCCCACCTAGTGGGTCCTGACCCACAGTTTGAGAAACACCGATCTAGATCGGTGGTTCCCAAACTATGGATTGGGACCCACTGGTGGGTCTCCAAAGGGTGATGGAAAGATCAGACAACTAATTGCCTCAAGCCCTGAGTCTATGCAAAAATCAGATACTGCAGCTGCTAATTACCCTGCAAAGAGCTCAGCTCTTGCAGTTTGTAAGACAGCTGCTAACTGCCTTGCAAGGAGCTGAGTTCCTTAAGTTTACAACCATGTGTAAATATAGGGAGATAAACATTTGAGGGTCTTTTTCTGGTTATTACTACTTTAAATAAAAAAAAAACATTTCTTTCTAGATCTCCTTTTTTAAAAGTCTGGTAAACCTAGGTGGGTCCCAATAGAGTGTTGTTTCAGAAAGTGGGTCCCAGTGCTAAAAAGTTTGGGAAGCACTGATTTAGATTTTTACTGGACGTTCAGATGCTTCTGGTCAGGAAAAACAGGATGCAAAACTGGGGAAGGGGTGTGTATTGGTACACACACCTATTGCTATTGTTGTTGGCATCCTTCAGTCTCGGAAGACTATGGTACACAGAGAAGATTCTTTCCCATAATAAAAATTAAGGAAAAACCTTGTTCCTGACATCTGGTTTTCTCTGTGTGGGACTTTATTTGGGTTTTTGTGGGGCTTTTTGCATGAAAGTGGATTCAGTTGGAAGTAGTACAGTCCAGATATAAATGTACTACCACAGTGAGAATTAGGCCACTGATTAAAAGGCCATGGCTTTTGATTAAAAAAACCAAACCAGATCTCATCATTTCTTCCTTGCCACTTGCATATATATAAAGATAAAAGCAGCATTTGAAACACTTTTCATAACTGACATGGTGTGTGTGCATTTTATTACTCTGGTAACTGTGTAGTGGAAATGCACAAGATACCTCAAGGAGATAGGATGTGGTGTCAGCAGTGGCCCCTTTAAGGGTTAAGTCCTGGGCATTCTGTAGGGAGTGTGCTGCACAGCTGCAGCCACTAGAAGGCAAAAGGGCCCTCTGGCATAAAAGCACCTGATGAATGGTGAAGTGGGTGTGGGTAGCAGAAGGAGGAAAGCTTGAGGAAGGACAGACTGGATTGATGGACTGAGGGCTACTGGAATGGCAGCTGGACTAATTGGTGAATGGACTTTGGAGACTGCCAGAACAGACTCCCAAAGATTGGTGTTTGGCTGCTATGCCCAAGACCTTTGGAGGACCAACATGTTGCTGTAGTGGTGGGAGGAGCTGCTTGCAGGAGAGGGAGGAAGGAGGACCTCTGCAGGTGGACCAAGCTAGCTGCCCTGGTTGTAGGGACCAGCAGTGCTGCAGGGTGGAACTAGGGTCATTCTTAGGGAAAGAAGGGAGACTAATTAGCTAAAAGTGGGCATAATTCTCCAGGTGGAGCTTGGACTGGGAATCTGGCAAAACACTGTGTCCAGCTACAAATTATATACTGTACCCCTGAAGCTACCCTAAGAGTTGTATTGAAGGTATCATTGAACCACACATGAAATATTTCCCTGCTGTCTGTGTTTTCTTTCATAGGACTGTTTTCATTACAACTATTTTTTATGTACATTTTAAAAAACAAATTGGTTCCCTCTATAAGGGAAAGGCACTATATACATTCTGTTCTGAGGCATTCTACACAGAGTGCCAGAATTATTGAAATCAAAAGATCGCAGTCTAGTCTGTAATACAACGCTGAGTGTGGGCAGAGAGATGTTTATTTAGACTATAATGCTGGCAAATTAATGGGAATATAACTTAAGTAGTGATAATTAGGTTGTTGTAAATGTGTATAGTTTTGAAACACAAATGTACAATGGTGCAGTCCATATCATACTGAAAAAGGCACACCAACACATTTGGTGTATGCAAACAAAAAGCTTGCATTCTGCAAACAGAGGTGCACATTCCTGGCTTTAGTGGAAGCACCCTGCAGAGCAAATGTGTGAGGGAGCAACAGAACTCTTTCATTTTTAATACAAAATGTTCCCCCAAATATCTGCTCTCACATCATCACAAAAGTGGAAATTTGGTACACATATAGCTCAAGGCATTTGTTTACAAGAGAGGTCTAAAATTGGGACATTTTTTTACATCTAATGTTGAAAACCTCACAGCACAAGATTTACCTCATGACAGAGGACAGTGCACAGCAAACAAGCCCACACATGAAATGTAATGCTGGATTCTTGGAGTTCTTTTGGTCCCTCACGTACTTGCTTTGCAGGATGTTCCCAGAAGAGCTGGGAATGTGCACCTGTGTTTGCAGAATACAGGCTGAATTTATTAGCATATAATATACTTGCTGTTTGTACTTAAGATCTGACAAATCTGTTGGTGTGCCTTTTTTCAGTGTGATAGGGATTATACGACTGCACATTTGATTTCAAAACTATGCATGTTTGTAACAGCCTTCATTATTCCTCATACCTCCATCAAATTGTCAGCAACATAAGAACAGCCCTGCTGGATCAGGCCATAGGCCCATCCAGCTTCCTGTATCTCACAGTGGCCCATCAAAATTCCACCAAATGCACTTGGTGTTCTTAGAGTTGTTTTTGCTTTGCTTTTTGCCTGGGTGATGTTTCTCTCCCCCCCCCCCCCAGTCCACTTGCAGTAATACAGCTCCCCCTGCTGCAAGTATCAAACAAGCAAGTTGAATAACAATTTACTGCCTTTTCTTTTGTTACCTATGCAAAAAAAACTTCCTGGAAATTCATGTAAATCACAAGCACTGAGACAGGGCCATAGAAACAAGCCATGCTAAGATCAAATCAAATGCCAGGCTCACACATTATATGTTTTGTTCAAATGTTTAAAAGCATATACTGTATGTTATGTTTAGCAACCACATTTGCTTAGCAGATATAGGGAAAATGTTTGTAGCTAGATATTCACAAACAGACTTAGGCTAACAGACCAAATGCTTAATGTATCACATCACATGTTCAGAAGTCAGCTAAAATCCATCTTTCTGAAAAAGTCTGAAATTATAAGTATAAGCACATTGGCTGTTTTAGAAATGTAGTTAATATAAAACAAATGCTTAATACCATTGATGCACTGGGTAAATTAGTTAATTAAAATAAGGTAAAATCAAATGAACTCAAATTCACCCCTTCCAAAGTGCTATTTCACTGGGATGGTACAGGAGGCCCCAGGTCCTAAAAACAGGCTGACACATCAGCAGATAAGAATTGGTAACTGTCAAGAATTGATGAATGAGACTCTCCCTTTGAAGTTAGGAATGCGCCCCCCCCCCCAAGCCTATAGGGCTGCATTTAGACAAAGGGAAAAATTTAAACAGAGAAGATCCAGTATTTTAAATATAACTAAAATAAGCTTTCCAAAATGTGCAATTAGGAAGGCTTCATGTGTTACCACAGCAATACCATGGTGTTTGGCTGCCTTGGAAAGATGTTACAGATCCTGCTACTGTGCACTAATGATCCTAATGAGTATTGCCTGAAAGGATGTAAATAACAGAAGAATGTCACTGAAAGCTGCTAAAGTCTTACACCCAAGGTACGCAGAGAGTCAAAAAGAGATTTTTGCATTCAGGTTTCCTTAGAACTGAATGCAGTTTGAAATATATTTTAATTAGAACTTTTAAGATTGAAAATAAAGAGGGCACCTAAAGCAGGATGCACAATGATGAAATATAAAGGCACAGTCTAGTTTAATTAGAGCATAGATTATACAAAAGGGAAAAACTATTAAGTTTACCTAGAGCCAGCTCTAATAAGCAGGTCTGTCTCAGCCTGCTTCCCTGAAAACTCCAAGCCTTTCAGGATTTATTGCATCTCACAGATAAAACTCTGTAGATTCAAATAACAGACTTGAAGATCATGAAAGTCAGCATGTACGTTAGAATTCTTCACTGTTTTGATAGTTAAAGAATACAATTGAGGATATAAATGAAAGAGTAGATTCCAGCTGTTAAAAGCATAGAATGAAGAAAGTAAAAACGAAAAGACTTAAAGTCTCAGTCTTAGAAAAACAGATACAGCACAGTCAATAGAAACAAGCCCATGGATGTAGTACCCTTATCTAGCAAAAGTATTATATCATGCTTGTCAGCTAGCTAATGAGCAACACCACTGAGTACAAACACAATGAGTGAAACCCAGGCATCAAAGAAGTTTAAAGTAAAAGATTAGTTAATTTTGTATTACAGAACAAGATGTGGAACTTGGTAAGAGGCAAACACCTACAAATCTTGGTTGACAGGAACCCATAAATAAGGGCATCTGGAAGATATCAAAGGGGCCCAAATTAACAATAATATTCCAGAGACACAGCCTGCATTCTGAAAATTAACAGAGAAATCAAGGATTCTAACAGGGAGAAAAAACACTCAAAAACCCTTGTTTTTAAGCAAAATTTAGACTGTTTGGTATCAAATTAATGCTAAAAAATCTAAAAAGGAACATAAAGAACCTAAACTTCAGTATTATAGAGGTTCAAATTAAGAAATTGAGAAAAGTTTAGAAAATAGCTCTGAATAAATGGATACACAGTGCCACCTACAGGTTGTTGGAAACAGTGTTTTCTGGAAATACGCATTTTTCATATATGGCAGTAATCAGAGACATGCAAATACCTAAAGCCTCTGGCCAATCATAAGAGAGGGTCAATTTTAGATGTCACCCACCCTCTGGCCAATAGCAGAGAGATTTTTCAGACAAAGAAACCTGGACTATTTAAGCCAGAGACACCCACTGAAAGTAGCTATTCTCTGGAGGCACTGAGCGTTGACACAGCTCTCTGTGCTTCCCATTTTGAACAACAAGAGAAGCCCATTGCTGGCAATGAATAAAGCTTGCAGATGACCACAATTTGAGTATGCTGAGTTTGTTCTTGAACCCTGAAGTTACTGTGCAACAGCACCACATCAGAAATGGTTGTTGTAATGGGCTCTTCTTAGAATTGGTCTGGTTGGAGTATCCACAACCCATCAGAGGGCTCACCTGGCTGGGCTGCAGGGGCTCTGAGAGGAATTTTATCAGAGGGCACAAAGTTTCTTTTGGGCCCCTTTGAAAAGGGGGAGGAGTGAAACAGAGCAGGGGAGGGTGCTGACGGGTGAGCAGAATGGGGGCAGGTAGGGGCAAAACAGGGTGGCAGTAGCTGGAAAAGTCTTTGGAGCCCAGGTCTACCCAGTCATGTGGCATCAGCAGCTAGATACAGTAATATGGAAAGCCAAACACACTCCTAAGTCTCTCTAAAATCTTTTAAATATAGAAAATCTTGCAGAAAAATTATCATCATATTTAGGTTCATACTAGAATGGAAAGTGTTCTGTGTGCACCAAAATTGCTTCTGCAGCAGCTGTGGTCCCACAGCTTTGTCCCTGAGCTCCTATACCCTACTACATGGTTAGTCAAAGAGGCCTGTAGCAGGCCAGTTTCTTCCCAGATTTGACACTGTATTAAGGAGTGTCATGTATGCATTCCTTGGCCCAGCAGATATGGCTTGTGGCAGCAGCTGTCACTGCATGCCCAGCATCCCATGCAGTCTGTGAGTTTGGGTGAGATAAGAAAATATAAGACCTCAGGAAATTTCTGGGCCCCCTCTTTTGTCTCCTGGCCCCCCTTTTTGACCCTGAGCCCGGGTACAAATTACCGCTTTACCCCCCCCCCTTTCCTTGGCCCTGCTGGGCTGACCCTTAACTCTTAGTTTTTCTAGCAGTGGTAGCACCTAATGAATCAACAGGGAAGAAGTGAAGCAAGGGAGTTCTTGTCTAGGAGTTTGCCACAGGAACCTTTCAGAGGCACTGGGCCTCTACTTCACAGGCGCATATTGTTAAAGTATAAGAACAATATTTTTAGATCAAATGTACATCTGAGTTTTGGGGAGCTGCAGAAAATCATGGCAATTTTCAATGTACAGCGTCAGCAGTGTCCTGAACCTATTGCTAGTTGCTCAGAACAGCAGCGCATCCACACAATGCAAGTGTGGCATTCACTGTTGCAGGCAACGTGAGGGAGAAAAACAGTTTGAGATTTGTACCTGATTAAAACAATACTCACAAGACTTGTTTTGAATTTGAGTGGAGAATACTGTGATTAAATCTATTGCATTCATCAGCTGCTCTATTCCTCTGTCAGCCATGAGCTCATTTAAGCTACCAGAAAAGTGTCCCTCATTGTGTTGGGGCTCATCCGCTTTGTTCTAGTTCCCTTCAGCTTAATTTCTGACTTCATTGCTTACGAAGATTAAAGGCTGAAGATAGCAAAGCTGCTATCTTGGGGTATATAATTGTGCAAACAAGCCTTTAGTCACAAAATGTAACCAGTCTGGTTTAGTTACTAGAGCTTTTAAAGAACCTGACATGGCTGTACTAAAAATATGCTGTAGTACCTTTGTTGCTTTCTTATCAGAGTATTTATGAGGCTCTACAATAAAGCAATTAAAAATTAACCTGACAGGTTTCAGTCTCAGTGGCTCCCTGCTGGATAGATGGTCCCCTGCCCCTGATTTGACATTTATTTTATTTTTCTTCCTTCCTGGGAGTGGGCATTTAATATTGATAAGGTGAATTCATTTAATAACAGCTTCTTAGCATACGGTTGCCCAGGAGTTCTTATCTGATCAAAACAGACTCTTAAAACATATATGCCAGAAATTACCATAAATAAGAACCTGTTTTATCTCTCAGCAAGAAGTCATTAGAGTCATCATTGGCTTTCTAAGGTTGCATTTTGGACTGAATAATATACAAATGGGTGAAGATATTGATTTAGGACCCAAGTCTCAAAAGTATTTAATAAATCCCCTTCCTGGCCAGGAAAACACCTGAGTTTCCTGAGTGTTATACACAAGAGCTGGCCAAAACAGGAGTAGATTTTCCACAAATGAGTGAGGATGAAGAAATAGAGCTGTTAGTATAAAACAGCCTTATTCTCCAAATTTCAGACTCTAATTAGGGAATTCAGCAGCCCTATTAATTTATCCTCTTAATGGAGAAAGGACAGTCATTCCCATTACATTTTAGAGTACAGTTGGTGGAAACCTTTTTCAGAAATTTCCTCAAGGCTGAGGGTTTTTCCCCCATGCCAGTGAAGCAATGCAATAAGGGTTGTCTTGGTATAACAGACCAAAGTCCTTTCAGTCTACAAGTCTGTCTAGATTTGTTGCAGGGACATTCACAAGCAGAAGCAGTGCACGGCAGAGATACTTGTCTCTAGCGTCAAGGATTCAAAGGGATACTAGCTCTGTCCAGGGAGTTTCCATTGTTGGCTATAATGCCAAAAGAAACAACCTCCATGAGTTTGTCTGAACTCATGTTCTGTAGCTATGAAAGCAAGTGGCCATTGTATTTTGTGGCAATAAATTCAGCATCACATGTTGCATCATGTTCCTTTAGTCCTGAACCTATTGCATCTCAGTTTAATCAGATAGACCTGATGTTACCGTAAGTTTTGAGAAGGAAGATTTACATCCCTCCTCTTCATATTTTTTTTCTATTCACAGTGCAGTTAGGGTAGTAATATTGATCAACATAATCATGATCAATATCACTGTTTTAATACAGTGTTCCTGCCCCAAGAGCTTAGAATCTAGGCATGGACATGAGGGGGGAAACTGGGTAGAAATAGAGTAAATGAGAAGCATCTGTGATTCAGTTATACGTATTTAAGCTTAGTTACAGACATACAGCCCAATCCTAACTGAACCTCTGGGGGGAGGCAGTCTGGGGTAAGCTTCCACTGCCCTGATGGGTCTTCTCTGCTGTGTACTAATCATTTTGCTTGTGCAGAACCTAGGAGAGTAAGGGAGAGGGAACAGAGCAAGAAATAGGGATAGGATCCCTGGTGCCACTGAGATCCACCACCTCCCCATTCCCTGCCCAGAAATTCCCTTTCATTCCTGCCCTGTTCCACCACCACAACCCCACCCATTAGCTGCCTCCTGTGATGGCTTTATTGCCTCTGTGCAACACCGCAAAGCCTAGTTAGGATTGACCCCACAGATACTTAGATTTCACATAATATTGTTAGGCTGCAATGCTATCCACACTCACCTGGGAGTAAGCTCTATTGAACACTGTGGGACTTACTTCTGAGTAGACATATATTGGCTTGTGCTGTTCATCTAAGGCAGGGGTGGGCAGACCTTCAACTTTAGGGATCCTGGACCTTTAACAATTGCGCAGGTGAGAGAATTTCAGCAAGTGCAGCTTGTCATCTGTGAGATGACAATCTGTGTCTGCTGCAATTCCCTCTACTATACAATTGTTAAAGGCCCAGGATCCAAACTAAAGTTGAAAGTTTGCCCACCCCTGAGGGCTCAGTCCTATCCAACTTTCCAATACTGATGCAGTCACAATACAGCCCACAGGTAAGGGAACAAACATTCCATTACCTTGAGGATGGAGTGCTCTGTCAGCCCACCTACCCCAGGATGCAGTGCAAATCCTGTTGGCACAGCTGCATCCATGCTGGAAAGTTGGATAAGATTGGGCCCTTGGTCTTGTAGCCTCCTGTCCATAGTGCAGAGGTTTTCAGACTGTGGTTTTGCAATGCCACAGCCTGAGGGCCCTGGCCTCTTTCCCCTTAAGGGGCCGGGGCAGTGAGGAGGCAGGGAGGAGGCTTGATCCCCAGGATTGCACAGCTCAGGGGGCTGCAGGGACTTGGCTGCACTTACCAGAGCCTCCTGCAGCCTCCTGGGGGGTGTGGGGAGCGCTGCGCGACTGTCTGCAGGGCTCCCCGATGCTTCCAAAGTGAAAGTGGGGTGATCATGCCCTGCCTCCATTAAACCAGCAGTGGACACGATCACTCCACTTTCACTTCTAATGGAGCTGCAGGGACTGGGGTGCACTCACCAGTCCCTGAAGCAGCCGTCCTGGGGTGTGGGGAGCTCTGTACCAGCATCTGCAGGGCTCCCCAGCTCGTCCAAAGTGAAAGTGGAACAATCAAGCTCCACTTTGGGTTTTGCAGAAGTGGAGCACGATCGCTCCGCTTTCACTTTTGGAAGCCTGGGGAACCCTGCAGATGCTCACACAGGGCTCCTTGCACCCCAGGACGGCTGCTGCAGGGACTGGTGAGTGCATCGCAGTCCCTGCAGCCCCGTTAGTGACATGATCCTGGGGATTGTGTCACTGCCTTCCCCTTGTCCCCACTGCCTCCCCCCTGCCCCTGCAAGAATTTACTGCGGGTTTCAAACTCTTAGAGAGTTTGAAAACCACAGCCATAGTGTATTCTGTATTCCCTGTAGTTCTGGAAGATAGTGCCGACAAGGGCACTATCTTAACAAGTGAGCATTGTTTGCATTGGTTGCGTGAAGAAGTAGAATGAAAAGGGAGGTGGGAGAGGCATAATTTCTTCATCTCTAAAACACCTTGGAAGGGGAGAGCCAGCTTTCAAGTGGTGTTTTAATTCTGTTGCAATTTCTGATGGCAATGAAAGAAAAAAAACATGTCTAACAGCACAATCCTATGAATATTTAATCAGAAGTAAACCCCAGTGGTTTAGTTCCAGGTAAGTTTGAATACGATTACAGCCTAAGGGCCCAATCCTATCCAACCTTCCAGCACCATTACAGCCACAATTAAACCGTGAGATAAGGGAACAAATGTTCCCTCACCTTGAGGAGCCCTCTGTGACTGCCTCCCCACCACAGGATGCAGCGCATGCCTCATTGGCATGACTGCACCACCACTGGAAAATTGGATCGGATTGGGCCCTAAGGCTACTGAATATAATGGGACTTAGAAGTAAGTCCCATGTCTGAGTAGACATGCATAGGATTGGACTGTGAGCCAACCATTTGATTGAACCACATGTGGTTTGAGGATGCAACTTGCAACTTTTGATTTCAGGTGTGATTAACAAGTGGATTTCAATTAGCTTCATTCTCTCTACCCAGAGGGACAAAATAAGGCCATCTTGTTATTCAGTTTGGCTCTTAAACTAATGGCACTAGAAGCATCAGGCTGGGGTGAATGAGTAAATCCAAGTTATGTGTGTGTCGTCCCCCCCCACAACATTGCTATTCCCAGTCCATTATTGGCAAATGTGATATTAAGTGGAACATCCAGAAAATCCCTAAAAGTATCCACTTAACAAGCATAAATAAACAGGTACCATCACTAAGACACTTGGGGATTAATTACCACAACATATCATATGGCAACATGATGTCTGAAATCAGCTGTAGGGCATGTATTCTCATGACAGTTGGCTGTTGTGGGGTGGAAAATTATCCTATAGATTCATAAGTGAATGAACATTAGAAAATTTTTGCATTTGAAACTTGTCAAAGAATATCAAGCTGCAGTTGCACACATGTGGTTCCAATCTCATAAATTTGTGTAGCTTCACTGATTTGGGATTTGTAATGAACTGTTATTGAATTTGTAATTCAATATTTGTATGGAATCAGATCACTCCAGAGCATCCTCTGCCCAGCTGCAGAGGGGGAGTGGCTCCTTGATTTACCAAGGAGTTGCAGACAATGAAGTGGCAATGCAGATGCCTAAAGCAGGGGTGCCCAACCCTGGCTTGGGGGCCACTTGCAGCCCTCAGGAACTCCCAATCCAGTCCACAGGGAGGCCCCAGTCTCCAATTAGGTTCTGGCCCTCCAGAGACTTGCTGGAGCCCACACTGGCCCGAAGCAACTACTCTCAGCGTGAGGGCTGACTGTTTGACCTCATGCATGAGCTGCAGGCCGAGGACTCCATCTGTTGCTTGCTGTTTCACATTTGTGAAACAGCAGCAGCAGCAAAGAAAAAGCCTGCCTTGCTTTGTGCAAGGTCTTTTCTAGGGCTTGAGTTACCATGGGTTCTTCATTCATTCATATGTTCCATCTCTAATATATTCATTTATGTAAATTTATTCAAATTTGAAATGGAAATTAATTCTTTTTTCCCTGGCCCCCTACACAGTATCAGCAAGATGATGTGGCCCTCCTGCCAAAAAGTTTGGACACCCTGGCCTAAAGCAATGGTGGCAAAAAAGTGTGTACTTATTTTGGCCATACACAAACTAGAACTCATTTTAGAACCTATTCTGTGGTGTGGTGGCCATAAAAAGGGCTTTCTTCTCTGTCACCAACACGTTTATGGAGAATCATCCAGCTGAGCTTTTTCAGGTAGTCTGCTCCATTTGCCCCTCTCATTAGATGGGGAGGAACACACGGTAACTCACTGTGATGAGTTTGTGAAGTACTTCACAGATAAAGTTGATTAGAATTGGCATGACTTGGACACCACATTAAGAGTAACTAATAATGTCCCTTTGGCACCTGTCTATTCTTCCATCTAAGATTCTTTTCAGCTTATAGAATCAGTGGACAAATTCTTTGGAGTGTGAGACCTTCTGCTTGCCTGCTTGACCCTTGTCTGGCATGGCTGATAAGATCTGCCTGGGAGCGGCTGGCTGAGTGGACAGGGAGAGTGGTGAATTCATCTCTAAAGAAAGGGGTGGTACCAATGACATTGAAGCAGGCAGTGGTTCGCCTCCTTCTAAAGAAACTCTCCCTGGATCCCACTGTTTTGGACAAGGCCAGTCTCAAATATCCCATTTTGGGGCAAGGTGATTGAGTGGGTGGAGGCATCCCGGCTCCAGAGGGTCTTGGAGGAAGCTGATTACCTGAATCCATTTCAGTCTGGCTTCAGGTTGGGGTTCAGGATGGCAAGGGCCTTGGTCACCTTGATTGATGACCTCTGCCAGGAACTGGACAGGCAGAATGTGTCCCTATTAGTCCTGCTGGACCTTTTGGCACTCTCCCCACTCTGTTTTTCCCCTCTCCCTCTGGGAAGGGGCCCAAAAGAAACTTTGAACCCTCGATAAAATTCCTCTCAGAGCACCTGGCAACACAGTCTACGTGGGGCTGCCTTTGAAGACTTTCTGGAAATTGCAATTAGTGCAGAATGTGACTGCTGATGTGGTTGCAGGAACTCAGAGCCCAATCCTATCCAACTTTCCAGTGATGGTGCAGCCGCAATGCAGCCTTGAGGAAAGGGAACAAATGTTCCCTTATCTGGAAGAAGCCTCCATGATTGCCCCCTCACTGCAGGATGCAGTGCATGCCCCATTGGCATAGCTGCACTGGTGCTAGAAAGTTGGATAGAATTTGGCCCTCAGTTGGGCAGCTGCTTTGGTGACTACACTGGCTGCTGATTCATTTCCAGGCAAAATTCAAGGTGCTAGCTTTGACTTTTAAAGCCCTTTTGGCTTGGGACCAGGTTATTTGAAGGACTGCCTCCTTCCATATAATCTGATCCATCCTCTGAGGTCCTCAGAGAAAGCCCTTTTAACCATGTCACCACTGATGGAGGTGAGGGGGATGGCAGCAAGGAACAGGGCCTTCTCAGTGGTGGCACTTAACTGTGGAATTCCTTCCACTTGGAATTAGGTATGACTCCCTCCTTGGAGACCTTTTGACAGGCCTTAAGACCTTTTTATTCAGGATAGCATTTGATAGCTGACATGATGGACTGATGTTTTAATCTAATGTAACTTTTAACTGTTTTTACATGAGCCATTGAGGTTTGTCTTGCTTTTAACGTTTTAATTGTTTTTAATTTATTACTGCTATGTTTTAAACTTTGTAATCTGCCTTGATTTCCCTTACCAGGAGAAAGGTGGTATATAAATCCTTTAAATAAATAATTCACATTTTGGGAATTATTTACACACTTCAAGCTACAAATTGAAGGGTTATGTAATGTTTTATGTAATGCAGTTTGTTGACTATATACCAGAGCAGCAGAAATGACTACTTTGATTTCTATGAAAGTCCAAAGAGCAAAGTATTTCAAACCTGTTCAGTTGTTTGGAAATCCCATAAGATTTATTACTGGGCAGTATGTCATCTGTTGTCCTTTATCTCCCTCCATCTCCTGCTGCCACCTTCACCCGTCATGAGACGGGTGAAGATCATCTAATAAAACCATGGAAACTTCCTTCAGTATGATCACAGTGCAGGTATCACAGAACTTAGAGCACTGCAAATTTCCACAACATTATTGAGCCCATGTGATTGGACCCTACTGACACCACACAGCTTCACTCTGAGTGTATTAGGCACACACTGCAATCTTATGCCTGTCTACTCAGAGATTAGTTTCATTGAGTTCAGTGAGACTTGGGCCCCAATGCTAGAGGCTTTGCAATGCTGGAATTAGTGTTCCAATTGCACAAGGCACTTTCCTGTGGACCAGAAGCCAGGTCACTTTCATGCTGCCAGTCCACTGCTGGATTGCTGCTGTAAATGGCAAAAGGTGCAGCATGCACACATCAGTGGCTGAGGGAGGCTCCGCAGCCACCAGTAAGTTGGCAGTGGGGGTGGGCCATGGGTAAGGAGGGGGAGCAATAGAGTATGATGGGGGAGGAACCAGGAAGCATGTCAGCAAGAAGCAATGGATCTGGTGGCACTAACTTGTGCCCTGATTCTAGCTCTGAAACCCCTCCCTGAATTGCCCCGGTTCTCCTCAGACTTGGGCCAGCAAAGTGCCTGGCCAGGTCTGAGGAGACCCATAGCCTACCTGCAGATTATTTGATCATCCCACCACCACCATAGCATGAAGTGCTGGTGTGGTATTTGTCAGTATGGCTGCATGCTGAAATGTGGCAGGGGATAGGACTGGGCAGTTACTTTCTATAATGTATGTATAGCCTTGCAACCTTAATATTTAAACAGACAGGACGGATTCACTTGTATGTGCACACCACTTCCAACCCTACACTAGATTACTCTACATTTGATGATTGGAAGCTGATGCATCAATTGACTGCATTGAAAAGCACTGTATTTGGGGCTGTATCAGATGATAACAGAAGTTCAAACAAAATGTTTGATCTGTGAGGGCCCATTCACTTATACAAGCAATTACTAGATAGTGGGGGGGATGAACCTGCATATATGAACACTTCAAGGAATCTAATGCTATGTGTATATGATATATGCTTCACTTCAATGCCAGGAAGAATGCATTAAGTTTTAAAAAGTGACTCTTGGCCTTTGTTGAAATGCCAAGCATTAACAGAAACGAAAAGCATAGCAAGTGCTCTGGCATTTAATAATGGCCTTTTTACAAATGCGTGCTTGAAAGAGGAGTCCTACTGATGAAGCTCTCCAGAAATCTCAATGGGAGGGGGGACAGGTTGAAGCATTTCAGTTGAGGTTTCATGTCTTTTTAATGAAGGTAGAATGAAAGAGCTGATGACTATGAAAACTTTCTCCAAAGACTGTCTTTGATACCAAAATTAATTAGGGAAAATGTCCCAGCAGGAATCTTTTTAAAAAGTCTCTAAGAAAAGGGAGTTGGGTAGATGGAAAGGTCTATATTTAGTCAACCATCTCCATCTTCTTTAATCCGTTTTAGCATAAAGTTGACTCCTGTCCTGCCCAATATTCAGTACTTTGGCAGATTCTTGAACTAATGAATACTGTAAAAAACATTTAACTACTGATAACTGTGTTCTTTTTTTTTCTATCTCCCATTGGGTTTGTCAACACATCTGCAATCCCCCACTGCGTTTCCACATCACTTCTGGCTCAATTAGTGCACCAAGTTTATTATTTTATTTTTCCATGTTTTTATACTGCCCTTCTTCCAAAGAGCTCAGGGTGGTGTGACACAGCTTCCTTCTCCCTCTTTACTGAGCAGCCACTCCTGTTTTCCAATAGGACTTTTGGCAGTTCGTTAAGGGCAAGAGGTTCTCACTAAAACCAATAAAAGGAAAAAAAAGAAGTAATATACAGCAGCTTAGCCAGAGGCTCCAAATATCATGCTTTATTCCTTTAGATTCATTATTTCTCCGATATACATTCTGTGCATTATCTTGATGTGGCTCTTCAGATTTTCCATTCTGACACAGCAAGATTCAGCAGCATCTTTTGGGTCCGAAGCATCCTGAGGGTGACTTTGCTGAGACTTTTGCCTCCGTCTGCTCCACTAATTTAAATGGATCAGCAATCTTCTCCTGTAAGAAACAGAGTGGAAGGACGGGTAGTGTTCAGTTACAGCATTGCATTAGCTGGAAAGGGTGTGAAAATGGAGAAAACATGCATCCAACTGCTAGAAAGGGACCTATAACAAGTTAAGGGATGGTGCAAAGGTTTAGGAACTTATTTTCCTGGGACGCGGTACTTAGTTCTAACTTTTGTGTCCAAAGAGCCCAGAGAGATAATTTATCCTTACAACAAACTAGGTTAGGCTGAAAGTGACTTCTCCAAGGACACCCTGTAAGATTCATGGCTATTAAACAGGAATCTGAGTGCGGGTTTTAATTCCCTATATTTAGTCCAGGGTTGTATCTATATTCCCCCTATGCAGTCTCATATGCTGTTTTCTTTCTTAATGCTTAAAAAAAGTTTTTAGCCTCCATGGCTTAAAAAAAGTTTTTAGCCTCCATGGTAACACAAAACGACGCACAAAACATGCAGACGACACCAAACTTTTCCGAGTGGTAAAGACCAGAAGTGATTGTGAGGAGCTCCAGAAGGATCTGTCCAGACTGGCAGAATGGGCAGCAAAATGGCAGATGCGCTTCAATGTCAGTAAGTGTAAAGTCATGCACATTGGGGCAAAAAATCAAAACTTTAGATATAGGCTGATGGGTTCTGAGCTGTCTGTGACAGATCAGGAGAGAGATCTTGGGATGGTGGTGGACAGGTCGATGAAAGTGTCGACCCAATGTGCGGTGGCAGTGAAGAAGGCCAATTCTATGCTTGGGATCATTAGGAAGGGTATTGAGAACAAAACGGTTAGTATTATAATGCCGTTGTACAAATCGATGGTAAGGCCACACCTGGAGTATTGTGTCCAGTTCTGGTCGCCGCATCTCAAAAAAGACATAGTGGAAATGGAAAAGGTGCAAAAGAGAGCGACTAAGATGATTACGGGGCTGGGGCACCTTCCTTATGAGGAAAGGCTACGGCGTTTGGGCCTCTTCAGCCTAGAAAAGAGACGCTTGAGGGGGGACATGATTGAGACATACAAAATTATGCAGGGGATGGAGGACAGAGTGGATAGGGGGATGCTCTTTACACTCTCACATAATACCAGAAACAGGGGACATCCACTAAAATTGAGTGTTGGGCGGGTTAGGACAGACAAAAGAAAATATTTCTTTACTCAGCGCGTGGTCGGTCTGTGGAACTCCTTGCCACAGGATGTGGTGCTGGCGTCTAGCCTAGATGACTTTAAAAGGGGATTGGACGAGTTTCTGGAGGAAAAATCCATTATGGGGTACAAGCCATGATGTGTATGCGCAACCTCCTGATTTTAGGAATGGGTTAAGTCAGAATGCCAGATGTAGGGGAGAGCACCAGGATGAGGTCTCTTGTTATCTGGTGTGCTCCCTGGGGCATTTGGTGGGCCGCTGTGAGATACAGGAAGCTGGACTAGATGGGCCTATGGCCTGATCCAGTGGGGCTGTTCTTATGTTCTTATGTTCTTATGTAAAAATATCTTAAATTGACTTTCTGTACTTCTGTCTTTGCTTCACTCTTCCCATGCATCCTCTCTTTACCACCACCAATCTGCAGCTCAATTTTAAGCTTTTAAAAAATCCCAATATATCATGGGGATTTAAATTCAGCAGTCCTCAAGTGAGTAACAAGGTCAAATTCGAACTAATCAGTAATGTTTAAGATCTACATAAAGCAAAGACAGCTCTTCTCCCTTTGCACCGGTTTCCATCTGGGAGATGTTCCCTTCCTTTCCCAAAGCCTTGCAGGGGGAAAAAACAACCACCACCACCACCTCTACCATCAAAAGAAATGTGGAAAAGATAAATGAAGTCTATCAGCCACACATCTCAAAAGCATTTTATGTTACTGATCTCTTTATTGGGAGATTAATCTGCCCAGTCTGCTCAGGGATGAAAACTGTTTCTATACAATTAACATATATGCAATCGCATCAAAACGGCCTGCAAAAGAAATTGCAAAGAGGCACTAGAGAAAGGAATAGATATACAGTAGGGGGCGCTGTTGTTTCAGAACTGCAAGGGAATTGTGGTTTGGATCTGAAACACCATCTCATACAAACTGAGGCCCCATACAAAAGCAATATTTGCAGGATAGAAAGGGTATTCTTGTAGTTCTATTCTGCTTCACCCAAGTTTGTTCAGATATTGCATTGGCAGTAAAGATAAATGATTGTCACAGATAATTCCACTTTTTGTAGTGGAGAATTTCCTGCATTTTAATTTTTAAGGGCTCAACAGTAAAAGATGTGAATTCTACAGGACAGCTCAACCAGCATGTTGCTTCTATTTATATTTCTAATACATCATATATTTTTTGTGAACTACAGAAGTAGCAAAAACCATATATGCAATTGAACTTGACTCAAATGATATGATAAAACAAACAGGATCTCCTCTTCTGTTTCATGATTTTATAATTTTTGTATACCTCCATATTCTTTTAATATTTATACACACACAACCACACATACACTTTCTCTATTTACAGACCTGAAACTTTGCAGTAATTTCCTTGCATTTAGCCCATGCTAGTGTGACCGTGGTTAAGTTCATGGTTATGATACCAGTCTTGCAGCAAAGTTCATGACTTTTTAAAATCCCCTCTGGTTTTGTCAGATTCTTCAAGGGGGCAACAATTTAGTTCCACTTTTGTGGTTCAGTATCACATAGTAGATACCACATGCTATCTATCACAGATCAAAGTGTAGTTTGTGTGAACATGCACTCAGGAAGAGACAACACTTTTGCCAACTGCTTTTCCATACAGGATCTTGGTACCTTGTACCTTGTACCTTGTACCTTGGTACCTTGTACCAAGATCCAGGTCTACAGAGCTTGCGTCCTGAGTACACTTCTGTACTGCAGCGAGTCATGGACTCTTCGCTCACAGAGGAAACTGAGCGCTTTCCACATGCGCTGCCTCCGACGCATCCTCGGCATCACCTGGCAGGACAAAGTTCCAAACAACACAGTCCTGGAACGTGCTGGAATCCCTAGCATGTATTCACTGCTGAAACAGAGACGCCTGCGTTGGCTTGGTCATGTCGTGAGAATGGATGATGGCCGGATCCCAAAGGATCTCCTCTATGGAGAACTCGTGCAAGGAAAGCGCCCTACAGGTAGACCACAGCTGCGATACAAGGACATCTGCAAGAGGGATCTGAAGGCCTTAGGGATGGACCTCAACAAGTGGGAAACCCTGGCCTCTGAGCGGCCCGCTTGGAGGCAGGCTGTGCAGCATGGCCTTTCCCAGTTTGAAGAGACACTTTGCCAACAGTCTGAGGCTAAGAGGCAAAGAAGGAAGGCCCATAGCCAGGGAGACAGACCAGGGACAGACTGCACTTGCTCCCGGTGTGGAAGGGATTGTCACTCCCGGATTGGCCTTTTCAGCCACACTAGACGCTGTGCCAGAACCACCTTTCAGAGCGCGATACCATAGTCTTTCGAGACTGAAGGTTGCCAATACAATTTCCATACAGATAGCAGTTTAAGTAGGATAATGGGCTATGTCAGAATGCCAGATGCAAGGGAGGCACCAGGATGAGGTCTCTTGTTATCTGGTGTGCTCCCTGGGGCATTTGGTGGGCCGCTGTGAGATACAGGAAGCTGGACTAGATGGGCCTATGGCCTGATCCAGTGGGGCTGTTCTTATGTTCTTAGGATCATGGCTGGATTTTTTCTATTGACAACAGCAGTTGTGTGTGTGGAGGGAGGACTAATTTTGATTTGGAGCATGGATGGGAAAAGAGATTAGCCCCCACCTCTCCTAGTGTTTTTCTCCAATCACATTTGGACTTTCCCCACCTCAGTCCCCACAGCTGTTTTAAAATATTTTTAATTTAAAAAAAATTAGGAGTACTAATCACAGATTTCAGTGAGAACTCCATAACAGCAGGCCTCATCTCTACATCTCTGCTTGCATGCTTTTTTAATGTGCACCGTCTCTCAACTAGCATTTTCTTGCCCATTCTCCTCATTCCAGGCTCTAATTTATTCCTTTAATTTGCAAACAGAGTAGAGGTTATTGAGTTATGGGTTATGCTCCTAGGCCAAACTGATTGTGTAAATGGTGTCGTAAGAACAGGAGGAAAGAAGAGAAATATTCAATGCCAAGGGCACTTCATTTTTAAGTCTTGCCATATCCTTAGCTAGTCTGGAAACTAAATGAGAGGTTAAGAAACAAGGTTAGAGACTCAGGTGCAGATAAAACCACAAGGCCACTACAGATCAAGTATTTCCATAGCTCTGCAAAAAAAGAAAAAGAAAAAGAAAAAAAAAGTAAAATAAAACTGGTGTAGGCCTGTATTCTGGAGCACCCACTTAAGAAATGTACCTATAGCAAAAGAACAGCTATAGGTAGCCCACTTCCTCTGGTCTCCAATCTTCGGACATTTAAATACCCAGACCCCCCCCCATCTTCAGTAATGATTATATTGATAATAATACTTCAGATGCTTAATTAACTGACTGCTGACCTAATGCACACAAAGAACTTTTTAGGAGTCTGACAGCCCAATCCTGACCAACTTTCCAGCACCGGTGCAGTCGCAATGCCACCCTAAGTTAAGGGAACAAAAGTTCCCTTACCTTGAGAAGGCCTCTGTGACTGCCTCCCCCCACAGGATGCAGTACATGCCCTATTGGCTTGGCTGCATAAGCCAAGTAAGTAACATATTTTGAGCTAAAAACCAAATCCTACAATCCACATGACTAAGGGCCCAATCCTGAACAGTGCGCGCTGGCTCACTTCTGGTGCGCAGTGTTGCAAACGTGCCATAAGGCACATTTGTGAGCTCTTACCATGGGACCAGAGCCGGAGCTAGCCCAGCACTGGGCCAGCCTTCTGCCGCCCCGTGGTCACCCAGACTGCCTAGTGGCAGAGAGGTGAGTGGGTATGTGGGGGACGTGGGGAGGAGGCATTCCGGGGTGGGGGGAGGTGGGCTGAGGGTGGGTGGAGGGCAGGGAGGAGGGCGGGACCCGTGGATCTCTGCTCCACCGGATCCAGAGCCCCGTTTCAGACCATGCAGTCTGACATGGGACTCTACAAATCTGCGCTGGTACAAGAGCCACCAGAGAATCAAGCAGCCCCATTGTGGGGCTACTTCTCTTACTTCTCTTACTTCTCCCAATGTGGCAGCAGAGGCTTCCCAAGGCATGTTGGATGCCATGGTTGCCATTTTGACACTGCAGCAACCCCACGCTCCAGACAGCTCAGGATTTGGCTGTAATTCAGGTTTGTATACCTGTAGGTCACACAGAAGCACGTTGTGATAATACTAGCCTGAGATCGCCTCTTTTGCTCCAGATCCCTGATTCTCCAGGGAATTTGATCCTCACATCATAAATATTAATCATCAAAGCATATAATTTCCTCATAATTCACACATGAAGGCTAGTTATTAGAAAAGGTAATTGATTGTTGGCTTTAAGCTTGCTGGTTAATCCAGCCCTGGCTGAGAAACTTTGTTAACTAGATGGTGGTATTCTGTAGCTTGCACTTCATTGTACAAGAAATTACATGTTTATTATGAAAGCCAAATTACTTGTTTCTAATCATTTTTCTTCGTAGAGTTCAGCTTAAAGCACCTCACTGCAAAACTCCTCTTGGGTTCTGCCGCTTATCTACAAAATGCCTTTCATGACTGCAGCCTCTTCCCCTACCCGCCTTACAACAAAGAGCACAAGGTTATCTTTTCTAGGACACACAGCTGCTTGGCTTCATCAGCTGGATCCAGAAGGACGGAGAAGATATTTCTTAAAGATAGATCAGCCCCAAAAGGGTCAGGGATGACCAGTAAGGATCAAGATCCAGTTAAGAACCCTGGCTGTACAGAGAAGCCCCTGGGGAATTGGGAATCTAAAGCATTTGTCCTTCTTTGTTGTTACACTGTACTGCACAAACTGACTCCTTTTTCATGCAATTATTACGGCTGCAGTCCTATGCACACTTTCCCAGGAGTAAACCCCATAGATAGAACTTACTTCCAAGTAGACATGCATAGGATTGTGCTCTAAGCTTGGGAGGAGGAGGGGCGGCTGGCGAGGAGGTATGCTGGGTCCCAGACCCCCAGGCTTTGAGCTCCAGGAAAGGGAAAGAAAAACCTCCTGTCATCACCAATTTCTTCCAGGTTCTGAGCCACCTAAGACACTGAACCGGCAGAAGGTGGTTGGCGGTGGCTGCGGCAGGGCTTTCAAGCACCACCAAAAAGGGCCTGGAGGGTTACATACAGCCTGCAGGCAATGTGTTGGACCACCCTGATTTAGACCAAATTCTCTAACTTGGTGTTAAATCTGTGTGGGCTGTGCCACTTCAGATTACAAGTGGAGGTTTACTGTATATAGAAAACGAGCAAGTCAGGAACCAGTTGAGCTTCAAATCCTTTGCACTGACTCTTTTTTTTTTTTTGAGGGAATATTTTTTGTATGGAGGAACAATGAATATATGTTCGTCATGTGAGGCCCCATCTGAAGTGTTCTCTGAAATGATGCAGCTCAGATATGGTTTTGCCATGCCAGTAAGGTCTTAGAGGGAACAGAATTTAAGAACATAAGAACATAAGAACAGCCCCACTGGATCAGGCCATAGGCCCATCTAGTCCAGCTTCCTGTATCTCACAGCGGCCCACCAAATGCCCCAGGGAGCACACCAGATAACAAGAGACCTCATCCTGGTGCTCTCCCCTACATCTGGAATTCTGACTTAACCCATTCCTAAAATCAGGAGGTTGCGCATACACATCATGGCTTGTACCCCATAATGGATTTTTCCTCCAGAAACTCGTCCAATCCCCTTTTAAAGGCGTCTAGGCTAGACGCCAGCACCACATCCTGTGGCAAGGAGTTCCACAGACCGACCACGCGCTGAGTAAAGAAATATTTTCTTTTGTCCGTCCTAACCCGCCCAACACTCAATTTTAGTGGATGTCCCCTGGTTCTGGTATTATGTGAGAGTGTAAAGAGCATCTCCCTATCCACTCTGTCCATCCCCTGCATAATTTTGTATGTCTCAATCATGTCCCCCCTCAAGCGTCTCTTTTCTAGGCTGAAGAGGCCCAAACGCCGTAGCCTTTCCTCATAAGGAAGGTGTCCCAGCCCCGTAATCATCTTAGTCGCTCTCTTTTGCACCTTTTCCATTTCCACTATGTCTTTTTTGAGATGCGGCGACCAGAACTGGACACAATACTCCAGGTGTGGCCTTACCATCGATTTGTACAACGGCATTATAATACTAACCGTTTTGTTCTCAATACCCTTCCTAATGATCCCAAGCATAGAATTGGCCTTCTTCACTGCCGCCGCACATTGGGTCGACACTTTCATCGACCTGTCCACCACCATCCCAAGATCTCTCTCCTGATCTGTCACAGACAGCTCAGACCCCATCAGCCTATATCTAAAGTTTTGATTTTTTGCCCCAATGTGCATGACTTTACACTTACTGACATTGAAGCACATCTGCCATTTCCATCCCACTCCCTTAGCTATAGTCCTGAGATGTACTTTTTTAGTCAATTCAAGGTCAATGGCTTTAAAAGTCACACGAACTGCTCTGTTTTCAGCCTTATGAAGCAGTGCAATGCTGAGGTTAATTTATTTGAGGATTTCTATCTTAACTTTCCTTGTAAGATGGCTACCAAAATGATATACATTGTGTGTGTGCGAGCACACCCATGTGAGCACGTATAGAGTATGTAATAAATACTCAAAACAATAAATAGTGACCACCTGCAATGCAGTTTTTCATAAGGGACACAACAGTGCTCTATTAATGTTGTTCTGGAGTTTAACCAACCTTTATTGTCCCAGGACTATGGCCTTCACAGGCTGGCAGCTTCTGCTCCACTGGACTGATCAGGAACTTCTTAGCGAATCTGGAGTGTCGCAAAACAGATGCTGTCTCTCCATCCACCTCTACCACTTCTCCTTGCTGGATGAAGTCACAGAAAGGCATCATACAAAAAAAGAATTAACTAGCAATAAACAAGCCAGATGGGATTGTACAGAACATTAAAGGACCTACTTTGTTTTCCTTTTTGTGCCCTATAACCTGCATCAAGTTACCAATCTTTGTTTTGTTCCCTTACCATATATGATATTGACTAGAGGCTGGAGGTTCTAGGGGTGATTCAGACTGGGAGAATGGTGGGCACAAGAAAGGTTAAACAATTCCTTCTGGGGCACTGCTGCTCCAGTACAGTACAATGGCACCTATAGTGGCCTTTAATGAAAATCAATGCATGGGGAGATCCATTCATACCTCTCCCAGGTTTCATGGAATTTGGCCATAGGTGTGCATAATGGCACTTGCACAAAGTGTACAGAGCTCACAGTGAAGATGTACAGACATGAATCAGGAATTCATTGCCAAAACATCTTTGTTAAACAAGTGACCATGTCATCCAATCAGGTGGCTTTGTAGACCTGACTAACTCAGCTAAAATAAACCTGTAAAAGCATATCAGTGTTTGGGTGTGTCTTGAAATGTTTGTGATGGTAGCTGAAATATATATAGTACTGCATATCCAATTTCAATGCATAGAACTTGAAAACTTTCTCCTTTAAAAAAAAAGTCTAATTCTCATGATGGGGGAGGGGAGTATTCAAGTCATGGCAGGAGCATCTGCTAGCAATTAAGAATCAGATGGAACTACAAATTCAGTAGCTTCTAGTAGATGAAATAACATAAGAAGATCCCCACTGGATTAGGCAAAAGGTCCATCTACCTGAATCACAGTGGTGCACCAGAAGCCACTTCCTGTATCACAATGTCTTCCTATATCACAGTGTATCCACCTTCCTGTATCACAGTGGCCCACCAGATGCCTCAGGGAGCACCCAAGACAACAAGAGACCTGCATCCTGTTGCCATTTCCTTGTATCTGGCATTCTGAGGTAGCCTACTTCTACAACCAGGAGGTTGCATATACCCATCATGGCTTGTAACCTGTGGTGGAGTTTTCCTCAAGAAATGTGTCCAATTTCCTTTTAAAGGCATTGAGACCAAGTGCCATTACCACATCCTGTGGCAAGGAGTTCCACAGATTAATTACATACTGTATAAAAAATATTTTCTTTTGTCTGTCCTAACTCTCTCAACTCTCAATTTTAGTGGATGCCATCTGGTTCTGGTGTTGTGTGAGAGGAAAAAGAACATGCCTCTATCCACTCTATCCAGCTCATACATATTTTTATACGTCTCACTCATGTCTCCCCTCAGGTGCCTTTTTTCTAGATCAGGGGTGTCCAATGTTTTTGGCAGACGGGCCACATCATCTCTCTGACATTGTATCGGGGGGCCAGGGGAAAAAAGAATTAATTTACATTTAAAATTTAAATAAATTTGCATAAGTTTACATAAATGAATATATTAAAGATGAACTTATATGAATAAATGAAGGTCTTGCAATAGCTCAAGGCCTATAAAAGGCCTTGCACAAAGCAAGGCTGGCCTTTCCTTTGCTGCCTCTGCTGCATCACAGACATGAAACAGCAAGCAGTGGAGGGAGCCCTCATCCCACAGCTCATGCGAGAGGTCAAACAGTCGCCCTCACGCCGAGAGCAGTTGCGTCGTGCCAGTGCTGGCTCCAACAAATCTCCAGAGGGCCAGAGGCTCATTGGAGATGGGGGGTTCCCTGAGGGCTGCACTGAGAGGCCTCGAGGGCCGCAAATGGCCCCAGGGCCGGGGTTTGGGCACCTCTGTTCTACACTGAAGAGCCAGAACCCTGTAGCCTTTCCTCGCCAGGGAGGTGCCCCAGCTCTGTAATCATTTCTTCTTCTGCATCTTGGGTGGAACTTTTGGTGGCACTTTTTGAATTGAATATTGGGTGGAACTTTTGTCTCATATCATTATTATTAAGAATATTTATTAACCACTTTTCAACAAGAGTACCTTGAAGTTGTAGTTAACATCAAATGCAAATTCCTTCTCATGTCCAGCAATTCCTCCTTTGTAAATAATTTCACACTGCTGTATTGAACCATCTTTGGGGATCTTGAAGAGGCGGAAAGTAGCAGAAACAAACTGACAGTCACCTACAATCAGAGTATTTGGCTAGGTTTACAACTGATGTTGGAGGCAAGGCAGTATAATTCCCATCTTAGATATGGCAACCAGAGCTAAAGCAGGGTGAGGCCAGAAACTAGGTAAGCAGTTCACTGTACACTTTTAAATGTACAAGCAATGAACCTTTTCAGTCACAGGTAAGGCTCTCTTAAGGATCAGAGCTCAGTTGCTTAGTATTCTCCTTGAATGCGTGTGACAAATTTTATGGAGTGCTTTGCACAGCCTCAGTTTCCTTTATGTAAACAGCAAGAGGACAGTGTTGGCTAGTCACACAAGAGAAATATAAGAATTCAATGGGACTATTTGAAAGATCCACAAAATATCATGACAGAACTAGCAGGAATCTTTCCCACAGAATCAGTGGTTTTATCCTTCCCATCTGGCCAAAGAAGGTAATATAGCCTATTAGTAGCTGTGGGTTTTGCTCACAAAAGTATTGAAGACAGAGTCTCCTGGAGACATGGTTACATGATCTTTCATTTAGACCAGATGTGCTCAGTGAGAACTTGCAGGCTTTCCAACTTTGTGGAGCTGTTCATCAGGCAGAAAAGAGATGACTGGATCTAACCATCTTATATATCCCTGAAGAAGAGTTCTGTGAATCTTGCAAAAATTTCAAGAGAACATAGGAACACCACTGGCTATTTAGCCAAGCATTCAGGGCATGCACTCCTAGTAAGAAATTGTCCTAAGCCTTAGGCATCAGGAAGAACTGCAAGGGTATTGAGTGTTTCTTTGTTGTACTGCTTGACAATAAACAGTGGCTAATATGTTTTTGTCCTTAATATGTTTTCAAGTGGTCTACACCCATGTAAAGCCTATACCCATTCATATGAAGTTGCAGAAACAGCCACAACTATGTGGGACAAACAATCCAGTGACCCAAGCCTTTTGAAAACCTGAAATCTGGGTGCAACACTGCAGCAGCCATGCCCAGTATAACTTATTCTGAGTACAGCATTTGAATTTTGAGTGCGGCAGGTCACACAAGATGGTACAGAGAGCTTCTTCTTGCTTATTCACCCACACTCTCCTCCATCACCCATATGCAATGTTTACAGAAACACATGCATACACAAACACAAGAGCGTGATTGGTTTGCTCCATGAAGCAAATCGACATGTCACAGAACTATGGGTAATACACAGCATTCTCTTATTAACAGTATTTATTAACAGTATTTATATACCGCTTTTCAACTAAAAGTTCACAAAGCGGTTTACAGAGAAAAATCAAATAACTAAATGGCTCCCTGTCCCAAAAGGGCTCACAATCTAAAAAGATGCAAATGAATACCAGCAGACAGCCACCAGAACAGACAGTGCTGGGGTGAGGTGGGCCAGTTACTCTCCCCCTGCTAAAAAAGGAGCACCCACGTGAAAAAGTGCCTCTTACCCACAATGCTTTCCAGTTCTTTGTTAGCAAGAGTTATTCGAGAAGCTGTTACCAACCGAGGTGGAGAGAATCCAACTTCATCTGCAATTTTGTAGAGATCCTTCCACCACAGGGCTCCCCCTAAGCACTCACCTAAAGATAGGACATGGATAAAGGTCATCAGATGATCTTTGACAGGGAGCATGGAAATAGACAGATCTGGTCATGCCTGCGTGGGAGACTGGAAGTTCCTAACAATTTGTGATTTACTCTCTGTGAGAGAAAGGGATCACTGATGGGCCGTGGTGAGAGGGCAGGTGGAATGTGAAATAAGTCAGTCAACAAGAGTAATCGCAACTTGATCCTGTCTGGCTTGATTTGTAGCTCTGCAGAAAGCTTAGAAGGCATGAGCTATGCAGTTAGAGAGACAACCACACTGTGAACTATAACTTCTGGAGAATGTAGAGTTCTATATGAATAGAAAAATATTCTATTGTAAACACCTCTACAGGCTGTTTATGACAGCCTGCCAATGTCTGCCTTGAATAAGTCTAATGAAAATCTGATGAGAAAGGTGGTATATAAATGCTGTAATAACGAATAAATAAAAGCTAGAGCCTCCCATGCATATCAGCAAGGAGTTCTGTGAAAGCTCTGAAGGTAACTCAGTGGTGGCGGCAGCAGTATGGGTTAGCAGTAGCTGCTTGCTGGGCCTTGTTGTAGGGCCTCATCAGCATCCTTCTCCCTTTTCCCCCATGATGGACTTCAGGAAAGCAACTCAAGGAAGCAACTAAACCCACTGATTTTCCTGCCACTTAGTGTGCTTTGAATTTCAAAGGGAGTAGGCAGGAGGATATCTTTCTTTCGCATGTTGTCTTCTCTCTACTACCCCGCTTCCCCTCTTCTCAGCTCCATTCCTTCCGGTGTTGCCTTGTTCCATCCTCCCATTCCCTTTCCTCAGGTCCTATCCCTCCAGCATTGCTTTGACTAGTCTCCAGGGTTCCCGCTAAGCTGAGTGGTGCTCAGTAACCTGGAAGTTTGGTGACGATGAGTGGCCTCATTGCCAAGCATCAGGAGATGGCGTTACAGCACAGTTACACAGGAAAAGATGGGGTCCACACACCAGTACAGACCCTTTACAGGGAATATAGCCGGTCTTCCCCCCCCCCCGTCCTCTTCTCAGCTCTCTGTCCCACATTGCTTTGTCTCACTTGCCCCTTTCCTCAACATCATCTTTTCTCCCCACAGTTTGTTCCAGCCTTACCCATTCTCTCCCCACCATTTGCTCCAGTTTTGTCCTCTCCCCACTCCAAATCAGTCCAGTTTTTTTTTTCTTCAGATATCTGCCTGCATTTTAAATAACCTGTGTGTTTCAAGTTTGGATAGGACATTAGATTGACAGTGCAATCCTGTGCATATCTACTCAGAAGTGAGTCTCTTTTAACTCAGTTGGACTTAATTCTAGGTAACCATGTACTGTATAGGATTGAAGCTTGAGTTAATTCACAGAATTTCTGTTTCCAGATTGGGTAGGGTTTAACCATTTCTGGCTTCCTTTCTTCGTCCTTCTTTCCTTAAAACCATATCATAGATTTCAGGGCTGATCCAAGTCTGCAAGTAAAATATTATTTTGCATTTTATAAATGGCACACTGTTGGGGCCCCTGCAACATGCTCTCCTCATGTCCTTTTGTTAACCATCCGGTTGATGAAGAATTCTATAGAACTCAACAGTTTGCTCTCTGATAATTTATTTAGAAAAAACAAAACGTATCCTCCTTTCAGTTGTGGATTTTTGGGAACCAATAGTCATCTACAAGTTTATATTGTTTTTGTACCCAGGGCAGGGTGGTATCATCTCATTCTTCACTTTGGACAGTAGTCTTGGACTAGCCCTACATACATTTTTTTTTAAAAAGGTTTGATGTGTCTACGCTACAATTTGGGGTCCATGGCCTTTTCTTCTCTGCTTCAGCTTATCAATTGGGATGCAAACAGAAACCAACTTTTAGATAACTGATGGTCCTTAAAAAATGCTAATTTGCATAGCCCTGTGTGTTTGAAGTGAGGAAGAGTAATCTGTCCAAGGATGTCTGTAGGCTTGTTATCCCAATCCACAGATTCTTACATGTAGCAGCAGCCTGTAGGTGTACAACTGTCTGCAAGGCTCTCTGCACATTAACTTGTGGCACTGATTATTTATGCTGAGTTAGGACCCACCACGAAGTAACATAAGTTAGTAGGAAAGTAAGTTCCAAAAGTTTGAGAAGTGTTACTGTGGGGAAAATGGTCAAATGTGAAGCAGCCCAAGGAAAATGCAATGCTGGCTATAATTTTTAACTATGACCTCCAGTTCCAGAGTTTTTTGGGGGGCTGGGCAATCACTTACCCCATAAGACTCTGTGTTTCCTGATGTCCTCTGACAGGTCATGGCTGGCATATACGTCACTGAAATACAGTTCTCCACCTGCCTGAAAGAAAGACACGGGGGCCTTTGTTTCAGCAATAAATAAATAAAGCTATCTCTGCAGAGGTTCTTTTGGACAGGGGAGGGGGGAAGATTGTGAAAGTTTAAGTCAAGGAAACTGGTTGGCTGGGGCTGCAGTGTCGGTTCCAGCAGCTGTTGCTGGCAATTGAATTGTTTGCTGTGTGTGTGTTATGTCTTCAAAACCAACACAGTCCACCAAGATAAACTAATTAGCCAAGGTCTCTGGAGACAACCCAGGCCTTCTCCTTGTAGGAAAAGTCAACCATCATTCACACTTTGTTTGTATAAACAGAATCTTGCAGTGACACATTGTAGGGTAACATCCCAAATGCAGGCCTGATGTGAACCATTTCTGCTGAAATTCCACTGAGATGAATTCTATCACAGGTGCTGAACTGAACCAGCACTTTTGTTTCAAGGGCTGAAGGGCTTGATGGCACCTTCACATGTTTCCCATTAGTAACTATGGCTGAGCAGATGTACTTCCAAAGGAAAATTCTTCTTCTCTGTGGGTCATTCCTCAGAACTTTTGTCCTCAGTGCCATCACAAATCTGTCTAATATCCATACAACCTGCTCATACAGTACCTTTAACATTCGAAAAGCCTCCCGCAGGACAGTTCTTTTATCAGGGGAAAGGTTAACCACACAATTGGAGCTAGACAAAAGATTAAAAAAACTCATTGAAGCATCCTGAAGAAGGAAAAAGAAGGAAGAAGGATAGATTTCATCATGGTAGTAGGAACTAGAGTTGGAAGAAGGCAATGTGGGAGCTTGGCTCCCTCCATATTAGCAAGGGGCAGGAGATGTTCATGTTCAGGCAGCTCTCATGTCCTGAAGAGCCCAGCTCTCTTAACCCAGCCCAGCAGTGCAGAAAGATAGAAAGATATATGGATACATATACATTCTTTTAAAACAGATGGTTACCATTGGATATGTTTGAAATCTTTATTAGACACACTGCGAAACGAGAGTGTTTCACCTGCAGTGGCAAGCAGAGAAGTTTCCCTGCCATAGATGAGTAGCTGGTATCCCAAAGTGGGAGGACACAGATATTTCCTAAGCAGGTTTCTAGTGACTGCAAAGGTTGTTTGCATGAGACATTCAGCACATGGGAGGAAGCTGTGCTTAACCATTCCCATACCTACCAATTCTCTCTTGCAAATCCCTTCCCAAACCAGTTTGTCCTGCAACATGACTTCTTCCAATCTCAGAGGCTCACTGAGGGGGAAAAACATTTTTTTAAAAGCCTGGGGGCATTAGTGAGGAGAATAAGTGGTCACATGCTGTACTGTGTCCTCTCCTATTATGCCAATAAAGGTATGATGATGATGGTGTCTGATCCTGCTTACCAATTCTCTCATGCAAGAGCTGCCACACCCAAGACCCTGCATTAGCATCATGGGGCTAGTACAAGGTTCAGTATATATATGAGATAATGTGTAGATAATGTGTAGTTCTGTTCTCTGAAATTATACAATGTTCTGGGCCAACCACATGTTGATAGCATTGATATCTGAGGGGTGTGGAAATCTTGCAAAGCCCAGTCACAGTGTGGCATGACATGTGGCATCTCATGCTAAATCTAACAGCTCAAACAGCATCCCAAATATACTACATACCAACTTGCAGAGAAAAGGATTTTTAACAAATTACCTACATTACAAGATCGTAACTTTCATCTTTCAGGCCTGCTTCACCTAGTTTTTCTATGTAGCCATGGATAAAATTCACATTGGACTTCTGGTAGCCAAATTTGTTCATGTGATACTTAATGTGCTTCTTTGCCACGTCAACCTCAGGAAGAGAAGCAAAACAAAGCAAAAAAACTGAAGGATTGACAGTCATTAAAGCTGAGATAAAACAGATCCTTAAGCTGTTTCTAAGCTCTTTAGGGCTTTAAAGGTAATAACCAGTACTGTACCCTATGTCACACCTGGAAACAAGTTGGTAACTAATATTTTTCATATTTTGTTCTTAATTATGCATTTTTCTTTGGGTTGATCTAAAGTTCTTACCTGTGACTCTTATCCACTTGGAACTGTGCTACTCTGCACATTTACCTGTTAATAAACCCAACCGACAGACTTGACCCCAGCTTAAGCAGCAAACATAATTTCTCTCCCTGTTCCTTTTGTTTGCAGATGTGTCACCACTGCCACCTCCTCCTCACCCACTTTAAAGCAGGCTAGGCAAAGGAGCGCACAGGGCTCTGCTCCAGGAGCTCCCTCTTTACCTTCATCACTGCTGGCTTCTGCTCAGCCATTTCTTGAAACACACAGGCTAGGTGATATATGCTGCCAGTATAAGAGTACTCTGCTCCCAGTATGCTCCACCTAGCCTGTGCATCTGAAGAAGTGGCCAAGTGGAAATCAGCAGATGATGGTAGTGATGATGGAGGTTTGCTCTACTTTTCCACCCAGGCAAGGAGGGGGAGTGAGCCTGGAAGGAGAGTCATCAGAACAGAACCGTTGCAAAGCAGCCTCTGCCATTGTAATGCACAGTATGCTGGCACCCAGGTGGAATAGGATTTTGGGCTGTAAAGCAAGTAAATAAATGACGTGCTTTTTAACCTCCACCTACCCCTTTTCCCCTTAGAATTGTACACTTTGGGAATGGGATATGTTAACCTCTCCACTAGATGCAGAAGAGACTCTTTAGCCCCTTTTAACAGGTGTTGGTAGTTCCCTTACCCAGTTTCTGCTCTTTTTCCACAACTTGGGGCATCTGTGGCATGGTCACGTCCTTCACTGTTCCAACCTCTCTGTTCTCCAATGGAACTGACAAGGTCAAGGGCAAACCTTGCTAGATGCTAAATTCCTGAGCCTTCGCCACTCTGGTCTCTAGTACAACTGACAAGGTCAGGAAAGCCTTATCAAGTTTCACAGGCACGCTTTCCCCCATCCCCACCCCTCCTCAAAAGGGCATGTAAGTGCACATCAGAACTGGTGCACACAGTGTCATTATTTATATAGTACCATCCATGAGCATGATGCTTTACAGTGTGAAAAAAACAAGAACCTGTTCATTATATTTCTATCACAATTTATAGGAAAGCATGGTTTTTTTTGAACATTGATGAGGGTTGGTGAAGGAGACAGCACAGAGGCAGGCAGTTAATACAGAAAGCAGGGATTGCACAGTGTCCATTTGTCACCAACTGCATCATAATCAGATTGTATCCCTAATCATGGGTAGTAGTAGTCTGTTTACAGAGTAGTCAAGTGAGGGTATGTTCCCTGCACCACAGCTGGAAGGGCTTTGGAGAAATTTAGGGCAGAAGAATTGTAACTTGTGCACAGTGACAATGCATACTGCATATCTTGTTATCTTGTGTCTTGTTGTCTTGTGTGCTCCCTGAAGCATTTGGTGGGCCACTGTGAGATACAGGAAGCTGGACTACATGGGCCTTTGGCCTGATTCAGCTCTTCTTATATTCTTATGTTCATATTAATTGAAGCAGAGGAAGAGTTCTAAGAGACAGTTAGAAGTCCTTGAAAATACACATATGAGGGGCAAAATAAACAACAAATACATTTTGGTCAGGTTTAGGGTTTCGTTTTAACACTGTCCCACTGAAAATCTACACTGTTGTCTTACAGAAAATCCCAGCCTGAAGCTACTATAGGCCCTCAGCTTCCAGGGAAGATTTTCTGTGGCAAAATGGTGTCAGGTTAAGGATCAGACTTCTGTGCCATGGTCCCATTAATAATATTTATTATTTGTACAGTGCCTTTTGAGTGTGCAAAATGCTCCACATGTATTATCTTGAAGTGTATTATCTTGAAGTAGTCCTTACAACAACTCTGTAAGGTTAGTAGTAGTAGTAGTAGTAGTAGTAGTAGTAGTGTAGTTGATGTTGCTGTTGTTATTGCAGCTTAGTAGGGAGCAGCTATCTAGTGCGTTCACAGCTGAGGTAAGATGCAAACCAAAGAGGTCCTGATTTGCAGGTCAGTAGCCTTGCTACTCTGCTACTCCAATCTGGAAGAACCCTGCACAGCTTCTATTTCAAAATCAAGACCCCAAATTAAAAAAATTATAAGGTTTAATATCACATCTACTATGAGCTTGGATTAAGTGTGTTTGAGATCAGCTTGTTTACAATGGGATTTCTTTTCAACTGGCAGCCCAATCCTATCCACACTTTCCTGGGAGTAAGCCCCATTGACTCTAATGGGACTTACTTCTGAGTAGACATGCATAGGATTGGGCTGTCAGCATGCATAGGATTGCAGGCTTACAGCCCAGGCTTATACATGTTTGCTCAGATATGTCTCACAGATCTCAATGGGATTTACTTCCAGCTAAACATGCATAGGATTGCAGCCTTTGTTTCTTCTTCTAAGTCTTAAATCATCCCAGGGCTGGAGCAGAATGTGTCTACCACTGGATCAAGGACAACCAGAGTGTCATCAGAAAATGTATCTTGTACATTAAAAGCTTAAAATCTTCCTTTAGTCACAGATATTGACTAGCATAAGATCGAATTTCTTTTTTCCTTTCCCACTATTATTGGGTAAGAAACTATTGCATTCCTTATCCAGTGGGCAGATTGCAGTATGTGGTTTTGAGGAAGTTCGTAGATAGGGTTACCAGATACAAAGGGGGGCAGAGTGCCTATACCTTTAACCATTGTATAGAGGTGGGAATTTTGGCAGGTGAAGCTTTTTAAATCTTTCCATGTTGAGCTGCACCTGCCAAAATTCCCTCTTCTATACAATGGTTAAAGGTGTAAGCACTCTGTTCCACTTTGTATCTGTTAACCCTATTCACAGATCACAGGAAGATTTACTGTTATCATCTGACATTTTGAGGTGCCCAAGATATAATTTGATGAGGGGGAGAGAGTACAGCAGAGCAGAAGTCTAGTACAGACTTTCAGATAGTAAAGCTCCTACCTGGGTTTCAGTCATGTCTACCCCAGTAACATGTCCATTCTCCCCAACCAGCTTACTGAGGACATAACAGTCTCTGCCACTTCCACTGCCCAGATCCAAAACCCAGCAGCCTTCTATGCATTCTGGGATCACCAAGCCACAACCATAGTACCTGGGGGAAGGACAAGCCAATGTAAAAAAGACAAGCATTTCTGATGGAGAGAAATTCACTGGAACAATGAGGAAAGTAGAGCAAGAAGAGCTAAACACATCAGCACCACTTCAAAAGATATAAACAACCATTATACTTGCATCTGTTGCTCCTTAATGCCTCTCTGAACTGGTAAACAGCTGCAACAGTCAAGAATATACAGCATATCCAGAAAACAGTGACACAAATTAGCATGATTGGTCCATGCTAATCATACCAATCCATCAGCCTCACAATTTAACTACAAAATCTTTCCTAATCTTGGCACTTCATACAGCAAATTGTGTAACCCTAACAGCCCAACCCTATAGACTATATGCAATGGCGGAATTCACATTCCACTGTCATACATGCCATGGCACTGCCATAAATGGCACACTGCTGCTAAGTATGTCAAAGCTGTTGGTACAAATGGCCAGGAGCTTTGTGCCCCACCACTGACAGACCCGTCCTATGCCAGAGCAAGTATGGTGGTGGTAAGGACAGGACACAGGCAGTCTGAGAAAGGTTTCGGGTGGGGAAGGCAGGGGCAGTTTAGGGCTGGAGGGGATGGATCTCAGAGCAGCATGTGCTGGGATACTATCACCTTTTTGTAGCCCTATACGCCCCCTTCCTCCCCTCAGACTTACACTAGCAAAATAGCTGGCATGGGTCTAAGGAGACCGATAGGTGACCAGGTGGCCTACCAGGAGGTAAGTATAAAAGTTTTTTACTTACCTCTCACTGCCTGTCTGGTCCCTGCCCCCCCCCAGCATGTAGCACATGCTCCATTACTGCAGCTGCATGCTATGGACTAACGGGGATAGGACTGGGCTGTAAGAGTAACATGTATGTTGTTATCATTCCAGTTTTAAAAATCAACAACTCATGAGATGATCAAAACTGCTTTCTGTCAAACAAGGACCTGAACAGCTCCTTTCTAGGATTTTTAGCACATGACAATATATAATGTAATATGGTAGGGTTTTCAAGTACCCTTGTCTCCATGGGCAAGTCCTTTCAGAACCCCCCTTTTATCATATGCTATAGTAATGAATCATATGCCTTTTAACTGACTAATCAATTAATAACGGTCCCTCTTTCGGATATCAAAAGAAGTGTAAGATAGCCTTTACTTATTTATTTGCAAGAAGCCAGTTACTGTTGGGACACCTTTAATATTTATTAAAGTTATTTATTAAGTATTATTAATAAATAACTTTAATAAATAACTAATAATAATTAATTAAATTATTTAATAATTAATAATTAATAATTACTAAAGTTATTTATTATTATTATTTCATTTTCTATTACTGTAACATCCCAGAATTAATAATAATAAAAAAGAATCTTTAAAAAGTTAACTCATTAGATGGCACCATCCATATGGTCCCTGTCCCAGTTGCCTGTCCTTACATTCAGGCAAATGATTAAAATTTGTCTTTAATAAATTTGACCATTTATTAATTACAGCTTTAGCTGCTTAATCTGCCAATTAAGGGCCCAATCCTATCCAACTTTCCAGCACCAGTGCAACTGCAATGCAATCCAGAGGTAAGGGGAAAAATGTTCCCTAACATTGAGGGAACCTCTTCGACTGCCTCCCCACCAGAGGCTGCAGCACATGCCCTATTGGCATGGTTGCACCAGCCCTGGAAAATTGGATAGGATTGGGCCCTAAAGCTTGCAAGTCTAATCTTCTGGTTCCATTTTATCTTTAGTGATAGAAGGAGTCTGAATTTCCTGTTGGGCATGGCCCTTCTCCCCACATTCCATAATGCAATAGATTTATAACTCAGCGCGCAATCCTGACTGAAAGATTGGCCGACTCACGTCCCTTGCGCCAGTCCACCACTGTGGAGCAAGGAGGCCAGCCCAAACCTCATTGGGCTAGTGCGACAGTAAGCTAGCAGTGGCCAAACCATTTATGCTGCAGTAATGCGCTGGCCAAAACCAGCCAGATCCTGCCCTGTTCGTGTGCAGCCCGGGGCAGCTCTGGGCTGCTCAGATCTGTGCCACCCCAGAGTAGCATCACTGGGTCTGCAGCAGTTTTACCTTGGGTAAGAGGAAGCGATTCCCCTTGCCCCTGGCTTTTGGCCCCAACCTTGCTTGGATATGGGGCAGACCAGCTGGCCTCCCCGTTCCAGCACAAGTTAGGAGTGGCTATCATGTAATTAGAGCTCACTGAAGAAGTCAATACATACTTTGCTGAAACCTCTTCATGCACACACTGTAGTGCTTCTCTGACAAATATGGGCAAAGGCCTTGCTGCAGTAATGCAGGCATTGGTTTTTAGATCCTCTGTTTTCTTCAACTCTTTGCCATAGTAGTCCTGAGAAGGAAAAACAAACACTAAAGTTACAGAGGGGCTGTAGGTCTGTGGAAAGGCATGTGCTTTGACTGTAGAAAGCCCTAGAGATCTGCTGACAGTCTGTGTTCACAATACAGTACTGTCTTAGATGAATTTGTGGTCTGACTAAATAATATTCATATTTGTTTGTTTGTTTAGTTGTAGTTATGTCATCACTGTTCACTCTTCTATGGTTGCTATACCCCATGTTTCTCTCTTTTTGCCCTTTATCTTTAATAGTTGAAAGAGTCTGAATTCCCTATTGGGCATGGCCCTTCTCCCCACATTCCATGATGCAATACATTTATAACTTAGGGTGCAATCCTGACTGGTGCTGCTTTTTAGTCTTTGTTTCCAGCACTTGCTTTTTATGTAAGTCACCTTAGGCATCCATGTAAGTGGAGGACAGGCAGGGGGATATATATATTATTATATATATGTAATAAGCACAATCAGAAGCAAAAACCATCCATCCTCTCTCTTAAACTGCACAATGGTTATGACACAGCATACAAAATTACAATTATAAATGCTAGTCACAGGTGAACATATTTTTTCAGTCATGACTACACTAGGCTGAGTGAGTGGGCATGTATGTGAAGGACAAGAAACAGCCCCACTTCAAAGATGAAGAAAGAGGTAAATCGGACACAAGAAAAAGATGATGTGTAGAGACTGTTAGGTTGGGTGCAACAGAGGCACACCAAAGCACCAGGACACGAAACGTTTGCACTTGGTTGTAACAGGATTGATTAGGCAAGACAGGCATGTATGCATGTTAACATGGAACAAATCCGTTTTTGGTGCAGCAGAAATACCACACATATACAAATCTCAGCATCCAGCTCTTCTCATCTCTCACCTGCACCTCTTTGTATATCTGCTCCGACACTGCAACAAAACAAAAGAGATCAGGATGCAGAACTGGGTTAGCACCTCAACCAAATGTATCATTGCAAGAAATGAGAACTGGGGCTGAGACATAATGCAGCCCATTACGCAAGAGTTGCCTGCGCCTGATCACCCCTAAGATGTGTTCACACGACCCTTATTCTGTGTTACTTGAACTCCCATCCTTGGGGGGGAGGGAAGGATTCTATATTGCCCCCTCCCCACTTGCCTCCTGGTTGAAATCTCTCAGAGACCAATCCTATCCACACTTTCCTGGGAGTAAGCCCTATTGAATACAATACGACTTACTTCTGAGTAGACAAGCCTAGGATTGTGCTCCCGAACCCTCAGAAGACAATGCAGCAAAGTCACCCCCTAACTGTGTGTGCCGGACACTACAACTCGACTGGGTCCCAGATTCTGAATAGAATAAGGGGGTAACGTTGCCCTCTGCAGTGCTCAGGACTGCGACGTCATGACAAAGGGTGGAAGTTCGGAGCAATGAAAATAGGCGTGTCTGGGAAGTCTATGGGCGAAGGAACCAATTAACGCAGCGCTGCTGTGGGTGGCTTGCGCCCTCCTGTTATTACAAGCCACTCCTCCTGACTTGTTTCCAAACGTCCCCAGGCGACCTGGTTTGAGGCATAGGCCATGGAGATGGGAGAGCCAGAGCTCCCCTTTGCAGACAGGCTGTGGCATCCCAGGGACTTGCGGTGGATGGGGAGGCAGGTGAGGCAGAGCCTCCCCGTAGTCCTTTGAAAGGCTGTGTGCATGGGTTGAGAGCGCTTGCTGACCTCACACGGTGGGGGCGCTTTGCGAAGGACTGCCTTGAACAGGCTCTACCGCACCTGCCTCCCCATGCACCACGTCCCTGGTGGTGCTTTCCGAAGGACTGCTGTGGGGAGACTTTGCTTCACCAGTCTCCCCATCCACCCCATGTCCCTGGTGGTGTTTTCAAGGGACTGTGACAGGGAGGCTCTGCCTCACCTGCCTTCCCATCCACCCTATGTCCCTGGTGGTGCTTTCCGAAGGACTGCCGTGGGGACGCTCTGCCTCACCTGCCTCCCCATCCACCGCATGTCCCCGACATCTATCCACTGTGCATCCCTGGAGCAAACAACTAGCCTAAAGGACCACTGAGGGTTACCCAGCTCGCCATCGCTGATGGTTCCAAATACCATCAGGCAGTTCAGAACAAAGTCGCTAGACAATTAGAAAGTAATCCCCTAAACACCCCTTATTTATTGCAGAATATAGAAGACATAGTCAGTTATCTTTAGCTGATAATTCACCTATCTGCGAGAGGCAGAATTGCCACCTACCTCTCATTATCTGTGACTCTGTTCTCATTATCTGGGAATATTGTACAGGTGCACTGAAGCAGGCAGGTTGCAGAAGAGACAGTGGCCTCCTCATGGACAGAAGGCAGTGCTGGTGCCACGCGGAGGGGGGGGAGGATGGGGCGAGAGACAGTAAACAGTATATGGCTGATGGGGGAGGGGGTTGGAGTAATTGTGTCCAGCCATTATACAGGCATGCACCACTTTACAACCGTTTGCTTAACGATGGACCACATATATGACAGTGGTCAAAGCACAATAAAGAAGTTCTCAATGAGGCAATTGTGTCTCCCATAGCCTACAACAGAGAGGCTCTTAATGCAAAGAAAAAGCAATCTATCTCCAGTAGCCTGTGGAGCCAGCTAGTGTCTGGCAGGGAGTGTCTGTTTACACCACAAAGGCAATAGATTGGACTGAATGTTCACTTAATGACCTAATTGCATAACAACAGGGATCAGAGAACTATCCCTGTAGTTAAGTGGCGCATACATGTACTTGTTTTTTTAGAAATTTGGCTGGATTGGATCAGTTTGCGACATTGAATGGGCATTGGGACTGGCCCATGGAGAATCATCAGACACATTTGTGTCCACTTCCAGAATGAACCTTCATCTGCCTTCACCTTAGGCTTAGGGCAAGCTAAGCAGCTCCCAAAAATTGAGTATACTGTAGATGCTGGCATAAGTGCAAATAAATAGGCCTGAGAACACTAAGACATAAAAACAAAATGATTAATGTTTATGTAAGAGTGTAATGGACAGTTAGAGAGGGATTAAAAGAAGGAAGAGTGTGTTTTAACTGTGCATGAAATTTAGAACTGCATTACTGTTATCCACATTTTTTTTAATGTATGTAGTACAACAATCTTTGTACATATTACATTTGGTTATATGTACAAAGTGTAACTTTTGCAATTTATGTACAAGCCATGGATACCCCCCACAACTAAGTGAAAATAACTGAAGATGTTGTTACTAACAAATGAAAAAGGAAACATATTATAAATGCATATTATAGGTTAAGTCCTGCTTCCAAATCAATGACACGTTTCCCATTGGTTTTAAACTGGCCCAGCACAGGGCATTGTATACCTAGCTGCACAAGCCTATAAATGTTTACTCAGAAGAAAATGTATTCAATGAGGCTTACTCTCAGGTAAGTGTGTATAGGATTGAGCATAAGACACCTCCAGTTCCTCTCCAGCTGCATATCTGAATAGATTCCTGGTTTTGTACAGAATTACGTAATGAATCCAAGGCTGCTTAATCAAGAGCCATAACAGCAGTCGTGTGTAGGAATGTGCTTCAAGGCTAAAACTGACAGCAGATGCACAGACTTGAGAGGATACATTCCAGACCTCTTTCTTCAGGGAAAATGCACACACATCAGAATTGTTCAGCAGCACATAAATCACACTCATGTAACAGATACGGTACTGTCAAAAAAGGAAAAGATCAGTTAAATGGGATCCTGCTACAATGAAATGTGCAGCTTTTTTTGAGAACTGATGAAAGTTGGGCTTTTAAACCAAATTTAAATAAGCCCTTAAACATCCTAGGAGCACTCAGTACCTTCAGCTCCCTGCAACTATGAGAGGGGAGAAAAAAGGAATTCCGTCCTTGCAAACATGACTTTTGAAGCCTAAATATGAAATTAGGTTTTCATCTGGAGAGAAGGACATATCAGTTGTCATTTCTGCATCAGATTTCAGGAGACAACAACTGAGAACATTCAGGAAGAAGTATGACCCTTACTGTGCCAAACCCACTGGTCTATGAATGGTGAATCTGTAACTCAAGACGTGATGCACACAACCTTCAAGTATATAATGGCTTCTGGAAATCCTACAGATTGGCTCATCACCTCTTGTGCATTATACTAGTATGCACAGAATCAAGCTTTATGCACATCATTTTAGATCTGGGCTAGAAGTGACATGTTAACACAGTGATGTAATACAAGACAGTGATAATGCCAAGACAATAACTGCGCAAAGGAACCTTCCTTGCATCAATTTCAGGCAGTTTTCTAGTGCTTATCCACTTATTCCACTTGGTATGACTGCGCCCTGATAAAAGATTGATTTCACACCACATATCAATTCAATTGAAAATTCACAGTGTGAAAGAAGAGTTGCATCCTTAAAGACTGCAAACAAGATATATTTGATTCATAATCTGAAGAGCTCCAGAATCTTGGGGAAATGTGTCTTGCTCTTTAGCTACCTTAAAAAAAAAAGAGAACACAAAGAGTTCAGGTCTTTTATAACATAAATACATTACAAGGAAATATCCAACTTTTGACAAAGGGAATATTAACAATGAGTAAACAGGTTGCCTCCATCCTCAAGTGAGAGGCACATGCCCTTTGTAGCTCATGGCAGATGACTTTGGGCTTGGTTAATCTCAAAGTGCATTTGCTGAGGCTGAAGAGGGCATAGGGAAGGAACTCCACAGTTTCCAAGACATGGCATCTCCTGTCCATTTCCAGATGTTTTTCAGTAGGGTGCACCTCTTCTCATTTTAGAAGGTGGCTCAGCTGATCACGCAAATTTGAAGACTGTTCAACGCTAAAGAGGAAATGAAAGCATTCAATAGGTACTCATTGACTTTTGACTGTACTGGGTAGTTACTGCACAATATGGGCTGCTTGTGCAATGTGAAGATGAACCAGGCATATCAGAATAAAACATGGGGAACAAGGCAGGGTGCGCCTGCTGATTTAGAGCCCAATCCTATGCTTGTCTACTCAGAATAGTCAATGGGGCTTACTCCCAGGTAAGTGTGGATAGGATTGTAGCCTGAGCCTACTGACCAGCCCTTCCAAGATTGTTCTGGATGTCTGCCTGGATTGGAATGAAAAATTCTGCACCCACAAGCGGAGAACTGATGCACTTTATTGTTTTTCGTGTTCCGTGCCCGACTGACTAACCCAAAAGGTTCTGGCAGCAGCCTACAAATACCATAAAATATGAACAGAAAACATAAATACAACAATGCCAAACAGTTTGTTCCCAAGATTCAGAGATCCCCATGAATCTGAAAATAAGCACCACACACTACCTAAAACACTAAAGATGCAATCCTATCCCTACTGACTTGGAAGTAAGCCCCATCAAAATTGGTGTGATTTTCTTCCAAGTAAATAGAAATATTAAGTGGTGGACTTGGGCCAGGAACACCTGGGAACAAACCCCCCACTCATCTACAAAGCATACTGAGTGATGTTGGGCCAGTCACTTTTACTCAGTCTCGTAGGGCTCAGAGCATCATAGGGCTGTGGTGAAGAAAAAGGAGGGAGAGGAGCCATGTACACTGCTCTGAGCTCCTTGGAGGAAGGGTGGCATATAAAGGTAAAACATAAAACAAAAGATAGGCCAGACTAAGCATCTTCCTGACAGAAATCGGGGAGGGGGGGGAGAGGAAGTGGGCAGATGGAATCAAAACAAGAGGGAAGTGATTACAGTATTCACTAAAAACCATAAGGCTAACCCACTAGAGTTCTCTGGCAGAATGAATTTGCTCTTAAGAGCAGAGTAAAGGGAGACCAGGGTATTACTTGGGACAGGAATCTTTATCTACAGCCCGATCCTAATTAACTTTCCAGCACTGTGCCAGTGGGGCGGGTGCTGCATCTTGCAGTGAGGGGGCAGTCATGGAGGCCTCCTTGAGGTAAGAGAATGTTTGACAGGGATTGTAGTAATGAAATGAAACAGCCAACTCACTTTTTCTGAATAGCTTCTTGCCTAGGAAAGAAAAGAAGACAGAAGAAAAGCATTATAAGGAACATAAGGAAGTTGATGCGAATTTTGAGCTGATGAAAGCAGAAGAGAAGCACAAGAAAGATCAGTGCCATGATGGCTATAACTGGACTGATAGAAGAAATCAGTGAAGTAGAGCTGTGATCAATTATGTCTAGATTCCAACCCACCAAAGTACTTTTATACTGCCATCAGACCCCCAAAAGTGAGAGAGACAAGACCTGATCACCTAGCAATCAACTTACAAAACCATCTTAGGCACATTTACTCACAAACAAGCCCAACTGAGTTTAGCAGGGTTCTCTCACTAGAAGTACATTTAGGATTGCAGCCTTTGTTATTTTTATCCTAGAAAATCAATCACAGAGATGCTCCTGGAATTCTGGTAGCAGAGAATCCAATAGTACTCAACTCAGGGCATAACCCTAACCAGGTCTACTCAGAAGTAAGTCCTATTTTGTTCAATGAGGCTTACTCTCAGGAAAGTGTGGTTAGGATTGCAGCAGTCTTAGCCTACAGGGCTCCTAGTAACTGGTATTAAAAGAATCATACCATATTGGATCTATACAGGATTTAATTCTGCATCTCAGAAGACAAGCACATCAAATCCAAATGAAACAATGCATGCTACTTACTGGTACTGCAGATGAGTAGTTATAATGGCCATTTTCCTTAAACTCTGCAATAGGACAAAATAGGGAATAAATGGCCTTCTCCACTATGTTTCTGTCAGCACAATCATTACATAAGCTATTGTATTGTTAATCAGAAGCCAAAACATATCAAACTGCCAATGAAGGAACTCTTGCATTACTCAAAGTCAGTGAGTAATGCTGTGTGTCCTGGAGATCACAACATAACCACATTCTCTAGGATAGCCATTCTCAACCTTTTTTTGGCTACAGCCTCTTAGGAGCTCTTCTCAGGTTCTAGCCCCCACCCCCTCAAACAAGGATACAACACAAACAGATAAACATAAAATCCCCTTCTCACAGTTTTCAGTCTGTGGCCCCCTTCAAATGTGCCAGGGCTCCCCAGGGGGGCTGTATGACTTCTGGTGAGAATGGCTTCCGGTGAGAAACTAAGACATGTATGTTTTATTCTTCTTTAAATTTGACCATGATTGAGAATGCCAATAGACACACATGCACTAATATGGATCTCTGAAATAAACAAGTCTGACAGCATATTGTGTTTCTGGGTTGAAGTCTGGAGCTGTATTAAAAATGGGACAAACAACACTCAGTTCCCAACCATGAACTTGATTTGTTATCTCCCCTGTTCTGCATTCTGGGCAGTTCACAGAGAACCATGGACCGAGCCATCAGGCAAAGCACCCACTTTTATAGACACAACTTTCCTTACATCTTCTGAGTGCAGGATGGCGTCCTCTTGCATCACCATGTTTCTGGCAGCCTGACCTAGGAACTAATGACATGAAAGCCACAGTAAGAGCCACAAGTTTCATGTTCTGGAGATCTGGAGATGTAGCACTCAGCTTGTACTGAAAGGCTTCAAGCCTGTTCAGTTTCCTGCTTAAATTCTACTGTCTTCAATAGTATTTGAGCAGCCTAACTGTAGACAGAACTGGGCTGGATGGGTAAAGGGATTGGACGTTCATCATGTTATTGCTGAACTTCTGGGTTGCTGAGCTTCCAGAAGCAGCTGCACAGAGCTCGACTTGAAATGGCAAAGCCTCCTGCTCAATTTGCTACACACCAAACAGGGAATGGCAGAGCCAGACAGGCAGCTCTGCCACTCCCTGCCAGATGCACAGCAAATTGGGCAGGAGGCTTTGTCTCCCAAACAGAGCTCCACATGGGCTGGATGACTTTGAGGCTGCAATCCTAACCACACTTTCCTGAGAGTAAGCCCCGTTGAACAAAATAGGACTTACTTCTCAATAGACCTGGTTGGGATTGTGCCCTGAGTGGTGGGCCAGATCTAGCTTGCAGGTCGTAGATTGCCAACCCCTTCTGTAGAAGGTGCTACACAGTTAGTGTAGTACATACAAGATAGTAATTGCTGTGAATCCAGTCCCAAAATCATCAGTGAAATACGCACCAGAACATTCTTGCATTCTGAAATGTATAGCATTGAAAAGAGCACTTTTTGGGTTTCCTCTGGCACAGCATCATGGCTAGACTGTGAAAGAAAGACTCCCTGGGCAGAAATCCAAATAAACCTGGACCATACTGTTTTACAGTACTGTAAAATATTGTTTTATTTTCTCCATGTTCTGTTGATCATGCCATTTGGTTCTATTTGCATTAGGAACATAGCCATCTGAAGTCTGTCCTCAGTTTGGTAAAACCAGAAAGCATCTGCATTCAGTAAGTGCTCAAGTTGGTGCCTACCTTATCCCCTCCCATTCTCTAGATCAGGGGTGTCAAACGCATTTCATACGGAGGGCCACATAGCATTCATGATACCTGCTGAGGGCCAGAAGTGATGTCATTAGGCAAGAAGTGATGTCATTAAACAGGTCATAACCAAAATATAAACACTTTTTTCTCACTTAGAAACTCATTAGCTCCAAATAACAAAAGAGAAAATATATGAATCTTGATCATATTTTAAGATATGGGAGAGCCCAATTTTCAGGTGGACTGCCCTTTCAGCAGTAACACCTCAGCACTACTCAGCAGCTGAAAGCCTGGGGGCCGTATAAAAAGCTTCTGCGGGCCACATGCAGCCCCCGGGCCTTAGGTTTGACACCCCTGCTCTAGATTAAGGTGTTACTTCCATATATTGCAATTATACGCCAATGCACATACATTCATTGCATTAGCACTATCCTGTCTTTTTTTCCTATGAGATGGCTGATACACTAGGGCATGTTTTCACTTATGACTTTTTGCCTGCTGGAATTATTACTGTTCATGCTCCAAGCACTGTGCAATCCATGTGGTCAGCACTAATTCTATGTTAAATTATTGCTGGAAGATCCAGCAGTAAATTTTCTGCTGCTTCTCCTGAGTTGCTTTAAAAAGGAGGGTAGTAGTGCAACTACTTCTGTTCTTCTGGGTCAGAACCCTTAGTGCCAAATCCTATCCAATTTTCCAGTGCTGGTGCAGCTGTGCCATTGAGGCATGTGCTGCATCTAGCAGTAGGGAAGCAGTCACGAAGGCCTCTTCTAGGTAAGGGAACATTTGTTCCCTTTCCACAGGGCTGCATTGCAACTGCACTGGCACTGGAAAGTTGGATAGAATTGGGCCCTTAACAGTTGGTCTGTTTCAAAAGCAGTAGCATCACCCATACTCTTTTACCCAGTGCAAGGGACCATGGATCACCACTGACTTTTCATACAGGGACAACAAAGAAAAGGACAGCTATAGTTCAATCCTTGTTTAAATGGCAGTACTAAACAAATAGTTTTAGAAGGAAGGTGGAACCACACCTCTAGGCTGTATGCACAGGGCAGGGACTCTCCTTTATTCCATTAAAATAGTTTAGGGGGAGATTTAGGGAGCCATTTTCTTGGCTCTAAACCAGTGTTTTTCAGTTGTGGGGTTGGGATCCCAGCAGGGTTGCAAAGCATCAGTTGTGCAGTTCCCAATGAGAAAGGTTGAAGATCACTGGACAAGAGCATCACCAAGTAAGGGGGGAGGCATCTGGTGTACTTCTTCAGGTACCAAGAGATTGTGTCCCAGTCCTGCTGAGGTTCTGAGCAACTGTGCCAAAATAGCTTTCACCTGTGCCAGGTTCCATGATAACTTTTTCTGCTTTCTCTAACAAGAATATTTGGTTACAGTGAACAGTGCTGGGAGGGTGTACCGGGGTGGGGAGTGGGCGGATAGGGTCCTAAGAGGATCGACAGTGGGGTCCCCAGTCTCATACTATATATTGGGGCCTCTGCACAAAAAAGGTTTAAGACCACTGCCCTAGACTCTTATTTCCATATCCGCAATATCCAGTCATTACAAGAGGAGCCTGTGATGGACTTTTCCTCCAGAAACTTCTCCAATCCCTTTTAAAGGCATCCAAGCCAGATGCCATCACCAATCCTGTGGCAGGGAGTTCCACAGAGTAACTATGTGCTGGGTAAAGGAAAATTGTCTGTCCTAACTCTCCCGTGGGCTAAACCCCCACTTTCCCCATCCCCTTCACCCATAATGATTTCATGGACTGAAGGAGGACAACAGAAGGGATGACCGACCGACCGACCAGCCAGTCAACCCCACACAAGCGCTGCTGCGTCTCTCTTGCAGGCATAGTCCAAGAGCATTCCCAAATCAGCCACAGTCCTGCAAATAAACTACAAATCCCAGCATTCGCTGCGGTTTTATTCTACCCGACCGGTAGTGGCCTCCCTGCGGGGCGAGACCTCGTCGCCTGACTGACCTCGGCGCTCCGGGAGCCCTTCAGCACCTGCTTGGTGAGGGCGATGACGTCGGTGCCGCAGCTGGTCGCCTTCTCGGTCAACAGGCCCTTTACCGACTGGCCGAATCGAGCCTGGGCGTCCGCCGCACTCCCCGCTGGAATGGCGGCCATCTTGCTGAGGTCGCCCAGAGCTGGCCGTACCACGGAGGGACGGCGAGCGAAAGGGGACAGAATGGATGGAAAAGCAGGTGGTAAAGGCTCCTCCCTCCCCTTATCAGGACAGTCCCCACCACATCACACTCAGCCTTGGAGGAGAAGGGAGGGAACCTCGCCTGTGAACCTCTTACAACGCATTCATTCGTGTATATATATATATATATACACACGAATGAATGCGTTGTAAGAGGTTCACAGGTGAGGTTCCCTCCGTGTGTGTGTGTGTATATATATATATATATATATATATATATATATATATATATATATATACACGGTATATATATACACGGTTCACAGGTGAGGTTCCCTCCGTGTGTGTGTATATACACGAACGCACATACATACATGCACACACATCAATACATGCATACGTGCACACACACACACACATATATGTGTGTGTGTGTGTACATTATATACAGCCAAGATTCTCCCCAAGATTGGATGTCCACCCAGGCTCCTCAGCATCATCAGATCTTTCCACAAGGACATGAAGGGCACTGTTGTCTTCGATGGCTCCACATCAGACCCTTTTGACATCCGAAGCGGAGTGAAGCAGGGCTGTGTTCTTGCACCAACCTTGTTTGGGATTTTCTTCGCTGTCCTGCTGAAGCAGGCCTTTGGAACTGCAACAGAAGGCATCTATCTCCGGACCAGATCAGACGGAAAGCTCTTCAACCTCTCCAGACTGAGAGCAAAATCCAAAGTCCAGCTGAAATGTCTGCGTGACTTCCTCTTTGCCAACGATGCAGCTGTCACTACCCACTCTGCCAAAGATCTCCAGCAGCTCATGGATCGTTTTAGCAAGGCCTGCCAAGATTTTGGACTGACAATCAGCCTGAAGAAAACACAGGTCATGGTTCAGGATGTGGACTCACCTCCCTGCATTACAATCTCTGAGCATGAACTGGAGGTTGTCCATGACTTTGTGTACCTTGGCTCAACGATCTCCGACACTCATTCTCTCGATACCGAGCTAAACAAGCGCATCGGTAAAGCAGCTACCACGTTTTCCAGACTTAAAAAGAGAGTCTGGTCCAACAAGAAGCTGACGGAACATACCAAGATCCAGGTCTACAGAGCTTGCGTCCTGAGTACACTTCTGTACTGCAGCGAGTCATGGACTCTTCGCTCACAACAGGAGAGGAAACTGAGCGCTTTCCACATGCGCTGCCTCCGACGCATCCTCGGCATCACCTGGCAGGACAAAGTTCCAAACAACACAGTCCTGGAACGTGCTGGAATCCCTAGCATGTATTCACTGCTGAAACAGAGACGCCTGCATTGGCTTGGTCATGTCGTGAGAATGGATGATGGCCGGATCCCAAAGGATCTCCTCTATGGAGAACTCGTGCAAGGAAAGCGCCCTACAGGTAGACCACTGCTGCAATACAAGGACATCTGCAAGAGAGATCTGAAGGCCTTAGGGATGGACCTCAACAAGTGGGAAACCCTGGCCTCTGAGCGGCCCGCTTGGAGGCAGGCTGTGCAGCATGGCCTTTCCCAGTTTGAAGAGACACTTTGCCAACAGTCTGAGGCTAAGAGGCAAAGAAGGAAGGCCCATAGCCAGGGAGACAGACCAGGGACAGACTGCACTTGCTCCCGGTGTGGAAGGGATTGTCACTCCCGGATTGGCCTTTTCAGCCACACTAGACGCTGTGCCAGAACCACCTTTCAGAGCGCGATACCATAGTCTTTCGAGACTGAAGGTTGCCAATACAAGGTACATTATATATATATATATATATATATATATATACACACACACACACACATGTGTATAAAGGCACTTTACATAGGTGGCCTGAACCTAAATCCATGTTTACAATGAGGTTTTATTTATTTATAAATAAATTTCTTTCTTTTTATTTATTTTTGACTCTTTCCCCCAAAGAGCTCCCAAGGAAGTATAAAAAGTATACTTACAAGAATTAAAATTTTTTAAAAAAAATTACAATATAATATTATTTAAAACATTACAACATTCTATGAACTGATTACAATAAAAGCACAAATTACAGGAAAAATTACAATGGTAGCAGTGAAACACCATATAAAACATCCAGGCCAGATGCAATCACCATATCCTGTGGCAAGGAATTCCACAGATTAACTAAATGCTGGGTAAAGAAATAAAAGCTATTCAAATATTCACGTTTAAAAAGCATTCTGTGAAAAATCTCATAGAAAACATCATCTCTCCAAATGTATTCCCTTCACACTGCAGTCATCAAGTTGGCTGCTGACTCTTGCACTTACCAAACCACTCACAGGCAGCTGCAACTGCTGCAGGCTGGCTTTTCAAAGATGTTATCCTTTTGCCAGGCCAGCTGACTCCTCTACACAGATAGCCAGCGGTCTCCCATCCAGCAGCTGATCATGCTTGGCTTGTTCAAGCAACACAACAGCTCAAACCTCCAGACTGAGCTGCATAGCTGATGGGGTGGGGTCACAGGAAAAATATATATTCCTTCCCCCCCCCCCCCCCCCCGCAGAAGTTTTTAAGGTTTTAAGTTCTCCAGAAGGCCTCAGAACACCCTCTGGACATGACTGGAGCACAGCTCTAGATACATTTGGAGGGAGTGCAGGAGCAAGTAAGGTGGGGCCGCTCTAGAAGATGTGCTCCAGCATGGCACTCCTCTCAGCTACGCTGCTGTCCAGACCACATCTCTGGCCCCAAGCCAAGCAGTGTTACCTGGGCCTCTCAGATTTGTGCCTGCAGAATCACAGGCGCAGATCCGAGTAGCCCCATAGGGCTGCCTGTGGCATTGCTCAGAGTAAGGGGACTAAAATTCACTTACTCTGTGCCCCAGGCTGCACTAAGCTTGCACTGAATACAGCGCAGGCCAGACAGCCTGCCTGTTACAAAACAGGATTGCACCCACAGTTTGCTAAGAAAGAAAAACTCTAAATAGGCCCAAATCCTAACCAACTTTCCAGCCCTGACATAGCTCTGCCAATGGGACATATACTGCATCCTGCAGTTGGGGGGCAGTCACAGAGGCCTTCTCAAGGTAAGGGAATGAATGTTCTCTTACCTCAGAGGTGCATTGCCCTTACTTCAGCATTCTGTGAAACTTTCCAGCACTGACATAGCTGTGCTAGTGGAGCATGTGCTGCATCCTGCAGTTGGGGAGCAGTCATGGGAACAGTCACAATTCTGGAAGAGTTCTTACTTATATATGGATTGTTCAAAGGTGAATGTTGAATCATTTATGGTTACTGACTGGTTACTGGTAATAATAATTCCTTGGCCATTTATGCAAGTACCACTTTGGATGGCTGTTGTTGAATTCGTGTACAGTCTTTTTTATCACCAATTACTTTTTCCTTCTCTATATTCATTCCTATCCTAGTCTTAAAACCAGTTTTGCCATAATGTGCATCTCAAAGAAAGCCATATGAACCTCTCAATCTTGAATCTTTTTTTTAGAACTGGCTTTAATGAAGAACAGTATATTGTGAAGCCAAAACACATTTGGAGTCATTCTGAATGTATCAGAGAAATTGTCTGTGATTTGTGCCTTCTGCTATTGCCAACCATCTGATTGTAAACATAGTCTTTCTAAATAAAACAGTTTGCATGAGGGGCTTAACAGTGAACAAATATATCTGTTATGCATGCTCTCCATTTTACCAAGCAGTAAGAGGTGGATAAGGGGTGGAGCAGATTTGCTCTTAGCTTCCTTTGTTTAAGAGATTACTCGAGCCTTGTGGTATCTTGGTAATATTTAGTTTATTAGCCTGTTGAGCATTAGGTGGAGGTAGATAGTGTCAAAAATGAAAAGGGGGAGATTTTGGGAGGCTTTAATGAGGAATTCACCTAGTGATCCTAAGGGTTTTATGGAGCAATAAAGGGACCCCAGTTTATCAGTCCTAGTCCTGATAGAGGGTGATGCAACAGTCCAATGACTTGGATCTTAATGATGTCCAGTTTGCAATGTGCTGTTCTGCAAACAAAGTGCAAAACTTCTTATCCTCCACCTCCCAGTCCCAAGGACCACAGAGCTGTGGGTGATCAGACAACAAATCTAATTAGCAGAATCTTGTAGAAGGAGAGTAAAAAGATCAGAGTTAAATGCATTGAAAAGCAATTCATTTCTAAACAACAGGTACTGTAAAGCATTGTTTCTCAAACTGTGGGTCAGGACCTTCTAGGTGGATCGCCATCCCTTTCAATATTTTATTTTTAATATAGTAGACTTGATGCTACCATGGCATGTGACTGCATTGGGAAAATATTACAGATCTGTACTACTTTGTATACACTTTTAACAATGATAGTAAATGGGACTTACTCCTGGGTAAGTGTGGGTAAGGTTGTTCAAAATTGTCCTGGTTGATGATGTCACTTCTGGTAATTATATCACTTCTGGTGGGTTCTGACAAATTCTCATTCTAAAAAGTGGGTCCCGTTGCTAAAAGTTTGAGAACCACTGCAAAGAATAATAGTTCTCACCACTAAATAGTCACACGCAGAAGCATGGACAATTGCCTGGCCAGGGCATTTGGTAGTTAGATGATGGAAAGAAAGTAGGTGCACAACAGTCATAATCTGCATCCTTCAAGCATGTCTGATTAATGGTTGGCAGTTCTTATCTGATACAATGAACTTTGCTTCTAACTTATAAAGTCCTTTTATTTCATAACTATAGCCAATGATTTCCACTTGTACGTGCTGATAGCACAGGGAGAAATCATAAATAAGATAAATAAAAGTAATGGGGTGTGGGGGGCATGGAGGCCATAGAGATAGGGTTCCCCCTTATCTGCGGTTTCTGGTATCCACGGGAGGGGAGGAATGCATGGCCCACTGATACCAGGGGACACTTGTGTTGTAATACTTTGTTCTCATATTAAGCCACCACTTGACTCTCATAATTATTTTATGAAGTGTTTTATAAATAAACTAACTTTATTTACTTACTTACACAGTATTTTTACTCACCTTACTCCCTGAAAGGACCCAAGATGGCACTATTATTACTTACTATGGTCCCAGTCCCATCCAACTTTCCAGCCCCGGTGCAACTGCAATGCAGCCCCTAGGTGAGTGAACAAACATTCCCTTATCTTGTGGAAGCCTCCATAATTATCCCCCTACCACAGGATGCAGTGCAAATCCCATTGGCATGGCTACACCAGAGCTGGAAACTTGGATAGGATTTGGCTCTATATTAGTAATTATTATTAGCATAATTAGCATTATTATTACTATTAGTGATAATAATAATCCATGGTAAGAAAAATTCAACAATCACGAAGGACTTTTCCTGAAAAAAGAGCTGTCTAGCAATGTTATCTCTGTGTGTTTCCCAAGGAATGCAAATCTTTGCTTTGTGTATATGGCTCACTTCAGCTCAAAGTGCTGCAGTTTATTGCTATACTGGCCATGCTTCAATTCACAGTTATCTCCTGAAGCTACTGATTAGCAAGGCAAAAAATCCAAGGCAAGGTGATGTCACTATAAGTCCTTATAAAAGGACTTTCACAATTGCAGGAAGATTATTTCTCTTGACTACTTGTACCTAAGTCTTAGACCAAGTTTCAGGCAAACCAAGGACCAATGATGGTTTTCCATGTTGTCCTGATCCTGATTCTGGCTCTCTTGTCCTTCTGGAAGCTGGCACAAAAGAAGCTGAAGCCCAGGCTCAACTGCCCAAGAAGCCTGCCCTCCTTGCCAATTATTGGGAGCCTACTGCAGCTAGCTGGACACTCTCAACTCCACCTATTATTCTACAGGTTGCAGCAGAAGTATGGCAGCATCTACTCCCTCTATATGGGCTCCCACTACGTGGTGGTGGTCAACAACTATCTCCAAGCCAAGGAAGTGCTGCTTAAGAAAGGGAAGATCTTTGCTGGCAGGCCCCGAACGGTGAGCAACTCATGAGTGCATGGAACTATTTTGTTACAGAATGGAACAGAGAGTACAGAAAAGGTCTTTAATGGTAGAAGTGCTCAGACACCATTCAATTCAATATGACTCATTCCTCACTCTACACTACAATTCTGAAAAACACAGCTTAATATTTGGTAGATAATGAGTCTCAAATCAACATTTTTCACCTTTGCAGAAACAACTTCTGGAGAAAGCAAAGCTGTTTATATTTCACATGAATCTGTGAGTGTGGGTGGAGTTAATGAATGAAATCCTTCTTTTTGCATGTTTCATTGCTAGGACCTATAAAGTTATAGTTTAGAGAGGATGAGAAGAGATAGAGCACATAACTTAGGATTGCACTTAACACTTCCTGAATGGAAAGCATGTTCTATGCCACTGAGCCATAGCCATTCCTCTAATTCCTCTTTCTCATATTGCTTATGAGCACTGGTAGCACAAGGTTCTGAAAGGATGCGCAGGAAAATCACCAAGGGCATTGGTGGCTTGGTGTCTCGCACTGGTGGCAGTGTGGTAATGCATCTTGCAATTGTGTTGTCGCTACCTTACCTGTACGGGGGCGATGTGTGTTCATTTGTCGGAGAAAGGTGCAGGCATCTTTCTGAAGGACCTGCAGGATGGCCTTAAGTCGCTTCTGCCCCTGTTTGGGAGCGGGGGGGGGGGTCAAGCGCTAGGCTGACCCCTCCTTGTGGCAGGTGGTGCGGGTTAGGAGGCGTGAATGGGACTTTGGCATGCACCTTCAGGCGGCATAGGCAGGGCAGAACCCTATTTCAGTCCTCAGGGGCTTGGCGACACGAGGACGTAGATGGGGCCCTGGCTGGGACTGCGGGGCACACCTCAGAGGCTCAGTGGCTCGAGGTGGTGCAGTCTGCGGTCCGGCTGCCTTCCCCTTAAGGGATAGACATGGATGAGACGTGCTGTCCCAGCAGCGGGGCGCGACTTGGAGTCGGGTGCATGCCCGCCTGGGGGCAGAGGTTTCTGGTACAGCCCAGAGGTCCCTCCCCGCACCACAGGGGCTTTTGCTGCCTCGGATGCTGCAGGTCTCAGCCTCTGCTTCTCTTGGTAACATGAAATAAAGTTGCCCTTTCTCCCATATCTGTTGTCTCGAGTGTTCATTGGACAGTGCGGAAACAAACCCAGAGGCAAAACCCTATACTGGAGTCGCTGTCCCCCTTCTGATGCTGGAATATCATTTCTCACAAGATGTTATTCTCACATGAGTGTATGTGGGTGTGTGTTTAGATATAGATATGGATATATAAACAGCAAAAACCATTTTGCTTTATCATGTTACCAAGGTGAGGTTGGTACAATCTCATACATGTGGGTTTGGCAGCCACAGCAGCTGCCAAATCCTAACTCCCTTCCCAGATCTGATCCTGTGGCATGGTTCCATGTAGACCCGCGCCTGCTATTCAGTTAGCACAGGTTCAAGTAGACCCCCCCCCAAACCCATGAAGGCTTACCCCTGGGTAAGGGAACAAGATTTCCACAACTGCTCTCCCCCCCCTCCCATGCAGTAGTTGCCATTTTAGTGCCACTGCTTCAGCGGGGAAGGGGGCATACAATAGGATTGGGTCTTGATCTCATATTAATATGGAGTATAATCAGAAACCAACCGTGAGAACTAGAATTAAATCTATACATTCTCATGTTTGTTCAAAACTCTGTTGCCTGGTTTCATGAACTCTGCATTTATATTGTGACAGGCTTTTGGTCCGAATCAGTTAAAATAGGCAATTCCAATCAAATGTAGTTTGGTCCTTGTGGAAATGAGGGGTGTGTAGGTGTGTTAGACAGGCAATAGAATGTTTGTAAACTTTTTCTTGTTTGTTCAAGGTGACCACAGACTTGCTGACACGAAATGGGAAAGACATTGCCTTTGCCTCTTACAGCCCCCTCTGGAAACTTCAGCGCAAGCTTGTGCACTCTGCGCTAGCCATGTTTGGGGAGGGCTCTCTGACTCTAGAGAAACTCAGTAAGTACTTCAGTGGTGAGTCAAATAAGTGGATGCCAAATCAATGGATAATGCGACATGACCTGTAGTCATTTCAGATAAGGAGTGGCATCAAGTTACCCTGCTCTCTGGTGCAAGCCATGGAGGAGGGCTTTTGTGTACATGCATACCACACTCGCACAACTCCCCAATGTGCTCCATACTCCCCAGTCGCATGCCCTGGTTGTCTGCTGGCCAGCTGGGCAGGCTAGGAAATGGGCATGTGGGGCTTGTTCCCAGAGAGCCTCTGCATTCAGAAGGTCCATGTAAGCAACCTGATTGGCCTGGAGTTTGGGGGAAGGAGAAAAAGCCCTTATGAGATCTAGTCCTTCTTCCATCCTCCGATTGATTGTGCTTGCTGTGCATGAATTTTCTATATCTAGAAGGTCCTTGCAGAGCAACCCATGTGAGGTCATTCCCCCTTCCCCGGCAAATCATGCTGGGAGGCAGTATTGGAGTAGAAAGCTCTGCCATGTGCATCTCTGTGTTGCTGTCCACCTTAAAAGTGAGTACAGGCGGGCCCTTGGGCAGTGCCTAAATCTGGCCAACCTCTGGCACCAGTTCTGTTTCAAAAGGATAATGGCCTAATTATAAAACCCTTATTACATAATGCTCTTTAATTCCCAAGCATGTCTTAAAATACATTATTGAGTTCTTCAGTGACAATAATGGAGGGGTTATAATGATATTGATCATATTGGAATAAAAGCTTTCCTTGGTTATTACTAATTTCTAATAACACCATTAAAGCTATTAGATGTTGTATAGAAAGTTTTCTAACCCAAAGAACATTCAATTATCCTTCCAAAATAGTCCAGTAAATGAGATCATCATATAGCTTTAGATACAGTGGAGCAAGGCTTCTCAACGTAGGGTGTCACCCAGCCTGAAGGCTCTGGACTCTGCCCCCTTAAGGGGTGGGGGCAGGGAGGAGACAGCAACGCGATCCCCAGTATTGCATCGCTTGGGGGGGTGCAGGGACTGGCATGCACCTACTAGTCCCTGTTGCAGCCTCCCAGGGGTACGGGAAGCCCTGCGCAACTGTTCGCAGGGCTCCCTATGTCTTTGAAAGTGAAAGTGGAGTGATCATACTGCACTCCGAGGAGGGTGCGATAGCTCCACTTTCACTTTCTCAAGGTTGGGGAGTCCTGCGGAGGATCCCGCAGGGCTCCCCACACCCCCGGGAGGCTGCTGCAGGGACTGGCAAGTGCATGCCAGTCCCAGCACCCCCCCCCTTAGTGACACAATCCTGGGGATCACGTTGCTGCTTCCCCCCTGCCCTCGCTGCCTTCCCCACTCCTCCACAAGGACTTACTGTAGTCTTCAAACTCCCTGTGAGTTAATATTATATTGAGCTATAATATAGAGCTTAAGAAACTATAGGCTATAACTGATGTCTTCTAGCTAAGAAACCAGAACACTCACCCTTGCCATCTTTCAGACATGACCCTTCTCCATCCTTTCTCTGCCAATTACACAGGCCAACACACATTTTGCTTCCTTAAACATTACACTAATTCTTGGGTATATTTGGGGTGCCGATTCCAAAAATGGCATCTGTTTTGCCTCTCACGTCTAGTTTTGGAGACACAGTGTAGCCTCTTTAGTGAATGGTTCAAGCAGCTTCCTCTTGAGGAGGCCTACACCATGGCTTCCATAGTCATGATAGGGCAAAACGGGTGCCATTTTTGGAATCGGCACCCCAAATTCATATCAAACCACCATAAAGTTTGGGAAAAACTTTTCTGACCCTCAGTTTTGTAGGCCTGTGTTATAGTACTTTTCTTCTTGTTGTAAAGGGTTTGCTCACCATCCTCATGTATCTCTTCTTTTGTGCTTTTCTTCAAGTCTGCCAAGAAGCCGCTTTCTTGTGTGAATTTCTGAATGCCACACAGGATTCTTCCTTGAACATGGCACCTGAACTGATGCGTGCTGTTAGCAACGTGGTGTGCTCCCTCTGCTTTAAATCGAGCTACCGTCATGGAGATGCAGAGTTTGAGACTATGCTCCAATATAACCAAGGCATCGTAGATACTGTGGCCAAAGAGGGCCTGGTGGATATCTTTCCATGGCTTCAGGTAGGAGCTGGGAGCAGAGAACACATATTCTGTTTTTCAAATGGTGTTTCCCAGAGATGGCAAAGAAGTTTCTGCAGGAGATGATTGCAGCCACAATCCACCAACTGAATTATATTTGTTGCCCTGAAACTATGTTAGCTCCATTGCTTAAAAATGGCAAAGTGGGTCATAGTATATGAATTTTTACCCTGGAGAGCTTGGTAAAAGAGAGATGGGTAATCTGTCCCACCTGTCGGACCTAGAATTCCATGCTAGAAGAAATTTTAAAACCCTCATATTCTTTTATCGGAGTACATTGTCCAAATGGATAAAATTCCAAGTTATCCATTTTGAATTCACCTATCGTAAATGGAAATACTGTAATGTTGTATAGAAATGCTCATTCATGCATAAAGCAGGCATTTTGGCAGAAGGTGGAAACTAGGAGTGAGGCCTGTATGGCTTTTACGGAAAACAAGGGTGCAATCCTGCTCTTCTTGGGCTGATACAAGTCCCTTGTGCTGGCCCAGGAGGGTCGCAATTGTGCCATAAAGCACGTTTGCATTTTCTTGGAAGTAAGCCACGCCAGTGCAAGGAGGCTGAATCCAGCCTCTGTGGCGGCTTCTGTAGGGAGGAGGCAGGAGGGAGGCATTCCTGGGTGGGGGGAGGGCGGGCGGGTGGGGGGCAGTCCTGGTGGCAGGCGAGTGGGGAGCAGGAGGCAGGACTGGGATCAGTTCAGAGCGGTTTGAAGCTGCTCTGCTCTCTTCAAACTTGTGCCACTTCAGGAGGTGGTGCAGGTCCAAAGAGACCCATAGGGGCAAGGGCGCCTTCCCAGAGGTAAGGGTTTCCCCTTACCTCTGACTGAGCCGCTTTAGGCCCCTATCCTGCGCTGGATACAGCAGAAGCCTCTTGGCTTGCCTGTTCCAGTGCAGGGTAGGATTGCGCCCCAAGTCACGCAGAAATAAAAAGAAACTTGGAGGCAGGAACATTTCCGGGATGCAAGACGATCCAAGTCCCAATCCTCTAGTCACTGGCTTCCATACTAGAAAATCCAAGTCAGCAGTCAGTGCCCAAGTATGGAAGAAGGAGGGGACACTTTACTCAGATGGGTCTGGCCTGGGCTGCAAGTCCATTACCAGGAGGAAAACACTGAGGCTAAATGGTAGATCACACTTGCACGTGTTTACGCAGAGTTATTTCTCTGTATCTCTGTGGTGTGTCCAAATCTTATAAGGCCTTGGGAAAACTGATGCAGCCAATCATAAGTATTGTTAGAACAGAATGAACAACATTCTGAGCAGTGAACTGTCATCCTGGACCCTCTTCTGGAAAGGCACACTTGCACAGGAAACTATGAGTTTGAGAGCCACAGAAAAGTGTACCTTCCTATGTGACATGTTCTCTCAAGGACTACAAGTCTCAGGGTTATTCCAGGCATTTTCTATGTGTAGGAGAAGCCAACAACTGGCAGCAGACGGGAAGGATAAGCACTATCATAACCAGGGCCAGTGAGATCCCAGGGACAAACATGAGTTGGTGCTGCCACTATGCTTCACAGGCCCCAGAACATACATGAGTAAGGGTGCAATCCTATCCAATATTCCAGCACTGACCTAGCCACAATGCAGGCCCAAAGTAAGGTAACAAACATGCCCTTACCTTGAGGAAGCCTCCTTGACTACCTCCCACTACAGGATGCAGTACACACCACATTTGCACAGCTATGTCAGTGCTGGAAAGTTGGTTAGGATTGTGCCCTAAATGAATTAGGCCTCTGATCTCCAGAGTGCACAGAAGAATGACTCTGGATTCTAGGTACAGTAAACACTGTCTGAAGAACATTTGTTACTGCACTTGTGTAAAATTAATATACATATATACAGTGTTGGTGCCACCAGTACTGTAGTTTCACAGATCAGCGTTAACTAGGTTAACTACGCTCTGATGGATGGGTATGTTTCTATGACCGATGCCCAACCTGGCCAGTACCTGGCACTCTGCATACTCCTGAATCAGACTAGTGGCTCTAAATACAAATCAGGCAACCAGAGTTGTAAGGAATCTAAAGAAGTTAGAGAATACTAATCAAAATTCCAGGTCTTCAAAACAGACAAGGTCTTTCATGCATAGAAGATGAAGGAGAAGGACCCTTTTTATAAGGATGTACTCATCTGAAAAATTATTCTTGAGCATTCTCCACACTGGATGGAACAGGGCTGTCAAAGGCAGGGATTATCAGAGGTCCTGTGGAATGCATTGTTATCTGCAGGCTAGGGACAAGAAGCTATTGTCATTATGACTGTTTCCTTTCCAGTACCTTCCCAATAAAGATCTGGCCTTGCTGAAACGGTGTGTGGAAAAGAGAGATCAGCTCCTGCTCCAGCAGTTTGCAAAACATAAAGTGAGTAGTAGTTAGATTCCCCTGTCCAACGTGTAACGTGGATGAAAGAAATGGAAACAATTGGCTCTGTGCAGAGGTGGCATCAGATTGTGCCAGATTCTGGAGTAAGGCTTGGATCTGGACTCCTGTGTCCCCTTCACATGATCCCCCCTTCCCTGAGCCCTCCCTGCCCAGCTTACCAGGCTTCTGAGGGCAGCTCCTTCCTCCCTACTTCTCTCACCTACCCTCAAAATGTGGAAAAGGAGGAGCTGCTGCCCCCACCAGCTTTCTCACAGGCAATAATGCAATAATCATTGGCTGCCTAGGAGAAAGGCTGATTGGCCAGTGGGAAGGGGCAGGTGGAAAGAAGTGCCCATGAGTTGAAACACTGCTGAAGTGAAGCAATGCCTGTCCAGTTCCACACACTGAGATCACTGATTTCAAGAGTGGAGGCAGTCGTTGCCCCTCCTTATGTTCCTGAATGATACTGTCATTTTCTCTTACAGACACCTAAGGGAATTCTGTGGGGTAAATTAATGGGCTACCACCGGGAAGGGAATACAGTTCAGATTTGGAAGGAAAGAAGGAAGCATACCTTCCTTCCCACCTCTGAAACTGGGCAGCTTGGTATCTTCTGGTAAGGACCTACCTAATGGGGGAACACCATGAAACCGGAGACAAGAGGCTTTAGTGAAAGAATATAGAAAAAATCACCTACAACCCACTTTTACCAGTACATGCCGATCTTCCTCATCTATCAATCGGTAGGCTTAAATCCAGGAAGTCTTCTCTGGCACTCACACAACATTTGCACAACAATTTTAACATCAACGCCCAATGGAAAGCTAAATGGGCAGCTGAACACCCAGAAACGCGTAGATATATAGACGATCCTACTCTTAAGGTGCCAGGTTTCGACTTACCTTGCCAGCACTGGAAAACTTTGAACAGGATCCGTACCCTACATGGTTTTAGTCAGGACTCATTGTTTAAATGGGGGCTAGTATCTACCCCACAGTGTGATTGTGGGTTCTCCCACCAAACCATATACCACACTGTGTCTGGCTGCAAACTGAGGGCGTATACTGGTCCATGGTCTGACTTTTTCAATGAAGGTAACTCTGTCCTTGAATGGCTGGATGAACTGGACATTGACATTTGATCTAGTCTAATTGATATACAAGTCCATGAATTATATGCCATACGCTAAATAAATAAATAAAACAGTGAAACCCCCTCCTAATAGCTCCTGCAGTATAGTTGACCTCCCTCTGTACACCTTCCCTGGCCCCATCATAACGGAGGAACATTTCACTAGTAACAAATAACTGAAATGCTCCAATTTCTACTCCAGTGCAAATCCCAGCCTTTCTGATGTCCACCAGACTTGGCCTACAGCAGTTCTGAACAGGGATGTGATGTTCTCATTTCCAGGAAGAATTCAACAGTGATTCTGTCAGTGACCTAATGGATGCACTCCTGAGAGCCAAACTGAACATGGAGAATAACAACAGCAACCTACCGAATAGACACGAGTTAACAGAGGACCACCTGCTCATGACAGTGGCAGACATCTTTGGGGCTGGTGTAGAGACCACCACAACTGTGCTGAAATGGGCTGTGCTTTATCTGCTGCACTATCCTGAGGTATCAGCTCCTCTAGTCCTGCCTAAGCTCTTGAAGAGGGATCATGACAGTGAGTTATGTGTACCAGGCATAGAAGATTAACTTGGGCTGCAATCCTCTATACACTTACCTGGAGCCATTGCAGGGCCTGGGACTTTCCTTGGGGAAGGGGACAAAAGCCTCCCTGGCTCCATTGAATACAATGGTACCCATTTTGGTGCTGCTGTAACTGGTGGCGCCAGGGAGGATAGGACTGGGCTGTTAGTGGAAAATCCGAAAAGGGCTTTCATTCTTCCAGATCTAAATACTATACTGAATTTATCTCTGAGTTTTCAAAGCAATTAATGTTTTGTAATAAAAGATATTCATCTTAGTATTCCTGGGTTGTGAGCAATATGACCTCTACATATTCCTAACACTTGAGCCAACTACTGCCCCCCCCACAAGAACTTTAACATCTGTTGCTTTACCAAAGTGCAGCTTGGGTAATAGGTGGCTTCTTGGAGTTTATCTAGCCTTAGCAAAACCGAGGGCAACAAAAGGCCATCCTAGCTCACGGCCTATGCACATGAGAGGTCTTTTAATTGCTTTGTATGTCACCTCTCACTATATAGCAAGCAATGGCTGCCAGGGCCAACCCAGCCATGAGGTTGACTGAAGTGGCCACTATCAGCAGTGACTTGGGTGGAACAGCAGACTGAAGCAGGGTGGCCAGCCTACCACATTTGCCCACTGCCTCCTCAGACCTGCCACCAACCAGGGTGCTTTAATCAGCTTCCATCAGTCAGCCAAAGCAGTAAAGAAAGGGAGAGTGTATTGCAGATACCCTGTCCTGAGGCTATCCTGGTCTGACTCGCTCAATTCCTTCACCCTCCTTAGGTACAGCAGAAGATTCAAGAGGAACTGGATCAGAAAATTGGCTTTAACAGACATCCCCAGCTCAGTGACCGGCAGCACTTGCCATACTTTGAGGCTACCATCAGTGAGGTTCTGCGTATCCGGCCTGTCTCCCCACTCCTTATCCCACATGTGGCATTGGAGGATACAAGGTAAAGACCAGTGAGATCTGCTGCAAAGCCAGGATAAAGGTGTCACCACCAATGTTCCTTCAACTTCTTTCCAAGGGGAAAGATCCACATTATAAGGGTTGTTGGGGTTTCCTGGAGTTTCTTGTGGATAAAGGACCTGGTGACATGCATGTAATTCAAAAGGGGATTTGTTGGAACTAGACTAACAGATACAGAGAGTACAGTTCATGTCCAGATGCCTGGTCTTAACCCCCTAGTTAACCTCACTGGGATCTGTATGCCCCGCTTGTCAAAAAGGCTGTTGACAGAGCAGGACCCCAGGGCTGGAGGAAAGGAATATGCCCAGCAGGGAACCCTGGCAGGCCTGGCCAATCTGGGGGTGGCCACCGAGGCTTGACTGTAAGGTGCTAGAGTAGTCACTGGGGACAGCCTAGCCCACACATCCTGTGAGAGCTCTTCCCTGCTAGGGGTGGGACTCCCTCTTGTGCCCTCTTAACCACCCCCTCTCTTCTTTATTGGCTCCCTTCTCTGTTTCTCTGCTCCCTGCCCCTCCTGCAGTGGCCATCCCTTCTCCTGGGTCCCTTGCTGCTAGGGCTCAGGAGTTCCCTTTTTCACTTGGCTCCCCTTTTTCTTCTGGTTTGCCCCTCTCCTCTCTTTTCAGCTTTGTAATCTCGCTCCAGCCTACCTCTGGTCTCTCTTCCTCCTGAGTTATCCTCTCCTCCATGCTCTCTGTCTCTTCTCAGCTCTGCACCCCTGCTTTTTCCTTCCTTGTCTTCCTCACTTTGAGGCTTCCACATTGGCAGGTCCCAACCCTCCCAGGACAGTCCCCTTGGGATTCCATTGGTTCCATGGCTCCCAATGACAACTTCATTGTCGGTTGCCTCCGAGTCACATGGAGGATCTTGTGCAGTTCCATGTAAGTCCTCCAGCTCTTCATGGTGAGGCCAAACCTCACAGAGGACTAGGGGTTGCCCTCCATAAGGGAAAGGTACTGAAGGATTTTGATCTTTCTGCAGCATTGGTGAATATGACATCCCAAAGGGAACTCGAGTTATGATCAACCTCTGGTCCATTCACCATGATGAAAAAGAGTGGAACAATCCAGGAGAATTTAATCCAGGTGCGTGTAAAAAGGAGTCCCCCCCTTCACTCTCTCCTGTTCAAATTCCCTTATTTGTAAAAGGAATACTCTTTCACATTTTCTACTGCCTTTGATTTCTCTGTTATACTTCTCCTAGACATTTCCTGCCCAAAAACCTCACATTTTCAAGGCCCTGCCTATTGCTGTTCCTATCTATGTTCACACTGTTTTCCTTCATGCTTGACATCTTGCTCTGTCCTCCCACCTTGGCTCGTTAATATACACCTCCCCAAGGCTGCAGTTTTGAATGGCAATGGATAGAATTCTTATCTTGCCCAGAGGTGGTGTGGTGTAGTGACTAAGGGCAAAATAGATGGTATGCAAAATGCATCAATACAGTATTTGCATGCACAGTCAAGTGCGTTGGTGCATGGTCATGGTCGTGTGTCATCCCGTTCCCGTGCATGCATGCATTTTATTGTATTCCTCTTTATCACTTGGCTCCAGAGATGCCTGAGTTTATGTTATATCATTGACGGTGAAAATGGGAAGAAAACATCTCCCCCACACAGCTCAAAGGTGCCTTCCCTTCCTTCCTAATCCACCCACATACAGGAATCTGGACTTCTTTACAATGAGAAACCTATCACTTTTCCTATTATGCACCAGTAATTTTTTTCCATTTTAAAGACTGGTGACATGCTGACATATTGAACAACTGATATGCTGTTCTGTTGCATTACTCTCTGTTAGATGCATCTCTCCCCGCAAGAACACTATCACATTGTCATTAGGACCTTTAAAAAATAATAATAATGGATAACCTTCATTCTTCTTTTTTTGAAAGACTTCTGGAAGGTGGACACACACTGAAAATTATTATGGGGCCAGCCAGTTTGGCAGGGAACAGAGAGACTGTGAAACAGGGAAACACCCCCTCCCCATTTCTCTGGTAATTCTGTTGTAGAGTTTTACAAGTTTCTTACAGAGATGTTAAATGTCTTCCCTTTTGTGCTCCCTCAGGTCGTTTCCTAGATGAGTATGGGAACCGAATCTACTCTCCCTCACCCAGTTACCTTCCCTTTGGAGCCGGTATCCGGGTCTGCATGGGGGAAGCCCTCGCTAAGATGGAACTATTCCTTTTTCTGGCTTGGATCTTGCAGAGATTCACATTCACCATTCCTGAAGGACACACTTTGCCTGAACCAGAGGGCAAATTTGGAGTTGTCCTCCAAGTACCACCATTCAAAGTGAAGGCTACACTGCGGGAAGTTTGGAAGGGACTGGCAGTAGATCAGTGATATGACTTGGAACTAGATTAGTTTCCCTAACCAGAGTGACAGAAACTCTGGTTCAGCAGGATCAGGACTCTTGGAGAGTTTTGTACATAGGAGACTGTCAAGAATTGGGAAGTTGTCTAGTATGGTAGTGATTAGGGCAGAAACTACTATGCTGTTTGAGTTTGTCAGATATGCTAGATTCATAGGACCAAGGCAGAAAGGACACCACAGTTTTTACTCTTTCGTCTCCTGAACATCTTCAGCCCCATGTGGCTCATGGAACCCTGGTAGGGCATGGCATTGTGGAGGCAAAGCCACACCCAGCAGAAATACAGTGATGCTTGGTGACAATATCATTGCTGGGTGCCACTTGCTACTGCAAGCTGATGGTTGCTACAGCACAGCTGAAGTCCAGGGTGGGGACACTGGGACCAGCACAAGGACGGATATAAGAGCAGAGCAGAAGTGTAGTGTTACTGGTGGTGTTTTTTATATTATTTTGTATTATGCCCTCCTATTCATGTAACCCATGAGCATTGCATTCTGGACTATTTCCTTGAAGTTGCTATGTATCCATGGTCAATAATATGGACTATGGATTCAGCTCCTTTGAAAACCTAGGTCAGGTGGTCAAAACTTTAGACCTCTCCTACTAAGGTTCCAGCTCACATACCCTGAAGAATACTGCAAACTACTGATGTCATACTGTTCCTATAGAATATCTATCTTTTAACAAGTCTGTCTGACTGGTCTTATCAGGGACACTGATTAGTTGGGGGGGGGCTGGAAAAGTGAGTTAACAAGGGGCATCCTACATATAAAGAACTGAACCCCTAAGTGACTAATCAGTCACTATCCAAGAATTGTTTGGTTAAATTCTTCCTGCTGACTGTGACTTGACCAGCACATTCCCCCAGGCCCCTATAAGTATCAATAGCCTGCCCAAGTGTGTGTGTGATCCCAGTGTAAGGCAAAGCCCACACCTGTCCTTTCATCATTTCTGGGTCTGCATGGACCTAGCTCAGCAAGTCGTCCAAGACAACACAAGACAACTTGTGCTTTAAGCTCTCTCTCTGAATATTACCTCCTTCTCCTTATTCTCTTTGTGTACAAAATACATACTGCAAATATTCATCCACCACAAGCCAGGCACATGCACACATAGCTGTTAGAATTTATTGACATTTTTTCTTGCATTTGTATTGAACCATTGGTGAAAATGTATCTTTGATGTGCATTATTTTTGATGTCTGTTCTTTTACAATAAATCTGAAATCCGTTTGAGTGGAAGCTCTCTTTCTCTCCCTATTCCTATTCTTTAAAAAGGAATATTCCCTCTCTCTCCATTTGCACTAACTGCAACCAATGAAAGATTCCTTATCGGGGAGTTGTTTCATTCTGCCTTAACTACTTTCCCCATGGAAGGGCAGAAGTGGCCATCCCATTTCCTTCTCCTGGGAAGCATTAATTAATTCCCTATGCAGTTCCCTTGGTAACAGCAGGAACAGACAGAAGCAGAGTAAAACATAGTCCAGCAAGAAAGGGAAAACAGAAAGAAAAAAAAACAAGATCCAGGGAAGAGGGCTGGAAGCCAGAAGAAAGGAGAGCATGTAGGGATGAGGGGGACAAGCCAGCCAAGGCAGAGAAGGAACTGAGGGACATGGGAGGGGACAGAACCTCAGGGGGAGGAGAGGAAAGTCAGAAACTTTGTGGCCAATAAATTGGGGTTTGTGCTCCCTGGGGCATTTGGTGGGCCACTGTGAGATGCAGGAAGCTGGACTAGATGGGCCTATGGCCTGACCCAGCGGGGCTGTTCTTTTCTTATGGCTAGCACATGGGCAAACCAGAAGGCTGATGTTTCCCTGTGGCTGGGATGATCTCACAGCCTGGGATCCAAATCCTACAGCACCAGGTGGGCTGGGCCCCAAGTATCCCAGTCAATTGTTCCCATGTGTAGGTCGGAGCACAGGATACTTTGAGTCAGTGAGGATGATGTAACCTGGTGGGGTAGAGTGGTCAACCCCCCCCCCCCACACACACACACGTAATTAATCTTTGGAACTGTTTGCCACGGAATGTTGTGATGACATCTGGCTTAGATGCCTTTAAAAGGGTTTGGACAAATGGAGGAAAAATACATCACAGGTTACTAGCCATGATGACTATAGGCAACCTCCAGGATTTAGAGGTAGCCTACCTCTGAATGCCAGGCGCAAGGGAATTTTTTTCTTGCTTTGAGATTTTGTTGAAAAGTGGACTAAATATCTATTAAATATAAATTGGTTAAGAAGGAGAGATTTTTGAAGTGTTTTCAGAAGAAAAGCAAATCAGTTGTTTCACATCTAAAGGAAAAAAGAGAATACTTTTTAAAGACAGGATATAGTGAAGGAGGCCTTGTGAGTCAGCTAGACTTTGGAAAATAACTGGAATTATAGGAATAAATCTCAATTAGCTCCTGGTATTGGCAACCTTCAGTCTCGAAAGACTATGGTATCGCGCTCTGAAAGGTGGTTCTGGCACAGCGTCTAGTGTGGCTGAAAAGGCCAATCCGGGAGTGACAATCCCTTCCACACTGGGAGCAAGTGCAGTCTGTCCCTGGTCTGTCTCCCTGGCTATGGGCCTTCCTTCTTTGCCTCTTTGCCTCAGACTGTTGGCAAAGTGTCTCTTCAAACTGGGAAAGGCCATGCTGCACAGCCTGCCTCCAAGCAGGCCGCTCAGAGGCCAGGGTTTCCCACTGGGGTTTCAATTAGCTTTTCAATTAGGGTTTCAATTAGCTCACTGGGATGGTAAACAGTTGAGGTGGATTCATATTGTGCTAGGGGGAAATGCAGGATTAAAGCACAACTCATCTTTTGCCTTCCCCATCAAGAACATTTATGGCAGAGGCAAAGGGGGAGTAGGCAGGATCAGAGAACTCACACCTCACAGAGCGGTTCTCTAACCACAATCACACAGGAAAAGGGCCCGGCACGGAGTATGTGTCACACCCCCCAAATTCCAAACCACAGACACAGTCAGTCTCTCTCTCTCACACAAACACAAATGGAGCTGGCTGCACAGGGAGGCATACTGGGAAGGTTTAGATTGCACTTTGGGATCTACCTTAAGCAAGGAGACGGGGGGGGGGGTGTCTCCAAATGCAGCATGACATTCTGGATCTGGGCCAGGCTTCGTACAGGCACATATTGGTGCTTTTAAAACTCTTACTCACCTGCCAGTCCCTCTCTGAAAACCTCCCTCTTCTTAGTTTAGGGCTTAAGAGCAAAAGAGCAGGATTTCCTGTGGAACCCCCCCCCCCTTAGAATAATTTCTAAGAGATTGTTGTTGAGGTGAAATGGAAGTGCACAAACCCCACACCATTTCACCAACCCACACAGTAATTTACCAAATTCCAAGGGGCAGATTGAGGTGTCTGCATCTCATTGAGCTGCTCCCATGAGAAACCATCAAAGTTGGACCAAAATCAAGAACCTCAGTTGCTGCACTTGCTTGATATTACGTGAATTGGGTGATAAGATGCATGTCTGTACCTACCTCCCTGCTTCACTCTTTGACTAAGTGAACTGCAATTGAACTGGAGAAAGTGGCCTTAACTGCCACTTCTCAAAGCTAGAAAGCCCAGGCAGAAGGAGACTGCCTTGGAAAAGCTTCCCTCTTATTTGAACAGGGAGACCTAAGATCCAGGCAGGTCAGCTTAAGATCAAACAGTCGTCATTAGAATGATAGGCAGGAAGAGTGAACTGGGGACAGGCAGGCAAACAATCAAAATGCAAGCAGTTTATTAAAAGGCTGTAAAATCAAAGCAATGAAGAGAAAGATGCAAAATGAGGTAGATAAGCTAGCAAAAAGAGAAAAAGGGGGTGGCAGCCAAGGATGTTAACATGCGAGTCGCAAATAAGAACCCTGATGCAACTCCTCTGGTCACTTTCTCCACCCTCCCCTGGCATCTACGCTTGCTGCAAGGTGAGTAAGCCAGGCTCCTGAAGCATCACAGGCTTCCAACTTCAAACTTGGGCAAACGCACAAAAGAAGGGAGGACATAACCTCACTTTTTATAACCCATGGATGTTAACTGGGTTCATGTATGAGACTGGATATGGGGGGCGGGTATTGAATTTACTCCAGTCCCAGAATGCTTCACAGTTCAATGAACTGGCTCAAAGTCAGGTCCTTTCTCTTCAGGTAGGTTGGAGAAAAAAAAAAAGATGCTCTAACAATAAGCACTAAGCAGCACCACAATAGGTAAAAAATAGGAAAACAGGACTTTTCCACAAACCCTCTAAATTTATGTTGTACTAACACAGCGCAGGTTCTCATGTGCCTCAATTTCACCTTACTACCATATTCATATTCATATTGGCAACCTTCAGTCTCGAAAGACTATGGTATTGCGCTCTGAAAGGTGGTTCTGGCACAGCGTCTAGTGTGGCTGAAAAGGCCAATCCGGGAGTGACAATCCCTTCCACACCGGGAGCAAGTGCAGTCTGTCCCTGGTCTGTCTCCCTGGCTATGGGCCTTCCTTCTTTGCCTCTTTGCCTCAGACTGTTGGCCAAGTGTCTCTTCAAACCTTACTACCAGAGTTGGATAATCCATTTGTCTAGGCGGGAACAAATGTTCTAGTGATTGTTTGGGCCTGGCAATGTTATTCATGATCTAGCAGTATTATTGGGGCCCTTCCTCTCATTTGTCCATGGGCTTAATATCATGCTAGCATGACCCAAGGATGTGGGATGGGATGCTGATCATTTCTGCACTTAGAGTGCAATCCTATCTATCAGATAGGCCAGCACAGCCTGGGAGTGTTATGAGAGTGTCGTAAAGCATGTTTGCAACTACCCCAGAGTTGGGGAGGCTGGCACAAGGATGCACACTGGCCTCCCCACACCAGATCCAAAGCTGGGGGGCTGAGTAAGGAGGCCGGCAGGGGGGTTGGAGAAGGTGGTGGGAGGGTAGAACAGGGGTGATTCTGGATGAGAGGAAAGCGAGAGAATGGCTTTGCCCCATTGGGGTGGCTGCTGCATAAGATGGGCTAAGGGTAAATAGATCCCCTTACTCCGTTGTGTGGATACCTCCAATCCTGCACTGAATACAGTGCAGGCCAGTTGGTCTGCCTGTTCCAGGGAAGGATAGGATTGAGCTGTTGGTTAACTTCAACTGAAAGCTGTTACCAGTCAGCACAGAAAATGCTGCAACCATGATTTATTATTTATTTTCACAACACTCTTCCTCCTCAGGGTGGTGTACATGTTTCTTCCCCTCCTTCTGTTCTTAGAACAACGAAGAGCGACTGGCCCAAGGTCACCCAGGAAGCTTCATGGCTGAGCAGGGATTTGAACTTAGATCTTGCAGGACTAAGGCCAGGGGTTCAGTACCAGGCAGCTTCTTATATTTTAAGATTTATGGTCTCAGTGTCATGTTTGCATACCTGATTTGGGTCAATAAAGTGTTAGAATGCAGCTCAGTGAATGGAACTGGCAGCTGGGTCACAGTATGCCAGAGAGCCAAGAGGGTTCTGCATTCAGCCTCATCCTGGTTTTTAAAAAACGTAACATGGTGCTGGCTTCCCAACTGACTGGAGGGGGGGGCGGCAACCACCACCAAACTGCACATATGCATTTACAACCATTTCCTCTGCATAAGTTGCCAAATGAAGTTTTTCCTATCATGGAGCTAAACTGAAAAGTTGCTAACTTTGCAGGCCACTAGCCAGATGCTGACAGCTATGCTCAGATTTCACCAGACCCTTCATTAGTCTTTAACCACTCAGGGTACAAGTACAGCAGGATAGTTACATTAGTGTACTGTAAATGGAGAAATACTTTGTATGGAATTATCTTGAATACGCACCCCAAGATGTGCTTAAGTGGGACTTTTACCAAAGTCTAACAATGATGTTTGATGATGAGCAAGTACAGTACAGTGCCCACTGCTATGCCAAATTTTTGTAATTTTGCCTTCTGTGCCTTCTCTCTCTCTCTCTCTCTCTCACACACACACAGTCTCTTTGCAGCTGTTACTCCATCTGCTGCTCGTTGGGCCCTATTTTTCATTTCACTTGAATGGCTGCTTCTGATCCCAGTCAATCAGAGAACATTCAAACTCATGGTGCTATCATGTTACCCTGTGGCCAGTTAGATTTGGCTGTGTGATGACACCTCACAGGGCAAACACAACTTTGGATTTGGTTATGTGATGACACCTCAAAGGCTATGTGATCTGATCTGACTATGCGATGACACCTCACAGGGCAAACACAGCCCTCTCATTCGCGTTGTCTGAACTTGAAGAAGAGGACAAGCACGCCTGTTATCCAGGCAGTTGGGCCAACACTCCTCCTTTTGCTATGCTGCTTTAAAATTGCATTGCCCATCAGCACTGAACAACATTCGTTCCCAGTCCATCTCCACTTGTGTGTACTGTAGTTCCACATGACAAATTGGGGCAGGATGGGGATGTGCATTTTGACACACATCTGAATGCCCACCCCAGTGAAAGTAATTCAGTGCAGTTGGACAACATCCAAGTGTGCATCCACTATACTGTATACTGTCACTACGGGGGCAAGGAAGCCTTGATCTGATTGCTTCATCAACAAAGGCACATTCCTTCTTCCTCCTGACATCCAGCCTCTTATGAATCTTTTGGCATGTGCAATTACTCAGGAGCACACTAGATGGCACCAAGTTCACACCTACTCACATTTCCTGCTGGGGTAAAATAGAAACCATTCAGTTAATGAGGTCGCTAGCAGAGTAGATTGCAGTATTGAGATGGGTATGTGATGGTGCAGCATCTTCTCAGAAATTGGTGTAATCTTTTTGTTGTGTTTTTCAATAGATAAACCAGTCCTTGCCAAAGCAGTATACAGTCCAACTACATCCAGCAGAGCCAATCCCAATAACTCTAGAAATGGACCAGGCTCACAATACAGCAGGAACTTGATTAAGAATGGAAACCCCTGAATCAAGTCAGAGTCAGCTTTGCCCAGGGCAGTGTTTCTCAGACTGTGGGTCAGGAGGGGACCTACGAGGTGGGTTGTGAGCCAATTTTATCTGGGTCCCCATTCATTTAAATATTTTATTTTTAATATATTGGACTTGATGCTACCCTAGTAAGTGACTGCATTTGGGGAAATGTCACAGATCTGCAAGTTTAACAGGCTACTATGTATATTCTGTTAACAATGATAGTCAATGGGACTTACTCCTGGGTAAATATGGGTAGGATTGCAGCTTAGGATTATTACAAATTTTCCTGCTTGATGATGTCAGTTCCAATCATGACATCACTTCTGGTGGGTCCTGACAGATGCTCATTCTAAAAAGTGGGTCCCAGTACTAAAGGAGTGAGAACCACTGGCCCAGGGACACAGGGCTTGCCTGAAAAGGCTGGGGCTATTTCCTGGGTGCGCGCGCGCGCGTGTGTGTGTGTGTGTGTGAACTATTCTGAATAGGTGTGTTCCAAGAGTGAATGAATAAACATATCCTTGTCACAGAAGGTGTTGCTGCTTTTTCCCCAGGTGTGCCTGTTTCAGGCATTAATTTACATATGAAAAAACAAAATAAATTTCTTTTTTTCAAAACCCAGCATCAGCCACAGTTCAACCTACAAAGATTCTATGAGACCCAAATCAGAGATAGAGAAAAGATTTAAACTTGTTATATTTTTTTGTTCTCTGTATGTTTTCCATTTGCTGCAGCCACTCTCTGAAAAGCCATGGGGAAAAACATTGAGGCCTTCGCTACATGTCGGAATCATGTCCATAGTTTATGCATTTGGTTCAATTAAGTAAATGGAATTTATCTGCGCATAAATGACAACAGCCTCCTCTAGTGGTCTGCATTGAGAACACAATATGTCTTATGAAGAACAGACACAGCAGGCTACACTGTGATGCAGGCAGGATCATGGGTGACCTATACCCATTAAGGCAAGATCCCATATACGTGAGAATACATCATGGCATGTGTAAAACTGCCATCCAGAGATGGGAAAATCCAGTGGGGCTTTTAAAAACCCACAAGGTTTTTAATGCCATGAAAACAGTAAACAAGCATACTCGGACACAGGCAGACTCCAATTAGCAGGCATGGGGACAAGTGCCAAGTCAGGGGGTCCCTGACTCAAGTGTTTTCCTGAATTTTCCATGTGTACGGCGCATAAGCCAATGAGTCAGCAAAAAATGTGCATTTTCGCTACTCAAGTCCGGGTCATCCAAGTTCCCAGTCCTGCCTCCTTCTATCAGCAGACAAAGCCTTCATATCACTTTAAGTTACCTAAGAAATATGTCTGCTTCATTGAGCAGGCGCAAATCCACCATGGGTAGACTCAGGTCGAGTCCCAAATCCCTGCCCGCTTTGACTTGACTTATGCATGAGTTTTAATGGGCAGCCATGGGAACTCGTCCAGAGTTTTTTCAAGACTCTATTTCACTCGAGTCAGGAATCTTTTTTATACACAAGTCAGGCACGGCTCTGTGGAAAAAATGGAGTTCCTAGTGGGTTGTATGTGTGTTGGGGTTCTCATCTAACACCCCAAGATCCCCAATGTCCCTGATGACCTCATCCCATCTGTAAAGAAAATGCAGAAAGCACTATGCATGAAAGCACTATGATGAACCCCAGCCATGAAACCCCTCACCCCCCCATTCACATCACACCTTCAAAAGTCTGCACACATGGGGAGTCATTTCCAAGTCAGTGGCCTCAGACTTGAGTCAGTGTCTGAGTCACTGACACATGTGATTTCAGTGTACACGAGTCAGCAAATAACATGTATTTTTGCAACTTGGACTCAAGTTCCCATCCCTGCAGAACAGATAGCATGTGGATGAAAGTAGAGAGGACATTGCCTGTATCTATGGAAGCATACAGATATACTGTCCCAGTCCCACCATGTACCATTTGTCTTGGCATATTATGTCAGCTGTAGGCAATGCATTAACCTACTTAGACACTATTTACATTAGACGTGTCCAACAACAAATACATGACATTTAAAGCAAAAAAAAACCCCACTTTCTCCTAGACTCCTATCATCCCTTGGAAACACAAGATGGATTCTAGCAGAATCAAATGAAGTTCAGGGGAGAGAGAGAGTGTATATGTGTGTGTGTGTGTGTGTGTGTGTGTGGTGTGATTTTTTAAATTCGATTGGTCCCTCTATCTTTATCCCTCCATAAACCACTGAAACACTTCATAGCTTTGCTCTAGTAAGAACAAGACAGAAAAGAGACTAGAGAAAGGTCCTGCAACCAGAAGTGCCCTGTATGGTTTCAGTCTGTAAAGACAGCAGATTGCAAGAAGATGAAGCATTTTATGCCAATCTGCTTTAGACTGCAAGCACCTGGAAAAATCAGGCACAGTTTGCTTGCCTGCATTACTGGGAGTTTATAGTCCTCAGACCTATGAAGCAACTGTATCAAACTGTGGTGAACTTTTGAATTAAAAGGCTTGTGCAAACAAACAGTACTTGTCAACAAAGACATGAAGCACAGAACATTTGACTTCACACAACTTGTGCACCTTCTGCTCAGGCCTAACGTGCACAAAATTCCCCTCTTCCTCCTCCTAGTCCATCTGGCTAGATGATTGCACTGGTGTTCCTGGAAGGAGGGGGGCAAATGCTAAGTTTCCTCCAGTGCCTCAGGAGGGGCTGTTTTATACCTGCAGCCAGGTGGCTTTCCTTATCTTTTTATGGATCGTGCCAGGCCTGCAACCCACTCCATTGGCCACGGTGGGCCTCAGAATGGTCCACAGAAGTGACTTCCAGTCAAACCAGAAGTTGCATCTGCAAACCATCCAGGTAGCCTAGATCAGGAATAAAAATAAAGAAATCTCACCAAATATCACTTTGATGAAACAGGTGGGGCCATATACAATATGGAAGCTCTTTGCTTGCATGCACTCAAACCAACAGCATGATTACTGACTGACGTTTATTACTGGTTACTGAGGTTTGGGTACTAGCAATCTGCATAGTCAGTTCCCAACCTGAGTACTAGGGATCAGTAGAGGAAATCAGTACCCAATTCACACAGTATATAGTAGTGGGGGTAGGGGTGGTGTGATGAATGCCACGTTGTCATGAATGCCCTGACAAGCAAAACCAGACATGAGATACGCACTGTGACTGAATCTTCATGATATGAATGCAATGCAATTTTTTTATATCATAGAAATGAATCTTTTGGGGGGGGGGTCTATTCATCCTGAGGTAGTATGACTAGAAAAATCTCATGAGTACCTTTGCAAACATCACATGATTAGACAAATAATTATGAGGTAAGCCAACTGTTCAGATGACCTCAGTACTCCCAATACAGCATGGCATGGCATGCAGTACCTAAAGGCAAAGCAAAACTTATCAATAAGCTGTTGAAATAACAGGAATTCCAGTATAGTGACAAGTAAGGGGCTTGTGAGGGTAGATGGAGGGACAGACTCCTTTTCCCCCTGAAGCAGTTGCTAAGGGGGCACGGGCCAACCTAAGTGGTACAACATTTGAAGGGGAATCAAAACTCTTTGCCCTGTGTTGTACCACCAACAGCACCAAATCTAAGTGTTGCAGTGAAATTGCAGGGGAAGTTTGGGGGCAGCAACACAGTAAACTGCATAATCAGTTTCCAAGCTCAGCACTAGGGATCAGTGGAGGTGTGGGGATAGTCAGTACCCAGCCCAAGTAGTATAGTGGAGGTAGAGGTGGTGTGATGAATGTCTTCCCCTATTTTTTTCTGTTCTTCCTTATTTTTGGAGACTTCTAACCTCCCAGAAGCTTCTATACTGACTCACAAGCCTAACCATTGGAGATGCAGCAGGTTGCTGCAGCCTCAGCTTCCTAATTTCTTAGTTTTTGACAGTTGTTAAAACAGGGGAAAAATATAAACTGAAAATAGAAAACATCAACATTGCTGTACATGGAAGGTATGTATATTATTATTATCTGAACTTAAGTCTTCTCTCCATATTGCAAAATGTCATCATCATCCAGAAACAAAAGAAACTGGAAAACCTTTTCACAAGGGCAACAGCAGAATGAGTGTGCACAGTAAACAATCCTTCTTTCAAACGGCTTCCAGCTCTTGGGGGGGGGGGATACGAAAATCTGCCTCCAGCCTAACAGATCACAGTATTAAAGGGTTCAATCAATCTTGCTGTTAAGGGCTAAATATGAATTTCCAACCACAAACCAGTCTTTTTCACATACTGCAGAAGATGATTAAATCTGACGCAGATGAGAAATCTGAGAATTGTACTTGCCTGCAATACAATACAGCAGTGTTTCTCAAACTGTGGGTCAGGACACACTAGGTGGGTCCCCATTCATTTCAATATATTAGATTTGTTGCTACCATGGTATGTGACTGCATTTGGGGAAATGTTACAGATTTGTACTTTTAACAGACTATTCTGTATATGCTTTTAACAATGATCCTAAATGGGACTTACTCCTGGGTATGTGTTGATAGGATTGCAGCCTAAGATTGTGAATTTTTTTTTCCTGCTTGATGATGTCACTTCTGGTCATGAGATCACTTCCAGTGGGTCCTGACAGATTCTCATTCTAAAAAGTGGGTCCCTGTGCTAAAAGTGTGAAAACCACTGCAGTACAGTATACAGAAACTGTAATTGCCTAATAGTAGATGGTTTATATAGCCATGAAAAAGCATTTTGACAGAACAGAAGGCAGGTACATCAATATATAAAAATCTTACTGTAACAGACATTTCACTCATTATTCTAGAAGAGAAAATATTTCATAAGACGATTTGTTTCTCAGGACTTTTCTGCTGAAAAAAAATCAGAAAAAGTTTTGTTTTTTCAGATTCCTCCCCCCAAGACCTTCTCTATGGAGTTTCCACATTACATAGACCTCCCCTCCCCCCCCACCACATCTGCAGGAAAGCCAATTTTCTTCTTGGAGCTACCAAATTTGCCATGGAATAAGTGGTGACAAATACCCTCTTAATTTGTTTTTAAAAAATTCTCTTTGGACGTTGCTTCGCAACCAGGGTGACTCACAACCATCATCAGATGTAATTGCGCTATTAAGAACCTTCCAATTTAAACAAAACAAGCAATGTTTTGCGCACGAATTGCTGGAATTCCTGTTCCTCTGAACATGGATGAGAGGAGGCAGAGAAGTGGTAACTCTGAAGTGTCCCAGGAGCTGGTGTGTGGTGGTGTCCCTCCCTCCCTCTCTTCCTTTCCTGGTTCTCTCAGAATAGTTCATCTCACATGCCCACTGTGATAGGAGAGGGAAAAGTTCAGCCAAACCCAGACTGGGTAGGTAATGTCTCTACCTACCTGCCTCTTCTGGTTCAAAGCTGCTAATCTAGGGTCTATCAAGCTGCTGTATAGGGACCAGCTAGCAGGCTTCTTCATTTGATGATGCCTCCATCGTGGAAGCATGTTTATGTCTTCATTTCACTTCTTTGGGATTTTTCAACCAGGTCAAGAAGTGTAATGACTTTCACAGCCAATGCCAGGTTCAACAATACTGGGCGTGGATGGGTGTACAACTTGACCACATTTCTTGAACTCACTCAGTTGAGTCCTTCTCCCAATTCTGTGACATCCTTACTATGGCAATTCACTTTCATCCTGAATGAGTTCCCATTCCCAGAGTGAGTTGTCAACTTCTGGCCTATGAGCTTTTCAACACAAAGTGAAATATTTGTCAGTGATACCTGCTGGTTAAGAATCTACAACCTCAAGACCAGAGTCAAGACTCCAATTTCCTCCTAGCTTTCATGGCCTGCTTTGGTTTGGGACTCTTGAGAAATGCCAGTCACTCAGGCCTGTAGCCTCCTGTTCAGACTTATCCCTACCTTCTTCCTTTCCTTTCCCATCTAGACAGACCAGAACTAAATTACCCCCCTAGCAGGTTTAACATTAAGACCCAAGTGTCTTTTTGGCCTATGATTTAATGACCTTGGATGTCTCTTTGGCTGGTAAACACCCATCTGAAATCCCATGCAGGGAATGTTGATCTGCAGGATGGTCGAGAGGATCCTGCTGAATCACTTGTAGCAGTATTTATATCCCCCAACAGCTGCTTCATGGCTTAAATTCCCATATGAGCCTGAGGGCTGTTCTAGAGCCCTCCTGGCTTGCTGCAGCTCAGATTCAGCAGTCTGCAATGGGAGCAAGGACCTGAACTTCAGGTTCCTTCTTGAGGAGAAGCTCAACAGCCCTCCACATTTCTCATACTTTGACATGCATCTTACCACATAGCAAATGTGCAATGTTTTTGTTGCCTGGGAAAGGAAGAGTGCATGGACCCCAAATGCACATTAACAAGAACTAGAGGTTCACAAATGAATGTTGACAATTAGCTAAACGTGAGGCAGAGAAGTAGTTTGAGTGTTGGACTAGGCACATGAAGAGATGGGCTCAAGTCCCCACTAGCCATGAAGCTCATTGGGTGACCATTGAGGTACCACCTCTCAGCCTAACCTACCTTACAAGCTTGTTGTGAGGATAACATTAAGGGGGAAAGAACCTTGTATGCCACCCTGAGCTCTTTGGAGGAATGGCAGGATAGAAATATAACCAACAACAACAAATTCCAAAGGGGAATTATCTGTTTTGGGGCATTCACAAAATTTATCTGGGATTGGTAGTATTCAGATGTGAATGTCAACATTTAACAAATTTTGAACATTTATTACTGCCATATATGTAGGATCCTTGAAGTACTTCTCTTTTTTCTGTGAGTTTCTATTTTGGCTTGTTGCTGCGAGTTTATTTGTTGTTAAAATACACTAATTGAATTATTGCTAATACCACACAATTCTCATCCACATCAATAGGAAGACAAACAGCACCACTAAAGGAAGTACCCCTGGAGAATTTTTACCTGTATCTACATATTAACAACAAACCATTAGCTGCTTTGAATGCCCTTTAGGAAGATTAAGCCATTTCTGCCCAATGTTGCATATACGCAACAGGGACCAAATGTATACACCTGCGAGCTGGGCAAAAATGGGTTAAGCAGGGTAGAAATTTAGTAAATAAATAATAAAAAACCAATGACTTACATGAAGAAACCAGCCCATATGCTCTCACTGATGTCATTAGGACGTAAGCATGCTCTGCTTTCTTTGGCCTAGATTCACATCTTTAACAGGAAAAGTAGAAAAATCTTTACATGCTCAGTTGCCGGCTTTTCTGTGTTGCAGCTCTTTCATAAGTAATACCACCATTTGGTTGTTAGTCACCTGGAATACCTGAGCAAAAAGGTGAGAGAGTTCTTCTATAAATTAATACATGATCCAGTGTTACACTCTTGGTTAGGCAAGTGACCAGGACATTTTTGCATAACTTAGAATGGTGTATGGCAGCTGCACCCTTCTCTGGAGAAGCCAGGCCTGGCCACAATCTCACAGACCTTAGCCAAATGGAGGTTGTTTTATTGCAACAGGTTCCGCAGTGGGGGCTACTTTGGAAAAGCTTTCAGAGATTGTGCAACAAAACATGCTGGAGCCAAAATATGCACCAAAGCCTCTTCTGGATCATTCAGCTCCAAGATTTCATCAAGTGCACCTGCTCCAGCTGAATTACGGAGCCGAATTCAAAAGCACTGAGCATTACTGTCCTAAACTATTAGCTCTGCATTCCACTACCAATAGAGTTGCCATTGTCTCATTTATGGTTCCTAGACTGTGGAATTCCTTGTTTCTAGATGTTAATTTGCATCATTCCCCCCCCCCCCCCGCAGATTGACATCTGGAAAATATCTTCTTAGAGTATCTGGCTCGGAAAATAATTGAGGTCTTGGGGTGTTGCTTGTTGAAGCTGTGATGGTGGTTCCACTGCTGATTTTATCTATTTCAATTTTATGTAATGTTACCTAGGTTGGTTCTCTGCCACCTGGGGACACACGCAAGACAGAAACACGGGTTATGTTTCATTTCCCCTTCCCAGGGCAGTATCTCTTTATTGGTATATATTTAGAAATATTTCAAGAGCATAGGAAGTAGTAAACCGAGCAGAACTGTGAAAATAGCACCCATTGACAGCAGCCATTGCTGCAGAGGCAGGTGCAAAGATACACTGAACAGATGCTAGATAACTTTCCCTGGAAGATCTCAGTTGTATCCTGAAATAATCAGAGGTTGTTGCTTCTTGAAACAGGTTAGCTAAACAGGTCCGTCGTTAGCTAATGCATAATTTGGTGAAATGAACCTATTGGACTGTGTCCCTGCTAACTGGTTAAGAGGCACTTTTTCAAGTGGGTGCTCCTCTTTGATTTAGCAGGGGGAGAGTAACTGGCCCACCTCACCCCAGCAGTGTCCGTTCGAGTGGCTGTCTGCTGGTGTGGCATCTTTTCAGATTGTGAGCCCTTTTGGGACAGGGAGCCATTAGATATTTGATTTTCTCTGTAAACCACTTTGTGAACTTTTTGTTGAAAAGTGGTATATAAATACTGTTGTTGTTGTCTTTGGTTATGGGGGTAGAAAGCAAGAACATCACCTCTCTTGCACAGACCTTGCTTTGCTTTATTTCATATTACTGTATGAAATTATTACTCTTTCCTGCTGTTGACATTGTCTGACTTTGCAATGCTTCATTTCTTGCAGGAAAATGGTGTTGATTGTTCAGTCTTTGCTTGAGGCACAGGGAATGCATTAAGACCAGAAATTTCCAGCAGAGGAGTTACTAATTCCTGCAAGTAACAGCGCGTGGTAGCCTGGACGAAAGGTACAGCTTGCAGCTAGGTTAGTATCATTTGGAATTGTGCTTATTAAACTGTGTGGGTAAATAAATTACAAATGAAATTTAACCCCACTTCAGAGTAGTTGCACCTTTTGGAAGAACAACTTCTGAATAAATTCAAGCAATCTAGTAGGACAATGCAATGCTGATCAGCTATTTCTGAAATCAGGGACTCTATAAAGTGTACTCAAATGTATAAAATTCAGAACCCAGCAAGAGACAGGATGCTTTGCAGCTGCAGGACAATGCAATATAGTTCCAGGAATTGATTACCTATTGAATAGGTAGAACATTTTTCCTGGGTGTTTATTTCTAAAAGCTAGGGCATGTCATACTTGCCATATTCTAGTTCCCCCCTGCAATAGCTGACAACCACATTTTACTATTTACTAGAAACCAAAATCTCCTTCCCCATCTGTTTGGCAGAGTAGCCAGGCACTAAAGGCAAGTGAGAAAAGTAACCTACGTGTCTACTGTAGGTCTAACCCAGGGGTGGCTAACCTTTAGAACCTTTTAACAATTGTGCAGAGCGCACAGATGACAATCTGCACCTGCAGAAATTCCCTCCTCTACACAATTGTTAAAGGGCAAGGAACCCTACAGTTGGCCACCCCAATCTAACCTATGCATGTCTACTCACAAGTAAGACCTATTCTGCCCAATGGGTCTTATATCCTGGAAAGCGTGTATAAGTTTGCAGCTCAAGTCAAGGGAAAGGGGTAGCTGAGCCAGAGCACAAAGAGAAGCTAACTGAACACAGAGGGGCACAGAGCATCCTGTCACCTTAGAGCTGAACCTGCACAGTCCCTACCAATCTCAAAATGTTATGAATAATTCTAAATAAGATAGTTAAACAGTCTCTTAATTGTGGGGTCTACATTTATTTACACTTCAACAGGATTGATTTGGTGGAATGGCAGTTTCCCATGCCTATAGAAAAACCCTTTCACTGGTGGTAGTCCAAAGTCCAGCTGAAACGTCTGCGTGACTTCCTCTTTGCCGACAATGCAGCTGTCACTACCCACTCTGCCAAAGATCTCCAGCAGCTCATGATTCGCTTTAGCAAGGTCTGCCAAGATTTTGGACTGATGATCAGCCTTAAGAAAACACAGGTCATAGTTCAGGATGTGGACTCACCTCCCTGCATTACAATCTCTGCGCATGAACTGGAGGTTGTCCATGACTTGGTGTACCTTGGCTCAACCATCTCCGACACTCTCTCTCTCGATACCAAGCTAAACAAATGCATTGGTAAAGCAGCTACCACGTTTTCCAGACTCACAAAGCGAGTCTGGTCCAACAAGAAGCTGACGGAACATACCAAGATCCAGGTCTACAGAGCTTGTGTTCTGAGTACACTTCTGTACTGCAGCAAGTCATGGACGCTTCGCTCACAACCAGAGAGGAAATTGAACGCTTTCCACATGCGCTGCCTCTGACGCATCCTCGGCATCACCTGGCAGGACAAAGTTCCAAACACAGTTCTGGAACGTGCTGGAATCCCTAGCATGTATGCAGTGTTGAAACAGAGACGCCTGCGTTGGCTTGGTCATGTTGTGAGAATGGATGATGGCCGGATCCCAAAGGATCTCCTCTATGGAGAACTTGTGCAGGGAAAGCGCCCTACAGGTAGACCACAGCTGCGATACAAGGACATCTGCAAGAGGGATCTGAAGGCCTTAGGAATGGACCTCAACAGGTGGGAAACCCTGGCCTCTGAGCGGCCCACTTGGAGGCAGGCTGTGCAGCATGGCCTCTTCCAGTTTGAAGAGACACTTGGCCAACAGACTGAGGCAAAGAGGCAAAGAAGGAAGGCCCATAGCCAGGGAGACAGACCAGGGACAGACTGCACTTGCTCCCAGTGTGGAAGGGAATGTCACTCCCGAATCGGCCTTTTCAGCCACACTAGATGCTGTGCCAGAACCACACCATTCAGAGTGCAATACATAGTCTTTCGAGACTGAAGGTTGCCAACATGGTGGTAGTATAAAGCTATACATATTAACAGTTATACTGTTATTATACTTATAATATTATATTAACAATCCACACACCCACAACATTAGGGTGCAAATTTCAATCCAGCTACAATAGGGCTATTAAGGATGGGGCAGATTACAAGCCTATGATCGGTTTGTCCACCTGCTCAAACAGCAAAGGATCTTCAACTTCCATAATATTCAACTAATATTTAAATAGGGAACTTAGGCTTAGGAAAGCAAGCATTTCATATTTCCCTAACTTTAGGGACTAGTTAGTGTTGCCCAGGAAACCCACATGATCATAGAGCAGCAATATTTTTAAGGACACCAACAAATCTGTACATTTTGGTATGTACTTGGCATAGGAAGCTGTCTTATGCCAAATCAGACCATTAGTCTATCTGTTCTAGTGTTGCGGACACTGATTGGCAGCGCCTCTCCAGGGTATCAGGTACTTCTCTCTGCCCTACCTGGAGATTCTGGGATTGAACCTGAGACTTTCACAATGAAACCAGCTCCCCTGTGCTCTGATTCAACTGGATGTGTGGGGGCAACTGTGCAGCAGGCCAGGGAGAGAGTACTTTGCTCCGTTTTGCAGTAGAATTCAGCATCTGAAATTTGGTTTTCAAAAACAGCTTCCACAATTCCAGAGGATGTGATGGAAAGAGGTTGGCTCTGTTATAGAGCAGGGGTCTCCAAACTTTTTGGCCAGAGGACCGCATGGTGTGGAGGGCTGGAAAAAACATTTAAATATAAAATTTAAATAAATAAGAGATGGAACTTAGATGAGTGAATAAATGAATAATGGGCTCATTCATTCAACCTCTCTGGCCATCAGAACATCTTCCAGACACAATCAGAGCACAGTTCTGATCATGTTCAGTTGAGTGGGCCAGAGACTTTCAGGGGACAAGAGGTTGGCCACGGGCCAGAAAGAGGCTTGCTGCGGGCCGCATCTTGCCCCCAGGCTGGGGTTTGGGGACCCCTGCTATAGAGAATGAACAAGTTATTCATATAACAGCTCTGAGCTGTGGTTAGGCAAACATTACAGGCTAGCCTGCATCTGCCTCCCAAACAACTAGCAAACTATGTGGTTCCTCGCTAGCAATAATTGAATTTACTAACGTTAAGAGAACTAACCCAAGACAGTGACCTGTTTTTTGCTGATGTCAAGTGTTTTCAAAAAGAATAGCCTTCTCCTGCTTTCCATATGGAGCATGCGTCAGGACCCCCTGGGTAATTGCACCAAGTTACACAACAGCCCCAGGGAACGTATTAAGCAATGGCAAAGGGAGAGTTATTTTCTTGCTGCCGATACAGAATGCAATGCACAGTGGAGAATAATACCAAAATACCCGAGAGTCCTCCAAGATGGGCATGTGGCCAAATGAACTGGAAAAAACACACACCCTCAAAACACAGCTGTTCTTCAATTAAAAACAAACCCAGAAAGAAACACTGTTGATCGTATTCCAAACGTACTGCTGACAGACTAGCTTTGAGGAAGTTTCTGTTTACTTACCTGCAGATGTATGCATTAGTTAGGCATATATTCCCCAGAGCTAAGCAAACCAGTACCTTTCAGGTGAGCCAGGCCTTCCTTCATTTCCAGTGAGCTTCCCGAGGAGTGATAGCCACTGGAACAAGGAGCTGTAGCCAAACCTCCAAGACCAATATACCTATGGAAGGAGTGTTCAAACATCTGCTTGTCATCTTTCCCCATAACATTTTAAGGGGCACACTTTAGTCTACTATAGGCACTATACTTAGAGCCTATATACAGAGGAAACCCCATAAAGCATAACAGAACTCTCTTCCTCCTTTTGTGTCATGCATTCACAGGAATTCTGGGTGCTTGGCCATTATGGGGAATAGCAGGTTTACAGTGCATCCTGTGTCTCTGTCCAGCCTACCTCATGTCCTTCCACTCAAAGAATGAAAGCGCAGTGCACATGCTCCTTGACTGATGGAGAAGGCCTAGAGATATGCTGTCCATAATAAAAGACGGACTGCACATGCTATTTCCTTGAACTGCCAAGTCATTCAAATGCTCTGGCACTGAACTCTGCTCACATAGTTTGTTGTGGAACAGAGTCGTTGGGTAAATAAGTTGTAGGCAGAGATACCCCAAGGTATTTCAGAGCCAGGAAAACTAAAGGAAAGTCAGGATGGTGTAGTGTTTGAAACTCGATGCTTTTAGAAGTAGGCTAGCTCTGAATGCCAGATGCAAGGGACTGGCACCAGGATGAAGGTGTCTTGTGTGCTCCCTGAGGCATCTGGTGGGCCACTGGGAAATATAGGAAACTGGATGGGCCTGTGGCCTGATCCAGCAGGGCCCTTCTTATGTTCTTCAACCACTGCTTAGATGGGGAGTTCACTAAGCTACCCATTTCCAGCCTAACCTAGCTCACAAAATGGAGGGCGCAGAGGACAACAACATGGATTCTACCTTGAACTCCTTGGAGAAAGGAGTTCTCGGAAGGCATACCCAGATGCCAGGTGTGACAACCACGTCGTGAAGGATTCCATCTGGATGAGAAGGGTTCTATGAGCTGCCCGAAGAGCAATTATTGTAAAAACTCATTTGTACTCTATTATGGAGCTTTGTAAGCCGCCTTGGGTATCTGCTTCGACATGGAAAGGCAGGATTATCAATTTCTCAAATAATAATCACATCATGATGTTAAGAATGAAATGGTATTCCAAGATGCAATGCTGAAGGTGGGCTACTTCAGTAGGGCTGGTTCTGGCTGTAAGTGATGTGCAAAGAACAGTGCAAGGTAGAGATAAAAAGTGCTTCCCCATTTGCATTTTCCCATATGAGTGCATCCCTACCCTCATTCTTGCTAGTAGACATTGTTCAATATAAGAGGTGTGTTCTCATTAACTTGTGCTAATTCATACGGTTACCACATCTCAATAGTGCTGGTAAAAGTGCAGAAGAGGGCAACCAAAATAATTGGGGGCTTGAACACCTATTTTACAAGGAAAAGCTATAATGTGTCAAGCTTTTTAGTTTTAGAAAAATGGCAATTGAGGAAAATATTATTGTAGACTATGAAATTATGCACAGTGTAAAGAAAGTGGGTAGAGGTTTACTTCTCCCTCTTGAACACTAGAATCACCAGTCATCCAGTGAGATGGGTTTGCAGCAGAATTTGCACTATTTGTCAGAATGGACACACTGAAGTACTTCTTTACACAGCGCATAATCAATGAAATTCACTACCACAAGATAAACAATTAGTTTGGAGCCAAACAATTATTTTAGATTACTTTAGATGGGGACTGAACAAATTAATGTAAGACTATCACTGGCTAGCAGTCATGATGGCTGTATGCTACCTCCAGGTTCAGAGGCAGTGTGCCTCTGACTTCCCATTGCAAGGCAGCCGTGATAGGAGGGGGATATGCCTTTATCTCCCAATCTTCCACAGTCAAGTGGTGAATCACTGTGGGACACAGGGCGCTGGACTAGACGGGGCTTCGGCCTGATGCAGCAGGGCTTTTCTTATGATCACACAACCCAGAATTATATGGATTAAATTCACATCATACTTGAATACACCTGTGCAAATATGGGGGCAGGGAATGTGTTTTTAAACTGTGCTACATAAGCACTCTCTCTCTCTCCCCACCAAAGAAAATGACACACGTGGACATGAATTATCAGAAAAAAAGGCATTATTATTTGGGCTTACACCGTATTTCAAACTGATTTTGGTTTCAAGAAATCAAATCTGAAAGTCTGTCTTATGACATTAAATGACTCAGACAACTGCAATTAAAGAAAGAGGGGGAGGGGAAAAAACTCCATCACACTTAATATAGAAAGAAACCAAGGCTTGCTCTCTTCCACAGGAACACTCCAGGGAATGTCAGTTTCAGCTGTTTGGGTTTTTTCTTTTCCCCCTTGGGGTTGTTACTAACAAAAGCTCCACTGTTTGTTTAAAGCAAAGCTACAGTCTTTTTTTGTTTGTTTGTTTTGCAGTCTTACAGCAGCAAGTTTCATATCACCAGTAGGAAACACACATGCATGTACTGCAGTCAGACACACATACACTCACAGACGTTATACAGTAGCCAGTTGCCACTATCAAGAGAGAAAGAGAGAAACACTCAATTCTTTTAAGTGGTCACCGTTGGAATCACGCTAAACTTTTAGACTAAAAAATAAAATAAAAAAAATACTGCACAGGTCTTCCACACTGATGCTGCAAGCCATCCTTTTGCAATGGACGGAGTTCTCTCCATTTGTTCAACAAGCATCGCTGAAACCTGAAGGCACGCTGGCCAAAAAGACAGCCCTGTTCTTTGTTTGTTTCTGGGGATGATGGTGGTGGTTGGGATGGGGTTTTGTTATCATTTTAACTAGCGTGCTGGCCTGAACTTGCGAAACCCTGCCCTTTGCATTGGAGCACACCAGCTGAATGTCATTTAGAGACCACAGTACTGGAAACAGCAGCTCCTCTGCCAGGAATCTCAATTCACTGCTGTGCTCTTTAGAAGGAATATATTTGCCTTCAAAAATAAAAGGCAACATCTACAACCCCCTTTTGCATAAACCTTCTGTTTTGGGGTATCAGTTCTTTTTCTGGAAGAAACTTAGCCTTTACAGTTACCAGCTTTGAAAGGAAAAAGGCTTCTGGAGGTTGCTGAAACCAACAATGCACCAGAGGTGATAGCACTGTATTGATTAAAACAAAAAAACACAACCTCTGGGGATTCATTTTAACCCCTCAACAGCACTACCTAAATTGACTGCCATGGTCATCGAATGCCACTGGCTTCTGGGAAGACACCTGGAAAGGCTGGGGTTGGGGAGGGGGAAGATAACTAGTACTCCTTGTTCACACAGGGTCAGACTAAGTCTCTGATCAAAAGATAAAGCAGGTCTTGAAAAACTTTTAAAAAACCAACCAAATAATCCATCACCAAAATCAGCAATAGGAAAAAAAGTTTCTCTCTTTTTTTATATGTATAAAAATGATCTCACTTTTAATTCTAAACCCCTAACCAGATGGAGGAGAGGGGAGGCAATTTAGAAAAGAGGCCCTGCCCCTTCCTCCATACACTTAGGGTTTATTCCCATAGTTACATTTGAAGAAAAAGGTGAACCAGCTTGTTTTTGATTGAAGTCAGGTTTATCCTTTTGTAGGTTTTTCCCTTCTGACAGTGCTGCTTTAGCTGGGCGATGTGTTGGTATTAGAGTTTGGGGAGTCCTGCTCATTTATGGTGTTCAGGAGCACACACACAGGCTGTCGGGGGAGATGATGGTGGCTATGTTCTCGATGCTGCTCATCAGAGACACTGAAAAGCCCTTCCTCCTCATCTCCATGTGGAGGGTGGCCGCTGCAGCTATCACAGAAGTCCATGGGCCCATCATCAATGAACCCATCCAACTCCTTGAGATCACTATCATGGTGGCCCTGGTTGCAGATGCAGATTTCAATGCCCGAATCACCAGTGAACCTTCTGTGCCTCCCAGGTGTCTTATCTTTAGCATCAGAGAAGGCGCTGTTGTGGTCTAAGCTCTCTGAGTTGTAATCCTTAAGTAGTTCTTCTTTGCACTCCGAATTCTTATCAGGACAAGATATGTGGTTGGCCATTTCTTCCATTTCTGCCCCACTGTTTGAGTTTCTTGGATCGCCACTTGTTGCTTTGGTGGTTGACTGCTCAACTAGCGGGGTGGAGGATTCAGAGTCCCCAATGCTGGGGGAGGCAGTGCTGTCCACATTTCCGTTATTGCTTCCTGCACCTGACAGAGAGCCTGTCTGGGTTGGCTGGAGGTTTCTTGGGTCCGGTGCTGCACTGCCACTGCCAGGCGGGACACATTGCTGATGTAAGGCACTATATGGTGGGGGAGGGGTCGGAGGTCGGTTCACCACTTCCTCATAGGGAGGTAGTAAATAATTTGGCAAAAATCCTAAATGGGAGGCAGGGAGGACAAGTTACTTTCAGATTTTATTAGAAAAAATCTAAAGGCTTTTAACACATTCACATACACCCCATTAAAAGTAGATAAAACACAACAGTTTGGCCCATCTTGGTGACTTACTTACAAATTACTTTCACTGAAAGAATCTCAGTTCCAATTTGATTTAGGAAGCAGTTATTGCAACATTTTTACAGATGGACAGACAACATAATGTAGTTTAGCAGACAGAGGCAATACATAGTTCAGAGGCTGCAAATATCATCTGAAGCATGTTTATGTAGCCTTTGACTCCTTTCTCAAATCCTTAAGGATGGAAAAATATGAAACTCCTAGATTTCATGGACAGAGAGTGTCCTGGTGCCGATCTGACCCAGACTACTAGCCAAAAAGATCACACAGAGAATCTGGGAAGAAATGGAAACCACTTTCAGATGTCTTGCCAACCAATACAGGCCTGAAGACCTAGAATGAAACTGACTTCTTCTTCAGACAGTTTTCTCAGGAATGATTCAATGCAGGCAGTTCCCCTTCTATAATCACTTTTGTTTGCTCTTTTGTCTCTTATTCTATCTGGCATTTTGGTAACCTATGGCTTTTTCCCCCTTTCCCCCTGGTGGACGGGGTAAGGTGAGAAAGAAGGCTCATAGGGTTATGAGGGTCATCTCTACTATTTGATCATTTCATTGTTGAAGACAGCAATAAAAATTTATCTTAAAAACAGACCAAATTCAGTGATATCAATAATAATACTTTTTCCAAAACGATATGGTGCTTTTTTGCCATCATGCCTAACAGATGATTGGTTGCACCTCATTGTTAATACAACTTCCAGGCACATGGATTTTGTTGTGTCAGCTCCAGAGGAAAAGGTGTGAGAAGTAGCTTAGTCAGTGCTGCTACCACCATTAGCCAGGCCAACGTGCAACCAAATCTTAGTTAATCCACTTCTTTCTACATCGGTCTAACCGGCCATTAAAATTGGAAAATGAACTGGAGCCAAGTACTGCTCTATGATACCTAGAGTAAAATAACTTTAATTGTTTCTCTATGTGACCCAAACATTTATCCACAGGATTCAGATCCTGCCCATAGTCATAATGGGAACAAGGTTACTTATGAGCATGCTTCAATCAAGCTGCCAGGACAGAACTCAGTCTCCCATAATGTGAAAGAGTATTATCTCATCCTCACCAGCCATCAGCAAATCTCTACATATTCACCCCCACCATCTTGGCAGTGGATCACTTTTGCATTCATGACTACCCCAGCAATTTTCAACTGGTGTGCCAAGGCACATTGATGTGTCATGAAAGATCCGCAGGTGTGCCACAGGGGTTTGGAGCACAGCAGTTTAAAATAGCTGAACATGTCTTCCAGGTTCTGTGGCTCTATTTCTAGGGCAACTGTCTGCAGTAACAAATTGCCTGTTCCTCATCTGCTGGCAGAGGGACAGACAATTCATTGCTACATACAGATTGCCCTAGAAATGGAGCCACAGAACCCAGAAGAGTCTCCTGGAAGCCAGAAGTGACATCAAAAGAAGCAGAAGGTCACAGAGAACACCATAGAGGCGAGTGTGCTATGAGAAGAAAAATGTTGAAAATTGCTGCACTACTCAGTAAGGCAATGTTTTGATTTTTGATCTTTGTAAGGCAAAAGTTGAAGTTCGCTCCTTGCATGCAGTACATACGGAAATAAAATGGCAGGGTGGAGTAGTTATGAGCTTCACGATAGGCAATCAGGTTAATCTCATGCTGCCGCTGTTGCGCCTGGAGCCTATGTTTGGCGCGTCGGTGATGGCAGACACAACAGCAACTCAGTATGATGATGATCGTCCACACTAGCCAGAACCCTGTGCAGAAAGCAAAAAAGGGAAAATCATTTTGGAGAAGTACTGATGGAATCAAAGGCAATAAAATAAATGTGAGTGAGAAATGCAGAGTTCTTTCAGACACCACCACATTTATTCCATGACTGACAATGGGCGTCAGGAAGAAAATTGTTGGCGTTAAATTGGAGATTAGGATGGCACACCAACATACTTTGTCCTACTTGCAGCTGAAGACAACCATGGTGGAGTTTCTACCCGCATCTACTATTCAACCATTTTTGATCCTACAAGTGACAAAGCAGGATTACATGATCTGCCATGAAAGATGCTACTTCCATATTTATTATAGCTTTAGTCCATCCCAAAGACAGAAAAGCTGTACTGAGATACAAAGTCTCAAACAATAATTGCATAACTTGTGGACTCAAATGCTGTCCATATGATTGGTTTTGACATGCTTCTGAACAGAGGGACCAGCCAAGAAAAGTTCTATATATGAAGCCATTGAAAGGGCCTTTTGAATAAGTGAAAAATCTACTATCATTCCTTAGGTAAGCCACAAGAGGAAGGAGATACATCCTAGAAATCTCGTTCCAGTCTATCATAAAACATGCGCTAACTACAATGACTAAAACATTAATTATATGAATTTGTTACCATTTTGAAGAGGATGTGTTACTTTACATTTTGTGTCATGGTAGTTAAACTAGAATTACAGCACTGGCAACTGGGTACCTGCAGGCAGAATCTGGACTGTGGAAGGCTGCTGCTGGGCACCAGTGAAGGTGCTTCCATGACAGGTGTCCCCCATATCCACTGTTTCAATTATTTGCAGATCTGGGGGACCCCACTCATCTGAGCTGCTTCCTGTTAACATTCATTAGTCTCCCTCTAGCGTGCAGGCACCATGCTTACACATCCCATTCTTCAGTTTAAGCAAGAATGTTCTTCAGTGTAAGCACACACAACCATGCTTGCCACTGCTGTGGCTGAACAACAAGTTACTATAATGGATGGGGAGGTGGTGCAGGGGCACCTATTTACTATATACAGGTGTCCCCCTTCTACCCGGCATTTATGTATCAGTGGAGGTCCAGAATGGAGACCCTGCAGATACATGGGAGTGATGTGTGAACTGCCATGACTTTACGTTAAATGAAAGAAGTTTAACTTCAAGCTGATGTCATGCTAGCTGAGCTCAGAAGCAGTTAGCTAATGAAGGGGAGGGGAGAGGAAACAGATGAAATTGCACTTTGTGGTTACTGTGCAGCCATATCTCGAATTCATTCCTTTAAATCAGGCGTAGTTGTTTATTACTTGCTTGTGGGGCTGAAAAGCAACATCTTCTATAATTTCACCTGTTTTTTGTTTCCCATCCACCCAAAAAGGCAAATGTTTCTCAGTTTAGAGAAACATTGGATAGAAAATTATGTTCCCATCTCCCTCAAAGTAATGAGAAAGACATCAGATTCTTGCAACCTCCCTACCAAGAATAGCCCTGGAGATCATTCCTGTTATGTCTGCACATGTCCAGTCTAAATTGGTACTAATCTTGCATCCATACAGTATGAGATGTTGAAAAGTGGTCAAGAAACCGCAACCATGACAGCTAAGGCTTTTGTTTTTGTTTTTAAAACAGGAAGAAACTTTCCTCACCAGCATGCATTAACACATGAAAATCACTGTCAGGTCTTTTCAGTTCCCTTTTGCAACATGTAAACAGCACAATATAATGTTAAGAAGGAACGACTAACAACCGCCAATTTTTGCACAAAAATTTATGGGTAATGAGAGCAATTTGGATGAACTTCTGAATGTGGGCTTGTACCTGGATGCTCAGGTGATGGCCACAGCAAGGGGTGCTTTAGATTAAGCTGATGCAGCTGCTGAAGCCTCCCCTGGACGAATCAGTTCAGGCCCTGGTTATTCATATATTGATTACAACTTGTTTGGGTTACTGTAACATGGGGATACCCTTGAAGGCCTTTTGGAAACTTCAACTCACAGAGAACACTACTGTTCAATTGCGGATCAGTGTGAGGGCAGGGTGATCTTATCACACCAATGTCCTGCCATCTATGTTGGCTGCTGGTATGCTTCCTAGTGCAATTCAAGCTGCTGGCTCTAATCTTTAAGGCTCTAAAAGTCACCTTGAGTGCCCCTGACTTGGGGGCAATAGTATCTCAGTGACCACCACCAAGAAATTGTCTGGGCCTTTATCTCTTATGTCACCACTGGTAGAAACTTGTTCAGTGGCAACAAAGAAAGAGGCCATGTCTGTGACGGTGTCCAAGTTGTGGAACTACTTTAATTCAGAATCATCCTAGTTTCAGTTTCAGCTGGCTAAATAACCTTGTTTTGCTTGGCCTTCTGCTGTCTTACTGTTTTTAAGGGGATACCCTCACTAATATGTCTGCTGCTGTTACTGCTTCACTTTTTTCCCCACTCTGTTAGCTTTTCTTTTTAAAAAAATATATTCAATTCTTATTGCAAGCCACTCTGAGTACCTCCCTGTTGGGAGGCAAAAGCACAGGATAAACATCTTTTGAGAAATAACACAGTTTGGTGTGCAAATTCAGCACTGGCTCCAAGTACAAGCAGTATTTTTTCCTTTTTCTTTTAAAGAGTCTAGACCAGGATTCTCCAAACCTTGACTCATGGGCCAGATACGGGCCGCGTGAGCAGTGCTTACTGTTCTACATCCCTCTGCCCAGATCAGCTTGAAAGAAACACAGCACCCTAGCAGAACAGTAAATGCTGCTTGGGATGTGGAGGGCTTTTTTGAGACACAGCAGTTTCCATTTTCGAGACTGCGAGTCTAGATACTTACTAGATTCGACAAAAGCAGTTGTATGAAAGTTTCATCAATAACATAAATACCTGAGCATCTTACTGAAAAATCTGCACCTCTTCCCCACGACCAGCAGCAGCAGAATTATTCAGGGCATGCCAATCTATGCATGCATCCATACAGTATGGTTGTTTTGTTTAGTGGTCTCCAAACTGCATCACAAGATTACCTCTCCAGGTGTGGCGCGTGCAACGTTCTGCGCTGTAGCCTTCCCTTTTTAGCCATTCCTCTTAGAAACTTGCACCAGACAGCTGCTTCTGCTGCCTGTCACCCCAGCAGGCTCTGCACCCTGATTTCTGGGTAAAAGCAGCTGCCCAGCAAGGGTTTCTGAAAAGATCAGCTGTGAAAATGGGACGTTGCAGTGCAGAAAGCCTCCACCACCAAAGCGCCCGGATGGGTAATCTTGCAACTCCAGATTCCACCCACAGGCCGGAGTTTGGAGGCCCCTGGTTTAGCCAATCAAGGGAATGCTGACATGACACTAAATTCAGTGCCTAAATGACAACTCTGTAGATGATTGGGGGTGCACACAGCCAGGCTAGCAGCTGTCTCACTGCCACTCACTGCAGACTTCTCAACAGGCAAAGGACAGCTGCATTAACTAGAAGATTACTACATATGAGACAGAACCTTGGAACTATTTTGGCCAGGTGGTCACAAAGGTACAAACTGCTAAATACAATATTTTCTATAGTAACTTTCTCCTGGGGGGGGGGGGACCACAAAAAAATATTTAATCACCAGAAAGAAATTTCCATGTTTCCCCAATGGCAAAAGTTCAAGAAAAGATCTCATTGAGGGAAGCGCCTTTTATTCTCTGCAAAATGAGAAAACATGTTTTTCCCTTTAGAGTTCAAGAGCAGAAACAGTTCACTGTAAACTTGGGTAGCTGCCACTGCTTTATTGGCAGGGAAACACACTAGAGCCAAGCCAAAATATGAAGCAAACCATTTCTCCATTTGCCTGAAAAGGTAACCAGAAAATAGCCCACATGGAAAGAAGCCCACACAGGTTAGGGTGGGGGGATTCAATGGATTAGGGTAAAGGTTGCGACTTTTTTTCCTGTGGGCAATTCTTGTGTGGGCTTCTTTACATAGAACCATATAAAAAGTGTGTGTTAGGTGATGGTTTCAAGCTATTTGGTCCCAGAGAAGGTGAAGTGGAACCATTTTGGTGACCAGTACAGAGTGAAGGTGACATAGTTGCTAAGAGACTGTGCTGTGAACTGGCAAGTTCCTAGATCAGTGGTTCTCAAACTGATGGGTTGCAACCCATCAGCCTGAGAGCCACTGCCCCTTTCCCTTTAAGGGGTGGGGGCAGGGGGAAACAGCTACACAGTTTCCAGGATCACACCACTGCGCAGGAAGGGGGGTTGTTTTTAACTTAGCTGCTACCAGGGCCTCGGTGTGTGTGGGGAGCTCCGCGGAGCCCTCGGCAGGCTCCCCACAGTTTGTAGAATGTAAAAAAAGATTGTGACCACTTCTGGGTTGCGATCTTGAAACCAGAAGTGGGTTGCGATAGTTTTTTACATTCTACAAGCTGCATGGAGCCCACATCCCTGAACCCCTTTCCCATGCAGTGGCGTGAACTCTCCCAGAGAATTCGAAAACCAGTGTCATAAATAGTTTCCCTCTGTCATGAATTAAATCACTTCAAAGGTCTTTAAGGTCAAAAGCAAAAAAGGAGGGTTAAATGTCAAGCTAAACCAACTCATTCAGTGGCTTTAAGTCATTCTCTCTCAGCACCCCCATGACAAAATGGGGATAACACTAGGCTACTTTATGAAAAGGAAGCTTGCTTATTTATCCATTAAAATAGCTATCCTGTGACATAGTCACAGTTAACTTACCCTGTAACTTAACCATAGTCACTTACCCTGCTAACTAGGTAAGAGGCACTTTTTAAGCAGGTGCTCCTCTTTTATTTAGTGGGGAGAGAGTAACTGGCCCTCCTCACCCCAGCACTGTCTTTTCTAGTGGCTGTTGGCTGTTGTTCTTTTGCATCCTTTTAGATTGTGAGCCCTTTTGGGACAGGGAGCCATTAGTTGTTCGTTTGATTTTCTCTGTAAACAGCTTTGTGAACTTTCTGTTGAAAAGCAGTATATAAATACTGTTAGTAATAATAATTAATAATAATAGTAGAGTTTAAAAACATATTTATGTCTTAATGGTCAGGGAAGCGTCAAGAGCAATCTTTCTATTTTTTTCTCCAATAAAACTTTGTTTACCAACACAAGAGTTTTTGCAGTAAATTTCTAGACACTGTGGCCGGGAAAATCCTAGTCTTTAGAGAATTCTTTCTGGTCTTTTCAGTCCTATCTAAAGCTTTCTCAGCATGCAGCAAGGGTAAATTAAAAGCATCAAATTGGGAACTTACACAGAAGTCTGTACTTCAACTACTTTTGCAATGGAAAGTTTATGTAAGTCAATAAATTTTTTAAAAATGCACATCAGCGGAATAACGAGCTGGGATGAGGTACCCTAAACTGGTGGTTCTCAATCTTATTTTTAAAAAAATTAAAAATAATTGGGGGGGAGGGAGAAATATGCCGGGGGGGGATTCTACTGTCTTCAACCCAATGAGATACGGTTTCATAGGGAGATACAATTCAAGCCTTTATCTGTTAAGTAAGGCTTATTGTCAAACAACTGCAACTATGAGGGTGTTTTGGGTGCTCCAGACACTTCAAAACAAGCACAAGCTGTGAGTAATAACTGATGCAAGGATAGAAATATCCCTGTCAGTTCCAACTTCGGTTCTGGATTCCCTTTGCTCAACTGGGAACACAGCCTTTTCCAAGAAAGTAAGAAACCAAGCAATCTGGGTGGTCTTTTTCATTAAATGGAAATGTACTGTTAGTGCTTAGAAAGACATTTCATAAATTAATTTAATTTTGAAAAAATAAAGATAAGCATGAAGGCTGAGAGAAAAAACCAAATGTTTATAACTAGCTCTTTTCTACTGTGCTTGGGTTAGATGGGATTGCCAAAATTCAGAGGTTTCCAATAGTCTTCTGTCCAAGGAAGAACCCAAGACAGAAACAACCTTTAGTAGGCCACCCTATCCTGGAACATTTGATAGCAAAGCCCATTTCTCTCGGTACGTATGAGGTTAAAAAAATGTTAGCACCAAAAACAAATCCCTTTCAAAGCATCCCCACGCTTTTCAAAGTCTAACATCTCTCTCTCTGGGCTAACCAGATGAGACAACATGTCCCTAGTGTCACAGGTCAATTAGAGCCAACAAATTATTAACGACACCAGAGCTAGGTAACCATACTTCCTCCAGATAACAAAGATCATTATTATAATTAGGAATTGCAGTGGTAATAGGAAAGATAGCACACACCACCCCCTAAGAAGGCCTTACCCGAAAGAAGGCATGACTCAGTGTGGGAGGAACACACGGGCTTAAGGACTGATTTGTTTTCAGCCTTTTCCATTTCAGAATGAGCTATTAAAGGCAGTACTATTTAATACAAACACTAACCCATTCCACAACAAGCAGTACAGGGAAAAAAAACACAAAGGAAGAAACCCATATAAAAAGACTGATTTGTAAAATCTCAGTACAAATGCATGCAGCAATACTTGCAAAGGAATCCTTCTCATCTGCAAAAGTGTAATCCAAGAAGCTATCTTGGGTAGTGATCAATCTGATAAATCTAGGCTGTCCACTCTCAGACAAACATGTAATGGCTGCTTACAATGAGTTAGCAATTCATCTGACTAAGGCCACAGCACAAAATGCTGCATAGTGTTCTCTAAAGCTGCTGCTTACATTGTGGTTAGAAGTAAACCAAAGAAGAGAGCCCTTGGAGAGCTCTCCCCCCTAAGGGATAGGGTAAACACCAGTTTACTAGCTTAAGCCATTTCTGCCCAATGTTGCACATACACAACAGGGATGAAGTGTGTACACCTGTGGGTTGGGCAAAAATGGGTTAAGCTCTAGAATTTTCCAACAATGCTCTGTGCATGTACAATGGGTAAAAATCCCATTGACCCAACTGCACAGAGACCATAAAGAAATTGCTTCTTGAACTGGGATGGTCATCGGTTGTATTCCAATATTGGGAACTTGAATAAAAGGAATTTAACTTTACAAAATGCTCATAAAATGAATCTCATCTCAGATCTGCTCTCATAAAATCTCAGTTTTCTTGTCTTAGCTTTAGTGCCCAATACCAAAGAAAATACAAGTATTAATAGATTTTGGCAACCACCTTTTCAATTTTGGTTTAGTAAGAGGTGGACAACTCATCTGGATTTAACTGTTACCTGGTTTTAACTATTGTCCATCTGCTTAATACATCATGTTCTTTAATCTTTACTTTGCCTCTTAATAACACCTCACTGCTGATTTAGCTTCCTGTTAGCTTAACTTTCAAGAAGGGGGAAGAGAGAGATCCTGTTGACAGCAACCGGTTCCATTACCCAAAACATGGAATCATATTTCATGAGACATGTCTGGCCAAGACAGATACTTTTTTGTTCCATACTGCATCCCCTTGCATGACCCACTGCAGTAAATAGATAAAACTAAATTAGCAAGTCCTATAAAAAGATGCCTAGAAACTCTCTCTCAGAAAGTGTAGTGGTGCTGGGATCCCAAGTCAGAGCAACAACTCTCAAGCTGTAACTTTCCAAAATTCATTTTGATCTGTGGAGCACAGGGCTCACTACCTAACAATTTGCACTTTTTAGGGAAGATAAAAAACACAGCCATTCACTTCCTTTCAGGTGGTGAAAATTTATTATACTGTCATGTTATTGCCACACAGTAGCTGCTTTTCTATGCAATCTGTCAAAAACATGTTTACAGAGCCTTTTCACCTTCAAAATGGAACCAAGAGACTTTGCCAAGTACTACATATGCTTAAAAGAAACATTTGGTGTTCATCATTCTCCCTGGACTCTGCCTGAAATAAGCACATGCTCACTTATAGAATAGCATGTTGCCCGAGATCACAGACCTTCTCAAAGCCACTAATTCAGAGGTAAGACTGCAGAAAGCATCCTAGTTAGCATAGAGAAGGTTGCGCACTGCAACTGATCCGTCTGCTGGGCATGAACTGAGAATGGCTTCAACTCTGGTGATAGTGCAAAGGGTCCTAGGGTAAAGCGATATGGAGTTTTGCACTGTACACCTTCACAGATTGAAGGTGGGAGCTGTCATTTTCAAATGCTCCCCTACATAATAATAGACTCCCTACAAATGGTAGAACAGCACATTGGAAAAAAAAGAGTGACATGATAACTTTCTCCCTGATATCCTAAATATGGGCTAGCTCCTACCCTTCTTCAGGAAAAGGTATGATGTTCATATCACTCAAGTAATCTTCAGTCTATTCTCTCTTTTGACCCCTGAGCATAGGAGAATAGCAAAAAAGATAGATTAGTCACCACAGTCAGTCTGGTTCAATTTTAAGATATTCATGGATTCTAGGCAGCTGGTCAAGCACATCATCATAACCACATACACAACACTAGGGCTGTAATGCATTGCCCCCGCGTGCATGGCAGTGACGTCATCACTTTCAGGTTCTCTCCAGAGGAGGGAGTGCTTGCTGCAGCACCTTCACACACACACCCCCGGTCCTTCTCTTGTGGAGGCTCCCCTTGAACGGGAGCTTCTATAGAAGAAGGAATAAGGCTGCCAGCACCTCCTCTGTAACTAGGGCAAAGCCTGAGGGGCAGTCATGCACCCCCCTTGGCACTGCACCCGGGGAAGGTGCCCCTCAGGCTTCCCCCTAGTTACACCCCTGAACACCACAAAAAGAATTGCAAAATTCTTCCAGAAATCCAATTGGGGGAAGTGTGTTGGTGATGTCAATAGCGTTGGCCATTAAGTACGCTCCAGTTCTAACTTGGTGTTCATTTCTTTACAGAGGAGGAACTGATTTTCCCCATTTCAACATGAGTTCTGCAAAAATCTGTTTTCTACAACTCAGCTCAGCACAAGAGGGAAAAAAGGACATTCACTGCTAACTGTTATATTTCTCCGAACTTGTGCTCAAAATAATGCATAATGAATACACACGTTGTGCATTCTGATCAAACACTTTCATTGTGTTTTCACAAAGTAAAGACAAAGCAAGCAGCTACAATTACTCCACATGGTTATCATTTACATGTATAGAGAACAATGATATTGCTACGTTCTAATTGCTCTTCCTATTTCCAGATAATCATCAATGGCAATCTGAGTGAATGACAATAATCTAAACTAGATGCTACCTAAACTGGAATAACTAAGGCTAAGTCTTCTTCTTGTAGGATACAGCACAGCTAGCACACTACGCAAAGTTGGAAAAAGGCACCCATTGCAACTGCTTGCCACAGTTGTGACCCAAGTAAACACCAGATTGAGGTGCGTACATTTATTCAGCTCAGCTGAAAATCTGCTCCTTTAGGGGAACTGGAACCCCATTAAGCCCTTCTACTCCAAACCTGACAGGCCACCAACTATCAACATCTCTTTTAGGTAGGGAAGGATTTAAGTTTGCTGGCCTTTGCCTGGACCCACTGACTTCAGAGAGAGAGATACATATAATTGCGTGTTATCAGTACACTGACAACAAGCTCCAAGACTTTGTCCTCCAATATTAAACATGACACATGGAATGGAACCTTGGTGCACCCCACAGGATAACTTCCCTCGGAGGGAGTTGCAGTCTCCCTCCTCCCACGATCTGGGCCCTAAATCTGATAGGCAATGGCAAGATGTATCACCCGTTTATGATACTAAAGGTTGCTAAGAAGCCCAGAAGTGTTAATAAGGAAAGACCCTTCTCCCTCTCCCCATCTATCTTCTTGTAAAGTTTCTGTACTATCTACAGGATTAAAGCCTGACTGAATTGAGTCTATATAATGGCTGCATTTAGACACAATACCAAACAATGGCCAGGCATTGTAACAAAAGGAGGGGAGCAGCTGTGTGCACTGCCCTGAACTCTTTGGAGGAAGGGCGGCATATAAATAAATAAATAAATAAATAAATAAATAAATAAATAAATAAATAAATAAATAAATAAATAAATAAATAAATAAATAAATAAATAAATAAATAAATAAATAAATAAATAAATAAATAAATAAATAAATAAATAAATAAATAAATAAATAAATAAATAAATAAATAAATAAATAAATAAATAAATAAATAAATAAATAAATAAATAAATAAATAAATAAATAAAGAAAGAAAGAAAGAAAGAAAGAAAGAAAGAAAGAAAGAAAGAAAGAAAGAAAGAAAGAAAGAAAGAAAGAAAGAAAGAAAGAAAGAAAGAAAGAAAGAAAGAAAGAAAGAAAGAAAGAAAGAAAGAAAGAAAGAAAGAAAGAAAGAAAGAAAGAAAGAGCAGCCTTGAGTACTGGACACTTCCTCTTCCCACATGGGAAAGCAGTCAGAAGTTTCTGTTCCTGCTTTGAGGCAAACTATAGCTTGTCATTTTGTATGAACCCAACAACTGCTTTACGCAAACTTCCATTTGGCGGGTTTGAAGGAAACCAATAGTCCACTACAAAGCAGGAATAAAAACTTCTAAGTTTTTCCCCTCCCAAACGGAGAATGCAAACCAAAGGTTGCTTATAACTTATCCTTATAAAAGACATACTGAATGCAATCCGATTCATTCAAGATTGCTGAGCTGAGCTGTCACCACCCACTCCAAAACCTTGGCCAGAATTTATAATTTCCAGAGAAAGACCAAAGCAATGCATATGACTCAGATTATGAGAAGGATCTATCCTTTTAAAAGATACTTACACCAGAGTTCATAATAGTAATTGCAGCACTGAGACTGTCCACAGCAGTGGCCCGTTTCACAGATATAACTCTGATTATTGATTCCCATGCAGGTTTCTTTATCCTAGAAAGCAAGAAAGAAATACATTAATGATGCTGCTTTTTTAAATGTGAGGAAAGCCCATATATTTTAGAACAGAAATTAAATATCAAGTTACTTTCAAAGTATGTATTAATCCAAGATGCAAACACCTGTTTAAAGCCATAGAGAGCCTGTGGCTTAACCTGCTAGTTCAAACTTTCAACTTTAGCAGTGGCATCGCTAGAGGGGTGCAGGTCGCACTGGGTGACGTGCACTGGGGGGGGTGACACGCTAAAATCGCAGTGGTTAGGGGTAATACTGTCATGTTATATACCATTGGATGCAGAATTTCCAGCTGAATGCAATACAAAAAATCAGAGTGAAATATCTCTTTTCTAGCAAACGTTATGGGTATAAACCTGGTGAACAAAAAATGCATGGTGCCCTATGGAAAGTGGAACTGAGCTGCATTGCGCATTTACTCATGAGTAGGTGACCCTTGCCTTAGTCCATTGGAAAGGGCAGGTTGAGAGGAATCCAATAACATCAGAATGGTCCTGACCCAATGAATGCAGCCCCCCAGAACACCTGAGAAGGAAGTCCCTCCCTCCAAGCAGACAAATGTATTGAGCCCTATGGAAAGCAAAACAGCCTCATGGTCATGTTTACTCAAGAGTAAGCAAACTTGCCTTGACTGGTGGTCAGGTCAGGCAAAAGTGGGTCCCAGTGCTAAAAGTCTGAGAACTGCTGCAATAAGGTGTTAGTAAGTTGACATCCTGGGAGGGGTGTGTGACACCACTAGTGACCAAAATCACAATTTGGAAGAATACCATCATGTTATATATCACTCAGTGCGTAATTGTATGCAGAATGTGTTCTATCTTTGTTCTATCAAAAGGTACAGCCAAAAACCAGTGGGGATGGAGTGATGGAACATCACCACGCCCACCACCTGGGGTGTTGCCCCGCCCACTGCAAGGGAGGGTGGCATGTTGGCATCCCACACCGGGTGACGCGAACCCTAGTTCAACCACTAGAACCACTGACTCTAGCTCAACCTTGTAAACTGAACGAATACCATAATTAGCATAGAATGCCCTGGTGCCATCAACAGGGATCCTTACAGACATTCACAGGGTTATTTTCACTGTTTCAGCTGAGCATACCACTTAGCTGAATTGTGATGCCGAGTCTAGAATGATCAGCTTTGCATGCTTGAGCAACGGAAGTCAACTGATATCCAGCAGATTCCCACATCTGCACACACAACTGCAAGAATGAGAGGTCTGCCAGTAGTGAATATTTCTGAATGCTCTTCTTTGTATAAAAAAGGCTGCTATGCAAGCTAGAAAACTAGAACCGCCAGCAGGTAGGTCAACTAGAAAGTTTGTCATTTATCCTACCTTTTTTCTGGCAGGCAGTTTCTTAAGGGCCCTTTTGCCCTGCATTTCAACCCTGACCTTGTTGTCTGAGCATGGAGTTTATGGAGCATGGAGTTTATCCCCTGGGGGCTGGGGATAAGAATAGGCCCTCAGTTTGGCTGTACTTGTTGTAAGAGGTGACTAAACAGCCACTAGGTAGATGGGACTTGTTAGCCTGGGAAGGCAGCTCATCTGAGAGAAGGAAAACTCTGATCCCAAACCTCCACTTCCTTGTGGCTACATCCAGTTAGGGAAAAGGCTTCATGAGTCAACCTCGAGGCAAAATCTGGAGCCAGATTCCCCGAGGCAGTTCATGGCTGCACACAGTCATGTTCTGGCAACTCCTGCAACACCGCTGGAACCAATGGTATTGGCTTCTGCCTTTCCATTGGACCATTTCAGCAACATGGAGAGGGGGGATTTGCTGCATGGGTAAGCCTATCCTCCATATCTTTACCCAGGCTTCGCGCACTGGAGAGGACACTCTGTTCCAGAATCACTATTCAGAGTGCGATACCATGGTCTTCTGAGACTGAAGGATGCCAGCTACAACATGCCCCGACTCACAGCATTTAGAAATCCTAAGCCACTTAGAATCGCCTTGTGTGCCCCATTTTCAGGTCCCCCCCCCCCCCCGAAAATGAAAAGATAATTTTTTTAGGACTGTATTTAGGACAATTATTTTGGGCTTGTCCACATAAAACCAATGGCATGACTGGATATTGCCATTACTGTACTGCCAAATATATTGAAATCATGGAGCTATTAAATGTTGTCTTTAGCATTTTAGGATGTTGTGAATCACCCATACTGTACATTTTGAACACACCACTGCTATTTCACTTAGTTGTGGATTTTTTCACTTTGTATCTAGTCCTCAAAGAATCAGAGGACACAATAATTAAATGAGTGTGATCTCGGCTCATTTAGATCAAACTAACGTTTACTGCCATGTAATCCTACCCTGAAGCGATTCTTGCCTAATTAGCAGTACATTTCAGAATAAAATAAGCTTTCCAATAAGATGGCTTCCTGGAATACTTCTGCAGTCTAGGACAGAAGCCAAATCAGACCTACTTTATCACCATTACGTAATTATTCCTGAAGGCTAGCTCTTTGAGATGAAAAACAACTGTGGCATGAAGTTATCCAACTATCCCCCTGACCTGGGTGCTACACCCAGATAAAGTGCTCCAGCAACCTCTGGCATCTTGTTTTATAGCCTTGAAAATAAAGGTATGGGTGGATTTGTACCATTATCAAAAGCTGAACAAGTTTCTTATCTAGCATGATGTACAAAACATACAGTAAGATCAAGGTGGAGGTTAACAGGAAGCAGTTAACTTCTGCTTCCTGTAACCCTGATCTAGTTGTTTTCAAGTATTCAGGCTTCTCAGAGGCAGCCTGTACGGCGCTATAAGCTTAATGTCTATAACGACCTGTAAAGCAAAAACGTCTTCATCTGGTAAGCATTTAAACAACATTAATGGGTGCATGGGGCAGCGGAGATAGGGTACCCCATATCTGTAGTTTCCGTATCTGCAGGGAGGGGGTCCCTGGAACAGATGCCCAATAGATACAGAGGCACACCTGTATTCAGTCTGGAGGTTTATCTGTAGAAAAAGTGTTAGCCATTCCTCTAGTGCAGTCAATCTTCCCGTGTCTGCCTGTATCTCAGCAGCACTTACCTGCCATCATAGGAATGGGGAGAACCTATAAGGAAGATTCTGAACTCATGAACTAAGAAGTGAAAAATGGATTTGGCTTATTCTGTATGAAACAAAGCTCATGGATAAATACCATTATGGGAAGCGACATGGGGTTTGCATCCAAATGCATACATCTGTTGGGAACGTCAATTTCTACTTGGAGTTTTGCATAATTATTCTGTGTTTTAGCCTCTACAATACAATACATCAAGAAGTAAAGGAACATGCTTGCACTTGACCACTATCAAAACTACAAGGCAAGGTGTTCTTCCAAATGTCCAACATAAAAGAAAACAAGTTAGCTGTAGCAGCGATACTAAAACAAGCTTTTAGAAGTTAAAAACCCTTTCACACATCCAACCACCCCAAATGAAAACTTTACAGTTTCTTCTGAAGACATAATCCTGATATTGGATCATTCAAACACAGCAACAGATTCTGTTTATACTAAAGGAGACTCACTCTATTTTTGGATCCAAACACATGGACATCAGCATGAACACTCCCACCAACACCCATCACCTCAGTTGGAGTTATCACGCTCCACAAAAAGCCAGACATCTGGCATCATTTTCAAAGTGCCCACATAAAAGTGCTAAGAGAGTTTCTAAAAGTAGAAATGTCTCCTGCATCATCTTACACAGCAGAAGGGACACTCCTCCATTATATCCAAAACAAGCTCAAAGAAACCACGTGGGCTTTAACAGCAGCTTAAGCACATGCTGAAATCATCTCTAGTCTGGAAAACAATGTGCAAAAGTAGGACAGCCAGATTTGTACTCACACATTCAGAACAAATTTCTTCTCTAGACATCTCAGATGCCAACTGGGAAGGTAGTTGAAATTTGATAACCACTACTATTCTATATTGGATTAAGGCTGTCTGTGGCACATGAGATACCAACTGCAACTGCATTCCCTTTTACTTTTAAAAAGTAAGGGTAAAAACAGAGTAAGGAAAAAAGAACGCCCTGAACAATAAACAAGGCAGTCACATTCTGTACTGTCCAGACCAGCCTTGAACATCTGCCAACAGTATATGACAAAACACTTTTGCAAAGAAGCCAGTAGGATCGGAACTGATGATGGGAGGATTCTAGAAAGAAGCATCTACAAGGAATAGTAACATTACTATAGCTCTCTTCACCATCCAAAACAAATCGCTTTTTGAAAGAAGGGCCAACTCTTATTCTATGCAGAGACAAATCCAACAGGGAGCTGCAGCCAGCTGCTAGACATGTATACCTAAGAGACTCCTAAAACGCCCATACACTCAACGTTTTTCAAGAAACTCTCACTACATCTGTGTACAGTTTTACTCTAAATGTAACTCATTTAAATTAAATTACTTTGTATGTCTCCAAAGTGCATGAAGATTTTTTTTAATCACCTATTTGCAGACTAGGAAGAAGCCAGGATGATAGGATACTACAGTTGCCAACTCTTAAGTGCTATAGTTGGATCAAGGAATTTAGGGTATATTTTATGAATGAGGTACATTTTCAAATGAACCACAGCTTTCAATGTGCTGATTATGTGGGAGAACATAGTTAAAAGTGTTCTTAGAGAAATAAAGCAGCAAAACTACTGTATCTCTGTATATTCAGATGGCACCTTGGAATCCACAAGGATCCGCCCATGGCCTCTGTGGGCTTCAGAATGAAGCCCAGAGGCAAAAAACACATTCTGAAGCTTGGGGAGCACAGATGCAGTCGCCTACAGAGGGTTCAGGTTAAGCCAAGTCTGGCTCAACGAAGGTCCAGGGGACCCATATTGAGTCAGATCTGCAGATATAAAAGCTATGGATAAACAGGTTCAAACTGTAGTACAGATAAATCTGTACATGAATACAATCAGGCTCCAGTACTTTATAGAAAGGTGTTGAAAGACTAGCTGATCTACAATACAGCTAGAGAAGTGACCTACAACCTTGAAACATATGCCTTGCACATATGCCATTTGATCAAAGAAGTCTCATGAGCATTTTCCAGAATTAGTATGGCTTCGGCCAATATGATAGTATTTGGGGTTAAGAGTGCTGGGGGGAAGGATAATTTTGGTTGAAGTTATAATAAAAGTTTTAGTTAATGAAATATAACATGATCTTAACAGCATTGCTTTTATGTGTCTTATACCTTTCTGTCCATACCGTATACCTACTCTGTCTATACAGATGGATGGTGAAACATCCAACTGTAGGAAATGAAGGTGTTTGGCACTGAGCTACTCTTGAATCAAGGTCTCTATTTTCATATGGACTCGTGGCTACCATCACGGCAGGCTTAAATAATGTGTGAAAGGGTTTATAATAATGTGTGAAAGGGTTTAAATAATGTGTGAAAGGGCAGGAGGTCTGGTCTAGAGGGTAGAGCCTCCATTGCCTGAAGATTAACATCCACAAGGTCGCCAGTTCGAGGCCACCGGCACCGTGCGACCTTGAAGCAGCTGGCAAGCTGCAGCTGAGCTGTTCCATCTGCTTGGAGCGTGGGAGGATGGAGGCCAGAATGTTAAACCAGTTCGGAGTGTAACACCTTGAATGTAGTGGTTCTTGAAAGAAAGTACCTTCTTTCAATTTGTAAAAATCCCTGCGTGGATTTAATAAGCCTGCCTATGTAAACCGCCTTGAATAAAGTCTTGAATAAAGACCAAGAAAGGCGGTATATAAATACTGTATATTATATATTATTATTATTATTATTAATCATGTAAACAATCCTGGCAGTAAGTTGGGGAAACAATATTTTTGGGGTGCTAATTTAGTGTGCAATCCAATAGTAAGTTATCTTGCAGGGGTTCAACTCTCAGGCTGCACATAGCCAGAGAATTGTACTGAAGTATCTTCCAATACACTAGTCCAGTGTTTCTCAAACTGTGGGTTGGGACCCACTAGATGGGTCGCAAGCCAATTTTAGGTGGGTCCCCATTCACATCATTATTTTATTTTTATTATATTAGACTTGATGCTACTATGGTATGACTGCATTTGGGGAAATGTTGCAGACCTGTACTTTTAACAAGCTACTATGTATATTCTTTAAACAATGATAGTAAATGGGACTTACTCCTGGGTAAGTGTGGGTAGGATTCAGCCTAGAATTGTTAAAAATTTTCCTGCTTGATGATGTTACTTCTGGTCATGACATCACTTCCAGTGGGTCCTGACAAGATTTCTCATTCTAAAAAGAGGGTCCCAGTGCTAAATGTATGAGAACCACCGCACTAGTCTAACTGAATCATGCAGCATAGCTGCTCTGAGCAACAAAATGTCAGACATTTAGGATTGTACCATGAGCACATTCAGTATTCATCAGCTATCTCCAGAGGCATATTGTTCTATAGCTAATTAAAATGCAGCAGAGTAGAAGTTCAACCCCTGAATGAAGACAAGTGGCTTTGAGACATACAGGTAGTCCTCAATTTAAGATGGGGTTCCATTCTTGAAGGAACTGTTGCAAAAAAATAATTGTGTAAAATGAACCTAGTTATATAGTGCAAGTCATTGAGTTACATTTGAGGCAATTTCTCCTCACCAGTTGCACCAATCTGTGCCTTTAAGGCCTGCATGTATTCAGCCCAGCTAGGAGAGAGACATTACAGGCACAAGAAGTTCCCCTACTGGCACCAGTGGAATGTCACGTGTGGGGCAAGGAGAAGAGAAGGGTTTGTGTGAATCCACCTCTGTCTAGCAACACTGGCAGGAAGAGATGCAAGAAAAGCAAGAATGTATTCTGAGATCAGTGTACTAGATTTGTAGTTAGGCGGTTTGTTTAGGAGCCTCTCCTTGCAAGTGAAGCCTACAATCGTATGTGTACTGTATTCAAGAGTAAGCAATATTACATTTAGTGAGCCTTGGTGCAGCGAACACTTGCATGGGCTCACACTGTACATCTCTCGCTTGCTCTCCTCCTCCTCTCTTCCTTAAGCGGAGCTGCAACATTGGAGTCACACTTTCTACACAAGAGCAACCCTTTTTGAAGTTTTTGCCCTTCTGGCTTCAAAACTGTCATTTTTGTGTGCTACTGGAACTCGTGCTCCAACAGCGCAAAACCCAGGCTGCTGAGCTCCTGCTGCAAGCAGACTGCAGCATATGCAGCAAAGGTCCTTGTCAGCATTGATAAATTGGTGATGGAGGTAGCAGCGTGTCACGGGTGGGGCAGGAGCAACTTGTGCCAAGATGCTATTCCCTCTTTTTGAACCCCCTCTGCCCCTTTTCTCTCCTTCAACTTACATCAGCAAAGTGCCTGATATATGCCCAAGGAGACCCATCAGGCAGCCTACCAGGAGCAAATATATTTACTTACATGGTAAGTAGCATACAGTTCAAAAGTTAATATTTTTACTCACCTCCTGCAGACTGACTGCCTTGCACCACCACAGCATGCAAGACAGCCTCTGCTGGCATAGCTGCATGCTATAAAGCAGTGGGGATAGGCGTAGGCAGTAAGCTTCCTTATTGGTATTAGACAGTCCACAATACGACTTCCTTGACTTATACTCCACAAATTATATTCTTCTCCTATCTTAAGAACTTGTACTTGCCAAAAATAGTTATCAAATCAACAATCACAATTTTGCAAAGTAAGCCTATGTAAAATACACCTTCGATTAAAGCTAAGACAAGACACATTTTAAGATATACAGGTTGTGCATCGTTATCCACTTTATTCCATTCCGGAATCTCCAGTTAATTAAAAAAATCAGTGGATACCAAATCAGTGGAAAAATAGCTTTAAGGACCCACTTGCAGGTTTCTTGCTCTGGTGTATATGCTATACTGCATTCAGCCACAAGACAGGTGGCTAAATTATTCCATTAGATTCCATTATTCTCCCGTCTAGTGGCAGAATGCAGTATAGCATCTATACCAATGCATTCTGGGGCAACAACAGAGGAGCAAGAAACCTGGAAGTTGGGCCTTTAAACCTGAGAAACTTGCAACCGGTGCAGCCTAACGGGACAAAGGAAGGAAATTGGATTTTGGTGCTTTTTCCTTGTTACAAGGCATTTAAAGGTGGACCCCAGTATCTGTGGCAAGTCAAATCAGAGGACTTTAAAACACTGGATACTGAGGTCCCATCTGTATAAACTGTATAAACTTCAATGATCAATCCTTAAGTGTGAAACCATTTCTACAATACAGGCACCTTGTTGCTTAATGTTACATCTATTCCTTTTTACAAGTATATAACAAGGCTCTTATAACATTATATAACAAGTATATAACAAGGCTCTTATAACAGAGGATGCAGGGGGAAGGGGAAGAGAGGGGATCTCCTTTTCTGTCCCTCCACTCCTGCTTCATCCCCTGGGGGCTGGGGATAAGAACAGGCCCTCAGTTTGGCTGTACTTGTCGTAAGAGGTGACTAAACAGCCACTGGGTAGATGAGACTCGTCAGCCTGGAAAGGCAGCTTATCTAAGAGAAGGAAAACTCTAATCCCAAACCTCCACTGCCTTGTGGCTACATCCAGTTGTGGAAAAGGCTTCAGGAGTCAACCTCGAGGCAAAATCAGGAGCCGGAGTCCCTGAGGCAGTTCGTGGGTGTATACAGTCATGCTCTGGCAACTCCTGCGACGTCGCTGGAACCAACTGTATTGGCTTCTGCCTTTCCATTGGACCATTCCAGCGACGTGGAGAGGGGAGGATTTGCTGCATGGGTAACAGCCTATCCTCCATACCTTCTTTACCCAGGCTTTGCGCACTGGAGAGGACAATCCAACTTCGACATACGGCGTCGGCACAACACAGGAAGCAGCAGTTACCAGTTATAAGTCTTCACTCAATTGGCATAGAGCATGATGCCAGGGGCTGCTTCCGACGGTGGGAGAGATCATTGCCTCTCATTGGGCAGCTACCGCCCGCCTTAAGCTGGGCAGTCCCCAGTCAGTAAGGTGTTGCCTTGCCACGGTCCGTTAAGGGATTGTCGCTCCCGAATTGGCCTTTTCAGCCACACTAGACGCTGTTCCAGAACCACCTTTCAGAGCGCGATACCATAGTCTTTCGAGACTGAAGGTTGCCAACACACAACAAGGCTCTTCATTATTCAGCACATTTTCCAAGTAACTATGCAAGCAACACAAAATGCCATTGTTGCTAGTGAGTTGCAATGAACATGTTTAAAAAAACTTTTCAAGAAAGAGTGAAGAGTGTGAGCCTTTCCCTTTCCTAGATGTTCCAGTGGACACGCTACTCGAAAATTAAATACACCTTTTGGTATATTCTTTCTAGACAAGGCTCTAATATTATAAGGGAAACTGGGCTGATCTGGGGGGGATGGGTACATGCCCCCCCCCCCCGCAAACTGTCACATCAGCAGACAGCAAAGACAGACACCAGGAAAACGCCCTCTGGGCAGAACTGAGTTGGAATGGGAGCCCAGGCCTACCTGGCAGGTAGATCTGGGCTCCAAGTACAGGTGGAACCTGGTTGACCTGGGCTACCTGCCTGGTTGACCTGGGCTCTGGAGTTAAGGTAGTACTCATAGTTCCCCCAAACACAAACAGTAGATTCGCCCCTGAACTGTAGTGATACTGACACCACCACAACCAGAAGTAACAAAGCATTATTAATACTTTTATGAATAGTTATTTCAAAACACACATTCTATCTTATATGTATACTAGGCAAGCAGGGAGGTTAGTGCTATTCCATCCTCAAAAGACAAATTCCATACCAAGCAAGCATTATATCCACTTCTGTTATATCTGTCAGTTCAAACGGCTTGACAATATCATCGCCATATAAACAGAGATTTTTTAGAAGAGCTATTCAGTTTAATTATCATCCATATTAACAGTAGCAGGGATCAGCATAAATCTTAAATTGTAGCTTGCTTGGGGTAGTGAAGGCTCCCCACAAATACAGCATGAGAGATGGCTAGAAAGAACCAAGGTGAGGACTGAGGTGAGGATGTGGACTTTTTTGTAGCAGAAAAGGTAGAGATGTAAGACTTTTAAAGTTTTTAATTTTAAAGTCATAAATACCCCAATTTTTCCAGAAAAAATGGAAATTTAAAAAATGCAATAGTTATTTTCATATCAAGCTTAAACTTTAGCAGAATGAAATGCATCATTTAAAACTCAGCATACAAAATTATGCTATTGGTCATATATATGACATTTATATTATGCACACATGCCGTTAAGTATAAAAGCTTTTTATATTACAAGCACACCGACAAAAGAGCTGCAAGTGGCTTACACATATGTATCGGTTTTTGCCATGTGGGAAGTAGGAAAAAATGAGAACAGAAATCACAAATTTTATGACAAGTGAAAGGAAGTACTTATTATTTAGACAGAAATTGTCTCATACACTCAGACTTAAGAGACTCTGCTAACAACCTATTTGGACATAAACACTGAAAATTCTGAACACTCATCATGCACATTGTACAGCATATTAATGGTGAACAAAATGAGTTATAAGCAATAAGCATATACTGTACTTGAAAATACCAGCATCGCAAATCTAATCAGAACCAGTTTCTCAAGATTAGCTTCTAAATCTGAGCTTTCATTTTTATCTTCATGGACTTCAAAAAACCTAGTGATCACATGAATTGAGACAAGCTCCTGTTCTTTTTCACATTTCAGCTCATTTCTAGATTTGGTGTGACTTTGGTGTGACTATTCCAGACACAGACCCTTTTCTTTCACATAATTGCAGAAGACTGATGAACCTGAAGCAAGCAGACTCTGAACCTCTCTGTTGTACAGAAGCCTTGCCATCATAATGCTGGAGAAATATGCTTAACAGAGCCATAGACTTCACTCCCAGAGCACATTCCTGAAGATGCTCTGTATACTGCACTATTGGAAAAGACCTTTTGAACATGGAGTCCTAAATGTGTTGCCTATTTGCTAATGCAGTCAGAGCAGCAGCAGTGCTATTGTCATTGACTTAAAGCCCTTGAATACAAGAGATTTACGGCAGCATGAATTGGCTGGCAACAAAATTCTTCCTGTTTTTGAATGAAGTCTTAACCTTTCCTTCTTCTTTACTTGTAAGTGGAGATATGCTTACCTTGTCAAATCTGCTTGATTTCATTTATGAAAAAAGTTGAGAAATGCCTGACAAGAAGACATTATCTGATTTAGATACAATGATGCCTGAAGAAATCGGCTATAAAACCTTTAGGGAGCTCTGCACCTGAACCCAGAAGAGATCTTCATCAAGAACAATATTCCTTACACTTCTGACTACAGGTTGAGTCTCATTATTGGTGAGGGTTCCCTCCCAAGAACTCAGTGGATGGCAAAAAGCACTATAGCAAATCAATTTAAAAAACAAAGTCTCTGCTCCCATGATTTAAAAACAGCCTTGCTGACCATTGTAATGCACACAGAGGCCATTAGTCTCTCTCCAGGAGCTTAGGTTTCACTAGGAGGCAACAATCCCTCCCTTCACCAGGAGCCCCAGCAAGGGGGAAAATATGGAGAAGGTGATAATCGCTACCATTTAGCATTCTTTCAAATGCTCAGGGGGAAGGGAGGAGTGAAACCTGCAGAGAGAATGATTGATGGATTGGCTGCCCTCTCTGGCATTATTAAAGGACTGTTTTCCTTTAATTTAAAGGGCCCTTCTCATCAGCTTTGAGATAGAAAAATCTGTGGATACTTAGGTTATACCTGTAAACACTTGCATGGCTGTCTCTCTGCAACAGTAAAAAGCAGTTTTTTAAACTGTGATTTTAAAGGGGTGCATTTTTCCCCTTCTCATCAGCACAATCCTCCTTGTTTGCGGGGGGGGGGGGGGGTCATTCGTATTGAGTCAAATCAGTGTATAACAAGGCTGGACCTGTATTTTCAAAAGGTAACTTTCTTAAAGAGCTTCTTTAATTTTTACAAAACTTTTAAGTGAGATTACCATGACACCCCACCTATTTTTACTACAAAATTTGAGTTCACAATTTTATTCCTCCTATTTGATGCTTCTTAAACATTGCAGCTATATTATAAATAAATTTTACATAATTTATAACTCCTTTTGCTCTCCTGTAGATCTTTTCCAGTGTGTCCAACTTCATGAAATCATTAAGCAGGCTTAGGCCATGGGAGTCCTAAATCTTCATCCTACTGTAGCAATAGGCAGGCATTTATTCATTAGGATTATTTTTATGGATATTTACTCATTATGATGAACCCAGGGATCACATTCTGAAGTCAGAGCAGAAGGCAATAATCAAGCGGAGTCAAAAGTACCTTCAACTCTGAAAAAGATACTGTCTCTTTAAAAACAAAAATCTCACTATGAGACACACATGGGAACTGAGACTGCTGAGAGAACAGCAGATTCATTCTCCCATCTCAGGCTCATGCCAGAGTACTTTGTGTGTTTTGGGGTTGCTGCTAGCCCTGCTCCTTTCTTGAATCAAGGTCTCATATCCAATGAGATACTGGGCTTTGGACATGCTTGGAAGTTCATGTGCTTCTAAGCACCTCTGAACATGTGATGTGCAACTGCAGGGACAAGCCCCATGTATTTCTCAATCCACACTCACTTTTTCAAAAGTTATGCCTATCCCTCCCCATCCCAACTTGTGGGCCCCTGTCTACAGAATACTGACACTTGCAAAAAAATTTAGTTGGACTACTTCTTATCTGCAAGCTTTTCCTTAAAGTATTCTGCCTTGGGCTTCTTGGAGAAACAGAGGGAGACAAAAAGTGATAAACAAAGCAGAACCCTTGCACTGGCAACTTTATCAGACAATTAAGCAGTGTGTTCAGTGAATAACTCAGAAGGTGAGAACATGAACACCATTCTTTAAAAAATCCTTTTCCAGAAGGAATGTTTGCAACAGTGAGTCTGGTGTTCTAGTCATAGGGCTATCAAAAACATCTTCAGAAATGCAAATTCAGCAATAGTAAGACTAGTATAATGGAAGAACATCTTCCTGAATGTTCTGTTTAAAGAGGGAACACAGATTTCTGTTCCAGGCCTTTAGCCAGAGTAATTCCACAACAAGTTCAAGTTAGATGAGAAATCCAAACATTACTACTAGTACTATCCATTTAAAAAGCAAACAGTGGCTAATGAAACACCATTAGAAGCAATGTACCATTAACAATATAAACTTTGGTCCACTGACCTATTCAAATCCCACTTTTGGGGAGTAGTGTATACACTTGAGGAACTGGGAGTATTTATCACTTTGGAACAGGGGTGCCCAAACCCCGGCCCTGGGGCCACTTGTGGCCCTCGAGGACTCCTAATCAGGCCCTCAGGGAGCCTCCGGTCCTCCGGAGACTCACTGGAGCCCACACTGGCCTGATCCAACTGCTCTCAGCTTGACAGCCAACTGTTCGACCTCTCGCTTGAGCTGTGCGATGAGGGCTCCCTCCACTGCTCACTGTTTCACATCTGTGATGCAGCAGCAGCAGCAAAGGAAAGGCTGGCCTTGTTTTGTGCAAGGCCTTTTATAAGCATTCAGCTATTGCAAGACGTTCATTCATTAATATAAGCTCCATCTCTAATATATTCGTTTATGTAAATTTATTCAAATTTCAAATGTAAATTAATTCTTTTTTTCCCCAGCCCCCCGACACAGTGTCAGAGAGATGATGTGGCCCTCTTGCCAAAACGTTTGGACACCCCTGCTCTGGAAGATAGAATACTATGCCTTAGCAATCTGATCACTACAAATTTATCACTCATAAAGCACAATTATGAATGTTGAATAGAAAACACATTGTATTCATATGGCATCTGCCTCCCAAACTCAATGCATTCTATAATTCAGGAATCAAGTTAGAAACCGTAGAGGATCTAAAAATCAAAGTAGTGTCAGTTCTTGTGGAAGGATATTACAAACAGAATTGTGTCAAATATGGTTGTGTTCTTATTATGAACATCTCATTAGTGCAGTTTCATATCAATCCTTTTTCCGGACAACTCAGTCATCCCCTTGATACTAATTCAGGGGTCAGTAACCTATGGCCCACAGGTTGGATTCAGTCCAGCACCCAAAATCATGCAATCTGGGTGTCTAAGAAGAGGAGTAGTAGGTCAGATTACATGTTAAAAGCACGCTGGCACCTCTAGAGAGAGGGGGGCATATGAGGGTAACACTTTTGTTGGGGAATGTTCTGGAGTGGTGATTTTGTCTGCAGCATCATCAATTGCACTGCATACAGAAGGTCCCAGATTCAATCCTTGGAATGTATATAGGTAGGACTGGTAAAGACCCTTGTCTGAACCTTATTCTGACATAATTGTGCACAGAGCTGGCAGACTTCAGGTGGCATCCTGAATAACGCTTCTACGAATGGGAGAGACTTCCAGGTGTGAGACATGGGGCACTCACTGGGCAAGCTCTTTCCCGTTCCAGCCATCCTGGATTCCCAGGCCCACTGATCTGCTGAGACTCCATTTTTTAGAGTTGGGAGATGCTGCACTGAAAGCCTATGGGCTGTACCTTCTGAGCTCACTTGCACAGAGCTGACATACTAGAGGAGCCACCTCAAGGGGGTGGCCAGAAGGAGGAGCCCAATTGTTACATGAAAATCCCCTTTTTCCTTTTAAGTTGTGATTTTATATCTGGTTATAGGCCAAACTTCTCACAGGCCCAATTTCCAAAAACCCTGGTAAAAGTCACAAGTTTACACAAGCTCTCCATGCACACAGCAACAAAGACTTTAGCAGCGGAAGACTTTAGCAGCAAAGTCTAAAGAGTTAATTGTTGCTTAAGTGTCTCCTATGGTTGTATTGTTTAAATCAATCACTGCGTATTGTAAGTTTCCCCAGCCAAGGAAGCCAGCAATTAGACCCACTGAATTTTGCTGATATGCTGATAAGGGACTTGCTGACCCCGAACACCCTGGTGGGTGGCAGTTCACTCTCAGCTCAGCGCCCAGCCCCTCTCAAAAAAAAAAATCCTTTTAAGAGAGGACTCTGGCCACATGTTCACTCTCTCTGGCTGCCCCTCCAAGGCAGAGCTCCTCCTCCATAGGACTCTCCACCCCCCATACAACTGCTTTTCAAGACAGGTAACTATATCTGCATCTGAACCTTTTCCCTTCCCCCCCTTTTTTTCTCCCCTTCTCTCCCCATCTTTAGTTAGCAACTGGGTTATGCAGACCAGGGACCCCTAAAATCCTTCCCTAAAATCTTTCCCTTTTTCTAATCTTCTCGGATGCACCAAATACACTCCACATGCAACCACCATAAGCTAGGTACACTAGATGCAAGTATTAGGACCAAGGCTCATCATTTTTCATGTGCATTATGTTTACCTGTGTGCTTTGTAATAAAAATATAATCTTTTACTGAAAGTTATCTTTCTCTCAGTCTCTTCTCAAGCTAAAAGGGAATTTCTCTGCATTACGCCATCTTGTTATCTAGCCTGTGATCCTGAAGTTCCAAAAGGGTAGTGTACTAATTCCCCTAAACCAAAACAGTCCTTTTTGGTAACACAATGACCCTCCGGTAGTACTGGCCTCAGGAAGGAGATGAGAGATACTGATGCCTCCACATGTCCACAGAGGGGGACTGTGTAGGCACTGATAGAACCACACAGATCAGGGCAACACATCACCTAATGATCAGATTGGCCTGGGAGAAGTGATCCACAGGAGGGCTGGTTGCATGTATGAGCTGGCTCCCTAAATAAATGAGACAACAGATCTCAAGCAAGAACCTGGTAAGCTGTTTTCAGGGCCCCAGCCAGAAAGGCAAACATGGCCCACCCATGGGCAAACATGGCCCATCCATCAAGAGCTTTCCCCTTGCAATGTCCTCGGGTGGAGCAGTGACATGTGCTCATCATTTACGCAGCACAAAACTTTATACTGGACAGAACAGAATGTAGTCGATAGAGATCCATAAAGGCAACAGCATATACAATATTATCCAATTCTAAAAAAATTTAGTTTTTTCTGTTTTCTATCAAACACTATATATGTTTCATAAAAGAGTTTTCAAATAGAAAGATATCAGTTTTATTTTCAGATCAAAACAGACTGTTTTAAAAGTTTACACTTCCTGCTAGAGGAGCAATGCAGGCTGAAACATGTAGAACTGGAACCAGGTTTGCCTCCTGACCAGTTTAAAGTGGCCTAGCAAACTATGTGGCTGCTTGATTCCATGGTTCAGATTGAATGTTAAGTAATGGAAATTTTAAAATCTTGCACAAGTTTTACACACACACACAGCAAATGAGAAGTTTTGGAAGGAACAGCAAATGTAGCTGGGCTTTGGAGAGAGTGAACAATAGACAAGAGTAGAGGAGCCCAGCCAACAAGGAGCACAGAGGAAAATTCGCTTGAGGAATATGCGGAAGCAAACGCCCAAGGCGGCTTACTAAGCTCCATTACAAAAGTAGAAACAGGTAAAAAGAAAAATACCGAACAATGCATTAAAGACATTAGTTTTAACAATAAAACAGGGAAACATAAAAACAAGACAAAGGAAACCTAATAAATACTGTTGATCCAATGGGAGAAGCAAATTAATCTAGTGTGTCAATCAAGTCACAGCAGGATTTCAGAGGCACAGAGGGCAAGTAGTTGCCCAGCAGCCAAAAGTCAGACGGAAGAGGTAGGTAAAACAAAGACAAGTAACCAAACTGGTTTCCAAACACTGGATTGTCTTCTCTAATCAGTAAAAGAGATTGACCATCATTGTAATGGGCTTGACTTGTTGTACAATAGTCCAGCAGGAGACCAACAAAATATCCTATAAAGAGGTCCATCGATTTAAATAATTTTTAGAGTTACATAGTTATCTGTTGCCCACACTATTTCAACTATACTAGAGGTTGGTTTCGACAAGGCCAAATGTCTCAGAAAAAACTTCTGACAAATTTCAACTTTCCTCAGGAACCCTAACATATTCTTCTGAAGCAGAATTGTTTCAAAGTAACTGAAAAACTTCCAACAGCTCTTCCTTTCCCCTAAGAATATGACCATATCAACAATCCAGTTTTATTTAGGACTTTACAAATAACCTGAAGTCTAGCCCGCTTGGCACAAATGTGCTGATGGTTACTGCACTCAACTGCAAAAGGTCATTGTACTAGAGGTTGGTTTTGCCTCAATTGTAAATTAGCCCTTATAGAAGACAAGAGAAATAGATCTGGGTTGGGAGGGGAGGAGAAAAAACAGGTAAACTAAAAGCTAAATACAACAGTTCCTTGCTGTTTACAGAGGCTTTTTCTTTTTAAATTAAAAAAAAACTGACAATATTCAATTGGAAAACATACTGTGTGCATGTGTCTTTAGGATTAATGCAAGGTACAAATATACACACAAGCCTGCACATTTCATGGGCTCTTTTCCACCTAATAATTGAAGGGGAGATATATGCAAGTAATAAACACTGTATATTACATTGTTCCTAGAAGAACAGAAAAAGTTAGCTAGGTTGTAAGTGGAAATGGATCCTAGATCAAAAGAATTTCAGACTTGGTACCAGCTGGCAGTGTCTTCCGTCCGCCAGGGAGCAGTCAGTTCAGTTGCCACCATTTCTCATTCCAGGTTTCCTTAGCAGTTACAAGTGAGCAGTGTTGAAGACTCCAATACAAATTCAGAAAGAGGTTTTAAGTACAATCTCATCAATAACCAAACTGAACTTCAGATTATTGGTTTTTATTTCTGTTTTTAAAGCTGGTTTTACTCTGTCAGACACACAAACAATGTTCTTAAAAAGAAAATAGATAGTGTAGTGTACCACATCCAAGAATCAAAAGTGAAAGCCACAAAACTAAAGATAGAGAGGCATATTTGTGATGATTCTTACTCCAAAACACAAGTTTGTTTCCTTATCTGCACCACTGTTCCTTGTTAAGAAATGAATTTTTTCTCCCAGCGTGCGCGCGCACCCCCCCCCCCCGGATGGGTTTTTAGCAGAGTGGTTCACTTGATAAGGCAAGAGAAGATGTTCTTTTAAAAAACCTCATCACACACACTCTCCACCCAGAACAGTACAGCAAACAAGTCAGAAAGAAATTACCTGCCGCAGGCCCAAAAGAAAAGGCATTCTGCATTCTCATAATCCACACTAAGGGTTTAAACCAAGGAATTTCTGAAATCCCACAATAATCATTTCCTCATCTGATACAGACAGGCTGCATCTGCAATTCTATTTAAACCAGGGCTTCCTTGGCTGGGAATATTCAGTAAACAGGGTCCCAGGACTCAGTGCGCACTCGCTCAGCCTCTCTCTCCCCCCCTCCCCTCCCCGTGACCAATCTCAGAAGCAGCAGAGCTGTTTGCCAAGCGGGGAAACAGTATCAGTAGCAGCCCTGCAAAGGGGGGAGCATCACACAGCTGCTGATTAACAACTGAAAGAGGTCTACTGCATAGAAGAAAATGCACAGTAGTTAACCAAACTGTAAGCATTTAAACAAAACACTGGAATAATGCAAAAGCTTTCTTGGTTGTTAATTTGACTACTCAAAACAAACAAAATTGAAACCAAAAAACTTCTTAGTTGTATTTAATCATGGGGGGGGGGGGGTAGAGAAGCTCACTACAGCTTTCTCTTTCAAAAAAATTCCATAAGCTCCATGATTTTGATTTATAATGATAATGATAAGCTTGATTTTCATAATGAAATCAAGTGGTTATGGTACAAACAAAAAGATACTGAGCCATTCATTTCACACCAAGAATTATGGAAAGTGTTCATTTACAAACACAGGCATTTCAAACAAGTGCCAGGTTTTTTCATCCTGGCTTGACTTCTGTTCTCCCATCAACACACTTCGAACAATCCATGTGTCAAAAGGTCGCCAGACACCTAGGCTGTTTTGTATTCCATGAATTCCAGCTCAGAGTTTTATCCTTCAGGAACACCTCCGCTATGCTGTTACTTTAAACAATTATATCCTGCACTTCCCTTCCCATCAGAGAAATGTTCAAAGCTACATATGACACACACACATTCAGATACAACCTAAAATAGCAAACAAAAAACCCCATCAGCAGAACACTCTACCACAACCTCACAAGTGATCACACACTTTGGCCAGTGCCAAAACCAAACCAAGCATGGACTCTAGCCTTATCTCCGATGGGAAGGAGTCCCACATCTTGGGTGCCACCACAGAGATGGCCCTATCCCACACCACTGCCAAACCCATTGGCAGCAGAACATATATAAGAACCCTCTCAGATATGTCAGGAGGTGGACAGTTTTACATTCACCTTCAGATACTCTGAACTCAAAGCCTTTTAGGGTCTTGAAGGTTATCAAGACTTACTGATAAACAGTGCAGAATATTGATAACCACATGCATCACCATGTACTTTTGCTATCATTACTGCAAGACTGTTGATCACTATCATCAACAGAATAGTGCTTAATATTTCCTGACAAGCATAGGCAACAATGACAGACAGAAGAGTACCTTACTCAAAAACCTGCTCTAAGGAGTCATGGGAAAATTTTTAAAGGGATGAAGTTTCCTAGCTGTTATGGGTACCATTATCTTAATCCCATACTGAACCCCAGTTTACTGGTTGATGGTCTTGAAAGTCTCACATGATCAGGAGCCCCAGAAACAAGAAACAAGCTCCCAGTCTTAAGAGGCACTATCAAGAATCTGCTTTCTGTCACAGATCTCTTAATGTTAGAAATGGTCTCCTACAAACCTACTGCATTTGAGTATTCCAATATTCTCATATGATAGCCTTTGAAAGTCTGTCCAAACAACCGTTTTTGTAGGCATACAGGGACACATTTTTCTGTCTAACTGGAAGGAAAAACATGTCCAGGGAATTCTTTTAAGATTCTTATCTCCCCACCACACCTTAAAGAGAAACACTGTATAGGTGCAGGGAAAAGAAGTTCAGTAATTTCCAATTAACATAGTATAAGAGAAGTTAATCATGAAAGTCAAAAGTATCATTAACAAACATTCCAGGTGGTATAAATTGAAAAATAAGACAGAATGCAGTGAACAGTTTAATTTTAAAAAGTACAGCATCAGTTGCCTGTTTGTAAAATAAGAACCCTCTGAAGTTAGTCACTATTCCTGCTAGGCTGAGCATGATGAAGATTTATGCAGTACTTCTATTTTATAAAATGCCTTTCAAAAATAAGCAGTAGCAGTAGTAATACTGTCTAATATTGGGATTGATTGTGTTCAATATAAAATAAACTTCTGATTACATGTTCTCCATAGGCTTGTGCTGTTTCTTGCAATTATGACTGTTTACAAGGAATTGCCAAACATTCTGCTAAAGGTTGCATGGTAGCTAAGCAACTGACCTGCAAAGCAGGTCTTCTTCAGTTTGAATCTTACTTCTGACAAGCACTCATTGGTGGTCTTAAGCAAGAACATAAGAACAGCCCCACTGGATCAGGCCATAGGCCCACCTAGTCCAGCTTCCTGTATCTCACAGCAGCCCACCAAATGCCCCAAGGAGCACACCAGATAACAAGAGACTTCATCCTGGTGCCCTCCCTTGCATCTAGCTTGTCCAATCCCCTTTTAAAGGCGCCCAGGCCAGCCGCCATCACCACATCCTGTGGCAAGGAGTTCCACAGACCAACCACACGCTGAGTAAAGAAATATTTTCTTCTGTCTGTTCTAACTCTCCCAACACTCAATTTTAGTGGATGTCCCCTGGTTCTGGGAGACTGTAAAGAGCATCTCCCTATCCACTCTGTCCATCTCCTGCATACTTTTGTATGCCTCAATCATGTCCCCCCTCAGGCGTCTCTTTTCTAGGCTGAAGAGGCCCAAACACAGTAGCCTTTCCTCATAATGAAGGTAATCATCTTAGTCACTCTCATAATCATCTTAGTCACTCTCTTTTGCACCTTTTCCATTTCCACTATGTTTTTTTTTTGAGATGTGGCGACTGAACTATCGCCATTCCCTCTCCACCTCAGTGCCACCGTGGCAATAAGGGGGATAAAAATACTTTTCAGGGTTATTGCAAGAACAATATCAATACATGCAAAGCGCTTTGCACACTGAGAAAACACTATGCAGTATCAACATACGTGGTCTACAAAAATAGGCTACGTTTTTAGGATAAATTAGTAAATTGAAATGGTTGCATCCAGCTTAACATTGATGGTAACGGAAAATTCTGATAGTGACACCCTAATCCCGCCTCTGAAGAATCATGATAAGTAGTTCTCACACAATGTGTATTACTGAGCCTGTATTTCTCCAATTAATTTATACTTCCATCTGCTACTTGGTTATAGACAGGTTTGGATCTAGTACATCTGTTTGATCCCAGCCATTATACTCACAGAATACTTACACTATATACAATTGCTTGGCATTCTGCTTAGGGTACCTGCTGTATTTGGGGTACACTCATGGTTTACTTTTACTGTAGAGACTTGGCTGCCTTCCACCTCCAATTTCAGTAACTTTCACTGGCACAAAAATGCCACTTGCTCTTGCTAAACAGTTTTGAACTGGTGAGAAAACATTACACATTTCTGAAAGCCTGCATTGGATCCCCGTCTTTTCCAAACCAGATTCAAAGAGCTGGTTTTGCTATAAAGCCTGACAAAATATAGATTCCAATTAGCTCAAGGATCTCACTCTCATATTTCCTCCCTCCCCCCCAAGTTCTCATATCTTCTGACTAAGTTCTACTCAGTTTCACAGGCTGTTGTCTATAAATGCTTATTCAATAATAAACCAGTTAGAATGTCTATCTTTAGAATGTTTTTGTTTTTGGAAAGGTAACAGAAGTGTTACAGTACAGGTACTTTACAAAACAAAGAAACAGAAAGGAAATCACAGCATTGCTATCCAGAAGGAATGACACACATTGCCACTTCAAAAGGAGATTCTGCACCTAGGACTTAGCTCTTGCAGTTTCATACCACTGAAAGGTTGTTTCACCATAAGTGTTTGTCTTCTTATAGGCAATGGGGTACAGCAAGTTCAAAAGCAGCAGAGATGTGGAAAAAAGTGATCTAAATTTAAACGCTGCTATACCTCTACTTTAAAAGTTCAGCAATCTTTTTTGTGCTTCTCTTAAATCAGCAGCTGTTCTCGCCTGTCACATGCCTGCCTTGAAGCCTCACCACTCCCATGTCAGGACACACTGAGCACATATTTAATCAGACTAAGAGGTTTCCCTTTCTGTATGGTCTTTCAGTCTCAGAACTCTAAAATCAAGAGTTCTACAGAGTTGCAATAGTCTGTGTAAAATTCAGATGCCTACTTTTTTTAGTGTTTTAAGTGCTTTTTACTTCCCTTGAAATTACTAAAATTTAAACACACCTCAGGTGAAGATTACCCAACAATATGTACCAATACAAATGTAACACCACTAATTTGGATATGTACAAATACGATACCAGCACAGATTCCTTCCAATTTTCTCCTTTTCTCACCCTAATCAGAGTGAGCATCAGAGATTGACATGGTCAAGCACCTGTCAGGCCACTACTGGAAGTTCTCTGGCTCTGCTTGCTGTTATCTGTTTGTTCAACCATTCTCTGGCCCTGACTGGATGAATAAAAGAGCAGGGATGACAACTGCCATCATCTGCATACTCACCAATTCTCTTCTTCGCAGTGGCGTAGCTAATGATCATGTAGCCCAGTGCTAAGCTCAAAATGATGTCCTGGAAGTGATGTCACAACTGGAAGTTACATCACACACAGGCTTTTTAAAAAGTGAAAATCAAGGAAAGTCTGCCTCCTCCCCCCAGTAGCTTGCTATCCACTTGCTCTGCCACCTCAACCCAGCCAGTGGCATAGTTAAAGCATCTATCTGCTACCTGGGGTCAAAGAAGATTTTGTAGGCCCCCCCCCAACAAAATCTAATTTAATTAAGTAAATAAATAAAAAGTGTGCCCCTTACTGGCTAGCAACATTGTGCTGGGGTAAGGAGGAACACTTATTCTCCCCCTGCTTAAATATGAGCACCACTTGAAAAAAGTGCCTCTTTATCCAGTTAGCAAGGGTAACTGTATTATGATACATGGAAATGAGAGCCAACTCATTAACACCTTAATGGTTCCATGCTGTGTCATGACATCTGATTGGCTCACAGAACTATCGGTTTCAAGTTAAGAAAATCCACTTTTTGTGGATAAGACATGTTTTTATTTTCTGGTTAATTGGCCATAACATTTGATAGAATACAGATATTCCAATGCAGTTAGTTTCATTATATTCCCACTGATATATAAATGATGATATTTGTACATACCAAGGTTTTCACAATTTTGGCCACTAGTGTCAAGGTCAGCTTGTTGCCCGGTACAATTGCTATCCCCTGCAACCCCTTAGCTATGACACTGCTTCTCTGCAAAGCAAGCAGCCAACAGCAATGACAGTGGGAAACAAGGGGAGCCTCACATCTTGGGTAAAGGCCTTCCAAAATCTGGAGTCAGCACCAGCTTTAACTATGGTTCAGTATTACATCTGCACAACAGCAAGCATTAACCAGGTTTCCTATCAACGAGAGTTGGCAAACCTGCTTAAACATTTTTATCTCTGGGTTCCATAGCACATACCATTCTGTACCATCACAGGTTACAATGAACTCCTTATTAAACCTCCCTTGCTTATGTCCACCCCATGGTGCACCCTCACCCTTTCAGAACCCTATCAATTACCTCTGATTTTTTTCCATATATGGATCTCTCAACAGCACTCTCACTTCCCAACATCTCCACAGCTCTCTTGGCACTGTACCACCCTCCCTTCCCTACACGGTTCTCTTCACCTCATTCTAACCCCTCTTCTTTGTGCCCTTCATAGTCTGCTCTTCTGAGTCCAATATGTTAACCCTTCTTTTCTTCTTCACATCACAGGTTTCTGAATACCATTCTCAGCCTCTTCCATTATTTTCCTGTTTTTGCCTCTCTGCCCATTATAATCACTCCTTGACAAATAGTAGCAATAGCACACAAAAGCTTTCACTCTCCAGCACTTCACAGACATGAAGTGGAATAAAAAAGTGAGCAGAATGATGCGACGGGCTGTGGTAGACTGGAAGCACCAAGCTCATCATGTGCTTTTGAAGCCAGGAAAGGAGAAACAGCAGAGTAGGACAATATACTGAAAACAAAAAACAACAACCTGCATTCCTATCCTTCAGCGCTGTATACTTTTTATTTACTCTGACTACACAGAAAAAACATTACAATCACTTCAATCACATACAGTAAATGTAAACCAAACTAATATGAACAACAACAACAACAACTCGGTATTTATATACCGCCTTTCTGGTAATCGGATTACTCCTCTGACTTTATTCAAGGCAGTTTACATAGGCAGGCATTTCTAAATCCCTCAAGGGGATTTTTACAATCATAGAGGTTCTCTCTTTCAAGAACCAACAACATTTCAGAATGGATCTTCCTGGTTTGGTCTCACTTCTGGCCTCCAGTTCTCCCACACAGGTTGACAGTAGCTCCATCTCTCACATGGAGGGCAGCCAAGACGCTTCTTGCTCATACCAAGAGCAGGTGGAATCACTCAGCTCAGCTTGTCAGCTGCTTCAAGGTCTTGCCATTCTCAGCAGTTCAGGGAGCTGCCGGTGTCCTCGAACTGGTGACCTACTGATGTTATCTTCAGGCTAACAGAGGCTCTACCCTCTAGACCAGACCTCCTGCCCTTGCTCTTGTGCCAATGCCATTGCTCTTGTGAGTTACCTACAAAAGAGGAGCAGTTAAGCATCCTTGATATACAGGAGTCTTCTGGTCAGTCCATCTGCAGCCATAGCCAAAGAACCAAAGTCATTAGCCATGACCTTCTAAAGGTTTTAGTAATTCCATCACCTTAAATCTTATATTTACTGCACTGGAGGTAGCATGTGGCTATGACAAAGATGAGCTTCTCCCTCAAATCCAATTAGGTAACTTATATGTATTTTCACTATGAAGTCTTTTTTACCAATATCCCACTGCTGACCTTACAGGTACATTGTTCTTTGATATATGCCTTGGACTTGTGGGCCTACATAGCACATGCAGAGATCAATATGACAAATAACCAAAGTATCTCCCAGAGTAGTTTAATTCACAGTCTAGAGTAGGGGTTCACAAACTCCTTCCCTTCAAGACCCACCTTGTTTTCTGTGGGCTAACTTAGTCCAGGAAGCTGCAAAGTAATCGCCATGCAATGTGCAAGTCGCTTCTGGGTCATGCTGGCATGCAGCCCGAGTCATTGGCTGCATCACGCCATGTAATGCAATGCATTCCCAATCTGTGTGGTGTGTTGTGACCCAATTTTTGGTTGGTCATGGGCCCACTGTGACCAGGAAGCTGCACAGCAGTCAGAGGCACAGTACGATGCAGTCAGTGCTGCAGGCCGCATGCCAGTGCAACACAAAAGCAACTTCTATGTAATGTACCATAATGCCTACTGGCTTCCTAATCACAGTGAGCTGCGACCCACCAAAGACCAAGCTGTAAACCCACAGATTAGAAAATGCTGGACTAGAACAGGGGTGTCCAAACTTTTTGGCAAGAGGGCCACATCATCTCTCTGACACTGTCGAGGGCCAGGAAAAAAAGAATTAATTTACTTTTCAATTTTGAATAAATTTACATAAATGAATATATTAGAGATGGAACTTACATGAATGAATGAAGATCTTGCAATAGCTCAAGGCCTATAAAAGGCCTTGCACAAAACAAGGTCAGCCTTTCCTTTGCTGCTGCATCACAGATGTGAAACAGCAAGCAGTGGAGGGAGCCCTCATCCCACAGCTCACGTGAGAGGTCAAACAGATGGCCGTCACGCTGAGAGCAGTTGCATCAGACCAGCAAGTCTCTGGAGGGCCAGAGGCTCACTGGAGACTGGGGCTCCCTGAGGGCCAGATTGGGAGTCCTCAAGGGCCACAAGCGGCCCCAGGGCCAGAGTTTGGGTACCCCTGGTCTACATCAGTATCAAGAAGTTTTACACAACAGGTTGGAAATTAATTTCAAACACAAAGACCTTTAATATTTTAATACATTTATTTAATGCAACAGTGGATTTAAAATTATAAAGCTGAAACAAAAATTATAAATACAAATATCTAAACTATTGCAAGTCTCTAGCATTGCTAACAAAGGTTGCAATCCAGCCAAATTTAAGCATATGCTTAACTATCTGCCACTAAAATAAATATTAATTTAAAGCATTTATATTCTCCCTTGCCAAAGTAAATACCCAAAGTGGCTTACAAAATGTTCACAAAATACAACAAACTGGTCTCCATAGGAGCCAGTGTCACAGACTCTTAACCTGAGCACTTTTTTCTTTTCCCCTTTAAATGGACTTTAAAGTGCTTAATAGTGGTTAGATCTCGCCCATCCTTGAACATCAATACATACAAGGGTCCAAACTGTTATCATTACACATCAAACTACACAATGTTATTTTGACATTTGATCTTAACAAAAAGACCAACTGAAAGGCTAGCCAACCAAACAGTAAATTGTTCATCCTTCTATACAAATATGATCATTGTTCAGGTTGAACACATACTAGTAAAGAAGGATGAAGGTATATGGGATAGAGGTGCTCACAACAGGTGACGGACAGAGATACAAAGGAGCTTCGTGGAGCTGTTGCAAAGGTTCTTTGTTGATAGCAATTATTCTCTTTGGCTTCCAATGAATAATCCTGTTGCCTCTGCCTTACAATTCACTTAAGCTTTCCAAAGTCAACTGCCAGGAGAAAAAGGGAAATTCATTGTATGTTAGATGACCATGATTTGTACTCCTCCTTGCACCCCCCCCCGACTCCCCAAAGCATCAGTCCATTACTTATTTAATCATAAGTGCACCCAAGGAGAAGAACTCCACAATCAGGATCACATTCTCAAGGGGAAAACAGGATTTGGGGTCTATTTATTATAATAGTACTATACTATTACTCACTATGTAGGCACAGGACAGAGTGGCTTCCTATGAACAGCTGAATCTTCTGTGGTTGAATTCTCCCTGTCTGAAAAATACAAAAGGCAGATGAACAGGTTGAAGGGAGAGGGCAAACATCAATTTAAAGCCTGTGAGGGATTCAACTATTTGAATTTCCATACCCAGCTACTGATTCCTCTGCTGTTGCTTCTACTTCCAAAACGGCCTGGGGGATCAGTGGTGGGAGCTCTGTCGCTTACTCCTCTTGGAAGAGCAGATGCTCATTGGAGCTGAGAACATAACACTAGCACACATTAAAACCTCTGCTCCACAATGTGGAGAAAGTGTCCAAAGTGATTTTACACAGAAATCAATGCAGCTTTAGAACTAGGGTGGATATCATTCCATAGCTTAATGCACACATATATAATTCCATGATCATAAATATGAGCCATGGAAGCAAGATCGTATATTCTGTAAAGTAACTCTAAGAATAGCTGCTCAGAGATGAGAAAGGGGATGTTATACAATACCAATGTTCCCCATGCTTCTCTTCTTGTAAATGACATCATTAGCTCCATGAAGGAAATGAAGAACACCGCTGATCCGAAGTGTTTACTGAAAGTGTCAACCTCTCTCACTCTCCATCTGATGAAGGAGGCTTTTGCCTATGAAAGCTTCTGCAGCAGTAAATCATGTCACAAAACCAGAGCACTTGCTGTTTGAGAGCATAACATGGCTACTCTTGGACTGGTGTTTGTTTTTCAGCAAAGTTCTTTCCCAGGCACCATTTATACAACCTTAAAATATGAAAGAAACTTTTTCTGAAGAAACGTTTTCAGAACTACGACTGTTCAGGAGTCAAGGAACTGTTAAAGACATACAGAACTTGCAACCTGGTTATTTTCCTTCAAACAGAATGTGAAGACCTACTCCATGTTAAAATAAAATGGCATACCCATCTGCCAGACATGCGCACCAGCTCTTAGAGGAATCATATTTCTACAGCCCGCTGGACACGTACAACCTGCTCTAAGCATGGTTTGCACTCATACCTAAAATTAAATTGACACAAAACCACAAGAGATGGAAATATATTAGATAAAATGCCTCGTATTACTACAACAAAATGATAAATCAAATGACATGTTGAAGCAAACCAAAAGTTACATTGATGTATGCGACTTTATAGTGATAAAAATGCTCATAAAAACACTATGGAATTATGACTCAATATTGGTATATTAAATTTGTAGCCTCATTCATATTACCACATAAGCCAAGCCTGACTGGCTTTGGGATTTTACCATTTTACTATGTGACCTTCAACTGAGATATAACCATGTAGTAAAGAAGTTACCCAACTTTAAAAAAATGTATCAGAAAAGCAAATCGGGGTGGTGCACAGATGCGAAAAATGCTGAGCAAAGAAGCACTTTTTGCGGTCCTCTTATATTTAGCAGAGGGAAAGCAAATGATCCTTTTCGCCCCTGCTTGCTTTCTAGTGGTTACTGGTGCCTCTTTTTAGGAAGTGAGCCCTATGGGAACAGGGAACCATTTACTGATTTATTTAGCTGTGAAAACCACTTTGTGAACTACTTTTTGTTGAAAAGCGGTATATAAATATCCTTAATAACAATGGTTTTAGAGGACCACACCTTAGTGACACCAAATCTAGACAAATGCAACAAACTCTACTTGGGGCTGCCCTTGAAGATAGTCTGAAAATTACAGTTATTTCAGAATGTGTGTGATTATTGGGGCTAGGCAGCTTGATTATGTTAGGCCACTGCTCCAATAATTGCACCTGCTGCCAATTTGTTTCCAGGTGCAATTCCAGGTGATAGTTTTGACCCATAAAGCCCTATATGTGTTAGAATGTTGAGAAACAGCGCATGCAAATAACTTCTGGTTTTCAGGAGGTGCTTTGTACGCACTGTTTCTCAACATTCTAACACTCAGAGAGCCCTGCAGAGAGCTGCGCAGGGTTCCCCACACCTCCTGCTCCTTGCTTCCGCCCACAATAAGTAAAAGCACCCCCATCACCCCCCCCTTTAGCAAAGCGATCCTGGGAATCTTGTCACTGTCCTAGCTCGTCCCCCACAAACCCCACAAAGACTTACTTAGGGAGTAACACTCCCTAAAAGTTTGAGAACCACTCCTTAAGTCATTTGGTATTTGGCCCTGCTAAACATTCCACCAGCACCCAAATTAAAAATGATGGTGGCAAGAGACATTGAGGCATTCCATTTCAGAAAATGCATTCCATTTCAGATACACAAGCTGATGAAATAAGAAGTATTATGCTTTTTTCTACAATCAAAATAGCAGTAATATATACCTAGCACACACAGATGGAGAATGTATGCAAATACTCAGAACAGTTAGAGATAGCTCTGCATTAGATAAGCAAACACTGTTTAAATCAGCTAACAAAAATTATGCAATTGTTTCAAGGAGTGCAACCTCTCCACATCTCCATGCAGGGCCAGCTTTTAGCCAACTGTATCAATTGCTCCAATCGTGTCTCACCCTACAATAAAAATAATATTTTTACTAAATCATTTCACAGTCATTAAAACATGACGTTTTCTAACCATTTACTTTTCAAAGGTAATCTATACATTTTGTTCATTTACTTGAAGGCTTACATGTATGTAATTTTATATTAAAGTGTGCTTAAATCCATTTGGTCAATTAACTCACACTTTTAAAATGCACATTTTGATTGCTTTCTATTCTACCACATATAAAGTCTCTAATAAATTTATATCTCTGTGATTCTACAGACCTTGGTTGTGAACTTGGAGCCCCACAAAAAATGTTACCAACTGCACCCTGCAGCTCCTAAGGCCAGCCCTGTCTCTAAGTGTGTTAGGATTATGATAAACATTGCCTTGAGAATCAAAATTCCCCCCCCCCCCATTCCTTTCACAACGTCAGATCTGCCAGGGAGGGAGGCAAGAGCAGACAGGCAGAGCACAGTCAGAATTTTCCATGAGTGGGCAGTGTCATTTGATATTCCTAAATGAGAACTCAGCATTCATGTTTGTAATTTCATTACCGAATCTTCACATAACTAGCAAGCAGTGAGAAACATTATATTCACTAATTTTCTTTGCCTCTTCTTCCAGGAAAAACTGGAACTAGTTTCAGACTGTACTAGAAAAGGAACAATCTGCAAAATAGCTATGAAGTCAGAGGGCACTGGTTGCCTTTTCAAAAATTATATGAAGTACAGATCCTAAATTCTAGAAATAGATATATTGTCTCAATGTATTACTAAATACCATTAGCCACTGATTAGCCATTAGTGGTATTACTAAATATCATTAGCCTCCTTCCATTAAGAGGATGGAGGTGCAGAGTATATAGGCTTCAATGTGCAAGTGAGAGACAGCAAGCATGTCACTCACTTGCATAGGCTCCAGAAATTTGTATCCAATTCCTAATTCATTCTGCTAGCAGCGCCAAACAGCCTACAGCGTCCATAAAGAATTTTCATTTCACCTGCCTTCTCAAAAGCAACCATAATAACCTGAAGTTGCAAGACATTCTCTTCTTACTCCTACCCCCCCTTACCCACTCCCAAGAATGGGTCTAAACCAGAGGAACGCCTAGGAAACAGACAGCGGTGGTAGCAACAGAATGCTAGGATCAGAGCAAAGCAAATATCCCAAGTGGGCTGTGCTATGCCCACTACCATTCCATACTGCATAGCAAAGGAAAGAAAAGGGTACAATATTAATACAATCATCACTGTTCCTTTAATACACATCTACAAGTCTCAATACCGAGCTAAACAAGCGCATCGGTAAAGCAGCTACCACGTTTTCCAGACTCACAAAGAGAGTCTGGTCCAACAAGAAGCTGACGGAACATACCAAGATCCAGGTCTACAGAGCTTGCGTCCTGAGTACTGCAGCGAGTCATGGACTCTTCGCTCACAACAGGAGAGGAAACTGAACGCTTTCCACATGCGCTGCCTCCGACGCATTCTTGGCATCACCTGGCAGGACAAAGTTCCTAACAACACAGTCCTGGAACGTGCTGGAATCCCTAGCATGTATGCACTGCTGAAACAGAGACGCCTGCGTTGGCTCAGTCATGTCGTGAGAATGGATGATGGCCGGATCCCAAAGGATCTCCTCTATGGAGAACTCGTGCAAGGAAAGCGCCCTACAGGTAGACCACAGCTGCGATACAAGGACATCTGCAAGAGGGATCTGAAGACCTTAGGAGTGGACCTCAACAGGTGGGAAACCCTGGCCTCTCAGCGGCCCGCTTGGAGGCAGGCTGTGCAGCATGGCCTTTCCCAGTTTGAAGAGACACTTGGCCAACAGTCTGAGGCAAAGAAGGAAGGCCCATAGCCAGGGAGACAGACCAGGGACAGACTACACTTGCTCCCAGTGTGGAAGGGATTGTCACTCCAGAATTGGCCTTTTCAGCCACACTAGACCCTGTTCCAGAACCACCTTTCAGAACGTGATACCATAGTCTTTCAAGACTGAAGGTTGCCAACGACATCACTGTTCCTTTAATACACATCTTAGGTTTACATGTGAAAGGCTATACAGCAAAGTTAGAACTGAAAATGCTATGAAGAATGGAAAAGAAAAATGCAATTTGAGTTACACAATCAAGGTGGCAACATGATCAAGCAGCCTCAGCCTGGATCACATTAAGAACTGGGTGTTCAAGTTACCCAGCCTCATCATAACATTTTTTCACCTATTTACACTGCTCAAAACAATAAAGGGAACACTTCAACACAATGTCACTCCAAGTCAATCACACTTCTGTGAAATCAAACTGTCTACCTAGGAAGCCACACCAATTGACAATCAAGTTCACATGCTGTTGCACAAATGGAGTAGACAACAGGTGGAAATCATAGGCAAGTAACAAGACACCCCCAATAAAGGAGTGGTTCTGCAGGTGGTGACCACAGACCACTTCGAAGTCCCTATGCTTTCTGGCTGATGTTTGGGTGACCTTTGAATGCTGGCGGTGCTGTCACTCTAGTGGCAGCATGAGGCGGAGTCTGCAACCCACACAAGTGGCTCAGGTAGTGCAGCTCATCCAGGATGGCACATCAATGCGAGCTGTGGCACGAAGGTTTGCTGTGTCTGTCAGTGTAGTGTCCAGAGCATGGAGGCGCTACCAGGAGACAGGCCAGTACACCAGGAGACGTGGAGGAGGCCATAGGAGGGCAACAACCCAGCATCAGGACCGCTACCTCCACCTTCGTGCCAGGAGGAACAGGAGGAGCACTGCCAGAGCCCTGCAAAATGACCTCCAGCAGGCAACAAATGTGCATGTGCCTGCTCAAACGGTCAGAAACAGACTCCATGAGGGTGGTATGAGGGCCCGACGTCCACAGGTGGGGGTTGTGCTGACAGCCCGACACCGTGCAGGACGTTTGGCATTTGCCAGAGAACACCAAGATTGGCAACTTCGCCACTGGCGCCCTGTGCTCTTCACAGATGAAAGCAGGTTCACACTGAGCACATGTGACAGACGTGACATAAGAACATAAGAACAGCCCCACTGGATCAGGCCATAGGCCCATCTAGTCCAGCTTCCTGTATCTCACAGTGGCCCACCAAATGCCCCAGGGAGCACACCAGATAACAAGAGACCTCATCCTGGTGCCCTCCCTTACATCTGGCATTCTGACATAACCCATTTCTAAAATCAGGAGGTTGCGCATAAGCATCATGGCTTGTACCCCATAATGGATTTTTCCTCCAGAAACTTGTCCAATCCCCTTTTAAAGGCATCTAGGCTAGACGCCAGCACCACATCCTGTGGCAAGGAGTTCCACAGACCGACCACACGCTGAGTAAAGAAATATTTTCTTTTGTCTGTCCTAACCCGCCCAACACTCAATTTTAGTGGATGTCCCCTGGTTCTGGTATTATGTGAGAGTGTAAAGAGCATCTCCCTATCCACTCTGTCCATCCCCTGCATAATTTTGTATGTCTCAATCATGTCCCCCCTCAGGCGTCTCTTTTCTAGGTTGAAGAGGCCCAAACGCCGTAGCCTTTCCTCATAAGGAAGGTGCCCCAGCCCCGAAATCATCTTAGTCGCTCTCTTTTGCACCTTTTCCATTTCCAGAGTCTGGAGACGGCAGGCAGACAGAGTCTGGAGACGGCAGGGAGAACGTTCTGCTGCCTGCAACATCCTCCAGCATGACCGGTTTGGCAGTGGGTCAGTAATGGTGTGGGGTAGCATTTCTTTGGGGGGCCGCACAGCCCTCCATGTGCTCGCCAGAGGTAGCCTGACTGCCATTAGGTACCGAGATGAGATCCTCAGACCCCTTGTGAGACCATATGCTGGCGCGGTTGGCCCTGGGTTCCTCCTAATGCAGGACAATGCTAGACCTCATGTGGCTGGAGTGTCAGCAGTTCCTGCAAGATGAAGGCATTGATGCTATGGACTGGCCTGCCCGTTCCCCAGACCTGAATCCAACTGATCACATCTGGGACATCATGTCTCGCTCCATCCACCAGTGCCACGTTGCACCACAGACTGTCCAGGAGTTGGCGGATGCTTTAGTCCAGGTCTGGGAGGCGATCCCTCAGGAGACTATCCGCCACCTCATCAGGAGCATGCCCAGGCGTTGTAGGGAGGTCATACGGGCACGTGGAGGCCACACACACTACTGAGCTTCATTTTGACTTGCTTTATGGACATTACATCGAAGTTGGATCAGCCTGCAGTGTGTTTTCCCACTTCAATTTTGAGTATGACACCAAACCCAGACCTCCATGGGTTGATAAATGAGATTTCCATTTATGATTGTTGTGTGATTTTGTTGTCAGCACATTCAACTATGTCAGGAACAAAGTATTTAATAGGAATATTTTGTTCATTCAGATCTTGGATGTGTTGTTTAAGTGTTCCCTTTATTGTTTTGAGCAGTGTATATGATTCAGAGAAGGCTGTAAGTTGTACTATCACCTTGGAACATTAATATGGATATACAAAGGAGTATGATCGGCCCATAGCTTACACACACTTTATTTGTGGAATTCAAGTACATGCTTGGCAAACAGAAGAGAGCAATTTAAATCACTGGTTCCCAACCTATGGCCCATGGACCACAGGTGGTCCATGAGACCCTGAGAAGTAGTCCATGGGGACTCAGGGAGGGAAAAAATGTAACATTTGACCATTTCCAATGTCTTACAGAGCAAGTGCTTCCCCATGGACCACCAAAGAGGCAGAGAATGGAACAGTCACAGGACTGCATGAGGTCCATGACAATTCCACTTTTTGCCTCAGTGGTCTGCAGGCTCCTGGGAACCAATGGTTTAAATAATGCGGGAGATTCTGCCCATCATTCCACTTACTAAGTATATGCCCTAGAGTGCGTGTGAGGTAGGAGGATGAATCTGCTGTTCCCTCAGTCAGTCTCAGTTCCTACACGCCTCTTGTCTTGTCGCATGCCTCTGACTTAAAAGTCAGTATGTTTCTTATTTAAGGAATTTTTAATTCTGAGTATATGTGATTTTCCTCTTACACTCAGACTTCAGAATGTAACCCTTTTGTAAGATGTAGATGAACTGTATCCTAGACTAGTGGTTCTCAAACTGTGGGTCCATGGCCCACCAGTGGGTCACAACCCAATTTTTGGTGGTTTGGGAAAACTGACAGTAAATAAGGCTATGTCCATCAAGTGTTAAACAACTAGCTACTTGGGAGGGGAGCAGTGGGTCATGACCCAGTTTTTTGTGGCTCACGAAACTTTGGCTATGTACATCAAGCAACCTGCTATTTGGGTGGGGGAGGTGAGCACTGCTGCCCAAATACCATTATAGTCATAGTGACTTGAGTAGCTTGGAAAAATGAAACTTTTTTAAAGGTGGGTCCAAATGCTAAAAAATTAGTGAATGCTAAAACCATTAGTGAATGGTTCAAGCAGCTTCCTCATGAGGAAGCCATGGTGTAGGCTTCCTACGAGGAAGCTGCTTGAACCATTCACTAAAGAGGCTATGCCGTGTCTCCAAAACTACATGTGATAGGGCAAAACGGAAGCCATTTTTGGAACTGGCATCCCAAATATACCCAAGAATTGGGGAGTGCTGCGGTCAGTGGCCCAGTAGGTCAAAGGAGCGGTCAGTCAAAAAATTTGGGAACCACTGACCTAATTTAACTTGTTGGTTTAAAACCTTGCAACTGTACCATCTTCCGCCTTCAAAAGCCAACAAAAGCTGACAAATTCAGTCTTTTGACTTCCCTTCAAGGTCAAGTTAAACATGAGCCACAAGAAAGGAGACTTTTCACTCTGGAATTCATAACTACTGTGCACAAGGCGTACCTCAGGCTGTCAAATTCTTGACCACACAAATTAAACTTCTGAAACACTGTCGGGGTGCTTATTTTTGTTTTCAGTAGAGCACTGTGTTCTTGGGAGCTTTCCAAACCTGTAAAATTTATCTCTGCTGAGCAGATAAATGCATTTAAAGAACAGAGAAAATAAATTCATGGCACATCTACACTACAAAACAATTCCATTTTAAATCTCTTTAAGTTGTCTTGGCTCTTCCACAACCCTAGGAATTCTGTGAAAGGATAGGAATCCCTATCAAAGAATAATCACCACCCTCAAACACACAGTTGCCAGGATTTTTTTAAAGGAAGCCACAACAACTTAATTGGTTTACAGTACATTCCCAATGCATGTACACTCAGAAGTTCCATTTGCAATGATACTTACTCCTAGGTAAGTGTGTATAATTGTGGTCTACACTGGCATTATCAGAATGTTCTCAGCTCATTTTCAAAACATGAAATTTTCAAGTGTTTCCATCACAATGCAGATGTGCCAAGTCTCAAGACCCTGCTACAACAAGTATGCCATTATCAGAGTCTATGCTAAACATACACAATTATTTCAGTCTTGCCTCATTAATTCACCTTTTGCTTCCTGTTACCTTTGTAGCTCTTCTTTGGAAATTTTTCAACATCCCCTTGAGCTGTGAGATATCTAAAGTTCTGTGCTTGAGATACATAAGCAGAGGGAAAATAGCCATTACTGCAGTCCGGCAAACACTGAAGGAGTTCATGCAATGCTGTAACAGGTTAATTCTACTGCAATTCTCACATAGGACACATAAGCTGCCTTATACGGAGTCCACCATTGCTTCTTTAACTCAGTATCATCAACACTGACGGGTAGAGACTCTTGAAACAAGAGGAATTTTCTTCTGTTCTATGTGGAGATTGAACTTGGAACCTTCTGGAAGCAAAGCTGATGTTGTTGCACTGAGCTACAGCCCCCACTTTTCTGCTTATGCAAACATTGAAATTTAGTTACATGAGGGGCAGAAAAATGAGAGATGTACTACAACAGCTTTCTATGAGTAGCTGTTTTCAGGTACCTTTAAGTCAGCCTAACATTCCAAAAGGATTTCACCAGTGCTAGGTAAACACTCCTATTACTTTCATAGTCTCAGAAACAAGAGTTCATTAAAGTAACATGAAACAGAATTAGTTCTGTTGTGTCACAGTTGATGAAACGGAGGATAATCTGAGATACTTAAGTTATATGCTCAGAAGCGGTGTTACTTAAGCAATTTCTTATTATAATACTTGGATATTTGGTGGTTCCACAGACAAACCACACGCTGAATAAAGAAATATTTTCTTTTGTCTGTCCTAACTGTCCCAACACTCAATTTTAGTGGATGCCCCCTGGTTCTGGTGTTATGTGAGACTGTAAAGAGCATCTCTCTATCCACTTTATCCTTCCCGTGCATAATTTTGTATGTCTCAATCATGTCCCCCTTAGGCATCTCTTTTCTGGGCTGAAGAGGCCCAAACGCTGTAGTCTTTCCTCATAAGGAAGGTGCCCCAGCCCCGTAATCATCTTAGTCGCTCTCTTTTGCATCTTTCTCATTTCCACTATATCCTTTTTGAGATATGGTGACCAGAACTGGACACAATACTCCAGGTGTGGCCTAACCATTGATTTGTTCAACGGCATTATAATATTAGCCATTTTGTTCTCGACACCTTTTCTAATGATCCCAAGGATAGAATTGGCCTTCTTCACTGTCGCTGCACATTGGGTCGACACTTTCAACGAGCTGTCAACCCACCCCCCCCAAGATCTCTCTCCTGATCTGTCACAGGCAGCTCAGAACCCATCAGCCTCTATGTGAAGTTCTGATTTTTTGCCCCAATGTGCATGACTTTACACTTACATTAAAACGCATCTGCCATTTTGCCAGTTTGGAGAGATCCTTCTGGAGCTCCTCACAATCAATTCTGGTCTTCACTACTTGGAAAAGTTTGGTGTCATCTGCAAACTTAGCCACCTCACTGCTCAACCCTGTCTCCAGGTCATTTATGAAGAGGTTGAAAGGCACTGGGCCCAGGACAGATCCTTGGGGCACACCATTTTTCACCTCTCTCCATTGTGAAAATTGCCCAATGACACCCACTCTGTTTCTACGTCTTCAACCAGTTCTCAATCCATGAGAGGACCTGCCCTCTAATTCCCTGACTGTGGAGTTTTTTCAGTAGCCTTTGGTGAGGGACCGTGTTGAACGCCTTCTGAAAGTCCAGATATATAATGTCCACAGTTCTCCTGCATCCACATGCCTGCTGACCTTTTCAAAGAATTCTAAAAGGTTCGTGAGGCAAGAAATTTTTTTATTTACAAAAAATAAATAAACTGAAACACAAGACTGGGAACCCACCACCAATCCTAAACCCTTCCCAGGACCTGATCTGCCCCGATCAACACTTACCCCTGTTCCATTTCCCCTTACCTCTTTCATCTTCACAACAACCTGTGAGGTAGCAGCCTAAACAGGGCTGGCCTTAGAAGCTAAAGGGCACAAAGAGGCTGTGCAGGATTATATCAAAAACTCAGTTTTGATAAAGCAGTACCATTATTGAATCCAAGCCCTCATTTGAACAGGGTTTGAAAGTTTGCCACATATCCAAAAAGAGGCTTCATAACCCTGCCGGGGTCCTGACCCACAGGCTCTTCTATGAAATACTGCATCTTCTACAGAGATGGTACAGTATACAGGGGGACCCGATAACAGCGGATTGGGTCCAGGCCCCCCAGCGTGCACACACCTGTATGTGCCCTTTCCAGAGAGGAGTCTGAGCACAGCAGAGGCCGAGGACATCCATCCCTGACCTCTGCCCAGCTCAGACTGATTTGTATAGCTCCAAACATGACTTCCAGTTTCATGGAATAGCCAGAAGAGACATTTTTAATGCCTTATAAGGAACTGGGAGGCCCAGGGAAGCCCTGGAGGCCTTTCCTGGATCCTGGAGGGCTTGTAAGACATTAAAAAGTCACTTCTGATTTCTCTGTGAAATAGGAAGTCACATGTTTGGAGCTATACAGCTCTGTCTGAGACCGGCAGAGGTTGGGGATGGACATCCTCAGCCTCTGTTGAGCTCAGACTCCCCTTGACTCCAGAGGGTGGGGGGACAGCCCCTAAACCAGCCATTTTCATTCACTGTGCCATGGCACACTGGTGTGCCTCGAATGATCCCCAGGTGTGCTGTGGGAATTTGGGAGAGGGTCCTTTATCAATAGGACCATTGGGGGGATGTGAGCCCCCATTGACAGTCCAGTGTGCTTTGTCAATTGTCAAAAAGCTGATGGTGTGCCTTGACCATTTCAGTGCCTTGCCAGTGTGCCGCGAGATGAAAAAGGTTGAAAATAACTGCCCTAGACTGCAGAGATGGGTGTTCACCCATACCTGGTTTCAGGTATCAGAATGGAACCCCCACAGATAAGGGGGCATGCATGTATTTCATGATGGTGTCAGAATGCAGAAGAGGCCAGATGCAATTAGAGGTGGGTGGATGAACCATTTCCAGAAATTGAGATATTTGTGCAATTCAGATAAATGCATTATGGTCCATTTTTAAGCGAGGCAGTAAACAATTTGCTTGAAATAACCTGAAATAATCCCTTTGAACATGCACATGCATTAATGGCCTTCAGTACCTACAAGTTCCCATGGATTTTAAGGAGATGTATGAAAACGTGCATTTATTCTAAGTACTCTTGCTATATGGGAAAGCACTCTCACACACTTTTCTGTTAAACACTGTTCCAACATGATCACAAAATGTTGTTGGCATCCTTCAGTCTCTGAAGACTATGGTATCGCGCTCTGAATGGTGGTTCTGGAACAGTGACCTCTCCAGTGCGTGAAGCCTGGGTAAAGTAGATATGGAGGATAGGCTGTTACCCATGCAGCAAATCCCCCCTCTCCACGTCGCTGAAATGGTCCAATGGAAAGGCAGAGGCCAATACGGTTGGTTCCAGCGGCGTCGCAGGAGTTGCCAGAACGTGACTGTGTTCAGCCATGAACTGCCATTTCAGGGACTCCGGCTCCGGATTTTGCCTCGAGGTTGACTCCTGAAGCCTTTTCCATAACTGGATGTAGCCACAAGGCAGTGGAGGTTTGGGATCAGAGTTTTCCTTCTCTCAGATGAGCTGCCTTCCCAGGCTGACGAGTCCCATCTACCCAGTGGCTGTTTAGTCGCCTCTTACGACAAGTACAGCCAAACCGAGGGCCTATTCTTATCCCCCAGCCCCCAGGGGTTGATCAAAAATATTGACAAATAATTGATCAAAAATTACTGATCAATCAAATTGATCAAAAATATTGACAAATAATGCCAAAATGGCTGCTTATGCTGTTTCATCAAGTATTACTATAACTTTTCCAAAAAAAACCTTGTACACAGAAAAATTTGACTACAGTCCAGTAGGTGCAATTTGTTCTCACAAGGCTATCTTTTTTGTTACAGGCCAATGAACACAAAGTCCTGCACTTTGTCAGCTCAAGGAATGCAACCTTGGATTCTTTAGCCAATCACTTAAATCTTAAAGATTACTGAAATTCACTTACAGCTCAAAGCTGGGCAGTAACAAAGGCAAAGATGGACTGATTTATCCTTACGCCAGCTTTGTATCTTATTTTCTCCTAGCCTGGAACAACCCAGAACAAAGCATGCATTTCACATTTCAGTGTCCCTTTAAATGTCCTCTAGTTCACCGAAAGCAAGACAATTATTCAAGCAAGGCAAAGTACAAGGCCACTGAGCTTGTACTTTGTACATCTGGCCCTTACTTCAAATCCCAGTTGGACACAGCAAAGCATCTGTTCTGACATGAAAACTCATCAAGTTCTCTTGCATACTTATTAGAAAGATGAATACAAAAGATGAAAGCTAAAACCATTTGCAAAACTTGCTTTCAACACTGCTTATTCTAAGAACTGGAACAAAGAACCTTTATTTGTACAACTCAGACTGACTATATAGAATCATGCAAATTACAGCTATACCCTCAAATTCATTACATTAGATTCCCAACTTCTACCTTTAGAAACCTACTGCCTTTTGGAATATTCTCAGTCAAAACCCTTTTCTCCTAATCATTGACCAAAGCAATTTTAAAATAAGACAGAACACTGTACAAGCAGAATGCAGATTGTCAACAATGCAAGTTCACCTGAACTTAGCAACTAAACAAAAATGACTAATAATGCCAGTACTCCAGCCCAATCTGAATGAAATAAAGAACTGGAGCTCAACAGAGCAAATCTCAACAATCACTGATTCACAGTCAAGAATAATGGCATGTTAGACTGTGGTAGAAGATATTCTGGAAGAACTTCAAAACCAGAGTTCACAAAAATTGGAGCCTAACCCTTTAAGTAAAATTGCTATAGGACTATGAGAAACACTGCATTTATGTTCCAGTATGATAGATCATATACAAACAAGTGAAAGTTTCTTTCAATAAATATCTAACATCCTGTGACTAATATGTAATGGGGGAAAGAACTGGAGGGGGAGATAAGACACTTATACAGCAGTAATGGTGTCTAAGAATAAGGAATCTTATCTTCTGCAGTTTTTATGTTAATGCTTATGTTGTTGCTGTTTTATATTTTTAATTGGCTCCAGTATTTTTAATTGTTTTATTCGTTATATTTCATTATTATGTTGTACACTATCTTCTGTCAGAAAAGGTGGTATATAAATTTTGAAATAATCCCCACAAACTACACTAGAAACCACACCGTATTCATGAATCACTTCATACTACAAACAGAAGTACAGCCACAGTGAAAACAAAATTCAATCTAAATGTCAAAAAAACACTTAGAAGCCATTTGCTACTCTAGGGCAGTCATTACCTGTAGCACCCACGCTCAGTTATGGGCCCAAGTGCATTCTCTGGCCAAACTGATTTTGCAGGCTTTCATAATACTTTCACCCTGGAAAATCTGAAATTAGCTCCCAGAGGCACAACCTGCAGCTACAGTCTTATGTACAGCAGATGTTAACTGCACAGGACAGAACCAACAACAAGTAACACTCAAACCCCCTAGCCCTGCTGAGTTTTAAAGGGACTTTAGTACACATACTAAAGGACATTCTTTTAAAAAATAAAAGACTACACCTGTATTAATTTCACTTTTCAAAAATAAAGGCAAAAATTTCCTTTAAAAGTCTAATCTGCTAGCTCAAAACCTACTTACAATTCAATCTAGACAATATCACTACTGCATTGAGTTGCTTGGGAAACAACAAAGCCGCTAGAACTGAGAAGACATACGAAACAGACTTTCTCCTATTGGGAGGCATTTCCTTCCCTCTTCATTCATTAAACTTGTACAATTGTCCAGCTATTGATACAGGACTAGAGTTAGTGCCATAATAAGGGGTTCCCATTGCTTCACGGAAATAAGCTTTTACAAACAGATAGTACAGACACCAGCAAATTATCCCAAAGACAGCTACTAATTCAAAACGAAATTGAGGTAAGAATGCCACCTGCTGGATTCTTGAGTTGAAATTGACCTGTTTTGACCCTACTTTGGCTTGCAAGATTGGACATGATCAAAAGCACAGGCTGCTAGTCAAAGGAAGGCATGATTATATTGGCTGGAAGACAGCCTTAATATATACATTTTAAATGGTTAAATAGGTTGCTATGTTGGTAATGGACTCTCAGAAATTTGATGAGTTATAGGAAAACTACTTCCAACTTAGGAGTTTAGGAACAGGCTGTTTACATGGGGAGAAAATCTAACACTGCTACCACAGTAGTAAAATATGAAAACACTTTGCTTAAAAACCTCTAAATACAAGTTGTTCTGTGAATGTTTTTCTTCTGAAACGTAAGAAACACAGGGTGGAATCCTAACCCCTTATGTCAGTGCTTTCCAGCGCTGGCATAAGGGCACTGCAGCTCTGAGGGAACAAACATTCCCTTACTTTGAGGAGGCCTCCATGAGTGACACCCAACTAACTGCAAGATGCAGCACATATCTCATTGGCACCGCTATGCCAGTGCTGGAAAGCACCAACATAAGGGGTTAGGATTGTGCCCACAGTTTCTTATTTTTATGGACACAAAATTAATTTTAATTCTACTTTCTTATAATTCAAGTTTGTCTGAAAGCATTTCCAAACCTCATTTCTTGAATCATACAAGAACCAGTTGAATTCCATCTCTTTGCCTCTCTAGAGTGACCAAGAAATATGGTGGGGCTATTTGGGCAGGAGCTACCAAGAATCGCTCAGTATTTAGATCTACTCCTATTATGATTAAGACCACTCCTATTAAGATCTATAAGACAAAGCAGGCAAGGCTAAGTTAGCACTACAGTTGAATGAATGTCAAAACCAAAAAATTGCAAGAGCCAACAACTTCCCAAAGGATCTTTGGAAATGCAGAGGATCATCTACTTACATACAAACCAATTTCCTTTACTGAAGAAACAAGTGAAGGCAAGGTTAATAAACCGAGCAGAGCAGAGTACACTTAGGCTTCTAGCAGAAGTTTTACAACACTAGGCATTACTTTGGTAGAGAAAAGAAAAGATCATACTTGAGAGTGTAAATGGCTGCTAGATGCAATCATACACAATCCAACTATCAAGGTAACATGAAGCACTGACTAGATAACATTTAAAAGATGAGATTGAAAAATTATATTATTACCATTATACCAAACATAGCCACATACTACAAAAATAAAATTCCATCAGTATTAAAAATCACCAGCAATCCAAGTTAAATTTAAGAAACCCCTAAAATTTTTGGGTGGTGTTATGTGCAAGGTATACTTGAAGAAGTGATTGAAAGTCAACTGTAAAGCTGTTTTAAAAAAAGAGAAACCACTAAGAAACCCAAGACACTGTTTTGCATGCCATGCAATTATGGTTAACACATTTTAGAGACAAGCCAGGACTGAATTTAAGTGAACTTTAATTCTTTAACAATATTTCTCATATCATGGTGAAAAATAAAGTTGTCTAGCTAAGGTAGCGTATTTCACTCACAACATTGTATTTCTAGTTTTTATATTTAACACTGTTCTTGTTCAAAACCATTTCTAAAACAGATTGGGTTTTTTGTTTTTGGGGGGAGTGATACAGTATCCACTGTAAGAGATTAGTCTTTTAACTATGGATGCTCAATACTATAGTCCAACCTTGCAAATAAATTAGAAAAGTTACTATTTAGAAGATCACATGCCTATATCCATACAAGTCATTTGTGATACCTGATGAACTGAAGAAAGAGCAACCAACTCTACCTAGGAAACTAAAACGTCCCTGCTTGGTGAACACACCAGGATTGCTATCCTTTTATCAGCCTTCCTTTGTGCATTTGAACAGCAACCCAACACACAGAAATTAGCAAACACAGTTGTTCCTGGCATGGAACTCAAATGGTGAGAAAAGTTCACCTGCTCCATTTCTGTATGCACGTCTGCTATTAAAAGTCACAAATGCAGGGATATAAAAATTGGCAGCAATACACATCACAGGTTACCAAGTAAGTAGTCATTTACAAGCTGGCTATAAAGTGTATGACAGTTTAATAAGATCTTTGGTTACATACCAAAGGCCTCCAACAGTGTTTCCACAAGGGTATAACAAAAAAATCACAGTGTTTATCCAAAGACGTTTCTTGAGATACATTGTTGAAGTTTTATAACCTAGAACAGGGATGTCAAAGAGCCCACATGATAATTGGGCTGTCCCAGTGCTGCCCTTTCAGCAGCGCTGATTCTGCCAAGACTCTGAGAGAGACAGACAGAAGGAGGCCACAGAATGCAAGCAACGCTACAGAGGCAGATCAAGAAGGATGAGAGAGGGAGATGCTGCTGAGGTGCTGGAAGATTCCAATTATCATGTGGACACCCTTTCAGCAGCACTGCTTCCATCAAGACATCACAGAGTACCTGAGCTGTGAAATGATGGCAGAAGTGGCACAGCTGAAAGGGTGGCCTATGAGACAAATTGGGCTCTCCCATATCTTGAAAACATGTCAAGATTTTCATATTTTCTCTTCTTTCATGTGCAACTGATGAGTTCCTGTGTGAGAACCAAGTATCTGATTCTGGTCAACATCTGCTTAATGCCACTTTGTGCTTAATGGTGTCACTTCTGGCCCCTAGCAGGTGCCCTGCAATTTGACCCACTGCTTGAATTGTGTTTGACACCCCTTACCGAGAGGAAAGTGATTCCCAAAGGAAGGAAAGACTTGCCACTGAACTGGAAGACTCTTACGTAACAGATTGCTAGGATGCCAGCATTTTGCTGGAAAGTGTGCCATATGGTAGTAAGAAGAGGTGATTGCCAGTTTAAAGGGATGAGACCAACAGACGTCCCAATACACAAAATTTCCAAGAAGTTTGAAAATCACTGCCACACAGTTCCTGCCAGTCCTGCTTTTGAGACCTGAAAATCAGACCAGATAGCCACAGCCTTGCAATGTCATTTTGAATATTTCTTTTTCACAATATATACTGTATACTATACTGCTATTAAACAGTCTCAAACAGTCTTGCCCCATTTGCACAGCTGTAGTCATTTATAGTAATGGGGAAGTTCTGTTTGCTGAATAGTACAGTTCCTCTGTGCCAAAAAGGCCTGTAGGAAGCAACATAGGGCAGCGAGGCAAAAACTTCCCTTATCAAAAGGTTACAATTACTCACTACACAGCGCATCTACTGCCCAGCAAAGGCAAAAGGTAGCTGTCACTAAAACAGGATTGAAGCATGGCTTTCAAACTCTGCATATGCTTCGTGCTGAAATCTTCAAATTCCATTTATCACACTAAGGCTACTGGAACAGATAAAAATCATATAATACTTGGCTCTTTTACGATTTTATGTGAAGACCAATTTGCCTGCAGCCTCTCATCTATATAATCGAAAGGTGTCATTTATCATTTAATGCATGGTTTAGCAGTCCACATGTTTCTCTTACATCAAACAGACCAAATTTCAGTACGAAGCAAAATCAGGAAGAGTGGCAAATTCTAAACCAAATGTGTTTCATCAGAGTTCATTTCATAAAGCATTTCATCAAAGAAATGCTTTATAAGAAAAATGCAGCCCAACATTTAGCTGCTAATTTCAGTTCAATATGTATAATTCTACTACTGACTTCCATCACTAGATCAACTGCTATCATGCCTCCTCAGAAATCTACTGCTCTGCCCCACAGCTTCCAACACCACACAATTCTTTTACTTTTTTATGATTAAGAGTTTAGTGGTTTCTCTTTCACTTCCCTTTCCTCAACCCCTATCAAGATTTTCTTGCCTTCTCTGCCTCAATAATCCTTCCTAACTACCAACTTTGGCCCCCAGTTCCCAAGCCTCCTTGACCAATCAGCTCCCCTAACCCAGCACCCAAACTTTCCCACCTAATTCCTACCAATAGCAAAAACCCTGAGCAAATTTCTCTTGCCAGTAAATGTACTTTTATACTTCCTTCATAGAAGCTGCACTATTTGCCAGTACTGTCTAATATGGACTGTCTTCCCCCTCCACAGTTATTCTATAAAATTTAAATCATACAGGTTATTCAAGAAAAGGATTTGTAGATGGACTTGTAACAGACAGTTATAAATAGGCTGTTCCCTCAAAGTCTATCACATGTATTTTTATTTTTAATATACAGTATCTAGCAATTTTTGGTACTTTATAAATAAAAGTCTAGATTTTTTGTTGTTAAGCACAGTGAGGATATGATCCACAACAAGGGTGTACAACATTCCTATGCTCAACCATCACAACCATATCTTGGTCTTTGTATGACCAAGAATCACAAGCAATAGAAAGCCTTGTTATCATTCCCACCAGTAGACCGCTCTCCTTTAATGCCCTGAAATCTCCACTTTTCATCTAGGGCAGTGGCCTTCCCCAGTACTACAGGTTCTTGAATTACCTTCACTACACCACTCATACACCTCCCTGTCTTGCTTAGTCCATGTGGATGGGAATAAGTACAGAGAGTGTGAAGGAAAATGCTTATTGCAATGACCAAGGCATATAAATATCACAGTATTTCTGAAAAATTAGTTTCCTCTAAACTAATTTCCACCAAACTCATACAGACTTGGATATGAACCTTAGTTATTTTGGGTCATCAGCCCTTCTGACTTCCCCACACCCTGCCTCCTGTTCCTAAGCCCTATTTGCCTGATACTGCACATCAAAAAACCAATCTGTTTCAGATCTGGTTTTCCATGGCAGGTGAGCTCCCCCTCCTATTCTATTCCTCCAATAATTATTACATTTATATCCCACCCTTTCTCCAAGGAGCTCAGCTCAGGGCAGCATACATGATCACTCCCTTTTACTCCTCACAAAAACACTATGAGGTAAGTCAGGCTGAGAGTTAGTGATGGGTCCAAATTCACCCAGTGAGTTTCATGGTTGAGTGAGGATTTGGACCTAGGTTTCCTTAGTTGTAAACCAGGGGTGTCCAAACTTTTTGGCAGGAGGACCACATCATCTCTCTGACACTGTGGGGAGGGAGGGAGAGAGAGAATTAATTTACATTTTAAATTTGAATACATTTACATAAATGAGTAAGTTAGAGATGGAACTTATATGAATGAAAGTCTTGCAATAGCTCAAGGTCTATAAAAGGCCTTGCACAAAGCAAGACCAGCCTTTCCCTTCACTGCCACTGCTACATCACAGATATGAAACAAGCAGTGGAGGGAGCACTTGTCCCACAGCTCATGTCAGAGGTCAAACAGTCACCCTCATGCTGAGAGCAGTTGCGCTGGGGGGCAAGTCTCTGGAGGGCCCGAGTCTCATTGGAAACTGAGGGCTCCATGCAGGCCAGATTGGGAGTCCTCGAGGGCCACAAATGGCCCCCAGGTCGGGGTTTGGCAGGTCCTGCTTCCACAGAACCCAGCTTGCTACATTTTTAATTGGTGGCACCCAATTCCATTTTCTCCTACATCTCAGATGCCTTAGAATCCTTCCACATAAGCTGTGTAGATTTTGTTTGTGTGTCATGTCCATAAAATATCCTTAAACTAAATTTGGAAATGTGCATTTGCCATGAGAATTTAAACCCAATGTGTCAATCTTCCACTTTGCAGGAAGACTACAAACAATACATGACTTTCTCATATATTTGGTATACTTTCTCTGCTGGTATTCATTTGCATCTTTTTAGATTGTGAGCCCTTTTGGGACAGGGAGCCATTTAGTTATTTGATTTTTCTTTGTAAACCGCTTTGTGAACTTTTAGTTGAAAAGCGGTATATAAATACAGTTGATTGATTGATTGATTGATTGACTGATTGATATATAAAGCAGAATGAATGAACAAAAGCAACTGGAGCTTAAAAAGACACTGAGCTCTTATACCAGAGACCAAATTTTCTCTAATAAGGTAGAGGTTTGTCATACACCTAACCCCTCCACAAGAAAGCCTTGCCTCCTTTCAAGATGCCTCCATCTCAAAGTGTACACTTCTACAAAATCTGCACCTCAAACCAGCACACAGACCTTCCACCAATAATGCCAACAGCCCTGTCATCCTTTCCCAGAGTAGCTTACTCCTACCCCAAGATTGTCCTCCAAAAGAGACCTGTGGCACCTTTACATTTATTGCAACTTTATTTAAAAATATTTTTATGACAGATTCTTCTTCAACAAGTAATATGTGAAGAACACATTCTGAAAGCAGAGATACAATACATACCCTGCACTTAGTGAAACATAATATATAACAACAGAACTCAGATGGATCAAGCATCTACCAGTTTGGAAGCTAAATGGAGTCACCCAAACATAAGGTAGCAGTTTGTAAAAACTTGGAGGAATCCCAAGGTATACAGAAGTAGATAAAATAAAAATATATAGATAGGAGGGGGAAATCAGAAGAACACTATGAGTTTCCAGGCTCTCTACTTTAAGGAGATTGGAGAACACAGAGCAGCTATGACATGGAACATCAAGGTGTGCACAGGAAAAAAAATACACAGGAAAATGGGAAAGCAGAAGGAGAGAAGGAATTGGCTTGCTGAAGCCCCTAACAGTTTATGGTAAGCATTCTGACTGCAGGAAGAAATACTGTATGTGCAGTGAGGTTAGGAAAAGCTCCCTACCCCTTCACTATACTTTAAAGTACAAGGATATTTCATGTTGAAGGAAAGGAAAAGGAAAATATTTTCCCTTCCTCATCTCCACATTCACAGCAACATTTGTTGCAGGTCTCACTTGCAAAGCACAAAACAGCAAATGAAGTTTGAAACACCGATTGGCAATTAATGATTATTATATAAAAGTATTTAAACCAAAGGCAGAACTCATTGACAGTCTGACACCCATATTGTAAACTTCTGTCTCTTTTTGTTTAAGAAAGTGACCTGAAAGTCAAAGATTGCAAAGGGAGAACAAAAAGTTCTCACACTGGTTTTATCGGTTTCCATCCACAGCACCTGAGTTGGGTCCATTCATTCACTTCGGAGGAGATGCCAAACATCTGATGAAGAAGTTTCTTACCTAAGCAAACTTGTTAGTTTTGGGGAACAGGGGAAAGAGAACACACTACCACTGATTAGACCCACCCTTTCAGAATCAGGGTCACTTCACACATGACTCTGCGCACACTGGAGTTCACACAGTGTCCTTTACTCAAGAATGGAAACCCAAGTACAAAATACAAACATCAAGTGAACTATGAAGAGGACATGCCCGAATTTGCCATTCAGCCCTTTAAAACACACACAACAGAAAAGATTAAGCTGCTGTCATGTACTTTTCAGGGGCAAACATAAAGAAGTGCGCAATATGTGTGTCTTATATATCTATATACATAACACATACATACACATTATATAATATGTCTTTTATAAAAAACATATTATATAATTTGTATATATGATATAAATATCTTGTATGTGTGTGTATATATATAATAGATATATAAGAGCACATATATCTTGTATATATAAGATATATATGTGTGCATATATACATACATGTATATAAGCATATTATTCTGCTCCTACCAAAATGACAGGTCATCTGGTGAGTGTGTGCATGTATGTATTTATGCGTAAGGGATGTATTTATGTATGTGTGTTTACATGCACAATAAACACACATTGTGTGTATACATATGTGTTTGTATTGTGCACACACACACAATGAGTGAATTGTGCATATGTATACACACACACACACACAGAAAAATATATCCCTCACAACCAAGGTACTTTGCCTTCAAGTACCCAACCAAATACCCTGCATGAGTGGAGGTGGGGGGGGGAGCAGCCTTGCACACTGAATGCAAATTGTGCGATCCCCATACGTGACAGCTCACAGGCATGTTTTTTTTGGGGGGGGGGGTCTTTTCACCTCTTCTGCATGGGGAAGGGGCCACTTCTGAAAGGCTACAGAGGTACCAGATGAGCCAAGTCACTTTGGCAGGAGGAGAACCACATGCAGAGAGGCCTCTTCCCACCCCACACAGAGTCCACGCCACCATCTCAGCCCCCACAGGCTTCCCTACCTGGACCCCCGAAGCCTGCCGAAGCGCCCACCGCCCCCAGGCCTCTTGCAGCAGCTGCTCCTACAAAGCCCACCTCAGAGCGCAGAGGCCTCCTCCGCCGCCCCCGCCTCTCTCTCGGCCTGCTCTGCCCTCACCTCAGGCCTGCGCTCCTCCCACCCTACCTGCACGGAGTCCACGCTGCCGAGCAGGCCCTCGGGCAGCGCCTGGAAGAGCAGCAGCGCCATGGCGCCCAGCAGCCGCCTCTCCATCCCCCCCACCCCCCGTTCCCCACTCGCTTCACCGGCTCCTGCGAGCCTGCCCGCGAACTGGAGTGCCCCGGAAGGTGGCCCCGCCCCCTCGCCGGCCTCCCATTGGGCGGCAGGCCGACCTTCCTTCCTCTCATAGGCTCAGGCCGACGCTACTTACAGCACTGCTCGAGAAACAAAGCTTCTCCGGGCGGGGACGAGGGAAGGAGACAGCGCGGCCATGTGGAGTGTGGCGGAAGCGCGATGGGGAGGGAGGGAGGCACCGCCTGTGTGGTCCGCAGGCATTTAAAGGGGCAAAGGACGGAACACTTGGCATGAGTTCGACTTTCAGGCTGCAGTCCTCTCCACACTTCCCTGGGAGTAAGCCCCATTGACTATAATGGGACTTACTTCTGAGTAGACATGCACAGCTTGGGCCCTAAGACTGCAATCCTATCCACACTTTCCTGAGAGTAAGCCCCATTGAATATAATGGGACTTACTGCTGAGTAGACATGCATAGGGTAGTAGACAAGGCGGGCTGCAGTCGTATTGTACATTTACCTGGGAGTAAATGTACTAACTAAAGCTAAACAAACGCATCGGTAAAGCAGCTACCACATTTTCCAGACTCACAAAGAGAGTCTGGTCCAACAAGAAGCTGACAGAACATACCAAGATCCATGTCTACAGAGCTTGCATGCTGAGTACACTTCTGTACTGCAGCGAGTCATGGACTCATCACTCACAACAGGAGAGGAAACTGAACGCTTTCCACATGCGCTGCCTCTGATGCATCATCAGCATCACCTGGCAGGACAAAGTTTCAAACAACACAGTCCTGGAACGTGCTGGAATCCCAAGCATGTATGCACTGCTGAAACAGAGACGCCTGCGTTGGCTCAGTCATGTTGTGAGAATGGATGATGGCCATATCCCAAAGGATCTCCTCTATGGAGAACTCGTGCAAGGAAAGCGCCCTACAGGTAGACCACAGCTGCGATACAAGGACATCTGCAAGAGGGATCTGAAGACCTTAGGAGTGGACCTCAACAAGTGGGAAACCCTGGCTTCTGAGTGGCCCGCTTGGAGGCAGGCTGTGCAACATGGCCTTTCCCAGTGTGAAGAGACACTTGGCCAACAGACTGAGGCAAAGAAGGAAGGCCCATAGCCAGGGAGACAGACCAGGGACAGACTACACTTGCTCCCAGTGTGGAAGGGATTGTCACTCCAGAATTGGCCTTTTCAGCCACATTAGACGCTGTTCCAGAACCACCATTCGGAGTATGATACCATAATCTTTCGAGACTGAAGGTTGCCAACTACTACTACCTGGGAGTAAACATGCCAGGCTCAGGCTGTTAAGAACACACACATATCAAACACACATCCCAAAAGCAGCACAGAAGACACATAAAAACATAAGCAAAGCCTGGCTGGCTGGATGAGGCCAAAGACCCATCTAGTTCAGCCTCCTGTATCCCACCAGATGCCTCAGGGAACACACAAGACAACAGGAGACCTGCATCCTGGTGCCACTTCCCAGTACCTGGCATTCTGAGGTAGCCTAGCTTTGAAATCAGGAGGTTGCACATACCCATCACAGCTTGTAACCTATGATGGACATTTCCTCCAGAAATCCCCTTTTAAAAGCATCTAGGCCAGACACCATTACCACATCCTCTGTCAAGGAGTTCCACAGACTCCTTTCTTTATGTAATGGTAGGCTAATCGCTATCACCTGGATGAAAAAAGTATATTAAAACTGAATTCATCGCCATGACTGCTTAAGTCATTGGTGACTTCATCTTTACCCAATTTTTGACATAATGTCTACACAAGATGAAAAGGCGTGGCCTGCAACACTTTTTTGCTTTTCCTCTCCCTTTCTGTCTTCTAGCTCTGCTCCCTTGGAAGACAAATTGTACACTGCACCCTTACACAACCCCTACCACCTGTGGACTGCTTTTCATAAGATAAACAACCAGTTACATAATAACAGGTAAAACTGGATTAGCTGTTGAGGGCCACACTTAAGGGGTTCTGTCCACCTAGGTTCATCTCTAGTTTCTGAAGGACTCAATCTACACATTAACATTCTGGACTGTGGTAACATTCTGGACTGTTCAACTTCAGACTGCAGATGGAGACTTGTGTTTTTGAAGTCTCCTCCATGCAATAATCATTCTGCATGTAATAAACCAGCAAATCAGATGGAGTCTGCGATAAACTTTTTGTTCATGTTTATGAACATGTTTATTCCATGCAGCGTTAGGATGGGTTTTGTTGGTTTAACATAGTAGGGAAGTGTTCTAAAATATGACTGGACATCCACAGCATGAAATGAAAAGTCCAGGTTTTTACCACCTCACTTTGCAAAATGCAGAAATTTGGTTTACCATGGCATAGCCGCTCTTAAGTTTCTGCATGTTCATTCAGTACAACAGTCATTGACCTTCTTCATACACCCTCCACAGAACCCACAGCTGACACAAGTTCAATCCCATTGCATAGAACATTCACAGCCTGAACTTCCAAAACTCTTGGCCACCATAATGTTCTTAGAGCCCAATCCTATGCATGTCTACTCAGAAGTAACTCCCATTATAGTCATTGGGGCTTACTCCTAGGTAAGTATGGATAGGATTGCAGCCTCAGCTAGCCACCTCCTATTCTTGCATATTGAATTTCCTCCTTCAATGGATTGCAATAGCAGCATTTCCTGGCCTGATAGAGACTATGGGGCTATCTATGGATATGACTCTAAGACAGTTCTGAGAAATAGCAGAGAGAAAAACAAGTTAAGTTGTGGGCAAACAAGTGGAGCGACATGGCATAGCTATTCTCCCCTTGGTGAAAGTTATTTGGACTAATTCTAGCACCAGAGATCACATTGCCAAGAAAGAGCAGACAAAAGGAAGTACTGCTTCACACAGTGCACAAATTGTCTGTGGAACTCATTGCCACAGGATGCAGTGATATAGATGGCTTTTAAAAGGGGTTACACAAATTCATGTTGGACAGTTCTATCATTGGCAGGAGACAAGGTAGGGAGGAGGAAAGAACAGGAGAGAGTTATGCCTTCATCTTCTGCTTGTGGTCTACTCAGAGCCAGCATTTGGGCCTGTAGCCTGATTCAGAAGAGCTCTTTTATGCTCTTATGAAACTGGGCATACTGGGTAAGCAGAGTGGTTTGAAGGAAACAAAACAAACCTATACAGCAGGAACTTCTGAACTAACCAGTCTCAAATACGTTCAGGACTTTAGGAGACTGTGAAAAGACATAGTATCAACCTCATGCATCCAACTAAGTAGGTGATTGCCTCATAATTACATGCTACAAGATAAACACTGGACTCTGACATGCTATGACATTTTATTTATTGAATGTGGAAGTCTCCCATACTTGGATATGGAATAGCATTTTCTTATTGTTTGTCTCTAGACAAAAACAGTAATGGATTGATAACACCACATAGTGTTCTCTGGTCTTCCCCTCCGAAAGCAGAAACTCTAAATTTTCAACAATGGCCATGAGGAGAACCTGAATTGGCTGGGGTTTTTTTTTTAACTAAACAAATAAAATGTTCAGCAATGTCCTTTTACTGAGACAGACAGGTCATATAAGGTGACACCTTCCTGTGGATCAATATGTTGCAGAGTGTGTATTTTTGTGACCTTTCAGAGCACTCTCAAGCAAAACAAGGGAAAACTGAATAACAACTTGATGAAGACTAAAAGCTTTCAACTTTCATTAACTGAAGTTGCTCCAGCTGGAAGGTATTGCTGATCTTGCTTCCTTTGCATCTTATTTTCTGAGATTAATATCGTACCATTCCCTTGACCTTCCCTAAGGTCAAGTCCTTAGCTCCAAACTAAGCTACTATCTGTTTCATGCAGTTTTCTTCACCTAAAGACCTGGAAATAAATTCCCCCCTTCCTTGGTTGTCTCCCTTATGTCTGTTTCTAGATTGTGAGCCCCTCAGGGCGGGGATCTTTTGCTCATCTATAGAGCTCTGGTAAGGCACAAACAATGCAGCAATAGCTTTGCTTGGATCCATTTTTGTTGGCTTAAATTACACAAAGCTCTTCAGCCTTGTATAGAATTTCCTGTGACCTGAAAGTGTAGTTACACAAGCCATGATTTTTTTCTGCAATGGTATTTGGCAGCTTTGATTCCCGTTAATGCTACAAATATCACTAGCATTGCAAAATCAGAGGCTGGGCATGTGCATGCTCTGGGGAGGGGGGGATTTTGGAATGAGTCAAAGATACAAAACACACATTTGCCAGCATTTGAAAACAAGAGATATCAATTGCAACAATTTAAAAAAAAAAAAAAAACCTAACTCTTCAAAGGATTTTAAAGGTTACATTTCTGGGAAGAGGTAATGATGTAGGAAGAGGATTGTGCAGGATTGTAGCCAAAGAAAACCTTTAGATTACTGTCTTTCAAAGGAAGAAAATTCTGTTCCTTGCCCTGGAACAGAAGATAATTATAAAATGTGCCAGGTTCAAGTAAGACATCTCCAGAAAACTCAAGGTTTTTTTGTTTGTTTTTTTACTGTAAATACAACACTTGCAAATATGCCAGAACTGAAATGAAATGAACTAAAATGGAAGAGAATGCATCTGTGGAACAATGGGTGACAGTTACTTCATAATTAACCTTTATGCAAAACACATTACTACAGGCTTTAGACATAGGAATGGATTTTTCCATGCCCTGGACTCATATGCAGATAGGTACACCTAAGCCCATTCAAATCAGTGTTTGTAGGAGTGCTGAACTCAGCATAGGATCAAATCATTAGTGACCCTGTATGGAAAAACAAACACATATTATATAAGAGGCATGCAGTGCTGGTGGCACCCAGTTTTTAGAAAACTTGCAACACACCTGAGATAATGAACAAGTTGCTCCTGGATTTAATACAATGGTTAACTTCTATGACAATGCTTGCTCGCTCTTGCATATCAGATAGGAACATTACAGTATATACAGGCAACGGTTTTTGTATGTTAAACCAGAAGTTTGGAAAACGACAGGGATGGGCAAGTCTATCGCAACTTGAGTCAAGTCGCGAATCTCTCCCCCCTCCCCCATTATTTGACTTTAAACAAGTCCTAACGGGCAAACTTTCCAAGTCGCCCAGAGCGTTTTCATGACTTGAAAAGACTCAAGTTTCAAGTTGTTCCCTTTAAAAAGCCTGCTGAGGCTCCGCAGAAAAAATTGGGGCTGCTACCTGGTTGTGTGTGTGTGCTTCGGAGTTCCCTTTGAACACTCCCCTGCTGTCCCCCCCGCATCCCATCTAAGGCAGCAGTGCATAATGCACCAATCTGTTTCCTTTCCCTGTATGATCCAACCCCAGTTGCAACGAAGGAAACCCCCCCCCCTTCACATCACAGGCAGGCAGGGAGGGAGGACGCATTCCAGCTTGGCAAGGCGGGACGGCACGGCTGCTCTTGTACCCCACCCTCTCCATGGATCTCTTCCATCCATTGGATAGTGCAGGGGAGAAGTGCCTCCTTTTCTCAGGTTCTGTACATATGAAGAAGGACCCTCACATGGATTACTGAGCCAGCTAAAATGAATACTTCTGCAAAAGTTGTTACAAGTTTTGCATCAGGAGAACCTGCAAGTTTTAAGCCCAAACCAAAAATAGTTAACCATTTCGCTCCACTCCCCCCAGCCCTTGTGTCTGAACATAAGGTGCGTAGCTTCTGCTGGAGCTGCTGCTGCTCGCGCGCGCAAAGCCCAGCTTTCTTATCAATGCAAGAGGTTTTTTGGATGAGACAGAGGTGGCACAACCTGCAGCTGTTTGTGGGAGACTCGAGTTACCCAAGCCAATGGTTTTCACAAGTCAGGAGCACCAGACTCAAGTGTTTTGCTGAGTCTTTGTCATGGGTGACTTGAGTCTCTATGAGTCAGTGAAAAACGGTGATTTTCACGACTCGGGCTCAAGTCACCTGACTCAAGTTCCCATCTCTGGAAAACAGGAACCTTGAAAAAGTTAAAAAAAACAAAACAGGTTCAAAGCATGAACGCTGCTCCATCCCCTCAAAGATTTACCAAGGTTTTTCCCATGTTGTAGGCAAGTGTTCTAGCCTGCCCTGGGCAAGGACGGAGCACCACCAAATCTTGCAACAGTCAGGAAATCTGCAACAGATTTATTTACTAATTTAAGATGACTTACATTCTTGTTTTCCAGGTATATGTATGCTCAAAGCAGCTCGCACCAGAGCAAAAAAACCCCAAATAACATAGTAAAAATGTACAACATAGTCTAGCAAACACAAACAGATCAGTAGATAAAACCAAAAGCAAAGCAAATTAATAGCCTGATGGAAATAGCCAGGACTTCAATGATCTTTGGACAGGCAAGGTACCAAGCAGCTCTCCTCAGAGAAGGAAGTTCTACACCTAAAGCACAATCCTCTACACATCAGCAGTTCCTGAAGTGTGCATCCTGGGGTGTTGCTAGGCACTTGGTGGAACAGCACAGGCTGCCCAATGTCCTAGCAGGAAGGTTGCATTGTGTTGTGCTGCAACTCTTCAAACTGTGGTTGGAGGCTTGGCAGGAAGAGCTCAAGTGCACAAAAACCATGCACTGATCTTCTTAGCACTGTTCGAAGCAGCATGCAAGGTCTCTGAACCCGGAAGTAACTAGTGATGATGACATCATCGCCAGTCACTTCTGGGAGCTGTGTGCTGCTTCTGCAGCACTTGGGACATCATGGAGCCAGTGGGTTTGGGAAGCACTGTTATACATGTTTACTCAGCAGTAAGTGCTATTTTGTTCAAAAGAGCTCATTCCCAGGAAAGTGTGTTTAGGATTGTAGCACTAAAGAGCAGCTACAGAGAAGCTCTCTCTTGCAGGAGAGGCTTGTAGGAGTCTCATGGTAAGCCATGAGGGAATGTTTAAAATCTGCTGTTTTACAGGAAAGTTTGGAGCTAAGTCAGGTTTGCTCACTATCACTGGTGACGAACTTATCAGTGTCTGAATTCCACTGTTCAAACACAGAGAGAGGAGGAACAGGATAGAACTCAGTGTTCATTGGGGAACCTTGGCACAGGTTTCTACATCACAAAGAGACCATGTTACTTGTAAGACAACAAGTACTGGACAAGGCTAAAGAACAAACTTGGTTCAAATTTCAGAACTGGGGTGATGATGGTTTAATGTCAGGAGCACAGTCCAGTCAAAAAAGATTGGCAAATGCTTTCCAGAATTGTTGTGTGAGATATTATCCAAATAATCTAGAGCAGTGTTTCTCAAACTGTGAGTTGGGACCCACTAGGTGGGTCGCGAACCCATTTGAGGTGGGTCACCATTCATTTCAATATTGTATTTTAATATATTGGACAATGCTACCAATTTATGTGACTGTATTTGACTGTACTTTTAACATACATGTTGGCAACCTTCAGTCTCGAGAGACTATGGTATTGCGCTCTGAATGGTGGTTCTGGAACAGCGTCTAGTGTGGCTGAAAAGGCCAATTCGGGAGTGACAATCCCTTCCACACTGGGAGCAAGTGCAGTCTGTCCCTGGTCTGTCTTCCTGGCTATGCGCCTTCCTTCTTTGCCTCTTTGCCTCAGTCTGTTGGCCAAGTGTCTCTTCCGCAACATAGAGTCTCTTGGAGACACCCAAGATCAAAGCACTGGCACCAGCTTGACCTGATTCTCACCAGACGCTCCAGCCTTCCCAGCATCAAGATCACACACAGTTATCAGGGTGCTGCCTGCAACACTGACCACTCCCTGGTGTGCAGCAGAGTGAAACTGCAAACAAAGCGACTGTATCACACGAAAAGGAAGGAAGACCTCGCACTGATACCAGCAAGACCCGGGATCAGAGAAAAGTGGAGGAATTTGCACGAGTGCTTGAGGAATCTCTTCCAGGCCCGGCCGACGCAAACGCATCCAACTTTTAACAGGCTACTATGTATATGAGTTTAACAATAAAAGTAAATGGGACTTACTCCTAGGTAAGTGTGAGTAGGATTGCAGCCTAGGGTTGTTAAAAATTTTTCTGCTTGGTTATGTCACTTCCAGTCATGACACCACTTCTAGTGGGTCCTGACAGATTCTCATTCTAAAAAGTGGATCCCGGTGCTAAAAGTTTGAGAAACATTGATCCCTTCTGGAGGATTCTGAAGTTATTCTTTGTTTTGAGATAATGTAGTTACAGAAAACTACCTTTATTTTCAACAATACTCTGCTACTGCAGGTCAAACTAGACATGTTGTTAAGCACAGCTTTGATTTTCCTATTTTTCCCCCCTCTCTCTTGTAGCAGCCATGGGGGAGAGTAATTTGGATCCGGACCATATTGTGGTGGAAAGGGTTTCAACCCTTTCCCCATGAAAGACCGTCTGGATAAAAATTGCTCTGAAGCTATTTGTTCTGGGATATTACTTTGAAACTGCTTTTTTTTTTTTTTTTTTTACTACTAGGATAGTCTATTATTATTTATGGATACATATGGTTTTATTTCTTAACAGCGTAATCCTAGGCATGCCTACTCAGAAGTAAGTCCTGCTGTGTTCAGTAGAATTAATTCCAGGTAAGTGCAGCTTAAACCAGTTTGATTTTTTTTGTAACTGAAAAGCAAGATAGAAATATAGGCATTAATCAATAAAACAAATAAATATTATGTCTTGAAGGCTGTGTGCTGCATTCATTTATTCTGCAATTGCCATGTCATCCACTAACTAAATCACCACAAGGACAATTGTTCTTTTACTTAAAGAACATTAGAAAAGCACAACTGGTCCAACACTATTGTATCAACAGTTTGAAATATTCCTTCACAATTGTGGTTGGTGAAACAGCAGGCTGTGCATTGCATGTTGTCCTAGTGTTCATGCAAATTGATTTACCCAGTGCTTTTTTTGTAAATAAAAAGGTGCAGGAATTCAGAACTTGTTAATATTTTATTTAATCTCTTATTTATTTATTTATTTATTTATTTATTTATTTATAAACCATTTTTTGTTTGAGAAATAAAATATTTTTTATGTGCTTCCTTCCTAAAGATGAATTTACTTCTGAGTAGACATGCATAGGATTGGGCTGTCAATCTCCACATCCCCTTCCCCCTAGTTACTTTTTCTACACATGGGGAAAAATAATGTACAGGTGCACTTGTAGCATGTAGTATGTAGTGTGGCACTACTTCGAGGAGAGGAAGCAGTGAATGGATTCCAAAAAATGGCTTACATGAGTTCCATGTAGTAAAATTACTCTAAGCAACTGTGGGAGTAAGAACAAAAACAGAATTCTTACACGAGAGGGGTCCTTAGGTGCACAAAGAAACAGCTACATTTGCAAACAAGCGGTTAAATATGGTTTAGTTCAGGTATCAGAATACTCTGTGTCTTTGGGAAGGCGCTTGGCATGCAATTGTATGTTCTCTACTGCCCTGAGCAGCTGCTGTGCATTGCTGGAGAGGAGCTGCAAATGCTGGCTGGCGGAAGGCATGCTTGTGGGGGAAGGATGAGGAGGATCTCTGGCAAGGCTGGTCAGCACGTTGTACACACGTAGAATCCCTTTTCACCTGCCCTTAGCATGTGAAAACGGGTGCAGATATATATCTCTGCCAGGATTAAGAGCCCAATCTTAGGTATGTCTACTCTGAAGTAAGTCTCGTTCTAGTCAATGGAGCTTACTCCCAGGAAAGTGCCTAGGATTGCAGCCTAAGAGCCCAATCCTATGCATGTCTACTCAGAAGTCCACCTTAGTGAATGGGGCTTACTGTGGATAGGTTGGCAGCCTCAGGGCCCAATCCTGTGCCTGTCTACTCAGAAATCAGTCCCATTAGAGGCAGTGGGGCTTCCTCTCAGGAAAGTGTGGAGAAGACTGCAGCCTCAGAGCCCCTCCTCTGCCTGTCTACTCAGAAGTCAGTCCCACTAGAGGCAGTGGGGCTTTCTCCCAGGAAAGTATGGAGAGGACTGCAGCCACAGAGCCCTTCCTCTGCCTTGTCTACTCAGGCTGCAAGGCTATGACACTTTCCCGGGAGTAAGCCCCATTTAACACAATGGAACTTACTTCTGAGTAGACATGCTTGGGCTCTCAGGCTGCAAGGCTACGCACCTTTTCCCAGGAGCAAGCCCCATTGAGCACAATGAGACATACTTCTGAGTAGACACGCCTAGGCTCATGCTGCAGATTGGCATGGGGACTGCACCAGCCAGCTTCCTTCCTCTCCTCCTCCACCAAGCCAGTACCTGGGCATTCCGTGGGTGCCGCAGCCCGTCTCCCTGGCTATCTGTCTGTCTGTCTGTCCTCCTTGGCGTCGGCACGTGTCCCCCGCGCCCTCCACCAGCTTGGAAGCTGCGCTGGGAAGCAGAGTGTGGGGGGAGGGGAGGCGGGCTGGGCTCAGGCGAGAGCTTGGAGATGGGGCAGGAGGGGGTCGTTGTGCGGTCAGGCAGGGGCCAGGCGCCCGCCCACCCTGCACCCCCCAGCACCCACCCAGTGAATGCCTCTATTTTGCCCCTCCCTGGAATGCCTCCAAAGGGGAGGGGCCCCTGCAAAAAGGTGCCGGAACTCCGTCCCCGCCCCCCCCTGCGTTCCATTAGAAAAAAAGCCCTGGATTTACCTATTAATCCACCCACCTACTGAGAGATTTGACTTCTCTGAGGGAGCTGAACCCTTACAAATGACCACTGTCAACTCACATTAACAAAATTTAAGAAAACACCTTCAAAAGACACACACACACACAGAGACAGAGAGAGAAAATAGGGACCTGGATTTAACAGGGGCATTTACCAGAAAATAGAAACTGTCCCTGGCAAAGACTGACAGCTAGAATGTATGTTTTTAATTTACATGTAAGAATTTTTTACAACACACTGGTGGAACACGGACATTCTAGCCTGAACTACTAACATACTCTATCTCACACACACACAGTCAGCCTGTTTCCTGCTGTAAAGTATGGAGCAATATTTTAGAAGGTTACTAGGTCTATGAGGATTGCAAGGGATGGAGACACTGCTTCGCTATGACTCACTAGTTCAGTGACTGATTGGTAATTGAATTTGTCCAGCTTCAGGTTACAGTTCTTGAGGAAATGTTTCTGCCATCCACAACTACCAACAATGAAACTAGTGTTTGCCAAGTTTCTGTAAACAAGTTAGCTGTTGAGCGTCATGCAGGCCAGGGATTGGCACACCAATTTGAAATACCATTAGCACACTCTGAGTTTCAAGTACAATCTTGTTAATGATAGGCCATGCAGCCCTTTTGGATATGATTACAGATACATTTTGTACTCACAATGCCAGACTTGATTTGGGTGTTTTTCCTATAGGATTCCCTGGCATTCAGGGAACAAAGCCTTGTGCTTGGTTTGTGGGAAGCCAGAAAATAAAGAAAAGGGTTTGTCTGTCATCAGATCTTCCCTCTCCCAATGTGAAACAGAGTTGCTGTACCAGCTTCTTCACACTTCCTTGGAGCACAGCAGGACTTACATTTAAGTAAGCAAGAAACAAATCAGACCACACACCATGCCTATTAAAAACTAAAAGAAAAACATCTAAGATACAATCTGTTACCAAACACAAACAACTTGTCAGTTATAATCATCCTTTAGATCTCTTTGACATGTTGTGTAAGAATGCATCTACAATAAATACATGTTGTTTAATATGTGCACTCTTTTTCCTCCCATGTCTTCAGGTTTTGGCATATTACACCATCTTTTCCTAGGAATCTGATGGAACAAGTTCTTGCAATTCGTTGGTCCTGTACATACACATCAATATGTGAAAGTATGTGTTGTGTATGTATAGAATGCTTCAGAATGAATGTGTACATTGGACCAGAGATGGCCGGCTTCTGTATTCTGAGAGTGCAAAGTGACCCATTCCTCTGTCCTCCCAGCTAATCAGTAAAAAGACATAGGCAGTTTTCTGGAGATGAGGAAGAGGGAGAGTTTATTTCAATCCATGTAGGAAAGACAGAGGCAGAATAGAATGGAACAGAGAAGCTTGGGAGAGCAAGCCAAGAACCAGAGCATCTTGGACTCCAGACTTGCCCAGTGTTGTAACCTGTTGTAGCTTGAAGGGGCGTGCTACATAACTCTATATATATGCATAATCTGTTCATTTGTAAGTGGGGCAAATGAGTAAGTGAGACAAAGACACTGAAAGCCTCCAGTGATTTTGCTTCCAAAGGAAGCTGGAAAGTGCTGTGGCCCCTGGAACTGCACAGGGTGCAGTTCTCACTGCTTAGGAAAGCAGGCTGCCCCAAACAAACCCTTGATGGGTAGTTGGCCTTAAGAATAAAGCCACCAAGAAGCAAGGGCTTCACATTTATTATTATTATTATTATTATTATTAACAGTATTTATATACCGCTTTTCAACTAAGAGTTCACAAAGCAGTTTACAGAGAAAAATCAAATAACTAAATGGCTCCCTGTCCCAAAAGGGCTCACAATCTAAAAGATGCAAATGAATACCAGCAGACAGCCACTAGAACAGACAGTGCTGGGGTGAGGTGGGCCAGTTACTCTCCCCCTGCTAAAAAAAGGAGCACCCACTTGAAAAAGTGCCTCTTACCCAATTTGCAGGACACATGTACTCAAGCACACATGGGGCATCACATAGGAAACTCAAGGAGAGATGCGACATGTGCAGCCTGATCTTATCTGGGATTACTAAAAAGTCAGTCTCCATTAAATCCAATGGGGATTACTGTGCATAGGACTATGCCTAAATAATTGAATTCCCTCTCTTTCTCTATCATGATTAATTTGGAGAGCAGTCTTTCTTAGAAATGAAAGTGTTAGTAACCTTCTACCACACTTTGATTAAAAATTTCCTGTGTCTGTCAGGGACACAACCAGACTCCTTTAGAAGTCAGATTGGGTCTGTAAATTGCCAGTTAGGCTGCAACAGCATTAGATGTTAACAGAGAAAAGATAAAATGTCTCTGCTGCACTCAAGGCAACCACTCTGTTCACTTCTGTTGATGATTTCATTCACAAACAGCAGGAAAAAAATAAGGCTGAAATTAGTTCTCAGAGCCTTAAATCTCAATCCTACCCAAATCCGAGCCACCCACTGATGCAGCTGTGCCAGTAGAGCAGGGGTGCTCACACTTTTTGGCTCGAGAGCTACTTTGAAACCCAGCAAGGCCCGGAGATCTACCAGAGTTTTTTTACAATGTTCGCGCCATCATAACATATAACATTCATGTGTACAATGTATGTTGGTGTACTTTGCATAACCGCATGAGCCAATATTGCACAACACAACATAATTAACTATAAACATTTTTTGTAATTACTTGAGTTTACTTTGATGACTTGCACTGAAGTGAATCAGCCAAGGATGCATAGTCCTGACAGTAGCTGCTGACAGCCAGCCTCAAGCACACTTCCAAATGTTCATCAGTCATGGTAGACCGGTACTTGGACTTAAAGATCTTCATGTAGGAAAAGGCTGACTCACATAAATAAGTGGAGCCCTTCCTGCCTCAGGTGCTCTTATATCCCTGAGGGCCCTATTGCCTTCAAGTGGCTGCAGCTGTGCAGCACACACTGCTGGAAGCCCAGGCCTTACCCTTAAAGGGGCCACTGCTGACACCACAGCCTACCTCCTCACCAGATCTTCCTTGATTCCAATACAAGTGGGGGGGGGGGGAAGCAGATCTCTCTATACAGAGCAGTGCAAAAACAAGGGAAAGGTGTGGGGGAGGGAATATCTCTATATAGACATCACAGCAAGACCAGTGCAAAACCCCTTGCACACAGAACCAACAAATGGAAGTGGGGGGGGGGGGCAGATCTCCATACATACCAGTGCAAAAACAGGGGAAAGGTAAGTCATCCCCAGGAGAGTCAACAGGGCTCACTCCAGGTGCTCTTATATCCCTGAGGGCCCTATTGCCTTCAAGTGGCTGCAGCTGTGCATGACACTCTGCTGGATGCCCAGGCCTTACCCTTAAAGGGGCCATTGCTGACACCTCATCTACCTCCTCACCAGCTCTTCCTCCATTCCAATACAAGTGGGGGGGGGGAGCAGATCTCTATACAGACCAGTGCAAAAGCAGGGGAAAGGTGTGGGGGAGGGAATATCTCTGTATAGACATCACAGCAAGACCAGTGCAAAACCCCTTGCACACAGAACCAACAGATGGAAGTTGGGGGGGGGGGGAGATCTCCATACATACCAGTGCAAAAACAGGGGAAAGGTAAGTCATCCCCAGGAGAGTCAATGGGGCTCACTCCTAGGGATGCGTGGACAGGAGAGAAGCCTGCCAGCGGCTCCTCTTCAGGTCTACTCACAAGTCACCCCAGTAGAGTCAAGGGAGCTCACTCCCAGGGATGCTTCACTCCTAGGGTGGGGCTCACTCCCAGGTATGCGTGGACGGGAGAGAAGCCTGTGATCGACTCATTTTGTCTGACGATCGACTGGTAGATCGGGATCAACTTATTGAGCACCCCTGCAGTAGAGGGTGTACTGTAGGGGGGGCAACAGTTGTAAAGGTCTCCTAAGGGTAAGTGAACTTTTGTTGACTTAACCTGGGGAAAGCCTCCGCTGCTGCCATAGGACTCCTTGAATTGACTGCTGCTGTTTAGGAGGCATAAGTCCAATGTGCACACTCCCAGAAGCCATTTCACAACAGCAAAACTCTGTTCCTCTGTTGTAAATCCAAGACAGGATTGGGTCACCATTCAGTGCAAAGCTGCATATGCAACCTGAATGAGGAACTAAAGTTTATCCACCTTTGTGCCCCCAAATAAGCTTTAGGCCACTTTACATCTTACATTTCTTGCATATGGACTTCGCCTTTGAGATACCTTGGCATTGTCTCTGGCTCCATGTCTGGCACAATGCACTTTAACACATGATGCTTCCAGAGATGACATACACTTGGTTGCATCACAAAAGGAGTGTGCTGTATCCAGTGGGGGGCAGATAGGGAAGCTTTGGAGAAGGGGAATTATTTCTCCTTACCTCCTCCGTAAGTCTCTTGCTCCACAATAGGCCTCCTCAGACTTGCACCAGCTCTGTAGCTGGCACAAGTCCAAGGAGAAGAAAGGGACAGGGAGGTTTGAAAAAGAGGACTGTAGAATTCGGGACTAGGATAGAATCCATTGCTGCCAGATAACAAGCAAAAATAACACACAACTACGGAATCAAAACAATCCAAAGCCAGGAAAATAGATCAGAAAATAGGCAAGATAAAAGCTTGCCTAAACAATAATGTTAAAAAAAAAAACCCCACTCAAACAGGACAGCAGAAGTATCCAAAGGCACTGCGCAACTGCTTCCTCCATACAACCGGGCCCCACCAGGCAGAACGCAGTAAGCCTGACTCTAACCCCTTTAGCATTCTCTTTCTCCTGTGGTACCTTAAAACAAAATTAGGAAACTAGGTTAACATGTCCTGAGATCCCTGTTTGGTTTAAAGGGACCGTACAAAGAAGTAAAAAGTTAATTAGTTAGGATTCACTTCCCACTTGCTTTTAGTCGGCAGGAAACACATCAGAGCAGCTCTATCTGTGGCAGGTGTCAGACAGGTAGTAGCAGACTCAGGGTGAAATGGAACCTCCAATATTTTTGCCACTTCCTACAGATCAATTCGAGCTACAACAATCACCTCAGCCTTGAGTCACCTCTGAAGTAGAATTTGCAGTGCCACTGCCTGGGCAGGGAGTTCCTTGTACATTGTCCTGGAGAAAGTCTTTTCCCATGTTTTCACCAACCTTATTTCAGATGGCAGTGGGATCTCAGGCCATCTCAACTGCTCATAAAGGACAAGCAGGCCTATATGGGTAGAGCCAGTACATTAGACATCCTGACCCGAAATTGGACTTTAAAGATACATTAGACACCCTGACTTGGTTGGCAACCTTCAGTCTCGAAGGACTATGGTATAAGCCTACAGCACCCGGTATTCCCAGGTGGTCTCCCATCCAAGTACTAACCAGGCCTGATGTGTCAGGGATTGGCCAGGTTAGGCATCAGCCAAGAATTAATGCCCAGGGGGCCAAACCAGCTGGACTGACCCAATACTGGTGTTAGAAGTGGCACAAGTTGGCCAAAAGACTTGCACTGGCACTGCATTCAGCACCCCCATCTAAAACTGGAAGCATCCCTAGAGCACATTGCATTATCTCAGGACCTGTAAGGGATGCATCCATTGGCCAGTGGGGAAGCAGGTCTTGCTGGGGCCAAGAGACCTACATGGTCAGCTTTTCCTACGCTCCTAATAGGCCAATGGGCCTTTTCTCAAAAGCTGTGTGAGAATATTGGGGCTTTGGAGAAACAGGCAAGTGAAGGAGGAACAGTTGCCAACAAGGAGGGTTTCCACAATGGTGGCAGTTTCCTCTCTTCCCATCTTTCATCCTCATCAACAAATGAGTGCAAGACATGTAGCAGCTCCTTTTCCTTGACCCTCCTAAGGTGGGGTGAGGAGGAGCTGCCACCACGGAAGATTGTCCTCATTCATTAGTGGGAAAGACAAGACACATCACTACCGGTAAGCATGAGGGGGAGATAGTGGTGGGCTTTCAGTATCCTGGTGTCAACCATTCACATATCATGCCTTAAATTATGCTCAGAAAAAGATCAGTACCCACTAAAACTGAAACAAAAGTTGAGCAACCTGCTCCACAAAAATAGCTCTGGTTAACACTTGAGGAGCAGCAGCATTTGCACTAGTGATAGTCCCAAACACTTTTAAAGGGTCGCCCCATGTTGGGTGCGTTACAGTAATCCAGTCTTGATGCAAGCAATATTTGCTTTTTGCATAATTTTGTTCTACTTCTGCCATTACTGAGTAAAAGAATTTAATTTTTATGAGCTTCACAGGTAGGTTAACAGGTTACTAGGTATGCCCAGTTAGCAAAACAAACAATCCACTTCTGTCAGGTTGGAAAACAGGGAAATACGAAATTGTAAGGACAATGCAACTTTTAATATTGCAGATGACGTGACAGCAGTACTGCTACAGCATGTTGAAAAGGGCAATGATAGTGCAATCCAATGTCAACACAGCACATTTAACAAAGTGTAACATCTCACCTAGTAAGGGCACAGAGAAGACACCTGTATATGATGCAGAGTTCATGGGTTGCTTTCATATGGGCTTACATCTAATATAAAACTGACCTATGAGTGTACACTACTGGAGATATTGTCTTGGCATTCATATGGTGACTTTTTAATTACTACAATCATAGCTTAAAAACCCTTCTATACTCACGGAAAGTGCTGAACTTGAACTTCATGTGACAAATGAGAACCACTCTTGGAGTACTGGTGAAAGCAGTTGTACTTCCTCAGGCAGTTTAGTAGTTAATAGTGAATTGGTTACCCTATACCCCAAATAATAGTCCAAAATAATAGTCATAGCCAAAAAGTTGGGAGGGAGACGAAGTACAAGGGAATGATAAGATCATATTGTCACCAGGGGTGTAGTTGAGGAAAAGTGGAGGCCAGCAAAGAACTTCTTCCACACTAAGTGGGGTGATGTCATCAGCAGGAACTTTCAGACTTTTAAAACTGTTCTCAAAGAACCCTAACCAAAAAGAAGCATCAGGAGGTAAACTGAGAAGGTTGACTAGGGGCATATGTTATTGTTTCTAGGCCAATGACTTTCCCAAGGGCTCTCTGAAAGACAATATGTAATTCATCAAGGCTATGACCATATCCAAATTTACCTGGGAGTAAGTCCTACTGAACAAAGTGGGACTTATTTTGGAGTAAACTTATTTTGGAGTATTATTTATTTATTTGTCTATGACACATTCACATTACTTTTCAATAAAAACATATAGGTTAAAAACATATAGATTAAAATTACAAATATAATTTTTAACTTCATTTGGCACAGCCAGAAAATCAGCAAAATCTCCATTATAAACTCTGTTTTGGCACTCAGTCACTATATTTTGGATAGTTAGTTTTTCAACCCCCACAGTCACAATTTGGAGAAGATATTGTGCCCCACTTATAGAGGGCATCTGCACATCTGTCACGTCCAGTGCGAATCTGATTTAATGTTATCCATACCACACAAGGTGGTATTTATTTTGGACTAAATATGCCGAGACTAGCATTCTAATATATGTTTTATATTCAACTAAAATTGTTTTCAAATTCCATTTTTACACATTTAATTTCAACAACTGCAACACACTCCAAGAGTTTGGGATGAAATGAGCGAGATCTTTAAATGAAGTAAAATAAGTTTCAAAGTAAGAATAGCGCCAGGAGAAGAAAACACTCTAATAAATAAATTTAGGGCCCAGTCCTATCCAGTATAGGAACAGTGACTCCAAATGACTGCAGCTGCATCCTGTGCTGGAGTTGAGCGGGATGGAGCTCTCTTCAGTAGTGTTTCTCAAACTGTGGGTCGGGACCCACCAGGTGGGTCATGAGTCAATTTCAGGTGGGTCCTCATTCATTTCAATATTTTATTTTTAATATATTAGACTTGATACTACCATGGTATGTGACTGCATTTGGGGAAATGTTACAGATCTGTACTTTTAACAGGCTACTATGTATATACTTTTAACAATGTTAGTAAATGGGACTTACTCCTGAGTAAGTGTGGGTAGGATTACAGCCTAGGATTGTTAAAAATTTCCCTGCTTGATGATGTCACTTCTGGTCATGACATCATGTCCGGTGGGTCCTGACAAATTCTCATTCTAAAAAGTGGGTCCAGGTGCTAAATGTGTGAGAACCACTGCTCTTCAGAGTAAGGTGACATTAAACCCAGGTAACCCTCAGCCTGTTCAGTGGGGCTTCTTGAGTCCGCACCAGCTATTTCACTGGCTCAGACTCAAGAAGCTCCATGACAGGCTTCTGAATCTGGCACTGGGGACAGGATTTGGCAGAGAAGGCCTCCACCAGTCCCACCCTCATCCTGGCCTTTCCTCCCCCCATTCTGCTCTCTCTCTCTCTCTCTGCCCTCCCCCACACCCTGGAACGCCCTCCCCCACACCCTTCCACCACCCTCCCCACACCTCATGTCGCTTGGCACTTTGCTCCTCTGGCAGCCAGGGCTTCATCTGCGGTGTTGACAGGATGACACAGGCCGCTGGCACAACTTACTTGTTGAGTGGCATAAATGTGCCTTATGGCACATTTGCAACACCCAGCACCAGAGGTGGGGTGCCATTGGATCAGGCTGTTAAAATCTATTTCTGGTTGTGTAGTTTAAATGTGGCACAGCTATGGGAGGCTATGTAAGTCATGACAAATTCCTGTACTCCAGAATTTACTAATACGCCACTGTCACATACTCATCCTAGAGACAGTACTGAATTATGCCTTTAACCCATTTTTGCCCGGCCCTTATGTGTACACATTTGGTCCCCGTTACATATATGTAGAAATGGTTTAATAACATATTGTCCCATTTTCCCTCAGTAATAGTTTCCTGGAGTTCTGAATTAGGTAAGAGGAATGAGATTAGGGTTACTAACAGGAATATAGGAAAGAAAAGCAGCATAACAGTGTGGGAGCCAACAAGATCAGATGACCAGCCCAGGTTCTGTTGGCATTTGCAAAGCAAAAAGAGTAGGTGGAACAGTGGCATCACTAGGGAGGTGCGGGGGGTGCGGGCCACACCGGGTGACGTGCAAGAGGGGGGTGACGTGCACTGGGAGGGTGACGCGCTAAAATCATGGTGGTTAGGAGTAATACCATCATGTTATATTCCGTTGGATGCAGAATTTCGAGCGGAATGCAGTGCAAAAAACGGGAGTGAAATATCTCCTTTCTATCAAAAGTTATTGGTAAAAAACCGGAAAATAAAAAATGCATGGAGCCCAATGGAAAGAGAAACCAAGGGATATCGTGCGTTTACTCGTGAGTAGGTGAACATGCCTTAGTCCATCTGAAAGGGCAGGCTGAGAGGAATCCAACAACACCAGAATGGTCCTGATCCAATGAATGTAGCCCCCCTAAAACACCCAAGAAGGAGGTCCCTCCCTCCAAGCTGGCGAATGTATTGAACCCTATGGAAAGCAAAACTAAGCCACATGGTCACGTTTACTTGCGAGTAAGCAAAAGTGCCTTGGCTCCTGGGCAGGTCAGGCAAAGGGAAACGTGAGGCCACCAGAATGGTCCTGATTTGATGCAACTGGAGTTCAACAAATGCTCCAGAAGGCAGCCCCCCCCCCCCCCCATAAAAAGAATGAAACAGGCTTGACATGGTAAAGTGAAATTTTTTTCTGTTTTATGCTTCAGTCCTATCCACACTTTCCTGGGAGTAAGAACCACTGACTATAATGGGACTTACTTTTGATTAGACAGGCATAGGATTGGGCTCTCAGACTTGCAAAGCCAGGTGGGTCCTGATAGTGATATGCTTGAAATATAAGAACTTAAATTGAACTGGGTAGGGGTGAAAATCTTACTGATTTTTTTTTGGGGGGGGGTGTTATTGCAGGCAGGCTACAGAGAAAATTCACTTGGTGGAACAGGGCTGGCTTTCCCTTATTTACTGATTTTACTTTAATTTATTTATAATTATTTATTTTAATTTGCTTTATGATGGGTCCTGGACAGATTGTCATTGTAAGAAGTGGGTCCCAGTGCTAAAAGTTTGAGAACTGCTCCAATAAGGTGTTAGTAAGTTGACACCCTGGAGGGAGGTGACACCACTAGTGACCAAAATTACTAAAATCAGAGTTTGGAGGAATAATACCATCATGTTATATATCAATCAATGTGTAATTTCATGCAGAATGTGATGAAACAAACTACGTTGAAATATCTTTATTTTATAAAAAGGTACAGCCAAAAAACCAGTGGGGGCGGGGCGATGGTAGTTCACCACGCCCACCACCTAGAGTGCCCACCACCCACTGCAGAGGGGTGACGCATTGGCCTCCCACACCAGCCGATGCGAACCCTAGTGACTCCACTGGGTGGAAAGAATCACCAGAAGTGGAATATCCCAAAGACTTTGAAAGGCAACAGAGATGACCTTAACACCAAGTGATCTGAAGCAGACTCTTTAGGACATCTTTGTGGGGAGGATTTTGAGGCCTCTAACCACACTCTTTGTATTCTGTGAAACTCATAGGACAGAAGTCTAAATTATTTCTGTCATCATTCAGCCATCAGAGCTCTACAACCCATTTAGAAACCACATTTCTTATGCCTCCACATCAGTCTACTTATGGCAAAGAAGTAATAAAACAAAATTCCTAATAAAAAAAATGTCATGTTGCAAATTTCCCATCTCAGGGTTCATTTGCATTATATCAATTTAAATAATCAATTTCTAAATCAAAAAGGTGATTGTGCCTACAGTATGAAATATGAAACAGCAGAATGACACAATGGTGAGACAACAGTAGTGCCTCTGTGTGTTACCAGTTGGAGGTTAGGGTGGTACTAGTCATTATAAAGAGTGATTTGGACGTACAGTACTTTGTCACAGACTTCCGGCACAGAAATGTTTAAGGTACTGAAAGAAAGAAAGAAAGAAAGAAAGAAAGAAAGAAAGAAAGAAAGAAAGAAAGAAAGAAAGAAAGAAAGAAAGAAAGAAAGAAAGAAAGAAAGAAAGAAAGAAAGAAAGAAACTACAAATGATACTGTAAACCAAGATGCTGAGATCATGGAGATGTGAGGTGGGAATGAATGTCTTCCCAGAAAACCCAAAAGGGAAAATTCTTTCAGTAAAGAAGGGTGAGAGGAAAAGAGGTGAGAAGCAAATAAGCAATTCAGCCATCAGGCCAAAGAGAGGTGGAGATTATTTACCAGTGTTTGGGAACATCATTGCTCTTGCAACACTCACAGAGTGGAACAACGGTCATATCAACACAAGGTAAATATTGGAATGGAAAGCTACTGCTCTGCCTTCTGCAAATTGCAGATAATACCCAACATATCCACCTGCACCATAAATGGCAAAGAGTACAGCAAACTCTTCAGTAACCCACAACACTTTGCAAATCTGGGAACAAAGTTACCTCAACTGTTATGCTGTAGCTATGGCTTTCATTGTCCAGTACACTGGGGAGTGTTGCGACCATCTCGGTTGCTCTTTCCTACAGTTCTTTGTCTGTTGCTCGTAGATCCTCTTGGAACTGTGATTCGATCCAGCCAGATAGTTCTGTAGAGAGTCAGATAGATGGGCAGTACTTTGCATGAGTAATCAAACCAGTCTCTGTAGAGATCAACTCACGTGACCTTGGACCTTAGAACTTGCTAGGAGATTGGCCAAATCACTGGACTATCATACGATGTCCTCCCCCTCCAGGCAACTGGGACACCTAACAGCAACCTACACAATTCAAAATCAAGAGTTAAAAAGCACAAAGCATTTGGAACACAAGGCTACAACTTTGTAAAGTGCAGCTAAGAGGGTATGCCTGCCCATATTCAGAAACAGCGGGAGTGACACTAAGCAACCCATCAGCTACCCAACTTTCTGGAGAAACGTGCCACAATCCACTCAACCATTATGTAGCCAGTTCAGCCTGCTTTCCTCCAGTATCACCAACGATTCAAGTAAGTGACTTCAATGATGGCCCTAGTAGAATCAATTAGGATCTCCAGACTGTCCATCAGGAACCTGTACTTAGGTTACAAGACAACGCTCATATAGTAGGGCAAGTAACAGGCTCCTCACTCTTTACAATCCCCACAAGCTATGGCTCCCACCCATATTAATAAGCATTAACATTAACATTATGAGGCATTAATATTTTTAATATTCATAGGACTTCTGTTTTCACTTTGATCTGAATCAAAGGTCATACTTCTAGGAAGACATTTCTCCTTGCTCAGTAACATTCTGAATTTCTGTATATTTTTCCAGGTTCAAGAAAACTAGCCTTACCCCTGAAGTCTGGACAGCACCATCTTTTCCCAATAATACATGTACAGTCAAATTATCTGTTATTCCCATTTCACAACAATCAGTAAGGTCACTGAGCATGCAACCAAAACCAGGCTTCCCATCCAATGCCGTTAACCTATTTCTTGTTTCCAGGCACAAGACAGCATTAATCTGGTTCTTCTCCATGCGTCAACTGTATGATCAGCAACAGAGATAGTCTCTAGGCATTTCTTAATCTCTCCTCACAGTGGGCATTATTGTCACCCTACCAACAAAATAAACAGGAACAGGCTATACAGTTTGGCATCTTCCTCCCCATAGAAGTAGAAACCAGGTACTTTCCCTTTCCCACAACACACATCCACAAAGTTTAGCTCACATTTGGCTTCTTGGGTGAAAATGGGTCATTACAGAAAATGGCTCGCGATAACCCAGGTCCTGTTATTTCTGAAGGGTGCTCCTCCCCCTCTAGCCTTATGAAAGTTACAGCGCAGATCTCTTACCAAGCTATCTGACCCATCCATGACACTGAGGCACTTGCTTCAGGCAACTGACAGGTGGGGGAAATGTCCACTTCTGTCACTCTCTGAGGCTGTAGTTTTAGCTCAGCATTTCTCAATGTTTGCCCCGCCATACCATTTTGCATAGTCCACCTATTGGAAGTACCACTGGAAATAACTGACAATGATGTCATCCCCAATTACTTTCAGATTGGGAGACCAGATGTGTGACATAGCAAATACTGGTAGGAGGCTCAGGGTGGATAAGAGGGCTTTTTCAAGTTGTGAAAAGTGCACACTGGAGCTCTGCCTGCCAAACTGAGACTCCTATCACTGCTTGTCATGTTCCATTGCTAGTCTTGCTGCTAGGTGGTGAGGGTTCTGGAGATCCCACACATACCACTGGATGCCACCTCAAGTACCATTGGTTGAAAAACGCTGACCTAGCCCATCTTTTTCCTTTATGTTTCTTCTGCTCTGCTGTCTGTCCCCCCCACTTCCTTTTCTAATCCAGGCCATGGGAGAAGCAGACCTGACACACCACCATGTGGCAGCAGCAGTAGGTCGGGGCATGGACCAGTCCTGGGTGGAGTGCCAACTCACGCTTCCTCTGTGCCTCTTTCTCCAGGGGATATGCCTTTCTCTGTGCCTCAAGCTCCTACTATAGTCTCCAAAGATACTGTATTCATTCTTGGATTTGCATCAGCTTCAGAGAATAAATAATAATCATTTGTATAAGCGCTTTTTGAGTGCTAAGGGTACTTCTTAGGATGTGATCTTGCTAGAATCCTTCCAACAATCCTGCAAAGTATTATTTTCCCCATATCGCAGGAGAGAGAGTTTGCCTAGGACCTAGTGATTTCAGAGGTAAGATCTGAACTGGATAGTTCCTAATTCTCAGCTCAGTCTCTTAGAGCTCAATCCTATCCAACTTTCCAGCACTAATGCAACCACAATGCAGACCTTTCCTTGAGGAAGCCCCTGTCACTGCCCCCCCCCCCCCGATGCAGTGCATGGCCCATTGTCACAGCTGTATCATCACTGGAAAGTTGATAGGATTGGACCCTTAGCCATACTAGACCCATACTTGACCTCTATGCTGATGGTGGCTTCATAGAACGTACAAAACAGACACTGCAGTTGTGGTATGTCCTTTGGTTTGAAATAAAATACCTGCTTCAAACCTTCTGAGTGACTCAAGATTTAATCTCACACATTCCATTAATAACTTGTAATGTTTGAGAAGAAAAAAGAAAATAGAGAAAGAGAGACAGCAGAATCAAAACAAACAGTAAAGAATAAAAGGCAAAGCCTCTGGTTATCAGTCATTCAGTGAAACAGCTGGGATTTAGGATGGACAAAAGGACATATTTCACACGTAGTCAGTCTGCAGAACTCATTGCCTCAAAATGTGGTGATGGCCCCTAATTTGGATGATCTTAAAAGGGAATTAAACACATCCATGGAAGACAGGTCTGTCAGTAGTCACTAGTCATGAAGGCTATATATGCTATTTCCTGGTTCAGCCCCTCCATCTCTACTTAGACAATGTAACTGGCTTACAACTCCTCTGCCAGTGTCCAATCCTCCAAGGGGTCATCACACTAGGTAACTAGGGCAGAACATCAAAAACATTGATGTGGACAAGGTAAGCTCTGTAGAATCTCCGCAGATCAGATCAGTACAGATTTACTTAACCAAGGTTTCTTAACATACACAAAAAGCATAAGGCTGCTATCAGTGAAATAAAAAGCAACGTTTCTAGCTTGTACAGGTATTAGTTGTCATAATAGGCAGGTGGTTGTAGCTTACATGATTATAGAGGAATCCATAAGAAAAGGCAGTTCTTTCTAAGTTGGAGATGCAAGATGTTCCTCCACCTCTTGGCAGGAAGGTGGAGTGTGGAATTCAGATTTTTGCCATTCCATGGATGACAACCGAAGCCTCCAGCACCTAACAACCTCTAACAACAGACTTGCTTGAATTCTTACAGCCAGACATAGCTGTAAAATTGACCTGCAGGCACACCACAATCTAGGAAGAGCGACAGACTGGGGGACTGAAATTGTTTCTTTGTATAGGTCATAAGGCAGGGCAAGCCTAGTCTGAACCAATACATATTGGGGCCTTTTGATACTGTCAGGGGATGTGAGAAAAGCTGGAGCAATAGCTACATGCAGGCTAATCCATTACAAATGTCAAGAAGGCAGCACTGGCCAACACAGCACAATCTTGATATTGGATTATATGTATCTTACCCTGTTTTCAATTGTCTGTACTCTCTGGGACACTGCTTTAAACAGCTGCTCTGTGCATGTCGTAGAAGCAGCTTCAGAGCAGCCCTGGGCTAAGTGCTTTCACTTGGTGCTTCAGAGCTGTGCATTACCCTGTCACATGCTTTAGGATCCTTGACAGAAGGATTACCTGTTCATTAACCAGCTTTTGGAAACATATTTAAAATTCTCAGAAGAGGACAAACCAAGGTTCCCTTGGAGGAGAGAGGGATTCCATGCTCTTATCAGGGAGCAGAATTTGGACGCTCCTTAAAGATCAATAAAACAGTTTAATGTAAGAGCAGCCACTCTAAGTCACAGTTCCATCAACAATCTGCAGAAGGTAATTTACAGAGCAATCCTGTGTTTTATTCAGTATTAAGTCCCACTATGTTCACTCCCAAGGAAGTGTATATAGGATTGTTGTGACAGTCATTTCCTTGTCTCAATTCATTGTGGAGGCAATGTTCACTTGTTCACAAGTCAAGTTACCACTGGAAGCCTAAACACAAAGCCCAGGCAGCAGAAGATCATTCGGAGCCTGGGTCAAACCACTGCTACACACCAATACCTTAACTCCTTTTTTAAAAAAATCTTGGAAGGCAGCCAATTTACAGCCCAATCTTATGCACATCTACTCAGAAGTAAGTCTCATTAGAGTCAGTGGGGCTTACTCCCAGGAAAGTGTGGATAGGATTGGGCTGTTAGAGTAGTAGTAGGGAAGATGATCTTTGACTTTTGCCTTGAGCCATTTCCTGAGGAAGGGGCAAAAGACAAGGCAGCCTAGCCACATGTGCTACAAGAACTTGCTCAGGCAGGAGAGTATCTGAATAGCTTTGACCCAGAGTTTAAAGACCCAGGTCCCCACTAGCTTCCTAGCTGTCATTGGTGATTCTCAGCCAGGAAAGCTAACTGAGCAGCAAATGGGTGAAAGCCCCTTCACTGCTGCCAATGTAATTATAGGTGGTGGTGTGAAGGGCTTGCATCTGTTGTTACTGCCTGCCTGCCTGCCTGCCTGCCACCACCTCCTGCTAAGCCTATCCAATGGGCCTTGCTGGGTGATGCCTCCAGTTCAAATCTTGGGAGATTTGGGCCTGTAACCTTTCCTGTAGCAAAGAAAGCAGCAAGAGCTGCTTAAGTATATTTCCCTCTAATGCCCAGTTCCTTCCCACACTCTTCTATACCAAAGGTTTTCTAAAGGCTGCCCCCTAGCCCCCAGGTTCTACTGGTTCAACAATTTCCTCTTACTGTCCCAAGAAGTTAGTCTACTGACTAATTCCTGTGATGCAATTTCTGTGTCCATCATGAAGCAAGAGTGATGTGCAATGTTTCATTTATTTATATAACAATGTCTGCTCAGAAGACCCATATAGCATGTAGACCTGGGGTGTCAAACACAAGGCCCACAGGACAAATAAGGCCTGCGGAATCTCTTTATACGGCCTGCTCTCCCAGCACCACCCTTAGCTGCTCTCAGCTGGTGAGTTGCAAAGTGACATGTGAGCAGGGGAAGTACTGCTGAGAGGGCAGTCTCTGTGCTAATATGGCTCTCTCAGGTTTTGAAATATAATCAAGATTTCCCAGGATGGTGGAGTGGTTTGGGAGTTAGACCTGGAAGATCCTGGTTCAAATCCATGATCAGCCATAAAGCTTTCTGGCATTTTCACAGAATCATAAAATTGCAAGGCACCCATAGTAATCTAATCCAATCCCCTGCCTGTAGCAGGAAATCCTCCTAGATCTTTGGTTCCCAACCTGGAGGTCAGGAACCCCATGGGGTTAAGGAACTGATTTTCAGGTTGCCACAGAGTTCAGCAGAGCTCTGAAAGGCAGAACTTAAGAACATGATTGGTGAGAATGTGAAATGGAAGACAGAAGACACAGTGAGAGCTAAAAATGTGATTTATTTTAAAAGTGTTATTAAAAACAATGACCACTTCCTGCTTAATGACATCACTTCCAGGAGTCCTGACAGGTTGTCATACTTAAAAAGGAGGACCCGGTGCAGAAAAGGTTGGGAATGACTGTCCAAGAGCTTTTCCAGCAAGAGCCTGTCAAGCCTCTGCTTGAAAATCTAGACTGAGGAAGAATCCACCACCTCCCTTAGCAATCTGTTCCACTGCTGAACTGCCCTTCCCATCAAGAATTTCTTCCAGTTCAGCCAGAATCTCCATTCTTGCAGTTTCTACCCACTTGATCTAGTTCTACTGTCAGAGGCAGCTGAGATCAAGTTTGCCCCTTCTTCCCTAAGGCAGCCCTTCAGGTAAATGAAGAGTGCCAACATATTTATCCCACTCTCAGGCTTCTCTTCTCCAACCTAAACATATATTTCCTCAGCCTTTCCTCATAGGGCTTCTCCACTCTGATCATTCTCATCGCTAATCTCTGAACCTGCACCGGTTTAGCTGTATCTTTCCTAAGGTGAGGTGCCTAGAACTGGAGGTCTGCAGGAGATCTGGCTCAGTTGGTAGAGCTGCCGCCTTGTATGCCTGAAGATCTGAGGCTGCCAGTTCGAAACAACCAGAAGTACTCAAGACAACATGCTGATATACTGATGAGCTGACCCTCGGTGGCAGATAGGAGTGTGGGAGGGCCAGAGAGAGGCCAGACTGGGAAGGAATCCAGCTGGAACGAGGAGTTCTATGAAAGACTAGAACTATTCAATTGTAAAAATCCCTACAGGGGTTTAGAACAGCCTGTCTATGTAAAAACCACCTTGGATTAAAGTCGGAGGAGAAATCTGACGACTAAAGAAAGGCAGTATATAAATACCTAAATTAAATAAATAAATAAACTGGACACAGTACTTCATGTGAGATCTGACTAATACAAAGTGGAACCATTACTTCCTACAACTGGAAAGTACAGTTCTACTAATGCAGGTTAAAACTGTGTTTGCCTTCTTTGCAGCTGCAGCACACTGCTGACTCATATATTGTGCTGCCAAGTCAGTCAACTCTTTCTATAAACTGCATCATTGGTTACTTTTAACCAAGTGCAGAACTTTATATTTGTTCTTGTTGAACTTCATTTTGTTTCAGCCCAATATTCCATTCTGTCAAGGTCTTTCTGAATGCTCCCCCTGTCTTCTAGTACATTTGCTACTTGTCCCAGCTTGGTGTCATCTGCAAATTTGACGAGTCTTCCTTGTATCCCTTCATCAAAGGCATGGATGAATATGTGAAAGAGAACCAGGACCAAGACAGAGCGCTGGGGAACTCCACTCGAAACTGTCCTCCAAGTTTGTGTATGGTTGTCCAACCAGTTGTGAATCCATCTAACAATTGTATCATCTAGCCTATAGTTTACCAAATTAGTGATTAAGATAATATGGGGAACCTTGTCAAATGCTTTACTGAAATTACAACCACAGCATTCCCAATGTCTAGTAAGCTAGAAACCTAATCAAAAAAGGAGATATTTGGAAAAATTTATGTTTGACAAATCCATGTAGGCTTCTATTACTCACCAAGTTGTTGTCCAGATGTGTACAGACCTTATGTTTTATAATTTGTTTTATAATTATAATCAGTTCAACTGATACTTCCAAAGGGAACACAGAGACAGCATCTATAGTCACAATACTTTATTTTGTCTTTTCACTGCATGCAGCAGAACCTTCTACTTAACGGAATTAGTTTTCCTTTGCACATCAGCAATACTGAGCATTGGTTCATCCTTGTTGAATCCAAAAATGGCAGAGAGAGAGAAAAAAAGATTCCCCAATATTCCCTACCACAGATTATTCCTATCTAATCCCTGCCATAGATTCTGCCTAGAACTAGCATGTACATAAAACATAACAGTAATCTACTCTTTCCTTTCTGGGAAAAATTTTGGAAAATTTCACTATTAAAAACAAACTAACCCCAGGAACATAAAACAGGTTTCTGTTTAAAAAAAGGTTTCTGTTTTCAATTGCAATAGTTTCAATGCAAGGTAACCTTAAAGAAGCTAAAGATGACTTTAAACGGGTCTTCATCAAGTTAGACGCTTAAACTGACTCAAAAGTAACAGCTGTGAGAAACGAAAGGGTTAAACACCCCTTACTACTGCACTATTTCCCTGCCCACCTATTTTACTTTAGAATAGCAAGTGGTTATTTTACCACTTAGTACGGTTGTATTTTTATACAATTAAACGTTAAATAGCCACTTGGGAACATGCCAAGAAGGGTTAAATGCCCCCCACCCACTGCATGGTCTCCCAATTCAAAACAGAACCTTGTGCAGCTGCTACTTGCAAGTAATGTACATTTAAGTTTCTACTAATGTCTATTTAACATCCCCTCTAGTGTTGCACCATGAACTAGTCCATGTGTATCAAAATGAGCACTTTCCATGGAAGCTACAGACTTTCTCTGTTCAGGATGCTGTGCAGCACCTCACACTTCCTTGCAGGCATTCCAATTTCTGCATGTAAGACACTGGTTGTACAATTACAATATTGACATTGCATATATTATGATTTCAAAGCACTTCACATACATTATTTCAGTAATTAAGACAATAAACCTGTAAGGGAGGTCAGTGTTATTCCCAAGTTGCAGATGGGGTAGAACTAAGGCTTGCAGAATAGTGGCTTGCCCAAGGCCAGGAAATGACTTTATGGCCGAGGTACGATTTGAACCAAGAATTTCCTGAGTGATATCCTGGTGTTACCTCCTATTTTTAGGTAACTGTTCAGGTGTCAAAGTATGATGTCACCAATACAGAAACACCAAGAGAGGTAGCAAGAATGTGTCACTTGCATCATTGACTCAGTATACATCTGCTTACATATCCTAATTACTTTTTCCTTCAAAGAAAAAAGTCACCATGCACCAAGGGGGAGACATTCAGTTCTTTCAGAGTGAATACCAATACTATCTAAATGAACCTACTATCTAGTGCTACTAAGGGCACAATCCTAACCCCTTATGTCAGTGCTGGAAAGCACTGACATAAGGGCAATGCAGCTCTGAGGGAACAAACATTCCCTTACTTTGAGGAGACCTCCTTGAGTGACACCCAACTGCAGGATGCAGCACACGGCCCATTGGCACCGCTATGCCAGTGCTGGAAAGCACTGACATAAGGGGTTAGGATTGCGCCCCAAGATGATAAAATTGAATCAGGGCTGTATCACTTCTAATGGCAGATGTGGGTTCACATGACTGAGCGCTTCTTCATATTAAAAAACATCTTCCTACACGCTAAAAACTAGATGTCATTGGGGAAGGTTCTAGCCTAGCCTTTCCCCCACCATCTAGTTTTCTATGCACAGAGATGAGTTTTGTTTTGAGAAGCATTCACTTGAGAGAGCCCCCACTGTAAGTCCTAAGTTGTACAGTCCAGACACCAGTTTACCTACTCAGACAACAGTTTCATAGGCAGGTGGTATATTCTTTCCCCCCGAAGGAATTTTGGGGACATCATTAAGACCATTCTTTCCTGTTTGTCCTAGGATAATATCTGCCTCCCTCTCTTGTTGCAATGTGCGCATGCACAAGAGATGTATGCCCCATCTTGGAAAGGAGAGGTGACAGTACAAATATTTCATTTCCACTACCTTGCCTGATCTGAGTACCTTTAGAACTACCCATTTGTAGCAGGTATAGCATACAGAACAATTTCCTACCTATAAAAATGGCTCTGGGAATGAGCCGAGACAGCTGCTGTAAATCAGGTTGGTCCTTAGGCAAGTGAGCTACTTAACATCACAGTGACACGGATGTTAAGTTTGATAGTTTGATCCCAGATCATACAGTGTAAAATGTGGAGTCACTCCCCCAATGCGCAGCTACTTGAGTGTTCTGCACCGATTATGAACCATGAGTGATATTAGCCAGAAACAAGCTTGACAGAGACTGCTCTTGACTAAAATATGCAACTTGTCCCTCAAAACAGTCACGGTGCCAGAGGATTGGAGGATAGCAAATGTCACACCAATTTTTAAAAAGGGAAAGAGGGGGGACCCCAGAAACTATAGGTCGGTCAGCTATACTGGGTAAGATGGTGGAATGCCTCATCAAAGATAGAATCTCAAAACACAAAGACAAACAAGCCTTGCAGAGGGAGAATCAGCATGGATTCTGTAAGGGTAACTCTTGCCTCGCGAACCTTTTACAATTCTTTGACAAGGTCAACAGGCATGTGGATGCGGGAGAACCCATGGACATTATATATCTGGACTTTCAGAAGGCGTTCGATACGGTCCCTCACCAAAGGCTACTGAAAAAACTCCACAGTTAGGGAATTAGAGGGCAGGTCCTCTCCTGGATTGAGACCTGGTTGAAGACCAGGAAACAGAGAGTGGGTGTCAATGGGCAATTTTCACAATGGAGAGAGGTGAGAAGTGGTGTGCCCCAAGGATCTGTCCTGGGACCGGTGCTTTTCAACCTCTTCAAAAATGACCTGGAGACAGGGTTGAGCAGTGAGGGGGCTAAGTTTGCAGACAACACGAAACTTTTCCGAGTGGTGAAGACCAGAAGTGATTGTGAGGAGTTCCAGAAGGATCTCTCCAAACTGGCAGAACGGGCAGCAAAATGGCAGATGCGTTTTAATGTAAGTGTAAAGTCATGCACATTGAGGCAAAAAAACAAAACACATATAGGCTAATGGGTTCTGAACAATCTGTGACAGGTCAGGAGAGAGATCTTGGGGTAGTGGTGGACAGCTTGAGGAAAGTATCAACCCAATGTGCAGCGGCAGTGAAGAAGGCCAATTCTATGCTTGGGATCATTAGAAAAGGTATTGAGAACAAAACGGCTAATATTATAATGCCGTTGTACAAATCTATAGTAAGGCCACACCTGGAGTATTGTGTCCAGTTCTGGTTGCCACATCTCAAAGGATATAGTGGAAATGGAAAAGGTGCAAAAGAGAACGACTAAGATGATTACTGGGCTGGGGCACCTTCTTTATGAGGAAAGGCTACAGCGTTTGGGCCTCTCCAGTCTAGAAAAGAGATGCCTGAGGGGCGACAGGATTCAGACCTACAAAATTATGCATGGGAAGGATAAAGTGGATAGAGAGATGCTCTTTACACTCTCACATAATACCAGAACCAGGGGACATCCACTAAAATTGAGTGTTGGGAGAGTTAGGACAGACAAAAGAAAATATTTCTTTACTCAGCATGTGGTCGGTCTGTGGAACTCCTTGCCACAGGATGTGGTGCTGGCATCTGGCCTGGATGCTAGTTGGATGCCTAGATCACAAAGGCATAACTTCTCCTTTCTTGCCTTGAGAAACTGGTATTCCGTGGTATACTGCCTCTGACCATGGAGGTTTCTTAGCTATCATGGCCAATAGAAGCTAATAGGCCTATCATGATAGACATAGAATTTGTCTAATCTTTTTGGAAGATCTCCTGAGTTTATTTATTTAAAAAGATGTATATCCCGAATTTCCTATGCCCAAAAAAATGCCCAAGGCATTTGGTCAGTGGCCAAGACAACATCCTGTGGCTGTGAGTTCCCTAAGTTAGTTATGTATTGTGTGAATAGACAAAAAGAAAGTGTCTTGAGTATCCTGACAATCACTATCACTGCAGTCTTATACTGTACATCACATTCCTGGAAGCAGGCTCAATTGAATGATTGAGCCTTTACTGCTTTACTTCTGAGTACACATGTATAGGTTTGCACTATTACTCATCAAGCATTTTCACTTCCAACACTCTTATGTGAGCAGAAATTATCAAGGTTAATCCTCATACCTCCTGCTTTGAAAAATCAATTCCCAGACACTGCCTGTGGCCTGATTAGTCCTCGTCTTTACTGTGGCCTTTGCTAAGCAATGCTATTATGAATTAAGGCAAACTGCTCAGGAGCTCAGTTGAGCATCTTACAAAAATGGTTTAATTTACATTTTAAAAAAATGCAAACAAATCAGCTATCTTGGTAATCTACATAGGTTGTTTGCATATTATTGAAAATTATTGAAAATCATTTTAAAAGTTCTGCTCGTGTGACCTTAGAGCTGAACTATCTACCTGCTCAAATATGGCAAAGTTCCGAATGACCTGTTAATTACCACCTTTATCAGTAAACTAAGTAGCAGGTATCTAGATTAAAATGTACAGCATAAAACAACATTTGAACTTATTGTTCTGAAATAGGAAACATTATAAATGTTTTGGCCTTTAGCACACTTCTAGGAACATATGACCTGAATGAAAGTAGGCTTTATTCTTATTTTGGCTGAAGTAGGGTGGACAAGGTCAGGACCTTAGGTCTCCTTCTTTTGAGTTCACTGAAGGTGGTAGGTATGGTTACAGATTGTGCAAGTATGGCTACAGATTGCCTCACACAATACATGGACTTAACATGCTGTTTCTATGTGCAGAAATAACTCTCTAGGAATAAGAGTAAGGCAATAAGAGTAAGGAATAAGGAATAAGAGTAAGGCAAGAGTAAGGCAAGAGTAAGGTAAGGAAGTTGCATTCACAATGCAGAGTAATTGCTTCAGACCATTTCTGATTATTACTGATAATAAGCAGAAGATCCCCACCACCACTAGAACCAAGCACAAGTTGACTTCAGCCTCACACCCAAGCCAAATCTGTTTCATATCACAGGAGTGATACCACAAGAAGAACATACCAAGCTAGATCTCCCACAGAGTCCAAATCTGCCCATCTATCAGACCCTGCCCCCCTACCACCAAAGTACTGTGAAAGGAGGTAGAGTGTTGCAATTTCTGGGGTATCCTGATCTCCTCTCCTGGCCATACTGTGTTGAGACATCTCCAGGATAAGGATTCAGAGGTGGGATGTTGCAGTGTAGTGAGCAGATTATGGCAGTTCTCAAGATGGCTGCTCCATTCATAATCCTTTGTTAAAGTAGACAAAAGGCACTTTGTCCCCATGTTTGGCTATAATTGATGCTTGGAGATCGGGTTCCAGGTGCTGGAAGGCAATTGAGCTGGAAAGAAAACAAAAAAATTTTTGTCCTGCATGAAGCACAAGATAGTTCAGTATAACCTGACCTTGATATGGATGTAGGAACATCCGACACTGCCTTATACTGCAATACCCCCTATAATGTTGTGCATAGGCTCCTGGAAAGCAGAGTGCATTATGTTGGAGCCAGCTATGTAATTGACCACAGCTTTCCTCATTTCTCCAACACAGCAGTGATTGAAGATGATGGAAAGAGTGACTTGTAGGACAACAAGTCAGGTTATGACTCATCCTTGAGAACTACAGGCAGATTGGGAGAGGAAATCGTGGGGAACCAGTGCTGTAAGAGGTTTCATCTACAGAGGTGGAGTACACTGTTGTGTGTACGTAAATGGACAGAGGTGCCAACCTGATTAATGAGCTGCACACAACTGATCCAGCAGGTGCCACAGCTAAAAGGCAAGAAAACATCAGCTTTAGCTCAGGAGATCGGGCAACAAAGCAAATTCAGAGAACCTTTTGTGGCTTCTTTCTCCTTTGGGTACATTGATGGTGCCAGCTGGACCTGAGCACATTAAGCAGCAAGGCTGCAGCTCTAAGCACATTTCCAAGGAAGTAAGCCCCACTGAGTTCAATGGGCTGAATTTCTGTGCATGGGAGTGGGCTGTAATTTAGTCACAAGCCAGCATGAATCATTCCTGTGTGGAAATGAATTGAATCCTCCTCTCATTAGACTACATCCCCTGGTGAAAAGTTGTGCATCAGCTGCAAGACATTTGGCAACAGCAGTAGTGCTGCCCTACCAGCTTGGGAGGGTTGTAAAGGAAGTCAGAAGATCAGTCAATAACTGAAGCAGAGAGGAAAGAAGAAAAAAGTGAATAAGGCTGGTACCTCCTTTGTGGGAAGAGAGCACAGGCAAGTGGAACCATGAACACAAGGCTGCAACGCATCAAAGACAAAACATTAGAGAGGCAAGTCAACATCTGTGGGTGTCACACACAGAACTGTGCACTGCTATTCCAACTTCAAAGACCCACATCTCTGGCAGAATCTTTTTTACTGATATGATCACATTGCTATTGTCTCCCCACCTACATCTCAGTCACCTGGTGAGTTTTGCCACTTAGTGCCTGCTGCATTCCTGAAGGCAGGTGCACCTTATAGAAGCCCTTTGTGAGTATTTCAAGGAGATGCTTCATACCAAATCAGACCAATAGCCCATCTCGCCCAGTACTGTTAACCTTAAGCCACCAGCCCACAGGTGTACATATTTGATCCCTTTTGCGTATATGCAACATTAGGCAGAAATGGCTTAACTAGGTCTCTGGAAGACATCTTTCTAAGCCATGCTACCTATAATTGGAGAAGACCGGAATTGCCATATATACATATATATTATATCAATTGTATAGTCTCTGGTCCAAGATGCAAGACAGTTTGAAGAATGTGGACAATGCCATTTAGACAGACAGTGACTGGGCACCAGTTTTAAAACTCTATTTCTCAGCTCCAGGTCAATCCATGACCCTTATTGCCACCACACACACAGAATAATAATTTCATTTACCATTCCCCCCCTCGCCCCGACATGGGACACAAGCCATTTAATATGAATGAGAAGTTTGCCAATGACTTTGATGCCAGGAGGATAGCATCCATAACCATTAGTGGGAAGAGAAAACTACTCAGTCCTGGGCTCAGTTTATCATACAATGACATGGAAAAAGTCTTGATGCTCTGTTTGTAATTATCTCTGCTACTTTTATACTGTATTTTAAACATGTCACATGAAAATTCTTCCAAATAAAATCTGTAGCTTACATCTAAAGTTGGTAGCTTTAAAACTAGTAAGAGAAACAAGCAACTTACACCACTCCAACGAATATTGTTTGCAACGGAGCGTGAAGGACCTGGATTTTCTGCCAAGAAAACAGCAAGAACTCAAAACTTTCAAGTTAATCCTGAAATATTACAGAAAGGAAACCACCACTTCTGGGATCTAGAAGCATTGCTAAACATTTACAAAATGGATCAAGGCAACAGAACCTATTGTTCCAGAGCACTATTCAGTCAATATATCTAAAGTTTTGTACACTCGTCAAGATCCATGCCTTGGGGGCCAGCACCTATCCTAATGCTAACCTTAGGGAACTGTTCTGGGGGATGAAGCAATGCAAGATTGAGATGGACAAGCTATAGGATAAAGGTTTGTGGGATTTAAGCTGCATGGGATAGCCAACCGCTCATCTTGCACAGATTCTCTAGAATTAATCCATCTCTGACAGAGGATTACCCAGCCTGCCTGTAAAGGTGGCACCATTTCCAATGAAAATTTGTTTCACTGCTCATGGGGAATTAGCTGTTCAAAATATTCAAGCTAAATCTCTGCTGCTGCAGATAGATCAATTTTCTCCTGGTACTTCCACAATGGTATAGCCATTCCTATTGCTTTATTTTCCTGTGGAAGGGTTCGCTTGTTCCCATGTCTTGCTCCTGAACAGCAGATCTCCCACCTGACTGAAATAGAGTTTCTTAAAGACAAAGAAACCTCAGTAGTTTCTCAATAATAAAAGATGCAAAAGAACTCTTTGCTATCTACTTAGCAGAATCCCTCAGGGATTCAGAAGAAGGAAGAAAATCAGCCAAAAGAGTGGGAAAGCAAACATATCCTGAGCTACTTACCTTCATGAAGGGGTATTTTTCAAGTCTCTCCATGATAACAGGAAGCAAAACTGGGAAAAACAGAAAAAGAGATTATATTAGTTTATTCTGGTTAATTCACATGCTTAAAAGCCTGTTACTAGACTTCAGCAGCTCCTTTGTTTGCTACATGAATGCAGTAGTAGAATCTGAATTATTACACATACAGTGTCACGCAGAATGCCATGGCTAGACAATAGGCTGGCCTTGAGTGGGTGCTCTGGGTGTTACCTCATGCATCTTTACTTCGAGCCTCACCTGGCTTATAAAATTTTGGAAATGCGCCTCCAGTACAATAATGACTCCCAACATTTTGAATTCCACTCTAGTAAAACACATCCAGCACAGGACCAGAGTTTGGGAGAAGCAAATTTTGTGAGCACCCCTGGTTCAAGTGCTTGCTGTACTTTGAAGCCATTTCATTTGAAGCCCACTTTCTCTCAACATTCTCTGAGTTCTAGAAATAGTTCTACACTGACCCTTTAAATCCAGTTGGAAGACATAGCTTCAATTGTTCTAAACAAAATAGCATTAGTATTTATAGTGCTATTAAAATCACAAAGGAGAGAAACTTCTTTGTGCAAGAACTGAGTAAGCTCAACGATAGCCATTTATTTAGAACAGGGGTGTCCAAACATTTTGGCAGGAGGGCCACATCATCTGACACTGTGTCAGGGGCCAGGAAAGAATTAATTTACAATTTAAAATTTGAATAAATTTACATAAATGAATATATTAGGGATGAAACTTATATGAATAAAAGAAGGTCTTGGAATAGCTCAAGGCCTATAAAAGGCCTTACACAAAGCAAGGCCAGCCTTTTCTTTGCTACCACTGCTGCATCATAGACATGAAACAGTAAGTAGTGGAGGGAGCCCTCGTCCCACAGCTCAGATGAGAGGTCGAACAGTTGTCCTTATGCTGAGAGCAGTTGCGTTGGGCCAGCACAGGCTCCAGCAAGTCTGCGGAGGGCCAGAGGCTCACTGGAGACTGGGGGCTTCCCAAGGGCCTGATTGGGAGCCTCTGAGGGCCGTAAGTGGCCCCCGGGCTGGGGTTTGGGAACCCTCAATTTAGAATAAGAGGACACAGAAAGCGTCTGCTTTGTAGCACATATTTATCTCCAACAGTAAGAATGGTATTGCTAGATGGTATTCTAGCATAATTGTGGGAGAATTAACCCTTACTGTAGTGACTATAATGTGGTAGGTGATTAAAGGATCAGATCTAAACAGTTTTTGAGCCTCTAGCACTATCCATTAGTGGCTCTCTCCCTAGGATAGCAAAGGGCCAAAACTGGGATAATGACCAAAGGATCTGGTTCAAGCTGGCTTGCTTAGCTGTCCTTCTGCCAACCTCTAATGTTTATCTGCTTGTCAAGCTTTCTTTAACAAGGGAGAAATGTGTGTTGCTTACTCATGCCAGGAGCAGCCATGGCGATGCGGGAAACCACCACTTGGGTTATCCCCTTGACTGCAGCTTTCTGGAAAAAAAAAAAAGGAAATGGCCAGGGTCACACTGGCCCTTTAAATACAGACATCATGAAATGCATCAGGCTCAGTAGCAGGCCCACTCCTTAAAAACGCTTATTAAGAAGGGGACATGTTCTCTTGGTGACTCCAAAGCAATGGGGTAAAACTGGGTTATTCAACCCCAAAGCTACATTTGTGACTATTTGCCTAGATCAGGGGTGCTCAATAGGTGGATCGCGATCTACCGGTAGATCGTGAGGCAAAATGAGTAGATCACGGAGTGCCGACCCCCCCTTCAGGTACCTCTGGGAGGAAACGCCGGGAGTAAGGCCCATTGTACTCAATGGGGCTTACTCCCAGGTAAGTGTGGCTAGGATTGCAGCCTCACAGCCTAATCCTAGGCATGTCTACTCAGGAGTAAGTCCTGTTATACTCAGTGGGGCTCAAGGTACACCAACATACATTGTACACATAAATGTTATATGTTATGATGGCGCGAACATTGTAAAAAAACTCTGGTAGATCTCCGGGCCTTGCTGGGTTTCAAAGTAGCTCTCGAGCCAAAAAAGTGTGAGCACCCCTGGCCTAGATATTTCCCCCCCCACAAAAAAGTAGTTAAAGGCACATAACACACACAACAAAACTGATGCAAAGATATATCTGTTTTCAAAAAAGAGGAAAAATAAAGAAAATTATAAAGTTATTTAAGCAATCTACACTATTGTATATATCACATGCTATAGGTATATACCTAGAAAAGGCTTCCAAATATATAAAATTTGTAGTTATTGTCTGTTAAGCCATTCCCTCAAAGTTGATAGTCAAAAGGTCTTCAATCTGTTGATGAATAGTAGGGGGGAACTTATCCTTCCAATTTGCCTAGATACTTCCAGTCTTTAGGGAAGTGAGGTTAACAACCTTCCAGCAATCTCTTCAGCAAAGCTTTCTAGATATCCAAATACAGCACGGTTTGCTGAATGAAGCATAACAAGACATCCAGTATTACTTATAAAGCATGTGCACAGCATTTGGATTCTGAGTTCTTGTTTTCTCTTGAGACGAGAGTCATGAGGAATGTATACCTGTACCAACATACATCACCCATCTCCTGGCACCTCTTAAAGCAACTTTTAAGTAATGCACTGAGTATCAGGTCTGAAAGGCAGTTAACAGGAAATGGTAAAACAAGAACAACTCAGCAGTGACTTGTACTACTTCTCAATTACAGTGAAGTATCCACACACCCCAGCATACTCCTATCAGACCAAGATGCTCCTGGTATTCTAAGGTTACTCAAGTTTCATATGTTGATGTCCCCTCCTCAAGAACACTACCAACCCACAGAAGAGCTACACCCTCTTCAGAAGAGCCTTTTCTCCATATACATAACATATGGAGGGACAGCAGGACTGCGCTCACTGCCTCCAATGTCCATTTGCCTCCTGTCTCCTTTCCAACATCCACATATCTAGGAGAACAAGGGCAAAGAGGCAAACAGACACTGGGTGAATGTGTGTTCTGCTATCCCCACATGTTGCATATACATGTGGAGGTTCATATGAATGCCCCTCAAGTACAGTGCAGTTCCAAGTTGTTGACTACAAAAGCTGATAATTTTTTTAAAAATCAGCCAATTTTTAGGGCATAACAGCAACTCTCATCTTTTCACAACTCAGTTTCCCTCGTTCCTGAAATGCTGATCTTGCTCTCTGCCCCCACTACTATCCTATTTTGCTGTCATAGGGCCAAGGAGAAGAGGACACAAGTGCACAACAGGTCACCACCTGTTCAAAACCTGAAACAGAGCATTGCTCACCGAAACAGAGCATTGATACTGCTACCTTCTCTTCTCAAACTACTGTAAAGATGACACTTACCCTGGACTTGCCCAAAGGGTTGTCATTTTCATCCGTCACCGTGATCCCATTAATAAGTTCCCTAAAGCAGACACAAACGCATGATCTCAGACATTAGGACTGATTTGTTGGGCTTTAGGATGCCCTCCCTCTCCCCCAAGCCCATCAATGCCCCAGCATATGACTTTTACTCTTCTTCTGTGAGGCACTATTCTAGGCTGGGACATCCAGTCTTATACTTCCCCAAGACAAGTCACAAGAAAGACAAGGCAGCTCAGAGGGCAAATCCCCCAATCACCTGTTGCTACAGCAGGAGGCAACTGCTCTGATTCCACATGTTTCTCAGAAAAATATGCAGTATCTACTTTTGGCTTGTGCAAGCAAGTCTCTCATGCACAGACTCTCTCTCTCTCTCTCTCTCTGGTTCTCAACTCTGAACCTGCCATGACATTATTAAAACTAGAGGTGAGGTTGGAACCCCAAAAGGGTTAAATGCAAGATCAGTAATATCATGCGATAACACCAGAAAACACACTGCAGGGCATGAGCTGAAGTTGGCTTATCGTCACCCACATCCTTTGTCTCCTCTCAGTCACACAAGGCTCCATTTTTCACCAGTGAATTAAATCAAAAGAAAACGGGCCACAAAATCCCATAGTCAAGGGGCAACATGCAATTCAAATCTAGCAGCTTCACTAAATCCTTTGACAACAATGCACCACAAGGAAATATACTGCTGAAAAGTGCATTCTGTCTCCCAAAGCTGGGGGGGGGGGGGGAAGACAACTTAATGGTTCAATGCTGCCTCCTAGTGTCCATTACAAAGACTATTATCTGTACGTCTCTATGGAACAGCCATTGATTCCATATATTCATCTCAAAGTTAAAAGAGAAGTCAAACACATGTGGGGAGAAGGAATCTGTTCGTTACTGCTACAGTTATTCTCTCCATTCCAAAGACTAGAAAAGGTGGATCATCTGTGATGTTCTTTCTTCATGTTTTAAAAAAACTTCACAAGTTTGTATTAAGTCTGGCATTGGAGCATTTGTTGTTCTAAAGGCAAAAGTGATTGCTATAAGCCACAGAAAGCCTCTTGTAGCCAACGTAAGCCAGGCTGGGAGGCTCAAAAGGGAACTAGAATCTCAGAAGGGACAGTGTTTACATTTTATGCCCTTGCCAATAAAATATATATTTGTTCCTATAAAATGGAGTCACCGCTTGGCTTGAAGTAACTTCAATCCAATCAAGGTTGCTACAGACATGTTTCCTATGCAGGATTATTCTCTGCTATATTTCAAATGATCTTGCAAAAATGTGAAAAATCCACCCTAGAAAACATCAGTTAGTCAGCAAGAGCTGCTTGAGACAGTAGTATACCTGGAGGGGTACAGAGCACTAAGTTTTGCACAGTACCTCACCGCAGTGCCCCTCTCCCTCAAAGCCATTCTGGGCTGCTAGAGCAAAATGGAGGAGACACCTCTATTCTGCTCTACTGGCCCAGAATGGCTCTGAAAGATGGGGAGGGGCGCATGCATGCCATGGTGAGGTGCCGTACAAAACTTAGTGCTTTGCACCCTTCGAGTTAGGCTACTAGCTTGAGGAAGAATGGCATTGCAGCAGATTTGCAAGCCACACCTACACAGATTTTATAATCCTCTATTTCAGGTGTAGAGAGGTGTGCCTTGCCAAAAATACTTCCCCTAAAGAGTAATTTTTCACATGTGCAAAGATCTATGTGAGCATATGCAAGAGGTATGGTGGAGGAATTGCACTGCTCTTTACTATTCACTGTGCACCACCCTTTACTATTCATTATGCATGCATGTGCATCATTTTAGGTTAATGTACACGCAGTAAAATTAACTGTACCATGCACAGCTTAATCACTGTGCACAACAGAAAGTAAACAGGCAAACATTGTCCACCTGCAGAACGCCCCCTTGAGTACAGTGAGCTCAATTGAACAAAAGTTGTGAGATAGGCAGTTTTGGCCAATGGCAAATTTACATTTCACAGCACTGTAGGGCAGCTTTTGAAGAGCAAGCGTGCTGCTGCTTCTATTGCTGCACCAATTGTATAGTGGATCTTGTGCTTCACCTTTGCAATTTGTTTCTGGAGGGCACTTTTGAGCACCTAAGGCTAAAACAGCAGCACAACTGCAAACATTACCATGCTTACTTTACTTTCACAGAGTGAGGAAGAAGACAGGCTTAGGAAGGTGACACACTACTGCAGTCAAGTAAAAACTTGCCACTCTCTGCAACAGTCATTAAAAAAATTCTCCTGGGATAGGAGAGAGAACAGCCTCTATTCGTAGCATCCAACACAGCCAGGAAATTGTCATTTTAAAAACGCATACACTAAGCAGCAGTAACCAGAACTGCATATTATCATTTCCTCCCAACTCTGCAGGTTCAACCTCATCAGAAAAAAAAAAATTTAGCAACTGCTATTCATCCTTTTGTAACCTCCCAGCTTGACTACTACAGTGTTGGCATTTTCATTGTGTATGGCCAAAGGTTCATAAAAATTCCATGACATTACAGTGGTCTAAGTCAAACTAGGGATTCTTTCCAGGACACTGGCAAGAGTTTTTAGCCTATTATATAACCTGTAATGCATATGGGGTAGAAAAACACAGGGCTGCTCTGGAAACATTTTCCAAAATTCCAGGTGTTGTAAATGATAGCAGGCCAGTCCACCTAGCTCCAGGTGGGGATAAAAATTCTGAGATCATGTTTTCTAGGGCATTATCGTATGTCTTCTCTGGGCAGGTCAATCATGACTGCATTTTTGAAGCTTGTAAAAACTACAAGCTGTAGTTTTTAAACTTCTCATCGAAGGATGGGTGCAGATAGCCATTCAAATGGCAATTGAATTCAACACAAGTGAACCTCTCTCCCACTAATGGTTACTGCTTGTACATAATGAAAAGGCAGTCATAGAGAGAACCATTTGACTGGCATTTTGCATGACCAGGCTACCATAACTGCAACATCGTATGCAATAAAAAAAGGTAATGAGAATTCAGCCTAGCAGAACAGAGTTGTCCATTGGTCTCAGAATCACTGATGTACTAATTACCCTACTGACCCAGACCTTCTGATTATACAGGTTAGATAATAGGTTAAAAACTGGATATTGCCAATTGCCTTCAAGTTCCCCCTTAACACTGATTGTTCCACTGTGATGCCATGGAGTTTTATAAACTGCGTAAGTGTACACAGCAATAAAATGCTGACAAACAATGTGCCTTCTATGAGAATAGCAAGTGGTCAGTTGACTGAGAGGAATACATTTCCAAAGGTCTAGGACTAGATACAGGGAAAATAGTTGACAAGGAAAAAGGGGCAGAAGAAGGGAGGCTGAAACATAGACATATGGAGGTAGGGAAGCTAAAGGGCATGAAGAAATGATCTGAGCACTGATCACTATAAGCAGGGACCAGATAGGTAGAAGAGGAAAAGGGGGTTGAAAATTGAGAGCAGGAAGAGCCAGAGAGAAATCAGGGGATGGATAAAAAGCCTCTCACAAGTAATGGTATCATCCGCTGTGTGTTCTTGGCAGGAAGGGATTGAATAGGAAAGAGAGCTTTGGGGAACAGGGAACTATGCACTCAGGACATGGAGCAGCAAGGCCAAAATGGTGGTAGAACTGCATTTCACTTAAGGATAGCACTAATTATTGAATTCTTGGCAGCATCTGTTGTTTTATTGTATTTTGATTTCAGAGTGCACCTGGATCAGCATTCTGGTTACATTGCATATCACTTTAGTCTCAGTACAATACTAATCTTCGGCAATTCGCATACATGCATTCTCCCAGGATTATGCTTTGAGATTTTGGCTTTTTGTTGTTTGTTGATAACCAATTGCTGAAACTCCAGTTGTATATAAAACTGATACATCTGATTCAGTTTGGGAAAAAAGCAAAGGTGCAGGGACGAGACCTCAAGATAAGATTGTGGAGTAATGAGGTCACTACGTCTAGCTTCCTTGAACAGATGCTCGACAAAATTAACCAGGTGTACAGGTACATTCCACAATGATGCAAGTGCACAGCTAGAGACACACACAGCTAGTGTGTGTTCTCCAACAGTAAGATTTCTGCCAGATCCATCATGCAACCAGGTAGCGCATTGCCCAGCAATAAAGGTATCACATGGATTGTCTCTTTTTGGCAATTTTATCAGCAGCTGCTGCCATAAAAACTGTCTGTTTGGCTCAACCCAAGCACATGCTATACAAATCTCTGGTTCATGGTTGCATTTCCATCCACAAGATGATCCAGTGAAAGACATCTTAATTTAATTCACAGTACTTCTTTTGTTTTGATTATCAGTGCACCACATTTTAGACCTAGTGGTTAAAAGGATGGCTACAGCAACCGGTTTCTACAAGAAGCAAGCAAAATGCTTCTGGGAGAAAGCAAACCACCCCTGTGGTGTGTTTTTATCATCTTGCTTAGTTTGGTATCAGCAAGAAGTTTAGGAAGCCACTCTATGAGCAGAGCAAATGAATTGTTTTCAGGTACAGGAAAAGAACATGGGCACCTTGGCTCCCAGGCAGATGCCTTCTTCAGGTAAAAACTTTACCTACTCTTGATCTATGTCATTTATTACAGGCAAAGCTCCTTGTTGTTAAATTATAATTTCATCCCTCCCTCCCTAAAAGGCCCTTAGGTTCTACTCAGATACTTACTGCTGCCTCATCAAGGGAATATTCACACAGTTGGCAGCAGCTACTGCCGCAAAGGGAACCCAGCGGGCCACAAGGGATGGGGCTCTCTGTATAGAGATAGATAATGCAGTTAGGTGTCAGACCAGAAGAGCCCTACTAGCTTTCAGAGCAACTGGAAAGATCAAGGGAGAATAATTTAGCGGCCATGCTCTGGATGCTAGGGGCAGCATATCCTTAAGTTCCCGATATAAAATTAATGCGAATTCTGGCGGAGAATATTTTTCCCCTTTATCTCTATAAAATTTTTTTTAACTATCTCAACAAGATCATGTAGTGGCTGCTCAATTGCTTAAAACAATGTTGTGCAACAGCTGAAGCCAGAGAGGAAGAATACATCCTGTATCCAAAATGAGCAGCTTACAGGGATGGAGAACATTCCCAATACCCCCATTCACCAGTTCCCAATGCTCAGGCATGGCTAGTTTTGCTCAAAGTGCAAACACATTAAGCTCAACAGTGAAGCTGTTGTAGTTGGAATTGTTTTCTGAAGAGGTGGGGGAGGTGATCCAGATTGGGACCATGGTGTGTTTTACCCTTTGTCCCCACCTTGGTCCTGATCCAGATTGTTCCCCAACCAAGTGGCTATCTGCCCCAAGTGGAAGATTCCCTCTGGCACCAAGTACATGTCCAATCAGGATTGGAACTTTGGCAGGGGAAATGGGACAAATCCTCATCCCTCCATGCCATGGCCTTGATATGTATTGCCCCCTACTGCCATTCCTTGCTCCCATTTAGAAAAAAACAAAACCCTGGGCACATCAGCTTTAACAATGCACTTAATGCAATGCATAGTTTCGCCCTCCTACAAACATTCTGAATGGTAATGCCATATTGCCATTGTTTTTTTCTCAGGCTTGCTGCCTGCCTGCACAGTATTTCATAGAGAATACCTTAGTGTAAAGGTTGAGTCCCACAGCAGTTGCCAGAGCAGTGCTGGTAGCAGTGACATAAGCAACTCCAATTTGCCTGGAATCAGAGGGGACACAACATAAATCCATCCATGGTCAGTTTCTGTTCAACAGTTGTGCAACAAAGAAATCATTCATTCACACCACCAATAATCTGCCACCTTTGCAGAAAATTTATCCACTTATTTATATGGCAACATACTTTGTTCTAAGCAAGATACTTGCTTTCTGAGCTTGCAAGTCAGAAACTTCTGCCTGGTACTCCTGCATCACAATTGTTCATTGCAGATGTTATGCAAAGATTAAAAAGTAACGTTTCTAGCTCTACCTCTATGATAAGGGGATGATGTGAAGCTGAAGACATCCACGCAGTAAGGGTTAACTGCTATAAGCTAAGCATTAAATGACTCATGAGAAGTCACAGTTCCCACTTCAGGTGCACAGGAGATTCCATTCCCTTGCACTTAACAATATATCCACAAGGGTGGCTGCTATGGAACTAACAATTCTAACCATTAACAATTGTTAGACTAACAATCAAACAAAGGATTAACTAGGCAAGGGTTAACAGGACTTCCCAGTGAGCATCCAGGAGAACATTTTACTAATAACTTGACTCTTGAGACTTGTGTGTTTGAAGCTCCAAAGCTCCCTCATGAAAGGCTAATGGTTCAGTATTTTCATAGACATACATGGGACACCTACAGTACATACCTTCCACTTATAACTTTGGGGTTCAAGCTACCTCCTGTGTCTCAAACATGGTGACAGATCCAGCCAAATGCATACAAGAGGAATGCCACAGGAACTGTATCTCACTGGATTCTAGCCCTCTAAGAACAGTACCATCATGCTCTGCTTCAAGGAGTCACTTTTGGAGGCAATGTGTATCTACCTGGTTGAATGAAATGCCATGAGGGGGGAATGCACTGCACTTTGTCCATACTGGCTGGTTCCCCAAAAGGGAAGAAGATGTTTCTTAACTGATTATCAGTTTGAACTGTTTGGAGAGTGTCCAGTGCCTAATTAAAGCCAAACCAACTAAGCTGGAACTATAAGAAGAAAACTGGTGCCATCCAATAATCCTAGGTACTTACTTGAGCGAGATAGGGTTGGCAGCATTCCGGTTGGTGTAGTTCACAATAGCATTAAAAGACTGATTCACCCATTGCCAGAAAACAACAGCTGGGATAGTCCTGTAGGAAATAGAAAGGGAAGCAGAAAATGCCACAGGTGCCAAAATAGGTAGTGGTATCTATCCCTACAGCCAGAGGTGACATAACTGCTGCAATCACTTGTGATGGCCCAAGGAAGTCATCCTTATCAGCCACTGACCATCTTTTCTTCAAAAACATCCATAATGTACTGCATCCATACTAATAGCCGTTATCTATCATATGCCATCATCAAATATTCATATCAATCTTCATGTAAAAATAACTCAGATAACATATCAGTGTCTTCCCCCCACCCCCTGCTATGTTCTACTGAGTATGCATAAGCCAGTCTCTATTGCCTTGAACTCATCAACAGTTGTTCATCTGAACAGGCACAGAGAATGGTGGCTAGCAATCAAGAGGGCATTGCCTCACACAGTGCTAGAGCTGACAGTGAAATGTCTTTCAAACAGTTCAACACAGCAGTCATTCCAGCCATTGGCCACTACTGCAGGCAAATCAAGATCAAATGGTAAAAAGCAGAAATGCTTTAGTGTACAAATAGTAGCTCAAAAAGTTTGATTCAGATCCTTGAATAAACATACAGTAATCTGTGCCTCATAGTATAATAATAGTTGTCATTGGGCGACTTGTTGAGGCAAGGAAGCAAGCAAAAGAGACATTTACAACAGCCCAGCAAAATCATCCATTCATACCTGTAATATTGCAGCATGAAGCCAGTGATAGCCATTCCTCCAGGGACTTGAAATGACATCCTCCCTATCAAATTCATCTTTTCCCCAGAGTCAGGGTGGAAAGCAGAGTCATAAAGCTTCTTGGCATAGAACAGCTGCTCCTGACTGGTTCCTGGGGGCACCATCCCTGCCCTACAGGCAAGAGAAAGAAACAACTGCTACAGCTCTACCTTTCTAATAATTTTGGCCTCCCAGCCAAAATCCTCCCCCCCACAAGTGATATGCTGGAGTTCTGGGAGAAACATTCTCTAGGAACAAAGACCAGGGGCGTTGGAAGCATCCAAAACCTGTACATGACCTAGAGCAGGGGTGCCCAAACCCCGGCCCTCAGGCCACATGCGGCCCTCGAGGTCTCTCAATGTGGCCCTCAGGGAGCCCCCAGTCTCCAATGAGCCTCTGGCCCTCTGGAGATATGTTGGAGCTCGCACTGGACTGACACAGCTGCTCTCAGTGTGAGGGCGACTGTTTGACCTCTCGCGTGAGCTGTGGGATGAGGGCTTCCTGTTTCATGTCTGTTTCACGTCTGATGCAGTAGCGGCAGCAAGGGAAAGGCCAGCCTTGCTTTGTGGAAGGCCTTTTATAGGCCTTGAGCTATTGCAAGACCTTCATTCATTCATATAAGTTCCACCTCTAGTATATTAATTTATGTAAATTTATGTAAATTTATTCAAATTTTAAATGTAAATTAATTCTTTTTTTGCCCGGCACCCGACACAGTGTCAGAGAGATGATGTGGCCCTCCTGCCAAAAACTTTGGACACCCCTGACCTAGAGAATCTTTGCATTACTCTGACCCCCTTGCATGGTCATGCATCCCTGCCATCTCTCTCAGCAGCAAGGGTAGGGAAAAGATCACCAGGCCCAAGGAGATTTTTGCTCTGTCTTCTGTGCATTTCTCTGGGCAGAACAGAGAGAGCCCACTCTCTGATGAGCAGAGTGGAGAGCCCCAGGGACATAGAAAGGGACCAAGTATCAGCCAGGTTCTGCTTACGTTGGTCTGTCTTTCACTTCCAGACATTGGGACCTCTTGTCCCTCCGCTCAGGCTAGGCCAAGTTGGGATCCAGGCTCTGCCAGCAGGTGTCACTGGCAGAGTGAGAGCATTTTAACAACCCTGAATAGCATTTTTGGGGAGGGGTTTTGCAAAGGGAACCATTTGGGGAACCAAATCTCTTGGGTTGTTGGAAACAAACTAGATCTACCAAGTCTTGTCCCACCAAGCTGCATGTTAAACCAATTGGAAGACTGGGGAATAGGAGGCACTAAGCATCACTGCGCTGGATCAGTGGGGGGGGGGTCGCTAGAAGTCCCCCCTTTCATGACACATGCATTCAAATATTTGTAACTAGATCATCTGTTGGTGGCAAAGTGACTTGCACCTTTCCCATTTGGATTAGGCTACATTTGGATTGTGCAAAACTCCCTGATGCTTTTGCTGCCCTTCAGAGGACTCTCAGCTATCTACCTGTAGCTCTCCACCAATGCCTTTGCCGAATCCAGCTCATGTTCCGACACTAGCAATGTCCTCGGGTCTGTGATGTTGAAAAAATGTTTTACACGTCCCCAAAAAGTGCTCTGGTCCCAGCGAGGGGTATCAATGTTGAACGTGGTGACACTGGCTGACATTTTACTGCAGAGTGGAAGGGCAAGAAGGAGAAAGGACAATTCACAGGTCAATATAGCAGCTCTGTACTTTTCAATAACAATTTAAGAATTATAGTTGTCAGATAGTTACCTGGAGATGGCAACTGCCCTTTAAAAACTGCAAGACACTGAGAAAGAGGCATCTGCCGCAACTCTTGCCCCAATATTGTATTCATCTTTCTGTCTACCGCCTTCACCCATCCACTGCAGAGAAAATTTGAGTTCTGCTTGATATAGCAAGCAGAGGAAAGGGAGGGAGTAGGACAGGTGGTAAGTGCAGCAGGTGCATATTTTGTTTGCAAGGAAGAGGCACAATCTTCATATGAAGACAACTCCCTTCAGAACATACATGGGTATTTAGAAATATGTCAAGACTCGCCTAGAGTCATTGGTAGTTGCAGCATATATGCACCACTCAAACACAACCTGCTGTAGTCAAGCCAGGTATTTGGGAGAAATTTTTTGTAGGATGTGATGCAGAGGAACAAAATTTTCATATCATGTCTTGAATTGTGCAAGGAATGCAACCAGTATTTATACTGCTACAGTCCCTTTACTTCCCCTCTATCATCAACACATCTATCATCCAGCTCAGGATGCATGAATTCTGCAGAGATCAGATATATTGAGTGCAAAAGATTCCTCAAAAAAACAATGAAGCACTAACATATAAGTACACAAGGGCCAACTGCCATCATCAAGATGCCTCAATGGATTTGCTGTCCAGCCTGATTCGATACATTAGAAACCTGTAATAGTGATACATACAGAACCCGCATTGTCCTTTATTATAGGAGCATTCAAGAAATGCCAAACAAAGACACATTAGCAGAGTTGGTAGAGCTAAAGCCCTAAAAGAGAAATGTAAATATAGTAGCTGTAAAATGAGGTTGGGGTAACTAACTTAGGAAGCAGGTATGTAGATGGGTTTTTATGGTGCAGTTGCAGCCATGATGTAATCTAGTTTGGAAACCGAGACCTAGATGACAGTTGTTGATATGGGTACAGGAAACCTAAAATATCAAGGGATATTTCATATCCCTGGGAGGTCAGAGAAGATGCAAGCTTGGCCAGTGAACGAGGGTTATTTGTGATCCTCAGGTGGGATGCTTCAAAGAGGCCCAGTCAGATCACTGCAAGGAAGAATTCACTAAAAAGCAATGAGAAATCCTGTGTGAATTCCGCTTTGCAAAGACTGCCAGCTTGCAAAATCTGTTTGTTCATGGTATGAACTTCGGCATGAACTGAATCACAAGTGAATGCTCAGCCACAGAAAAATTCTATGCACTTGGGTTGAGAGCACATTTATTTATTGCCCTGTTGTCCCATTGTTGTGTACTTAGCATGGATAAAATCTGCAGTGTAGCCTCTGCTAAGATCATTGCCGCACATTCCAAAGACATGCAAAGCACACTCTGTTCAACTTTGACCACAGCCCTGCATTCTAGACACAATCAGCAGCCAGCACTTAAGCAAAGAGCTTAGCACTTGCAAGTGTCCTTAGCAGACATTCATTAATGTATCACTGAATACTGGGAAGTCTCAAAATGATTATACTTTCTATAATAAAAATGGTACCCTCAATTTTTTGTTGTTGTTGTTGCTGGCAGTTGTGTGCACACGCCTTGGTGAGTACAGAAGATGGCATTCTAAGCAGAGAGTCGGGCAGCATCTTGTGCACTTTTGGGCATCAGTGCATAGATACCCCCCCCCCGCCCCCAAGGATCTAAAATCAAATAAAACTCTAAAAGTTGAAGGAAAGCAGGTAGCTTTACAAGAACTTAGTATTTCCAAACAACAACGGCAGCACAACTCTTTGTATAACTACTTAGCAGTCAGTTCTACTGATTTCAATGAAACTCCCTGATAAATGTACATTTCAACCTAATTTCTTCAAAATTGTGAGTAATACAGAGAGACAGCAGACCAGCAGCACCATAGAAACAATCTGATATACGTTTCTTTTTAGAGAAATGGAAGATAGATCATGCATAACTTTGCATGCTGACAATGCAAATTTAAATTCTTGTATACTGTGAGACACAGCAACAATTTTTTTTTAAAGGAAAAGAACTTCAAGTTTTAGAACAGTTCTCCAAAAAAGTCTGAAATGATGTGCAAGAAGGTTCCCAAGAAATACCAACTCCTAAAAAGAAAAGATGTCTCTCTTTGTACTCATTTTTATTAATGGAAATGCCAAACAAATATAAATAAAATGTTTTGAGATACACATTTTCTTCAGACAAACTCTAAATGAAAACTTTAGGTGGAGGGGCAGGGCAGGAAGAAGAGTGGTCTAAAGGTGGGCAACTAAATTCGCATATAATAAAAACAAAGTGAGGGAACAAGAAAATTCCCAGCAGAAAACATTTAATTGAACTTTACTATAAAAGCACTGAAACATATTTCATTTCGAGCACTCTTTTGTAGCTTGCATTTGCTATGAAATTAGGTACTATTCTTTTCCCATTTCATGCAAATTTCATAGTCTAGGTAGACTTCCACTAAGTAATAGCCAACCTGTGATTCAAATCAATATCTGACACCTTTCTCTTGCCTTAAAGGGGTCACAAAGAGCTCACAGTATAATACTGATTTCTAAAAACAACAATTTGAAAGTGCTAATGCTTGGTATAACTCAGTTTGCCTTTATCAGGTCAAGACAATTCAATTTAGACCTAGAGCCAAAGCAAGCTGGAAGCACACCTCCATTACTAAGTTGCAGGGTTTTCCGAAGAGTGACTAATAACATACGTTATTGGCAGAGAAGTTGAGCCCATAGGACACAGTAAGCTGCCTTATACCAAATCTGGCATCTGGCTCAATATTGTCTACAGTGAGCAGGCCATCCAAGGTTTCAGATAGAACGCTTTTCCAGCCCTACCTGGGGATACTGGCCAGAAAGTGAAACCAGACCACAAAAGATCCATCTGAAATGTTGTGTGGTTCTTGAAAGACAGAACGTTCCTTCAATTGTAAAAATCCCTATGGGGATTTAGAACAGCCTGCCTATGTAAACCACCTTGAAACAAAGTCTGAGGAGAAATCTGACAACCAAGAAAGGCGGTATATAAATACCTGTATTAATTATTATTATTATTTCTTTCATGTGCTCAGGGGGATAGAAGGGGTCGCCTGGAGAGAGAAGGATTGATGGATTGTCAGCCAACTGCCTTTTCTCTCTCTCATTAAGGAGGCTATTGTTAAAGGACTGTTCAGTTTTTTAAACTGATTTTAAAGGGGTGCATTTTTCCCCTTCTCTAGGGATCAGCACATTCCTTCTCATTTGCAGTGGACAAATCCGTGTATAAAAAAATCAGTGTATAAATAGGCTGGACGCACATATCAAACGGACATTAGATGCTTTCCCACTGCATTAAGTTTAAAATAATGTATATTTTTTATTGGCTAAAGTTGAATGCTATTTTTGGAGGTAATAAACTGAGGGCACAATCTTATCGTGCGCTGGAACAGGCAAGCCAAGAGGCTTGCGCTGTATCCAGTGCAGGATTGTGGCCGTAAGCGGTTCAGCCAGAGGCAAGGGGAAACATTTCCCCTTACTTCCGGGTAAGGGCTGCTGGCGCCTATGGGTCTCCTCAGACTTGCGCCACCTCTTGAGGTGGCACAAGTCAGAAGAGAGCAGAGCTGCTTGGAGCCGCTCCGTTCTCCCTGGGAACGGAGATTGGGATCCGGCAAAACTGCCGGATCCCAGCCCCGCCCCCCGCTCCCCATCCGCCCAGGGCCGCCCCACTGCCTGCCCTCCCCCTGCCCAGAAACACCTCCCTCCCACCTACTTTTCTTCATTGTGTTGGCCCACCCGGGCCAATGCAACTCACAAGGAGGAAGCTGGTGTGGAGACTTGCAGAGGCTTCTGCAGGCCGGCACTTCTTTGAGCACTGGCCCAGCTTCCTCCTGAGGAGGTGCAAATGTGCCTTATGGCATGTTTGCAACCCTCTTGGGCTGGTGCAAGGGACTTGCGTTGGCTCATGGGCACCTTTGGATTGCATCCTTTGTAGGATACTTCCAGGAGCTTGTGTTCTATCCCAAGTTGCTCATATACTTGTTGAATGGACTTGGGCAAACTTATTTCTCAGTTTCAGTTCTCCTTTTGCAATATATGGGAATAACAGTGATTTAACTCTCAGTGTTGTCAGAATGAATAATACAAGAATGCAAAGTGATATATGAAGTATTAAAAATAAGGCTCTCTTCACATCAATTCAGAATCTTAATATAGGTCATTCTAAGCTGCAAGTAAAAGAAGGGACAGGTAGGACAGGGTGAAAAATTGTCCACTTCTTTTGGAAGTCTTTAAAAGGGTAATGATAAACCAGAAATAAGGAAGACATTCAAGAACCAAAGTTCATTTCACTGTTCCTAGAAGTAGAAATCTTTCTCTGGTGGAAGGATCTAAGTCACCTGAAGCAAGGCTAAATTTCATTGCTTCTGCTCAAAAGGCAATCATGGAAAACGTTTCACTTAAAAGGGTTTTTGAAAAAATACTTCATCATTTGACTTCGTAGTAAGAGACAAAAACAAAGGGTAAATATGAAAATGAAAGGGGTACAAAACGAAACATCCCATCATAAGCTGAGGTGTGCACAACGTTTTCCTGGCAGCTTTAGTCAAGTTACCTTGCTCAGCACGAGTGTATGGATTACCCTTGTGGATACAGAATAATTAGATCTCCAAAGGCCCTGGATAACACAAAACAGAATTAAGTGCATACAGCACTGCCCCTGACCTCTGAATATTCAACTCCTTCATTTAATGGGCAGCACCTGCTCTTGAGTATAGGATTGTCATCTAATAGCAGGTCTCACCAGAGCTGTACGAAATTAACTAAAACAAAACACTCCAGTTTTTAAGGCACTTTGGCTGGGACCACAAATGGGAGATCTGGGAAAAAGTGGAGTTAGATACTGAAAGCAATCAAAAGCTTGTTAATCCTTCACATAGAGGTAATTGAAACAAATTCTTCCAAGATTATTTGCATTACATTTCAAATAAATGAAGTGCATTGAAGAGAGAACCTCTGGAAGAGGGAGAAGAAATCTTGTGCCAAAGGTCAAGCCCTGCATGTGTGGATTCTGATCTCAATTTTGTGGAAAAGCTTTGGGGCCAAAATGCTGAAGGAAAATACTAAAAAAAAATTATACTCCTGGTGTGCGCGATCAGGTTCACCATTTTATCTCCCAATATCAACTTTTCCACTGGTAAAAGAGAGACAGCCTATTGCATATCATGAGCTAATTTACTGCAGTTTATGATGCATGGTGGGTTGATCTATGTAAAGGAGCAAGAGCATATTAACGAGTGCTGGACAACACCTAGCCAGGTAATGGAAAAATACATATACTGGCATGAAGAAGTAGACCAGGAGAGACGCAAAGAATGGGAAAGAGAGGTGAAGCTTAGGAATCTAAAGTCAAGCTCTGAGCTAGTAGACCAAAGTCTTCTTACTAAGGAGAGATCAAAGTCTTCTTGCTAAGGACTGATTCAACTCTTCAACATCTTCCTCAGTCACACCGGAACCCTATTTTTCAGGAGTTCAGATGGGCACAGATCTGCCCACCATCCCCCCAATAGTATATACTACAATGACTAAGCTCTCTTTTCAAGACTGTTAGCAGAACTGTATATATAGTGGGATTCTATACAAACACAACATATTGTGATAGGTACAGAATTCAGCGTTGCTTGGGAGGTGTTAGTCCCTATTTAAAAGGAATCTGTCCCTATTTAAAAGGAGAGTTGCAGCTCTAAAGGCTAGAAAGGTTCTGTCTAGACTTGAGTGTACAAGCAGAACCTATTGAAACTGCAGAAATTGAATGGGGTCAAAGAGGAATTCCAGTCAACTGAAGAGGATCTTCAGTATCCCAGTATAACGGATTAGGAGAAAATGGCCAGGAGAAAGATGGTTAAAACTTTATAAGGCAAAACCAGCACCTGAACTGACCACAAAATGCTACTAACATAGCACTGACTTTCAACAATGGCCATTACACCACCACCCCCTCTTTCAGATCACCTTTTGCATATGGACATACATTATTTGAATGGCAAAACCCATATGATCTCCCCTAATTTATTTCTAGGCAGACATACAACCCAAGTAAGATTTAATTTGCATAAACACCTGTTTTTGTAGATAAGCACGTCTGAATGCATGCTTAATCATCTTGTACAGGTGGACCCTATTTATCTACGTTGTGCTAAATTCCATAGAGTTACATAAAGAGGCTGATTCCATAGAGTTACATAAAGAGGCTGCAGCCTGACACTTCCGGATGGAAGGAAACTAAGGCAGCTGTTACCAATCCCATCCCCTCCGTACTCAGCCCTCCCCGTTGCCAGCTGCCTGGCTTCTTTCACAGTTGGGATGCTGATCTTTTAAGAGTCCAGCCCTATGCTTTTCTACTCAGAAGTAAGCCCCATTCCAGTCAATGGGGCTTACTCCCAGGAAAGTGTGGAGAGGATTGTAGGCTAAATCTCATACTTTGCTTGGTGGGAAGGCTTGCTTGTGTGATGATTGCTTGGTGGGAAGGCTTGCTTGTGCACCATGGGGGGGTTGCTTGTGTCAGTGATTGCCTGCACCATGGAGGGGAGGGAATTTGGCAAACACTCCCTGGGTTTTTTAAAGCAATGCCCTCTGTTGCTACCACACCTGCCCCTGTGTGTGAGTGTGAGTGAGAGAGAGTGAGAGAGCTCCCCACCTTGCTGCACATGCTCTGGCTACAGAGATTTTCGGGTCCCCCTTTCCCCTCTTCAGCCTCTTTGGTGGCTCAGGGGCTCCAGGACTGTTACTGTTCCTTTGCAAGGGGAACCTCTTCCAGGGCTATTTCCCTGCCTGGGCGAGGCAGAGCCTTTTGGGCTGCCTGGAAATGGAGCGAGACACCAGCACAGGGCAAAGGTGTGTGTGACTTTCAGTCCCCCCACCCCATTTGTGTTGAGACAAACCCGCAGATAAAAAATCCGTGGATAAATAGGCTGCACCTGTATTCCATTTTCATCACTGCAGCACAGCCCACCTCAATCTAAAGCAAAATCTTCTTGAGCACCAGGCTGCACATGCATTCCAGTACACTTCATTTCCTCATTCTTTTTTATGTGACTCCATCAATGTCCACTAAGTCCCAAATCCTAGTCAAGTTTCCAGCACTGGCATAGCTGTGCCAATGGGGCATATGCTGCATCCTGCAGTTGGGTGGCAGTCAAAGAGGCCTCCTCATGGTAAGAAAATGTTTGTTCCCTTACCTCAGAGCTTCATTGTCCTTACCTTGGTGCTGAAAAGTTGGTTAGGATTGAGCCCGAAGTTGGTCAGAGAGAATAAGCAAACGCTTGCCAGATGTCCCTCAATATTAGTTTGGCAGAACAGAAAAGTAATTGACAGACAACATAATACTCAACAAGAAATTCATTTTCCGGGTTTCAATGCCACATTCACCAAGTCTAGATAGTAACCCAGTTTTTCACCCTAAACACTGTAGAGCAGTGGTTCTCAAACATATAGCACCAGGTCCCACGTTTTAGAATGTGAAACAGTCAGGAACCTCCAGAAGTGATGTCATGATGGGAAGTGACATCAAACAGGGAAATTTTTAACAATTCTAGTTTGCAATTCTACCCACTTACCCAAAATTCTATCCAGGAGTAAGTCCCATTTACTATCATTGTTTAAAGCATATCTATAGTAGCCTGTTTATATATATATATATATATATATATATATATATATATATATATATATATATATATATATATATATATATATATATATAAATAGAGAGAGAGAGAGAGAGAGAGAGAGTTTATGTGTGTGTGTGTGTGTGTGTGTGTGTGTGTGTGTGTGTGTGTATATATATATATATATATATATATATATATATATATATATATATATATATATATATATATATATATATATATATATATAATAATAATAATAATAATAATAATAATAAATCTTTATTTTTATCCCGCCTTTCTCCCCAAAGGGACTCAAGGCGGCTTACAACATATAAAAACATAATTTAAAAACAAATAAAAACATATTAACACATCATAAAAAACAGCAGTCAGAGTAAAAAATAGGTAAAAAGAGCATAGAGCAGCAGCAAGTCATAAAAGAATCAGGCCTGTAAAAAATATTAAAAGATGTTAAAAAGATGTTAAAAGGCCGAGAACTCAGAAGGCCTGTTTAAACAGAAGGGTCTTCAGGCCTCGCCGAAAGGTCTCAAGAGAGGGAGCCATTCTTAAGTCAGGGGGAAGGGAGTTCCATAGCGTTGGTGCCACTACTGAGAAGGCCCTATTTCTTGCAGCTGCCCCACGTACCTCCCTAGGCGGCGGCACTTGTAAAAAGGCCTTCTCTGATGACCTAAGAGGACGAGCCGGATTGTACGGGAGCAGGCGATCTCTAAGATACCCTGGTCCAGAGCAGTATAGGGCTTTAAAGGTCAATACCAGCACCTTGAATTGGGCCTGGAAACGAATGGGCAGCCAATGCAGCCGCTGGAGAAGTATAGTAGCATATATATATATATATATATATATATATATATATATAGTATAGTATAGTATAGTATAGTATAGTATATAGTAGCATATATATAGTAGCCAAAGGATCTCCTATGGAGAACTCGTGCAAGGAAAGCGCCCTACAGGTAGACCACAGCTGCAATACAAGGACATCTGCAAGAGGGATCTGAAGGCCTTAGGGATGGACCTCAACAAGTGGGAAACCCTGGCCTCTGAGCGGTCCGCTTGGAGGCAGGCTGTGCAGCATGGCCTTTCCCAGTTTGAAGAGACACTTGGCCAACAGTCTGAGGCAAAGAAGCAAAGAAGGAAGGCCCATAGCCAGGGAGACAGACCAGGGACAGACTGCACTTGCTCCCGGTGTGGAAGGGATTGTCACTCCCGGATTGGCCTTTTCAGCCACACTAGACGCTGTGCCAGAACCACCTTTCAGAGCGCGATACCATAGTCTTTCGAGACTGAAGGTTGCCAATACAATACAAATATATAGTAGCCTGTTAAAAGTACAGATCTGCTACATTTCCTCAAATGCAGTCACATGCCATGGTAGCATCAAGTCCAACATATTAAAAAATAAAATATTGAAAATAATGGGGACCCCCCCTGAAATTGGCTTGAGACCCACCTAGTGGGTCCTGACCCACAGTTTGAGAAACACTGCTGTAGAGCATTATCAAGGGGATTAAAGAAAAATATAACAAGCTGTCACCTAGAAATCCTGAAACCTGCTAGGAGCAGGAATATCACACTCTACTGCATGAAACAAAGACCAATATCCCTGCCAAAAGTACAAAAGAACCCTAAGCATAGAACAATTGCAACCCGCCTGCAGCAGAGACTAAAACCATGGGATGGGAGCTGAGAGTAGGCTCTGCTGTAGGCAGTTTGCAATTGGGTTACTACCTAGACTTGGTGAACATGGCCATGAAACCTGGAAAATGAATGTCTCATTAGGTGACAGCTTTGGTCACAGAAGCCTTAGTTCCTACATTAGACAACGTAATATTCTATAACAGTCCCCTTTCATATATATTGTATAAAACCATATTCCAATGCTCTCAAGTTCTCTAGTCTGGCATTTTACACTGTTGCCCCCAGTATACTTTCTGTGATACGTGGCCAATTTGGATATATATACTGACTGTGATAGCCTTTAATACAAATACGTGTAGTCATATGAGGACAGAATGTCTGAAATGGCCCCATAAGTCAGATTTAATATTCTGCCCCCACATGACTATGTAAAAGTAAGGAGTAGTAAGGCACCCAAGCTCCCTGATGTGCAGTACACCATAGCAGATGGATTGTATCATCCAAACTGGATGGGACAATTGCTCAGCAATTTCGGTAATACCTTCCATCCTATACAAGACAATTGCTCTGCAATTTCTTTAACAATTTCATTGCATACAACTCTGGAGGCTTACAATCAGAAACATGAGATTCAATCTTCAGATCAAATGGACCACTGGTTTGATTCAGCCTGCCATACCGTAGGTTGGTTCATTTACTATGTTCCTTGGGCTAACATTCTATTCTCAGCTGAAAAATCTCCCCTTCTTCCACCACATTAGCTAAGTCTAGCACAACCTGGGAGTTGAGAGTCCAACACTTGCTAGTCCTTCATATGTTGCTGAGAAAGAATCAACACTGCTTTTGCAAGGAAAGTTTTGTCTCACCAATCTTTGAGAATTCTCTGAAGTCAACGAATATGTAGACAGTGGTGATCTGGTAGATGCTGTAATCTTTGGCTGGGATTCCAGTTAAACTTTAGCAATCATGAAATGACAGATCCTTTCGTAGACTGGAAATATAAACCGATACAAAACATAAATGACTCTCCTCGGTGAAAAGAAATAAACATTGTGGACCCCCATGGATTTGAATAGAGACCTTTGCTATTTAAAACAGAAAAATGAGGTATACATGTTACAATAAATAAGTCAAGTCAGGAATTAACAGTGAGGTAGGGCATGAGATCATTCAGGATTCTAAAATCCATGCAAATGAGAAAGAACTGCAAAATCATCTCCCCCCAGTTCTTCCCAATGTGCTTGCACATGATGCAAAAACCTGCATCTGGTCAGTGTTTAGATGGGTGACCTTTTCAGAGCCTATGCATATCACTTTGATCTGTGAGAAAGAACAGGAAAATTATGAAGTTTATTACTACAAAATGCACGCAATATTTATCAATTTCGAAGGCTTAAAAAATTAGATGACTTCACTGAAAATTAAGTCAGTAAATCATAACAGTAATGATTACATTACTGTTACTAAACAGTAACAGAACCTCCATGCCTCAAAAATATATACTGTCTGACTAAGAGATGAGAAGGTAAATGCCAAGGTATACCTATTGCCATTGTGTCCTGCTTGTGCACCTCCCTGAAGCAGGATGTGTGGTGGGGTGGGGAGACAGGTGAGGCAAAGCCTCCCCACTGGAGTCCTTTGAAAAGCGAGGTCCCCGTGTGAGACACCCAAGCACCCACACCTCTGTGTGTGGGTTGTGGATGCTTGGGCACCTTGCACAGCTGTGGTGCTTTTCAAAGGACTCGGTGGGGAGGCTCTGTCTCACCTGCCTCCCCACACCACCACACATCCCTGCCCTGAAGCATACACAGGACTCTAGTTGGACACCTAAGAAAATCTCCATCCTCTCTTTCAAAAGACTACTCCTTCATACCAGTGACTTAAGCACTCCCAAGAGAACTTCTCTGGAAAGCCTCCTCCTCGTTATGATTCCTTCTCTCTCCACACCCTTCAGGATAACCTGCAACCTCACGATCTGTCAAAAATCTTGTGACTATGCCAATTACTACTACTTGTCATTGACTACTACTACAATTTCCTCTCTCTTTTTAACATTACCACTTAGTGGAGCTGACACTGCCTTGGACTATTCTCCAAGCCCAGGCTGTGAGGCACCCTTGGAGCCAGCCAGCCAGCCAGCCAGCCAGCCAGCCAGCCTGCCTGCCTTGCCTTGCCCGCCCACCCCCCCCCTTGCTTGCTTGCTTGCTTGCTTGCTTGCCTGCCTGCCTGCCTGCCTGCCTGCCTGCCTCACACTTACCTACCTAGCGCACATGGAGAGGACTGCCTTCCCCGTCGGCTAGACTTGCTATAGCTGGGATGCGTGGCCCTTCCTAACCAATGAGCGACGAGCAGGGATCTGCCGGCCCCCAGAGACAGAGCGCGCATGCGCCAGGCGGCGCCGGCCTTGACAGAGCCGGCAGCGGTGGGCGTGGCTCCTCCGCTCAGGTCCCGCCTTCTCCTTGCACGGGGAGAGCTCGGGAGTGACGAACGACGTCGGGGGAGGGCTGAGCGCGCGCATGACGCAGTTGCCCATGGTAACCGGGAGCCGCGTAGAGGATGGTGAGTGTAAGCCGGGCAGGGGGACCACCCGAGGGGTGGGGGAAGGGGGCAGAACAGGCCGCCGCCTTTCCCGCGTGCGGGCCGGTGCGGGATGGCCCGTTCTGCGGGAGCGGCGCAGGGGGCAGCTGAGGAGGACGAGCGGGCCCGGCTTAGGGCAGGGAGCATCCGCGCACCTGGCGCCGCAGCGACCGCCGCGGGGTGGTGGGCGCTGAGGGGAGACTCCAGGCCTCGGGCGCCGAGTCCACGCTGAGGGCTGAGCGCGAGGGGGAGAGCCTGAGGCTGGAGCGGCTGCATCCATTGCCCTCGACGGGCACGGCACGTTCTGTCCTCGCGTGGCGCTCAGGTGGCCCTCGCAGAGGGAGGCTGCTGCAGGCGGGAGAGCGCCGTGTGGTGGTCAGTTCAGAGCCCCAGCCTGTGCTCGTCTGCTCAGAAGTGAGCCCCATTAGAGTCAGTGGGGCTTACTCCCAGGAGAGTGTGGATAGGAGTGCAGCCTTGGGGCCCAATCCTATCCAACTTTCCAGCTCCGATGCAGCCCCGTGGTATAGTAACACATGTTCCCGTACCTTGAGGAGGCCCCAGTGACTGCCCCTCCACCACACTATGCAGTGCACAGCTCACTGGCACAACTGAACCAGTACTGGAAAACTGGATAGGATTGGGCCCTCTGTCTCCAGATTACTACTGGAAAAAAAGTCCTAACAGGCCTCCAGGAATTTCTAACATTATATAATGTTGTGAGGAACAAAATCTCCAGGAGTAACTTCCATAGAGTTGGCAACTGGTGGAGTGGTTTGGGAGGTGAAATTAGACCTGGAAGATCCAGGTTCAAATTCCCCCTCAGCCAAGAAGCTTCCTGGGTGTCCTTGGGCCAGTCACTTTCTCTCAGCCTCACCTACCTCACAGGGTTGTTGTGAGGACAAAAGGAGGGGAGCAGCTGTGTACACCGCCCTGAGCTCTTTAGAGGAAGGGCAGTATAAAAATGTGAAAAATAAATAAAATAACGCCTATGAGGAGGACTAGTTCAGGTTCTGAGCTGAAAGGCTAAGGGAAACGGTACAGAAAGTATTTCTAGTTGGAAGGAAAAGACAACAGTATAGTCTCAATGCTGATATGACCACTTCTGAAATGGAAGTGGAATTAGGTCATCATAAGGTAGGATTTTTTGCACAGATACGTTTTAAAAAAGAGTAGACTATATCATGCTAGTTGTGTTTAAATGTACTGTATGCAAAAGAATGCAGAGAACAATATATTTCTGCATTTTTTGGTTCTTGTGGTCACAGGTCTGCTACTTTTGACTGTGTAAAAGACTCTGAAATCACTCAACCAGTCTACACCACCAGTGAACATAAGAACATAAGAACAGCCCCACTGGATCAGGCCATAGGCCCATCTAGTCCAGCTTCCTGTATCTCACAGCGGCCCACCAAATGCCCCAGGGAGCACACCAGATAACAAGAGACCTCATCCTGGTGCCCTCCCCTACATCTGGCATTCTGACTTAACCCATTCCTAAAATCAGGAGGTTGCGCATACACATCATGGCTTGTACCCCATAATGGATTTTTCCTCCAGAAACTTGTCCAATCCCCTTTTAAAGGCGTCTAGGCTAGACGCCAGCACCACATCCTGTGGCAAGGAGTTCCACAGACCGACCACATGCTGAGTAAAGAAATATTTTCTTTTGTCAGTCCTAACCCGCCCAACACTCAATTTTAGTGGATGTCCCCTGGTTCTGGTGTTATGTGAGAGTGTAAAGAGCATCTCCCTATCCACTCTGTCCATTCCCTGCATAATTTTGTATGTCTCAATCATGTCCCCCCTCAAGCGTCTCTTTTCTAGGCTGAAGAGGCCCAAACGCCGTAGCCTTTCCTCATAAGGAAGGTGCCCCAGCCCCGTAATCATCTTAGTTGCTCTCTTTTGCACCTTTTCCATTTCCACTATGTCTTTTTTGAGATGCGGCGACCAGAACTGGACACAATACTCCAGGTGTGGCCTTACCATAGATTTGTACAACGGCATTATAATACTAGCCGTTTTGTTCTCAATACCCTTCCTAATGATTCCAAGCATAGAATTGGCCTTCTTCACTGCTGCCGCACATTGGGTCGACACTTTCATCGACCTGTCCACCACCACCCCAAGATCTCTCTCCTGATCTGTCACAGACAGCTCAGAACCCATCAGCCTATATCTAAAGTTTTGATTTTTTGCCCCAATGTGCATGACTTTACACTCCACAGCTGGAGTATTGTGTCCAGTTCTGGTCGCCGCATCTCAAAAAAGACATAGTGGAAATGGAAAAGGTGCAAAAGAGAGCGACTAAGATGATAACGGGGCTGGGGCACCTTCCTTATGAGGAAAGGCTACGGCGTTTGGGCCTCTTCAGCCTAGAAAAGAGACGCCTGAGGGGGGACATGATTGAGACATACAAAATTATGCAGGGGATGGACAGAGTGGATAGGGAGATGCTCTTTACACTCTCACATAATACCAGAACCAGGGGACATCCACTAAAATTGAGTGTTGGGCGGATTAGGACTGACAAAAGAAAATATTTCTTTACTCAGCGTGTGGTCGGTCTGTGGAACTCCTTGCCACAGGGTGTGGTGCTGGCGTCTAGCCTGGACGCCTTTAAAAGGGGATTGGACAAGTTTCTGGAGGAAAAATCCATTATGGGGTACAAGCCATGATGTGTATGCGCAACCTCCTGATTTTAGAAATGGGCTATGTCAGAATGCCAGATGCAAGGGAGGGCACCAGGATGAGGTCTCTTGTTATCTGGTGTGCTCCCTGGGGCATTTGGTGGGCCGCTGTGAGATACAGGAAGCTGGATTAGATGGGCCTATGGCCTGATCCAGTGGGGCTGTTCTTATGTTCTAGAACCACCATTCAGAGCGTGATACCATAGTCTTCCGAGACTGAAGGTTGCCAACAAATGATGTTCTGATATTCTGAATGATTTATAATTTTTTTCAAACTGGGTAGAATAGTGAATATTTAATATTTAGATACAACAGAGGCTAGATTTCTAGAAACCCAAACCCATTGGTGCTCTTTCAGCTGTTAACATGTTTTTTTAAAGATTAAAATACACTTGCAAATAGCCATTTGTCTGCTTGCCTTGTGGGTAAAAATTATCTCCAAGCAAACAGGTAGAGAAATAGTTTTAAATTGTGTGAGAATAGCTTCTTTTGCTGTTGATGGGCCTTGAGCGAAACTTGAATTGGTATGCATGGGTAGGCAGACTAGTAGAAAAGCTGTGGTCTGATAAGTTTGTGATTGTATTTGCAAGGCTGGATTAAAAGCCTACCAGCCGGAAAAGGGGCAACCTAGTCCTAAACTGCACTAGTGCAAGGGGGCTGCACGGCCTACACTGCATCCAGTGCAGCTCAGGAGGCGGCTGGAGGTCTCCTCAGGGAAAGGGGATATATATTCCTCTTACCCTGAATAAAGCCGCAGTGTTTTCTATGGGGCTTCTCAGATCGACACCAGCTATACAGCCACGTCTGGTTTTTGGAGGCAAACAAGAAGTTGTTCCAAAAAATGGAAGTGGCTTTTAGAAGCTTCTGCAGACCATTTTGAGGCTCACCAAGGCCAGTAGAGTGGGTTGCTGGCCTGGTGTGATCTGGAAGAAGCCTCCAGGGCTGCCCAGTATTTCCAGAATGGCCCCTATTTGGAGCCATTCAGCCATTCATCCCACAACCCACCTCGCATGGGCTGGTGACCCACCAGTGTGTCACAACCCACAGTTTGGGAAAGGCTGAGTTAGCTTATCTAACACCTTCCGTAGCATATACTTTTTAAAAACTTGCGATTATACTTGGTTTTTTTAGTTACAGCTGTTAAATTGTTGAGTAACTGAATACCTGATCAATGTCCTGGAAATCAGCCAGAAATCTACCAGTAGATTCTAGTCTATTTGCTATCCGTTCCTTCTTGAAAGTAGCCATGTGGTTATCTGTTTTGTTACTAGTCAAAGCATATAAGAAAAAAAGAGTTGTGATAGGATGTGTACCAGGGAGCAAAGATTTGAATGGAAAATAGGATTGCCTTATCTTTCAAGCAGGGGTATAAACCTGCATCTTTAAATTTAACAAGAAAAGTTGTGCCATTTGAATTTCTCCTGCTGACGGAACCTTGCCAGAAAAAAGGTGGTAGCAACCCTAGTTTTCATAGATAAACATGTCACTTGGTATGAGCAGGAAATATTGTTAGGCAAACTGACTTCAAAATAACTAGAATTTTAGCGCTGGGAGAAAAATGTGAAATGAACACATACAGCAAGTAACAGGCTTAATTGGGAGTGTTGCATACAAAAGCAATTGTGTTGTATTCTGCCTGAACTGTGGGATGTATCTAAAAGGCCTGATAAGGAATATTCAAACTTATTATTTATATCTATCTTTTCAGCTATTTAGAAACTTTGTCTCATTTTATTTGAAACAATTGGATTCAGGAGTGTGGATTGCATAGGATTCCTTTGGTATGGGAAAGACACAAGCATTGCTGATTACTAGAAATTTTAAGTAGCAAAGGTGCAGTAAATGGGAGAGCTACTATTCTGTATGAATATTTTGATAAAGGTGTATGTAATTTTATGATAATTATTAGTGTTTGCCACTGTTTGGAAAACATTTTACATATGGTTATGAAACTGATGCAACTAGTACCAGTAGCTCAACCCTAAGACAAGGGAGTAAGAGAACATAGGCCTGTGAACTTGAGGGTCAGAAAAACTTTTTTCAAAATTTATGGTGGTTTTATATGACCGTGGTGTAGGTTTCCTCATGAGATAGCTGCTTGAACCCTTCACTAACAAGGCTGCAAAACTAGATGTGATAGGGCAAAATTGATGCCATTTTTGGAATCAGTGCCCCAAATGTACCCAGAGAAAGGTTTGATTTTTTTAAGATAGCAAAATGTGTGTTGGCCTGTTTAATCAAATGCCTTGCTTCAGGGCATCAGTTAGTTGGCTGAGGTCATGACAGATTCACTCTACACATCTGTCCTCCCACAACTTGTTTAACTAATTGCACAATCGACTATTTAAGTATTAGAATTGCAGATGCCAGATATTGCATAAATACACATCATAGGTAACTCACTAAGAGCATAAGAACCATCTCAGACCAAAAGTCTGCCTATCTAGCATACTGTCTATAGTAGTTGCCTTTGGGATGTTCCTGTTTAGGGCATGATGGAGATAACTATCTCCTGGTTCTTTGTCTTCAACATTTAGTAGTCGGAGATGCTGACTCTGAACATGGAGGCTCGTATTTCTTTAAAGTTGTTATTGTTAATAACTAGCGCCTCCATACATTTGTTTAATTACTATATCTTATGGCAGTGAATTGCACTGGGTAAAGATGCATTTCCTTATTTCTATCCTGAACTTTCAATTGGTAAGTTTCTTTGGCTGAATCTGATGTTCAGTGTTTTTGAAAAAGAGATTAAATTTCTATCCAGTCATTCTCTCCCACTATTCATAACTTTATGCATTACTAGCCAATCTCCCCAAATCTTATTTTGTCAGAGTTCAGCAGGGCTTACCAAAAGGTTGGCGCTAAAGTAAAGGCGTTCGTGTAGGGCGTGCAGCCCTGCACGAGTGCCCTGGATCCTGCGGAGCACAGCTCTGCCGATCCACCTCTCTCCCTCCCACGACATGCCTGCCGTCCGCCCCCTGGCATGCCTCCCTCTGCCCCGTCCACGCCCCCACCGGCCTCCCCCCTCCCCAGAATACCTCCTCCCTGTCCATGCCCCTGCCTCCCATTCTGCAGCCTGGTGGTATGGGAGACCGCCAAGCCACAGAACCTGGGTGACTGCTGCGCACTAGCCCAACACCAGCCGGCACTGGGCTAGCACCAGCGGGAGCCTGGCAGTGAGCCCTGCAAACATGCCTTACGGCACGTTTGTGACTGTTCTCAACAGCACGGAGCCATGCTGCCGACCACAGGATTGGGCTCTTAGGCTGCAATTCTGTACACCAGTGGTTCTCACACTTTTAGCACCGGGACCCACTTTTTAGAATGAGAATCTATCAAGACCCACTGGATTTGACATCATCAAGCAGGGAAATTTTTAAGAACTGTAGGCTGTAATCCTATGCACATTTACACTGGATTAAGTCCCATTGATTATCATTGTTGAAAGCACCCACATATTAGCCTGTTGAAAGTACCGATTTGTAACATTTGCCCAAATGCAGTTACATACCATGGCAGAATCAAGTCTGATATATTAAAAATAAAATATTGAAATGAATGGGGACCCACCTGAAAGTGTCTCCCTCTGCCCCCGCAGGGGCTGCTTTGCTGCTTCCCCCCTGCCCTCGCCCCTTAAAGGGAACAGGGCATCTTTACACAAGCTGATGGGTCGTTACCCACCACTTTGAGAACCACTGCTGTCGATCATGTTTGAACCCAGTTTCAGTCTTTTGTTTGACTTGGAAGTCCCTAACTGCACATCTTGCTCTCTAGTTCTGCCTTCACTTTGCTGTGTCACTGAGTTTGCCCCACCCCTGTCAAGATTTACCCTGGTTCCTGAACTCCTAGGGACTTTGGGAACCATTGTCTTAGCTTGAGGAGGCTTCCATGTTGCTCCCCCCAACCGCAACATGCTGCACACGATTCATTGGCATGGCTGCATCAGTGCTGGAAAGTTGGATAAGATCAGGCCCTAAGTGACATTGGTAGAAAGATAGCTGTTTCTGATCTGTAGGTAAATGCCGCATCAACTAGGTAAACTTTTGCTGGTCACCAGAGGCAGAATTCTTTGGATTTTTACTCTAAATTCATTATTAAAGCTTTGTAGCTAATCCAGCTAAACAGCAGATATTTACTTCTTTCCTCTCATGGGATTTTGCACTCTTCTCTTTAGTGATTGGCAGGCCCTCCCTTCTGCTAACCAATAATACATGTGGTAATTCTGCCTATGGTATTACTTGTACGGATCACTTTCTCAGTATATATAGGCATTGAATATATAGGTAAACATTATTCTGTTTTCCACTGTGCCTGTCCTGGTGTCATACTTAAATTTTTTTTTGTATCTTAATACTGTATAATGTCTTGTTCTCCTATGCTATAGACTAGCCAAGATGTTTTGACAGTTAGCCATATTACAGCTGCAGTTTTTCAAGGAGAACTGGGAGCCATTGTTGTTTAATTTCTTGTGAGCAGAACTAGTTGGGAAACTACTTATTGTAAAGTATAAACTCTGATATACACAAGTGGAAATTTATAAATTGATTCTGTGCATTTATGACATTAAAAGCTTGTAAAATTCTTCTCTGCTTTGGTTCAATGATCATCTGCCAAGGATTAAATGTTTGAAATTTTAAACTGTAGATTAAGCAAGAGAGTGTCATACAATATCCTTTGATTAGCTTTCCCTATCTTCTGGTCCATAAAGAATAACTGCAGTGGTGGGAAATCCATTCAGGTATTTTTGTATGTGTTTGCTGTTGAGAGAGTAGCCTTCACAGTGTCTAACTGGAAGGGTGGTAGTACTGTACCTGCACTTTCAAACAGCAGTAGTTTATTCTAACTATAACTTCAGCAGTAAAGTTCTTCTCTGTGCTGTCTGCACATCTAGTGTAGTGGTGAGTAAATGACTGCTTTAGTATGTCTATACCTATTGAGATGAAGTACCTTATTGCTAGACTAAACCACAGGGTTGCTGTTTGAGAGAATAGGTGCAAATGCATTGTAGATTGACTAGTCAGCGTATTTCAAAGAAAAAACAATAAGGAACCTTTGGCTTAGAGAATTGCTGTCCTTTTGAATGTGTTAACTATTATGCATTAACATTTCAATTATTAACAGAATGTTCAAGCACTAACATTCTTATAATTTCAGTTTAAAAAAATAGTTTCATATACTTATGTGATCATTTTTATAGCCCAGTCCTATTCAGGTGCCATACTGATGGCTCACTGATGCCAGCACAATGAGCACTATATCCTGTCCAGGCACTCCATGCTAGCATAGCCTTTCTAGTAACACTGTCACAGCCCCTCCCATTAATGCCCCCAGTGTCCATAGAAATCCTGACACAGCTTGTTGTACATGGAATGGCAATCTGACTTCAGTGCAATATCAGTCTGACATCCAAGGGCCCAGTCAATGTGTCCATCCAGCCCCATGCCAGAGAGATGCCACCAAGATGAACTGAGCAGTGGGTAAGGGCAGGTGCAGGGCCAATGAGAAGCCACTGCTGGGGTGATGTCCTGGTAGCCCCTGGAAATGAACAAAATAGCAACAGTCACTAACATCTATTGTAGAGGGATGCCCCAATAACATTTCCCCCCTGCAGGCACCACAGCAGCCCCACCCCATAAGAGCTATTGTGGTGCAAGCAGCAAAGGGCAGAAGCAGGGTTTAAGTCTCTTTGCACCACTCTGGAAAGTGCACTCATTCAGGAAATAGATTTTTGATCCAGTAGAGCAAGATTGTTACTTGGAAGAGGGCACCATGAAACCTGGTAGCTCACTGTACAAAGATGCAGGCTGGGAGTCAAGCAAGAAGGATTGAGCGCAGCCAAGGGGCTGGTTTTGCGCAGCCAAGGGGCAAGGCACTCACTTTTTGTATGACTGGGGAGAAACATCTATTGCAGGGACAAAGGAAGAGGGGGAGGCAGGTCTCAAACTCCCACTGGCCTCCCCTCAGTGTTGCTTTCTAATCACCCAGCCACAACAGAAAAACAAAGAGCATCCCATGGGGCATTTAACATCTTGCATCACTACAAACAGGCATACCTGCCTGGGTAACTATAGCACAGAGACCAATCATGGAGCACTGCATGGGCCAATCATTGGGTTTATACTTGACGCAGAACGCCTAATGAAGCTATCTGCTCATCTAGCTGCACCATCCTATGCCCTTTGCATCATTGCTGGTAGCTGTTGGCATGGCTATCAATATGCTCCTCTCCCCAACCCCCTGCAACTGTGTGCCTCATTGACCCTGGCAGCAGAAAGTGGGGCTCAAGACCACAAGGGAGTGTCCTCCCACCATTGAAGTCTGAGGAGTCATTTTGGAGCTTTTGTGGGGATGTGCTGTTCTGGGCTATTGTGACTGTCCTGCTAGCACATGACTGCCCCACTACATTAACACAGAATGTTTGTGTCAATGTACACTAAATGTCATGAGTTCACAGCAGGAAAGTCACAGTAGCCTGGATCATGTGGATGAAGATGATGTGGATGAGATCGTGATGTTGCATGGCAGCAACATGAGCATCACTACAATGCTGAAGTGGCTTGAAGTCAGCATGCACTGACTCTAGCTCAGTATTGTTTCCTCTGGCTGGCGGCAGCTCTCCAAAGACTAAGACTGAGACCTTTCATAGGAACATACAAAGCTGCCTTACACTGAATTGGACCATGATGATGCTGACTGATGTTAGTTTTTCAGGGTTTCAGACAGGAATCCTTTTCTGCTATACCTGGAGATGTTGGGGGATCATCTGCAAACAAAGCAACTGTTCTACCACTGGACTATCATTTTTAGCCTCGTTGCCAGAAGTCCTGATTAAGTGGAGATGCACAACTGGAAGCTAAAGGTTCTAGCACAGTGGTTCTCAACTTTTTTCACTTGCGTACCCCTTGGCAGCCCATTTCCATAAATTGTACAGGGAACAAATTAATTAGCAAATATATTTGCTGTTATTTCAAACTTATATGTTTTAAACTCCTGATCCATATTTGACAATACACTAATTGAAGACCAAAAACTAACAGTTGGTAGAGCTTTCACTGCCTTCCTTCCTGCCTTGCCAGTCCCACAAGGTATTCTAATACAGATCTACTTTTTCTGCCATTATTCAATTTTTTAGTACCCCTAAAAGTCCTGGCAAGTACCCCTGGGGGTACACATACCCCAGGTTGGGAACCACTAGCAGCAGACTGGTCCCAATGAATGATTTAGCAAGTATGGCTGAAAAACAGTTCCGAGTATCTGTTTTCAGAAATTAAACTTTTCAGTTAATACTGTGTCAGGCCTGAACCCATTAACACAGCAGTTTTCAAACTCTCTTGGAGATTTTAAGCAGCTTGTGGGGACGTGGGGGGAGGCAGCAAGGAAAAGGCAGCAGCACAATCCCCAGGATCGCACCACTTGGGGGGCTGCAGGGGCTTGGCTGCACTGACCTGAGCCTCCTGCAACCTGGGGGTGCGGGGAACCCAGTGCGACCTTCTGTAGGGCTCCCTGCAGCTTCAGAGGTGAAATTGGAGTGATCACGCTCCACTTCCGCTTTAGTGGAGGCAGGACGCAATCGCTCTGTTTTCGCTTTCAAAGCTATGGCGAGCACTGCAGAAGGTTGCGCAGGGCTCCCCGCACCCCCAGGAGGCTCAGGTCAGTGCAGCCAAGCCCCTGCAGCCCCCTGCCTCCTCCCTGCCCCCAGGCTGCCCTTGCCCCTTAAAGTGAAAGTGACCAGGGCCCACAGGCTGGGGCGTAGTGACGCCCCAGTTTGAAAAGCCCTGCCGTTAACAGTTAATCATGATTTGTTTCCACAAGTCAGTGTAATATGGTCTTCTTGGCAGGAAGGTTCACTGTCACACTCTGCTCTTAGGAGAGACACAGCTGTCTGTTTAAGCAGAAGGTGTGGCTTGACATGTGCTGTGTAGAGCAATGGCGCTCAGCCATGGCATTGTGCGGATCGTTTGGAACGGTCTCTTTATATCTGAATTCACTAACAGTATTAGCTCTGGGCCTTACGGACCATGAACCTATGCTTGCAGGCTTCTTATGTACAGACAGAAGGTTAAACTGTGAGAGGATTGACTGGGGAACCACTACCCCCATGCACTCCGTCCACCTATAATTCCAGCAATCCATCCTATGCCTTTAAGATGGGGTAGGCTTTATAAATTAGCAGGCAAGCTGGAGGCTTAAGTGATGTGATGTCACAAAGGTTGCCTGGATCAGTGCTGGCATTAGAAAGTAATGTTCTGCTTCCAGTACTAGAAGCACTGACCCAGATGCCAGCTACTGATTTCTGATTGGGCAGGCAACCAGGAGTGATGCAAATGAGAAACCTGATAATGTAATCCTGGAAAGGGATGGACATTTGCTCTTGGTTAGTACAGTACTTTAAAGAGAAAGCTACTTGAATTATTTTCTGAAACACCAACATTTTTTTTCCAAATAAAGTGGGCTGTTACAGAAGTTATTTGAATACCTGCAGTAACATTGTATGTCCAGTTTGAACACTATTAACGTTCTTTTAGTAAAAGGTTTTATTAAAAATATCTGTTGGTTTCATTGATAGAAAGCTAGCACTCCTGTAACTGAAAATCTGGTGTTAGGACTCAAATACCATAATTTTCTGTGCAGTCCTATATGCATCTAGTTAGAAGTATGTCCAATTGAGCTCAATGGAAACTACTCCCAGTTAACTGTGCATGTAGCCTTGCAGCCCAATGCTACAATCCTATGTACATTTCATTTGGGAATAAATCTCATTGAACATCGTGGGGTTTACTTCTGCGTGAATGTGCATAGGATTGTATTGTCAAAAACAAAATATGTCTTTGTTAATACAATAGTTGGCAACCTTCAGTCTCGAGAGACTATGGTACCACGCTCTGAATGGTGGTTCTGGAACAGCGTCTAGTGTGACTAATACAATTGATACCTAGATAATCTTATCTAATCCCCATTCTCATCTCAGTCTAGATTGGAATTATTTAAAACTACAGAGGAAGTCAGAAGAGGGCCTTTGCGTAGATTAGTGATTTTTAAACTTTCGACCTTCTGCTAATGTTTCCATGTCAATTTATATTCTGCAGAACAGCTAGACCCCTACCATGGAATTCCTGCCCATTACAGAGGATTCTCTGCCATGTTCTAGACCAGTGGTTCTCACACATTTAGTTCCAGGACCCACTTTTTAAAATGAGAATCTTTCAGGACCCACCAGAAGTGATGTCATGATCAGAAGTGACATCATCAAGCAGGAAAATTTTTAACCTAGGTTGCAATCCTACCCACACTTACCCAGGAGTACGTCCCATTTACTATCGTTATTAAAAGACTGTACAGATTAGCTTGTTAAAAGTACAGGTCTACAACATTTCCCCAAATGTAGTCACATACCATGTTAGCAGCAAGTCTAATATATTAAAAATAAATTATTGGAATGAATGGGGACCCACCTGAAATTGGTTCACGACCCACCTAGTGGGTCCCAACTCACAGTTGAGAAACACTGTTCTAGACAGGCAACTCACATGGGCAGGGGCACCCCAAACCGATCTGTAGCCTGAAAGCAGGCCATCCACTGCCCACCTTCACCCTGCTGTTCTGCCACCCATCTTCACCACTGCCCTAGCCAACCAGCTAGCACACTGCCCTCCCAATGCAATCAGCTTACTTCACTTCATCATCCTTTACTGGCCTGACATTGCTGGTTCTAAATTGGCCAGGGACCTCTTCATTTCCAGTGTGCTTCCCACTGATGTATAGTCAGTCTAGAACCAGGAGAGGAGGTGGCAAAGACCCCTTTTCGAAATGCTTATTGGAAAAGGACCGTGGTTGCAGCAGCTTCTTCCAATGCTCTCACCACAGTCTTCGGCAGTGCCACTGGAGTAGATAGTAAGCCTCCCACATTCTCCTCTTCTACTCATGTGCTCTCAAAGAAGAGTGTACAAGAATGTGATGGGGTAGTGGTTGGGCAGTGGCTAGGGAAAGTGATGGGCAAATGTGGGTTGTGGGACATCCCCTGCCAATTTGCCACTTTCCCCAGTCTTTTGCTCAAAGCAGCTGTTTCAGTTTCCTCCTTATTGTATCATTTGTGCACATGAGGCTCTGGTGGGACTCAGCATTGCTGAGGATATCTTCCTAGAATATACTCTTTGTCTGCACATTGCAGGGAAGGATTGATTCTAATGGAAAGCTTGTATGCTGTTCCTGGTCTTACTGAAGAATACCTGATAAGCTTCCTAGGAACCTTAGATTTCTCCAGAACACAGTTAAAAACCCACTGTGGTTGATTATCTGTGTCACTTGTTGACCTAAAATATTAGTGCTGAGGTTTCTTTTTCCTGAAGTTCAAGGAAGAGTTCAAAACATTTGCCATAAACTTCATGAAACTTTATGTCGCTATTAGAATGAGATAGCATGGGGGAAGGAGAAGCATTTACGCTGTCTTTTTCCATCCCCCAGATCAGCCTTGCTTAACCTTCACCTTCTCTTTCTCTGCAGCTGTCAGAATCTGCTTTCCACCTCTCCATCCCTGCCACCCTTTCTAAAGGGGAAAAGGAGAGCAGTAGCGAGGAAGAGAAGTGAAGATGAGCCATAGAGTGACACCACTTTTCATTTCCTTATTCCTTTCTCATTCTCCCTGCCTTTTGGAAGGGTGGCAGGGACCCTGGAATGAGGAAGGCAGCTGCTGATGGCCCATGGCAACCTATTAGAGAACCAGTTCTGTCTTGGAGGAAAAATGTGAGCAGAAACCAATAAGAATCTAGGTTTGTGCTTGCAGATCCTTCTTAGAAGGGCTATATGGGATTGCAAAATATTTTCAGCTAGGCACATAACACATCTTCAAAAATTAGCATCAGAAACTGCCCTTTTGGCAAGTTATTTTTCAGTAGTTGTGTGTATGTGTGTGTGACTTGAGCTCTGCAACTGTTTACCTGTTTCTGTTACAGCTATGGTATTTGAATAGTATTTGATACATCATGAAAAGTTACAAGTTAGTAATTCAATACCTAGCCCAGTGCCTATGCCAGTGTGGCTACTTGTAGTCAGTCCTGCTTAAAAGTCTTAACTTGGAGACTCCATTTTGACCAGGATTTCTGTTCATTTAAGAGAACACGGTTTGCTTTGAGATTTAATGTTAGTGAGAAGACATTAGAAAAACCAGTATAGAGCAGATATTTGTAATATCTACGGTTACCATAGGTCACTGGCAAAGCTAGAATGAGAAAATCTATCTTTAAACTCTAATAAAATGTTCTTCATGCAGTTGCAATTTTGATTGGTCTGTATCTTATTGGATGTAATAGATCAGCTCACATATATTTACATATCAGTACCCAGCATGCACTTCCAGCTGACACTTCTTTCATAACAGCACAGGTGTTTTGAGTACTGGCACCACCAATGCATACAATTATTTCTAGGATTTTCGCATTGCAGATAAATTCACAAGCATATTCTGTTTCCAGACCTTGAAAGGGCCTCTCAGCTCAAGGGTGTATCATTTGAAATCTGCTTAACTTTTTGTAGTCAGACAATGGAGAGAATGGGGATGTTAGCAATAGCAGTATCCTGAAATTGCTGGCATATGAATGTCTCATTTGTCCAGAATAGTTCAGAGAATAAATACAAGGGGCTTTGGATAATCAGAGTCATTGCTAGGTAAGAATTCATGCCATGGCTTGAAGTAATTTAGTGTCTAGCTAAGAGAGAGATTTGGTTTACAAGATTTTGTAGAAATGGAGTCTAGCTTGTGGCAAAGGTGTGTGTTTGTTTTTTGTTTTTAAACTAAATTGGCAGCTTGGCTGGAATTCTTTATAGCCCCAAATTGTGAGACTTAACACCTTGATCTCAATGATTTACGTTCATGTATTTTCACATCTCCTGACACTAATTAATGGCAATTCCTAACAGCAGTAGGAGCTGGATATGGGGGTAAGATGATTTTCCTACAGCAAGAATGAAAAGGAGGTAATATCCTCCTTTCTGAACTGATGCTGTCATCTCTTGCCACATGACCTCTAGTGTAGTTCTTGGAGGCACCAAAGGAAGGATTAGATCCATGAAGAATTTAGTTAAGTGTTTGGGCATTATCTTTGATCCTTCTCTTCCTTTCTCAGCTTGCATTATTACTCTAGCTAAGATTTGCTGGATCTTTTTGTATAATATTTTTAAAATCTATCCTGATTCTGCTAAAACCCCTATTCAGTCTCTCCTATCCTGTGTTTATTGATGAAATCTCTTGCTTACTGGTCTTTCTGTCTCTCTGCTTCAGCCTATTATCTTTATCCTCCATTCTTAATTTTTCTTCCTTTGTGCTTCCTCATGTTACAGCTCTATGTTCCATTTTGGTCTGAATGGTGAGGGAATAGCCATTTTTGTTTTTGTCCCAGGAGCCTTCAGTTCAAACTGAAACTGCCTTGCAGAATCCATCAGAGGCCAATCAAATTATGTCTGCATAAAACCTGCTACAGTCCATTTTAAGACTGTTTCAGACTTGGAGCTCTTCTGTCATGTCCAACCTCCCCCCCTTGTGTGTGTGTTTTGCTTAACATTCAGCCTAAATAAGAGGTCTAGAGAACTCAAAAGCCTGCTAGCTCCTTCTGTGACATTATAGCTGGCCCTAATAAAGGCATTACTCTGTTTGGTGTTTGGAGTTTTTACTAATGGATCAATAATGGCTACCTATGATTTTTGCACATATATACAGATTATATTCTAATTTTTCTAGTCTAGTATGTGATCTTCTGTTCTTGCAGTTATTATTGGCTAACTGTAATCTCATCTTGAATGGCACAACCTAATCTGAAGCCAAACACTGAATTTATCACACTTCCTGTAAAATCTTTCCACTTATTATTAAATTACTGTTAATATCTCTTTTACTGCTGTTTGTAGGTTTGATCTGTCTTCTGATTCTGATCTTTCTTTTCATTCACACAATAATTTGATTGCGAAGATCTACTCTTGTTTTTTTAATCAACTCTGCATAGATACTCTCTTATTTCATTTCTCAAATTTTCTGCTGTCTTTTTCTCTTCACTCATCATTTTGTTCACATATCACATCTTTACTTTTTATTGGCTAATTTCCTGACTGTATTGTTTATAATCTTCTCCTTTCTTTTTAGGGTTTTCATGATTTTCCTATTTCTGTTTCTTCTCCCTGCTTTCTCCTGATATGCTCTTCATGTGTTATTCTTTGCTCAGCCTAACCTTTTGGATAGGCCTCTGGTTTCGTTGACGGTGTCTTGCCTTCCATCATTTGCTCTAGTTTCTCCTTATGCTTAGAATTCTAAGGGCCCAATCCTAACAGGCTGCTGCACTATTGGAACTTGCTTTCTGGTGGTGCAGTGTCCTTTCTGGTATAGCGAAATGTACAACCATTTTGCTTTCATGTGTAACCAGCCCCCACTGGAAATGGTGAGCAGGGACGGCTGTGTGACAACAGCAATCCCAGATGCCCCATGCCAGTAAGTTAGTGCAGGGGGTGGGATAAATGGGGCAGGGAGGGGGAAGGACAGGATGGGAACTGGGCAAAAGAGAACTGCAAAGGGTGGAGGGATAGTTATAGTGGCGGCAGCTCCACCAATATCCTATCCTTCTTTCCAGCCTTGATCCACCTCCTTTGGTCTTTTCAGAGTTGCACCAAACATAGTACTGGCACAAGTCTGACTAGACCTATACGGGAAGTGGAAGCTTACCCAAGGAAAGGAAAGCTCCATCAGTGCAGTTACATCAGTGCAGGGAGGGTTTAGTTAAGATTGGGCTGTCAGCCACTTAATCAACTTTCCTCTTTTCTTTTTAAATCACGAAAGCATTTTGAAAATGCACTCATTTCACACTGTATTTTCTTTTATGTTAAGCTTCCTCTAGTTTTTTGGTTCAGAATCCATTTTTCCATATTTCCGGTTTGCTTGCTTGCTTTCGCATTTCATGTCCACACCCTTAATTTTTCTGTTGTATTGGCTGATTTTAGACTGTGAGACTGCAGGCAGAAAATAAAGTTTTTTTAAAAACGTTGTACAACTCCTAGAAATTTGGAGTGCTTTATAAATAAAAGACATATCTCTTCACCGGTTTCCTTTATTGTTTCATATTAACTTTAAACTTCTTCTAACCTCCAAGTCTCTTCGTGGTCTTGCCCCTTTAATCTATCCTTCTATTGCTTGCTCTCTATTCTCCTCCTCAGCCCCTTCATTCATCAAATACTAATCTTCTCACTAAACCTCCTCTCCCTTATGTTATTCCTTGTCTGCGTGCATTCATTCTTGCAGCCCCTTGCTTGTGGAGCTCTTTCCCTTTAGAGAGTCAGCTGGCCTCCTCTTTGTCCTTTAATTAATTATTAAAACCTCATTTAATCTCTTTGGTTTTTCTCTTCAGTGTTATTTTGATTTTTTAATTGTTATCCACCAGTATAGTTATAATAGTTATCTACTGTTAAGTAGGTTTTACTTAATTCTTATTTTCTTTTAACCTTGTCCCATGTTTTTCCCCGGTTCTAAATTCCCTCTCTTTTGTCTTGTGTGTTTCAGATTGTGAACCTGCAAACAGGGACCTCTGCATTTTATGCATGTACAGCACCTACTACATTTTAGTCTTGTATCGGTGACAGAGGCAGCGCAATCCAGAATGCCGCCTTGGGTCCGCTGCCTTTACATAATTACAAAAAGCAGACAGACACAACTACTTACTGTGTTCCCCGAGCTGTTTTCTTCGTTTGTGGAAGTGCTGGACTTCTGATTTGATTTAAAGCACTGGTTCCCAATCTGTGGTCCAGGGACAACAGGTGGTCCATGAAACCCTGAGAAGTGGTCCACAAGATCTCAGGAAAAAAAGGAATCACTTTTGATTATTTCAGGCATCTCGCGGAGAGAGTGCTCCCCCACAGCACTCTACCAGAGAGGGTGGAGAACAGACTGTTGCTGTCAAATGAAGTGTCAGCTACGGCTGTGGGCAGTCCATTCTCCACCATCTCTGGTAGTCCATGGGGAGGGCGCTTGCTCTGGAGATGCTTCCCCATGGTCCACCAGAGAGAGCAGAAAACGGGTCCTGTAGCTACAGCAGGCAACAAAAGCAGCAACCCAGAAATCTTATCTATAAATAATAAATGTAATAAATCTCTAATAAATATTCTGTAATTATTACAAATTTAATTGTATTTTTTGTGTGCAGGGGTGTAGTGTGGTCCACAATAATTAATTTTTGCCTCAGTGGTCTGTGAGCTCCTAAAGGTTAGGAACCACTGATTTTAAAGGGACCACATGAATGAAGGAGCTTCTTTGTTTGCACAGTCCCTGTAAATTAAACCAGAAGTCCTGTACTTTCATGTTTGAAGAAACCGTGCCTTCCTATGGAGCAAGGGATGGAGGTGTGTGATCCGCCTTCTGCTCACTTTTAGTAGGTGGAAAGCATATCAGTGTGGTTTGCATCTGCGGCAGGCTGGAGGGAGGCAGAGGCAGACTTGGGTTGAAAGGCATCCTGAATCCACCATCCTATCGCTCCCCCTCGCAATCTGCCAGTGGTGCAACTTGCATCATTGAATGGGCTGCTCCTAGTTGGTGATGGTGAAAATGGTAAAAAGTAATGCTTGGCAAGTAATATCTCCTATCTTTCTGACTGACACAGGGTCTGCTGTCAATTCTGCGTAAGTTAAAGAGTGCACCAGACCAGGAGGTGAGGATCCTTCTCCTGGGATTGGATAATGCGGGCAAGACCACAGTATTGAAACAACTAGCATCTGAAGATATCACCCATATCACTCCAACACAAGTAAGGAAGGAACTTCTGGTGTACCAGACATTGCACAAGCAAATAGACCACTAAGTCTTGAGAGTGGGGTTGGCAATCAGAGGAGGATGGTTGCAGACAAAATCAAATGAGATGGCTTAGTAACAGTGATATACAACTCCTCCTTCAGTGTTGTTCACAACTGCACAATGGAAATGGTCATGGAGCTGCAATCCTATACACAGTTACCTGAGAGTAAGTCACTTGAATACAGTGAGACTTCTGAGTAAACAAATGCTCATTGTAAGGCTGTAAGGCTGTAAGGCTGCGAATACACACACTGGAGATCCAGGATCACTCATAGTTCAAGAGATTAAAGCAAGGTGTATGGTGTCATATGTTTTGAATGTTATAGTTTTTAGTAACTACACAATTTATTATTATTATTATTATTATTATTATTATTATTATTATTATTATTAACAGTATTTATATACCGCTTTTCAACTAAAAGTTCACAAAGCGGTTTACAGAGAAAAATCAAATAACTAAATGGCTCCCTGTCCCAAAAGGGCTCACAATCTAAAAAGATGCAAAATGAATACCAGCAGACAGCCACTAGAACAGACAGTGCTGGGGTGAGGTGGGCCAGTTACTCTCCCCCTGCTAAAAAATTTATATCTATAATGTATCCTTTAAAATTGCAGGACTTGAAGTGGCTATCAGTCCTCTTTACACTCATCAGCGATCAACATTTTTTGCCAGACTGTAATCCTAGATAAGTGCCCAATTGACACCATCCCAGAGTTGGCCAGTGGGTGGTGCTAGAGATTGTGCAAGGTTCTGTCTCCTTCCCACAGCCCTAGACTGTGAGCACATTGCCTGTGAGATGCTCCCACGCCTCAGAGCAAAAGCCCACCCTCGGATTCCAAGTGTGGAGCCAATCCCCAATATTGTGTGGCAGCTCCTTGCCAGCCCGCACCACATCCTGTTTTTCCAGTTGCACACCCCTTTCAATTGGAGCTTTAATTGATGAAATGGGCCCATCAGAAGTGCAGCTGTTGCTTTTACTTTTCTCATATCAACTCACATACAGACTTCTGCTTCTCGTTAGCCTGCACATTGGGCTCAGCTTTCAGTAACTGAAGCTCTCTTTTTGCAAGGCCTTGTGCTTTTTCCTTATCTGCAGTGTTCTCTCACCTCCCAGCACGCTCTCCCTTCTAGTTATGAACTGAAACTTACATCTTTATAGCTTTGACAGACGCAGACCCTGATCCATGCAAGGCTGCTGTATCCTTCATCTTGCCCACAGCCAATCCGAATAGCAACACAGGCCTTATCTTGTTAGGTTTCCCAGAGATGTGATATATAAGCTGCGAATGGTGTGTGCCTGTGAACCAGAGGCCAGGCATCAAGTTAACACCAGTTGTTCTTTATTGTTTCTTGCTGCAGGGTTTTAACATTAAAAGTGTGCAGTCTCAAGGTTTCAAACTGAATGTATGGGACATAGGTGGACAAAGGAAGATCAGGCCATACTGGAGGAATTATTTTGAGAACACTGATATCCTGGTAAGCGTCATCCACTGTTGAGAGCTGCATTAAGCAATGTGGTGACTTCAACAGTTAACAAATACTGCTATCTTAATTGCTATCAAAGTCATTTGTTTTACAACAGTGAGCCAGTCTGAACACTCCTCCAAATCCAATGTGCCTGTGTAAATTATGAAATCTGCCATTCTGGTTTCTCAGCTACTTACTATTTAACAATTCCATTTGGTGTTGCCATTTCTTTAAAATTGCTGTGTTTTGGGCTGAAAAGCATGAATCAGATGCCAAGGTGGGGTGTTCACAGTCAAATCCTTTTTCTCTCTACAGTGCTGTATAAAACACAGAAAGGTTTCACCAAAGTACAACCACATTGCACATCAACTTTTATGGGGCTCTTCCCCCACTGGCATTCCCCCCAGATACTGCCCATAGCCATTGCTTTCTGGCTCTAATTCAAGATATTTATTTTTACTCTCTGAATCTTATATACTATAGTATAGAAAGGCATGTGTTAGGTATACAGTGCAGTACAGTATGCTGTGCGTTTGTCAGGGTTCTAGAGACCTTTTTGCATTTCCCAGAGCTTCTGATTTGCAGCTGTAGTAGTGTGCCAGGTGCTAGATAAGGGAGGGGGGAGAGACTCAATTCCCTCACTACTATCTGCCTGTGGGAGTAAGAGAGGTGGGCAAATAGGTGATGGGAGGCTTACCAGGTGGGGGAGGGAGGATTAGACCCTGTTGTGCTCCTAGGAAATCATCAGGGTGCAATAGAGTCTGATGCAGCTCATAATAAGCCAGGCTATTTTCCAAGTCCACACGTGACTGGGAGTATTTTCTCCATCACTACCTCTTAGAGGCACCTTGCCTTTGTACCCTCAGTTGCAGTAGTGGAGTTCCTGTTGGGTGTCCTGAGGTAGAAGAACAGTAAGGATTCTGATAAGTGTTTGTAAAACATACTTCCCACCTTGTTGTGAACTTTGGCTGTTTGTGCAGCAGTGCCTTCCAACACTGTGGCCACAATCCTAACCAATTTTCCAGCACTGACATAAGGGCAATGCAACTCCGAGGTAAGGGAACAAACATTCCCTTACCTTGAGAAGACCTCCATGACTGCCCCCCCCCCAACTGTAGGATGCAGCACATGCCCCACTGGCACAGCTATGCCAGTGCTGGAAAGTTGGTTAGGACTGTGCCCTGTATCTGTCACCAAGTTCCCTTTAATGTGCTCTAAATTCCATGGACACACGGGAGAGTAATGTATTCCCATGTTTCATGTCGATATCTGAGATTTGCATTCCTTTGCTAGGCTTGTATACTGCTGGTATTGTGATGCAATTCTCTGCAGTTAGTTGGAATCCTAGTTCCCGTTGCAGCCTTGGAGATAGAGGGGGGACAGATGGAGGCCCCTTTGTCTGGGGCCATCTGTTGACTTCAGTGGAAATGTTTAACTTTAGCTGTTTGTTTTACAGGCATAACATTATGTGAGTGTTGAAGCTGGTACTGATCTGAGAGCAATCTAAGCGTATGACTGAGCTTTGTTTTTCCCACTATCATATTCCTGCTCTGTCTTGTTGTCTCTTATATTCATAATGTTCTGCCAGTATAAAGATTCTGCTGGAGATAGCAACTTGCCAGTATAGGGACTTATGAATATGTTGACTTACACTTGTTTAGTGGGGACTTTGGACCAAACTGCATGTTCTGTAAAGCACATTTATGGCCTTTGGGGCTTTGGTATTTATATATATTTATCTAAATAGAACTGGGGAGTGGTAGCAGACAGGAAGACATCAAGTTCAGAACTTCAGTGAGGGGGAAAAGGAAATTTAATCCTTTAGCTCCACTATGGTTCTTATTCAAAGTGGGATCGCAGAGGGGGCAACGAATTGAATCCTTTCCCTCCAGATCCCAATATGACTGTTACTTAGGAAACAAAAACCAGGCACAAAAGGACCACAAACACAACTGACATGACATGTACTTCAGCATTGAATAGCAGTCTTCTCTTTGTCCTGTGGACAGAACTTGTGGTTAGGACTGCAGTCAAAGACCATTTTGTGAGTTTATAGCTGAGGTAAGCTTTGAACTAAAGGCTTTCCAGCCACAGCTCCTACTCTTACCTGTTCTCATTCAGTTGGCTTTCTGAAGCACAGTGACTGAGGGAGGTTTTCAGAAAGACCTGCTACTCCACAAGGTCTACTTGGTCTGTCTGCTGGCTATTGTACAGGTTGATAGCTTGACATATTGCTTTCATATTGATTTAATCGACAAGATAGTTGGATGCAGTGAGTGTTAGTTAGGCCCAAATGCTAACCATCTCTGCAGTACTGGCATAGCTGTCCCAGTGGGGTGTGTGCTGCATCCTGCAGTTGGGTGGCAATCACAGAGGTCTTCTCAAGGTCAGGCTGTCGCGACGCCCCAGCCTGAGGGCCCTGGCCTCTGCCCCTTAAGGGGGCTAATGGGGCTGCAGGGACTGGGATGTACTCACCAGTCCCTGCAGCAGCCTTCCCGGGATACGGGGAGCCCTGCACGAACGCCTGCAGGGCTCCCTAGCCTCTTGGAAGTGAAAGTAGAGCGATCGTTCTCCGGTTCCGCAAAACCACCTCCTGAGGTGGCACAAGTCCAAGGAGCGGGGAGCGGCTTGAAGCCATTGCTTGGGGAACAGGGTTGCGATCCGGCATAACTGCCAGGTCCCAGCCCCACTTCCAGCTCCCCACGCACCCACCCCCAGGGCCGCCCACCACCCGCCCTCCCCTACCCCAGAATGCCTCCTCCCTGCCCACCTGAGAGCCTTGTGTCGACCAAGCTCAGCCGATGCAAGCTCAGTCCCTCCGTCAGTGTGAAGGTTGAATCCAGCCTCCGTGGGCCAGCACGCCGGCCTAACCAATTCACAAGGAGGCGCAAACATGCCTTACAGCACAAATTGTGGCCCTCCTGGGCCAGCACAAGGGTCTTGCACCAGCTCAAGGGCGCCTCAGGATTACACTCTTAGGGTACAATCCTAACCGGCAGTTATGCCAGCATAGGAGGCCCTGGGGGGTTGCAAACGTGGCATAAAGCACGTTTGCGCCTCCGTGGCTGGGAGCTGCGTCGGTGCATTTAGATGCGCCGACGTGCGAAGGAAGGCAGAAGCCTCCGCAGCAGCTCCTGCGCCGCTGTTTGTGTTGGCACGCTCGTGCCGACACAAGTGGCAAAGATAGGCAGGGGGCGGGGAGGGGGCAGGTGGGGGCATTTCAGGGCAGGCGATGGGCGGCCCCAGAGGTGGGCGTGCAGGGAGCTGGGAGCAGGGCTGGGACCCGGCAGTTATTATAAACTCCAGAGGTGGCGCAGGTCCAAGGAGACCCATTAGGGTACGTAGCCCTTACCCAGGGGTAAGGGGAAGAGCTTCCCTTTGCCCGTGGCTGAGTCGCTGCACCCAACGAACCTGCGTTGGATGCAGCGCAAGCCTCCTGGCTTGCCTGCTCCAGCGCAGGTTTGGATTGTGCCCTCAGTTAATTACAGCCAGGGTTGCAATGAACAAACTCAATATTTGGACTTCACCAGCAGTCAGCTAAGTACATATTAAGATCAACATGCTATAAGCTTGCAAGGAACTGTATTGCTGCTGTTACTGGGATAGTTCTGTAGGAGTTAGCTGCAGACACCAAGACTCCGCACCTTTCTCTGATAAACCGGCAGAAGCAAGTAACTGAACATGTTCCCAATGTGGTGTTGTAAGTGCATCTGTTCACACAAGAAGACTGTGGTTTAAAACAAGTATGAAGTGTGCTAATTTATGTGGACAAATTAACATTTGCTGTCAAATTAAGATTAGTCTTGCACCTTGACAAGGCTTGGCAAACCCATGAAGATTATAAACAATGGGAATAAAACTAATCCTACCCCCATATAGACAACCTGAGACAAAGAGATAGAAATTGCTTATTCTTACGACTGCAGGAATAGAAACAGTCACCACCTCTATCCTAGACAGTTCAAATAAACCTTGACTTCTGTGCACCTAGTCTAGGCAGATTTGCATGAAATGAGTTTTGTCACTCGTACCCATTTTCTCATCCGTAGTTAACAGTTATTTACCCAGGCTTGCTTCAGAGTCTGCTTACCTCAGGTATCATTTTGGCTGCTTATGTTTTTGTTTGTCTTAATCTATGAGGGCACTTTCTTAGATTCTCTCTACTCTGACCCGTCATTTAAAATAATGATTGAAAGAAAAAGCTAGAACATGCAGCTCACGCTAGCCTGATGTACCTTGAAGGAACTCTCATAAATAGATAGCATGTTAGCTAAGATGCCTGCTCTGCTCCAAGCTGAAGAGTATTGCACAAGTGAGCGGCCCTTCCAAGAATATTTTTAACACATGAAGTGATTGCACATTCATAAACACGCAGGTGTGCATGAATGGGAGATACTCCAGCTACCCACACCTGTGCTATTTGGAAGCTATGCACAGTCAAATAAAGGTGTGTATATTTGGATGATTGCATATTCAGACACACACCTGCAGCTATTTGGCATGGAGCCTTCTAGTTATTGGAAGTAGGCGCTCAACATGTATCTACCTTGGTTGGTATCGTTCTGTACTTTGTGGTGTTGCCATAAGGCCAGTAGTCTCCAGTTGTGCCTGGGGTAGCTCTCACAAATTACACTTAAATGAGATGTCAGTGGAGAGTTAACCAGGTGTTGCAGGGACCCCTTCAATCTCTTTGGCGGACCAGTGCTTTGCCACCATGGCAACAGAGGCAACTCATTTTTATAACTGTTGGCTTCAGGATCACACAATGTGAGCCTACATACAATTCTTTAATCACTTAGTGGTGCTTTACCAGATGCTCAAAAGGCCCCTCCTGCTCCCCTGTTTGGCTCTCTTCTCTTGAGACTACTGTCCATATGGGATAGGGAGCATTCACCTGTATCCTTGGATGCCTATTGGGAAGGCTTGTCAAATAACAGTGCGCTGCATCCATCACACTGCTATTGCTATTGAAAAGCTTGCTATTGTATGACACAACTGATGTGGATGGTCCTGACAGTAGAGAGGTAGACTCCCCTGGGTAGGTGGGCAGCATGAGAGGAGGAGGTGTGGTGAAGCTGCGGTAAAGGAGGAAGACCTTTGGTGAAGAAGGGCTCGCCAGGAAGGCTGTATAGGATGCCATCTCAGTTGCCAAACTCATAGATATCAGGAACCACATTGGTTTTGCAGGAACGTGTTCAAAAACCCACATGGAAAAATCAAAACTCCAAGATTAGGGTGGCAAAAAGAGAGTTGTATATTCCATGGAACTTAACTTATGGGATAAGGAACCCCACATGAGTTTTGCATCCCAATGTGTACTGATTCAATGGAAATACCTATTTACACATGAATTTCTGCACATGTAGTTTGGGTCTAAGTTTCACTTAAGGGCAGGAGGTGTAGTCTGGAGATTAAGCTGTTACCATGCTTGAAGAAGCTAAGTGAAAGTAACCCTGGCTATGCCCTGGAAGAGAAACTGTGTGTGTAAATATATAAAAACGGGGACCAGCACTGTGATCCCAACTAGATTTTCCAGAGCACAAGATTCATTAACTTAAACAGGAATTAATTTCAATTTCTTTCTGATAACACTTTCATCTGTTTTCTTTTTAGATTTATGTCATTGATAGCGCAGATAGAAAGAGATTTGATGAAACAGGTCAGGTAAGTAATGCATACATTTGGGAATTAAGTATATGTACGCCTTCTTCTACATCCTAGAGTATATAGAGCATTCTTATATGTTTGAGGTGGGAATAATTTTATAGTTTGCATTTTACAAGCAGACTAAGGAAAATGGGAGTCCTTCTCCAATGCTTATGATAGCTTTCTGCTAAATTATTTTATTAACTAAATGTGGAAGAATGACTCTTTTGAGGCCCTTTTCAGTTTTCCCAAAGTATAATCCAAAGAAATTGTATATTTAAAATTTACAATATAATTCAAAGAAATTGTATTTCTTACTTTACACATTTGAACTGAAATTTTAATTAAATTGCATCTGGATTACAGTTTAAACAGAATAAAGAGTTTTACAACAATTTAATCTATTTGGGTGAGTTTTACCTATAATGTAACTCCCTCTCTGCAGTAGAGTTTAGTCAGTCCCAGATCTCCAGGTCAATAATTAGGAATACTAGGTACTATTCCTGGAATGATAGAAGAGTATCATTCTAAAATCTCTGGCTACCATCATTCAGAACAGAGCCAATTATAAATCATATAGAGCCTTAGAAGTTAATTGCGGAAAAAGGGGTTCAGAATAATGTGGTGGTGGTGGTGATGATGATACATATACAACTTCCAGAGGAGTCGCTGCCTTAATTTCTTACTGCTAAAACAACAAGGATTCTTGTGACATTATGAAGACCAACAAATATATGGAATCCTAAGATTTTGTGAGCTACAGCCAACTTCATTAGATACATGTAGTGTAATTCTCGGTTGGCAAGTGTGTGTATCTACACACAGATGCACGCGGGACTAGAGGAAAGTTTTCTTCTATCCATTCTGGCTTGAATCTAGATAAGTTTTATTTTTCACTAAGGACGCAGTCCTAACCTGTACTGGAATAGCTAGGCTGAGTGGCTTATGATGTATCCATCACAGATTATGTGCAGGCTGGAGGTCACCTTGGGGTAAGGGAAAATTTTTTTCCCATGTAAGGCTGCTGAGGCCCAGAATGGGGGTTAGGCCTGCAACACCATTGCCAATCTGCCTCCTTTTCTGCCCTCCCCCACCCAAACCCCCTTCCCCACCTCCAGAATGCTATCCTGTCACCCTCTCTTACCACCTGTGCCACCCAGTTCCTCACTCACCTGCACTAGCCTCTGTGGGGCACTGAGTCGGCACAATTTGGATCAGCCTGCCCAAGTGTTAATTAACTGTGCTATCACTAATTACTGCTGTTATGATCTTCCTGTGCCTATCTTATATACATTTAAGCTTTACCTAGAATTTGCATACAGTACTTCTTGCATTTCATGGTCACTTGATCCTGCTGTTCTATCTTTTTGTCTTTATATCCTTGCTTGGAGAAATATCTGCCAACTGAAGACAACACAATATGCACCTGATGAAATGAGTTGTAGTCCAAAAAAGTGTGTGCCTCAATAAATTTAAACTGCCACCAGACTCTTTTTGTTTTCATACATATACAGGTCTTCAACATCATCCATAAAGGGGTGCTAAAAACCATTTTAAAACTACAAACACTTTGTGCTTTTTCTACCAAATTTGTTCCTTCTGGTACTGGTTATTGCCAGTTCTGGACAAGAAAACATTATATTCCAGGCACCTGACTTTTAGGACATTGCCTTTGCTAATCTTGCAGTGAATGTGGTTAGAGTGAAATCAGCTAGCTTCATTTCCCATTTTTGTAAACCACCTTATGCCCAATGCATTGATAGACATTATCAACAAATAATATGTGTACATAAACCCATTGCACAGAGATGCTCAGTTCTCCCATCTGTAGCCACAATAGCTGCCTTTTATAAAAATGAGTTTTGTTTCTGGAAGGAGTTTCTATCAGGGCTGTCCCATCCATGAATTACAGTTGATCAAACTGGATCAAAGTTCAAAGCTTGCAGTTAGCATTCCTACAAAATTCAAAGCATATGTAGGATAAAACCACCTGTTTTCAGAGTGCTCCCCTACACTGGCAGTGGTAACTATGCCAGCATATGTTGTTTTTGCTGTGTCATCGGTGTGGTCTCCAGAAGGCTAGGATTGGCAGTGCACAGTTTTGTAAATGATGATATCAGATTGATCTTCCTATAATGTACCACTGAAAGAACTTAAACCTTATTCTCTATGATAAACTGTTTTGCTAGACAAGCTTCACTAGAACACTAATGTACAGTATGTGTTTCACTATAACACTAATTTACAGTATTTGTCCAAAATGTACAACAGAGGTTGCAGCCCTATACTCAGTAAGTCCATTTACTTAGTATTTACTTTGAAGTTGACATGCATAGGATGCACTGTAGAAAGAGGAAAAAAAATAAGCCTCCTGGTAATCAAAAATCTTTTGAAAACACTTTTGAATACATCTTTGTGATTTTTACAGGAGCTAGCAGAGCTCTTGGAAGAGGAGAAACTCGGTGGTGTTCCTGTGCTCATCTTTGCTAACAAACAAGATTTGCTGACGGCAGCCCCTGCTTCCGAGATTGCAGAGGGTCTGAACTTGCACACAATTCGTGACAGAGTCTGGCAGATTCAGTCTTGTTCGGCCCTTACAGGAGAGGGTGTGCAGGTGAGGAGACAATGGCAAAATAGCCTTTATGTTCGTCTGAATGAGATAGTACAGTAGATAGTGTATTTATTATAAAATACAAAATTAAAAGAGAGGAATGTGGGTCAAATCTCCTTCTAGAGATTCAGGCTCCCCTGTAAGCCTAAGTCCAGTTTATTCTACCTACTTAGTCAAGGATCTGTTGTAAAAATATATTGTTAAGTGAAATACTGTGCAAATTCTATTGCTTCTCTTGTTAGGCCCTGAAAACTGAAACATAATCAGCCACAGCTACAAATGCTTTTTCCTCTCTTAGTGCCAGTTTTATTTCATGTGTTTCACTGTGTTTGGACCAGCTGTCACAGTAAACCTTTCCAAACACTTCTTTTAAGTTTTCCAAGGATGCTCACATTTAACACAGAGTCCTACCCTACCCTTCCCCACCCCCACTCATGCAGCTGTGCCAAATCAGGCAGACTGTATCCAGCGGTGTGTGGGTGAGGGGATCAGGAGGTTTCATAGGGGAAAGGGGATTTAAATCCTCATAAGCCTCCTGCTCCGCAGTGGATTTCCTTGGACCTGCACTAGTGATTTCACTGCTGCAAGTCTGAGGAGACAAAGGGAGTAGTGAGGCTTGCAAAAAGGGGATATGATCTGGCGCATACCATTGCCGCCAAATTCATTCCTGCAGCTTCCCCACTTCCCATTCTTTCCCTCCTGGCTCTTTTTTGCCCCTTACCACCCCTTGTACTCCCTGCCTCCACCGTTGCCTTGACTGCTCCGGCGGGTGCTGGGCAATCCAGCAACAGTTTGGGTGTGCTGCCGCCTTCTGCAGCAGCATTCCCCAAATGGCCACCAATAGAGTGCTCAGTGCTCCATTGACAGCCATTTTACGACAGCATTTGTCTCAAGATGAATAATGTTGCAACAAGACAATAAAGTTATATGTGTCATTAGGACCTTTTGTGATGGCAGCTTCTGCAGTGGCCTTTGTCCCAGCATAGGAAGTTGAACAAGTAGTACATATTAGAGAAGGAAATCCTGGCATGGAGGCAGGAAGTGTTGACCACAATCCTAGTTTGGAACTATCAGCTTCCATGCTAATTTTGCTAGGTAGGTTTGATTAGCAGAAACCAAAATGGGGATTAGCATGGTCTCTGTATGACTTGTATGTGCTGAGTATGTTGATTTTGCTTACCAGAACTCACAAATGATTCCATCTGGCCATGTCCTTAGTGTGGAAAAATGCTTTATTATAGGAAATTTGTTTATCCTTGTAAAATTTTGTGAAGTGTTTAGCTCTTCCATTTTGCAGATGAGATCATAGGGTTTTACCCAAGAATCCCCAGTTAATGAGTGACTGACTGAGCTGTGAGTTCAAGTTCCGTTAGATGCACATAATAATAATAATAATAATAATAATAATAATAATAATAATAATAATAAACAACTTTATTTATATCCTTCCCTTCTCCCTGAAAGGGACCCAGGGCGGCTTACAACATGTTAAAAACAGATTAAAAACATAATTTAACAGCGAATAAAAATGTATTAAAACACATTAACAGATACCATAAAAACAGTAGTCAGATAAAAAGAGCAAAATGCAGCAAATCATAGAGGAATCAGGCCTGTAAAAATACTAAAAGATATAAAAAAGATGTTAAAAAGGCCATGAACTCAGAAGGCTTGTTTAAACAAAAAGGTCTTTAGGCCTCACCGAAAAGTCTCAAGAGAGGGAGCCATTCTCAAGTCAAGGGGAAGGGAGTTCCATAACATTGGTGCCACTATTGAGAAGGCCCTATTTCTTGCCGTCGCCCCACGTACCTCCTTAGGCGGCAGCACTTGTAAAAAGGCCTTCTCTGATGACCTAAGAGGATGAGCCGGATTGTACGGAAGTAGGCGATCTCTAAGATACCCTGGCCCAGAGCAGTATAGGGCTTTAAAGGTCAAAACCAGCACCTTGAATTGGGCCCAGAAACGAATGGGCAGCCAATGCAGCCCCCGGAGAAGCGGGCTGACAGAGTCAAACCGCCTACCTCCAGTGACCACACAGGCCGCCACATTCTGCACTAATTGCAGTTTCCGAACCGTCTTCAGGGGCAGCCCCACATAAAGCGCGTTACAGTAATCTAACCTCGATGTCACCGTGGCATGGATTACCATGGCCAGGTCTGCACGATCCAAGTACGGCCGCAGCCGGCACACCAGCCGAAGCTGAGCGAAGCCCCCCTTGCCACAACCGCCACCTGGGAATCCAGGAGCAGTTGCGAATCCAGGTGGACCCCCAAGCTGCGGACCTGCTCCTTCAGAGAGAGTGCAACCCCATTCAAAGCAAGCCGGTAGTCCAGTACCTGCAACGAGGATTTCCGAACCAGGAGAGCCTCTGTCTTATCCGGATTTAATTTCAGTTTATTAGCCCCCATCCAGATCCTCACTGCTTCCAGACAGCGTTCCAGGCCCTCAACCGCCACCCTGGAGTCTGGAGGAAAGGAGAGATAGAGCTGGGTGTCATCAGCATGTTGATGACACCCCACTCCAAACTCCCCAGATGACCTCTCCCAGAGGTTTCATGTAGATATTAAATAGCATATTTAATAAATCCCATACAAGTACACATAGTAAATCCCAACAAGATTACACGAATTTGGCACTTGGGTGACAACATGGTGTTTTCCTCTTAAAGAAGTGTCTCTGTTTATTGCTCTGTGACCTAGCATTTCATTTGGCAGTGGGACTGTCTATCTAATTCATTCCCCAATGAAGTCAGGAACCAAAGCAGTGTCCTCTGGAGATTTTGATCTGAGTTATGTGAAGTATGTATCTGTCTTTTATTTGAATAATAAATTGGGCCTTATGCATCTTATTGTGATGGTATTAATAGAGAGAAATATTTAAAGCTACTTTCATTGGTCTCTACTTTTGAATGTGGCAGCTTTTCAGAGCTGCAGTCATTGGGCACTGAAAATGTGCAAGCTATACAAACTTTCCACAGATGGTAGAGTGAGATGTTGCCTACATTGCCTTTGTGTCAAACTTTGTGGTCCCAATTCTGATCTAGTTGTGAACTATATGTAACAACTAGACACTTGAAATGAGGATGTACTTCTGCATGTATGTAAAAAGACAGAGCCAGCTAGTTCAGCAGAGCTTCAGTGAGCATTTCAGTGTAGATGAGGTGGAGATGTCAGTGTGCACCTGTCTTTTATATGTGGAAGATTGCTTCTGCACACAGGTCTCCTGTGCTAGATTGGGGTCACATCAGTTTCATCAGAATGATGGCTGCAGCCTTTCTTTAACTTTTCATTAGTTTTGGAAACAAACCATGGGAGTTCCAGTCACAGACTGAATACCTTTGCTTCTCATTTTACTTAGAATAGATGCCAGTGAGGCGTACATGAGATGGTTATAGTGAATTTGCAGTGGAGTTTGTGGTAGATACCCAAGGATGTTGCTCTAGGAAAAAGGAAAAACTGTGTAGGGGAAGTGGAGGACAAAACAATCACAGCATCTAGCCGTCAGTGATGATATTCATCTCCCTGCTTCATCCTCCTTACTGAGTAAAGTGAGATTGGAATCACTGTCATTATCCAAAACTAGAGAGTCCAGGCAGGATGAGAACACCTTGGTAGACATCTTCCCAAATTAAGATTTTAGGAGCCCTAAAATCCAAGGGATATTCTGGTAGATAGGGCATCTTGCTCCATCTCACATGAACTGGGACCAGACAGGTAAACTGTAAAAGTATAAGAAGTTTGTTAAAGGCTAATAAAACAATGGAGAGAAAGATACACAGGATTAAAACAGGGTACAAGTGGTGCCTACGCATCCACAGGGGACCTGCTCCCAGACCCCCCCTCCCATGGATGCCGAAGTCCACAAATAATGAAATCCACAGATTTGGCACCTTTAACTCTCTGAACACGACTAGAGCTCTGGTGTGACCTCCCCTTCCCTCAGAATGACTTCTAAGAGAAAGTCAATTCCAGTTTTCTGCAAAACCAGAAGTGACATTTAAAGGCCTTATAAGCTTGTGTTAGGAGAGCTACAGGTCGCCCCTGTTTGGGCTCAGTGTGGGTTGGTGACCCACTTTGAGCCAAATCTGCAGATGAAAAATATGTGGATGATCAGATACGACCTGTACTGATCAACTAGCAGAAGGAGAATAAATGGAAGATAATAAAAGTTGTCAAGGATGTTAAAATGCAAGCAGCAAATTAAACAAAAACCCTAATGCAACTTCTTCAGGTACTTTTTCTACCCTACTTAATTGTCCCATTTCAGGTTCTAGCACTCTCATTTGCAGCAAGATGAACAGATGAAGCATTGAGGCAAGGCATCCAAGAGCTGGCTAGCTCTCCTCAGCTGTATATAAACAACTTAATAATGGATAAAGCACCATTGAAAAGCATACTGGTTCTACAGGTTACACAACTAGAAAAGCAGTACAATTACATACATACACGGCTCTGTTGAGAAAGCACCAAAGAAGTATTTGAAAGCATGTTCAAAAACATTCAAAGTTGCAAACTATAGAACAAATATTTGTGGATTACAGGGTTACAGGTGGGAGCAAATAAAGCACATACAAATTTTAAAGCACATGCAACACATGAGCACAATTACATGGAAATGGCACTTTTTTGCTTGAACGTTGGTGAGTGTATCATTCAGGCATGTCTACTGTGACTGCTGACTCAAAATAGATAGTAAAGCAAGCTAGTACATGCATGTAGGCATTTTGGAACGTGTAGGCATTTTGGAACGTGTAGATCATTCAAGACGTAGGAATATGTTCTAACCACTAATTACAGGAAGTGGTCCATAAGGGAACCACGTCCAGTTCCCTTTATACTGAAGTAAGGGAATAGCTAAGATACAGTTGGGAGCTGAATTTTTATTATGCCCTCTGGTGATGGAAATGGAAATAGCATTATAAGAACTGGAAACATTAAGTTTCAAAAGTTTTCCTCCTCTCCCCCTTCCAATTGGGCATGTGTTATCTATAGCATCACTTCAATGTGTTCATGAATATTGATGGAGGGGCAGGGCAGGGAGAAATATGCCTTACCAGGGCAGGCTTTACACAAATGGGGGGTGCAGCTTTTGAGGTTTTGTGGCCCCTAGTTGTCCTCCTCTCTGTCCTTGGGTGAAAAATCCCTTTCTCCCTGCTCTGGCACCTCCCAGTCTCCAATCTACTCCTATTTAACCAAGTGGCCTCCTTTGCTAACAGAGGTGTGGCAGGGGAAATTGAACTTTTCCCTCCCCTTGCTCAGTGACTCTCTGGTGGCAACATGCCTGGGCACACAGCTTCCCACTTGAAGAGCCTTTTGAGTGGCTGCTGTCCTTTGATTTTCCACAAAGGTGCATGTCATTCCCTAAGATACTGACTGTAGGGGTTTTGGAGTGTGGCGGCACTGTTCTACTCAGCCCTTAAGTCTTAAATATACTGGTGTCCGCCGCTTAACAATGGTTCGCCTAATGACTGACCACATATATGACGGTGGTCAAAGCACAATAAAGATGCTCTTAATGAGGCAATCACGTTTCACATAGCCTACAGCAGAGTGTCTGTTTACACAACAGAGAGGCTCTTAATGCAAAGAAGAGGTAATCTATCTCTAGAAGCCTGTGCAGCCATCTAGTATCTGGCAGGGAATGTCTGTTTACACAACAAAGGCAATAGATTGGACTGAATGTTCACTGAATGACATAGCAGGGATCAGAGAACGTACCCCTGTCGTTAAGTGGTGTACACCTGTACCTCTGCCTTTGGGAAAGCAATGGGGGCACATTTGTAGGGCTGTACAGGCAGTCACTTGCCTATGAACATCCAACTTCAGACATCTCATCTTAAGGACAGATGTGTTGCGCTTTTACTCAGGCTCAGTCTGTCTGCTCTGACATTTTCATGCAGGCACTATAGCACTGTGTTTTGTAATGTAATGGCAACCCCTTAATCCAGCAGTTTTCAAATTCCAAGGGAGTAAGGCCTTGTGGGAGTGGGGGGGGGGAGGCAGCGACATAGTCCCCAGGATTACATTGTGAGGGGGCTGCAGGGGCTTGGCTGGACTTAACAGAGCCTCCTGTAGCCTCCCGAGGATGCGAGGAGCCCTGCACGAGTGTCTGCCGGGCTCCTCAGGTCTTCAAAAGTGAAAGTGCAACGATTGTGCTCCACCTCCACAAAACCATAAGTGGAGTGTGATCACTCTACTTTCACTTTTGAAGACCTAGCGAGCCCTGCGGAGGGTTGTGCAGGGCTCCCCACATCCCTGGAAGGCTGCAGGAGGCTCTGGTAAGTCCAAACAAGCCCCTGCAGCCCCCTTAGCGATACTATCCTGGGGATTGTGTCGCTACCTCCTCCCTCCCTCCTCTCCTCCACCGCCCCTGAAGGGAGCAGAGGCCAGGGCCTTCAGGCTGGGGCGTTGTGACATTCCAGTTTGAAAAGCCCTGCCCTTTACCAGTCTTTGCATCTCTTCCCCATTCACTTCAACAGTTGCCTGGTGCTGGCGGGAGAGGGCCTGCAGGATGAAGAGCCTCATGGCCAACAAGATGGTTGCTTTGGGTGGGTGGGTGGGTTTCTACCCATGAGTGATCCTCCTGGTACATTGACCCTTCAAATTTCCCAGTTTATTGCAACAAAAGCACTGGGGAAAATCAGGAGTTTCAATCCTGGCTCATGGCATGAGAGAATCACCCCAGAGACTGGTTGACTTGCATAGAAGCATCTTCAGATATTCAGAAAATATCTAAAGAGATACATAAATAGAATATAAAGATGGCAGTGCAAAGGGAAGTACCCAAAATACCATTGCATTAATAAGGAAGCAAGATGGCAGCAGTGGATTTGAGACAAAAACAGGACTTTCCATGGCACCTAAAGAGACAGAGAATGAATTAATAAGAGAGGATTTGTGACACCTCCAGGGCAGAGTATCAGAAAAGAATAAATAATGGCACCAAATGAAGGAGAAATAGTTTGAAAGTCATTTTAATTAGCTTACTAGATGATACTATAGTGTGTGGAATTGGGTAGTTAAGATTGGGATTTCAAGGTTAATGAGATTACATTATGGTTAATAAATTATATACATTTATAGAGTTTAACTATTATTTGAAATGGGTTTCTTTAAATAAAAATGTTAATTAAGAAGGGAATCTGCTATCATCCTTGTGACCTTGCCCTAGTACCTTTTTGATACCTGTGAAATGGTTCCTATCAAGAGGCTTTGGCAACAAGGAGCACCTCCAGTTTCTGTTCCTGAATTCCACTGTGGAACTGCACCTTGTCATAAGTGCAGTTCTGCTTTCTCTTGCTCTTTGTTATTGCACCAATTGAACTTTCCACTATTGTTCAAAAAAGATAAATTTGCACTAAACTTACATTTGTACCAGATCTGTAGCTGTTCTCATTTAATGAAACAAGCAGAGAGCATTGGAAGAATACTATCTGGAACTCTCTTTTGCATTTTAACCTAAAGACACAAGGTTATAAGCTGAGTTGAAGTCTATTAAAATGTGACCAGGCCAACTTTGTGCAAGAGTTTGTGATGCTTCTCCTTTCTAATATTTTTCTTCCCATCCACAGTGTATGCGTCCTTCCAGTCATCCACATGCACTTCCCCCCGCCCTTTATTGGTTGTGAATATCAGGCAATGAGCTGGATACTAACCTTTCTTACTTCTGATAGCAGAACTCCTTCTGTCCACCAAAGGTGACAACAGCCTCATTGCACATTTTTAAAAAATTAATAAATAAAAGGGAGTTGCACACACATGTTGGGAAAGTGCAGGACAGAAGTCAGGCTTACAAGCATTTTAGATTAGGTTTTACAGTTTCACATTACAAAGTCAGCTATTGGTAGGGGTGTTTAAAAATGGTTTTATTTTTTCACAGATTTCATTATTTGAAAGGCAGAAAGTGATGTTATGTGTTTTTATCCCAAATCTTATTCCAAGTTCTCATTTTTATTAATTTTCAACACTTTAAAAGTGTACCAGATAAGTGATATAGGTGTTATAGTGTCTGCAGATGTGGCCTCAGTATTATTTCTAACTGGAAAAGTGTTTTAATTTTGGGAAAATATCTTAAACACCAAAATGCAGTGTTTTGTGTTTTTATTTGGATATTTTAAACACAAAATATTGTGTTTTGTGTTTTTATGTGTTCCTCACCAAAAAAAAACAATCTATAGGTATTGGGGTAAAGCAATGAGACAATTCGTGTTTGTATGACTGTCTGTAGCAGGGGTGCCCTGCTACAGACCCTGGCCCTGGGGCCACTTTTGGCCCTTGAGGGCTCACAATGTGGCCCTCAGGGAGCCCCCAGTCTCCAATGAGCCTCTGGCCCTCCAGAGACTTGCTGGAGCCCACAGTGGCCAGACACAACTACTTTCAGTGGGGAGGGCGACTGTTTGACCTCTCACATGAGCTGTGGAATGAGGGCTCCCTCCACTGCTTGCTGTTTCATGTATGTGATGCAGTAGCGGCAGCAAAGGAAAGGACAGCCTTGCTTTTTGCAAGGCCTTTTATAGACCTTGAGCTATTACAAGACCTTCATTCATTCAAGTTCATCTTTAATATATTCATTTATGTAAACTTACGTAAATTTATTCAAATTTTAAATGTAAATTAATTCTTTTTTCCCCGGCCCCCAACACAGTGTCAGAGAGATGATGTGGCCCTCCTGCCAAAAACTTTGGGCGCCCCTGGTCTGTAGAATAGTTTCATCCTTCAAGAGACTTGGTTTTGTAGTGTAACTTCTCAAGACAGGTAACGGTCATGTCTGTACTAGCCAGCCCTGGTACAATTTGCCAGAATATTGACTACAGTCCTGCCCCTGAACTATTTCATTGCCTGTATTTAGTTTTGAGCACTAAAACTAGTACCTCACAAAATGGATATTTGCTATGGCTGCTAGCTATAAATGATTTAATTGGTAGAGTTGTCTTTCCATTTCTAACCCTTCTCCATGAAACCCTGACTCAAGGAGTTTAATCTGTCTGAAACCTCAATCACAGATAAAAATTCTCTCTCCCATTAATTTGCAGGGCTAACAATAAAAAGCCCAATTCATCAGAAGGGCACATCACTATGCTGGCCACATAAACATGCTAGCTCCCTCTGCCCTGTGCCAAATTTGGTGAAAAGGAAATGAAAAGATGCATTTTCCTTATAGATCTAGCTTGACTCCAAAACTAGCTGATCATTTTGTCTTTCAGGGTGAAGCTACTGTGGATAACCTCCTAGCAGTAAGAACCACAGGCAACTAGAGCTGACAGTACTCAGCTAAAATCAATGTCAATACATCCTTTCAGGCTAGTCCTTCCACAATTAAGATTGGATTTGAACTTGTTTGTTTTTCTGAAGCCATTTTGGCTCTGGTGTTTTATTGTACAGCAGAAAAAGGAAAATGCCCAGAGGTGCCATAAAAAACTGGCTTATTTTTATAAAATGGCCCAACATTTTTCTCATTGTAAAAACAAGTTCACAATACCTATCTAATATAGTTTCTAAACCATATTTCTTTAAGAAGTACTCCCTTGAAAAATGTGTGTGTTGATTATTCTTTTTAAAATTCTTTTCACCATCTATTTTGTAACAAAAGACCTTTGCATACAGGCCATAGTAAAAAAGAAAGCTTTTAAGGCATGAATAAATTATTTCATACCATTATTTTAACAAAATAAAAGCTTGACGCTATCTGAGTCTGGGCTCCCTACTATAAAATGGATGGAGATAATTCTGAACTAGGAAAATATTCCTCAAAAAGAAATAATTTGCTAAATAAGATTTTTATACTTAACTATGGTTTGTATGCGAAGACCTTTTGTTGTAAAATAGGTGGTGAAAAGGATTTGAAGAACAACACATAAATTACACCCTTTCATTTTTAAAGGGAATAACCCCTAAAGAAACTCTAGACAATTTGAACATATGGGTTTTATAATGGGGGGGGGGGAGGATTTTGTATTGTGTGCTCAGTATAAAATGGCAATGGCAGTAATTACTTCATGTTAATGGAAGGGTTTCTATTAGAGTACCTTTGACAAAGACTTGTAAAGCTTGAAATGTGTCAGGCCATTTTCTGAAAATAAAACCAGTCTTCTACAGCACCTCTGGATATTTTCCTTTTATTGGGATTGTTGTGTACTGGGGATTGGTGCAGCTCCCTAGTTTTGGGGGCCTTACAGTATAGGAAATGTTCCATATTTCAGGTTCCCAGATTTACTGCACTATTACTGCAGTGCCACTTGTCATTACTTGTGGTTTTAAGGAAACATTTTTGTAGCTCTGTCAATCCCAGCCGTTGTCTTCTCCCTGCCACTTTATTTAGGTCTTTTAATTTTTTTTTCTTTTTCTGGGCACTTCTTCCTATTCACTCATCTGTTATTAGCAGATTATTGGGAAATCTATTCACTGATTGTGACAAATTCACAACCTTTGGGCATTGTTTCAACAATGGTGGAAAGCAGGAGTTACTTGAAAAACGTGTGTATAGGAGATTTGATTGCTTGTCTGCAGGAGACAAAGAACTGTACATGCTGGTGAGAAATTAGTGAGTTCTTAGATGCTATAAAGACAGAGAAAGACCAAATGTTGTTGCAGGGTGGTGCCAGTGCCATCAAGTGCATGCAAAAAGATTGTGATTGTACAAAGAGGCACAAAGCAGATGACTGAATTTTGTTTTCTCAGTCTCTTTTTAACTCATCTGACCTAATTTGTAATGGCAGACTCCAAGCTTCAAGAAAGGATTAAGCCTCCTTGGTCTCTTGGTCACTGTTAAGGGGTCAAAGGTTGGTGATCCTGCATGATTCCTAGTTTATGGCTTAAGAACATAAGAACAGCCCCACTGGATCAGGCCATAGGCCCATCTAGTCCAGCTTCCTGTATCTCACAGTGGCCCACCAAATGCCCCAGGGAGCGCACCAGATAACAAGAGACCTCATCCTGGTGCCCTCCCTTGCATCTGGCATTCTGACATAACCCAGTTCTAAAATCAGGAGGTTGCGCATACACATCATGGCTTGTACCCCATAATGGATTTTTCCTCCAGAAACTTGTCCAATCCCCTTTTAAAGGCGTCTAGGCTAGACGCCAGCACCACATCCTGTGGCAAGGAGTTCCACAGACCGACCACACGCTGAGTAAAAGAAATATTTTCTTTTGTCTGTCCTAACCCGCCCAACACTCAATTTTAGTGGATGTCCCCTGGTTCTGGTATTATGTGAGAGTGTAAAGAGCATCTCCCTATCCACTCTGTCCATCCCCTGCATAATTTTGTATGTCTCAATCATGTCCCCCCTAAGGCGTCTCTTTTCTAGGCTGAAGAGGCCCAAACGCCGTAGCCTTTCCTCATAAGGAAGGTGCCCCAGCCCCGTTATCATCTTAGTCGCTCTCTTTTGCACCTTTTCCATTTCCACTATGTCTTTTCTGAGATGCGGCGACCAGAACTGGACACAATACTCCAAGTGTGGCCTTACCATAGATTTGTACAACGGCATTATAATACTAGCCATTTTGTTCTCAATACCCTTCCTAATGATCCCAAGCATAGAATTGGCCTTCTTCACTGCCGCCGCACATTGGGTCGACACTTTCATCGAGCTGTCCACCACCACCCCAAGATCTCTCTCCTGATCTGTCACAGACAGCTCAGAACCCATCAGCCTATATCTAAAGTTTTGATTTTTTGCCCCAATGTGCATGACTTTACACTTACTGACATTGAAGCGCATCTGCCATTTTGCTGCCCATTCTGCCAGTCTGGAGAGATCCTTCTGGAGCTCCTCACAATCACTTCTGGTCTTCACCACTCGGAAAAGTTTGGTGTCGTCTGCAAACTTAGCCACTTCACTGCTCAACCCTGTCTCCAGGTCATTTATGAAGAGGCTGAAAAGCACCGGTCCCAGGACAGATCCTTGGGGCACACCACTTCTCACCTCTCTCCATTGTGAAAATTGCCCATTGACACCCACTCTCTGCTTCCTGGCCTCCAACCAGTTCTCAATCCATGAGAGGACCTGTCCTCTAATTCCCTGACTGTGGAGTTTTTTCAGTAGCCTTTGGTGAGGGACCGTGTCAAACGCCTTCTGAAAGTCCAGATATATAATGTCCACGGGTTCTCCCGCATCCACATGCCTGTTGACCTTTTCAAAGAATTCTATAAGGTTCGTGAGGCAAGACTTACCCTTACAGAAGCCATGCTGACTCTCCCTCAGCAAGGCCTGTTCGTCTATGTGTTTTGAGATCCTATCTTTGATGAGGCATTCCACCATCTTACCCGGTATGGATGTTAGGCTGACCGGCCTATAGTTTCCCGGGTCCCCCTTCTTTCCCTTTTTAAAAATAGGCGTGACATTTGCTATCCTCCAATCCTCTGGCACTGTGGCCGTTTTGAGGGACAAGTTGCATATTTTAGTCAAGAGATCTGCAACTTCATTCTTCAATTCCTTAATAACTCTTGGGTGGATGCCATCAGGGCCCGGTGACTTATTGATCTTTAATTTATCAATGAGGTCTGAAACATCTTCTCTTTTAACCTCTATCTGACTTAACTCCTTGGTCAGGAGGGGCCGTTCGGGCAGTGGTATCTGCCCGAGGTCTTCTGCCATGAAGACAGATGCAAAGAACTCATTTAATTTCGCTGCCATCTCTAAGTCTCCTTTTATCTCCCCTTTCCCTCCCTCACCGTCCAGAGGGCCAACCGCTTCTCTGGCAGGTTTCCTGCTTCTAACATATTTGAAGAAGCTTTTATTATTCCCCTTAATGTTGCTGGCCATGTGTTCCTCATAGTCTCGCTTGGCCTCCCGTATCACCTTCTTACATTTCTTTTGCCACAATTTATGTTCCTTTTTATTCTCCTCATTAGGGCAAGACTTCCATTTACGGAAGGAAGCTTCCTTGCCCTTCACAGCCTCTCTAACTTGGCTGGTTAGCCATGCGGGCACCCTCCTGGATTTAGTGGAACCCTTCTTTCTTTGCAGTATATACCTCTGCTGGGCCTCTATTACTGTTGTTTTAAGCAGCCTCCATGCACTCTGGAGAGATTGGACTCTTTTTACCCTCCCTTTCAACCTCCTTCTAACCAGCCTCCTCATTTGAGGGAAGTCCGCCCGTCGGAAGTCAAGGGTTTTTGTTAGAGATTTGCCTGGTATTCTTCCCCCAACGTGCATGTCAAAACGGATCACAGCATGATCACTGTTCCCCAATGGCTCAGTAACGTTTACATCTCTAACCAGGTCCTGCGTACCGCACGATATTAAATCCAGAGTCACCTGTCCTCTGGTGGGCTCCGTGACTAGCTGCTCTAAGCCACAGTCATTTAGCACGTCAAGAAATCCGGTTTCCTTATCGTGACCAGAACACAAATTGACCCAGTCAATATGAGGATAATTGAAGTCCCCCATGATTACAACCCTGTCCCTCCTTGTCACCTCCCTGATCTGTTTCCTCATTTCAAGGTCCCCATCTGATTTCTGGTCTGGAGGACGATAGCACGCCCCCAGTATTACATCACTGCACAAGCCTGGTAATTTAACCCACAAAGATTCTGTGGTGGAGTCGGACCCACCTTCAATCTCTACTTTGCTGGATTCTATCCCTTCCTTAACATAAAGGGCCACCCCACCTCCAACACGCCCCTGCCTGTCCCTCCTGTAGAGTTTATAGCCCGGGATTGCGGTATCCCACTGATTCTCCGCATTCCACCAGGTTTCCGTTATGCCCACTATGTCAATGTTTTCCCTTGTCACCAGACATTCCAGTTCTCCCACCTTTGCTCGTAGACTTCGGGCATTCGCATAAAAGCATTTGTACACGGAATGCCCCAGGATTATTCGCTCCTTTGTCCCCGCATCCTCTCATTGTGCCAAACCGTCTATCACATCCCATCACGCTACCTTTCCCAATTTCTTCTCCTACTCTGCCTTTGTCTTGTTGTTCTCTAACCTCCTCATCCCATAGGGATGAGGAGTCCCGAACCGGATGCCCCTTGGCTCCTGTTGGCCTTTCCCCAGGGATCAGTTTAAGGCTTCCTTCCCCCAGGGATCAGATCAGGCTTGCTATCTGAGGTAACTGGAGACGTCTTGAACATTGCTCTTGGCAGAACTGTGTTGGAAATAGTGCATTTCAGAGGAAGCTTGGTAGCCTCTCTAAATCCAGACTTTTACTGACTGTTCCTGCTATGGTGCATTGCCACCCCTAGAGTCCCTCTCTGTCTCCTCCCTGATTTGCATCAGCACTAACCTGTGACTGGTTATGCTTTGAAGTCTGTAGTGAGCATTCACAGTTAGAAGAGATAACAGTGCCTTTGAGAGAAATCCTTTGGGAGATGAAAGCTAGTATATAAAGTACCTATGTTGTTGGGTGCCTCAATCCTCAAGAAGTTCTAGTTATTATTTACAGTGCCTTGAACACATTCACCATGCATATTCTCTTCCTCTAGGGCAGGGGTGTCTAAACTTTTTGGCAGGAGGGCCACATCATCTCTGACACAGTGTTGGGGGGGCAGGGAAAAAAAGAGTTAATTTACATTTCAAATTTGAAATTTACATAAATGAATACATTAGAGATGGAACTTGTATGACTGAATGAAGGTCTTGCAATAGCTCATGACCTATAAAAGGACTTGCACAAAGCAAGGCCTGCCTTTCCTTTGCTGCCACTGCTGCATCATAGACATGAAACAGCAAGTAGTGGAGGGAGCCCTTGTCCCACAGCTCATCCGACAGGTTGAACAGTTGGCTGTCACGCTGAGAGCAGTTGCGTCGGGCCAGCACAGGCTCTAGCAAGTGGCATTCTAGCAAGTCTCTGGAGGGCCAGAGCTCATTAGAGACTGGGGGCTCCCAGTGGGCCGGATTGGGAGTCCTCGAGGGCTGCAAGTGGCCACAGGGCCAGGGTTTGGACACCCTTATTCTAGGGTCTAACATGAACCTGGGGTGTTAAATAGCCATTTTCATTCACACAGTTGAACTAATGTACCGGTGTGCACCACTTAATTTAGTACCTTTGTTGTTTAAACAGATACTCCTTGCCAGACACTAGCTGGCTGCACAGGCTACTGGAGATAGATTGCCCCTTTGCACTAAGAGCTTCTCTGTTGTGTAAACAGACACTCTGCTGCAGGCTATGGGAGACGCGATTGCCTCATTAAGAGCATCTTTATTGTTCCTTTACCACCATCATATATGCGGTCTTTCGTTAAGCGAACGGTTGTTAAGCGATGCACACCTGTAATTGCATCTTTTACATCAGCAGTGTTGTGAGAAACATAAGGGCACACCCTTTTTGAAGTTTTATATTTACTATCAGCTTGTGGTGTTGTGTGTAGTTTGCGCATATAACAGATTCTCATGCTACGTTAAGGTTCAGAACTAAAAGTCATTGTGATCTATATAGTTTAGATACAAAAGGATGAATGCTATGGTATAAGTGTTGTTTGGGATTATCTATTAAAATCATATTGGAGCAAAAAAAAACAACAAACCATCAGAGGAGTGATTGTGCCTGAACTAACTGTTGCTATCCAGAAGAGAACTTGGGATCATAATAGCTTAGCTTCACGAAAATGTTAATTCAGCGTGCAGTGGGGGTGGGGAAGACAATTTTCATGCTAAGGAAAATAAGGGGCCTATAATAAAACCTGCTACTTTCATAATGCCTTTATATAAATCTGTGTGGTATGGCTGTATTTGGCATACTGTGTACAGTTCTGTTTGCCTATTTCAAAAGCAATGACTTGGAGCTACGAAAGATACAATGATCTGAAGATGGAAACTTTTTCCCTATGAGCCTAGGCTGAAGCATTTGAAGTTTTCTAGTTTAGAAAGAATGACCGGGGGAACATGATAGGGGTTCACAAAATTGTATGGTGAACACAAAAGGTTTTCACCCTGACCAATCATGCTAGCATGCAGTGTTACCTACTGAAATTCATTGGCAGTAGATTCAGGACAGACAAGAGAGTATTGTTTCACACAATATGTGATTAACTCCTAAAATTCACTGTCCCAGAATGTGATATTAGCCCCTGGTTTAGATGGCTTTAAAATGAGTCTAGAGAGGTTCATGTAGGATAGATTTATCAATCTGCTACATGGCAGCTAAATGGAACCATTGTGGTTGGAGGCATGGAGGAAACAACAGCAGAGGACTGTTGCCTTTGTACCTCACTGGTGAGCTTCCTAGAGAAACTTGAATGGTCACTCATTGAAAACAGGATGCAAGTGGAGATGGATATTTGGTCTGATCTGTCAGGGCTTATCTTAATGTTCAAAAACATTTTAAGGAATGCAACAAAAAGACTGCCTATTATTCTCGAGTCTCTTGCTGCTGTTGTCTGAGGCTTTTCCTCCTCTCCTTCTGTAATGATTGGCTTCCGTTTTTGTGCTGTGCTGGCAAATACCCCCCCCCCATTCCTTACCAGCATTTCATCCCATTAGCTCTTCTCTGCATATCTGATGAGCAAATTTTATTTCCCACCATTGAATTTTGATACTGACAATTCTCTGTCTGGAGAGCACTTTACCTTTAGATAAAAATGTGGAGGTTTTTGTCTTCTTTGATCTTTTTTTTCTTGTAGGCTATGTGTTAATTTACACAGTCATTCCCCCCCCTCCAACCAATTAGAGACAATCAAGATTCTCTTTGAATCAGCTCATGCTCTAAAAGTGGTTTTTGGATCCGTTCCTGCCTTCAAAGTTAAGTGACCTAGATATGAATTGAAAAGCCATTTGGAGTTCACCTTTTCTCCTGCAGAGTGCCTTGTCATTCTTTTGCCCTTGTTATACAGTCAGACTTGCAGCCATGGTAAATCCCATCATAAACTCTGTTTTATGAGCCTATGCAGTATTCAGGCAGCTCAGAATCCCTTTGGCTGAGCTCCCTTGGGGCATTGGGCGGTGTTTGAATCCTTCTATATGTTAGGTTCTGGTCTGCTTTGCACTGAGAGATGGGATGCCTAGTTGTTGTTCTGCAGGGCTGTATTGTTTATGGGATTGTTGTGCTGAATATCAAAGCGTGTCAGCAGATATTTATTACTTTAAGCTGTCTCAGCTGTTCTGCTTCAGCAAATAAACCTACATTCAGAATGAATGAGGGGTGCTGCTCGCCTTGTATGCCATGATGTGTGCAAATGTGATTATTGCTTCAGAGGCAGCAACAGGGGTAGCAGGAATTGTTGCAAAAAGCTTTTTTTTTCTACACTTCACAAGCAGATTTCTAAAAGGTACAGTAGAACTAAGGGAGTTGACATGGCTATTTTCTACTAGAAAACTACCAATTTCACATAACATTCATTTCTAGCAGTTTGACTGTAATCCATAAATTTTCTGTAGAATTTGAGTGTCTTGACAAGGTCTTGAGTGGTGGTGGGGGCATGGGGCCTGGGGGTTGTAAGAACAAGCAAGCAGTTGTGGGGATTCGGGAGGGACAGGGCAGAAGTCTTCTATCATTACTTTGGGGAGCCCCACCCAGATTTTTTCCTGAGACATTTTCCACATTAAACATTGAAGCTGCTCTGTGGGTAAGTCCTTTAATAGCCTCCATCTGCATGGGTTTAGAAAAAAAGGAAGCTGAAGCCTTGAGCCTTCCAGTTTTGTCCCAAATACCACAGTTTATACTGCAGCATACACAGCAGTGAGCACTTACTCTTACTGACCCAGAACAAGGAACTTGACACTTGAGGCTATCTTTCAGCTTTTCCTGTTTGGAGTGGTTTGGGGACCTGGCTAAGGGTGTGTCCATAACAACTAGAGTTGTGTGCGATCTGTTGCTGTTGTCCACTCAGCCTGTTATCTTTTCACCCTTTGCAGGTCATTTCTTAGGCATTTTTTCTTTATGCTTGCACCTCACTTAAGAGATCTGTGATTGTTCTGGACTGGTCAAATCTAATGCTCTCCAGTTAAAAGGATCCCAGGTAGCAAGGCCATGAAAACCTCTGCTTGAAAGCTTGGATTGTTATCTATCAGAGTATGCGGTACTAGGATAAATGGGTCAATGATCTGATTCAGGGCCTTACTATGGATTAAGCATAAATTGGTTGTTGTGTGCTTGATTTTTTAAAAATGCTATGAGGGGAGGAATCAGAATAATAGGGAAGGCATCAAGCCTTTTCCTCCACTACACTTGAGATCTAGATCACCTTCCATTCCCATGACTGTTTTTCCCAAAAAGAAAGCTCCCATGGGAACCAGTGGAAACTTCCCTCCCAGGAGAAATAGCAACCATAAGGGGCTGAATCTGGATTGAAACTGTGGCAGAGGGAAAGGATTAAAGTCTCCTTCTACTCCACCATGGCCCTGATCTAGAGTGCTGCACCTGCCCTGACTTATTTTTTTAATAAAAAGGCACTAACACTGCAATCCTGTGCATGTTTGCTGAGAAGTAAGTCCATTGAGTTCCATCAGACTTACTCCCAGACAACTCCAGGCATAGGATTGTACTCCTAAACACACTTATCTGAGAGTAAGCCCTATTAAATTCAATGAGACGCATCTCAGCAGACATGAAGCTGAGATCATATTGTAAGTTTGCCTGCTACTTGTTTCATGTAATGTGAAGCTTGGCTCTCAACAGCTGGTGTAGCATAGTAGCAAAGAGACCAAACCATGAACCAGGAGTTTGCCAGTTTGAGTCTCACCAATGCCATGAATTCACTAGGAGGCTTTAGGCAAGTCATTCACTCTCAGTCTACATTTGTACAATACACATGAAGTGCTTTGCACACTCAGTGAGTGCTGTACAGCTGTTAAGCATTATTAACATATGAAACTTTCTTAATAATAATAATACTTAATGTTTGTATAGAACTTCCAGATCATATGAAGCTGTTCCATATCTTGGCCACTGTGTCAACCATCCTACACCTTTACTAGAGACCATCCCCCCCCCCTTTTAAAAGAGAATTCATGCCTTTTCAGATGCATACTCACACAACTGGACATCTTGTTAATTTCATCTTTTAACTTACCTAAGTAGAAACTATTTCATGATCTCATCTCTGGGTCCCTCCCCTTTAAAATGTATCAGGGTTTGTATGGATGCAATCAAGCAAATTCATTTAGTGATTGAAAGCGAGTGAGATGAAACATGAAAGCCTGCAATCTAGGGAGAAGGAAGCTCACATATGTGGGGTGCAGTTTTAATTAAAACAAGGTAAGTAATCCAGTCTAGCTGTATCCTAAAGTTGCACACAGTTGAGCTAGCAATGCGTTCACAATCTTCCTTTGCATTTTAAATGTATAGCCACCCTTTTCAAAAGGACAAATAACTATGCAGTTATTTACAGGTACATTCCAATCACGAGATTGTCTCACAATAAAAACCCAAAGAGGTCATGGTAACAGACAAGCCCTAACAAAAGGCAAGAATTCCTAATCGCATAACTTTACCACAAGACAAGAGATGGATTTTGAAGCAAGATAGACAAAATATTTTTGGCACAATGATACATAGCATTTATGTAGGGTAGGGAACTCTCAGCCAAGAGGGAGTTTTTTAACAGAAGTGAGCAGGAAGAGCTTGTTGGGTATTTTCTGTGCAAGCTTCCCCCTCTCTCACCTAATGTTCCCTTTCTTTTTTTGTTTGTTTTTGAAGGATGGCATGAACTGGGTCTGCAAACATGTCAATGCAAAGAAGAAGTAAGGCCAACACTGTTGTGTGGAATCGGAGGGGCAGCAGGAGCCAAATGCGCTAGCAGGCTGCTGGTGTCTGACCAAATATATTTCCATCTGCGTGCAGCTACAGCTGTTAGAAACAGGAACAGCAGCTACGCCTACTGCTCAAATGGGAACTCTACCTGTTCTTTAGTATCATTTTCACCCACCCAACACACACACTTGCATTTCTCCTCCCCTTTTGTTGCACAACTAGTATTAAATATTTCCCTATTTACCAGATTATAAATGAAATTTGAAAAGAGGAACAGATTGTAGTCTGGCATAAAATTTCGGGTGGCTTCCATCAAGTTAGAACAGTCATAGCATCATGCATGAGAGCCCACAGCAGGTTTGAAATCACTCCCAAACACTCAATTGTTCCATTCGAAGCTTTTCTCATCAACAAATGAGACGGTATTTTGTTGGTACGTATGCTTCAGTTTCAAAATAAGTTGCTTTCTGTAATACTGGCATGACCCTAATATGGCCACTTGAAGACCCTTTACTTTAGCAAGGTAGCCAACCCCTCCTTTCACAACATGTATATTTTATAAATCCAGTTTTCAATAGCCTGAATGTAAGAAGTCTCAGGGCACCAAGTAGGCTATAGTTTGTTCATATAAAACACTGTCAAGTTGTAACACATTGTAGCATTTATGATTGGCATATAGGCTAATGGGGACCTGGAGCCCTTTGGTGTTCAATTTGGTTGCACTGTGTAAGTCCCTCAGTAAGGATGGCATTTAATAGCCAGGCAGCAGTCAGTTTTTGTGTTCAGTTTCTTTCTATAAGGACCTGGTCACTGTTTTCTTCTTGATTCTTTTTAAGGGTGCTTTGAGACAGGTTTTGCTTTAGTACCCCTGAGCCCTAGAAGCCATGCAGAATACCAGAACAGTGGACAGTCCAGAACAGTGGGCTGTTGGCTTAGCAAAGCTAATGCAGATCACTTTCTTGTGAGTTTGTTCTAGTTCCTGAACTGTCAGTTTAGAACTCAATTGCCATCCTAATTGTGGCAGTCTAGATGTCTTCAAAAATTAATATCTTCACTATGGGAGGTGTTTTATCCATTTGAGTAGAAGCTTGGGGAGAAAAGCATAGCTTAATCTCTGTCATGGGAAGTACAGGAGCATCAGTTCCAAGTATAAGAGGAAAACACCCCATGAATCTATAGCTACCCTCATTCAGAATATTCACTGGGAAGGTGCATAAAGGAAGCAGCCTACCCTTTCAGGAAATAGTAGTTGGACAAGATGTTGAACTATTGTTTAAAGTTGCAGGCTTACCAACTCACTCCTCCCCTTCCGTCATAGGCGAGGGAGAAGGTTTGAAGCTTCCGTTGCTGGTCTGATACCAGCTGTGGTTTCACATTTCATTCAAATGCAGGAATCAATCTTTTTTACGAGCCATACTTTCCTGAGTTCATACAAAAGGGGAAACTGTGGTTTGTACTGAGTCAGGAATAGAAACTTTAAATCTCTTCTCCCCTTTTATGTAAAGGAGCAAGGGAAAGAAGTGTGGCAGTCTGATTTGCACTACCATAGGAAGCTGCTTTCTTCTCTAGGTCATCTGCTGAATTCAAGCCCAAGTTCAAAGTAGTTTGCTGCAAGCAGCCTTGCATGCAATGAATTTAACATACAGCATGAGATTATAACCAGATTGTAAGGCTGAAAATGTAATAGCAACTGTAATGACCTCTCTTATTCTTAGTGGAATAGGCTTGCTTGGCTTGCTTTTGCTAAGGTGTACACACCTTGTGGAGAGCCAGAGTGCATTGACCATGACTTTCCTTGAACACATATTCCATTGGGCTTTACCTTGCCCTTTGGTGTTGGTTTGTAACAAGCACAGATGGGCTTCTGTATCTAGATTAGATATATCCCACCTACTCCTGGCATTTCATGGGGGAAATAAAACCATAAACAAGCACTGCAAGAATTAGTAAAAACAAAACAAAGCCCAGATTACTATCAAAATGTACCTTTAAGAACCTGAAGCATGATAGCTGAAAATGTAATTCCAGAACCTTATACAAGATCACTAAAGGCAGATGCTCTAATTGCTCCCTCTCTGTTGGGTAGCTAGTGACGTTGCAATTAATTATTTATCTTTGTCAAAAGATTCTTTCTCTAGCATTCCATTGTCCGTAAACCACTGCAGAAACAATTATTTGCACTGGTAGCCCAGTTTTAAAAGAAATAAAATAGCTTTGTAGACTCCTGATGCTGGAGAAACCTGTCTGCTCATGGCATAATGTCAGCAAGGTTCCCCCTAAAGTCCAACAGGCATCAGTCAGTTTGTTCAACTCAGGAAAATGTACATTTTAGTCATCGTTTGTGCACTGAGCTAAAGCACCCCCCAATGCCAACCAGCTGACAAACAGTGGCACAAATGGACCCAACTGCCATCTGCAACTTCTGTCTTTGGGCACAGAATCTCAGCTTTCCAAGAACACAAACAGAATGCAAATTATTCCTGTAGTTGCACTCTCTCTTCAGTTTCTGAGGATATTTTTGTGGAAAAGGGAATCTCAATGGTACAAGTGCTGTTTATTGAGCCAGAGGGACCACTATGCTGCATTGTCTTCAACAAGTCCCAGAACTCCAGCCATCCCAGCTGCATCAAGTTCAGATAATTCTGAGGTAGCTAGAGTTTCTAGGACTTGCAAGATGGAATTGCCTCAGATGCCCTGTTTCCCATCTTCAAGAATGATCTCAGATGGATGATTCACATGTCAGAAACAAGAAATAGAACAGTTATGGAACCAACTTTTTGTGTTGTCCATAACAAGAAGAACTGCTGCAAATGGAAGAATTACCATCTTCTGTCCATCTAACAGCTGTTCTTGAACCAAGTCTCCATGATTTTATGTGATCTCTTTTATTCCAGCTCTTCTGGCTGTCATGATATTCCTAAACAATGAGCCCTGTGTGAAATGGCTTTTCTTGACATAAGTACAAGTAAGAACCATGATCCAGGTCTTTGGCAAGCTGTTCTGCCAGTAAATCTCTCTTCATTTTTTTTTTAAACTGCATTTTTCCTATTTGGATTTAACTAAACCACCTTGCTACATTAAAGGCATGCCAGAATGGTTGAAGTTTAGCTTGGGAAAGACCTGGTAATAGCTCATGTAACACATTAGAATGAAAAGAGCATGGTTCAGATGTGGTTTAATAATTTGTTCTTTTGATTATACATGGCTGGGCCTACTCTACTCTCTCAAAAGGCCTCTTTTTATATGCCAGATTATGCTGAGCTGCTATAAAAAGCCATAGCTGCAAACTCTCTCCAGTGTATCATCTCTGCTTTTGCATTCCATCTTAAGGTACATCTGATTTTTTTTAAATCTCATTTCTCTCTTTTTTGAAGTTATTGAAAAGAGGGTGTGGTGTTATTTGATGATGTTAAGCCTCAGTGTATATGTTTTAGGTGTTTGGCAATCTTGAATAAAATTTGGTAGAAATAAGTATCTTTGATTCTGTATTATTTAAAAATAATGTCTTGGTATTCTTTTAAGGCAATGTTTCTCAAACTGTGGGTCAGGATATTCTAGGCAGGCTGTGAGAATTTCAGATGGGCCCCCATTCATTTCAATATTTTTAATATATTAAACTTGCGTTTGGGGAAATGTTACAAACTTGGACTTTTAACAGGCTACTCTGTATATGCTTTTAACAATGGTAGTAAATTAGACTTCTGGGTGTGGGTAGGATTGTTAATAATTTTCCTGCTTGGTGATGTCACTTTCAGTCACAGCATCACTTCTAGTGGGTCCTGACAGATTCTCATTCTAAAAAGTGGGTCCCTCTGCTAAAAGTTTGAGAACCACTGTTAAGTTTGAGAACCACTGTTTTAAGAAATCCCACTTTAAAACAAGGATATGAAACTATTCTGTGTGAGACTCCTCCAAGCTAGCATAATTATCTGTTCCTGTCCAGATCAACTGAATATACTGTATATTAGTGTAACTTAATTGCTTCGGTATGTTTGTGGCCTTGTGTCCTGCCATGGCTGGTTCACCCCTTTGATATGTGTGGTCCACATCAAACTTTAGAAGTTGCAAATTACAGGATTTTCAATCTGATGTTCTATGGTGACCATAGATCACTTACAATCCAAATCATGCTCACTAGTTGGTACGCCCACTGAAATCAGTGACTTCAGAGAATGTTACATAACTTTCCCTGATGATGGAGGCATTCCTGACAGCTGGGAATGTCCCTTGTCGCATCCTGTAGGCAGGTCAAAACCCAAAGGGTGGAGCTCCCTGTGTGTGGGGACCAGGACCCAGATCGTTCCTGCCTCGTACACAGGCTGGTCACCCTTTGGAGCTCTCCTGCACAGCACACCTTTTTTCTCCTCTCCCGTGCCTTCTCCTCTGCCCCTCGGGCTCGTCAGCTGGGTCGGCGGGAGGCTTCTCCGGACCAGGGAGGCACGCTCCACTCAGCAGCGCTTCCAGCCTGCTTTCGTGCCTTGCCACTCCAAGGTCCCTGAAGCGCGGCGGCCCCGCGCCCGCCTCCGGGGATGCAGCAGCAGCAGCCGTTTTAGCGCACCTGGTCCGTGCCTCTCAGAGGTGGCAGCAGGGAAGGGGGGTTGTGGATTCCCCCCCCCAGGTCTCCCCAGCGCTAACGCAGCATCCTGGGTGAGACCAGGCAGACCCCTTCCACAAACCATCGCAGTCCTCCAATGACAGGGGCAAGGGCAAGGCTAAACATCTCAGAACCCCTCTCTGCCCACCCTTAGCCCCACAGGGGTCTGATTCTTCCACTGCCTCCGATGCCCTCAGGCGTAAGAAAAGCACTCTAAGCAACAGAGAGCCACACCTGCTACCAAGTCCAAGTGCTCACCAGTTGCTGCCATGGGACATGGGGGCCTTGAACTCGGTTCTTCTGAGGAACTTTCCTCTAGAGAAGAAGGTGAATTGTCTGGGGAGGACCAGGGAGGTGCTGACTCCAACGTGAATCTCCTTTTCCCAGCAGAATTCCTACCCAGGGTGTTGGAGAAGGTAATCAGAGCCTTGAGCCTCAATGCATCCACAGATGTTGAATCTGGCTTGGCTGCACTGTCCTCCACTTCAGGTTGGCCTGCCTTTCCCCAAGGGCCCCTCCGCCAGGCAGAAATCCCTTTCCCTGAGGCCTTCCTTAAAGCGATGGAATCTGAGTGGAAAACACCTTTGCATGGCAGGAGGGATGCTAGATTAGTCAACAAATTCTACTCCCTCCCCAAAGAGATTCTTGAGAAAATTAGGACACCTTCCGTGGCTGCCCCAGTGGCAGCTTTGGCCACCAATGCTATCATTCTATCTGAAGGGGAGGGAGGACCTCGAGATCCCTCTGATAAGAGGATTGAGGCCGCTCTTAAAAGAGCCTTCGAAGCCTCCTCCTTTGCCTTGAGAGTGGCAGCAGCCAATTCTATCTTTGCAAGGGCCACTTTTCTTTGGATTGATGAGCTCTCTAACTCCAACCCTTCTCTTCCTAAGGCTGTCAAGGATTCTCTCAAAAAGATCTCCCTGGCAGTAGCATTCACAGCAGACTCCTCCCTGGACGCTCTCCAGTTCTCGTCCAGGGCCATGGCCTCCAATGTAGTGGCTAGATGCAACCTGTGGCTTTGCTCTTGGGACGCAGATCCTGGTTCGCAAAGCAGGCTGGTAGGTACCCCCTTTGTCGGGGGTAAGCTATTCGGTCAGTCTCTTGAACCTGTTCTGGTGGAAAATAGGGACAAGCGAAAGGTCTTGCCTTCTGCATCCAAAAGTCAGGTAAAATTCAGACTCATCCCGCCTTTTCGCTCCTTTTGTGTCTCAGGCAAATCCAGAGAACAAGCTCGATTCAAGCCTAGGTGGCACAAGAGCAGGTTTCCCCAGAAACAGGGAAAATTCCTCCCTTCTCAGGGGGCCAATTCACATCCCAGGTCCTCCAAGAACAAATCTGCATGACGCCAGACCTCCTTCCCCCGCAGTTCCAGTTGGTGCCCGGCTTCTGCAATTTGCCCCTCTCTGGCATCAAATCACTTCGGATGCCTGGGTTCTGGAAACCATCTCCAGAGATTACTCTAGAATTTCTCAGGAAACCTCAAGACAGGTTCTGGCAGGACCCCCCCTTCCAGACAAAGCACTCTGCCATGCTAGAAGCCATCAATCATCTCCTCACCGTAGGGGTGGTAGAGGAGGTTCCCATACTGGAAAGGAACTTGGGGGTCTATTCAGTCTTTTTCCTAGTGCCAAAACAAAATTGCGAGGGATCCTAGATCTGAAATGGCTGTTTCTGGTCAAAAGAAAATTTAAGATGGAAACAGTCCAGACCATTTCCTCAACACTTCAGATGGAAGACTACCTTTCTTCAATCAATCTATCAGAGGTGTATCTCCTTATTCCCATCCTCAGGGAACACCGCAGATAGATGAGGTTCTCCTACGGTTCTTTCACCTGCAGTACCTCTCCCTTTCGGGTTGGCCACCTCTCCCAGGGTGTTCACCAAAGAACTAGTTACCCTGATACCATACCTCAGGCTACAGGGTCTGCTTTTTTTTCCTTACCTGGATGGCATCCTGATCAAAGCATCGTCCAGGGATTTAGCTCAGTCGCACACCACCCTTACAGTACAGTGCCTCAGGCAATATGGGTTTGTCATCAACGAGTCCAAGAGCTTCCTGACACCCTCACAAGTACTGGAACATCTGGGTGTACAGTTCGACACCCAGACTTTCCGAGCTTTCTTATCACAGGACAGACAGCACAAGATCCTACAATTGCTACACAAGGTTATGAGGGACACACACATTGAACTACTGTCACTTGCCAGGCTTCAGGGGATGCTGATCTCGTGCCTCCAACTGGTCACGTGGGCATGCTTTCACACTCGGAAACTGCAGCAGTTCTGTCCCCTTATGCAAAGCTAATAGAGAGACGGTCCCAGATCAGGCTTCAGGTCCCCTTGCCTCTGAAGAGGGACCTGCAATGGTGGATGACCAACAACTGGTTAGCCCGAGGGGTCAGTCTCCACATCCATCCCAAACTAGTTCTTACCACAGATGCGAGGATGGGAAGCCCATCTGAATGGAAGACTGGTTCAGGGGCATTGGTCCTCTCAGGAAGCATCCCTCAGCATCAATCTGCTGGAATTGAGAGCGATCCAGCTAGCTGTTGCCCATTTTGAGCCGCTTGTTCTTCAAGAACACGTCCTGGTCAAGACTGACAATGTGTCTGCCAAAGCCTACCTGAACCACCAAGGGGGGGCACAGTCAAGGCAACTTATGAGGGAGGCAAGCCTGATTCTTCAGTGGACAAAAAGAAATCTTCTATCTCTAAGCGCCCAATACATGGCAGGAAAATCAAATGTAGAGGGGGATTGGCTAAGTCGGAGAAGGCTTGTGGAGGCAGAATGGGGTCTACATCTTCAGACCTTCTCAGAAATCACAGCCTGCTTCAGCCTCCCAGTCCTGGACCTGTTCGCCACAAGCGAAAATGCCGAAGTGGAAAGATTATTTTCCAGGACAGAGGATCCGAGGGTGGAGGCAATCAACACACTGTTGACCCCTTGGCCCAAGGGTCTTCTTTATGCTTTTCCCTCGGTTTCTCTTTTGGTACAAGTGCTCAGACTAATAAGGCTATACAGGGCGTCAGTGGTCCTATTCGCCCCAAACTGGTCAAGGCGACCCTGGTATCTAGACCTCCTACAGTTGTCAGTTCTCCCTCCTTGGAAAATTCCTCAATGAGCAAATCTTCTCTCCCAGGGCCCACTACATCATCCACAGTCACACAGGTTCCATCTGACTGCATGGAAGTTGAAAGGCTAGAGCTTAAACGCCTAGGTTTCTCTGAGAGGGTTATCTCCAACATGTTATCCTCTGGACATTCTTCCACAAGAAGGGTTTACAGAACCACGTGGAAGAGATTTCGTTCCTGGTGCAGAGAAAAGGATCTTGACCCCATTTCCCTGTCAGTTTCTGTTATTCTTGACTTCCTACAGGACAGGTTGGAGAAGGGCCTCAAGACTTCCATGCTGTGGTGCCAGGTGGCTGCAATTCAAGGCACTCTGGGAGCAGGAGGCAATCTGTCTCTACTGATGCATCCCCATGTTAAGCATTTTTTAAAGGGGGTGGCTCTTCTTAACCCTCCCCCCATTCACAGGGTACCAACCTGGGACCTTTTCAAAGTTCTTAGAGCTCTTTCTAGTACCCCCTTTGAGTCTCTGGCTACAATTCCTTTAAAAATGATCTCCATAAAGACTGTCTTCCTTGTGGCTATCACCTCTGCACGTAGATTCTTGGAACTGGGAGCCCTTTCTATTCATCCCAAACTCTGCGTCTTTCATAAGGACAGTGTGGTTCTCTGGACCGACCCGTCTTTCTTGCCCAAAGTCAATTCGATTTTCCACCGGCAACAAGAGCTAGTCCTACCTTCTTTTTGTCCGAATCCCAGTCATCCAAGAGAGAGGTCCTGGCACATGCTGGATGTACGTAGGGCTATCAGATTCTACACAAAGTGCACTAAATCTTTTAGAAAGACTGATGTTCATAGCCCACGAGGGTAGGACACTAGGGAGGAAAGTCTCTCCCATGATTCTGGCTAGGTGGTTGAGAACATGCATTTCTGTAGCCTATGAAGCCTTGGGACTCCAACCTCCTAAAGGGATCCTAGCCGATTCGCTGAGGGGAGCAGCCACTTTGGCTGCCTTCAATGGCATTGCCTCCTTGTCTGAGATCTGTAGAGCAGCCACTTGGTCATCACCTCATACCTTTCTGAAGCACTATAAAGTTAGCTCTCACGCCTCTGTGGATGCTGCCTTTGGACATAAAGTCCTCCAAAAGGTGCTTAAGGTTGAAGGTGTTCTGTTTCTGATCCTGCCCAACTCAGGGATTACTGCTCAGGGAGATCCCATCTGTCAGGAATGCCCCCGTCTCCACCAGGGAAATCAGGAGTTTATGGCTTACCTTGGTAAGTCCTGTTCCTGGTGGAGACAGGGGCATTCCGCCCTCCCGTTTTTCTATTCTCATTGGACTCAGCACCTTTCTGGTCCAGTTTGAGGGTTCAACACACAATGAGGGGTTAGTTTTTTGCTTGTTTGGGGTCTAATACACTCTCATTTTCTATCCTGGGTGTCTCTTCAACGTTTTTCTATGAAGTTAACTTTTTCACGTTATAAAGTGTTTTTTCTGAGGACTGTGGCTCAGCTATTAGTCTGGGTCCTGGTCCCCACGCACAGGGAGCTCCACCCTTTGGGTTTTGACCTGCCTACAGGATGCAATGAGGGACATTCCCATCTGTCAGAATGCCCCCTGTCTACACCAGGAACAGGACTTACCAAGGCAAGCCATAAACTCCTGATTTCTCATATACATTTTTTAAAAGTGTGCAAGACCTGCAAGTCTCACGTTACCTTCCCACTATAAAAGGCCCTGCACGCCAGCTGGGCTCGTCTTTCCTTCGCTGCCACTGAGCTCAGCGGCAGCGAGGGAAAGCAAGGCGCAGAGCTGACGCGGCAGGCCAGCGCAGGCTGGGGTGAGGGCCAGGTGCCCACTGGAGGTGGGGGGACCCCCTGGGGGCCGGATGGGAACCCGCAGCGGGCCGCAAGTGGCCTGTGGGCCGGAGTTTGGGCACCCCTGGTCTAGAGCAGGGGTGTCAAACATAAGGCCCGGGGCCGGATGTGGCCCCCGGAAGCTTTTTATCTGGCCCTCAGGCTCTCAGCTGCTAAGGTGTTACAGCTGAAATGTCAGTCCACTTGAAAACTGGGCTTTCCCAAATCTTGAAATATGATCAAGATTTGTGTACTTTCTCTTCTGTTATTTGCAGTTAATGAGTTTATATAAGAACAGTGTCTAATTTCTGGCCATTAGCTGCTTAATGATGTCACTTTCTGCTTAATGACATCACTTCCGGCCCTCGGCTGGAGCCCTGAATGCTAACTTCAGCCCTCTGTATGAAACGAGTCTGACACCCCTGGTCTAGAGTATCTTCTGGAAGAGAATTTGCCCTCTTTCTCTTGTAACTCCTTTTCCTATATGACAGGCCCATCTCTTGGCAATCTGCAGTGATGCAGAACTGTGTTTTTGCTATGAAAGGGCTACGCTTAGTAAGAGCTAAGACCCACAGATGGGCCTCAAATCAGGCCACTTCCACTAAAGACAAAAGCTACCTTATTATTTCATGGGAAATCAACAGTTCTCAGGTTAGATAAATATATATAATCTGACATACAGATCCCTCGCAAGTCATGTTTTAATAATGGTATTCATGCGTAACTAGTTGTTCCAGAACAGAAGTGCCCAAACCCCGGCCCTGGGGCCACTTGCAGCCCTCGAGGCTAGGATTTGGCAGACACCACTGCCACCAAACTCACCCCCTTCACGGACCCAATCTGCCCACCCCCACCCTCATGGTCTCCCTGTTATGCCCTTTACCCACCCAGTCACTGGCTCATTCTGCCCTCCACCCACCCCATCCTGCTTCCCTTGGCAAGTCCACTATTTACAACTGCCATAAGGCAGTCAGCACTGGCTGAATGCTTGTTTCCACTGGGTGGGGGGGGGGCTAGTAACATTGGGCTGCCAGTTGCCTAAGGGCCCAATCATTTCCAACTTTCCAGCACCAGTGCAGTTGCAATGCAGCCTCAAGATAAGGGGACAACTATTCCCTTACCTTGAGGAGGCCTCTGTGACTGCCCCCTCCCCACAGGATGCAGTGCATGCCCTGTTGGCACAGCTGCATCAGTCCTGGAATATTGCATAGGATTTGGCCCGAGGGCATCAGCTTCAGCCCTATTTGTGCAATGTGGGGACAGCAATGCTGACTGTACCTTACAGGGCTATTTATAGGGATTGGTGCGATAATAAAACATTAATATAATATAAATGTAAATTATTAGGTTTGATATCTATTTTTCAGTTGCTTAAAATGTACTTTACAACAAATAATGGGAAGGTTGAAATTAAAGTGCAGAATGTTGCAAATTGCCATAAACTCAATTTTCTTTGGGCTTTTATGAAGCAGATTCAAGAATTGCTTCTAGGAAATCATACAGGGAGGAAGGTCATAAGTTATAAAATCCAAGGACCTGCCCCTTTATACAAACCAAACATTTGGCATTATGTCAGTTCACTGGGGGGTAGGGAGAGGGATATTAGATAGTCGTACATGATATTGGAAGGATGGCTTATGTCAGATTTCAATGGTTTGTTTTTTAAGACACTAGCAAATTCTCTCACTTCTCATTTTCCTAATGGCTTGGTTATGGAAAATGTCCCTTTGCAAACATACGCCCTGGGAGTAGTTGAACTTGTCACCACATTTATTTATTGTTTGCTTCCAGGTTTCTGCATTTTCTTCTCCTGTTGCTTTTTACCATAGAATGTTGTATAATTTACGACTGGTTTGCTGTGTGACCTTGTTTGTGTGTCAGGTAGGGAGAATTACACCCAGAAGCTTTTACATTTACATGATAAATTGGGTACTTTGAAAATGACAAGGATTTGGTTTGGCCCTGTATGTTCAAACCCAGGACTAAGGAAGAACTGAAGGCATGTTTTATTGCTGGGGTTGCTGATGCATCTCTATTGTTTGGACTAAAAGATTCTTGTACCCTTGACAAAGCCCTTCAACACAACATGGATTGCATTACTGTCTGCTCTCATCCCTGCGAACCCACCTCCAAGTCGTAGGCAGTTGCTCCTGCTGTCTCATTTCCCACACAGCTGCTTGCTGCAAGCTACCCAGCCAGGAACATTCTTTTCTTGCAGTGTCCCAGCCACCTTGCCTGCTGACATGCTGTGCCAACCAAGAAAATTCTACTGATCCTTGACTTTTTTTTTCTTTCCAGTGTGGAAATCAGGCTCATATCTAATGCTTTTGATTTGGCTTGCAATAAAATCACACATTTAGCACTCTGATGGCTGGATTTGGCATTTTTTGAGAGGAGAGGTTAAGTTTAAATTGGAAATTTGTTCAATGGTTTCTTTTCCAGCACTATTAGGAAACTGAACTTGTATACATTGGCTATGATGCTGATGGGCTTGGCCTTCGCAATGCTATGCTATAAGCCTGAGAACAATGCAAAAGGAAAAAAAACAGTGGTTGCATCTTCTGTTTATCCCTGCCCCTACACTCCAACCTGATGCAATGAGGAATATTCCAGGTGTGCTGCTCAGCAAGCAGGTGACAATAGTGGAAATAGGCTGCTGGGGGAAGGGGCAGTTGAGAAGTCACAGCTGCCTCTGCTCTTGCTCTTCTGGGGAATGGAAACATGCATTCACATTCTCACTTGGCATCCTATGTGATAGTGTACATTTTACTTACTCCCTACATGGCAATATTTCTGTAGGAAACAATATTGCATGTAAAAGAGTTCTCTAGTTTTGCATCCTAGGTTTTTAATACGTAAAGAACATTTTTTGCAAACTGTTTTTTTGCAGTCTGATTTAGAAGTTATTTATATCTGTGGTTGATGCTTGGGTTGGCTGTTGGCTCCCCAGGAACTGCTGAGAGTGTTTATGGGCTCAGCAGCACTCTTCGTTTTAGAGCTCACAAGCAGTGACGGATAGAAACTCACAGTCTTATTTCATACATACATACATATACTGTGTACTCGTATGGACATTGCATTTTTTCTCCTTCCCGCTACTGAACTTGGGGTGATAATATTGTGACCAAGAAAAATATACTTGGCCGGTCAGCCTAACATCCATACCGGGTAAGATGGTGGAATGCCTCATCAAAGATAGGATCTCAAAACACATAGACGAACAGGCCTTGCTGAGGGAGAGTCAGCATGGCTTCTGTAAGGGTAAGTCTTGCCTCACGAACCTTATAGAATTCTTTGAAAAGGTCAACAGGCATGTGGATGCGGGAGAACCCGTGGACATTATATATCTGGACTTTCAGAAGGCGTTTGACACGGTCCCTCACCAAAGGCTACTGAAAAAACTCCACAGTCAGGGAATTAGAGGACAGGTCCTCTTGTGGATTGAGAACTGGTTGGAGGCCAGGAAGCAGAGAGTGGGTGTCAATGGGCAATTTTCACAATGGAGAGAGGTGAGAAGTGGTGTGCCCCAAGGATCTGTCCTGGGACCGGTGCTTTTCAACCTCTTCATAAATGACCTGGAGACAGGGTTGAGCAGTGAAGTGGCTAAGTTTGCAGACGACACCAAACTTTTCCGAGTGGTGAAGACCAGAAGTGATTGTGAGGAGCTCCAGAAGGATCTCTCCAGACTGGCAGAATGGGCAGCAAAATGGCAGATGCGCTTCAATGTCAGTAAGTGTAAAGTCATGCACATTGGGGCAAAAAATCAAAACTTTAGATATAAGCTGATGGGTTCTGAGCTGCCTGTGACAGATCAGGAGAGAGATCTTGGGGTGGTGGTGGAAAGTGTCGACCCAATGTGCGGCGGCAGTGAAGAAGGCCAATTCTATGCTTGGGTTCATTAGGAAGGGTATTGAGAACAAAACGGCTAGTATTATAATGCCGTTGTACAAATCGATGGTAAGGCCACACCTGGAGTATTGTGTCCAGTTCTGGTCGCCGCATCTCAAAAAAGACATAGTGGAAATGGAAAAGGTGCAAAAGAGAGCGACTAAGTTGATTACGGAGCTGGGGCACCTTCCTTATGAGGAAAGGCTACAGCGTTTGGGCCTCTTCAGCCTAGAAAAGAGACTCCTGAGGGGGGACATGATTGAGACATACAAAATTATGCAGGGGATGGACAGAGTGGATAGGGAGATGCTCTTTACACTCTCACATAATACCAGAACCAGGGGACATCCACTAAAATTAGTGTTGGGCGGGTTAGGACAGAAAAGAAAATATTTCTTTACTCAGCGTGTGGTCGGTCTGTGGAACTCCTTGCCACAGGATGTGGTGATGGCGTCTAGCCTAGACGCCTTTAAAAAGGGATTGGACAAGTTTCTGGAGGAAAAATCCATTATGGGGTACAAGCTATGATGTGTATGCACAACCTCCTGATTTTAGAAATGGGTTATGTCAGAATGCCAGATGCAAGGGAGGGCACCAGGATGAGGTCTCTTGTTATCTGGTGTGCTCCCTGGGGCATTTGGTGGGCCGCTGTGAGATACAGGAAGCTGGACTAGATGGGCCTATGGCCTGATCCAGTGGGGCTGTTCTTATGTTCTTATACTTTGTGCAGCTAAAAGGGCTTGTCCCACATGGCCCAGCCCCTTGTCACAATTAAGCTTCCTGAGCTCTTAGATTGACACCTGAAGTTCTGTTTGTTATATCAATCCATTGGGTCGGCAGTATCCAATCCATGGGGCCTTAACAACGATGGCATCATAGCTTTGGAAGTCTCTTCCCCAGGGAGATTTGACAGCCCCCCCCTTGCCCATCTTCAGGTGGTTGTTAAATGTGTGCTTATTCTGCTGTTGTTGCCTGCACTGAGCATGGGTGTGAATTACCAGTACATAGCTTCACAAAGAGAGTCTGGTCCAACAAGAAGCTGACAGAACATACCAAGATCCAGGTCTACAGAGCTTGCGTCCTGAGTACACTTCTGTACTGCAGCGAGTCATGGACTCTCCACTCACAACAGGAGAGGAAACTGAACGCTTTCCACATGCACTGCCTCTGACGCATTCTCGGCATCAGCTGGCAGGACAAAGTTCCTAACAACATGGTCCTGGAATGTGCTGGAATCCCTAGCATGTATGCACTGCTGAAACAGAGACGCCTGCGTTGGCTCGGTCGTGTCATGAGAATGGATGATGGGCGGATCCCAAAGGATCTCCTCTATGGAGAACTCCATAGGAAAGTGCCCTACAGGTAGACCACAGCTGCGATACAAGGACATCTGCAAGAGGGATCAGAAGGCCTTAGGGATGGACCTCAACAAGTGGGAAACCCTGGCCTCTGAGCGGCCCGCTTGGAAGCAGGCTGTGCAGCATGGCCTTTCCCAGTTTGAAGAGACACTTGGCCAACAGTCTGAGGCAAAGAAGGAAGGCCCATAGCCAGGGAGACAGACCAGGGACAGACTGCACTTGCTCCCGGTGTGGAAGGGATTGTCACTCCCGGATTGGCCTTTTCAGCCACACTAGACGCTGTGCCAGAACCACCTTTCAGAGCACGATACCATAGTCTTTCAAGATTGAAGGTTGCCAATACTATACAATAGTAGCTTCCAAGGTCTCTTCCAGCTCCAACGTTCTATGATTTTATTTTTAGGTAAATTGCTATTTTCAGGCTGACATTTTTTTCAGTATGCAGTTTTTTAAATGATAACTTTATTGTATGCTTAAAAATTTTTGTAACTGCCCTAAATTTCTTTGTTTAAAGAAAGATGGAAGATAAATACTTTTAATAAGTTAATGTTACATAGACCCTCCAACCTCATCAACACCCTGACTTACAACTTGACTTATTGTTTAGTCCAAAATGCTTACCCTTTTCAAAGCCCTGAGTGGTTGAAAATGGTTGCCCTTTGTAATTCCATAGGAACGAGGGTTGCCAATTTCATATTCTAGCAATTCTCTTGTACTCTGTGAAACTGTGAAACAGACAAAAGTTTGACAACTGAACATTCATCTCGCATGGGGATGCAGCACTAGGAAAAGCTTTGCCTGCTGAATGTGCTGTGTATTATGCAGGTGTTAAAAGACACAGGAGCTCTGCCAAAATATGTTGGCAACTCTAACTTGGCCTCTGCGGTGATAAACAGCTCAATTCTCAGACCAAATAAAGGTCTACTCAAACACAGAAAGACACAAGGGCCAGTAGGAGGTGGAGCAAATCAGTGAACTTGCTGGAAGATGCTGAAATGGCCATAGTAGCCACCACCTGCCTTTCACAGCTACTTTCTAGTTCATACCTTGAACCAGAAGAATGAGGATGAAGGAGGAAGAGCAGAACTTGGCTAAGTATCTGCTGCCTCCTGCCCCCCTTCCACCACTGCTGCCTTCAAACAGGTGCAGACCACAAGGAGAATTTAAGTTATGCTCAGCAGACTGAGCATCTATACAGCTGGGCAAACAGGGCTAAAGCTGCCTAGGACCACAGCAGCTGTTTTATTTTTACTGCAACTGTAAAATTAAAAAACTCACACCCACCATCTGTGAGGCAAGAGACAGCTGAATGATATCCTAAAGTGCTGCAAGATTGTGAGGGATTAGACTGAAAGCTTGCAAGGGGAGGGGGAGAGCTTTCATGAAGTAGGGAGGAGTGGACTTGGTTGGTTAGAGTTGACTTGGTTGGTTTTGAAGTAAAATTACCACAGGCAAAAGAATATTAGTTTAAATGCTTTTAGAGTCGAGCCTTGGGATGGTACCAACTTGAGTTGCCAGCTGTCCACCCAGAGGTCATTCTTCCCCTTTTAAAAGTTCTCAAGTTGCAAGAGAGGATGCAATAGTGCACTTCCGTCACTTGTTCACATTCCTCTCTGACCCACTGCAGCATGTGGCACTTTTTGTTTTGCCCCAGAGTGACGGGGAGGAGGCTGGGTTGCAAGAGAGTCTGAAGAACAGAGCAAAAAATGTTGCGCATCCTTAATCATTCCTTTGGCAAACACAGTGGTAACTTATTTATGTTGTGCAGTTTGCATATATGTCACTTTAGAAGTAACAAGAAGACAGTTCCCTGTTGGCTTTCGATCTCACCAACACAAATGAGACAGAGGAAATGGAAATGAGAATAACCTGAGAAAGGCTGTGTGGTTATCTCAAATCCATATGTCTAGTTGACATTTTGCAACCCTAGAACCAGCACTAGATTCTGTCCCTGTACACTTCCAAGCAATGCTGATAGAGTGTGTGTTTAGATTTTCATTTTTGTTGTCATGACCAAACCAAAGCAAAAACAACGCAATGAGGTTACTGATTCACAGTCACCCAAGGGTACTCTCTGGTAAGGTCTGCCATATCCAGCACCTCCAATAAACTAGCACCTGTGATACAGACCATTAGACTGCACTGCAAAGGCAGAGTGCAGGATCAAACAGGGCATAAAAACACTGGCAGGATTAGTGTAATAAAACCAAGACAGATACTCTGAGCAAGGAGCTGCCCCAAGAGATACAGAACAGGGTTGCTAACCAACCTGATCTGGGGAAAATTTTTCAACCCCGAATACAAGAGCCTTAGCATAAAAGCAAAACCTGTTCGCTGAGCCACTACCAACATTCCCTTAGCTGTTCAGCTTGTTCACCCCACCCAATACCTCACCTCAAATTCCTGGCCTCAAGTGGTCATTACTTAGGCTTCAGATTTAAAAATAAACCTCAAAATATTTCTAGCTCACTTAAGAAGACAGTTTTGTTTCTTTCAAGGAAAGAATTCCAGAGGTGTTCCTCTTCTTTCTCCATTAGAACTTAAGGAACCCTGCTGGATCAGATCAAAGGCCCATCTAATCCAGTTTCCTGTAACTGGCAATGGCCCACCAGATGCCTCTGGGAGCATACAAGACAACAAGATACCCATATCCTGTTGCTACTCCCTTGCAAATGGCATTCAGAGATAGGCCACCTCTAAAACCTGCATGTTAAATACTGTCATAATGACTAGTAATCTGTGATGGGCTTTCATCCATAAATGTGACCAATCCTCCTTAAAGGTATCTGGACAAGATGCCATCACAACATCCTTCTGCAAGGAGTTCCACATATTAATTATGTGGTGGGTAAAATAATGATTTGTTTTGTCTGCTCTAACTCTCCTGCTAGTCAATTCAGTGTTCTGGTGTTGAGCAGGCAGGAAAAGAACTTCCTACTATCCACTCTAGCCACCCCATGCATAATTTTATAAGTCTCTGTCATGTCCTCCTGCATGGACAATGAACAATACCCTTATGACATGACGTCATAGGCCGATTCACAGAACCATTTTTGAGACAGAAGGATTACCATTATATAGATTTCTCTTATAATATTGACATGGTATGGTTGAATTTAATTGGGGAAGGAAATTCAGAGTCTGAACTGAAGTTTCCAAATTCTGAAAAGGGGCATGAATTCAAACTTTCTAAATTGCCATTTTTACACATTGCTGCACCACAGTTATAAAATAAATGCTTACTGTCAAAAGTGAAAGGCTGTATAAACATGGAACACAGCTGTGAGATCGCAAACCAGCCCAAGGAGGAGATGGCAAACTCCTACAGTGGTGGTGGTTGTGACCTCACTGCCCACCGGTTCCTTCTCCTTTAGAAGACATGGCGGGGGGGGGGGGAAAGATGGGCAATGAGATTGCACACACCCCTCCCACTTCCACTACTAAGTGTTTGAAGAAACAGAGGTGGTGGGAGTGTGATCTCATTGCGGCCGCCAGCTTGGATGGCCTCACAATTGCACCCCTTCAGGTAATGCTCCAGGATGAAAGCCAGGGCAGTCCGCCCCCACTTGCTACACCACTGTCTGTTTTTCCTCCCATCATCTTTGTCTCTGTATGTTAGTTTGTTGCTATTTGCGCTTTAGGGATATGAGATGATACTTGCCCAAAGCCACCAAGCAAATCCAAGGCTAAGAAGACTGAAGCAGTGGAGGCTCCTCCATTGGGGCAAATGGGGCTTGGCCTCTCCCAGAAAAATGGAAAGGGGAACATGCATTTAAAGACATAATTGCATTATATTAATCAATTAAAGATTCCTTTGTGACCTAGGCTAAGTCACTGGCTAATTAATCCTGGTTTTCTTCTGGTTGTCTAATCCCATTGCTTCTCTCTCGTGGCTGCGTCTCTAGTTCAAGCTGCCTTTTCATTCAGACCTCCCTAAATCTGTCAGGTCAAGGGGGAAGGGCCTGCAGACTTGAGACTCACAGGACAGCACTCCTTTAAAGGGGTCCTCTGTGTAGGGAGGCCAATTTACTTGTTCCGGTTGTTTCAGGCCTTTTCAGCAACAAGTGGCTGAAAGTTTTGATAATTCCAAAACTTTCAGCCAATTGCCCCTGAGGCTGCAAGCTGTTGGGAGGCAATTTTCAACCTAGCACTTAAATCCAGTGAGCCCACCACTGGGATACATAACAAGAATCTTGAGTAGGGCTGTCCCTACTCAAGATACCCCTTGGATACCCTTCCTTCCAGTTTGCTGGTTCTACATGGGACCCAATGCCTTATTAGGAAGAAAGGGCACAATTCTAAAGAGCAGTTTCCCCCTCCTTGAAAAAGGCTTTGTGCCTAGTCTGACAGACACAGTTGCGGTAGAAAGGTTGGCCTGGCCTACTAGGCTTTTATAGGTTGAGCCTATTTATCTGCAGGTTTTCTATCTGCAGATCTGTCTCATCACAAGTCCCCCAGACTTGGCTCAACCTGAACCCTCTGAAGGTGACTGGAACAGAGCTCCTCGTCCACCCCCAGCCTCTGTGTGTTTCAGAATGCCTCCTAGAGGGGGGGAAAAAAGCCAGTTTTCAGATGAAAACTGGAAATGACTTTTTATGCCTTTAAAAGGCAATAGGAGGGCCAGGGAAACCCTCCAGGGCTTCCCCAGTCTTCCTAATGCCAAGGCATTAAAATGTCACTTCTGGTTTTGGGACCACAGGTTGTGTTATTTGGCCTCTAGGAAGCATTCTGAATCTCACAGAGAATCTAGTTGCCTTTGGAGGGTCCTAAACCATGGATTTTGTTATCTGTGGTTTTCAGTATCTGCGGGGTGGGGCTCCAAGAATGCATCCTTGCTAATTGGGTAAGAGGCACTTTTTCAAGTGGGTGCTCCTTTTTTTAGCAGGGGGAGAGTAACTGGCCCACCTCACCCCAGCACTGTCTGTTTTAGTGGCTGTCTGCTGGTATTCTTTTTGCATCTTTTTAGATTGTGAGCCCTTTTGGGACAGGGAGCCATTTAGTTATTTGATTTTTCTCTGTAAACCGCTTTGTGAACATTTAGTTGAAAAGCGGTATATAAATACTGTTATTATTATTATTATCCTTCAGATACTGAAGTACCACCTGTATGTTCACATGTGTCCTCACTCTCCCATCAATGAATTATGTTCAAATTTGGGTCCCTCCCTCCAAGGAAATTATAAGTGCAAGAAATATATTCCTTCAACCCCTTTTATCTTCACACACACACACACACACACACACAAAACTGTGATTAAGCTGTGAGAAGTGAGTGACCTGTGTGATCCGGCTATTTCTGAAGTGTTCAGTATTATTTCTTTTTTAATAGATTAATGTTCTTGAAAGTATAAATGTGTACAGTTGTGACCTATGGTTGCCACCTTTCCAGGATGGGCCTGAATGTCTCAAAGAATCAGCATTAATCTCCAGGAGATTATTGAAAGCAATCCTAGATTTCTTAATAGTTTGATATTATGTTATTTAAAAAAGGTTAAGGTATTGGGGAAAGACTTTTCCAGGAATAACTTCAGAGTTGGCTACCCTACTCTGCCCTGAGGTTCTGGGAGGACTGTCTTCCATACTGTGTATTGTCATCTCACATAGCCCCCCAATACGGAGACTGCAGAACTTCCCCTTGAGGCAAGGAGGAAGAGACCCCATGGTTAACAGGATCAAAAATATATATCCAATATTCATAGAATATGCAAGCACATTTGAGGAAAATTTTCAGAAACAATTTAGTTAGATACCTTACTAGGGAAGATTCAGGCATCCTCTTGGGATCAATCCAGCTGCAGGGGTGTGGTGAGAAGATCAGGCAGGATATCATTGTGGTTTTTTTTTTCTTGTGCTTCTAGAGGAGGAGGAGAATGTGCCCTTGTTTACATCTAACTCTTCTTGCTCTTCATATCCACCAGGGAGAATGCAAACACTGTCAAGGTCACCCTTTCCAAATTTTCTTGTATAGCTACAGGCTTTGAAGGAGACTGTAATGGCACCAGGCCATTTCCAAGGCTAATGTCCCTGAGTCCACCACACAGAACACAAGTTCTCTAGCACAGCCAGCCAAGTGGCTCATTTGTGATGCTAATTGCCCTTGATGCTTACGAAGAGGGGAATGGTGAGGGCTTACATTTTAGCATCCATTTTATTGGTGTCCTTTCTGAGTTGCAATTTCATTTGCTGGACAAGTCCTGGCATGATGCTCAGAACTCCCTCTTACAAAAGCAGCCAGATTGGGTGTTGGGAAGAGGCACACAATGAAAGTCAAAGCCTCAGGTGTTCTCCCTAGCATTCTCTTCAAACATGACCAGCATGCAGTTCACAGATGCAGATCAAGTAGCTCTTGTGTCTTAACTAGCCAGGAGCAGTGAAGTCCATATCTGTTCCCCTGCCCCTTTTTGCCAGCACATGGGCTGCTTTCCAAGCTGCTACAGGGGAGGTCAAGTAGTAGGACAGGAATAATTCCCTGACAATATCAGGATTGAGCCGTCACTGTTAGAAGGAAAGGCCATCTTGAACAGTTTCTTTTTCAGTTCCTGTTAACCTCCAAACCAAAAGAGACCCAAGAAACAAGTGCTTTAACTCTTGGCCTAATTGGTTAACATTTACCTTCCCTGATCAACTGATCCTGTCAATTAATCTACCAATTAAAGTTTGTTAATGTAGTTAAAAAACTAGGGTCTGTAGTTAAAAAAACTACTTTTTTAAGGGATGCCTCTGTCCACCATTTATTTGCATTGTCAAAAGCAGAATAAAAAAGAAGCCTGGGGTAATCCCACATTGACTTTACTGACCACGATCCTCCTGAGTGAAAACACAGAACTACATATTGTTTTCTTCAGATTGTGTGAACATGGAAAGTACATTTCTTAGATAGCCTTACAGATATAGCAGGTTTTGTGAATATTGCCCTGTTGATGTCATAGTAGGAAGAGAGAGGACCGAAAGGGCACCCTTAAAAAGGTCATCTCCTAACAGGTGTGTGTGTGTTGGTGTGGAGTACAAAGATGACAAGGAGGAGGTTGTCAAATGGTATGACTTAATGCCAGGCAAAAGCTGCTGAATCAACCCACAGCTGCTGCAGGTGGCAGGAGGGGAGGAGACTGCAGTTGTTGGTGGCACTTCTATCTCTTAATCAGGCCAACAGACTCTCCTGTGTTAATCTATACCATTCCCTCTGGCTCCCGAACAGTTGGCCCTCATGAACAGAAGGCCTGACAGCTGTACCATGCTATACATATGCATGGATCTATATTATAGCCCCAACCATATATCTATGGAGAATGCAGCTGCTGCCATTCTTCTGCTGCCAGTGTGAGACACGGAGGGTTACTTGACCTAGTTTGGAGGCACACACTTCTTTGTTAAAAGAGGAGTTTACCCTGAAAACTTTTCATTAGGGTTGAATTGTCTTGATTGAAGGTAAACTCTGATAGCTTCTGGAGCTCCATGGCATTGATGACGACTGCAGAAAAGGGCTCAAGTGCTGCACTGTGCCCAAGTAGGGGTGAAAATGAAAGCAGAAGGGCATTTTTGCCCAGAAATGCAACACTGCTGCTTAACTGTAAGAAAAGACCAATATTTGGAAGCATAAGCCAAGCAGGAAGCCAAACCGAATGAACTTCAAATGTTCCCCCCTAACTCCAATCTAGGCTATCACAGCTTATTGGCTTGAGACAGGCTATTCTGTCCATTCTGCTGATCACCTAAGCCTAGAACATGTGGAGTATGAGGGAGGTCCTCATACTAGAACATGTAGAGTACTCTCTTGTACTCCACATGTTCTAGGCTTAAATTATCAGCATTAGTGATCAAAACCAGTTCCAAGGCCTGTTCCCTAGGACAAACACAGGCACCCTCTCCCAATGATGACACCCTTTTGTAAGTTTACAACTGGCACCCATTCTATTTGACCAAGCAATTGAAGGCACTGAGGTATGATTAGCACTCAAGGTACATTCTGAGCTGAACTTGCATGTTTTCTGAGGTTAAACCCTACTGTACCCTGATCTGAAAAGGATTGTCCCTTATGTAAACATAGTCTTCTATTCCAGTAACACAATAGGCTTTGGAGTCCAAGATGCCCCCAGAAGACCAAATCCCTGAGTGGGCACTGTCTTCCACCACTGCCTCTGCTACACATTCACTTGCCTTCTCTCTCTCTCTCTCTGGGCCCAATCCATTGAGAGGGAGAGGTGATTGAAAGCTGCTGCTTTTCCTCTTCATCCTTGACACTGCTCACATGCTCAGAAAGAGTAAGGGAACATGCTGTAGGAGCAAGGTGGGGCAGCAGCAGAGATGGGAGTCCAGGAGTTGGCAGTGAAACCCTTCTGGGGCAAGGGTCTCAGTGGATACCTGACAATGGTAACCTCTGATAGTGATCCTGAAACATCACAGCTCTGTGCAGTTTCATGAACATACCTTATTTAAAGGCAATAAAACTGTCAGCACCATATGAAGTAACCTGCTCAGTTCTGAAACTGATCTGGCACCCCTATGTACATTATCATGTGAATCTGCAATTCACAAGGAAAGATAGGGAGTTAACATTTTCAGGCATGCTGGGGCTCAGCCCCCAGCATCTGTTTTCAATACCAGAGGGCTCAATCCTGGAATAGATTGAGAAAGTATAGATGAAAGGGGCCCCAAGCAGGTGCAGAGTGCATTTCTCTCACCACTGAGTAACTACAAAGAGTCCCCACACACCAAGGATTAAGGGGAAGGAATTTCAGATCAGACGGCGGTGTTTCAAAACAGACAAGACCTCTGGCATTTCATTTTCAGGATATTAAGCACTCATTATCTACAAACATCTCTCCTGCAGATTCTCACAAAGTCAAACAAGTACCCAAAGCTTCAAATTGCATTCTTGGGTTTGTGTGTATTTTGAGGTCTTGGAGGAAGTATCCCTAGATAGCAACTTGGCCCCCTTCAAGTGCATCCTCTCTCTTTCTCTATTTCTCTCTCACCCCTCCCTCTCTCTACATCTTCCAAACTACAAACTACTCTGTGTGTCTGTCACACACACACTTTTGCCCCACCTCACAACTGGAGTGGTGTTACCTTCCTCACATTCTGTTGAGTGCCTCATTCAGAAACACAGCTAAATTCCAAAATCAACCATCGTCAATCCGTCTACCCCAGATCTGGCCCAAAGTGAAATGGAACTTCAGAGGAGGAGGAGGCAGCAACTCTCTCAGCCAGTCCACCTGTCACTCCCCTTCCACCAATGAGGAAAGAAGACAATGGCGGTGATGGCGATAGTCCACTTCCCAATCAGAGATTGGGCGTCACCTTCACCATTTCTACCTCTTTCCAGCTTACCCGGTTTATCCCTTTCCTCCTCCTTGCCCTGCCAGTCTGTGTTGACTTAGCAGAGTGGGGCTGTTTGCTTCTCCCAGGTTCCTTGCTCCACTCCACTCTGCCACTCGTGCCATGGTATTTCAAACCATGGTGAAGAAGAGCAAGAGGGAAGAGGGCACATGGGGACTAGGTGAGGTATCCTGTGCCCCTCTGCCACATGAGACACCCTGCCTCACCTCCTCTCATTGTTGAGCTGGCCCTGATTATTTCCCACTGATGAAACATCAATGAACCACCCTGGACTATAAACCAGCAATCACCTAACAAAAGAACAGTTGGCCCACTGCTGTAACAATACATAATTTGATGCTGCGTGCGTGCAAACTTCAGCAGCACCATGAAAATGGTCCCATTGGAGAATATACAAAGCAAAAACCTTGGCTACTCAACTGTGAATGAAATCTGTGGTGGAGGCAGCCAAGAAGCTTTGCAAATGCCAAAGCAACCACCAGAGGGCCCCAGTCCGATACCATTAATTGGGGGGGGGGGGGAGTTTGGAAGAAAGATTGCATTATTTTCAAAATGGAGCCTAGTCAACAGTCCAACCAATAAGCTCCATACATGCAAATAAACTGAGAGATTAGGAAAATTGAATTATTCTGCTGCTGCCATAATTATCAGAATAAAAAGGTCTCATATGATTTGTCTGGATTACTAGAGCGTTTCCCCCTTTCTGTGTCTTATTGGGTATTATTTTCAGAACTCAATTTGAGTCAGATCATTTTATTTATTTATTTTTGCAGAGCCCTGGAACCACCAGTTTCCATTGTAAGGCTCTGTCCCTGAAGATGTAAAGAAGTATAAAGGTGACTTGCAGCACCTGCAGAGTGCCTTATCCTCTACTGGGGAACCACAGCCACCTGTGATGAAAGGGCAAGGCTTCCTGACCAGGGGAAAACACTTGATTTGAAAAAGTAAGCACAAATGACTACACAGTCATTATAATGCATTACAGTTCGTACACAGTGAGACTTAAGAACCACCTGGTGGTCTCAGAAGTCATTCTGTTCAGGTTTGCAGCTCACCCTGTTTGAAGAGCTAAGAGTGGGTGACATTATTACACAAATATAGAAGACAGGGGGCCTCTTGCTAGATAAACAGTTGCAGATAGCTCCATGCTACTCCAATCCCTTTGGCTGTCTAAAACCACGTGTACAGAGTGCATCACAAAACTAGTTCCCATGGCAGCTCCATCACTGCTTTGGAGGCTGGTTGAGCTGCCATGAGAAATTCTCACATGATTTCCTGCCCTGCCCCTACATTCTTTGAGCTTCCAAATGTCACCAGAGCAGTGTGGGAGTGAGCCAGTAGGGCATGGCAACCACGCCTCTCCGTAACATAAGAACAGGCCCAGAATTTCATCCTGACCTGGAGACTCACAATATGCATTAGACACAGGAATGCAAAGAGACAAAGGAGCAGGGAATATGGAGAGGGAGCCTGAAAAATAAACGTGAATATCCTCTCACAACCTTAAGCTTCAGTGAAAAACAGCATGCTTGATTATTTTGCAGGGAGTCTGGTTTCCCATAGAGGCCTCCTGGGCAGGGTGCCTTTTTGGGGTCAGTTTTTGTTTTTTACGGTTCATAGAGAACTGTAAAAACTGTCCAAACAAAGTTAAAGTAGAGTTTTACTGTAGGATATGGAACGCTCAAACATCTGCAGCAAAATCTGCAAGACACCCGGTTCTCGTGTTAACCATGTCTACACTCCCCTAGAAAAACAGGGCCACCAATCTACTCAGGAGACACAGGGCCCAATCCTATCCAACTTTCCAGTGCCAATGCAGCCATGCCAATGGGGTGTGCACTGCATCCTGCAGTGTGAGGGAAGTCACAGACGCCTCCTCAGAGTAAGGGAATGTTTGCTCTCTTATCTTGGGCCTGCATTGGTGCTGGCAAGTTGGATAGGATTGAGTGCAATCTTATAGATGCTTACTTGGGAGTAAGCCCCACTGAACTCTGTGGGTCAATATGCATAAGCTTCCAGGGCATGTGAAGGAAATGGTTGCTCAGGCAGACTGCAGTTGTCCTTGTGGAACCCGTTACCACAGGATGTTGCTGCTGGGGTCAAATACTTAGCAGGTTTTACAAAAGCAAGGCAGCAACCAAAACACATTGATGCCAGCATTCAATGTTTCCTCATTTTCCCCCTAACAGCTCACACATGCAGACTGGCAATATTTGGTGTGTTGCGTTTTTAAAAACACACATGCTTTTGCATTCTAGACTATGCAGCTTGGGTTAATAAGGGGGCAGGCGAAGATTATTCACATTCCAAGGGGCTGGGAAGGCCTCACCCTTCTCATGTGGCCTTAATGGAATTGCTGCTCTCATTTGTTTTAAATGGGGTAAACACATTTCCCCAGTTGTCAAACAAAAGCATGTGAGAAGAAACCCTTGTGGGGCAAACCAGGAGGGGGTGATTTAAAGCAGTTTTGAAGCTGCCAGAATAGCATTGCCTTTTTAACAAGCCCAGATCAAGGGGGGAGGGGGAGGAAGAAATCATGTACTGGCTGGAGTCTCATCTGACAAAACTTTCCTCTTTTATCTTTTCTGGACAGGATGGCTCCAATATTGCCACATCATCAGTATCTGCTGAACAAGTCACGTTGCACCCCTGGTATCTGTGTAACACGTTCCCTCCCCATTCCCCTGGGGAGCCAGAATGGGCCCCTCCTGCCATCTTAAGGGGCTGCATTCCTTAGTGAAAAGGCACCTGGGAATTCTCAGCCCAGGTTCTACATGTCCATACTCCTCAAGGCCGTGAGGCAAGCAACCTCTGTGCTTCAGTGCACATGGGGGCTGTTGAATATTTGATATTGCTGTGAGGGCTGCCTTGCACAAGATGCTAGACACACACGCCTATGTTATTAAAAAGGGAGAGATGGTGTTAAAGCAAGGAGAGGGCTGGGGTTAGTCAGGGCCCACCAGTCAGATCTGAGGAAAAATAAGCATAGCTTGAGGTGCAAGAGAAGGAAGAATGTGCCATTTCAGCTGCAGGCACCTGCTGTTTCTGGAAAGCCAATAAGAAGGAAGTTGTTTTTCAGGGGCGACACCTGCCCAACTTTGCTCTGTTAATGCATTCAGACTAAAATAGCACCAGAGATAGGATGAAAAGGGCTCAAGTTTGTTCCTTTAAAGCACTGTGTGTGTTCATCCACAGAGCCAGTCTTCTAGGAGATGCAGCAGATGCATCCCATCTGGTCCCCCCAAACACTTGATTCCTATTATGCTTAAGGACTGTCAGTTGCCATAACTTTTAAACAAAATAATCTTGCTGCAGAAAAACCAGACAGAATGTACCTCTGATCTTCTGGCAGGAATTGGTTCAGGAGGCATGAACTAATGCAAGCATACAGACTTAATGGAAGAGCTTGAGCCCTGGGTACCAGATGTTCCTGTAGGATCCGTTTTGGTTGCAATTAACATTGTTTTGTTGCAGTTAAAGTTAGTTTAATTTGTGTATTGAGTGTGCTGCAAAAATAGTAACTGGTTCTGTTGTGTTCCGTTTGTATTTTTTAATACTGATTGGATTCTGCATGGGCTGGGATTCTGATGTTCCATATCTGACAAGGGAAATTGAATGATATTTATTTATTTGCTATACAAATAAACAGAGATGGATAAAAAAGGTTGTATGGTCAATATTAGCATGACTCAAAGTTCCAGCTTTGTCCATCTGCCTCAGCCCAAACTCAGCCAACTTAAATCTCTCCCGCTGTCTTGTACCTAAAGTCCCTCCATCATCCTTATCTACTCGTACAAGAAAGATGCTTTGGAAATAACATAAAAGTAACTCTGAAAAAGCCCTTTAGTATCTAAACCAGTGTTTCTCAATCAGTGGTATTCGTACCACTGGTGGTACTTGAGGTGGTGTCTAGTGGTAAGCATGTACCCTCAGAACCCCACCACCATGGTACCTCCAGAACCCTACCACCTGGCAGCGAGACCAGCAATGCAACTTGACAAGCAGCAATAGGAGGCTTAGCTCGGTGGACAGAACTCCAGCATGCACTTTTTGCATGCTCAAAAAAGCCCTCCTGTCTGCCCTGAGCCTCTTGCTGAAGCACACTTGTTTGTATGCCTGGTCTCCCAATCTGCAAGTAACTGACAATGACATCACCACCAGATACTTCAAAGTTGGTACTTTGAATAGGTGGACCATGCAGTGTGGTTCAGTGGGGGACAAATGTTGAGAAATGCAGTTCTAAACCATTGACCCCCCCCCCAAATAAAGGCCCAATTCTATCCACAAGATATACTAGCATATGTCTAAATAAACCAGTGCAATGACAGCCCAGTTAGCATAGAAATCTGCTCACCCACAGATACCAGTGCAATGTCATAAAAATGCTGTGCCACCCTAACTTGAACATCATTTGGATGCTGGCGCAACTCTGTCAGTGGAGACGGCAAAAGACAGAGGAGACGGGGTATGACATGGGACGGACAAGGAGAAGTCTACATGGGATCCTAACTCCCCTTCAGACAGTGGAATACACCACCTGATGCCAGAAAAATGTGACTACACCAGTGACGAAGCTGGTGTAGGTAGGAGCAGGGAACAATGGGGAAGGGAAAGCAACAGTAAATTGCAACTCCTGTCACCCTCGCCCTGCCCACGCTCTCACAATGAAGCAGTGGCAGCACTCAAGTGGTGTAGGGGGGTGATGGACTGGGGGGGATGACACCACTACTGACCAAAATTGTAAAATCTTGGTATTTTTGAATAATACTATCATGTTATATACCGTGTATCATTTGATGAGTAATTTAATGCAGAATGCAATGAAACATATTTAAATATATTCTATCAAAGGTTATGGCCATATAACCTGAAAAGGAAAGCACAAATGCCTTAGGTAACAAAAAGCGGATTTTTAAAACAAAACTAACCAATGAGATTGATTGTTCTAAGAGCCCATGAGGTGTTATGACACAGCAGGGAACCAATAAGGTGTTAGTATGAGTCAGCTATTTCCATATATCAGAGCTAATTCAGTTGTGTGAGTGCCAGCAAACTAGCCCCTAGTTTTTTTGTTGGTTACTGATTTGTTGGGTAACCTGCACTGTTATATACCGTATTTTTCGCTCCATAAGACGCACTTTTCCCCCCAAAAAAATACTGCAAAAAAAAATAAAAAAATAAAAAACTCCGCCCCCGGCCCCGCCCCCTGCCTGCTCTGCTCGCCTTCCCAGGAAAGTGTGGGTGGGATGGCAGTCTTGCTGAGCAAGCCCTCCTGTCTACTCAGAAGTAAGTCTCAGAGTCACTGGGGCTCACTCCCAGGAAAGCGTGGGTGGGGTGGCAGTCTTGCTGAGCAAGCCCCTAGAGCAGGTGTGCTCATTACGTCGATTGAGAGCTACCAGTCGATCTCCAGGTGAAATGAGTCAATCACAGGCTTCTCTCCCGTCCAAGCATCCCTAGGAGTGAGCCCCTGGCAGGCTTGTGAGCCCAGGGAGGGAGCCTAGGGAGTGAGCCCAGGGAGCGAGCACCTGACGGTTCTGTGTGGTTCTGTGTGCAAGGGGTTTTGCACTGGTCTTGCTGTGATGTCTATACAGAGATCTTCCCTCCCCCACACCTTTCCCCTGCTTTTGCACTGGTATGTATGGAGAGCTGTGCCCCCCCCCTTCCATCTGTTGGTTCTGTGTGCAAGGGGTTTTGCACTGGTCTTGCTGTGATGTCTATACAGAGATCTTCCCTTCCCCACACCTTTCCCCTGTTTTTGCACTGTATAGAGATCTGCTCCCCCCCCCTTGTATTGGAATCCAGGTGATTCTTCACCAAGATCTGGTGAAGAGGTAGATGTGGTGTCAGCAGTGGCCCCTTTAAGGGTAAGGCCTGAGCATCCAGCAGAGTGTGCTGCACAGCTGCAGCCACTGGAAGGCAATAGGGCCCTCAGGGATATAAGGAGTACCAGAGGCAGAAAGGGTTTGTGGGTTTTGAAGGAGTGCAGGTTGGAGGTAGGAGAGGAGACTGACTGGGTTTATTGAATTTGGAATCTGACTGTGGATTGTGACTGGACTTGGATACCCTGATGGATTTGACTGACCTACCTGGAACCTGTCCTTGGACTGTAATTTGGCTTATTGGCTCTGGACTCTGATTTGGTAACTCTGATTGATGGGACTGATTTACTTGGCATCTGTGGACTGGAACTGGACTCACTTTTGCTTGCTGCACTGGTGAGTTGCACAAGGGGGACTGATCAGCCTTAAGCGGGCACAAGGCCCAGTGGTTTGGAATTTGGCAGAACATCATTGTAGCAGAAAGATAATGTGATCCCCTATTTGTGTGCACCTGCTTTTGTGAGCTTCATAAATTCTGACTCTAGCGATGATGAGTTCTTGGGGTTTCCAGAAAACTAGAGTACTCAAACCTTTAAGTCTCTCCATTTGTTAATGACAGTGATAATGGTTCTTAATGCCACTGTTGACTGCTGTTCACTTTACATGGTTCAAATGTTATTCTGTTATAGTTTATTAAATATTTTATTACACTATTTGGTTCAGAATATTTTTTTCCGTTTTCCTCCTCTAAAAACTAGGTGCATCTTATGGTCAGGTGCGTCTTATGGAGCAAAAAATATGGTATTTAAGGCTGCAATCCTATCCACACTTTCCTGAGAGTAAGCCCCATTGAACACAATAGGAATTACTACTGAGTAGACCTGGTTAGGATTGTACTCTAAGGTTATTGAGGGTTGCACCAACCCTAATGGTGTGACTGCATTTAGGTCGTGTGTATGATATTGCAATTTATTCTGTATTGTCTGGTATGGAAGGAGGTCCATCATGGGGCTGACACAATGAGCTCTCACATTGGGTGATGCAAGCCCTAGTGACACCTCTGCAGTAAAGCATAAGATACAGACCACATTTGGTAACCAATTACAGCACAAGCAACTTGTCAGCCAATTACATAATACCAACCCCAGTATAATCTCCTGCCAGAGTGACCTACAGCTTCAGATGATAAGACACATGGCATGAGGACATACCTCTCTAGTCTCTCAAAGGGGCACACTCAAAGGTATCTTGCCCCAGGAGAACTCCACACACAACCTCCCAACTAGAACTCTATTTCATCAGCCCAACAGAGGAAACAAGCACAATGCACCCCACACAGATAAGCAAAGGAGGGGAGGGAATCCCTTGCCACCACACATTGATTTTGCATTTCTGTCTCATGTCTCCACTGCCTATCTGACCCTTCAGGATTATCAAATGTATCTTTGCTGTCAGCTGTGCTGCCTAACCATCCCTTCCTTTGGCAATAGCTAAGAGCAGGGAGTGCCTGCTCCCTTTCAGTGCATGCCAGGTGCTCCAACCATTGACACTGCTGGTCAAACACTCATCTGAATTCTTTTAGTTTTTCAGAACTGCATCATTGCCACAGGGGGCTGAACACTGGCCCTCTGCTTCCAGTGCCTGCAGCATTCTCACTCCATGACTTCTTGGAGTTGCTAGCAAGCAGAAGTTGCTATTGCTACATTGTCCTTTTTTTTTCCTACTACAATTGTGCTTTTGACTATTGGAAGAGGATGCCAACGAATCACTCTAGTGCAAGGTTTCTCAACTAGTGGTACTCTTACCACCAGTGGTACTTGATGTGGTGTGTGGTGGTACGCTCCAGAACCACGTCACTTGGCAGCAAGACCAGTAATGCAATGTTAAAAACAGCAGGAGGATGTTCAGCTTGGTGGGTAGAGCTCCGGTGTGCTCTTTTTGCACGCTCAGAAAAGCCCTACTGTCCAACCTGACCCTCTTAACGGTATTTGTCATGTTGCATCTGGCCTCCCAATCAGGACATAACCAGCAATGACATCATTGCCAGTTGCTTCCACTGGTACTTCCAATAGGTGGACCGTGCGAAGAGGTACAGCAGGGGACAAACGTTGAGAAATGCTGCTCTAGTGTAAATTCCAGCATAACAGCAGCTATCTTAGCTAGACCCATAGGACTGTCCTGTCCGTCAGCTCTCTAGAGGTATTTATAACACTGTCCAGCAGAAAGGCCAGAAAACGATCGGAGGAGCACCAAAGCATCATTGCTAATGACTTTTAGTAGATATGCCACAGCTAGAACCATTACAAACTTAGCTTGAAAATAATGTGGTTTTGACCTGATCACAGCCTGGTAGTGATGGCAATTTGACATTCAAGAGAGTTATAGCTATAGAATATAATATAGGAATCTCTCTCTCTTCCTCCCCCTTGTGTGAGTGTTTGTGTGACAGGATAGGATCCTGAACTGTGTTTTTTCCTCATCTGCATTTGGATCTTCATTGCTCCATGTGTTTATTAGAGCTACATGAAACTTCAAAATTCAGAAGCAGGAAGCAGCTGAAGGGAGTAACTGTTCATATCTGATTTGTGGTCCACCAAGGAGCATTTGCTTGGCCACTGTGGCAAACAAGATCCTGCTTTACTAGATGGACCTTTGCTCTAATCATTACAGGGGTGTCCAAAGTTCTCAGCAGGAGGGCCACATCATCTCTCTGACACTGTGTTGGGGGCCCGGGGAAAAAAAGAATTAATTTACATTTAAAATTTGAATATGTAAATTTATTCAAATTTTAAATGTAAATTCTTTTTTAATTATGAATGATAAGTTTACATTATGAAAATGAGTTTAATTATGAAGTTTAATTATGAAAATAAGTTTACATAAATTAATATACTGGAGGTGGAACTTATATGAATGAATGAAGGTCTTGCAATAGCTCAAGGCCTAAAAAAGGCCTTGCACAAAGCAAAACTGGCCTTTTCTTTGCTGCCGCTGCTGCAACACAGATTGGAATAGCAAGCAGTGTAGGGAGCCCTCATCCCACAGCTAACACGAGAAGTCAAACAGTTGCCTTCATGCTGAGAGCAGTGGCGTCGGGCCAGTGCTGACTCCAGCAAGTTTCCGGAGGGCTAATTGGAGACTGGGGTGTCCCTGAGGGCCGCATTGGGAGTCCTCAAGGGCCGCAAGTGGCCCCAGGGCCGGGATTTGGGCACCCCTTCTCTAATCCAACAGGGCCCATATTGTGTTCAGCAACATTCTGCAGCAAGAACCAGCCTTCTCAATCTCAAGTGACCTAGAACCCTATAAAGATAGAACAGGGGTCCTTAAACACTCAACACTTAAGGGGGTCCTTAAACACTTAAACAGGCAACCTTAAACACTCAAAGAGCCATTTGGACCCGTTTTCCAGAGGAAAAAAAACCTCAGGAGCCACAAAACCCTTTTGACATCTAAAATGAAGATAACACTGCATATATAGTTTTTTTTTACCTTTAATAAAAAATAATAAAACTTTATTTTTATCCCGCCCTTCTCCTCAAAGGGACCCAAAGGGACCTTTATGCTCTTATAGGTCCCATTTTTATAATGTAACCCCCTCTTACAGTTTTTAGTTAGTTTTGTCATACATTCTTGTCCTGTGTTTTCAGACACCTGGTCCTCTTTGGTGTTTTGACTGATTCCAAGGCCATTCTCTGCCTGGAGAATTATGCCCACTTTAAGCAAATTAGCTGCCCTTCTTTCCCCCAACAAATGACCCTGGTTCTGCCCTGCAGTCCTGCGGGACCCCACCTACAGGGTAGCTCGCCTGTTCAACCTGCAGAGGTCCTCTCTCCTGCCAGCAGCCTCCCACCACTACAGCAGACCCTTGGTCCTCAGCAGGTATTGGGCACAGCAGCCACACACCAAACTCCAGTGTCTCCAGCAGTCCATTAGTCACAAAGTCAGTCAGAGTATCCAGGGCAGAGTCCAAAGCCAATAAGCCAAGTCACAGTCAGATTCCAAAGCCAATAAGCCAAGGTCAGATTCCAAAGTAAGTCAGTCAAATCAGTCAGAGTATCCGTGTCAAAGTCAATAAGGCAAGACAGTCAGTCTCCTCTCCTACCTGCACTCCTTCCACAACCCACACCCCCCTTCCTGCCTCAGGTGCGCCTTATATCCCTGATGGCCCTATTGCCTTCAAGTGGCTGCAGCTGTGCAGCACACTCTGCTGGATGCCCAGGCCTTACCCTTAAAGGTGCCACTGCTGACACCACATCTACCTCCTCACCAGATCTTCCAGGATTCCAATACATATGTCGGTTATGACATCTGCTTATCTTACATGGATACTAAAGAACTCCCCCCACCTTCCAGAGACACCCTGCTGGAAGGAAAAAAGGACACAGACTCCATAGGTGGGGAAGAGAAGAAGCCAGAGGTGGGGGGGAGCCACAGGCCAGCTTCTGCCCTGCCTACCTGTCCTCCCTCACTCAGGCTGCAACCCTCTCCACACTATCCTGGGAGTAAGCCCTATTGACTACAATCGGACTTCTGAGCAGACAAGTTGGTTGGAACTCTCAGGTTGCAGTCCTCTCCACACTTTCCTGGGAGGAAGCCTCACTGACTACTTGTGAGTAGACCTGCATAGGAGGGGGCTGAGGCTGCAGCCCTCTACACCTTCCTGGGAGGAAGCTCAACTGACTACAGCGGGGCTTACTTGTGAGTAGACCTGCACATAAGAACATAAGAACATAAGAACATAAGAACAGCCCCACTGGATCAGGCCATAGGCCCATCTAGTCCAGCTTCCTGTATCTCACAGCGGCCTACCAAATGCCCCAGGGAGCACACCAGATAACAAGAGACCTCATCCTGGTGCTCTCCCCTACATCTGGCATTCTGACTTAACCCATTCCTAAAATCAGGAGGAGGCTGAGGCTACAGCCCTCCACACCTTCCTGGGAGGAAGTCCCACTGACTACAGCTTACTTGTGAGTAGACCTGCACAGGAGAGGGCTGAGGCTACAGCCTTCCACACCTTCCTGGGAGTAGCCCAGGGACTACATAGGGGCTTGCTCTCGAACAGACCTGCGGAGGCTCCTACTCACCCGTCCTTGCGCTTAGCCTTGAGCAGGCTCCAAGGCTGCCATCCCAGGCACCCTTTCCTGGGAGTAAGCTTTATCCGCTGTAATTGGGCTTACAACTGAGTAGACACACATAGGAGCAGGCTCCAAGACTGCTGTCCCAGGCACCCTTTCCTGGGAGTAAGCTTCATCCACTGTAATGGGGCTTACTACTGAGTAGACACACAGGATGTCTCCTCTGCTGTGGAGGAAAAGCCTCTCCTTGCACTGAGTGGGGACCTGCTCAGGGAAAGGCAGGCTGCAAGGGCTCGCAATGGCTGAGGAGGAGGGTGTCCTGCTGGTGAGCTGGGGAAGGGAAAAACAGGGAGCTTAAGCCTGCAGAGCGGGCAAAATTGAAAAGGGAAACCAATGGGGGGCAGGTGGGGGTGAAGGGAGAGGAGGGCAGTGAGCTCAGGGGCAGAGGGAAGCAGCCTGCCCTCCCAACACAGGTGCCTCCTGTTACCCCCTTTGCCACTTTCACAGGGAGGAGCCGCAGCAGACAGCTGAAAGAGCCACATGCGGCTCTAGAGCCGCCCTGAGATAGAAGAAGAACTGAGAGTGAATGTGTTTGCACTCAGTTCCTGATGAATTTAGTATCATGTACTCATCCATCGGCCAGGTAGGTGGTGTCTGTTGAAAGAGCCTGCATCCCATCATTTCCCTGCTCTGTTTAGACTTTACAAGAGCACAGAAGGACAGGTATTGCGTCATGAAATTGCATTGCTGCAATGCATCATGAAAATGCATTGCTGCTACTTGGGTGATGCTTCTTCTTGGCATCTGCCAACTCTGTGCATGCATTAATTTGCTTCATATTTTAGGGTGGCATCAAAAACATGCACTTACATTTAAATTTTGATTTAACAGATTAATGGGGGGAAGGGATGTCTTCTCGTGCCAAAAGTCCATTAAACCTGATTGCATTTGTTACAATGCACGTGTGCATATACAAAATATATAGTACAGGTACTTGTTTTCAAACAAGCACACAATCTCTATTATTTCCAAAGTCTGTGGGTCAACTACAGCTTCTCGTCCGTCTATCCCCCCTGGTGTGCTTGCTCATACCACACATAGAAATATACATCCAGATGCATATTATACACATACAGAAAGAAATACACACTAAATAACATGCCACTGAAAAAATACAGATATGCCTGTTTTCTGGTGCCATGTTATCAGCACCCAGCAACACATAATGATGCATTCAAATGACCAAAACCCTGTGCAATATAGAGATTAATTGCCCAAAGAGGAAGCAGTTTATATCTGGGTGAGTGCATGTGTAAATTCACCCTCATCCCATGACCTCTGTTCGAATGCAGCATGAAAAATCCCAATCCCTACCATTGAGGAAAGAGGGGAAAAAAGAACTTGCATTTTCTTCCGTTTTTAATGTTCAAAAGAAGGGGAAAGGCAATGCACTTCTTTTTAATGTGGTGTTGTTGCTTCATAATATATAGAGAGCTGCTGACATGATTAGCTACTTTTGCTCTAGGCATTCATCCACTCACAACTGCTTGCTACCAACTGCCAGTGCCTTTCATGGAGATTCCATCTGACTCTTACACACACATATATGCGTGATTGGCCAAAGGGGGGGGAGGGATTACTTGGATGGTGGATTTTGCTCAGCCACAGACAGACAAAGAGGTACTTTTTGGTTGGCTTTGTTTGAATCTGGCCTTCATCTCTGTTTCTAAGGCAACCAGGAAGTTCACCTCCTGGCCCGGATGTAGCAAAGGATGCAGCCGGGGAGAGGGAATGGCAGAGAGACTGTTCAGCTTCCAGCTGAAGGTTTTGTAGCTGGAGGTTAGATTGTCATAAGCATCTAAAGAGGAGGATTTGGCTACAGTTTTGGAACCAAACTCCCCTGGTCAAATTCCTTGCAGAACTTCAGCCCAAAGGCCTGCAGCTTCTTTTCGCTTTTGCCTTTTCTCCAAAAATGGACTTATCTGAACTCGACTCTTGTGTGTGTGTCATAACATGGAACAAACAGGCTTTTGTTATCCAGAGATCCACTGGCTTTTGTCAGTTCTCTCAAAAGGAGAGGCTGCCTCTTTAACAAGCATCTTCACCCAGACCTTAGGAAGGAAGTTCCCCACATGTTCATGGCAGAGCGAGCCAGGCGTCACTGTGCCAAACTAGAGCCACATGCGCATCAGTGAGGAAAGGAGGCAGGATGTGATGTGAAAGAAGCAGGAAAGTCGGACTCGCTGGCTGAATAATAACACAGGACACTGGTACACAAAACTTCAGAATTGGTCACACTCTCCATAAAAAGAATCCCAGTTCTGCACCATGGGAATCCCAGCATTTATATTCAGAATAAATTACCCAAGGCAACACAAATGTGCCTCATTTGCATAACAATCTGGTAATCAATTTTGTTTGCTCCATTCTAGGATTTTGCTTTTCTGTGTTTAATTCTAAATAAATACTTTGAAACGGATCAGGGTTGCAGATCAAGAAAGTGGAGGAGGCATGTACTCAGTAACTAAGAGAGGGTCAATAATCAAGAGTAGGGGGACAAAGACTAGGAACCAGGGGGAGGAGAAACAAACTATATGAGTTATAATGAACATATTGCCTCCTGACAATTAGGATCTCTGTGCAATGTGGCTTTTAATTTCTGAGTTCATTGGACTCTGCCAAACTGTCAGATTTTCTCATCATTTAATAATAAGCATAACATTTTTCAAATTGCTTCTGTTCAGACAGTCCAAGGGTGTCAAACTCATTTTCTACAGTGGGCCAACGTTAGCATTCATGAAACCTGCTGAGGGTTAGAAGTGACATCATTAAGCAGGAAGTGACGCCATTAAGCAGGTGATGACCAGAAATAAGCACTTTGTTCTCACCTAGGAAGTCATTAGCTGCAAATGACAGAAGATAAAATAGGCAAATCTTGATCATATTTTTAAGATGGGAGAGCCCAATTATCACATACGTTGCCCTTTCAGCAACACTGCTTCTGCCAAGCAGTGTTCCCTCTAATGCAGTGGTTCTCACATGTTTAGCACCGGGACCCACTTTTTAGAATGAGAGTCTGTCAGGACCCACCAGAATTGATAGCATGACTGGAAGTGACATCATTGAGCAGGAAAATTTTTAACTATCCTGGGCTGCAATTCTGCCCACTGGCTGCATCAGTGCTGGAAAGCTGGATAATATTGGGCTGATACTCCTATTAAAAATGTCTATAGGATTACAGCCTTAGGCCCAAATCCTAACCCACTTTCCAACACTGGCATAGCTGTGCCAAGGGGACATGTGCTGCATCCTGCAGTTGGGGGGCACTCACTGAGCCCTCCCCAAAGTAACTGAATGTTTGTTCCCTTACCTCAGAGCTGCATTGCCCTTATCTCAGTGCTAGAAAGTGGGTTAGGATTGCGTCCCTAGATGCTAAACCAGGGTCTGTTATCAGAATTCTATCTGGGGATGCCAAGGATGGAAGCGGAGAGTGGGACCTTATCCTTATTAAACTTCCTTAAGATGTTGTGTCATTCTGGGTGGCACTAACAAAGATATTACTTCATTGTAACTTTTTGAGTTACAAAAAGTTTTCTGCTTTCTCTCTTTCTGCTTCTCAGTCCAAACCATTTCATAAACCTACACGTTCTCCCCACCCCTTTTTTCCCAAGCCAAAAAGCCCCTGATAATTTTGGTGGCCCCAGCAGGGCTGGCCTACCCATGAGGCTAACTGAAGGGGTTTCCTTAGGCTCCAGATTAGTGGGGTGGTGGTGCTCATCTCTGTATGAAGAACCTTTTAGGATTCAAACAATAGATTGGGTAGCTTTGTCATACAAATTGCCTGTTGCACTACTATACAGTCACGATACATTCTTTCTCATGGCAACAGAGCCAGACACATGGAGAAGAATAAATGACAGATGAAATGCAAATACAGTGACCTATACTGGATGGGGAAGCATTGCTAGTGACTACATTGCCTCCCCCAAACAGGTACGCTCCTAAACATAGACATCAGGGTTCCTGTCAATGGGAGAATGAGGAGATAAACTTAGCAGGGCTGAGCCGTCCACAAGGCCAACTAAAGTGGTCACCTCAGGCACCAGATTGGTGGTGGTGGTGGGGTCCTCATCTCTGTCCATCTCCTTGCTTTGCATGAAATGGAGAGAGAGGAAGAACAACAAGGTTTATTGGGCCAGGATGCTAGTACTGTAGTTCCTGCTATCATTGCATGTTGATCACTGTCTTCTATGCAAAGCCAACATAGGGGCATCATTGCAAGTGATTAGTGGTTGTGATGACTGGGACTGCATGGGACTGTGAAAGTAGCAATTGCTCTTACTATCTGGCCTTTTTGCTCCTGCTACGACAGTGCTTTTGGCTTTGCTTATAAGAAGATCCCCAGGAGTTCCATGGGTGTAAGCTTTGGTGTCGGCATCCCTCCATAATGTACAGGGTTATCCTGCCTGTGGACTTAAGGCAGTGGTTCTCATACTCTCTGGGAGAGAGAGCCACTAAGTTCTTGCGTGGGAGGGAGGGGGGAGGCAGCAGCGCAATTCCCAGGATCGTGCCGCTCAGGGGGGCTGCAGGAGCTTGGGTACGCGGAGCGCATCTACTTTCACTGCTGCGGGGAACCCTGCTGCAGGTCGTGCCGGGCTCCCCGCACCCCCAGGGAGGCTGCAATGGCCCCTGCAGCCCCCCTGAGTGGCGTGATCCTGGGGATTGCACCGCTGCCTCCTCCCTGCCTCCAGGTTGCCCCCGCCCCTTAAGGGGGCAGGGGGCAGGGCCTGCAGGCTGGGGCGCCACGACGCCCCAGTTTGAAAAGCCCTGACTTAAGGTATTATTCACTGAATGTCTCCACCACCTGTTCCTTTCAATATGTGAAAGATAATAATGTTGGTTTGTCTTGTATAGGATGAGTAAAGATTACAAAGGTAATGCAGGGGAAATTCCTATTCATATGGTATATACTGGTATTAATAATTTGTATGAAGAAACTTTTAGGATTCAAACAATAGATTTAGCAGCTTTGTGCTATGAATTGCATTAGTTACTTATTAGTTATGGTAGCTAAATTATTAGCTTATTATTAGCTTAAATTATTATGGTAGGTAAACATTCGTACTCCTGGGAACCTGCTTACTAGACCATCTCTGAACTTACTAAGAAGAATTTGGTTGCAATTCTTTGCACATATAGTAGGGAGAAAGTCCACTTGAAATCAGTGGAACTTACTCCCCAGTAAACATATATGTGAAGGTGCTGTCTGACAAATTTAAGCCATCTCTATAATGCCTATGGCCTGAAATACCCAAAGACATTATTCTCCCCCTTCCTGACCAACCAAGACATGGAAATCCTGCAATGAATTGCAGACTCAGTGTAATATATCACAAGATAACACCATTAGAAAGTGTGATTTAGAAAAAGCAAATGAGCCCTATATAAAGAATGTTCATTACCAGAAAATAGATGGGGACTAATTAATATTCTTGCACATTTTCTAAGAACTGATGAGGTATTTTGCAAACCTCCAAGTCAGTGTTCCATATTTATAAGCCTGCATACATGCAAGCTGATGACATCTCTAAATATATTTCCTGTTGTAATTAAAGCCTTGTGCTTAATTTCTAATAGGCTATGAACATCTCTTGCCAATATACATATATTGAGAGCTTGAATAAGAGATAAGCCAGTATAGCCTGCTGGGGATCTAGGATTTTTTGTTTTGTTTTTGCAGATCTCACATCTTAGAAGGACCAACATTGTTGCCCAGGCTGCAGCTATGAAGAAATGAAATGTGTGTACAATTAGGAGGAAGAGATGGAGAGAGAGAAAAACAGAAATAATCCAACGCAGTAAGGGTTACACCAGCGTACAAGCACTGGCAGGTGTTGTATGTCCAGTCTCTAACACTGAATCTCTGAATTCAGTATTCAGGCCAACGTGGGAGGTTCCTTACCCTGGCCTGGAATGAGAATTATGTAGGCAGTGGCAAAGCACTGGCTGATGGTGCTGTTTTGGCAGTATCGTCCACTCTTTTCAAGACAGAGACAAAATCCGAAGTGCATGAATTCTCTGCTTCCTCCCTGGGAAGAACTGAGGCTCCTGTCAGTGTCATGTCTGTCAAAACAAACATAGAGTAGACCATCTACTGGAAATGTACATGCAGACACTTCCCAGCAGCCCACTGGGATATGTTCAGATTGATGTACTGGAAGCAAAGGGGGTAAAGCATACAGTAGGTGACTGAGATGGACTTATGGACTGAGATGTATGCATAGAGACTGAAGATATAGTAGGGGATGGAAAGTAGCCTTTATAGATTTGTTTCCCTAACATCAAGCAAAAATTATCAATTTAAAAAAATTCAATACAGTAATTAAGGCAATATTCCACATTCACCTGGATTGAAAGATGAGTAGGAATGGGATTTTAACAATAGACCTTGAATAATGCTGGGAGGGGGAAACTTCCTGATACCTGGGAATCTCTCTTCTTTGGAATATTATAGTGAACAGAGTTTGGGAAGATCAATGCTAAGGAGAGCTGAAGAGAAGCATGCTGGACCCAGCTTTGCAGGTTTAATTGAGAGAGGGATCACAGACGGAAAATTCAGAGCAATAACCAGAGTCTCTGAATCCCCTCACATCCCTCCCCCCTCCAACCCCAACTACAGTGTTATTCTCTGCCCAGACCAGCTGTTCTTCATCAGGCTTTCCTGAACAGTGTCACCTGCTCCAAGTACCTCACTTCCACCAGGCCTTATGTCCTTCATCAGATACCCATTTTTCTTTAGTCAGCTGTTCATTTTTCTTCCTGCATTCTGACACATTTTCAATGAGTTCCTAATCCATCTCTTGCCATTTACAACTTGAGCTGGATATTGATGCTCTATTTCAAGCCTCCTCCTCCTCTCCCCATCTCAGCCCTCACCCTTCACGAAGAAGTACTCCATCAATAAAACATGAAATGTCAACCTTCCATCATAGCCTCCAATTCCTCCTCCCCCTCATCTGCCCACATGCTGAGAGATCATTGCATTTGTGGAGCACATGGCCAAAGAACTATTGTGAATACAGTAGTTGGTAAAAATTACAGATAGCCATACTGGTCCTTGCAAAGAAGAAAAAACATCCAAGGTAGCTGACCCTCTTATGTTATATAGTTGGTCCTAATAAAGGTATTACTCTAGTCTGGTTTGGGATCAGCTGGAGCAGCAAAATTAATTGCCAGCTATTTTAATGAGATCCTCTCCACTGGACAGGCAGAGTTCAGTGTACATTATCCAAGAGAAATAGTGCTTCCTTAGTGGTGCTTGAATTAGCAAAGAGCCAGACCCCTTTACCTTTTATGATGGTTCACTTATGGAGTAATTCTATTCATCAAGTAGGCTGGTGCAGCAACCACTGCACTAGTGTAGGTTGTAGCAAATGTGCTGGAAAGCAGGTTGTGACATCCAGTGAGTAAGGCGTGCTGGCAAAAAGGCCTGCACATTTCTGCTGCCACTGAAGCCACAAGGAGTGCCCAACAGAGCAGGTAAGCCCCCTCAGGGCAGTGCAGGGGTGGGGGCCAGAATGGGGGAGGGGAAAGGTGTAACAAAGCAGGGGGACATTGACTTGGGGAGCAGTTCAGGCCTGGGAGGGGAGTAGGATTGGCGGTGCCAGTGTACTCCGAATCCTGATTCTCCTCTTGGGCCTGAAAGCCTGACTATATTGCTGCTGCAGATCTGAGTAGCTCTGTTGTGTGGGCTGGGTCTTTACTTGGGGTAAGGTGACAAATGTCCCCTTTCCCCAAGGAGACCTCCAGTCTGCTCCTAGCCAGTGCAGGATAAGTGTAGGCCACACAGCCCTGCTGTGCTGACGCTGGTTAGGATTGAGCGGTTATTGTTTATACAAGGTCTCAGGGCAGGGTGGTGTGATGTCCATGGTGGGCGGAGACCCCACCCCTTGGTGTGGGGCCAAGTGCCGGGGGCTTACCCTGTCAATGAGAGTTGGTCGTCGGCGGAAAGAAGGACGGGAGGCAGAGACAGCTGTTTTACACAGACGGTTTACTCGCGTCAAACTCTTGACATTCATGGGGCCTGTTACGTCACAGGCCCCATTGCCTTACACAGACTCATGGCGTCAGCGCACGATAGGCTCTTTGCCCGCTCCTTCCCGATCCCTTGAGGTTTCAGGCAGAGCTCTCCGGCTGGTGCCTGTCGGCCAGGGGTATGGGTTCCCGAGGGCTGCAGTGCTGTTGTCTGGGGTCAGCTTAGCTGTCCTTAGGAGGACCCCCTGTACCTGTGTTCAGTAAGATGTAAGCCATAATCCTACCTAGGTTGACCAGGCCTGCTATAAAAGCCAGGAGCTTGGACTACTGCCCTAGTCTGCTCCAGAGAGTCAGTTTCTGACCTTACTCTCTGGAGCAGACTAGGGCAGTAGTCCAAGCTCCTGGCTTTTATAGCAGGCCTGGTCAACCTAGTGGATCCATCTGCAATAGGAGGACCAGACTGAACAGTGAAGAGAGAGAGAATGAATGTGAAGCATGAATGTGAGCAAGTGCTTACATCCACTCTCCTGATTAGTCTCCAACAGAGGCAATCTATGAGGAGTTTGGGGAGAAAAGAAAGCTTAAAAGGTTGTCTAGAGGAGCTGGAGGGGTCTGTTCAAACCTGATATAGGGCAATTGCACATGAAGCAAACACACTAATATGCAAAATAATTGCATTTCCTGTGGCTACTGTGGAAAATATTAATTGGAAAATATGATCTGCCAGCAGCATAAGTGCTTCTTATGTGGAGAATACTTATTTGGATCCTAATAACCACCAACTGTGTACATCTTACGTAAAAAGAGAATCAGATTCAAAGGGTGAAGATAGCATACTCAGAACAGCTGAGTAGTCTGTTCGCATTCAGCATTGCTCAATGCAATGCCCATGAACTTGGATCCATGCCCTTCGCCCCCTGGAGCAGTGATCCCCCCCTTCACTAAATAAAATTTGTGAAGTTTCTTCAAACAAACTTTTTTACTGGGTGAGTTGGATTATCACAAGACGTGGCAAATGTTGCCATCTTTGCCTCCTCCTATTTTGCCCTTCCTCACCTGCCTCTGCTGGAGCCCCAGGCCATATCGCTTTCTTTCACAGTTGTGTGGTGGCAGTGGGGATGATGGCACCTGGCAGCTGAATGATTGGGGGGGGGGTGGCCTGCAGAGCTAGAAGCACCTGTGACAAAAGGCGCCATCTGTGCAGTGGACAGAGCCACACAGCTTAAACACAGAAGAAAGGAAAGGATAATGCAAACTTTTCTAGGAAAAAAAAGAATACTGTTTGCATGCATTAGTTCATCTACATGCAAATTTTAAATAGACTCACCCTGAAGCTGCAAAAGGAACAAAATTCTTACAAAATTTGCAGTTTGCAGAATGACTTCCCACTCCACCCCCCATTTCAATTGGGGGCTAGGGCAAGCCATTTTCAACCACTGTGCCATGGCACACTGGTATGCCACAAATAGCCCCAGGTGTGCTGCAGGAATTTGAGAGAGGGTCATTTATCAATAGGACCATTGGGGGATGTGAGCCCCCATTGATAGCACAGTGTGCCTTGTCAATTTTCAAAAAGCTGATGGTGTGCCTTGACCATTTCAGTGCCTTGCCAGTGTGCCGCGAGATGAAAAAGGTTGAAAATCACTGGGCTAGGGTCAGGCGGCATTCCTGGCTTGCTCATCAGATGGAAGGTGCATCTCTGCCCTGGATTTGGAGACCAGCAGGGATGGGAACTCAAAGTCTGAGTCATGAATATCAGTGTTTTTTGCTGACTTCTGTACACTCGAGTCACGCATGTGGAAGACTCGGCAAAACATTCAAGTCAAGGGCCACTGACTTGGCACTCAGTTCCCACATATGCAAGCTTAAGTCTGTCTGTGCCTGGGTGCGCTTGCTTACTGTGTTTACGGTGTGAGACACCTTGTGGGGCCATTATTCAGACTGGGTGAGCAGCAGGGAAGTTCCAACCAGGAGGATGGGAAGGTTCAATGTTTTCCTTTTGCATTGGGCAAGAGTGCAGGAGGTGGGAGCAGGCTCTTGTCCATCTCTAAAGGAACGGATGGTCATTAGACAAGGATGGGTGGTCCGATTTGTTTCTTTGGATGAGGGAGAGCAGGAGGAGGAACCTAAGGTGGTTCTTGCCTTGGAACCGGCTGGAGAAGCCCAGGGAGGGGGGAGTGAACTCTCTTGCGTGTCTCTAATAGGAAGGAACCAATGATCATAGGACAAAGGATGGGTGGTTTGATTTGTTTCTTTGCATGAGGGAGGGCAGGAGAAGGAGCCCAAGGGGGTTCTTGCCTTGGAATTGGCTGGAAAAGCCCAGGGAAAATGGAGGCGGGAAAGCGGGGGGGGGGGGGAGGTTCTAGAGATCACGCTTTCCAATCACATGGCTGCTGTGACCTCCATTGTTACTTGGAGAGAGAGGAAGTCGCATTGAATGATCAGCTGCAGTGGGACTACTTCTGAGTAGACCTGCAAAGGATTGGGTTGTCCTGGTAAGCCTTGCAGCTGCTGCGCATGACTCTCCCCTCTTGCCACTTCTGTCCCTACTCTCTTGCAGTCCATCCCACCCCCTTCCGTCCTGTTTACAGATGTGATATGACAGCAGGGGAGAGTCTAAAGAAAACTTCGACACACACACACACACACACACACACACCCTGGCAGCAACCCTGTTTTATTTTTTTCCTATGCCTGACATGTGTATCAAAAAGTCTTGTGATTTGAGTCTTTTCAAGTTGTGAAAATGCTCTGGGTGACTCAAAAAGTGCCCCTGTTATGACTTGTTTTCAACTCATAAGAACATAAGAACAGCCCCACTGGATCAGGCCATAGGCCCATCTAGTCCAGCTTCCTGTATCTCACAGTGGCCCACCAAATGCCCCAAAAATAAAAGCCTACAGCACCCGGTATTCCCAGGCGGTCTCCCATCTAAGTACTAACCAGGCCTGACCCTGCTTAGCTTCCGAGATCAGACAAGATCGGGCGCATTCAGAGTAGTATGGCTGTAGACATACTTGATTGTCAAGTCAAAGCAGAGACTCGTGACTTGATTCAAGTTAAGCCGTGCTGGGTTTGCCCATCGCTGAAGACCAGTTGCCCTGACTGTTGCAGCAGCCTCTGTTTAGCCAGTTTGGGAGCCAGAAAGGGAAAGAAGATGGTAATGAAAGGAATACAAATCCCAGAAGGAAGGGTTCTGAGGAGAACAGATGTGTGGGCATACTCAACTGTACGGGGATGGCCCTGCCAGGTCAGGCTTTATCTCTGCTTCATTTAGGTGCACATGAGTGGGTAGGAGTGTTCCCTCCATTTCTCTGGGAGGTACTCAGGAGCTTTGTGGCAGAAGTAGTGCATCTTTCCAGCTGCACTCTTGTCCCCCATAGGAAAAGACCAGGCCTCAGATCCTGACCCAGCCTAGTCTGAAGGGAGGTGCCTTTTCTTAGAGGTTATCATCTTCTTGGTATTGGATTTCTGCTGCTTGTCTATAGTGAGTGACCCCCTCTGGAAGCCCAACTTTCCCCCATTGCTCTCTCTATGCATACATTTATTTTCAGAGGGCAGCTAGGTCCTTCAACTTCAGCTTCCTTCACCCCTGTGCATCATCCAGTCCCTTCATCCCCTTTCTCCCAAGCATAAATACTAATGGGCTGAACCACTACTCTCCCACATGATTAGAAAGACATACAAGGAAAGTGGGGGAAACAACTGGAGAGGTCAGGAATGTGCCATGAGTACATCTTTTAACATATAGGGCTGGTCAAACAATAAGAGTATTGTCCAAACAAGCACCCAAAAGAAGGAATATGATACCACTCCCAATAGCCCTAAGCGTGCTCACAATTCCGGTTGCACTCTGGGCCTAGGCCATCTTCCCGGATGCAAGCACTGGCTTGGCAGGCCTGGCATATGCACACTGGACTGCCAGCTCCCAGCACTGCTGGAGAGGCTACTGGACTGCATTCTCAAAGATGCACACTTTTCCACCCACATCAAAACAGGCAAGCCGTAGCCAGGAATGATGAGGAAGCCTGAGAAAGGAGATCCTTATTCAGTAGCATAGTTGGATGTTCCAGCATTCTCCATGAAGACTGCTTATCTTCATGACTTGGTCTCTATTTTAGACTAGGGATGTAGCATCTGTGTAGATAGGGAAGATCCAGGCTTAGCAAGATTAGGAGAAAATGGGGCAAGGAGAATGGAAGAAATGAAGGTAGTAAGTGAAGGCGGGCGACAGTCTTGGGACATGAGAGGATAAGGAGGAGCTGAAGTGGATTGTGTGTTTTTATTCTACCCTTCCTCCACGGAGCTCAAGCATGCGTACTGCGGGTTTTTTTTCCCTTCCACCGCTCATCTTGTCCTCACAACAACCCTGTGAAGTCACTTCTGCTGACAGATAACATTTGACCCAAGGTCACTCAGTAAGCTTCATGGCTAAGCAGGGATTTGAACCTGGATCCTGGTCTGGCACTGTAACCACTACGTGACATATGAAAACAGAGCAGGTAAGAGGTGTCAAGGGCTATTACAACCTAGTGATACCCTGGTTGCGTTTCTTAATGGAACAATTTCAAATACAAGGCTGACTAGATTCTATTAGAATAGATCAATACTTTTCTTCTGCTGTACTCATAGCCATAACAACCACTGTACACTACAGTATTCAGTAATATTCAGAGTTTAAAACCTCCATTAAGTGAATAACTAGTAAAGAATAACTAGTAAAAGAAATGGAGGTTTCTGCAAAATTAACAGCAGACAACCACGTAACAACCATAATAAACATGGAAATGTGAAAACAGGTTAATTAATTTGGTTAATCTATGCATACCTTTTGGAAAGGAGGTTTAAAAAAAACCTGGGCTTTAAAATCAAAATAATTTTTCCCCCTACAATGGCAAGGCTCTGTGTGCAAGAATAAAAACAACACAAATTCTGCCCACAGGTGAACAGTCTGAAATAAGCAGAACAAAAGATGGAGAGGAGAAGAGGAGGCTGATCATCAGTTAAAGAAAGCCAGAGCACAGAGGAAGGGATTTAAACAGGTATTTAAAGGGAGCAGCCGTAGGAGCTGGGTGGATGCTGGGTGATAAAGCATTCCAGTTACAGAGAGCAATGAGAGGGAAAAGGGTGTGATCAAGATACTAAGATAGGCTCCTAAGCTGAAAAAGAATGAGAAGTGTATTTATGATCAGTAAATCTCTTGTTACATTATTGAAAGGCTTATGGGAATAGCTATGTGAACCTCTTACAACCTCAAGATCCAGTCCTGTGAAAAGACAACCAGTGGGCCGCCTGCTTAGGAGAGGAATTTCTCAATTACGCATTTCCCTGTTTTGTTGACATTTAATTTCCTCTCCTTGGGACTTAACTCTGCATTCAATGGAGTTTTTTCACTAATGTATAATCTAAAAAGGATGCACAAAAAAATTGTTTCAGATATCACTTCATGGCTTTGGATGGGGCCTGCTTCATTTTGTTGGCTCATTTTGATGTCTCATTTTGACAACAGGGTTCACTTGGTGCCTGATTTGGATATTTGCTTCATTTTAATTTTGATTCATTTTCAAATCATTTTCCGTTTATTTCAGTGTACAATATTCAATGTACTGCAGCTCTTTTTAATTACTTTTCAGAACTGGATTACATTTACAGGGATGGGAACTCTTCATAGGGGGTCAAAGCCAGCTAAAGTTCATCCAAATAGATGCTGGGATGTTCATTCTAAATCTAGAGCAATTGAAGTTTTATCATTTTAAAAGGGTTCTGCTGGTCCTTTCATATGATTTTGTGGCCAGTTTATATGAAGCTCACAGATCATAAATGTATATAGTAAATGAACTGCATTGAGAAGATAGGACCACTTTCAGGATGGCTTCATGCATGCATGTTCCTCGTTTCTTGACATCAGGTGCAACTTGTGTGTCTGAATAAGCCATCATCACTGGAAAGGCTACTTTAATATGCCTTCCAAACATAATGTTTTTCAATGGTATCTGCTCTTACATTCAGCTGCCAGTCATCCAGTGTAATCAAGTATATAAAAATCAAACAATGTACTTGTGAATTTTGAACCAATCATCAGACATTACAAATCCAGTTCATATTGGGCCCCCTCTCCAGTAAGCCTAGTAATGATGTTTCAGCACATTGTTTCATCGGTTGAATCTCAGCAACCAGCCTTTGAGAGATGGAAGGAGAAAAGGAACATTTAGATTTATGCCACCTTTCCCTTCCACACAGGTGAGATTGACAACTAGGAAAAATGCTACATTGAAAGCAGGCATTTGGATCACACACTTTGAGCTTGTTTGGAGGTTCTAGCAGGGGAGCGCAGCTATCGTATACCCTTGACCGAAGAACGGTACACTCCTTCTATCTGGGAGGCCATCCTCTTCCACCGAGCGCGCAGCTTCGGGAGGGACGCACATGGAGCGGTGAGGGAGGAAGGGGACACCCGCCTAGCCAGCCAGATCAGCCGAATCAACCCTGGCGATCAATGGGGTGACAGATGTCGCAGCCAGATCGCCCTCACAGCCAGGATCACACACCATTAATGAATAACAACATTTGCTGCTCAAATGCAGAGTTGTGTGGAAAGGTCCTGGAAGCAAACATAAGAACATAAGAACATAAGAACATAAGAACAGCCCCACTGGATCAGGCCATAGGCCCATCTAGTCCAGCTTCCTGTATCTCACAGCGGCCCAACAAATGCCCCAGGGAGCACACCAGATAACAAGAGACCTCATCCTGGTGCCCTCCCCTACATCTGGCATTCTGACTTAACCCATTTCTAAAATCAGGAGGTTGCGCATACACATCATGGCTTGTACCCCATAATGGATTTTTCCTCCAGAAACTTGTCCAATCCCCTTTTAAAGGCGTCTAGGCTAGACGCCAGCACCACATCCTGTGGCAAGGAGTTCCACAGACCGACCACGCGCTGAGTAAAGAAATATTTTCTTTTGTCTGTCCTAACCCGCCCAACACTCAATTTTAGTGGATGTCCCCTGGTTCTGGTATTATGTGAGAGTGTAAAGAGCATCTCCCTATCCACTCTGTCCATCCCCTGCATAATTTTGTATGTCTCAATCATGTCTCCCCTCAAGCGTCTCTTTTCTAGGCTGAAGAGGCCCAAACGCCGTAGCCTTTCCTCATAAGGAAGGTGCCCCAGCCCCGTAATCATCTTAGTCGCTCTCTTTTGCACCTTTTCCATTTCCACTATGTCTTTTTTGAGATGCGGCGACCAGAACTGGACACAATACTCCAGGTGTGGCCTTACCATCGATTTGTACAACGGCATTATAATACTAATCGTTTTGTTCTCAATACCCTTCCTAATGATCCCAAGCATAGAATTGGCCTTCTTCACTGCCGCCGCACATTGGGTCGACACTTCCATCGACCTGTCCACCACCACCCCAAGATCTCTCTCCTGATCTGTCACAGACAGCTCAGAACCCATCAGCCTATATCTAAAGTTTTGATTTTTTGCCCCAATGTGCATGACTTTACACTTACTGACATTGAAGCGCATCTGCCATTTTGCTGCCCATTCTGCCAGTCTGGAGAGATCCTTCTGGAGCTCCTCACAATCACTTCTGGTCTTTACCACTCGGAAAAGTTTGGTGTCGTCTGCAAACTTAGCCACTTCACTGCTCAACCCTGTCTCCAGGTCATTTATGAAGAGGTTGAAAAGCACCGGTCCCAGGACAGATCCTTGGGGCACACCGCTTTTCACCTCTCTCCATTGTGAAAATTGCCCATTGACACCCACTCTCTGCTTCCTGGCCTCCAACCAGTTCTCAATCCATGAGAGGACCTGTCCTCTAATTCCCTGACTGTGGAGTTTTTTCAGTAGCCTTTGGTGAGGGACCGTGTCAAACGCCTTCTGAAAGTCCAGATATATAATGTCCACGGGTTCTCCCGCATCCACATGCCTGTTGACCTTTTCAAAGAATTCTATAAGGTTTGTGAGGCAAAACTTACCCTTACAGAAGCCATGCTGACTCTCCCTCAGCAAGGTCTGTTCGTCTATGTGTTTTGAGATCCTATCTTTGATGAGGCATTCCACCATCTTACCCGGTATGGATGTTAGGCTGACCGGCCTATAGTTTCCCGGGTCCCCCCTCTTTCCCTTTTTAAAAATAGGCGTGACATTTGCTATCCTCCAATCTTCTGGTACCGTGGCCGTTTTGAGGGACAAGTTGCATACCTTAGTCAAGAGATCTGCAACTTCATTCTTCAATTCCTTAATAACCCTTGGGTGGATGCCATCAGGGCCCGGTGACTTATTGATCTTTAATTTATCAATGAGGTCTGAAACATCTTCTCTTTTAACCTCTATCTGACTTAACTCCTCGGTTAGGAGGGGCCGTTCGGGCAGCGGTATCTGCCCGAGGTCTTCTGCCGTGAAGACAGATGCAAAGAACTCATTTAATTTCTCTGCCATCTCTAAGTCTCCTTTTATCTCCCCTTTCCCTCCCTCACCATCCAGAGGGCCAACCGCTTCTCTGGCGGGTTTCCTGCTTCTAACATATTTGAAGAAGCTTTTATTATTCCCCTTAATGTTGCTGGCCATGCGTTCCTCGTAGTCTCGCTTGGCCTCCCCTATCACCTTCTTACATTTCTTTTGCCACAGTTTATGTTCCTTTTTATTCTCTTCATTAGGGCAAGACTTCCATTTACGGAAGGAAGCTTCCTTGCCCTTCACAGCCTCTCTAACTTGGCTGGTTAGCCATGCGGGCACCCTCCTGGATTTAGTGGAACCCTTCTTTCTTTGCAGTATACACCTCTGCTGGGCCTCTATTACTGTTGTTTTAAGCAGCCTCCATGCACTCTGGAGAGACTGGACTCTTTTTACCCTCCCTTTCAACCTCCTTCTAACCAGCCTCCTCATTTGAGGGAAGTCCGCCCGTCGGAAGTCAAGGGTTTTTGTTAGAGATTTGCCTGGTATTCTTCCCCCAACGTGCACGTCAAAACGGATCGCAACATGATCACTGTTCCCCAATGGCTCAGTAACGTTTACATCTCTAACCAGGTCCTGCGTACCGCACAAAATTAAATCCAGAGTCACCTGTCCTCTGGTGGGCTCCGTGACTAGCTGATCTAAGCCACAGTCATTTAGCATGTCAAGAAATCCGGTTTCCTTATCGTGACCAGAACACAAATTGACCCAGTCAATATGAGGATAATTGAAGTCCCCCATGATTACAACCCTGTCCTTCCTTGTCACCTCCCTGATCTGTTTCCTAATTTCAAGGTCGCCATCAGATTTCTGGTCTGGAGGACGATAGCACGCCCCCAGTATTACATCGCTGCACAAGCCTGGTAATTTAACCCACAGAGATGCTACGGTGGAGTCGGACCCACCTTCAATCTCTACTTTGCTGGATTCTATCCCTTCCTTAACATAAAGGGCCACCCCACCTCCAACACGCCCCTGCCTGTCCCTCCTGTAGAGTTTATAGCCCGGGATTGCGGTATCCCACTGATTCTCCGCATTCCACCAGGTTTCCGTTATGCCCACTATGTCAATATTTTCCCTTGTCACCAGACATTCCAGTTCTCCCACCTTTGCTCGTAGACTTCGGGCATTCGCATAAAAGCATTTATACACGGAATGCCCCAGGATGGGCTGCTTATTCGCTCCTTTGTCCCCGCATCCTCTCATTGTGGCAAACCGTCTATCACATCCCATCACCCTACCTTTCCCAATTTCTTCTCCTACCCTGCCTTTGTCTTGTTGTTCTCTAACCTCCCCATCCTCATCCCATAGGGATGAGGAGTCCCGAACCGGATGCCCCTCAGCTCCTGTCGGCCTTCCCCCAGGGATCAGTTTAAAAGCTGCTCTGCCACCTTTTTAATGTTATGCGCCAACAGTCTGGTGCCATTCTGGTTCAAGTGGAGCCCGTCCCTCTTGTACAGGCCCCGCTTGTCCCAAAATGTTCCCCAGTGCCTAACGAATCTAAACCCCTCCTCCCTACACCACCGTCTCATCCACGCATTGAGACCCCTGATCTCCGCCTGCCTAGCTGGCCCTGCGCGTGGAACAGGTAGCACTTCAGAGAACGCTACCTTTGAGGTCCTGGCTTTCAGCTTCCTGCCTAAAAGCCTAAATTTGGCCTCCAGGACCTCCCAGCTACACTTGCCCACGTCGTTGGTGCCGACATGCACCACAGCCGCTACCTCTCCCCCAGCACTGTCTACTAGCCTGTCTAGACGAGAAGTGATGTCCGCAACCTTCGCACCAGGCAGGCAAGTCACCATGCGGTCCTCACATCCATCGCAAACCCCCCTCTCTATGTTTCTAATAATCGAATCCCCCACTACAAGAAGCCCCCGACCCCCCTCCCGCCGAGGAGTATCCTGAGTGCGCTCGGATACGGGCCCATCCCCTGGAGAAGGGATCCCCCCTAGGGGGTTGTTTCCCTCCTCTCCAGGATGACGTCCTCCAGTCCTGAGACTTCCCACCCGGGCAGCCGAGGAGCTGCACGCCTGAGGTTGGGACGAAGCCTGATCGTCCCCAGAAGTCTCCCCACGATCCTCCTCTGGCTGCCTGCGCTTCTCCAGGTCGGCCACCAAGGCTTCAAGGGAGCGGACGCGTTCCCTGAGAGCCTGGAGCTCCTTGCACCGAGGACACACCCATGACTTATGCCCCAGAGGCATATAATCATACATGTGGCACTCGATGCAGAACACTGGATAGCCCCCACCCTGCTGCTGGCTATCTGACTGCATAGCTTTTTTGTTGTTGTTGTTTTATTTAGCAAACAATGCTAACATCCATTTTCTCCTCATCATTCACACTTCCTGTGGAACCTAGGCCTAAACATCATTTGTCTCTTTTCTAAACCTGAATCCTGTGCTCCAACCTAGAAAGAAAAAGAGATTTATGAGAGGAAACAGGCTTGCTTTCAGTGAGATGTCCACCCGGTGGTGCAACTAGAGGTTGATTGGGTTGCTAATCTTTTTATTCTCTCCTGTTGCATATCCCTGCCTTCCCCTTTTGTGTATGAATTGCTACCTTTCTCACCCGCACACCATTCCTGCACAACAGCTACATCAGCATTCCCATGTTTCAGCAGCCTTTCATCGCCCTCTCCGAAACTGCTGATTGTTGAAACTCAAAGACTAACAAATAACCCCTCCATCCCCACCCCCAAATCCAGCTAAAGCAGGATGTTTGTACATATCCGCTGTGGCTTACACTGGATGTGGGAAGCAGTTATGAAAACTGCTGTCAGGAGTTGATGACTTCCATGGCATTCTTTCATTCTATAAATAGTTAACCAAACTTAGGCAAGCACAACAGAACAAACTGCCTGAGGGTCAAAATCCTTTTTTTCACTTAGTCAACAGCAAAACATTACTTACCTTGTACTGTTTTTCTTTATAATTCCACTTTGTGTTACACCAATCCCTTCCTTGCCCCAGTATCCTGCCTCTAATGGTGGTCTGTACAAAATGCATTAAGAAGCGTGTGAAGTACTACATGCTATGTGTCTGACTGGCAGGTTAGCCGAAGGCAAGAGACCACCCTGGCTTGGAAACCTTCTTTGTGAGACATGGTCTCCATCTGATTAACCTGCTTTTATTATTTGTGACATGGGAAAGAAGATATCCCTTTTGTGGGTTTTCGAGTGGCAACGTTGCTGTCATAAAAAAGGACCTCCTGGGGACTAATCTGTCTCTCTTGTAGTTTCTTTTAAAGATTTAGCTATAAAAGAGGCCCCAAAGGAAGACTCAGGAAACCAAAGGCATTTGGTTTGGTGTCTGGTCTCATGCTGACTTCCAAGGCATGAAAATCAGCCAAAGATAAGTTGAAGGAACTGCCCAGGTGGGGAGTGGTGCAAGATTCTGTTCTAATCATGGCTGATGAAACAGACAAAGCCATTTGGGCTGCATCTAGGCCACATCAAGCAGAATGAAATCCGCACTAAGTTCATTCTTTGTATCTTCTTAAAATCATACTTCAAGGGGTGCTGAAAGGGCAGGGTCACTGGGGCCTTGTGTATTTTGCTCACTCCTATATGAAACAGACACAAAACGAGAACATGTTTAAAGAAGAATCCTCCCAGTTTGTATGTGAGGCACAGCATCACACAGGACGGGGTGTAAGAGCCCTACTTCGGGCACAAGGTCCTCATGCCGAATCTGGAATCGTATCCCATCATTGCCTTTGCTAAAGATAGGTTGGCTGTCATGGTACAAACACGGTGTGTGCTACTGTTGCTGCCTGCATTGATAAAATCAAACTTTATTTGTTCCTGTCATTTCTGGCGCAAAGATACGCGCTCATGATGATGCAGAAAAATTTCCATAAGAACATCTATAAATGGTAAACGTATAAATGGGGTAAATTTGAAAAAGAACCAACCTAACACCAATCTTGGCTTCTTACTCATAATGGCTAATAAGTGGGTCCATTATGTGCATGTTTGCTTCAGCATTAACCCTTTCCCTGGAAGCACCATTCATTGTCCACTCACTTGTTACTGAAAATCCAGATGGCATCTCTGCATTTTAGTGTTTTCTGTATTGTCTTCCCATTTTTTTTTTTAATCTGGTTAATTATTGGTGTGGCCAACTACTGCCACCATCCCTGTGACAGGGATCTCCCAGAAGAAGACAACAATGCTATAGAACAGAAGGGTACACGGAGTTACAAGCCCTGCACGACCAAAATATAGAAACTCAGGGGTTGGTCAGGTTGGGCACTGACCAAGGTTCCATGACATCAGAGGGTTCACTTGGCTGGGCAAACCCCTGCCATCACCAGCAGCAGTGACAGCTCCTAATGCACTATGAGACTGCAGGTGGAGGTGCCATGTGGGAGTCCAGCGAGGGGCTTTGCTCCAGGGTCCCTAGCAACCTGGCACTAGCACTGTCCAAATGGGTTTTTATATAAAAACTTATCATATTGTTTAACTATATATATTAAAATATAAATCTTAGAGGCATAATATTTGTGGAGGAATGACTTGTATTTTCCAGGGATCACTTAGGGGTGTATGTGTCATGTTCCTCTTCGTAATTTTCCATGCAGGCACACATTGCCTTCCTCCACAGGATCCTGGATGGTGGAGTGTAGGCCAAAAACTGTTAGGGGTGGTGGGTGAGTTTTGCTCCGCACTGGAATGTCAGTCCCAAATCCAGTGCTTTGTTTTTCCCCCTGTGTGAATGAAGGGTGTCATTACTTTTAAAACACATACATTTTAAAGTGTGTAAACATACAGTTTGCACTTTAAAAACAAAAACCATAATGACAAAGTGGACTGCATGAAACAAGGTAGAGGCGGGGGCCAAAACTAACAATGAAATCAATGTTGGAATCATTAATTTGTACATCTGTCAAGTGCATTGCAAAGATGGGTGGAAACCCATGTGAGAGAACAAAACACCACATAGCAACTCCTGAGTTTTAGGTTTATACACAATTAACCCATTTTTACCCAGCCCATTTTTACCCAGCCCAGTACACATTTGGTCCCTGTTGTGTATATGCAATGTTGAGCAGAAATGGCTTAAAGAAGGACCTTTGAGTTCATGAAGAAACAACAGAAGCTCTTGAGAGATTTGGCTCCTTTCTGTCTACACCAGCCTGGATAAATATTACAACATATGACAAGCCAGAACATGTTCTCTCTCAGCCAAATTCTTCTCAAAGAATTCATCCCATGCCTTGATATTTTCCATGGCCAAGTGGCTAATGGGATTATATCCTTCCATGCCCACTCCACTTTGTGAATCTTCTATTTTTCAAATTGTTTGGAACCTGTGAATATATCTCATATGCATTTAAGTATGGGAGCACTCATATACCCTGAGCAGCAATGCTCCATCATTGTGTGACTCCTTTGTTCATTTGTTTTTCATACATTAGAGGCCATCCTCTTCCCATTGCTTGGACTGGAAGGTACATTGAACCAGACTTAAAAACAATAAATTGGCTCAAATGGCAGCACAACGATCTTTCCACTCCAGCAAGGCTCTTCTACCTCTCTGTTATGTGGATACTGGATACTGCCACTGAAAAATGGCTAGCAGGTGGTTTTCACAAGGACCAAAATGCTGCTGGAGCATACTTTTAAGACTTCTGCACAAAAACCCAGTGCCACTCCCATGTGCCAGAAGCAAGAGGAATCAACAATGGCCATCTGTGTGAGACCAGAGTCCAGGATAAGGCAAGGCTCAGCTTGTAAAGATAATTAGCTTCTTATGAAAAATGTACTCAACAACAGTGATTCACTATCATGCCATAAGAATGACATCTTTGCAGAGCAAAGTGCTCCTTATGGGACACAAAACAAATAACATTATATGGGAGCCTTCCCACTGCTAAATCTGTTATTTTCTACATGTACCATTCAGAGTCCATAATAAGCATACCCACAATAGCACAAGTCTCTGGTTAGTCAATCTTCCATCTGATTATGTTTCAGCCCTCCAAGCCACATTTGAGAATTGTGCATCAAAGCGGCTTTCACTTTCTGGGAAGGAGAGGCTAGAGGTTGTCTTTCTGGTTTGTGCTGCGCTTCAGAATTATGGGATCAATTGCCTTCCTTCTGACCAACCCTGTAAAGTCCAAATTGAATCTAGGTCTTTTTCTGATGATAGTGCTGTGTTCAGCCCTGGGGCATAGATAATGTGAAACGTGATTTACTGGATCTAGAAATGTACTTGATTCACATTCCACAAATCAAATAGCCTCCATCTGGCCTGCTAAAACCAAAAGTTCAGTTTTGAGAAACAGTTGTTTCTCTGGAACTCACTCATAGCTCTTTGACCACTAGCTCGATTTAATTCAGTGTTATTTAATATCCTGTTAGCGCCCAGTGTAAAGGTTATGGATCCATTGCCATTAACCTCCTTTTCCCTTCCCTCTCTCCCTTCAGCTAAGACCGAAAGCTCAGCATTGCAGATTGCAAAGTTGCAAATATGTATTGCAAATTAAAGTTGTGTCCAACTTATATATATTTTTGTATTTGTATTTGTATTGTATTGGCAACCTTCAGTCTCGAAAGACTATGGTATCGCGCTCTGAAAGGTGGTTCTGGCACAGCGTCTAGTGTATTAGCGTCTAGTGTATTAGCGTCTAGTGTATATATTTTATACATAGAAGAGAAACACAATGGGATTGGCTCTGAATCATCTCATTTTGTGATGTCATTCCAGGGAACTGTGAGGAACTTCTTTACAACAAAAATGTTTTTCTGCTACCATCCTGTATACCTACTTGAAGATCTAGCCCATGTGTCCATGCTGACAGATTTGTATCTACTGTATATGAAGTCAATACTCTGAGAGTGTAGCTCCAAAATTTGTACCAATTCTGTAGTTTGTTGACATTTGAAATAGGGTGTTAGCTAGCATGCCCCTTTGTATTTATTTTCTTAGGTGCTTGGAGCCACAATTCTATGACTGGGTATACAACCCTGAGTAAACTCACATAGGATTGTACTGCTATCTGATTTACAGACATCAGAACATTATTCTTGAGAATATTCTTGAGATTACTCTTGGGGATTCAGTAACTCTGCCCTAAAACCAAGTTTGATGTCTTCACTACTCAGTCCAAAAAAGAGTGGTGGAGGAAGTGAAAAAGCCCCTAAACCAGTGGTTCTCACCCTTTTTAGCCTGGGACCCACTTCTGAGAATGACAATCTGTCTGGGGCCCACCGGAAGTGATGTCAGCAACCTGGAAGTGAGTAAGAGGCACTTTTTCAAGTGGGTGCTCCTCTTTTATTTAGCAGGGGTAGAGTAATTGGCCCTCCTCACCCCAGCAATGTCTTTTCTAGTGACTGCCTGCTGGTGTTCTTTTGCATCTTTTTAGATTGTGAGCCCTATTGGGACAGGGAGCCATTAGTTATTTGATTTTTCTCTGTAAACCGCTTTGTGAACTTTTTGTTGAAAAGCGGTATATAAATACTGTTATTATTGTTAATAATAATAATGTCATAACCAGAAATGACATCATCAAACAGGAAGTGACATCACTGTGGTGTCAGAGCTGGAAGTGATGTCATCAGGCAGGAAGTTCCTGCCTAGAAACTCAAACTGTAAATGACAAGAGACAGTATTCCAGCTCAGAAGCTTTTTCCAATTCTCCCTGCTCTATCATTGCTATCAAGCAAACAATAAAACATCGGGAACAAAATATTTGTGTATTTATTTACTACTGTTTTTATTTGTCTTTATTTACAAAATCTCAAGCTACTTCTTGTATTGCACTTGAAACTAACAAACATTGATGTGGCTATTGATGCTGTGCACAGCATTAGCCAGAAGCAAGTGCACCCTACTCATGCACCTCAGTACAAGAAGTAGCTTGAGTTTTTGTAAATAAAGGAAATAAAAAAGTAGTATCCCCCTCAGAAGGAAGATAAGCAGGGACGTTTCCCCTCATCTCCCCCAAGCCCAAGCACGTCTACTCAGAACTGACTCCCATTATTGGCAATGGGGCTTACTCCCAGGTAAGAGTAGACAGAATTGCAGCCTAAGAGAGAAGTAAGAAGAGGGGAAGGGTGCACATCAGAGCAGCACTCTCCCTGGGTGCTCCCCCCCCACATGCCAGGCTTGCCCTACCTCCCCCCACGGCTGCTCTCTTGGCAGCCAGGCAACCAGGGATACCCCTTCACCCCAGCAAAGATATAAAGAGAGGACGTGCTAGCCAGGGCAGGAAAGGATCGCTGCTTCCAGGTGATTTCAGTGAGGGAGAGAGGTTGTGATGCAGAGGACGAGGACGGCAGTGGGGTGGTGGCGGCGGTGATGCTGCTTTTAAGGCGGGCTCACAAGAGGGGAGATCACGCAGGTCTCCGCCTACACTCTTTAGCCCAGCCCAGCTGCAGGGGGGGAGCTGCTCTGTCTTGCAACCCCAAGGCAGCCCATCCCGTCAAAGCAGCCAAGCTGACAAAGGTTGGTGGGGAGAAGCCTGGCTGGCTTGTCCACGTCTCTCCTGGTCCTTCTTTGCCTGCACTCCACAATTGGCCCCCCTAAGGGAAGCCTCCAAGTGCAGAGGGAGGTCCAACTGGAAGGCAGCAGAATGCTTTCTGGGGGAAAGTGGCATGCTGCTTTCTTTGCACATGTGCAAGCTACTTTTAGTTACATAACAATGCTGGGAAGCTTAAAATGGTGACGCCCAGGCTTTGCCCACTTCCAAAATGGCACCGCCTAGGTCTTTTGCCATCTTCCAAGATGGCTGCCGTCAGCTTCTCGCGACCCACCAGAAATCGGATCACGACCCACAGTTTGAGAACCACTGCCCTACACCAAATAAGAAAGAGGAAAGCAATAAGCAAGTTCTAAGCATTGTCTTTTTGGTTTTCAGGCTCTGCACCTAGGTGGATAAAATAGGTTGGTTAAACTATCACTATGAGTTTAGGTGCCTGTATTGTAAAGACTGAAGAGTCTAGTATGAAAGTGTGTTGAAATATCACCTCAGGACAGGGTCAGTACAAGGGACACATTGGCTTGACTAAACCTGTCCATGACAAGCCTCATAGGCTGCTGCCTGCAGGGACACCCTAGGACAGCTGCCTTTTCCTGGTACAAAGCTGATTCTGGTCCCAGGGGAAAGTGTCACATCTGTTTACGTAACATACTGGATTGTGTATTCTACTGGCTTATGATAAACCAGAAGAGATATGAAACTTCTAAATGCATGATTTTAAGTCTTGATGTTGAAATTCAGCTTTGAGCTTCAAACAATGTTTCAAGGCAAATGTAATTTACCTAACTGTTTCTCAGGACTGCCAAATTTTGATAGCGGTGGCAGGCAGGGAGAGAGCACACACCTGAATCGGCCCATAAGAGAGCAGTGGCTAAGGGTATGAATTCTGAGCCTGGAAGTCCTACGTTCAGATGTCACCTCATATACTAGACTATCTCAGTGAACTTAGGTAAGTCACTTTCTCTGATAATATTAATCTGCCCAGTTCCCATTTCTTGCAAAACTTAAAACAAACACCACATACTTGCATACCCTAAATCACAGTTAAAACAACACAAAAATCAAGTAGCACGTATTGCACTGGATTTTCATCCTGGCTCTTATCAGCACTTGAGGGAAGAGGCAAGCTGAAAAGTATGTCTCAAAGAACCAGCCAATTTAGGAGCAATTTGCCCTACTCAGGAGCAATGAGTTGTAAAATCCATATCTATTATTTGTCTGTTCCAATTAGCAGTTCACTTTTGTTCCAAATAATGATATTCATAACTCAAAGCAAGTACGAAGCTGACCCTGATGCTTCTTAATGCTATGAAATGCCATGTTTAAACAATTGCAAACTTCTTCATTATTGGGGCTTGCCTTTTCCCAAACATGTGTGTAGTTTAAACTGACTCCATCTTGGTTTTAGAGTCTGGCAGGCCTCCATGAAATGTCAAAAAGGATGAGATTTTGTTGAGTCCCAAGGAAAGGCCCCTCTGTGGTTGATTAAATCTGGGCGCTTGAGACCTGACAAAAGGATAATTTGCAAGAACAAGTTCTATCTGAATGTTAAATTAAATTGCAATTGCCCAATCAGGTAATGCAGGGAGGTGAGTCCACATCCTGAACCATGACCTGTGTTTTCTTAAGGCTGATCGTCAGTCCAAAATCTTGGGAGGCCTTGCTAAAACGATCAACAAGTAAGAAACCCTGGCTTCTGAGTGGCCCGCTTGGAGGCAGGCTGTGCAGCATGGCCTTTCCCAGTTTGAAGAGATGGCCAACAGACTGAGGCAAAGAGGCAAAGGTCCATAGCCAGGGAGACAGACCAGGGACAGACTGCACTTGCTCCCAGTGTGGAAGGGATTGTCACTCCCGAATCAGCCTTTTCAGCCACACTAGGTGCAGTTCCAGAACCACCATTCAGAGTGTGATACCATAGTCTTTAGAGACTGAAGGTTGCCAACAGGAATCAGGTAGTTATTTTCAGACTCTGGGTCAAGAAGTCCTTCCACCTGAACCTGACATAACAAACCCTGCCACACTGTTGTTCAGCAGGAACTTCCCTGGATGGGCCATCAAACTCTTTTGTGTCCTCCTGGAAAACTTAATCAAGGCCAGGAAGCTCAAAATGCATAGTTAAAGAAGCTCCTCAAATTCCTTTGTCCTGCCAAAACACCTTTTGTGTCCTTTGTGAAAAGGAAACTTCCAGATTGGGAGTCACTTCTGAACCAGACAGATTGGGGGTTTTCTGGTTCACTTCAAAAGCAAGCAGCTGAGGGTCACCTCTCTCTCTCTCTCTCTCTCTCTCTCTCTCTCTCTGGACTAAGAACCTGGGAACTTTGCAGCCCTGCCTTGCTGCTCAGGAAGGACTTAAAGCCATGACCAGCAGACTAGGGTTGTTGATTCCCCCCCTTTGATCTCTCTCTCTTCCCCCAAAAGAGTCATCTTTCCAACTAATTCCTACTGTCCAAACACAGTTATTTGCAAGTATCTCTCTCCTCAGTAAACATGCCTTTTACTTGCTATATTCTTCAATAAACTTGTCACAGACTCACAGAATATTCCCTGCACAATTTGAATGTGACTTCTAGCTGTTGTTTTGACAGAACAAGTTTATTAGTTCACATGCAACATCAGAGACCAGCAGCTTGCCCTTCCTTAAGCAAATTTTTGATTAAAGAATAATAATGATGCAATATGATCAAAACTTTCATCCTCCCATGCTGTAGGGTAGGAAACAACTTCAAGACTTCTGAGCTTCCTCAGGGTTGTTTCCTGGAATTATGGGTGGGAGGTACACTACTTTGTATTTAAGAAGCATGAAAGTGTAATGTGGGAAGACTGATGTAGACCTCTGTATTTTTGAGAGATCACATTGCCACTGATACAAGAGGAAAGGTCTCAGGGCACTCTTAGTTCTCAAATCAGAACAGTGCAGTGCTGGATGTCCACCCAGGACCACATACAGACACCAGTACAATATTCAAAGGAGTCTGTGTCACGCTTAGCTTTCAGCAAGCCCATCATCAACTTGCAGTATGGCACAGTGCAGGAAGGTAGGAACACATCAGTATGGATTTGTGCCTGTGCACATATACAATTTTCTGCTTCTCCCACAAGACTGCACTGTGTCTCTGCCATGTGCCAGAAGGAGATTATTTTCTTCTCACTGATAGTCTGTTAAACTCAGCTGCTATACATTGTGTGCTTTGTAGAAGATCAACTGTAGGATAAAGGCTCTGCATCTGTGTGATGGTATCCAGACTAGGCCCATGTTAGAAACTCCCACAATCTGGCAGGACAACTGACCAAACAAAACAGAATTCTGTCCTGTGCGACATATTTTATGCTTTATTTTCAGGAGTATTATACCACAAGCTTCATTTGGAGTTACATCACATTCCTATATAAAAATCCAAATTATTAGCTTGTAAATAGGAGAATGGCAACTGTGTGTGCAGTCATGTACATTCTATCATAGTGCCATCCCCGATATCAAATATTGCCAGTCATTTGTGTGCACCTCAAATTTATGTCAATTCAGTTGTAATTTTGTGGACAAGACATTAGATTTTCAGTTCTGCCCAGAGGAGAGACCTTAATATCCCAAGGCTTGGGTAGAACACAAATCTATTGGAAAATGCAGGCTTCCCTCCCTCCTCTCAGTCCAAAGGAGAATAGAAAATCCATCTATGTTCTTGAACAGATGTGTGTGTGAGCAAGTTACAGAGATGATCTAATTCACATACTTTTCACCTGGGATTTCAAAGGCAGGGGAATGGGAGAAGGCCAAGGAGGAGATGACAGAAGAGGGGATGGGGCTGAAAAGGGAGTGACAGAAAAGTAGAATGAAATTAACTATTTTCTCCACCTTGTTGGATTTACGAGAGTGAGTTCGAGAACCTTTATTGGCATAAAACAAATTTAACAGGACACAAGAAACAACAAATTCTGTTCACAGCATAATATTCAGGTAGATGGAACACATGAGGATGTTTTCTTTATAACAGCTAACAAATAATCAGCGACCAAGTCAGTGGTAGCCGCAAAATTATCTTCCAAAAGAAAACGCAAGGGATCATCAGAAGAACCAGAGGGAACAGACAAAGTTGGATCTAGAAAAGAATCATGGAGTGTTCGAAGAGCAGGGCAGTGACACAGGATATGACCCACCGTGTCAGGTTCCAAGAAACAAAATTTGCAGGTCCTACTATCGAACGGGACATTGCGAAATCTTCCCTCAAGAATTGGATTTGTGATTCAATTCCCTTTTCCTAGACCACAATGACACATCACAATCCTGACCAAAGGGACAAAGCCAGAGGATGCATTTCAGGTTTCTGTTGTGGGAGGGCAAGGTGTTTCAGTAGATTCACAGAATGGTGCAAAACATTTTCTTGGTATATTCAAGATACATTTATTGATTCACATTTCAATGACCTTCTGTTTGGGTTTAATAATAAGTAATGGCACCCCTGTCTTTTAATCAGCTCAATGTCTTAGTTTTCCCAGACTAGGAAGCCTGCATCTAGGGTTGATGCCAGGTTGTATCTCAAGACAAAGCCTTGTGCTGTGTCCCCCTGATATTCTCCACAGTTCACAACAGTGCACCCACCCTTTCAATGTTCTCAACATCCAAAAATGGTAAGGAGAGACAGATGAGCACATTTTCCCCACATCACAATTGAGAAAAGAGACCATTTATCCACTCTCCAAAAACTATGACAGAGCAGCTCACTCAGCTGAGTGAAATCCCTCCTGCCCACTGTAGCCACCTTTCTACAAGCTCTTACATCATCACAAGGGCTTTTGAGGAAGCCCATTTGAAGACTGGGAAAGTTGAAGAAGAGATCAGTATGGTGATGCACTCAATCAAGTGTGTCACTCTGCCACTGCCCTACACAAAGGTGGGTACTGGAAAGAGTTCAGGGGTCACTTGGGTGAATCCTCAGGCCCTTGGCCAGTGCCCAACCTGACTCAACCTGCTTGAGCTGCAATGTGCAGAATATAGAACTTTTTTCCAACTGTGGCTCTATTTTAACTCTGTCATAGCTTGTGATCAGCCCAGCCTGGCTAGCCTCCAGTGCTGCCCACAGCAGGTCTTTTGCTTCTTCGTTCTGCCAGACTGCTTCTCACTCCTCTTCACAGCCATTCTTCTTTTGGAGGTTCTTATACCTCTACTCCTCTCATCCCTCCCACATTTGCTTTTTCTGTCAGACAGGCTCCTAACAATTTTGGATCCTCTTTGCTAAGCTTTTAACCTGGGTGGTAGTTCTTACTGCTATAGTCAGGTAGAATATGGTAGAACTACATTATCCTTGGAGGGAGCAAGAGCTCCTGTTGTAGGCTCCCATGTATATCTAAAATGGAACCTGACATGCTGGGAGGTGTTTTATGGGCACGTTTAATGGGACTGTTATAAGCCCTGCAGATGTTCAGCAGCTGTTACTAGGATAGCGGTTTACATCTAGGTGGCTGGCAGACATGGGAAAAGATCAAAGCCAGTTCCTCGGTCCATAAGCTATGACAAAGTTAAAGCCTTATAGAGCCATAAGGAAAAAAAGTTCTATATTCTGCACACCACAGCTTCAGCAGTCTCCCCCCAGGCCCATGGCTGTCAGCAGTGGCTGCTGTTAAGGTGAAAGGGTCATGAGTCAGGGATGGGCAAGTGAAAGAAATGTGCAGCTCTTCCTCTCAAGCAAAGGGAACACCACTAGTTTAACCCCCAAAGAGCTGGCCCAGAGTCTAGCATAGCATTTTACCAATGAAAATTAATGCAGGAGAAACAGCACTGCTGATTGAAAATGCAGGTTCAAACAACACACCAATACAGAAGGCTCTCCTGGAGAAACCAAACAGCCAAGTGAACTGCAGATGTGGTTATTTGGACAGCTGTGCAGTCACATTTCCTCCTACTATGTCTGTCAGATTGTGCTTTGCCTTTGGCTTCCTTTGGCGCACTGCTACTCTGTTCAGCCTCTGTGCTCTGAGGGTGCCACTGCTCTGCTAAGCCTGGAGCCTGAACCTAGGTACAACTGAGAAAGCACACTCCCAACAGCTTCCACTGCAGCCCCTGGTGGCCATCCTGTTTGAGCCGATCCCATTTGGAAAGGGAGGCAGATGGGTGCAGAGCAGGGATGTGTGGAGGGTGGAGAGGCCATGAGGCTGAGTCTCCCACCAGAGTCCTTTGAAATGCACCGGCACCGTGTGAGGCACCCAAGCACTCACAACCCACGCGCTCTGCTCGGGTGCCTCACATGGTGGCGGTGCTTTTGGAAGGACTTCAGTAGGGAGGCTCTGCCTCACCTGCCTCCCCACCCACTGCATGTCCCTGGTGCGGAGACAAACTCACAATAAAATTTAAGAGAAATTCCAGAAGAAGGGCAGGGTTAGTCTGGTGTAGTGGCACAGTGACAGAAAAATATAATAGCAATTGTGTTTGCTACAATTGTAAACAAGCTGGAAATCTGTTTATAATGTTCATGGTTTCCATGCAAGGAACCTGGGAATTGTAGTTTATGACAGAACAGGGGATTTGTAATACAGAAGTCTCATCACCCTTCTAAAGCCTCAATTTCTATGTCAATGACACAGAAAAGTTAATTCCAGTTCAACTGGTTTACATTTATAATGTAAATATACCTCAGAGAGACTAGGTTTTGTAAGCCAAAGTTTACTTCATCAGAAAGTGCAAGCCAGAATAAACTAGTTAATTTATTAAAACACCACAGTACTTGAAATCTGCAATCTGCTTAATAACAATAGGATTAAATCTTATTTTTCCGCACCAGCAACAACCCACCCCAACACAAAACAAAGAATCTCTTGACAGATGTCTAGTGGGAATGCTTATGAATGTTTAAAAAAAAAAAGTTGTGCTCTATATTAAGATTCTGAACTTCAAGTTCAGAATTAAAACTCAACATTTAACACTTCTGATTTTAAACCGATTTCAACAGAAAAGTGTGTGCGGAGGGTGTGTGCTTAATCTTCTTCTTTTTTTTTTAAAATACAAATCAGATCTGATTTTGCCCCTCCTGTGGCCTCCATTTCTAAAGCAGCAGGAAACACTGAATGCTGCCCAGAGCTTCCTTGGCTTCTGATAGTGTGTGATCTTGGCTGGGGTTGTTGCTGGGGGAGGAGGAGGAAGAAGCTGGAAGCTTGCTGCATCACAAAGACAGCAAGAAAATACTGATGAAATACAAAGCCTCTCATTCTCAGCTCTGAATCCTCAATGTGCACAGCTGTATATTTTGGCACATCTGCACCTCCTGAGAAAAACAAGCACCATCCCCCGCACCTTTCTCTGGGGAGGCAAACTGGGCTTCCAGCTACTCTGGGGCTTAGCTGTTTCTTGCACGGAGTTATTCCAGGGCACTCAATTCACTGGGCCTCTTGCTATCTGACTCAACACACTTTTAATGTCCCAGTTGAGAACGGATACGTTTCTACAGTGCAGTTCTTTCCACCCCTTTTGTTCCTTCAGGGGCATGTCATTCTGTTAAGATGCTAAACCTGGGAGTAGTTCCAACATCCTCTTCCCATGTCCATCCAATATCATGCAAGCAGTTGGGAAGGACAGGCCCTCTTTTCTCTTCCCTAGCCCCATTTGCCAATCAGCCTCATTTCTGATCCCAATTCAAGAGGTTAGTTCTAACCTTTAAGGTTCTCCATGAATTGGGTCCAGGCTATTTGAAAGACTGCTTCCTTCCATACATTCCAGCCTGCCCTCTTAGGTCATCTGAGAGGAGTCTTCTGTAAATGCCACTTCTGTCCCAAGTGAAAGGGGAGGGGTGGCAGCTCAGGGGCAAGCCTTCTCTGCAGTGGAGCCACAACTACAGAATTCCCTTCCAGGGGAATTGCAAACTACTCCCTCCATGGCTTTTCAGCAAGGGTTCAAAACATACCTATTTCATCTGGCATTTGGTTGCTGAGTGAATATTTGCCCTCTGTGCCTCTGAAATACTGCTGTGACTTGACTGCTTCCCTGGACTAATTTGTTCCCCCATGGCTCAATGATATTCGTTAGATTTTGCTCTGTTTTGGTTTATGTCTCACTATGTATTGTTAAAATTAATGTTTTGTTTGATGTTTTTCTTTTTACCTGTTGTGATACTTTGCACTTTATTATAGAGCTCTGTAAGCCACCTTGGGCATTTGCTTTGGCATGGGAAAGGCAGGAAACAAACAAACCAGGACGTTTTGCAGGCAGTACCTAAATTCCAAAAGTGTCAGGGTTGGCTTCCTAAAGACTTCATCCTCTGCTTCAAGACTGGTAGAGATACCTCAAAATTATAGACCAATTTCACTATTTAATGTGGATTATAAAATTTTTGCAACAATATTAGCTTCAAGATTAAAAAGAGTTTTGATAAACATTATTCATCAAGACCAAGCAGGGTTCTTACCAAGAAGACAAATTAGAAATAATATGAGAAAGGTATTAAACTTTTTAGAATCTTATGAAATGCACCCTGATAAACAAATGGCGATTTTTTAAATAGATTTTCAAAAAGCATTTGATATGTGAACTGTAATTTGATGTTTTTACAATTTAAAATAATGGATGTAGGAACTCTGTTTATTGCTATGATTAAAGCTATATATAAGAATCAAACTGCTAGAATTAGAATAAATGGAGAGCTTTCAGAGGAGATAAAACTTGAAAAAGGAACGAGACAGGGATGTCCACTTTCTCCATTATTATTTATAGTGATTATGGAAATACTTTTGAATCACGTGAGAAAGACAGAAGAGATTAAAGGATTAAAAATAAGGGTGAAGAATTTAAAATCCAGGCATTTGCGGATGACCTTATGGTGATTATAGAAGAACCATTAGAATCTGCCAAAAATTTGTTAGATGTGTTGTGAGAATATACTGAAGTGACAGGACTGAAAATAAATGTCAAGAAAACGAAAATCTTAACAAAGAATATGCAAATAAAGAAAATACAGGAATTGGTGGAATTAACAAATTTCAAAGAAGAAGAAAAATTAAATATTTAGGGATTCAATTAACGAAGAAAACAAGCACATTAGTGAAAGATAATTATTTGAAATTGATTGAAGAAAAAAAGAGATTTAACAAAATGGAAAGAATTGCAACTTTCATTGATGGGAAGAGTTGCTGCAGTGAAAATGAATGTTTTGTCTAAAATAAACTTTCTTTTCCAAACAATCCCTGTAATTTTGAAGCAAGATATTTTTAAAGAAGCTAATCAAATTATCTCAAAAAATTCATCTGGCAGGGAAAGAAGCCAAGAATTAAAATGAAGGCCTTGCAAGATGTGAAACTAAAAGGAGGCATGGGGCTTCCTGATTGGTTTTTATATTATAAGGCCGCAGCTCTACTATGGATTAAAGAGTGGATTATATTAGAAGATCAAAGAATACTTAAACTGGACGGACATGATCTTGAATGGGGGTGGCATGCATTTGTTTGGTATGGAAAAGCAAACGAATTTAAGCAATTCAATAATAATATGTTAAGGAAATCTTTATTATGATCTGGGCTACAATACAAAGACAGATGTATACCAAAATCCCCCGATGGGTGGCACCGCTAGAAGCATGTACCCGGCCGAATTTACTAGAGACAACAAAAATGCTTAGATATGTACGGTCAGGGCTTTTTTTGTAATAGAACGCACCGGAACGGCGTTCTGGCACCTTTTTTTCCCCTTTCACTCAGGGAGGGATCCGAACCTCTGACCTCATGCTTCACCTTGGCACCCCCGGCTCTGACCTTGTGCTCCACCTTTTTTTTTTTAACTGCAGGCTAGGGAGGGACTCAAACCCCTGACCTCATGCTCCACAGCCCAGCACTCTCTCCACTGGGCTATAGGAAAGCCTGTAGTCAAAGTGCTCAGAACTAATATATAAGGTCTTGAGCCCAGCTGGTGGCCATCAGCACCTCAAGTATTAGTTCCAAACACTTTGAGTCTGAGAGTTCCTATGGCTCAATTGTTAAAGTGCTGGTCTGTGGAGGGGTTCAAATCCCTACGAGGAAGAAATTTTTTTTTTTTTAGGAGGGGAGGTGCTCCATGGCTGCAAAATATAAAGGTTGGTTGGCAGTTGCCAAAAGGGGGGGGCCAGCTGAGGCTGCAAAACTCCTCAAAGTTCAGTTTATAAATAAATAAATAAATAAATAAATAAATAAATAAATAAAAGATTAACAAGTTGTGAGTTCCTGCACCTTTTTTTTAAAAAACAAAAAAAAGCACTGTGTAAGGTTATTGAAGAAAGATGGGCAATTAAAGACAAAAGAAGAACTGTTAAGACAGGGTGTGGAGATAGATTGGTGGACTCGCTTGCAACTTGATTCCAAATTTGGGAAAGATAAACAAGAAGGATTCTATTCAGAACAGACGCCATCTGATAGAATACTCTTAGAAACAAAAGAAAAATATATCAAAAGAATGTATATGTTCCTATTGGATTTTGAGATCCATGAAGAAACAATAAAAGAATGTATGATAAAATGGGTGCAAAATATAGGACGAAATATTACATTAGAACAATGGGAACAGATTTGGAAAAATAAAATTTACTAGAGTAACAAATTTTAAAGAAAATGTATATAAAATGTTTTATAGATGGTACATGACACCAGTAAAACTGGTAAAAATGAATCAGAGCATATCAAAAATTGTTGCAAGTGTAAATGTGAAGAAGGGACGTTTTATCATATGTGGTGGACATGTAAAAAAATGCAAGTATACTGGAAAATGGTAAGGAATCTAATACAAGAGGTTGTTGGATTTACGATACTGTTGAAACCAGAGTTATTTTTGCTTAATATCACCTTAGATATTATAGGTAAAGAAAATGATGTGTATTTAGTTATTATGATATTAACTGCTGCAAGGATTTTATATGCTAGATACTGGAAAGATATTAAAATTCCAATGAAAGATGAATTAATAGAGAGAACAATGAATGTGGTGGAAATGGATAGGCTTACAGAGATTTTGGATCAACAGCGTAAACCGACACAGATAGAGCAATGGAGACCATTTTATGCTTGGTTGAAAATGAAGTTGTAGATGTATAAAACAGGGCATTTAGATGAATATATTGTATACATGATATATTATACAGCATATGATATGATATGATAGATAAATGATATTAAGAGGTTAAACTAGAAGAGGAACAAGATTAGAAGATATGTATTGATTGATTAGATATATTGATATATGATTGCCTGTAGCCTTCAACGGTATGTTTTTGTGTGTGTTGTGTATTGCGTTTGTGTTTGTTATGTGTTTGTTTATATTTGTTGTTTTTATTTTGGAAAATAATTAAAAAAATTTAAAAAAAGACTGGTAGCGATACCTGTACAGTAAATAATAAATCTTCTCTGAGAAAGAACTATGGTTCAGTGCTAAAGCATATGCTTTGCATGCAGAAGTTCCAAAGTCCAATCTCCCACATCTCCAGGTAGAGCTGGGGAAAAATATCCCTTGTGAAATTCTGGAGTGTTATTGCCAGGCAGCGCAGCTCAGTGTATTGAGCTAAATGGAGGAATATTCTGCAAATTCCTAAAAAGCAAATTCCTATATAACCTTCGAGGATGAATGGGGTAAACTACAAGTAATGTTGCAGTCACTCAAAGTGCTACATGAAGAACTAACAAAGTATGTTGCCCTCCTCAAGGCCTTTCAGAAACACAAGTTGCTGCATTTTAACCAAAACTAAACAGAGTTGCGCTGAAACAGAACGCAGGTTTAGTGAACATTTTTTGTTCCCAGAGAAAGCCCTCACCCTTTTCAATGAAGTCAGAGGCAGTGTCAGAGGTCAGCCTGATCAAGCACTGGCCAAGGGCCCACATGCTCCTGAGTGTTGACATAGCCAAACCCTGACTACCCCCAAAACCTTTACTCCCAAACATCTAGATTAGAATTCTTCTCTATGTGTTCATCATTCTATATGAAAGTTGTACATTAAGTTGCACAAATCTTAAAAAAAGTTTCTAGATTTTCAGAAGAGGTTGTTCCCAGAAGCTCTCCACCAGTTGCTGCATGCAAGGGGGGATGCTGAAAGCTGAGGGGCAAGTAGTGGCAACAGTGCAAATGCAGTCGGGCCACAAACCAGGCCTTGGCCAAGGACTCCCTCATGCTGCTGCTGCTGCTGAAGAGGGTGCTGAAGTGTTTGCATTGCAACTGTTGGCCCACTCACCCCAATATATGTTCAGGTAGAGCTCCCCTCCCAAATCTGTGGCATTCAGGCAGTAGCCCTGCAGAGCCAGCCTCTTTGCAGCCATCAGCTGTGGCTTCAGCACCTAGTTTCAAGTCAACCTTCTGCCTAGAACAGTGAAGTCAATCATATCTGACCATGTATGATGCCATCAAGGGCAAGCAAAGCCAGTTCCTCCTGAGCCCCGACTAGGAACTACCTGGTGTATTCCTCACGTGGCATAGAGACTGAGCCAGAAATCAAGACTTCCCTAGTTCAAGTCTCATCTCTGCCAGGAGCTTACTAGGCAAGTCACTCCCTCTGAGGCCCGTGCTTGATGCAATTTGAACCCTCCAAAGGGAAGGGGATGCTCAGCTTCCCTTCCCTCCAGAGGGTTGTCTGAGCTTCCCAGAGGCAGTGCATGTCCAAGTGCTGCCTCTGCAAGACTCAGATTGAGGGAAATCAGATTTCTTTCGTGACTTCCAGTTTCATGGAGAAAGCAGGAAATTGCACGAGAGATGCAATTTCCCTCAGTCTGAGCCTTGCAGAGGCAGCACTTGAATGTGCACTGCCTCTGGGAGGCTCAGACAACCCTCTGGAGAGGAGAAGAGCTGAGCTTCCCTTGCATTCAGAGGGTGGGAGTATGCGCCCCTGACGACCACGTGACTACACGTGGTCATCGCATATGCAATTCTGGTATTAGCCAGAACATTGCTAAGAGGTGCACACCTGTACTTTCTTACCTTACAAGGTGGTTGGAAGGACATCATAATAATGTACATGAAGCATTTTGCACACTTAAAAAACATTATGCAGCTGCTATATGTGCTTGCCTTCAGTTGCATTGCCTATAATAAGCAATGGCATCACTGTGCAAAAAAAAAAATGGCATCAAAGTAGCTGCTGATCAGAGCTGCCATCAGGTCCTGAACTGACACAAACCAAGTAAGCAGGGAAGGGGTGTCATACAACATTTCCTCCACCCTTCTCCCAGTCCCTCATTCACGCCCAAAAAATGTATGCTTGAGAACATTTAGTGCAGCCCCAATACTAAAGGTTTTGTCCTAATGTGGCAACACCCTTCCCTCCCATTAATACATGACAGAATTTATGGAAAAGGCTCTAAGTGATTAATCATACAATGGAATGCTGAACAAGGGTTCTCCATTGCTTTTGGGAAATGTTTGCTGCTCGCTGTAAATAGTACATTATAGCAACATACACAGTTTCATGTAAGATTCACACAGACCTCAGATCATGCAGATCCAGCTCCCAAATCTAAATTCATGGATCTATTTAAAAGGCAATGTCTCTACTGCTCCTTCCCCAGAAGTCTTCCCCTACACCCTTAGGTTGAGTTTCTTTCTTGTGTGCTGCAACTCTTTTTTGACACAGCACCCTAGTATGCCTCTGAATACAAGTTGCAGGAAAGCAGCAGTGGGAAATGGGTGTGCCTTCATTCTTTGCTTGTGGGCTTCCCAGAGGCAACTGGTGGGCCACAGTAGGAAACAGGATGCTGGACTAGATAAGCCTCTGGCCTGGACACAGTAGAGCTCTTCTCATGTTCTTATCTTCAGCACTGCCATGCAACTTGCAAGGTAGTGGGCGTTTTATCCATGCGGTATGCATTCCCCTTCCACGCTACACTGAAGAGGCCACCATTGACACAATAGCACCAAGTTTTTGGAAGAGGGTTTGCAACTCTAGGAAGGGTTCAGAAGAGAGAGGGAAGTGTGTGTGTGTGTGTGTGGGTGGGTGGGTGTGGCCAGGGGGGAAGAGACAGTGAATAGAATGGCGTTGTGAGCCCATCTACACTCAGATATCTCACCTTTCTCCACTTTGTCTCAATATATACACAAAAAGTGCTGAATTGAATTTTACATTTCCCTCCATTGTAAACAGACCTTGGCTGTTTGAGTTTAAAAATAAAGATGACTTCAGTCTCGCTCATTCCATAGTCTATTCTCTGCTTGGGGGGAGGAGTTCCCTACACAGAAATGTAATGTGTTTTCCTTAATTCCTGCATAGGTAGAGTCATAGGAAAAAAAACAGAAAAAATATACTTGAATCAGGCTATGGTTCCATCAATCTCAGCATTGTCAACACAGATTGGCAGTGGCTCTCCAGGGTTTCAGACATAAATTTTTATTTGCCCTACCTTGAGAAGCCAGAGATAGAACTGGGACTTTCTGCATAGCATGTGCTCGAACCACTGGGTCACAGTCCTTCCCCCATGTCAAACCGCAAATGACATTAAAGGCATCATTTGTGCTGCCATCTTTGTTCATGCTGCAAGCCACATTAAAATCACACTCACTGACTGCTAAGCAAACTGCTATTAGGCCCAGGAGGGAAAGTCCCTGTAGTACCATGTAAGGGTACCCAACAGCACCATCCTAGGTATGTCTACTCAGAAGCAACAGTCCCATCAAATTTAGTCGCACTTACTCCCAGAACTCTATGCATAGAGTTGGACTGTGTTGGAACTTCAGGCATTTGCAATAGAGAGGCCTTACTAGAAGAAAATGAAACGGTATTTGTAGGCATTAAGCTAGACTGAATACCTTGAAAGTGCTGGATTCTCAGTAGAACTACAGGGCCTCACAAATGTTTTCAGGGCCAATGCTCTGGACGCAACCAACAGAAGTTCCAGTGCTCTGTTTGTGCATCGTTGCTCATTGTTTCCGGTCACTTTCAAAATTCTGTTTGCGCTTCTTTTGAAGCACAAATCCTGCACAATTCAGTTACTCACAATGACAGAAAAGAGTTAAGAACCTCCAACCGTACAGTAACCTGTTTTTTTTTTTGCTTTTCAAGTTATGGTTTATGCTGTCGTCTTGTCAACAAACCAGAAATAAATGGGAAATGATGGAATTTTTGATCACAGGAAAATGGTTATGTAAACAAGCATTCCCACCACAAAAGTTCCTTCCACATCAGGCAGGATGAACAATACTGAATCTCCATCCCCATTATCAGCTGAGCAGAGGAAACAGAGGATTGTGTTTAAAATATCTGTTTATAACCAGAGGAGAGCTGGCAGGCTGAGCAAGTACACTATGATAAGGATTTCCAGAAGAATATTCATTCCATGGTTTATAAATTCTTGCCCAGAACTCTTATATGGGGAAGGGGAGACTCTAGCCTCTCCCCAGCAGCACCATAAACCGTTTCACCTCAGGAAGCTGAAGAGCAGCATGGCTGCCATCTTCCTCAGTCGTTTCTCCTTCTCACCTCAAGGAACAGCAATACTAGGTGCATTATCAAAAGTAGCCGCCTTGCTGAAGTGAAGCAAATCTTTAGTGTTTGAATGGAAGACCATAAAGAACTCCACATGTGCTATGTTTGAGTTCCATCAGGGAAAATGAGGGGAAATGTGTAATAAATATCAGATGCTTCACACCCTTAGACTAGTTTAAAGGTTTCCCCCATCTGCTTGCCCTGCTTGGGGCAACAGCAGCAGTCAAGCACAGCAAATATACATCCTCTCTTCAGCCATCTAGTATATTTTCCCCTTTCCTTTTTTGCTTGAGACTTGCTAGTTACACTAGAAACTAGTCAGCACTTTTGTATCACTCAAAGTAGGCTTCTCTTGATCAATACACATCCAGGAGTTTCCAGTGTGCACTTTTTTCTACAGCTCAGAACCAAATATCTAAAGCAAGTTTTAATTTCATGCTATGATGGAGAAAGTGCAACTGGCCTGTTTTGTTATGCTCTGAAGCCTTGGACCAAGATTAAGCCATTTCTGCCCAACATTGAATATACGCAACAGGGATCAAATGTGTACACCTGTGGGCCGGGCAGAAATAGGTTTAAAAAAAGGATCTGAATTCCATCTCTTTCCCCAGACCTCTTGACTCTAGAGAACCTTATTAAGGACTTCTTTATTAGCTGGGACGGGTATATTTCAAAAACAACTCTGATGAAAGCAAGGCTCTGGCACTGAAATTTTGAGCAATGGATTTCCAATCCTGATCCTAAACAGTACACTCAGGAGGGTTCTTTAGGATGAATGAGGGGAGCCCCTTTGAGTTGCAGACAACATAAATATTCCTGGAGTTTAACAGGCTCCATCTTCTATTTCAGCAGGAAGAGTGGAGTTAATGCTTCAACTCTGGAGCTGTTCCGGTCTTTGCCTCTCTCTTTTATGTATGTACGTACGTATGTTAAGGCTTGCCTCACTTACAAAAAGTTATATGGAATTACATATATGGGTGTTGCTCTGAAATGATTCAGACCAACAGCCAAAGCACCAATGGGAGTTTTTATAGCTGATCCAGTAGCAACTACAGCAGACTGATCCAGATCAGGAGCAAGCATTAAAAAAGCCTCTCTCCTGCAGTCCCAGTCTGGATCGGGCCTCCTTGAATATGCTATTTAACAAAGAAAAAACAAGTGCACAGCTGCATAGTATGAGTTTAAAATAGTTTGACCCTTAGCTTGGACCATACCCAACTTAAGGTGTAAGGTATGTATGTGTAAACAATGTGTCAGTGGTAGCCTTAAACTAAATAACCCCCAGAAGACTCCATTGCTTGGGCCCATCCAGCACTGGGTCATATCAAACATACGCATGCCTTTAATAGCCTGACCCTGCATGCCAGGGATGCTTCACATAAGAGCCATATACAATAAACTTCAGATGTTTGAGAACCCCAATACTTAAGAAACATTTAAATTCTTAAACATATTTACTCACCAGGAACATTCAATGTATGCTTTGATCTAGTGGACTCTCGGGTCTATACCCAGTAAATTATAAAGTTTGAAAATTTATTATTTACCTTTTATATTTTGATGCAAAAGGAGCTCAGCCAGCAGATTTCTGAGAACCACAGATTGTATGTCAACGACCCACATGTGGCTCGTGAGTCACCATTTGGCCTGTAATGTGGTATTTCGGGGGCCTAGATGAGGACAAAAGTCCTTACTCTGTTGCATGGGTACAGTTGGTGCTACACTCAAGATAGGGGCCTTTCCTACCATCAATAGAAACATTAAAACTAACCCATTAGTAATGGTTGCCCAACACCCCTGCAGCAGTACTAGATGATGAGGAACTGAGACCAATCATTCCTGCCTGCAGCCTTTCATGGCTAGATAGAACTGCCTTTTTTGCCATTTGCTTTGGTACTAGTAAAGAAAATACATAAGAGTGGGCTGGGCAAATCATTCCAGGCATCATTCATTCCAGCCCAGTTGGCTGCAGTGTAGGACTGCCTCTTAGGAAAGTATTTCCTTGCTTCTGAAAGCAAAATGCAATTATGGGCTTAACATGTGACTCTCTGTCCCTCACAGACCCTGCTGTAAAGGAATAAGCTTCTTAAAAAGAAACTAAAGAAAATGAAACCAGATCACTCACCAGTCAGGCACCTGGCTAGAAAGTTCCCTAGTTCTGGGAAGGTCATTGGCTGCTAGCTACAGTAAAGGCCTCCAGCTCCACCACAATAGATTAGGTATTGAGACATTAACCCTTTAATGTTTCTATTGAGGTCACGGTCTCTCCCCTCCACAATGGTCTGTTTTCTACCCCTAAAAACAACAAGATTACCGTTCATTGCAGGCTAATGTAAAACTCCCCCCTTTCTGCTATCTCATCCAATTGGTGAACTCATATAATAGAACCAGCAACTGAGGGCCCAATCCTATCCAACATTCCAGCATCGGTGTAGCTGCAATGCAGTCCCAAGGTAAGGAAACAAATGTTCCCTTACCTTGGGGAGGCCTCTGTGATTGCCTCCCCAACACAGGATGCAGCACACGCCCCATTGGCACAGCAGCACCGGCACTGGAAAATTAGATAGGATTTGGCCCGAAAGCAGCCTTGTCTGTGCTGCTTGTGCCTAGAGCCACCTGATCCAGACCTAGAGAAAGTCCCTGCCTCTTTAAGATTGGTAAAGGCTTATAAATACCACCCATTGCAGCTTCTCCTGTAATTGCAGCTGTAGTTGGAAAATCCACACCTGGAAAAATTCTGCCTTCTATGTACAGTAATCCCTAAAGGAACAGGAGCTCTCTCAGGTCTGTAATCTATTTGTGCATCAGGAAGTCTCAATGGCTGAGCTAAGACATATGGTTCCAGCATTGTTTAATACCTAGTTTATGCTAGAATTAATCAGAGCCTAGTTAGATCCCCATGTGCCCTTAACAGTTGCTTGCTTCAGTGGTACTGCTCAGTAAGAATTTTTCTTATGCATTCAGCTATGAAAGGCACTGGAGCCTCTGTCAGAAAAGAAGCTGACAACCGAGTTGAACCCACTGTTTGGGAGTCATTTGAACTTCTCCTGGGGCCAGACCAAGGCCACCTACCGCCACACAGAGAAACCTCTTCATGCTAAGCAAGCATCACTCTGTGTGGCCATGCCTCATCTCCTGGATTTCCTTCTTATGCCTATGAAAGAAACATGTTATTTTTCTCCCCTCTTGTTCTCTGTATTTAACCATCTATAAAAGGCCAAACAAAACATTTTAGGATTGTGTTTAAGAATGTGTTTGTGTTTTAGGCAACACATTGCTAATTATCACTAATGTGCTCATTGCAAAAATCTTGTGTTTAATCCAAGTACTGGGAAAAGTTACTGGTACTGATGAAGTCGCAGCAGTTGCCTGCTTCTTACTAAGATGCAACAGCAACAGCACTTTATGTACCCCTCCAGGCAACATCAGATTTTATGAATGCAAGCAGAAGCCTGTAATCAAAGAGGCTTGATTAGCCCCTGCTTGTAAACTAGATGTGACAGCAGCAGGCCTGTTTAAATGTGAGTTTATCCCAATCACATATAAAGTGGGGATTGGGGCCTGACTGAACAGCAGAAAGAAATGTATGCATGAGGCATGCTGGAACCCTCTTGTGCCTACCATTTATTGTTCCCTGCTATGCTTCTCCAACTAGACTCACTTCCAGTATCAGCCCAGTTGAAATGATTTCGGGAGAACATTTACTGCCCTGGAGCCAGTGGACCAGGGAGGGTTCAGCACTCCTTATGCATGTGACTCTTTAAATTGGACCACTGACTCCCATACCAGGTTCTATGCAATTGGTGCAAACCTGCAACAGAAGTCTTGCCTGCTGCCATCACCTCTAGTTGGACTGGTCATCTCTGCCACATATCTGTATGTTTTCCAGTGCAGCAGGAGATACAGTGGGAGATAGCTGAGGCTACCCACCCACTCAACTCCCTGGTCTCATCAGTAATCTCCTTTTGGGACAAGCAGGTCTGCAGGTGTGACCTGCTCTGGCTACCTTGTTTCTGCTACCTAGGGATATTAAGATTATTAATCTGGAGGAAGAGACAGCAAACCCAACTGCAGGCTTGCTGCGTCTTGTTTGGTGACATTGCAGTGCAGCAGTGAAGGATTTACAAAAGCCAGCCAATGCCAAGTATGTCATCATTCTAGCAGTTTGGGCCAATTTTAAGGGGGATGTCAAAAACTAAACACACATGCACATATTCACACTCCACCGCTGAGGCCAGATCTTTTAACATGAAGATGTGGTTGATTTTTCATTAAAATGGAAAAAAGCCAGGTTTTATTTTTTTTATAAAGAAAAAAAATGAAAGATCACATATTTAATTAGCATTAGTAAGTACTCTGAAATGACATGAAAGAAATCCAGATACTTTCATCACTGTTATCCTCTTCTTAAACTGGAGAGATACTAATGGGATTAATTTAAAGAGATTGCAGATCTTAAGGGAATCTGAATCATATTGGCCTATCAACTCCAGCGATCGTTGACTCTTCAAACTTTCCCAGACATGCCAGATGAATGAGGATATGAAAATGTCTACAAATGAATGACAGTGCTGACCTTGAATCCTGTATTGAGCTGTGGATTGTTTTACAGTGTGTACAATATGCTTAACTGCTGCATTGGTGCCTCTTTTATTAGATGGGAAAGGCAGGGTAAAAATATATTTAAAATTATCTTAAGGGCCTCCTTGCAAACATACTGCATACTGTAGCGTACTACCCTACCTGTAAATTCAGCGGACTGTCATCTTGAGGGGGAAAAAGTCCACATGTATGTATGGAAAGAACAAAACAGGACTGCTTGCTGCTCCATACATAACAAGAGTTCACACAGTTCATTTTCTGCCTGCCACTATAGGACTATTTGAATGTCACCCAGGTGCCGCCTCTATTGGGCAGTATGGAGGGGTGGCCGTAGCTCAGAGGTAGGGGTGAGCTTCATATGCATAAATCCTGGTACCTCCATTCAAAGAAAGCATCTTAGGTACCAGAACTGAGAAAGAGCCCTGCCCAAGTTCCTCACAGATCCTGGCAATAGTAGAAGCTCCCCTACTTTTCAACTTAAGAACTTTCAGGCTACAAGCATGCCAGGCTCAATGTCCATAGATGGCGTTGGCACCTATTCTCAGCATTCCTGAACATTCCCCATCTTATTACCTCCAGCCCTGTTAGTCCACTTTTCAAGGCAAGTTCACACAATATAAAGTACTTTAGGCGTAGTGTAAGTACACATTTTGTCATGTTTCCACAATATGTTCATTATGTATAATAGTGATGTTGGACAAGACCAAAACTTACAGACCCCGGGAACCTAACCTGTTTGTAGGTAGGGAGCATCTGTACTAGACTAGATGGACCAGTGGTCTGACAACTTTGTATGAATAAGTGAGTGAGTGGTGTTGTTGATGGGTCAGCTGCCCCCCTTTTTAAATTCCAATGCCTTAAATTCTCCCAGCATTTTGTGCTGGAGATTGAGCTAGGACCTTAAATTTCAAGGGTTGGGGTAAAACTAAAGGGAAGACAGAGCTAGTTAATAAAGGGGGGGGGAATTGAGATTGATTGTACCACTGCACCAGCAGATTTCATTTAGCTCTTAGAGCTATTAAGGAGTGGCTTGCACTGGTGGAGCAGGTAGGACTAACTTTGAAAGAGAATAGGATGGGTGGAACTTACAGCATTCTCAGGTTTTGGAGGCATCAGCTGCCCCTTGATAACAGCTTTCAAAACACATTTTCTAGAACAGGAGTAGTAGAATTGGAAAATATTTGCTGGGGTTCTTCCTGTGTTCTGAAATCAAGTATTTATTTTTTTGCTTCATCAGGCATCCTGCACAAAAAAACTATTCTCTCACCTCTAGACAGATGCTTCAAGCACTCTTCTCCCTCCAGAGGGGAACATTCCAACGAACAACTTAATAACCTACTACACACTATAGGCTGCTACTGACTGATTTTTCTGATCTGCATCACTCTGATCACCTAACTTGACCTTTCTATGGAATGAATTGCCAGTATCAGGTTTTCGCCTTGAATTTAATGTGGCTGGTGCCATGTCTTTGGCATAATGCTTTTAGGTAGGCTTGATCCCAAATTGGCATGTTATCCTTCTTTCACTTATTCTCTATGGTTAATTATTAGCTACAGTGTTGCACCTCTATATTGCGCTGCTGGTATCAGTTCTCTTCCATGAGATTCTCCGAGGAGCTGGCTGCATCCTGGCCATCAGAGGGATAGGGATCAACGTCCACGATGAAAGCAGAGAAAAATTTTCTTTTTGTAAGTTAGAGTTTGAGGGCGCAATCCAGCACTGGCATAGCGGTGCCAATGGAACATGTGCTGCATCCTGCAGTTGGGTGTCATTCACAGAGGTCTCCTCAAAGTAAGGGAATGTTTGTTCCCTTACCTCGGAGCTGCATTGCCCTTATGTCAGGGCTGGAAAGCACTGACATAAGGGGTTAGGATTGTGCCCTGAGTTACTTAGAAAGGGGATGAAACACTGTATGTAACAATGTAAGTAAAAGGAATGTTTGGAAAATAAGGGCCCAATCCTGAGTTGGGCCAGCACCTGCGATGACCTCCGGCACCAGTGCTAGGTGTCACAAATGTGCCATAAGGCATGCCTCTGACACCCTGTGCCAAGTATGCGCTGGTCCACCACCAGTCAGCGCTAAGCCCAGCACTGATCGGATGCTGCCCAGAGTTAAGGTAAGAGCTCCAGGTTGCAGTGAGGTGTCGGGGGGGGGGGGAGGTGTTCCAGGGGAGGAGGAGAGAAGGACTGGTGGAGCTCTGCTCTGCCAAATCTTGAACTCCATGTTAGGCCTTCTGGCCCAAACTTGAGAACCCAATTACAGGGCTTAGGGCAGTGCTTGTCCCTCTCTAGTAATTTACTCTTGAAAATATTAATGATGAAAACTAGAAAACTATTTTTCTTTCAAATAAAAGCCAGCATTTTCTTGATCTCTTTGGAAGAAGAACAGGATAAAAATCTAACAATGTAATAGTAGTCCATAGAACAGATGCTACTGGTCCATTGCTCCTTCTTCTAAAGAAAAATCCAAATTTCTTAGGAAGCCAAATGTTGTACCAGATTCTACACTGCTTATCAAGATTACATGTAGCTCTCCCTAAGTCACTGATTTGTGGGTCTCATTTTTTTTAACAAAGTCAAACAGATGATAATTAAAATATTACAGATTGTGCATTGTTTCTACAATACCACATCCATAAGTTACACATATTTCTTATTCTGTATGACTGCACCAACTCATGGGTATGTTTCATTATATCCCAATATTTAGAAGTACGATATTCCTGATTTACTTAAAAAGTGTCCGGCCTGTCAAACAAACCCTCGTTAACATTTACCCCATCCTTGCAAATCCAGTTTGATTTTTCCCAAGGAAGACCATAGCAATAAAGAACGGGTGCAATCTATTTTTAAATGTCAACACATTTCTGTTTAAGTAATGTTTCCCTATTCCCAGACAAGGTATTGGCTGAAGCAGTGCCCATGGCAGCAAAGCAGAACAAAGTATTTGCACTAAGTGATCACATTTATTTGAATATTTTTTGTGTGTGTTCTAAAATTGGTTACAGAATAAATACCTGCGCCTTATAACAGGAAGTCCACTTTTTTAATACAAAGTGCTTGTTAGAGGAAGTTGCATCAACGAAACACAGGAAGGAACATGTGCATCTTGGCACACACTTTCTTCCTGGAAACTAAAACAGATTTTTTTAAATTTCTTATTTTTTTTTTAAGTTTCTTTTCCCTTTTTTTGTGCATTTCATTTCCTGCCATTGTGTATTTACAAATCTCTGAAAGAAGAAAAATGCCAATATGCACGATGCGGGGCCTTTTAACACAAAAAATAGAATAAGCTTTAAAAAAAATCTACAAATGTCATTTTCATAATGAACCAATGATAGAAATTTTCTCCTTTAAAAAAAAAACAGGAAGGTAAAAGAATTTAAAAAGCAAAATCAAAGAGCCCAGAGACTTTGAAATAGAAAAGGATTGCTTGTCCCTTTAATAGTTTTCCAAACAGGAAAAGTACCAATGTCACATGATTCAGAAGCATATGCTTGATTGAAATCCTTGTTAATTTCTTCCATAGACCCCCTCCCCCATCTTGGTGCAAGGGAGGAGTTTTAAAAATTAAATTAAAAATAGAGATGACATAGTGTCCCTCTCAGACTCTGGCACACGGTAAGAATAGATGGAAATGGATTTGATTTGAAAAACAAAACAAAAAAAGCCACTAGGTTAAAAAAAATCTTCAAAAATTAACAAGATTCTATCCAAACTGGATGGTTAACTGGTGACATAGTGTTTGGTGGAAGGCTGACCATAAACTCTATAGAAATCCTGGCGTCCATGTTGCTGAGATGCATCAATCCATTCTCTCACTGCCAATCCTGGAAGCGACTGAGGTACAGACGGAGCAGGCGGGAGTGGGTGGGAGTATTCCTGCGATGACACTGTCCATGGAAAGTGGCCTGACCGTGGGTATGGTTGATGCCCACTGTGATTGGATACTGAAGAACAGTAACAGTTGTCTACTGAGCAGACTAGGATTTTGCGCCCACCATACTGAGACAGCACAGACTGCTGAGATGATGTGCTGTTGGGGTAGTGAGAAGGGTTGAACATTGAGCCAGAGTGTACTGGCTGAGGGCCGCTGGGGAGTCCGACTATGTGCTGGGTGGAGCTACAAGGCACCATGGGTTGTGCAGACTGGCCTTCACCAGCTGAAGCCCCCTGGCTCACATACTGGCTGGCAACGGGTCCAGAGGATGGCTCCAAGAAGCTGCCTTCTGGGAAAGCTGTGGAGTGCTTGCGTTTCTCGGCTCCTGAGTTGCTGACACTGCAAGGGTACATGGGGATGCTCTGCAGGAATGGCACCGGGGTGCTGAAGGGGCCTGAAGGAGAGAGAGAGAGAGAGAGAGAGAAAAGACAGGAGCTGTTACCTTTATCATAAAAGTCAGACTTACCCCCTGGGTCATGATCACCTTAAAGTTTCCTCCCAATAATCTAGTTGCTTACTTAGTCCTCCAGTTTCTACATGGTGCAGGTAATACTGAAACAAGTTAAGGGGTTTCAGGATAAGCAACCAAGTTAAGTGTAGAATTTATGAAGGGCCTGTAGAACCTGCAGCTCTTCAATCAAGTAACACCTTCCAAAATTTGGCATAGGGTACCTGCAGAATGCCAGGCACTTAGTAACCATTCCAAACAAACAAAACCAATGCCCTAGATCCAGGCCTGTTTTAGATGTAACAGCTGCCCACCACACTCCAATAAGTAACTGGAAAATAGAAGTTTCACAGCATGGTACATCTACATTCTTCTACCAAGAATGTGAACATTATGCTGACATGCATTATTTCTCCAATTTGCTTTGCTGAGCCTGAGGAGTTTTTGCTACAGAACTTGGATTCTGACGTGTGCCCATCATGTCAACTACACTAATGTCAGTGAAGGGATAGACAAGCCTTTGGATGCAGAGGGCTCTCTGCACTGGCCAAGCATTACCTCATCTGTTTACCAGGAGGTACCGGCTTGGATTGCTATGTCTTAGCCCAGCAATTTGGCAGAGTCCTGGGGCGAAGGAATTAAATTGCGGAGAGGAGAACTACTATGCCTGAAGAAGGTAGAGGTGGCTCACTGCAGTTTCTCCAGTACAGGAAGCCTAATCTGCATCTCCATCATGCAGTCCAGGTTTATAAAACATCCTGTTGTTAACCTCAAGCAGGCAAACTGAAATAAGCAGTGTGTGTTAAAAAGCATTGTTCAGCCTATGAAAACTCCAAAATAAAAAAGTAATGTAATGGGAAACTGTGGGCAAAGGGCTTGTGGGATCAAGGGAGCTGTGGGTTGAAAAAGTTTGGGAGCCACTGGCCTAAAGTATACTGTAAACAAGTATGTGTGTTTGCAGAATGCCTCAGTTTTTTAAGAATATAAAAGCAGCCCTACTGGATCAGGTCCAAAGTCCATTTAATCCAGCATCCTGTTTCTTATAGAGGCAAACCAATGCCTTTGGAAAGTCCACAAGCAGAAGATGGCATAGTCCTCTCCTGCAATTGTCATTCAGAGGCAGACTGCCTCCTTAAGGTCTGCCATAATCTCGTAGCACTGGTAATAGACAGGGACTAATCAAATTCAGGCACTAACCACAAGCAACAGAAATAAGCTTGGCCCCAGAGAACAGAATGCCAATAACATTTATACCTCCACCACTGTTCTCCCCCATCCCATCCCTCAGTCAAGTTTGTCCTGTTGATTATACCTGGCTTTCTGGTTGCAAGCATTACACTAAAGCAACTGACAAGCACAGCCAAGACTAAGGAGGCCGAAACTATAAAAGGAGGACTACTGATCTTCCTCTCGAGTTGCAGGAAAGGTTCCTCAATGCAGACATAAAAGAAAGGCATTACTCACCTTCCAGCAGCTTCCTCAACTGTTTCTCTTTCTTGGCAATCTCATTCAGGAAGAGCTTGGAGTTGAGGTGGCCAATTTTGGGAGGGGGCAGGCTGCCTCCTGTGCAGTTCTGGGTCCTGAAAAAGGAGCATGACAATCTATTAAAAATGACCTGCCGAGCTTCTTATAGATGGTTGATGGGAAACAGCTACATTTCCTCTTCACCTTAACCCAGGGCTTCTCAAACTAGGGCGTCGTGACACTCTAGCCTGAGGGCCCTGGCCTCTGCCCCCTTAAGGAGCAGGGGGAGGGGCGAGGCAGCGACACAATCCCCAGGATCACATCGCTGAGGGGTCTGGAGGGACTGGCATTTACTTACTAATTGCGTAATATAGGCGCAACCCTCTGCAGGGATCCCCAGCCTTCAAAAAGGGAAAGCGGAACCATCACGCTCCACTTTGGGTTTTGTGGAGACAGGGCATGATCGCTCTGCTTTCACTTTCTAAGCTCTGGGGAGCCCTGCAGACAGTCATGAAGGGCTCCCTGCATCTCTGGGAGGCTGCTGCAGGGACTGGTAAGTAAATGCCAGTCCCTGTGACCCCCTTAGCAATGTGATCCTGGGGATTGCATCGCTGCTTTCCCCTGCCCCCGCTGCCTTCCCTGCTCCCACGCAGGCACTTACTGCGGTACTCAAACTCCCTGAGAGTTTGAGAACTGCAGCCTTAACCACTTGGCTTTTTCTTAGAGCTTTGTTCCTCTGCTAATTTTGGAGTGAAAAGTATCTGAAGGTCAGCAGCGTCGCTGGGGGTGGCATAACCTGGCATAATATCTGGAGCTCGTCAGCCCAAATGTCTGGCAGTGATGTATCATCATGTTGCATCTGGATTGCTGAGCTTTTGCTGCTGGAGGGCAAAGAAGCTGGCTGTGGTGCACTGGGTATGGGTGCATGTCAGCTCTGACTGCGGCAAGGATCGCTGCCACTCCTGCCCACTGCTCTTTGGTAAAAACAAAGCCTCCTGCAGTCTGGGCTGCAGAATGTCTGAGGCTGAGCGCAGCCAGGGCACTAATGACACTGGCACCCCTTAGCACACTTTTATGGCTGGTACTTGACTGATACCCAGCGTGGACCCCCCCATTGATATGCCACTGCTGAAGGTTTCTCCCTTTGAGGGCTCTCCCCTAAGAAGAGGACATTTATCTCTTTAAACCCTGTCTGAAGCTAGTTCTCCATCTGGAGGACCTCCCAACTATCTTCTTAGTTTCATTTAGAAGCCCATATTCCCAGTTTTGATTCCATCCACCACTCTCTTCTTCACTAACAATAAGATTTTTCTGTCAATAATGACTACTAACATTGCCTAATACAGAGCAGGAATTCATTCTAGCTATTACTAGTGCATTAACAATATTGTTGGCGATTTGGGCAAGGTTCTATGCTCCAGTATCTCAGTTTCGTGCATCCTGTGGATTTTCTCAGCATGAAGTATATAACGCTACATGGCCAATGCCACCAACAACAGTTCTTTGCTTTCCCGCACTTGCCTACAGTCCTACACAGGAGCATGGCATAGTCGGAAACAAGACTTCAAAAGGGTCTTGGAAAGATGGATGCTCAGTCTTTATTTGAGCCTTGCAAGGTATGCCCTATAATTGCCCATTAAAAGTGTTGTGCTGATTTTTAACTGGATTTTGTATAGCTTTAATTTCCCATCATCAGTTCTTCTCTGATCCATGCATGATCCCTTTAGCACCTAGTTAGTATTTTCCCACTGTGAAAGTGCTTGGGCATTATAATCCAATTTTTTCTTAGCCTTCCCTCTGGAAAGCTAAACAGATTATGCATCTTAATTCTTTTATTGCAAAGTTTATACTCCAATGTTCAGAACACTCTCATCACTGTGCTCTCCATATTCACCAATTTTCCAACATTACTTGTAATGCAGGGATACCAGAATTGAACAGCAGCAACATCGCCTCTGCCTCATCCCTCTGTTTTGCCGGGAGGGAGCCATGTACCTGAATTAGCTATATCATATTCACCCTTTTCACCCAAACTGCTAGGAAATAGTTTTCTTACCTATCCATCAGGATTTTCACTGACTTGGTATTCTAGAAGGCAAAAGAGAAAATGAAGTCAGGAGTTGTGGCACAGATCGTAGGCGGCATAGCAGCAGCTCCACCTTGCGCAGTCCTGTAGACCTCTGGTGTTGCCATTGGTTTTATGCCCTCCCAGCCCCAATCCCCATCTCACTGCAGCCATACCCTAGGCTTCAAAGATACAACAAGTGTCTGGGAAAGACCACAGGTTAGAGCGAAGCACATGTTTTTCACAGTGATGATTACCATAATCCCGCCCCAATCCTCCACATTTTCTGCAAAAAGATTGCAAGTAACAAGGCTACAAACAATTTTTGTCCCAGTCCCTAGAAGAACAGCCCCAATTAGGGTTGATAGTAAACAGGTTTGTTAGGCCAGTGTACTGACTCATGACTGATTGTAAAGGGTTACTGTAAGGATTACTGAGAAGTACTTCACACATTTTAAGGGCTAAATAAATGCAAGCTATGAAACCAAAGATCTATTATTGCATGACTGTTCCATTCCTGCATTGTACCAAAGAATCTACCAGCTACCATTCAAAGGAGACCAAACTGAATCTTTCATATTTGCATGCCATCATAATGAAGCACAGAACTGCTGATACTTTACAGAATTCTACTGGAGGTTTAGATGGTGATGCGCCACTACCACTCTTCCTGAATCTGGAGCTAGAAGAGCCACCTTGGTCAGCTATGCTGAGTGTTCTTTACATCCTCTGCATGTCAAGCAGAACTACCTAACGACCTTCAATTCCAATGGGAACTTCAGCCAAGACCTCTGGTCCAACACTTTGTTGCCAGTACCATAAAGGATTCTTGTCTTTAACCTGTCACTTCAGCTAGAGTTCAACAACAGGCAGTCTACAAACTTGGACTAACAAGATTTATAGGGGTGTTGTTCTCACTTCACTATACTTTCCCAGCACCCTATGCACTCTGTCAGCCCAGATGAACAGAAACAGAATACACTCCTGTCCTCCAGTCCACAGGCAATTCCAGACAAGCCAGCAAACACATTTTCTTCTGCGACTTTCTACCACCTCTGTGGTCAGCCTTGGAATACTTGCTGAAAAACAATTAGGACAACACTGGTGGATCAACCCAGCTAAAGCGATATGGCCCAGCAGAGTGTAAATACCCTGCCAATCAGCTGCTGAGATTTATGTGGAAAGCCTCTTTTTGACAGACAATGTTGTTCACAAGGTCAAGGATATATCCTCCCTCTAAAATGAAGAGTGGGCCATCTGGTCTGTGCAAGGGGAGATTAGCCTCAGTGGAGGAGAGTGCTGAACAGAACTTTACCCCCAAGTACAAGGTCTGAGATGACCCTTTTATTCACTAGCCTGTTGTATAAGAGGGGAAGATTCAATCTAGGAAATCAGGAGGGGAAGCCCATTGGGGTCACACATCTGCATACCACCATCAGCTGCAAGGGAAATCCCCCACCATGTCAAGCTATTATAAGCAGCCCCTGAATGACAAAAGCCTGGCTCCCTGTACTCAAGGCAACTTGCTGGGTTTTTCCCAAGGGAAAAACTTCATCCCCCAAGGTTTTAAACATTCATGGATTACCTTTTCTGATTGGTTGATGATTCTTAGGGCAGCTACTAGTCCCCCTCTGTCTTTGCCTTAACCCTTAAATGAACTGACTGGTTTGAACAGATTTGCCAGATCTCCTTTTTTAATTGTAAATAAAACTCCTATGAGGCATTAACATGCTTAGCTTCACCAAGTTTGCTGCATTGCATGCCTTCAAGACCATACCCTCTTTCACTACTACTACTACCGTTGCAATTATCAGCCTGTCTCCTTCTTTCCTCATTAAAAGGACTTTAACAACTCTGAGTTTTCCCCCTCATTTTATCCTCTCAATTACTATGTAAAATGGGTTCAGACAAGGGATAGGGACTGGCCCATCATCATCAACTGATCTTTAGGGCTGAAAAGTGAGGATTTGAACCTGGGGACTGCCCACACTATGTCCAGCACTATCCCTGGGCCCACCCTGGATCTCAATATCATACACAGGAGTGGGGCCTAGTCCTTTCCCAATTGACTCTTCCATGCAGCTAGACAATTTAAAAAATTATTTAGATATGTACCAATTCAGAACTGATGCAACGCACCCATATTTTGGTTTCATACACCAGCACGAAAGGTTAAACATATATTTCTCTATGCCCACATTTAAAAATAGTCTTGATGCTCTTCTCTCAACTATGTACATATTCCCTTATGACATTATTTAGGCCTTGATGGCTGCATTTTAAAATGCAGAAACGGTGAGCAAATCAACTGTTCTATGCAAGGGTGAAGATATGGAAGTACCTATAACCCTTTGACAGTTCCAAATGAATGGGTCTTCACCTGTGTAACAGGACAGGAGGAAGCACAAGAGAAGCATCCATTTCTAGAATGCGAGGCTGTGGGTGTGCAGCAGTGCCAAGCTGGGGCAGATGAGAGTTTCAAGCCACCACTGTTGGCTGGAGACAGTTCTAAGGTTCTAGTCCTTCCCATATTATTAATTATTATTATTATTATTAACAACAACAGTATTTATAGACCGCTTTTCAACAAAAAGTTCACAAAGCGGTCTACAGAAAAAAAATCAAATAACTAATGGCTTCCTGTCCCAAAGGGGCTCACAATCTAAAAAGATGCAACACCAGCAGGCAGCCACAAGAAAAGACACTGCTGGGGTGAGGTGGGCCAGTTACTCTCCCCCTGCTAAATAAAAGAGGAGCACCCACTTGAAAAAGTGCCTCTTACTCAGTTAAGATCCCACTGCAAAGTGCACATCAAGCCGCTCCCCCCCCCCAACATCCTCCACTTCACCTTCATGAAGTTGATGTCCTCGGTCTTGTCATACATGACCTGAACAGAGCTGAGCAGCTTCTTGGCCTCCTGCATGCGCTCACTGAGGTGTAGCACCTGGGCAGCATTTTCGTTGCAGAATTTAGCCTGGGCCTTGTCTAGGATTTCCATGGTTTTGCGCAGGTCCTCATCAAGGATCTGATGCATCTTTTCATACTGCAGGCGCACCTCATCCTTCAGCTGGTTCACTTTCTCCTGGTGATACAGAACAGGGAAGAACAAGACCAACGGTTAGCCTCCCTTCTCACTCACTTGTGGCACCTTTTATGGATAGTGAAAAGGGTTCTATCTTGAAATTAGTGGACTGAGGGCCCAATCCTATCCAATTTTCCCACTCCAGTGCAGCTGCAATGCAGCCCCAAGGTAAGAGAACAAATGCTCCCATACCTTGAGGAGGCCTATGTGTCTGTCCCCCCACTGCAGGATACAGCGCACACCCCATTGATATAGTTGCACTGGCCCTGGAAAATTGGATAGAATTGGGCACTGAGATGGTTACTCCACAGCCATTTGATTTTCTACAGCAGTGGTTCTCAAACTTTTTAGCACCAGGACCCACATTTTAGAATGACTATATCTTGGGACCCACTGGAATTGATGTCACTTCACTTAACCTCGAAGTGATGGCCAGAAGTGACATCATCAAGCAGGAAGTTTTTAACACCTCCCATACAACAAAATGAAATTGAATTAAGTAAATTGAAAGTTTACAATAAATTAAAAAATTATTTAAAATAAAGAACTCACCTAACACTCCGAAGCACCTAGCTCCAACGTATGCTTTTTGTGTGCTTGAAAAAGCCCTCCCATTCACCCTGAGTCTCTTACTGGTGGTTGTCACATTACATCTGGCCTCCCAATCTGGAAGTAACTGGTAATGACATCATCACCAATTACTTCTGATGGTATTTCCAATAGGTGGATGATGCAAAGTGGTCCAGCAGGGGCCAAATGTTGAGAAACGCTGCTCTAAAATACAGAAGGAGTAAAGCAGAACCATTGCTTTCTCTAGCCAAGAACTCTCCAGGAGTCTATATGCTCTTGGTGATGGGTAGTTACTAGCTTGAACACTTTTGCAGACTGTCCTAAGGAACAGGGAACTCCAAACTTTTCGGCTGAAGGGCTGCATCAAATATCTGGCACAGTGTTGAGTGCCAGAAAAGAAACTGAATATAAAATTTAAATAAATACATTAGAGATGGAGCTTAGATGAATGAAGGCTGCATCTGGCCCCTGGACCGGGGTTTGGAGACCCCTGCTACAGAAGGACAGTTTGCCCTCATTGGGCTCTCCACACAGAATTAGTTTCTTGCTATGCTAACTGCAACTCTCTCCTGTCAAGGTTCTCTTATAAAGGAACTTCTCCGAAAGGAGAACTTGGTGGGTGACTGCAGCCCCAGAAGCCTCCCCAACTTCAGCAACAGAGAAAGCAAAAATCTCAGTTACTTCAACCAGCCGCTTGTCCGACTCCAGCTTGTACAGCTGCTCCTCAATGTCTTGCTCGCGCTCTTCCAGACGGTCCTGCTGTTTCACCAGCATCTTCTGCAAGAGAAGGGACAAGCAGAGCAAAGGATGTTAGTCTTATTTTAAAAAACACAAAAAACAACCCACCACACAGCAGACTACTACTGATATCAGCACTGAACAGCTGCAACAACTGCAAGGAATTCCCCAAGTGCCTAGGAAACACCTGTGCATAGGAAGCCACTTTCACACTCTTTCAAAATGCATGCAGAAAAATGGCCAGAGAAAAGCTGCAAAGCTTATGAACAGTCAGGCACGGAATTGGGCGAAATAAATGGGAGAGGAGGCTGATTTATAAATGACTTTTTTTTTTTACCATTTCTACTGTAATGTGCTGCTCGCATCTGACAACTGCAGTGAGATCCTTGGGTTCCAAACTCTGCCTAGAACTCTTCAATCTTACTGCAATATTGCTACAGGAACAGGGAAAGAAGTGCTGCTTTCTTGGCTTCCAAGTAATGCATGAACTGCCTCTCAGGCTTCTTTCTGACTTTCCCCTGTTGTAAATACACAGGTCTGCAGCCATTTTCTAGCCATTTCCTGACATGGACTTTCAAAACAAAAGTAGGGAAATACAGAGTCAGGAGGAGCAATCAGAATCTGCTGGGCTCCAGCTCTTGAGCCAGGAGTTCCATGATCTTGCTTCCATTAGCCAACTTATTTTTTCTTGTTAGCAACAGACAGGGTGACCAGATGTCATAACCACAGACAAGGCACCCCCAAAATGCAGAACTTCCAAGAAAAATGTAGGATGTGACAAAATAAAAGCTAAAAACACTCATATATTGATTTAATGCAGTTAATTTGAATACTGTATTACTTGTTTTTAAAACAATATTGCATATAATTCATTACATATAATTTGTTAATTACAAGAAGACTATGTGCTGCCTGCGGGGGTCCGGTCAGGGAAAAAGAGATTTAAGTTCTTGGCTAAAAAAACAGGACATGTCCTGGAAAAAGAGGACATTTGGTCACCCTGGCAACAGCAAACTGCCAAGGGAAAAGAGCAACACCATGTCAACAGCAGGGTCTGTATTAAGAGGATTGAACTCCTCTCTGGAACGTTATCTCTTATGTCCTTTTATATACCATGCTGGTTCAGACCAATAAATTCTATCCATTAACCTGCTTTTACAAAATGATGTCTGCACCCCTGATGCTCTGTACTAAATCCCAGCATACATGGTCAGTATCAGGCGTGTTAACATACGGCCTGTGGAAGTTCTTTATCCAGCTCTCATTATATTTGGGCTCTCCAGTATCACTATCAGCAGTTCTCAGCTGCTGAGCTGTGAAGTGATGCAATGGGAGAAGCAGCACTGCTGGAAGAGCTGCACTGCTGAAAGGGAGGTGCTGGGAGAGCCCAATTATCATATGGGCTGCCCTTTCAGCAGCATCACATCTGCAGAGGTGTCACTTTGCAAAGACGTTCTCAGCTGCTGAGCTGCAAAGTGATGCCTTGGCAGAAGCAGCGCTACTGAAAGGGTGGCCCACATGATAACTGGGCTCTCCCATATTTTGATAATATCATCAGGATTTGCATATTTTCTCTTCTGTCATTTGCAGCTAATGAGTTCCTACGGGAGAGCAAAGTGCTTATTTCTGGTCATCACCCACTCAATGTTGTCACTTCTGTCCTCAGCATTTGGCCCACTTTATGAAACAAGTTGGACACCCTTGGTCAACATCATTTAACAACATGGACTTATCAAACACTGATCCATGTACCTTTGATCCCAAATATAAAACCATGAATTCAAGGTTACAACTTAAGGGCATATGACACAGCCACTTTCCTGAAGCTGAAGAGGTCTAGACCTGATCAGTGCCTGATAAGCTCATGTACATCATCTTGAATTCCACACTGGAAGAACAGTGGGATGATGGTGGAATAAATAAAAGTTGCTACTCCTTGTAAGTGGAGTTTTCCACCTGCACTTCCCAAGTATGTTTGAATTGCAGACTGGTGATTCTGACCAATGTCAAATTATATAAATATTGTAGGTTTATTAACTAGGATTTTTTTTGGGGGGGGGAAGGGGGGAATCAATAGCTGGTTGTGTGAAAGAGATTCAAGAAGGCAAAAGGCCACCCTATTCTAAATCATCATAATATTTTTATTGCATAAGCACTGAAAAACCTAGGCCTTGTATAAAAGCAGGAGCTTTGCTTTGCTTGTGTTAACTATAAACAATACCTGTGAGCAGAAGCCAAAGCAATAAAATGCACAATATTTTAGCTTAAAGTGACCAAAAGGAAAAAAAAAAACTATGAAGCAAAAATGCAAGCAGACCTGCACAACTTGAGCCACCAAATGGAATACAGCTCAGCAGCCACATGTCACAGCCTGTCAAAATATTCTGCACTCTTCCCCTGTGCCTTGTTTTACAGTCCCCGGCAAGCAGCAAAAAGCAGCCATTAAGCCAAAGCAAGTCAGCAGACAAGGCTGGCGTCACAAGCATGCTCCAGTATAGCACCAAAATGGAACAGCTGTTATAGAGAACAGCCATGCTCTGCCTGACTTTTTGCTGTCGACATTTTCCTAGATCCCTCCCCAACCTCAAACCCTGGATCCAGAGAAATGACACTGAGACAGAGAGACACAAAATGGCACTCTGACAAGTGCATAAGGACTGCATGGTAAAAAGAGAGTGCAGACAACTCAACTTCTCACAGAAAGGCCCTTCTAGCTGTTTTTGGGGGGAGGGAAGACTAAGGAAGGACACATTTAGAAGAAGCTGAAGCTATGGAAGTGGTTTAAGCCAGACAGGTTTTTGGATGGAAAAAAAACCTTTCTGATTCACTTGATGCAGCTGGGAAGGTTGTTGTCATTTCAGACACATGAGTTTCTTGTGATAATAAAAGATCTAGATAAACCAGTCTTGCAGAGTCTTGCCTTTTACATCAACAAGTGGATTTTGTTGACAGTGTATATCTTACAATGCCCAAATGGATATCAGATAACACTGACACACTGATGGACAAACTGCTTGCCAACGATTAAGCTCTTCCCCAACTGCTGGGTAAAATGGCTATATTGCCAATCAACTATCACATGATTGTAGTTTGCCGACATGTGTACCTGGCCCTTTTCTCCAAAAAGCTCAGGGCATTTTATTCTTGCAATCACCCTCTGGGGTGGGGTAGACTGAGAAATAGTAACATGCCTAATGCCACGCAGTGAGATTCCTGATAGAGTAGGGATTGGAATCCATGACTCCCTTGAACAAACCAAACACTGTATCTATTACTACAGTGTAAGAATATATGAAAAACACTGCTTGATCAGGCCAAATGCACATTTAGTCCAACTTTCTCTTTCCCAAAATGGTCCACCAGTTGCCTCTGCAAAGCCCACAAGCAAAAGAGAAAGGCACACTTCTTTCCCACCACTGCTTCTCTGCAACTGGTATTCAGAGACATGTTGCCAATGACCCAGAAGACAGAATATATAGCCATCGTAACTAGCCATTGTGAGGGACCTGTCCTCCAATTTTAAAGTCATTGAAGCTAGTAGCCATCACTACATCTTGTGGCAATGGATTCTACAGACTAATGAATGTGTTGCATGAAGTACCTCCTCAGTGTGTCTATGCTAAATTGCCTGCCAATCAGTTTCACTGGATAATCCCTAGGTTTAGAACTGTGAGAGATGGAGGGAAAAACAACTTCTCTTACCCTCCCTCCCCAGATCACATGCAAAATTATATGTCTCAATCATGCCCCAGTATACCCTGATCCAACAAAAATGTCTTTCCGATTCCAAAGGTTGAGATAAAACTGACAACATACTCAACTACCACCATGTTTTAGAGCTGTTTTTCCAAAGCATGTACAGAGTAAGCAGTGTTGTGTTTATTCCACATGCCTGCAATCACAGAGTGAACATGTGGAATGTGGAGTCCTGAAAGGCCACCCATTGGCCTGGTGTAGGCCCAGTGTACACCTGCAGCAGAGACTCCAGGTGGTAGAATAGGTTGTACCATTTCAGACTTCAGATCATGTTTCTGAATGCTCTCCTTTGTGAAAAACTTACCTAAAAGAATAAAACTAGCAGAGTTGACTGTGTTGCGTTTATTTGTATGGATTTATAATCTCCCCCTTGCTTTGTGCTAGCTTTTATTTGTATGGATTTATAATTTTTTCTTACATCAGTGAGCATTCTTAAACAAAGCACCTCCCCTGTAGTCTGAAATGGTACACTCAACCACCTCACTTTGCTGTATGTGTAGACCAAGTCCTAGAAGCAGATAGTGAAGGCTAGGAGAACTTGTAGTATCCAAGAGATGGGAGGGATGCAGTAGTCTTTGGTCCTCCCACAGAGAAGGGAATATGAGAGTTTGATTCATAAACAAATCTTACCCCCCCACCCCTACTCTTCTTACCAAGAGGTCAGAGTATTCACATATAATTCCCAATAGGTCTCTCAACCAGGCAGACCTACTTAGCTTCAATAGTAGTATGACACATGCTGAGCCTTCAGACTATTTCACACCAATCACAAAAGTCAATTACACAAGATAAAGAAACATATGTAAATGTTGTCATCTTCTCCCCAACACACACACACACGCACACTCCCCCTTATGCATCATGTTGTATTGGTCTGTTTCCAAATATGGTGCTCTCTTTAATTTTTTTAAAAAATAGTATTGTATAATAAAGTGTTTTGCAAACTAGGTGGGTCCCCCATTCATTTCAAGATTTTATTTTTAATATATTAGACTTGATGCTACCATGGTATGTGACTACATTTGGGGAAATGTTACAGATCTGAACTTTTAGCAAGCTACTATGTATATTCTTTTAACAATGACAGTAAATGTGACTTATTCCTGAGTAAGTGTGGGCAGGATTGGAGCCTAGGATGGCAAAATTTTTTTCTGCTTGATGATGTCACTTCCGAACATGATATCACTTCCGGTGGGTCCTGACAGATTCTCATTCCAAAAAGTGGGTCCCGGTGCTAAATGTGTGAAAATTACTGGTATAATACATAGTAATTTCAGGCACTTTATAAATAAGATCTGGTGGTGATGATGGAATATGCTTAATTTATCTAGACTGCAGAATTTGGCTTTATTTTTTTTTTTTTTTAAATAGGGCTACCACCTATAATAATTTAAAATATATTAGCATCTGCATGAATAAAGAGTTATGAAAAAATATATACTTTCATGGTTTTTAGACAATATAGATATATACATTAATTTACTTTTCACATTTTTATACCACCCTTCCTGGCAGCATACATGGTTTCTTCCTTCCTTTTGTCCTCACAACAACTTTGTGAGATAGGTTAAGCTGAGACACAGTGACTGGCACAAGGCCACCCAAGAAGCCTCATGGATGTGCAAGGACTTGAACCTAGATTTTCCAGGTCTAAATTCAACACCAGAACCACTACACCATATGTCCTATCTTAAGAGACACATTCCTTCCTGAGTGTGAGCAATGCCTTTTCTAAGATGGCACCAATCATGAGTGGTTTTTATGAGTACAACTGAAGAAAAAAAAAGTTATACATAATATATATTAAAGTGCTGATTCATTACATGGCATACTTCTTTTAAAAAAAAGAATGATAAAACAAAATTTATATAACTAACTAAACATTGCAGTCTCATTTTGAATGCAAAATTTACATTACTATGGCTGCAATCCTAACCATACTATCCTGAGAGTAAGCCCCATTGAACAAAATAGGAGTTACTTCTGAGTAGACCTGGTTAGGCTTGTGCCCTATGGCACAGAATTTAAATCTGTTTTAGCACAGAGCAGACAGTGCTCCATAAATGTAAGTAGAGGAACATTCTGTCATTTTGCCCCAGAGTATTTCTTTATTATATTCTTTGTGCATATTTGAGGTTAGGTGAAAAGAAAAAGGAGAAAGAGATGTGCATGTTGCCTCCTCAAGCTTTGTCTTATTCCAGTCACAACAAAATCTTCATGCAGGAAAGAGCAAGCACAGACCCCAAGAAGGGGAAGAGAAGTATTTTAGTCATCCCAAAGTATTCCATTTCCTCTCTCTGTGGGTAGGCTCACTCTGCAAGTATGATGGTATACTTTCCAGTATTATCAGATAGGAAAATATACTCCCTGAAAGAGTCCGTTCCCATAAGGGGGGGGGGCCTAAAAAGACCTCAGTTACCAGTCCCAAAATGGCTATTCAGTTTTAATCCTCTGCTCAAAAGCTTAGCTTGGAGAGGGAGCTTCCCCTGCCAAGAGTGGCTGGTGCTGGATCAGCACTGGGCACCTCCAGTCACAACGGCCAAGGGCACACTGCCCACAACACACACACACACAGAAGAATTTGCAGACATTTGCCCTTAATTCTCTCCGTGCATTTAATCCTCTTCAGGGAAAGAAAAAAAATATCTGCCTAGTTACAAATGAAATAAGGGGAGGACAGAGCAGGAGGAAATGTTAACTGGTTTAGAACAAACAGAAGAGTTTCTGGGAGGGGGAAAGAATGGCAGCAAGACCAGTTTTGAGGGGATTATTACTATTATAAACTACCACTTGGTGATTATAATCAAGTAATTAATTCTGGGAGAGGAGGGGGGGATTAATGGCACTGCAGGGAAAGACCACCACCTCCTCATCAACCAGTGTGAAAGAATTTGGAGCCTTCCCCTTCCTCTGGATTTCATTGTTTTTCTTAAGGTTTCCTGCACCTCAGGACTCATTAACACCTGCATAAAGCTGGGAGGAGGAAATTGCTGGAAGGCTACAGCAAGCAGTGTAGAAAAATTGGGTGGCTTTCATGATCTTAAAAAGGGATATACCTGCAGACTCTGTCCCTCTGAAGAAGAAACATTTCTACTCCCCTCTCAAATGCTTCTTGGGTCTGCTTTTCTTCTGGAATCCCCCCCCCCCCAAAAAAGTGCAACAAACTTTGCTTTTTCCTCGCTAAGGGAATTTGCAAAATTATTGGAGATTTACAAATGAGCAACCCATGCTGCCTGAGCAAGTTGCTCAATGAGACCACAGCTGTTTCCAAGAGCTCAGCTCCTCTCCTAGTTAATTAAGATAAGCTCTGCAAAAGCCGGGCTATGAATCAGTCAAGACTAGTATCTCAGCACAAGAGCTTTAAAAAAGAATTAAATGGACACTGTTTGGCATAAAACATGGCAAAGCAAAACTACCTCATAGCTTAACTTTTTAAACTTCTACTTAGAAATAATAAATGCTGAATAAATGCAAAGTCTCAGAGTGACCCTGCTTTTATTCACTTTCCTGTCAGCGCCAGCCAAGCGGTGAGATTACTGCATACCCCTCAACTGGTTCGTCATTATGGGGGATATCCCACATTTGGCAAAGTTCTACGTTCTTTCCTAGAGTTGTTTTTTTTTTTTAAGAGATTGATGAGCTGGAAAAGTCGCAGCAGCATTTGCAACACTCATGAGAGAAGATTTAAAATAGAAGAGCTCTAAAATAGACAGGCAAACGTGGGAGGTACAAATGTGCAGCACTAGTGAGACTATTCCAGGCAAGCTAGAAATCATGATTCTTCAGCCCTTAAATGCTGGAAGCCATGTACTGAGGAAGGAGAATGCTCTTGAGCGGTCCCTGTTGACAAAGGGCCTCTACATTTTGGGGGCGGTCTTGGTCCCATAGCCTTCCATACCCTTCCACCCACATGTGATGGATCGGGGAGGGGGAGGTTTTGCTGCAGGTATAATTGTTGCACTGCTGCTTACCCATTTCTTTCTACAATCTTCCAAGACATGCAACTCTGGCACAGGGTAGGGGAAATGAGGTCTCCAATTACCTTGTGAAGATTCACCTAATCGAATGGCATGGGACAGGGAAGGAAAATCTGGCTAGACTTCAGTATTTGAATAGATACTCTGAAAAGATAGGCATCTGATTAAGGACACAATCCTAACCAGGTCTACTCAGAAGTAAATCCTATTTTGTTCAATGGGGCTTACTCTCAGGAAAGTGTGGTTAGAATTGCAGCCCAAGTAGATGATGAAAACATATACTGAAAAGAATTGGTTACTCTTTAAGGTGCTGCAAAACTCTTTGTTGCTATTCAACATTGTAGAGGAGCATGTAGTCCCAGTAAAAAAAAATTAATTCAGAAAAATGCTAACAAAAAGGAATTTCTCAAGGGTGTGTTGAGGAGGGGCAGAATAAGTAGCGTTGCTGGTCACCAACATCATCCAACAGTACCAGTGACACTTGCACAAATACATTCCACATAGCAAGAACAACACTGGGTATGCTATCTGGGGAAGCATTACATTTTCCACAGCAAACAATGCATCCTTCACAACTACAGCACAAGAGGTGTGACCTGTCTGCCACACATTGTACAGAAAACCTTTGTGAGGCTTGGTTTTTATGTGAATGTGTACTTCAGCAAACAAACCCTTAAATGATGAGGGAGGGGATTGTACTGCAATTGGCCCCCCCCACCTTCAGACTGCTCCCTCCTTTTTCACCTCAGCACAATGCCATGCTTCCACATTAGAGTAATTAATGATAGAAATAAAAGATATTTAATTTTTAAGACAGTACCTATTTACGATTGGATGTTTTCTGCTCAATGAGTTATTTTGACTGATTGTTCCCAATAATCCATTCCCAGTATTTCTGGACTAACAGTTAATTTTTATTTATTTCAAATATTCTTATCCTGCTTTCCCTAGCTGCAACACTAAATACACGTACTTAAAAATCCAACACTCAAACTAAAACAACAAGTCCATTACAATAGAATACGGAAAAACTTATCAACAGTATAGAACATCTAAATAGCTAAAATGTCTTCTGGATAGGGTTGTTTTGCTTCATTTCTGGAAAGAAATGAGAAGGAATATTGTAACTCATCTAGAAGAGCATTCCAGAGCATTGGAGCAATAATGAATTTCTTCTTTCCAAATTGCAATTTATGGCATTATTCTAGCATCATACTGTATGTGCTTATCAACTCCTTTTCCCATTCGTTCTTTCAAGAACGCTGTAAGAGTGGCTTATTTGTATTATTTTTTGAATGGAGTCCAGAGTGTCTCCAGGAGATCTAGAATTAAATCCAGATCTCTTAAACTGTCACCTAAATTCCTCACTGGTCCATACCCTGTAGTAGCCTGCAGCATCCACATTTGAAGACAAAATCCAGATTAAATAAGAATTCTTTTGGTCGATCCTTCAACTCCCACATCTAACCATGACCAGCAAATTCTCCTGAGAAGGCATGATGGTCAATAGTCACAAATGGAACCATCAAATTCAGAAACAGTTGTCCCCTAACAGGATGGCTATCAGCCAAAATAGCTATGGAGAGATCTCTCTTTCATGGGTATGCGTTGAACCCTAAATGTGAACATTTTAATAATCGAAGTACTCATGGAATTTGTTTCTTAGGAAGGTTAATTCTACTTAGCAGAAACATTTTAAAAATTTGGTCTTATCTTTGAAAACCTACACACAGGTAATTTATATTCTCAAATTTGGAAGAAAGAAAAATCTATGATTTGGAAGCACTTTTTTGTCAAAGTATTTTTTAAAATCAAATATGAACGGTTTGCTGTGAGATGGCAACAGTGGTATTTTAAGTGCAAAGGATCATCTCACCACTAAGTCAAACAAGTGAAAGACAGCACAGAAAATTAATTCTCCATATCTACCCTTATGCGCTATGGTCTAGGTCACGGATGTCCAAACCTTTTGTCAGGAGGGCCACATTGTCTCTCTGACACTGTGTTGGGGGCTGGGAAAAATAAAAAGCAAAGCAAGGCTGGCCTTTTCTTTGCTGCCGTTGCTGCTTCACAGACGTGAAACAGCAAGCAATGGAGGGAGCCAGCAGCTTGTGCAAGAGTTGGCCCTTTTGTTGACAGCAGTCAGGTCCAGCCTACGTGGGCTCCAACAAGTGTCTGGTGGCCTACCGGCTCATAGGAGACTGGGAGCTCCTTGCGGGTCAAATTGGAGTTCCCCAAGGCCAGAAATGGCCCCCGGGCCAGGGTTTGGACCCAGGTAGAGGTAGAGGTTTTTGAAAATGGTGTTATTTTATTAATAAGTAAGCCTACTGCATTCAGTAAGTCTTGGAGCACAATACTAAGATTGTGCTGGCCTGGGATAAGTTCATTACGCTGGCCCGGGAATGTTGCACACGTGTCATGAGGCACATCTGCAACAACTTGGGAGCAGGCTGCACCAGCAGAAGGATGCACACCATCCTGCTTCTGTTAGATCCAGTGGCGGAGGAGGTAGAGAAATACCAGCCCAAGAAGGCTGACGTGGGGGGGGGGGTTGGGAAGGGCTGAAAGAAGGTATTTTGGGGCGGGGGGGGCTGGTGGACAGGCTGTGCCCAGGATGGGGTAGGACCATCCTCCAGTACTTAGGAACATTCATTAAGCACTAAATCTTAAATTTAGCATTTAGCATATGAGCCAGTGCGTAACATACAGCAAGTCATGACAGGTGGGTATATAGCCATTATGTTGCAATTCTAATGCATTTGGAATTACTAATCTCCAATGTGAATCGAATTAACACTAGAAACAATGAAAATGAAAAAGGTTTTAACACTTTTCAAATGTCTGCCTGTCCTTGACCCACACTAATATCATGTAGGAAAACAGTGCTATATGGTGCTAAGTGTTTTCCAACAGGCCATGAAACAGCAGCCTGTCTAAGGCCAAATTGAGGTTTCAACCATGGACTTCTAACACATCATTTGGCTCTCTTCACATTATACCGGTTTGGCAATGTCATATAATCATGTTTAGCTCTGCAAACTGAGAATTTAAAATGTACTTTGGGGAAAAATAAAATAAATAAATAAAGCTGGAATTCTCAGCATAGTTAATGAGAGAGAAATCAGGACTGCAACTGCACAAGAGGTGTTTTGAAGTTTTCATACAGTCCACACTGAGTGTGTTGTATTCTCCTGGATCTGGAAGGCACTGCATAGGACGAGCATGCTAAATACAAGAGCAGGATGATATTACGAAGCCTGCAGCATCAGTCCCATTGTTACACTGAATGCAATCTCCATTCTTAAGTTACCATAGCTGGTTTCCCTAGTAACCAGTGATACAATAGTGAACAGGAAGAACACAGAGGCAACACCAGTGTCTGAACACAATGGATTTCTGAATGAAGGGAAGTAGCATTCTACTTCCTCAAAGCTGCCTTTGTAGCTGGAAATTCTAGTCTTAAAACCAATATGGACTTTTAATCATTTTATCAAAATTCTACAGCTTAGAACATTATCCGCTAGAATCACCAAATGACATCACTATTTACATATACAGTGGGCCAGCATCTTACACAAGGTTAAATTCCAGAGTTGCACCGACAGCCAAAATCGCATATACTCAAAATTACCCTGATAATCCCTTTCAGGCAAAAAAAGTACTGTCTCTTTAAAAACTACAAGCGACAGATGAGAACTGAGACCAACTAAGGAAACAGCAGCTTCATTCTCCAATCTCACGCTCACTCCAAGGCATATACTTAGTAAGTAAAACTGCAGAATTGCCTGCACTACTGAAATTTTTGTTTGTTTTTCCCCCCCTTGTTTGCTGAGCACATGTAATTGAATTCACATAATTCCATGAAAGATGTGGGCTGACTGAACTCTATTTTATTCTGACTATCTAGTATATAATTAAACTTCTCCCAGGCAAGATAAAATTACACTCCTAGTGTACATAGGCCCTTCACTGGATCAGGCTGACAATAGCTTGAGTTTCTGCAAAAATAACTGCAATGTTTTGAACTTAATTTAGATTTGATTTAAAAAAAAAAACTAGCATTTTCTTTTTCATAAAGCTTTTGATATATGAAAATATCCTAATGGGTTATAACACAGCATGAGATTAATTTTATTTATTTATTTATACAGGTATTTATATACCACCTTTCTTTGGTCATCAGATTTTTCCTCAGACTTTAATCCAAGGCAGTTTACATAGGCAGGTTGTTCTACCCCCCCCCCCCCCAGGGATTTTTACAACTGAATAGTTCTAGTCTTTCATAGAACTCCTCGTTCCAGCTGGATTCCTTCCAGGTCTGGCCTCTCTCTGGCCATTCGCCTCCCATGCTCCACTTGACCATGCCACCAAGGGTCAGCTCATCAGTATATCAGCATCAGCGTATGGTCAGTTCTCGGGTACTTTAGGTTGTTTCGAACTGGCAGCCTCAGATCTTCAGGCATACAAGGCGGCAGCTCTACATGCAAAGCCCCCCCCCCCATTAACCCTATAACAATACTGTGAAGCAGTTTAGGCTGAGAGCACATGATTGTCTCAAAATCACATAGTGAGCTCCAAAGCTTAGTGTGGATTTGAACATATGTATCTCAGGTCATAGGCCAACACTCTAATAAGTACATCACAGTGGCTCCTGGTCAACTGAAAGGATCAGAGGATCTTGTACCACTTTGAAGGACAGTTCTTCCCCAATTACTAGTAAAAGGAAATACAGTACTGGCAATGACCCACAACAAGTTAGACAGTATCGTCTAGGTGTGGTGGTGGAGAGGATGTCTTCTACATTCCACTCTACATGTCCTCAACCAATTGTTTAATGGAAAAGGGGACAAGGCAGGCCATCTTTGCCCAACTTAATTTGTACAGGATGCCATTCATTTAATAAAATATTTCTATGCAACACTGCATCAGCAGCAGCACAACCACAATACTGATTCCTTGATGCCAGCTAAATCCAATTCACAGTACTGCACTGGCTTAAGACTCTAGGGAACAACACCTTAATTTTTCAAAAGGCAACACTCTCAAGCATACTGAGCAATGTCATGATTGTTTTGGCAGTTCCGAATGCTACATAAACACTCGCCCACAAAGACATCCTCATCTGAAGTAGCAGAACACAGAGTTTTTCATCTTGTGAGAAGTCTATTTGGAGTTGCAACAAATTGTGAAAATAAAAAAGTACAAAAGGCAACTAAACCAGAATCCACCATACTCACACACCCTTTCAATGTTGCTGCAGTGCAACACATTACTTTTTTAAAGTTTGCTTCCAGCACACACAACTGGTTTGTTATCTGTACCAACAGAACAAACCTATAACCATATTCCCACTATAATCAGTAGAAAGCCCTACCCACTTCCAATGGGGATAGGCAGGGTGCCATTCTTTCCCAGAATCCAGTATCATTTGATCACAGAAGCAAAAAAGCCCTCCCACACTAACATCAAGCTAATAATCTGATTTCAGCATAAGGAAACTTTTTGTGCTTCCTTATGCCAAGGCTAACATCATGATCACGCATTAATATGCAGTACTGGGGACAAACAAGCTTCCCAGCCACAAACCTGCCACAGCAATTGCTGCAGCCAAGTTGTTTATGCATCTAAGACACACTGGCTGGAGTAAATAAGCAATGTAATACAACCAGGTTACCCAGATGTTCAAAATGGCCACACACATCCTGTATCAAAAAACCTGGAATTTTCTGAATGTACAATTTAAAACACCAAACTACAGTCAGTTCTATACATATGTGAATTCATTATTTACGAATTCGCTTATCTCAGAGGGGCAGAACTGCCACTATTTCTCATTATCTTCAATTCAATTTTCTGCATCGAACAAGAATTGGTATTAGCCCATACAGAATCATCAGACACATTTGTGCCAGCTTCCAGACTTGCCCCACCATGTTGGGCACCATCCTGGGGACTCCCGCTGAACCTTCACAACCTTGGCAATGATGAGAAGCAGATGATGAGAGGCCTCTGGAAGGCTACCTGGGGGTTGCTCTTGTGCTGGGACAAGCCGAGGAAAGGAGTCAAGACAGAGGTGGAGGATGGGTGAAACTACCCCCTCCCTACTACTGAACTTTGAGGGCTCATTGTTGGGCCAGCAACCTTCAGCAAGTTGAGGGGTTGCCAGCACAGAAAAACTGCCATCATCACAATCTTCAATTCATCTAGGGATATCCAGCACAGGGGATAAAGCATATGATGTTGGAGAGATTGATGAGCCCACATTATCATCCAGCCCCAAGGACTTCAAGTTAAGATTCAGGTTCATAAAATTCACAGTGTGTATGGTGAAGAGGGTCCCCTAGAACCTAACCCAATTTTTTTCCATAGGCTCAATGACTCAGTATCAGCTAATTTGGTATCCACTAGGTTTTCCAGGAACCTGATTCTAGTGAATAACAAGAACTGACTATACTTATTTGTATTCCGGTTTTGAGATGGCCTGCAGACCATGTGACACTTGTGTGTGTCCTATGGCCTTGTTTTTGTAATAATCCAAACTGTTTTTATTCCCCCCTTCTGCCCTCACTGGTGCAGAGATGCCATTTAAAAAGTTACTGGAAACAAAACAAATAATCAGGGAACAATAACTACGACGTTTCCTTTTCGTCAATAGAGTTGCCCCTCATCTTACCCAAGGATTACATTTCAGTGTCAGTTTGTATAGCTAAAATTACATATACTCAAAATTGCCTTGAAAATCACTTAAATTCAGAAAATATTTTCTGAACTAAACCAGACTGAACCACAGATTTTCAACCTTTTTCCTCTCAAGGCACACTGAGAAAGTGCTAAAATTGTCAAGGCAAACCGTCAGATTTTGGGCAATTGACAAGACACACCACACTGCTTGCCCCAATGGCCCAACTAATATAGCAACCCCCCCCCCCCCCAAAAAAAAAACTCCTGTGGCACACCTGCAGACCATTCACGGTACACTAGTGTGCTGTGGCACAGTGGTTGAAAAATCACTGGTCTGACTTGAGACACTGGCAGAACCGAAAGTGACAGAGAAAACAGCAGCTTCATTCTCTTGACCTCACGCTCACTCTCAAAACATGTATAAAGTAAGTTGAATAGTGGGTGGAATTACCTGCAATATTTAAACTGCTGTTTTTTTTCCTTTTGGTCTGTGGACCATATGAAGCTGACTTCACTCATGTCAACTGCATCTAAGTAGGGGACAACTGTACTGTATCTGCTGACATGTTCTCTCCAGATAAGCAAACACATATACAACATTTAGAAGTAATGATAGATTGAGAAATAAGAACACAAATCTCTCTCTCATGTGCACAGTATTAGCTCCAATTTAGAAGATGTCAAAACTATGAAATCTGTGTTACAAAGTGGAAAAAGGCCTACAACCAGGAATTTCAAATGGTGTATGGGCTCAATGGTTCTTTATTTTCCATATCATTAGTGTTTAGAGAAAACTGTTGTAAAATTACTTCTCAATAGTATGTGATACCTTAGAAAGATTTGCAAGATGCATAAATTCAGTGTAGAAAGCTGCTGACATTGTCAGGCACAAAAAGCAGATTTTTTTTTTTATTGTATGTGCCAGTAATGTAACACAATAATCAAATACTGATGATGCTTATCAACACTAGCAACAAGATATCCTATAATGTTTTGCATTATGTTACTGCGATGTGACAGCTGTAACTTATGTGAACCAAATTTTGTATTTGCAATCTATGGCATGTTTTTTAGCCACCCCCCCCCCCCCACGGAAAAACAAGTTAAGATTCAAAAATTAAAATTAACTGGATTAACTGAATTACCCAAAACTTGCTAGCCATTAAAAAAATGCCAGGAAATTAGCTAGGATAAATCTTCAGTTTTTTTAGGGGCATCTCCTTATAATGTTGTACATACTTAAAATTGTTGGGCTGGCCTCTCTTCTTTTGTCTTTTACTGCTATTGTGGTTTGTACATTTTGCATTGTGCATTTAATATACAAGAATTAAAAAGAAAATCTGGGAATAAAAAGCATTAGTATCTTTGACAGATCTCACAATTTCCAAATCAGATTTTGAAAATGTTTGCTCTGCAAATTCACACTTGAGCGTAGCAATTCAAGCATTCTATAGAACTGAGGGCCCAGTCCTATTCAACTTTCCAGTGCTGATGCAGCAGCAATGCAGCCCCCAAGGTAATGAAATACATATTCCCTTACCTTGAGGAGGCCTCTGTGACTGCCCCCCGCTGCAGAATACAGCACGTGTCTCATTGGCATGGCTGCATCAGTACTGGAAAGTTGGATAGGATTGGGCCCTTTCATTTGCTGGGCAAAGTGTCATTGCTGGCTTATTATAGTCACTTCCAGATCAATAGTGACAGAGATGCTCACTCCTACACTGTAGCACGGACTTCATCTGAGAAAGGGATTTCCACCAACATCTTCTGCTGAAGAGCTCACAATACTTAACATTTATAAGTGTTATATAGCGCTTTGAGTGTGCAGAAGTTTCACATTATTATCTTTATAAGCCCTACCATAACCCTGTAAGGGTTACAATAACCCTGTAAAGTGAGTATTATTATTCTTACATTGCAGCTGGGTAGCTAAGGCACAGAAGTAGTGGTTTGCCCAAGGCCATCTAGTGAGTTCATTCTAGTGAGAGGTGAGATTCAAAAGCAGCGAATTTCTAACTTGCAATTCACAGCCCAATCCTGAGCTGCCTGGTGCCTAGGGCTGCAGCGGCAACATAAATGGTGGCTGCTGCATCCAGTGTGTCCTAAGCAGCCACCGCCACCTCCTCAGGAGAAGGGGAATTTCATCCCCTTCCCCCAGGTAAAGTGAGTAGCACTACTTTATTCTATGACGCCCCAAGGATCGGCTTAGAATTTAGACCCTCTGTGTTGGGCGAACAGTTTGATACAAAGGCTCAGGATTTGGTGGAGCAAAACTCCACCACTCCCATCTCCCTCCCACCCCACTCCCTCCCCCACCTACCTCCCCACTGCCCGACTTTCCACATGATTGCCGAGTGGTGGAGCTCTGGTGCTCTGCCGGTGCTAGCTCAGCGCCAGGGCCTGGCCCATTTGTGAAAGTGCGTGCCATTTGTGTAAGTCGGTGTGTGCACTCTTTAGGATTGGGCCCTCAGTCTTTTAGCCACAATGCTACACCAACTCCTGAAACAAAGGTGAACTACATAAAACATAGGAGCCAGGTAGCAGGAGATGGACATGACTAAAGGACTTCAGTCTTATGGCAAAAAGCCAACCCAAGTGAGATGACACCACTGAGAGGTAATGGAGTCAAGTGTGCTAGCTTGATAATTTTATGGCCCATAAAACTTTCAAGTCATGCATGGTAAGTTCAAGGTAATTAAATTTCATGCTTCAGAAACTCAAGGTCAGGAAGGCGTTCCCAAATTCCTGCACTGTACACTATGACACCCAGTCCACTGTGGTCTCTTCAAAAATCCTGACCAACCAGTCTCAGATAAGCCAAACAGCTGTATCCAGGAAGACCATAACAGCTACGGAAGAAATCCCAGTCTGACATTAAAATGATTCTGTAATGCATATAGGCACAGAACAAGTGGAGAGTAAATATTGTGTGAAGCTTGTTCATGTTTCCATTCTATTTTTCCAAAGGGTGATGCAGGGACACCCTCTGCTTTAGTCTCTTGACAGCTGTTAGTCACGAAGATTGTACATTGGCAACGCATTCCCATCATAATGAGAAATTTGAATATGCTACTATAGAATCTCTCCTGACATTCAGATAAGGGATTCAGCCTTAAGCTTGGCTCTCTCCCTGTAGCTACATCCCCAACCACTTCAGCTGCCCCAAATAACCCTGTTATCCACAGTATTCTGACCCAAATGGATCTTGGCAAAGAAATATAGAGAAGGATATAGGGAAGCAAAAGGAAAGAAAACTTCAGTAAGAACTCCCTCCCAAGGGAGTCACAAGGCGATTTTCAGGGGGTCATGGAGAGCTTGGTGCCACCATCTTGAAAAACTGGGTACCACCATCTTGGAAGTTTCTTTTGAACAACCATCTGCTGCCACCTTGAAAGGCAGAGCTTAAGAATGTGGTTAATGAGAATGTGAAGTGGGGGAGAAAGACATTGAGAATCTGAGCATTAGTAGTTGTACTTGAAGCAATCATTTGTGATCGCTTGGTGGCGAATGTGTTTTCTTTATTATCTTTACGAAATTAATCATCCTACTGGTGCCTGCAGAAACCCTTTTGCAACTTAGCAGTTGGGAACAGTGGGAATTTCTGGCAAGGGGCTTCCCTATTAAGCTGCCGCTTCTGGCTGCGGGGTCACTAGCCTTGCCTTGGGCTCGTCTCGGGGTGTGTGTGAGCACAAACAGTGAAGTCTCTTCCAGGTCTCTCTCTGAGCAGGCATGCCGTGCCTTCTCTGTGCATTCCTAGGTGAGTCTCAGTGTGTGGAGAACAGAAATGTAAATACTCTGCAGACTCTGTAAAATTTGGCTTTACCACCTTGGTTACCAATGGCATACAACATGGATCAAATGTGTACACCTGTGGGCTGGGTAGAAATTGGTTAAAAAAAATGACTTCACTTCCTGTTTAATATTGCTTGTGGCCCTGCCAGCACAATGATGTCACTTCCTGCCCTAGGTCTTAAGGCAGGGGTGTCAAACATAAGGCCCAGGGGCCAGATGCAGCCTGTGGAAGCTTTTTATACGGCCCTCAGGCTTTCAGCTGCTTATTGCTGAGGTGTTACTGCTGAAAGGGCAGCCCACATGAAAATTGGGCCCTCCCATATTTTGAAATATGATCAAGATTTGTATAGTTTCTCTTTTGTTAGTTGCAGCTAATGAGTTCCTAAGTGAGAAAAAAGTGTTTGTTTTTGGTTATGACCTGTTTAATGACATCACGTCTTGCTTAATTAAATCACTTCCAGCCCTTAGCAGGCATCATGAATGCTATGTGGCCCTCCATATGAAATGAGTTTGACACCCCTGTCTTAAGGGGTCCTGACAGGTTGTCGTACCTAAAAAGGGGGTCCCGGTGCAAAAATGTTTGGGAATCACTGAGCTAGATGGACTAATGGTCTGACTAGGCAGCTAGATTTGAGGGTGGATGCCTTTATAATAACTAAACTAGATGTTAACCCGCAAGATTCCGGTCTAGGAATGCGCACAGAAGGCCTACACACTGCAAGAGTCCTGTGAGGGTAGGGCATCTTTCTATAGGAAAGGAATACATTGCAGCCTTCGACAGGATACTCAACAGGGCAGGGTTTTATTTTTCATCTGATGGCAACAGCAGATTCTTCTTTTTCTGCATCAGTTCCAGGTAAGGCATGGTGAGACTTCAATCACTTAGCCACATATGTGGTCTATTGGCTCCAGCATGGTTGTTAAAATGTTCTCTCAAACCAGGTGCTTTGCTTAATATAAATAGTACCAGGGGAATACAGGAAACTGCTTTCTGCAGAGTGAGGCCCTGGGTCCATCTAGCTCAGTACTGTCAACACTGACTAGCAGTGTCTCTTGGGGATTTCCGACAGGAGGAAATCCCCAAGATTGGGGGATTCTCTCTGCTCTACCTGGACATGAAGACAAGAAAATCTGGAACCATCTGCATGCAAAGCATGTGCTCTACCACTGCGCTACAATAAGTCCCTCCCCAAGGGATGTTTGCACTAGGCTGTGGCACTGCAGATGCTAGGTGATCTGTAAACTGCAGGAAGATGGTAGATGACAAGAGGGTATGCTCATCAAACTTCTGCAATCTGGGCACCATCCCCTAGCACTGCTTCTGACTTCCTTATCCATGTCCCTCCCTCATGCACAGGAAAATAAAGGATTTTATTATCTGCAGAGGCTATAGCTCAACTGTCTTCTTATCTCAGTATGAAATAATGCAGAGGAAGGTGGTATCAACCCACTGAGACCTTGGAAGATTTGATATTTTTGTACGTTGCCATGGAGGAGATCTGCATTTCTTTTCCAGCAGGTTGATTTTCTATTAGTAATTGACACTTTTTTCCCCTGCACCAACAGGATTATTTAAAAAGTAACTCCTTGAATACTAATGGCAAGTGCTGCAGCATGAGCTGCATTTGCCCTAACACACCTAAAAGACCCAGAACAAGGGCAGGCCAAAGGGCAGGGCCTCTCAAGAGCAAAACGTTCTTCCTCACCTTCCTTTAGCAAGTTGAGACACAAGTAGAAACAGGTTGCTGAGCAGGCACCGAACTGTACCATTCAAAAATCCCTCTGTGAAGATCTAACTGAAGAATTTGGTCATGGACAGGGTCTCACCAATTCCCTCAGCAGTCCCGACTGTGGCCTTGCTAATCAGATTGACTTAGGGGAGGATGCCCAGAAAACACTCGCCTTTTGTGGCTTAAGTCAGAGGAACTGCTGTTTGTTCCACAGACACTTGCTTTCTGCTTGTGACCCAGTGTTGCCCAGATCCCATAGGTTGATTTTGAGGGTGAGGCTGAGGAAGATGGGAGAACACACAGTGAGGCTGGCAAGGCTCCCACACAATCATGTTGTGGAAACAGTGAAGTTGCAGGATCTGCTAGCCAACCATCCTAGGAACACATCACACAGCTTCTGTTCGCAAGATCATGTGAGCACTCCAAACTTCTGCCCCCATTTCCTGAAATTTGCATAGGAATCTCTCACACAATTCCTGTGAGAAAATCCCAAAGTGTGCTATGTGAACACTAACATCTGTACCAAGCTTGCAACATAAATGCTTAATGTCCAGATAGGGGCAGTGAATGAAGAGATGTGTAATCTATGAGTACAATCAGGACACAAGGTAGGGCCTTTTCTACAGTATACCGCTCCATTCTATAGGTGGATGACCCACATTTTGAATGACATCCCCCACACAACTCTCTCCATTCTTTTCAGTGCAGGAAGTTACAGCACAAAAGGACTAAGCTAAATTCTCTTTTCTCAATGTGTAAGCTTTTCGCATACAGTAATTTTTATTTAATTTTTCTTTAGCATGGGGGGAATGTCCAATTTTCCACCTTGGAAATGCAGTCCAAGGTGGCATAATCCAGGCACTCACATGACTTTACTGCATGTGTAGAGCAGCCCTTACTTAATAAATGCAGCTGAATAGATGTCACTTAGAGAACCAGTAGGTCTATCCAAATTGCATGCAGAATCCATCCACACACACACTTTTTTGCTCATTTCAGCCCCATCCACAGATGAAATTCTGCTTAGTACAAACAGAACGGCTGCTTCCTTCTCCATATCAGGAGAGAGGGCTGCAGTGGAAGAAAACGATACCGATCACCGAGGATCTTGTCTCTCAGATTCTAATTACACTCCCTCACTCAGCAAGAGTGGAATGTTGCCAGCCATAAACCCCCAATGCAAGGGGGCCTGCATCAAATTGCAATTCATCCATTCTAAGGCAATGCAGGAAAGGGACCCACTTGGTCCAGTCACCATGGCAACTGGAGGACACCACCATGTGCATCAGCTCTGTAGGGGGAGGGAGGGGAATGAGGTCAGCAGGATGGCCTCGTCAATCACAACAATGTCAGGCCTGTGGCCAAGTGAGCAGATAAGTGACTAAAGGAGCAGACTGTTACCCTCTGCTAAGTAAGCAATAGAATCTGCTCTGCTGAAAAGCAGCTCAGAGAAATGGGGTGGTGGCAAATCAACCAATCACAACTCACTCATTAGCTGGACCAGGAACAAGGATTAAAGGAAGGGAATAGAATGGCTGATACATCCCCACCCCCTCTTCTGTTACAGGTGGTATGCCTAGACAACTCCCTCCAAAGTTCAGGACAAAAGAATTAAGTCTTCTACTGCACTTCTTCCTTGGGAGGGTATCCCTCTAGAATGTACATACTGCTACCTGTGTAGATTAGGAAGAGAGCAATTACATTGTTATACCTCCCCCCACACTAAGGACATCATGCATGGTTCCATCTTCTAACAAGATTATGACAAAGATTATACCAAGAAAGCATCACCGGCTCAAGACACCGCAAGAATGGGGATTTTAACCCAGCTCTCCCTATTTCTAGTCAGAGGCTTTAATTACTGCATCACACTACTTCTCTGATAAGCTGTAGTTCATACACATATTAGAGAAGGAGGATAACATTAGGCAGATAGGGGTATCAAGAGTGTCTTGAAGAACAACCTGAAGGCTAAGTCTAGGACCATATATGCAGAAGGACGTTAAACTACAGAAACTCAGGACACAAAGTCTAAGCATTCTCTCTCTATAGCAGTGATCTTCAACCTTTTTAGTCTCATGGCCCACTGACAAGGTACTAAAATTGTCAAGGCGCACCATCAGTTGTTTGACAATTGACAAGGCAGACCATGCTGTTGGTGGGGGGCTCACATCCCCAATGGTCCTACTAACAAATGACTCCCTCAAACTCACATGATACACCTGCAGACCATTCACAGCACACCAGTGTCCCATTATTATTATTTTATTAATTTATATCTTGCCTTTATGCCCAAGGGCACACAAGGCGGCTTACAGCAATTAAAAACACAACATTAAAAACAATAATTAAAACAATTTAGCAATAATTAAAAATCTAAACAACAAACCCCGTGGATCCCCATATAAAAAGCAAGAAAGCCAGCCAGCCTGTCAACAATTAAAAGCTTTTAGAAATAAAAAGGTCTTCAGTCCACGCCGAAATGTTAGCAAAGAGGGAGCAGTTCTCAATTCTAAGGGGAGGGCATTCCAAAGTTCGGGGGCCACCACCAAGAAGGCCCTCCTTCTGGCTGCCGCCCCTCTCACCTCTCTTGGTGGCGGCACAGTCAAAAGGGCCCCCCCAGATGACCTAAGAGCCCGGGCAGGATCGTAAGGAAGGAGGCGGCCACTCAAATACCCCGGACCCGAGCTGTAAAGGGCTTTAAAAGTCAAAACTAGCACCTTGAATTGGGCCCGGAACAGAACCGGCAGCCAGTGTAGCCGCCAAAGCAACAGCTCGACAGAGTCAAACCGACGTGCTCCAGCCACCACACGAGCAGCCGTGTTCTGTACTAGTTGTAATTTCCGGACCGTCTTCAAAGGCAGCCCCACATAGTGCATTGCAATAATCTAATCTAAATGTTACTAGGGCATGGGTTACTGTGGTCAGGTCCACGCAGCTCAGCTGGCGAATCAGCCGAAGCTGAGCAAAGGCTCCCCTGGCCGCCACCGCCACCTGGGACTCCAGGTGCAGCTGTGGATCCAGGAGACCCCCAAGCTGCGGACCTGCTCCTTCAGAGGGAGTGCAACCCCATTCAGAGCAGGACGATAGTCCAGTACCTGAGCTGTGGATTTCCGAACCAAGAGCACCTCTGTCTTATCTGGATTTAATTTCAGCTTGTTCGCCCACATCCAGCCCCTAACCAACTCCAGACAGCGATCCAGGACCCCAACCGCCTCCTCAGAATCAGGGGGAAAGGAGAGATAAAGCTGGGTGTCATCAGCATACTGATGGCAACCCACTCCAAACCCCTGGATGACCTCTCCCAGCGGCTTCATGTAGATATTAAAAAACATTGGGGATAAGATGGAACCCTGCGGCACCCCAAACCTAAGAGGTCGGGGTGCCAAACAGGCGTCCCCCAGCACCACCTTCTGGGATCTGTCAGCCAGGAAGGAGCAGAACCACTTCAAGACAGTGCCTCCAAGCCCCAACCCGGCCAGCCGACCCAGAAGGACACCATGGTCGATGGTGTTGAAGGCCGCTGAGAGGTCCAGCAGGACTAACAGGGGCGCACTCCCCCTGTCCATTCCCCGGCGAAGGTCATCCACCAAGGCGACCAAGGCAGTCTCCGTCCCGAACCCCGGCCTGAAGCCAGAGTGGAATGGGTCCAGATAATCCGTTTCCTCCAGTACCCTCTGAAGCTGGGACGCCACCACCTGCTCAATCACCTTGCCCAGAAACGGGATATTCGAGACCAGCCGAAAGTTGTTTAAATTAGTGGGATCCAGGGAGGGCTTCTTCAGGAAGGGGCGAACCATCACCTGCTTCAAGGCAGGCGGGAGCACCCCCTCCCTGAGAGGATGAATTCACCACCCTCTCCGTCCACTCGGCTAGCCCTTCCCGGGCAGCCCTAATTAGCCATGCTGGGCAACGGTCGAGCGGGCAAGCAGCAGGTCTCACACTCCAGAGAATCCTGCCATGGCACAGTGGTTGAAAATGGCTGCTCTAGAGTAACCCCCAAATGAACTTTGAGATTTAATTAGAATTATTCTCGAAGCATCAACCTTGAAGCTCTAAGTAGCGATGAAAAAAAGAACATTTAAAGAAAATTCCATTCATAGCAGTGGGGCTCTCTTCTACAAAACTGTGTACAGCACATCTTGACCCATTTCAACCGGAGGTCAGGACTGAAACTGTCCTGGGTAATGACCTATGCCAGAAACAGACAGGAAAAAGCATCCCTATTGGCTCTGCTAGCCCTCTTAGCAGCATTTATCATCACTGACTATGGCAGCCTTCTGGACCACTTGCCCAATTGGATTTGGAACTGAAAGGCAGGGCACTGTGGTGGTTCCAGTCCTACTTGGAGGGTGCAGATGGTGTTGCAAGGGCACTACTTCTCAACATTATGGAGTCCCACAAAGTTCCATTTTACCCGTATGTTGCTTGACTGTATGTGAAACTGCTGGGGGAGAATGGCTAGAGGTTTGGGCTAAGACATCAACAGTATGCAGAGGATTCCTAGTTTTTTCTCATTATGTCTGTTGTTCCCAGGGAGCCAGTGGCTGTTCTGAACCAGTATTTTGGGACAAAACTGAAATTTAATCCAGGCAAGATAGAAGTACTAACAGATAGTAGGAGAGAGGTGGTCTAGGAATGAAAGTTGCACTCCCTCTAAAGAACAGGCACACAGCTTGGGCATGCTCCTAGTCCCCAGTGGTGCCCCTATAGGTGGTAACTGAGACCAGGAGTGCCTTTGCCCAGCTGGTATACCAGCTGTGGCCCTTACTCCAAAAAGAACTAGCCACAGTCACCCATGCTTTGGTCACATTTTGACTGGTGTACTGCAACACACTCCAGCTGGGGGAACTGATCACTCCCACACACTGGCTTCCAATTACTTCGTTCAATTTAAGGTGTTGGTTGTTGCCCTCAATATCCTATACAGTTTTTGGCCTTCTTTAGGAAATTCTTTAGGAACTTCCTTCTGCCATACAAATCTACTCTCCTGTTAAAATGCTCTGAAGAGGCTCACTGTGTGCCAATACTTTCATGCATACAGGACAGAGCCTTCTCCACGATAGCCTTCTCCCCAGATGTGAAACCTCTAGCATCAGGTTATCTGAGAGGTCTCCTTTCTTTTTGCTTTTAAAGACCATCCTCAAAACACCTGTGTCACCAAGCTTTTGGACTGGGAAGCTGAGTTACTGCCATTGCTGCTGCTGGAATGTTGTCTTAGTCAATAGCCAATTATATTTTTGCTTGAGTTTGATTATATTGAAAATTGTATTTATGTTCTTGTTAACTACCTTGAGACCGTCCAGTAAAGGACAGGATGGAAATGAGTAAATATCATTTACTTGCAGATATTTTGCAGATATTTGAAGATGGCAAAAGTAAAATCTATGAGTGAAAAGAAAGTTCACTTACACAAGCATGTACAGAGTGAGGAGACAGTCTCAATTTTATTTATTGTATTTTTATCGATTATGAGCTGCCTTGGGCCTCTTGTTGCCCAGAAAAAGACAGTATACAAATCTTTTAAATAGGAAAGCAGCAAAGCAAGATCATTACACATGTCAGATGCCATATGACGGACCTCCCCTCTCCCAGAGGTGAACAACAAGATTCTTTTCTGGGGATTACAATCATTGCCTCCATATACTACAGAAGCAAATGAAATTTCTGGGTTCTTACCATCTGAACTGGGTATTTTTGCTCTTGACAGACAAGCCCCTTTCGGTTTTAAACTTGGACTCTCCAAGGTATTGGGCCTGGCCCAGTCCACACCATGCAGCCAGTCATAATTTAGAGAGCATCAGAGCATTTGACAGAGGATTTTAAGGACCAAACCAGACATGTGCACTAGATGTGGGTGCTAGAGACATGTTTCTAGCCAGAAGTGCCACCTTTCTCTCAAAAACAGCTGAGCAGGTGGGATGCGGAGGACAGAGTCCCATTTGGAACCAACAGGCATGTGTTGATTCCTTCCTTCCTCATGTTATTTTCATTCAGAAAGTCGTGTCCCGTCCCCCCAAAGGGCAATTTGCTCCTGAAGTAGCGATGTGAGTAACCACCCACAATGGATGATTACTAACTTATTTTAACCTTTCCTGAAAGCTAAACCCAGAGTGTTAAAACTAGCAATTTCAAGAAAACTTTAACCAAAACTTGTAAACACACAGAGGTTTGTGTTACTTTAGAAACAGAGGGCCAGTTTCTACAATCATCAGAGTCAAGTAATAAAGCTTATTCCTGGACAGTGTTACAATACCATGAACAGGTGAAGAATGCATGCTTTAACCTTCCAAGTTGGGAAAGACAGAGGAGGAGAAACCTAACGTCTTCCCTGCACATAGAAACCTAGCAGGTCAGGGAGAAGAGTTATCAACATCCAGGCTCAGTCCTATGCTTATGAATACTCCTGCTGCAGGATGCCAGAACACTTGTGTCTTCATGTTGTCAGAATACAGCTTTTTTTTTTTTAAAGTTAAATTTCACTATGTTGGTGGCCTTTATCTGTAAGAAACAGATCACGTTAAAACAAAAATATTAAATGTATTGAAATCAGAGGTTGCATAAGCAGTCCCACCAAGATCTAGGAAGGTATGTATGAATGCCAGCTTCCTGCCTTTTCAACTTTCTGCCCCTCTGCTTCTCCCTCTTGGAGAGGGATCAGGGTCAGGCTAGCGGCCATCAGATGCTGTGTTGCTCAAGTGAGAACAGGCCCACTATCAGACTTCCTGCATCTGTTAACCGGATGGGCACAACACCTAGTTGTGCTCTGTGTCCCTTCCTCACCAGTTAAGCTTCCCATCTCCACAGCACGTATACAGAGCCCTTTGGCCTCCCAACAAACTTCACTGTTATCTGTTCTAGGAACAATCAGAAGGTTGTGCCCGGAGACAAACAGGAATGCACTTGTATGGAACTAAACTCCACCAAAAATCAATAGTTAAGGATTGAGCTGCATGCCTTTTGCACTGCAGGCCTCCATGTCAACCAATGGAGGCCATTCACTCCACATTACAACTTCTTGGTAGAGACCCACTGGACCAGCTAATAAGGAATGTGCACACAGGACAGAGGACAATGCTGTACCTCAAATTGTTCAGGTTAGAGCAGCGATTTTCAACCAGCATGCTCTGGCATACTAGGGTGCCCTAAGTGGTCCATGGGAGTGCTGCGAGTTTAGGGGAAGGTAATTTATTACTAGGGCCATTGGGGATGTAAGCCTCCTGCCAGCAGCATGGTGTGCCTTGTCCAAAAACCGCTGGTGTGCCCTGAAAATTGTAGTGCCTTGTCAGTATGCCGTGACATGAAATGGGTTGAAAATCACTGGGTTAGAGTATGAAGTCTCTTGTCTAGCTCTCCAGCCATATACGAAGACAACACTTTTGGAAGGATATTGGTAAAAATAGCCAACTGCTTCTGAATGAGCAAACAGGGTCATGAAAGGGTGGTAAAGGGGGTAATTTGACCCAGGCGAAGGGTCAAAAAGCGGGCCCAGGAGCTAAAGAAAGGGCCCCAGATATTTCCTGGGATCTTATTTTTTTTATCTTACCTGGACTCGCTGCTCACGTGGGATCCTGGGTGTGTGGCAGCTGCTGCTACCAAAAGCCACATGTGCAGGGCCAAGAAATGCATACATGACATTCCTCAACACAGTGTCAGATCTGGGAGGAAACTGGCCTGCTACAGTAGCTCTTTGGTGTGTAGAACCACTTGCCCTGAAGGCATGGATAGGAGCTCAGGGACACAGCTGCGGTGCTACAGAAGTATGTTTTAGTACACAATGGACACTTTCCATTCTAGCGTGAGTCTAAATAGGATGCTAACTTTCTGCAGTGATTCTACATATTTTAGAGATGAATGCATTTATAGTTTTCCATATTACTGTTATCTAGCTGCAAACCCTGCACAGGCAGGTAGACCTGGGCTCTGCATGGGGAAGCCTAGTAGACCTAGGCTCCAAAGACTTATCTGGTTGTCACCACCCTCCCCGCCTTATTTTGTTCTTTCCCCACCCCTGTTCTGCCCACCCTTGTCACAATCCTCTCCCACTTCGTTTCATCCCCTGCCCCCTCTCTTTGGGAGGGGATCCAAAAGAAACTTTGTATCCCCTGATAAAATTCCTCTTGGAGAACTTGTGAGCAAATATTCATTTACTGGGAGAAGGATGAGCTACAGTAACATATGGTCTACCTTAAACTTCAAAACCTTAAGACAGAATTCAGAACAGGCATTTAGGGCCTCGTCAGGCCAGTTTTAACACACATTATACCTCTTATGCAAGCACTCCGTGGTGTCTCCTTTATGGGACAGACAAGGTCCACAACTTAGCTTCAGCAATGCTACAGCATTATCCTCCCAAGACATTTAGTAGTAGGTCTCACTTGCCAGACAATTTCAAAATTCCAGGCCTAGAAAAACACTGCACAGTGGGTTGTGGCCAGAGGCCTCAATAAGCCAACCCTATCACTATCCACAAGAATTCTATTTGTGCTGCAGGGCAAAGGGAAAGAGTGCGCTTTGGTTCTGTGTAAGATTTGAGGGGACTTTGTGTGTGCACATACACTCACAATAGTTTGATACCAGTTTGATGCATTTCTAATATGCATTTCACCTTCCATCTAAGCAGAAAAAAATTAGGTACCTCTTTTAGAGATGGTTTCAGCTGTGTACATGGGGTTTTCTGACTGGTTATCTTCAAAATTTGCCATTAGCACTTTAGAATTTTAACGATTTCAGCATTGGTTTCTTGAAATTTAAGAAATTCACCCTCCACTCCACAAGCTGAAATTAAATTCTAGAATTGAATACAGGGACTGTGTACAAATGTAGTTCTTGTTCTCTTTGGTATCTGCATCTTCCAGCTGAAATCATCAGCATAGTTACTGACTCCCACTAAACTGAACGTTTGTTGCAGCAGTTGCTAGTCAGGTCAGCCAAATAGATCAGAGTAACTGGGTGTACTTTCTTCCTAGTCCACAGGTGGGTCAGTGATCAAGCACAGGAGATATTGGCTTTCGTACTTGCCAAATGCAAGGAAACTATACACAATTGCAACTAATTCCCTAGAGGGTAACTAACATGCACACAATACATCCCCTTACCAAAAGTTGTCCATCCCCCTCCTATATAATTTTGTGAAATGTTTTGCAGGTCTCCCACACGAAGCAGTCTAGGAACCTTTGATATTTGTTTTTCAGAGCTATGTTGCAAGATATGCCTAGCCCCTTCAATAAGTCAAACACAAACCACTTCTTTCTGGGGTAGGACCTCCGACACAGCTAGCAAAAGCCCACAATCATGCCATATAGCAATTTTTAGAAAGGAGATTTCCACATCAGGACAGATTTTCCATTCAACCTCCATGTAACAGTGCTAATTACAAAGTTGCTGAAGCATCCTGACTATTTTGCTAACACACCCTCCAGCTGTCTCCTTTTTAAAAAAGGCAATAAAAAATCAGCTTGGATTTTACTTTTTTTGAGGGGGTGGTTGTTCAGAATTCTAAAGGCCTGAATTATAATCTTTCATGAATCCTATCGTTAGAACAGCCCAGGAACACCAGATGTTCGAGCAAAGCTGCCAACCAGCAGCTGGCTGTAGCTTGCAGCATGCATCATTTTTGTTGTTAATTTTAAAAAAGCAAAATGATACAGATCTATATTTTTAACAAGCACACCAGCAAAGCTTCATGTTATTGATCGAAGCTGCAAGGACTGCTACTCATCAACAGGAACTGGAAAGGGGGACAGTCTCGAATAGAATCACCCTTGTTTCCCTAACATTCTGGGCCTCTTCCTAAGGGCAGGGGAGGAGAGAGAAAGTACACATACCATGTTGCTCACAAGGGTGGGATATTCCTTTTCTCAAGGCCTGTCTACACAAGCCAGGAAAAATGAAAGCAGCACAAATCGACACTGCCCAGCTGGCTGCATTTGAGGACAAGCTATAATGATTTTTAAAAACTTAGTCTAAAGACGATTTAAAACCAAGTCTTCAGAAACAGATGGAATTAATTTTTTAAGGTGGTGGACTTGAGATTTTGGAGAATCCAACAGAAGGATTTTACTCATATTGGGCTCCATATTTGTGGATAAGCTGCAGTCTTTCCCCAACTTAGTTTTGCTCATGAATCAGAGGTGGGGCTTGGTTTCAGGCTGGCTACAATGACACGTAGTTTGACTTGCTTCACACACAAGCTATCTAGCCATCTTCCTGCGGCATATTCGCTTTCCAACTATAGCATACTGTAGCCTAGATTGTCAGGCTGGGCTGTTGGAAGTCAGAGAGGAGGGGAAATAAGGCAGAACAACTCGAGTGTTGTCACTTTTGCCTTTCTTCCTGTTCTAGGACTCCAAGTTAATGAGCAGGTTATAATGTCCAGGTTATAAAGGTGGACAATCCAATGTTTTCCAAGTTATGCCAGAGAAATATTGTTGTTCAAAACTAAGTGCCCAAGTCTATCCAACTTTCCAGCACCAATGCAGCTATGCTAAAAGGGACATGTGCTGCATCTTGCAGTGAGGGGGGCAGTCATGGAGGCTTTCTAAAGGTAAGGGAGCATTTGTTCCTTACCTCAGAGGTATACTGGTGCTGGGAAGTTGGATAGAATTTGGCCCCAAGGAATTCAAAGCAGCTTTATTTTAAAATGAGCCTATCATGGATATTACAGAGAGCTGACCACTGAGATGTTCAAACTCTTGTCACCATTTCTCTTGGGGTACATTTCCCATGATGAGACCTACAATTAAAATGGGTTCCAAGCCACAAGAAATCAATATCACAGGATTATCCAAGCTAAATTTTCTCCTCACTCTGTTCCAAATTAACCCACTGCTGAGTTTTGTCCAATTCATAAAAACATACACATGAATTAAGCATTCTCTCCCACACCCAAACTTTTAGCAGGTAACACTGCATTTTTACCCATCCACATATCCAGCAGCTCCTTGTATACACAAGATTTTCTACACTAGATAGCCAAAAACCCATCTTAATTGCTGGAAAGCTGAAGAAATACCATTAAAGTAATAGCAGCATGCAGACCTCTAAACCAATGTTACCCTTTGCACTCCCCCCCCCCCACATGTACTCCAGACTGACTGTTGCTCTCTGGATTTGTTTCTGTTAAAATCTTAACTGTGAGACCTCAGATGCTTTAAAGGGTATGAAGGAAGAGAGGCAGAACAATGGCTGGGAAGAAGAGCAGTCTGGGAAATGTACCTAGACAACACAAGGGACACTATGGAAAGCTTTAGCACTTCTGAATAAAAATGCTAACTTTTTGCACAAAGAAACCCCAGAAAGGAGCCTAATCAGGGATGAAATCATAGCAGCACCAGCGATAGGCTCAGAATTCTCAAAACAACAACAAGAAGCTCTCTAATATGAATTCACTCTTTCCTAGACTTTCAGCTAGAATTTAAAGAACATACTCTCATCACTTTCAAATCTTGGTCCAAAGTACAAGCCATCCTGTGAAATAGATTAGGCTAAAAGATATCAACTGGCCCAAGGAGTGAGCCTCATGGCCACGTGGAAATTTGAACATAGGTCTTTCCAAGCCAAGTCCAAGAATCTAGCCACTAGACCGCACAGGCTCTCGAGCAGCATCTATAAGGGTGCTTATCACTCTTCTATAAATAGGTGTTGCATATTCTTGCAATAACTGCATTCTCTCAATATTTCACCTTTCAGAGCTATACAAGTATGTACTCTTGCAATGCTTTAATCCATTTCTGCCCAGCCCATAGGTGTACACATTTGATCCCTGTTGCATGTATGCAATGTTGGGCAGAAATGGCTTAATCTCTTCTCCCTGCACAGCCTTTTGCAGTGGCTTGACAACTGAAGCATTGTGGACCAATCATAATCTTCAATCAAGGAACACACACACACACAAAAGAGCACATGCGGCCCTTAATTGAAGCAAGCAGCTGACAATGCTGAAGGACTGGCAATATCCATGAAACCTGCCAAAATTCAAATAAGCAGCAAGATTTTTCCATGGAAATCCATTGCTCAAGGCTGGGAAAAGCAGAGCCAACTATGAAGTTCCACCTGCAGGTTTTGCACATATCTACACTTAATTGAAAGCATGTCAGATTAAGCTAGTTTGAATTGCACTGCAACTTTCTGGCATTTTGTCTTTTCAGACAAACGCTCGGCCATCAAATGCTCCTGTGCTATATACTTTGACTAGCACGGATCCAGAACCAGTGTGCCAAACACAATTTTTTGACATAGCGGGCAGAGGAAAGTGATTGCTGTAGGACAGAAAGGAAAAAGAAGAGAATGCTATTAACACACCATTTATGCAGTTTAAAAAACAACAGTTCAGAGAAAATGTGCTGTTCAGTGCCCCCATAAGCAACTCAAACTTCAAAACACTTTTTATAGCACAAGACTTTCCACTTTGCACAGCACTGTTTAGGGTTGGGGACACTGCACTGCATGTATTTGCAACTTAAAGAAAAACTACTACATGAGCACTTGGATTCCCTGAGCAGGACAGCTCAGGGAATCCAACATTTGTCTTCCTACAACAATGAACCTTCAAAAAGACCACCATGGGTCTGTTTGTAGTTTTTGGAAAATAATTTTTTTTTTTAAAAAAAAGACCACCATGGGGCTGAAGCAGGGGAAAGGAAGAGCTGTGCAACACTGAACAGTGTATGTGACATTAACGGCCCATCACATTTGTCCCATCTACACAGCATTTATACTTGCAATGAACCCAACAGCTGGAAAGAAAGAAGCAGAACTCCCCACCATCAATAGCAACAAAAATGTTGCTGAGTGAGTTCTGGGAAAATGAATATCCCTGCAATTAACCTGAATACCCCAAACCATCAAAAACTTTGTTTTTATTGTGCAAACTCTATTCTCTAGAAGAGGCACTTACTTGATGGGAAGGGGCCCAGGGACTCGGGCAAAAGAACCATTATGAGCCAGCTGTAAGGCCAGCCCAGAACCAAGTCATTTGGTTTAGAATGGGAGGGGCTCGAAATAAAGTACCCAACACTCAGTTAAATCTGTAACCCTACCAACTTCCAGCAGACAGTCATGCCAATTGCCCATCTCATATTATATCTTGCAATACAGATAAGGATATAGTCAGAATCTGGGAGGAGGGGGAGGAACATGTCAGCCTTTATATTAGCAAAGCCAATGATTACTTTGATACAGTCAACATAAACCAAATTGAACAGCATTACCTAGCAGTTAGAGGATACGCATATTATTTTATTTAACATTTATATTCTGCCTTTCCAAAAACTCAAGGAGACTTATAGCACTCAAAATGAGTACAAAAATGTAAACTCTTCTCCCATCTCTACCAAAAGCTGTGACACCCCCCGTCCCTGCTTCAGGTGGCAGATCACTTCCCTTCAGTTTTAAAATCCCATTTTCTGGACAATTTGGTATTCTCCAAAAGACATAACTGTAGGTAGCAATGTTTTTCCATGGGGGGGGGGAACCCAGTGTCAAGCAACACTTTTAATAACTCCAACTAAAATATCACTGAAAAAACCAGCAAGCTTTCAGGTTTTCCAGAACTCTTCTTCAGGGTGGGCAGGAGGAAGAGGAGGAAATGGTATTCCCCCGCCCACCCACCCCCAGGTCTTTGCTAAGCAAGAGCTGGGACAGACCCTATAAGAGAACATCTTGCATAGATAAGGCTAGATCCAAAAGCTTTTTTGTTTTGACAAAGTAGAGCTTCTTGTTAGTTGACCTGGTGAACCAGTAGTGAAAATGCAAGTAGTAGAATCTGGACCTAGTTCCATTTCACAGGGGAAATATGATTTTAAACATGGCTTGAGAGTAAAACTTGTTTGCTGTAGCTGGGAAGGGAGAAAGGAGAAGAGAACAGTTTGTGATACAATGTTTTAAACGTTTTTGTTTACTGCACCAGGCTATTCTTAAGGGATGCGCCCCCCACACTTTAAGAAAACAAGGTCAGGTTATGGTTTAACCATATCCAAGGAACTATACTTCTTGTCAGTTGTTCAGATAAGCAAGATGACCTACCCAAATGCACTGCTCTCTAAATGAATTTTAAAACAGAATGATATGAACAGGGCTGACCTATTTTCTAGTTGACCTAGAATAAAATCTTTATCTGCAATCTGGAATCACCCCCAACCCAGGTACCAAAGCAATATCACACAATTGCCCCAACTCAGTTTATGAATATGGATTATTTTAATAGGAATAAAGTATGATGCAGATTCATTTCACTGTCTGAATAAAGGAAGGAGAAGGATTTTACACCATAAAACCCACCTAGCTGGGAAGGAAAGAAGGAACCTCCATTAAGCTCTGGGCATTCGGCAAACCAAACTAGCATTCAGTAAAATAAGGGCCTCAAGCCAAGCATTGAGAAAGGGCACTCTATTGGGGTTAAGCAGCTGCCTTGCTTGCTACTTTAGCACATATGGGACCAAAGCCATAGTACATTTTTCCTACTGAGCTGCTATATTTACTAGGGTTCTAAGGGTGTGTGTGTGGCTTTTTGCTCAATTCAGTAACTTGTAGCTCCCTTATGATGTTACAAAGAATTACTTTACACACAAGTACTGCAATTACTGTAGTAATCAGGCAGAAGGAGGGGGACACTCTGCAGCCAAGCATGGGGCCCTACTGGAACTTTGTCCGCATTGCTCTGAATTATCAACAGGGAACTCAAAGTGAAGAAACATCACTAGCTTGCCTAGTTATAAGGGGGGAAAACAAGTTCATTTTTTTATCTAACCAGACATCTAGAAGCCAGTATAGATTTGATAAGAGTGCTGTAGTGTGAATTTGTGGGTGCTCTCGTACATCTTTTCATGCAGGATTCACTACTGCCAAATTTAGTCAAATACCCACATGCCAACTGCTTATGCACGCTTTGTAGGCTACAGTTCTACTAAGTGAATCTCTTTCCTCAGCATCACTCCTTATCTGCACAGAATGGGAAACTATTCCAATGGGGAAGAGGGGAAGACCTACCAAATACAGTTCCAATCATGAATTTCGACCTGGGCAAGCACATCTAAGGGTTAGAAGGGACTACAAGCACACAACATCCATGAATCCTTCCTTTTGGAATTTTGTAGCATCTTCACTGCAAAAGCACAAGAGAAAAACAAATCTGCCTTATTAAAGTGCTTCTAGGTTAAAGAGAGCTTGATGCAGCGAGAAAAATTCTTTTTGCTTTGGAGAACGACTGTGCTAAGTGACACTGCCCCAAGCCATCACAACACCCACACTATATGTGAAGAGGTTCAACTTTAGAAGCTTGATTCCAGATCATCCTCTTCCTTTCTTTGGGAGACCAACATGGCTCCTAAGATTCTAATCAGAAATGGAAATTGTGTTTTAGTTTTCCGTAACAAGCCCAGAGTTTTTCCTCTGAAGGATCTCGGCAGCTTTTCTCCTGGATCTCACTTCCTGGAAGTACACCACAAATCCCAACAGTTCTAAAGCATGGTTACACCAACGTTGGACTCATCCCAATGAGTTTTCAATTTCTAAACACCTTCTCTTAAGTAAAACACCTACTGCATCAGAAGTCAAACATCCTCCATCTTCTTATTTCATTGTAGAAAATGCCTGCAAGTCCAGAAATTTCCTTCACTGCATCTTGCAGATGTGGAGCCTATTTATTCGCGTTAGTTCTGTTCCGTGACTCAGCGTGATTAACAAAAAATGCGCTGTGCTAAATCCCATAGAGTTACGCAAATAGGCTGCAGCCTGACACTTCCAGATGGAAGGAAACTAAGGCAGCTGTTATCAATCCCCTCCCCTTCATATTCAGCCCTCCCACTTCTTTCACAGGTGGGATGCTGATCTTTTAAGAGTCCAGTCCTATGCCTGCCTACTCAGAAGTAAGCCCCACTGTAGTCAATGGGGCTTACTCCCAGGAAAGTGTGGAGAGGATTGTAGCCTTGCTGGGCTGTTTTGTTTCTGTAGGCTGGAGCATGGAAAGCCTGCACCATGGGGGGGGGGGAATTCAGATAGAGAGTGAGCGCTCCACCTTGCTGCATATGCTCTGGCTGCAGAGGTTTACTGCCCCCCTTTCCTCTCTTCAGCCTCTTTGCTGGCTCAGGTGCTCCAGGAGTCTTACTGTTCCTTAGCAAGGGGAGCCTCTTTCATGGCTCCAGGGCTATTTCCCTGCCTGAGCCTTTTTGCAGTGTTTTGGGCTGCCTGGAAAAGGAGTGAGAGGCCATTGAAGGGCAAAGGGGGCAAAGGTGTGTGTGAGACTTTCAGTTCCCCCACCCCATTTGCATTGAGGCAAATCCGCAGATAAAAAATCCGTGGATAAATAGGCTGCACATGTACCAGCTAATCCGCTGCAATTGTTCACTACACAAAACTTAGTATTTTATTTTCCATTGGATGATGTCCTTGCTTACATCCAGTTTACTAGCAGGTTCTCTGTCCAGTGGCCCTCTCTCCTGACTGCCCCATCCTCAAGAAGCTCACTCAGCTATATCAGAGCCCCATTCAGGGATTTTGCCCACTGAAAATCCAGTTCATACAGAGGCAAGTACTGTGTGGCACAAGAGAGGTCATGAAAGGGGAATTGGACCCATTTAGAATTATGTAGCAACATTTTTCCTGGTGCGGTCTTTGTGCAACACTGCCCTGTTTCTGCAATAGATACCTGACATCACAAAATATTAATTACATCAATATTTCTCTATATACTGCACTCTCAACCTGTTGTTGGTTTTCAATCTTCTTTGATTTATGATGGGACTTTGACACCATTGATCTTAACACCCAGAGGCAATTGTTTTTCTTCAGTTTTTGTTCTTCAGAGGCTGGGGTCAGGTTCTCAAGGTCTAGTACACCAAATCACTTCCCACCACTGCATTTTGTTTTATTATATTTGTATCCTCCCTTGTCTCCAAGGAGTCTCATAAGTGGCACCCTCAAGAGGTCTCCCAGTTAGATATTAGGCCCAGATCTGCCTTGCTTCACCAGTGCATCAGGCAACTTGAAACAACTGCATCTTTAGTCAAGCTATAACTGCTCCAATTCTAGTACATTTACATATGCATATGAGAGAGAGAGAGAGAGAGACTCTTCTTCTCTAAAGTAATAAACCCTAAATCAGAATGCTGGCTGTACCACATTAGATTCCTTTTGCAGTTTGAGAACCAATTCTAGTAAGCTGTACGTTTCCCCAGGACTCCATTTATTCATAGATTCCTTAAATGCAATGGTTACTGCTTTGCTTGTGAGAGTCTGTCTTTCCACCACCCCCCTTCACACCTCCTATAGTCACATGGCTCCCATATAAGCTAGCCAGCTGCTGCTCCACGGCAGGCTATTTCCATGCTTGTGGTTCTTGGCTGTTTAGCTTTCTGCCTTTCTCCAGCATTGCAACAGCTATCAGACAGGGCTTTGGCTTCAATATAAGACTCCACCACCACCACCACCACCCAATACACAAGTGCATGCACAAACTTTTGCTTTCGGGAATGGAGAAGTGGACAATCTGAAAAGCTGTGCGGTCAAAATCATACAGAGTACACCCTGGCAGACTGCTCCCGTTTTTGTTGGCTTTTCTCCACATCAATATCTGCAAAGCAAGGACTGATAAAGTACTGTATTGCCTTCTGAGCTAGAATGGTTGCTACTAATGAGTTTGCAAACTTCAGTTCTCAGAATCAGTTCTGACATTTTCTTCATGAGCTTTTAGCTGTTCCATGGCATAGAAGAGGCAGGTGGGGTGGGTGGGAGAGACCTAGTGAGTAATTGAAAGAAGAGAATATTAAAAGGAAAGGAAAAGGTGGGAGGGGGGAGAAAATGGAACTTGGGCAGAGATCTTTTTAGCTCCAAGAAAGCAGAAACAAAAAAAAAGTCACCCAGGAAAGTTCTTCAATTTAAAAACAATAAAGCATATAACTAATACAGACCATTATGTTGACATTCCAACATAATATCCATTCTACTGGCTGTTGCAAAAATATGATCAGCTTTGTTTAACGTCATACTAAAGCTGCTCTGCTGCAGTTTTTCCTTCTCTTTCTCAATCTCAAATGGAAAAAACTGGACTGTGACCAGGTTACCAGGTCCTTAAGAGCAAGACAAACTTCTTCCTCTGGTTGCCTTGTACAATAGCACCATAGCACCGGGTACAATGCACTATACCAGTCTAACTGCGCAAACAACATCTTAACACAAGCACTACTCCGTGATAATCCATGGATGTAGAAAATTACAAGCTTAATCCATTTTTCCCTAGCCCAGAGGTGTATACATTTGGTCCTTCACATATATACAACATTGGGCAGAAATGGCTTAAGTGAGCTCGCTATCATATCAAAGTGAATTTAAACACACACCGATTTTGGCTTACCTACTACCAATCCCTTTACTTGGGCTGCCAGTAACCAGGCATCGCCCAGGAACCAAGGTTAGAGCTTTCCATTTTGGGGCTCACATTAAATGGGAAGACCACCACCCGAACAAGGGTTCCTCCTAGAAGATATTGAAACCACAATAATATCCAATGCCTTCCTCCTCCAAGGTCTCTCAAAGTTAAGGGACAGATAGACATTTAGGTTAGACCAGTGATTTTCAACCTTTTTCATCTCATGGCACACTGGCAAGGTATTAAAATGGTCAAGGTACACCATCAGTTTTTTGACAATTGAAAAGGCACACTGTGCTGTCAATGGGGGGCTCACATACCCAATGGCCCTACTTATAAATGACCCTTTCCCAAATTCCTACGGCACACCTGGGGACCGTTCGCGGCACACCAATGTGCCACGGCACAGTGGTTGAAAATGGCTGGGTTAGACCTTTGATACTCCCTCAACACAGGCTAAATACCAGAGGCAATATTTCTTTGGTTGTCAAAAGCAGAAAAAGATATCAGAGCTGAGATTTCAATCTCAATTTTCAGAGGTGAACTACTCCCTTATGGTTTTGCATGGAGTGGTTAAATATGGATTTTAATTCTTCCCTCTTCAGGATATGAAGGAAAGTGTAATCTTTGCCAGTGTCAAAGATTCCAGAAACAAGCTATACAGGCAAAGAACTACAAATTATTACCTATATAGAACCTCCAGCAGTACTACTTGAATATTTGGAGCCAAATGCCAGGGAACAGAAGTATAAGCAAAACCAAAATAGAAATAAGGACATTTTAAATCCACTATTGACAGAGGACCACATTATGAGATGCTGGGAAACAGTTTAATTTCATTAACAAATCTAATCAAAATTAGGAGGGCAGACAAGAGACAATGAATTCCTAATAAGTAAGGTTATTCACTCTTTGAACATGTTTTAGAGAGGCAATATATAAAATGCTTTGCTTTCTCTGGAAATTAAAATACTTGTGCTTTTCAATACATCAAGTATATCAGTTGCAATTTGTTAAATTAATGTGAATTATAAAGGTATGGGTGGATATACAATAACCTTTCGAATGCTTCAGACTACATAAAAACTGAAAGGTCAAGAATTTAGGCCAAAGTGGAGTCATGAAAAGTTGCATTTGACACAATAAGACTGAAATAGCTCATTTTAAAATTCAACCCTTTATACAGAACTGAGTTCTAATCTTAGCCTACAACAATCTTAAAGAGCCTCCATGGCAGAAACAAGACAACAAAACAGCAAGGCTATATTATCCCCTCTAGGCTCACTACTCAGAAGGCTATGTACACATGCGCCAAAGAATATAAAGCTTTCTTCTCCTTGTTTTTTCTGGTGGTTTGGAAAGCTTAGGGAGTCCAAAAGAAAAATGTAGGACTAAGAGATGGGGAAATAAAACAAAGTACCAGCCTCTACCAATGAATGGTTTCTTGGGAAAGTCTAGCTGAATAGACAAGGCCATGAGGTAATGGCCATTTTGGCAGCTAGGCCAGGTGGTTGAATAAGAGCACTTCAAGACTGTTGAGCTGTGATGGAGAAATCAAGCTTCTGGAGTTGGGACATTATCAAATTAAAAGATAATGCACAAATTAAATACAGGAGGGGGCATAATCCAACATCATAAATCTTGTTCAATCCCAATCCTAAACATGTGCTAACTCAAACTCTTGATAACCTTGCAACAAGGCAATACATGCAAATCCACACTGCACACTTAAAGTGCTATACAAAAAAAAAATCTTCACAGAGGCATGTCTTCCCTTGATGACCTATATTCCATTATAGACCTCTGACATGGGTTTCATGTTCCTCAATTAGAGGGGACTCCTTTTAATGAGTGTTCATTTATAAGCTGATAGGGCCAGAGCTAGGGCAGAAGAGAGATTCACAAGTATCCTCGAAGCTTTTCCAACACCACTGGGGTCACAATGGAGCCAGAGATTTGATGGCTTTCATCTTATTCTGCTTGCAATCCAGCCACCCTCCCCCCCCCAAGGCCATATGAAAGCAGCTTTCAATGTCAGCGTATGGTATGCCTGAACAAGAGAACAAAGGGATAGGCAAGCACGCACACACAGTCCCTTTGTCTGGGAAAGGCCATCCTTCCCTGCTTCCAAAGAGCCAGAGTTGCCGTTTGTGCAGATTAGGCTGTCTACTCTAAGGCACTACTGATAATTCCTAGAAGCTCCTTAATATTGGCTGTCCATACAAAAGCCAGGCCCTCCTCTGACAGAGGCAAACCTCCACGCAAAATGATTGATGTGGTTTGTGTGTACAGTTGAGCATTCAACCTCGAGTTTGTTTGCAGTGTCAGCAAAGCACACCTAGGCAGGAAGAGGAAGAATCTATCAGGAACCAACTGGGACAAGTGGAGAACCCATTTGACAAAGGGGCAGATTTTAAAAGCAGCTGGCACAAGAACTGCTAAATGAAAGGTGAACACTACCAAATTAAATTGGGGTAAACCTGCCCAAATAAAGCTACAGGGCATCTTGCTCTAGCTCAGGGGTGGGCAAACTTTCAAGTTTAGGGATCCTGGACCTTAAACAATTGTGTAAGCGAGAATTTCAGCAGGTGCAGTTTAGCTGCACCTGCTGAAAATCCCTCTTCTATACAATTGTTAAAGGTCCAGGATCCCTAAAGTTGAAAGTTTGCCCACCCCTGCTCTAGCTTATCTTACTGGCTTCTGGAAGTACAGTAGATAATACTATTCCCAAAAAGGTGATGTGAACATGTTAAGAGGAAACACACACACAAGACTACAGCACTCCCTGAAACCAGCAGACTATACAAGCAAGATGACTTGCCAACATTTACTCAGATTTCAGAGACAGTCATCCAGAACTTCACTGTCTGCCAACTATTTCATCTGGATTCATCTAAAGCTGATATATTTCCAGCTCAGCCTGGTTGTGTTGGGCAGTATGATTTTTCTCCCCCAGCCCAGAACACAATGCATGTCAAAACTGAGACACATTATCTGTGTACATGCTACTGTTGATTGCTATGAGCGTAGTTATTCACGTTATAACTATGAGCGTAGTTATTCCAGAACCACCATTCTGGAATATTCATGCACCATTCTGGAATATTCATACACCATTTAGAGCGCGATACCATAGTCTTTCGAGACTGAAGGGTGCCAACAAGTAGTTATTCGCGTGCCATGTTCAACACATACACAACAGTATATGAATACAGCTACACTACATTTGAGGAGTATAGTCCCCATGCTGACTTTTAAACAAATGCATTCATTGACATGAATACACCATGTGTGAGCAGCCTTGGTGATTTAAGCTGCCATTGCCTGGGGGTGCCTGCAATGTGCAACATGTTGCTATTGCTCTTAATCACAGTGGCCAACAACTCCATCCCATTTCCCAAAATACAAGCCAAGTCCCCTTTGACATGGACAGTTCAACCAATACCCATTACTGCACGCTCACAGAGTGTTCAAAACACTCTACGAACTTTCCCTCAATAACTCCTTATAACAATCCAAGTAAGGCAGGTCAGAGCCCTGGAGAGCTTCCCCAGGCCTCCTAATGCCATATTAGCATTAAAAATGTCACTTCCAGTTTCTCTGTGAAACCGGAAATCATGTTTTCAGCTTCTGAGCTCAACTCCCCTTGCCTCCAGTAGGGGTGCTGGGTTGGGGGACCCAAATGGTGGATAAGTGAACCCATGAATATGGGATCTGCAGATACAGGAGCCCACCTGTATTTCAAAAGTTTCAAGGGTCATGGGACAATTCTCCATTGGCCATAGTCTTAGCCTTTCTGATCCATTATGTGGGCAAATTTAATATAATTTCTGGCTTGTCTCCCCCGAGAGCCAGAATAAGGATTACTAGTAACTAGCCATCTTTGGCCATGCATTTTAACATATTCGAAGGGGCTTATGTTTCTTAGCATTCTCCCAGAAGCACATGCACACGTGCAAGACACACATACATTTTGGGCTATAAATTGATCACTTTAAGCTAGAATACAGCTTCAATGAGCCACCAGTAAAGCTGCACCTTTTACTATTACAAGTGCCATTTGCAAAGTGAGCCTTAGTATTCAAGCCAGCAGTGTCGCCAGATCAGTACCCAATAGCTTTGCAGTGATTTTAGTTAAGTTTCTCCATTTTGAAATACATATTCCTAAGCAAGCAAGTATACTAACAGGTTGCTATAACAATTCAAACATTAGTTTGCAAGTAAATGGAGCTTCTATATAGTTAGGAAGCATAATCCAAAATTTTTTGTCATGCAGCCCACATGCACTGCATAATTAGGTATGCTTGGAGACAAGAGACCAATTTCTGTTGGGCTCTCTGAATGTGTGCAAGAATACTAAGCAAGGTCATTTACTTGAAAGCTTAGGCTGTAATCCTATGCACACTTAATTCCAAGTAAGTCCCACTGAACAATGAGAACCTTTTTCCAATTTAAGCAGACAAGATCAGGCTGCAAGAGTTTGGACCTTTCCATAAGTAAGGAATGATGCTGGGAACAATAAAGGTTCTAAATGAGATGAAAAGATGCCAATGTCAAATGGTTTGTAAGGTAAGAAATATTCATAGTTCTACAAAACACACTCCAGAGCTCAGGTAGCTGGATGGAATAAAATGGGTAATTTCCATGGAGACTCTCCTCAACCTATGATCCACATCCTTCCCCTTCCTAGGTGACCTCAGGCCAGTCACTATCTCTCAGCCTCACCTACCTCACAGGGTTGTTGTGAGGACAAAAGGGAGGACCTACATACACTACCTGAGCTCCTTGGAGGAAGGGTGGTATAAAAAATATGATCAAAAAATGCATCTTCATCTTGTTCCACATGGGTAGACTAGAGTAGCACCTAAGATAATACAAGACAGACAAACTGCAGGTAGGTTTACTGTTGACTGCTTTCTCAATACATGAACCCCTCATTTTACATGCATTTGATTTATGCATTTTTGGAACAACGTACTTGTTCAGTACCAAAGCCTATTTTACACTTGCAAGAGGATAAAGCAGTTTGAAATATTTTTAATTTACCTGTTTGAGATACATGCTGCTTTTCAAAAATGTAACCCCTTGTGTAAAGCAAGATGTGCCTGTATTATGAATTCTTTAAAAGCCTTTTATCTTTTTATTCTTTTAAAGCAGGGGTGTCAAACATAAGGCCCGGGGGCCTGAATCTTTTTATGCAGCCCGCGGAATCTTTTTATCTGGCTCTCAGGCTCTCATCTGCTGAGCAGTGCTGAGGTGTTACTTCTGAAAGGGCAGCCCACATGAATTGGGCTCTCCTATATCTTGAAATATGATCAAGATTTGCATATTTTCTCTTCTGTCATTTGCAGCTCATGAGGTCCTAAGTGAGAAAAAGTGCTTATTTTTGGTTATGACCCGTTTAATGACATCATTTCCTGCCTAATGACATCACTTCTGGCCCTCAGCAGGCATCATAAATGCTATTCGGCCCTTGGTTTGAAATTAGTTTGACACCCCTGTTTTAAAGGATAAAAGGTTATTCTTTAAAAGCCTTTTTATATTTGTACGTGAACTCAGACCAGCAAGGTAATATCATTTAACACAGTGGTTCTCAAACTTTTAGCCAAAGAAGCCATGGTGTAGGCTTCCTCATGAGGAAACTGCTTGAACCATTCAGTAATGAGGCTATACTGTATCTCCAAAACTAGATGTGATAGGTCAAAACTGATCCTTTTGGAATCAGTACCCCAAATATACCCAGGAATTGGTGTAACTTTTAAGGAAGCAAAATGTGTGTTGGCCTGTGTTACTGAAGCACTGTCAGCTGATGGTTGAAAACACAAGCAGTACATGACCATTGTTTCCATTCTGGCATTTGATCACCATGGAAACTGGCCTCCTCACACACTCCAACTAGAAGCCATCAGCATTTCATAGCTTCCAAGTTACCAATTCCTCCACCGTTGGCTAAGTTGCAGCAACTCTTAATGTCCCAGAATTATACAGTTTAGCTTCATTTAAAAACAAAGAGAAGGAATACATTTTGAAGGTTATGGCTGCAGGAAAAGGGGGGGGGGCAAAGGATATCCAGTCAAAACACAATCTAGGCAGCCAAAGCTGCCACCGAGTTTTAAAAACCAATTGTACTGTTGTGAAGGGGGGAAAGGCCATTGGTAGGTACAATGTGAAATTTCAATTCTTGAACACAAATTTATCTGAATACATCACCCAGTTTTGTTTAGGACAAGCTTTAGGGATATCCAACAGTCTTGGATGAATGGGGAGGGGACATGGATCTTCTCAGAAAACAGCGCCTACAACCTAGACTACACAGCTGCATATTTTAAATGACAAATAAAATTCACAGGCACAGGCTGTATTCATACCACACAGTGCTCGTATCAAGCTTTTGCTTATCCAGCACTTTAATGAAAAAACAGCTTCTAACACATAGAGCATACTATTGTACATACTAAACTACATGTGGCTTCCCAAGCACCTGAGCAGCTGACCTTCCCCAAGATCAACAGGAAACAAGATCTTGCTTATGTTAAGACAAAAAGCACACCCTGGTTGTAGAAATCAGATCTTTGTCTGGAGGGGCCATACGCACAGCATGGCCTTCTCTCCCCCCCCCCCCCAATAGGGCTGGCCAAGCCTGTGACTCATTAAGCCTGTGACTTAGACAGCAGGAACAAGGCAATGCAGTCACCAGAAAAGCCATCCCAGCATCTAAGCAGCCCTGGCAAGGTGCTGCTCTGGGGCTGCAGCAAGAGCAGAGCCTGCCAAGCTGGATCCTCCTTCCCCTGTGCAGACTTTAAAAGCTGTTCCTAAATACATGTTTGCAGTCCTGACAGAATTGCAGTTGGCAGCCTCCTAATTCAAAGCATTCTCCCCCAATCACATTGCCCACAGCAGGCTACGCAGCATAGAAAACTACACAGACAGTGTATGCAGCAGGCTAGCTTCTGAACCTTCTGACAGACATGCCCCTTGCACATTTCTTGGAGAAAATGTTTCAGCTTCCTTCCCAACACCTCACTTTAACTCACATTTTCCATACTTTCCATTTGTGCCCAAGATCCAAGATCAGAAAAGACACTGAATTGCCATTGGGACTGAAATCAGCTTTACATTAAAATGCAAAAGTCCAAGTGCGACAACTTATTTAAAAAAGCAGTTCTACAGCATTAGTAGCACTGCAGCCATGAGAACTAGAAATATTGCTTTCAAAGAAAAGAGAGTATAGATGGCTATAGAGAAGAGTCAGCCAAAAAAAAAAAAAGAATCTACACGTTAAATAGGATGCAGTAGTAAATGGGGGGGCAGAACTATGGACTATATCACTTCAGACAGCAGATGGAGGGGCTATTTCATTCTTCTGTACACCACACAACGTCTCTGTAGATAACTGACAAAGCAAGAGGGGTCTTTTGAAGGTTCTCTTCCCAGTTTCAATAGCGAAGCACTAGAACACCTGCAGATTCAAGTGGCACAGTCCAAAATTCTACCACTCAAAATGCAAAGCAGCTCCAAGTCGTGATGCTTTCCTGCATAGCATGTATGTGTAGACATGGAGAAGTCTTAGGTCACTAAAAATTAAAGAGGGATGATCAGCTAACAAACCATGAGAATTCACAAGAGAAAGCAAAGCCCCCAGCTCCACTATAACATAAGGACCAACTGCCTACTTCTGCTAGACATCAGACTGACACACAAGGGGGGGGGGTAGGAAGGATGAAAAAGTAAGACCCAGCAATGCTCATGAGAAGCAAGCACCTTTTATTCTCACTCACAACCAATCATGATTGCATTTGCTATCTGACAGTCCTCAACTCCTCTAGCTTGTTTCAATGCATGAAAAAGTATAGTATCATGTGGCAAGCAGTAGGAATCAACAGCAATTCCAGTGGCAGGACAACAAAGCACAAAGAGCAAAATCAGGAGAGCATCTTGCAACAGGGGACCCGCTGCAAAACACAACCCATGACTCAAGTGAAGAAACAAGGAGGCTTCCAAACAATGTCCACCATACTAAAAAGTCTTCTGCCCTTTTAATTAGTGGGAGGTCATCGAGAATGTCAAGCTTTGCCATAGAGTTCCTCTGTTCAGAGGAGGAAATTAGACTTTCAAATTAAGGTGCTTTTGGCCTTTTCAATAGGATTCATAGGAGAAGAAAGAATGGTTTGCCATGCCTTTGCTCCCCCAATGGTTGTGCTAAACAGTATAGATGCAACCTTAGGTCAGACCAAGGCAGCACCAGAATTCATCACTGCCAAGGTATTTCCATAACTTGCCAAAGCTGTGGGTCTAGACAGCAAAGGGGCCAGTTATTCAAGAGGGAAGGCCAAATTCTCACCTTAATAGATAATATGTAGCAGGTCTCTGGGACCAAGAAAACACTACTTGATAGCAGCAGACGGCCATTCTTGCTTGGCCCTCCAAGTCAAACACCCCTTGATGAGGATGAGCACAAGAGAGAAATACAAATTCCTGCCTCCATTCTTTCCACATGGTCACTTGAGGGTGTTACTCCATATGCTCTCCCCCCCCCCCCCATGGTAAGAGATGGAAAATCAAAATAGATTTCTGTTTAAGCTCAGGCATAACATATCCCCCCAAAAGCAATTTTATATCTTAACACAAGTGTGACAAACTTCCCCTCCTCTGCCAACTCCTGTCACATGCAGTCACCCTGGACCTGGGCACTTTTGTTTTATCAGCCCCATGTATTCGATTCCATCTGCAGTTGCAAGCCTTCCCACAGCATTTGCTTCACCCTGCCTATTTTTCTTGGCAACTCAACCTAAAACATGTGGCTCTGGGGGCAATGAAAGCTACTTAGCTAAAAATGAAACCATATCAAGAGCTTGCCATCCAACAGCACTCACCAGAAGGGCAGCAAAGGAGCTAAGAAACAGTGTAGGCTTAAGGAAATGCAAGATTTTATTGTTGTTGAGAATTGCCAAGACACCTTCGTTGTATGTCCTAAGAGCAGATTCCACCCTGGTGCAGCACCCTCAGTACCCATGATGGTTAAGAGATCTTAATCTCTCGGATTCCTATGAAGCAGTCTTTCCTGCTATCACAAGTTTAATTTCCTGCCTTCTAAATTTCCATGAAAACAAAAGCCCAGCTTAAAGAATTTAGAGGCTGTCCAGACCAATCAATCAGGGAGAGCAGTGGGGGCAGGGGAAAGAGGAGGAATGAGGTTGGGTGGGTGACAGCAGATTTGCTGGGAGATCACCCAAGGCCTAATAAGTCATTACAAATAAAAAAAGCATTTGGGCAGCGTGCCCAATGGAGAAAAATCACTGTACACATTTGGCAACCCACACAGGGAAAGAGCAAGAATGCTGCAGGCCAAGCAACTGGAAGGCAAGAGCAGGGCAAGGTCTTTCTTAGGAACAGAGAAAAGGGAATTTGGGACTGGAATTGCTAGGATGAGGAAAAAGGAAAAGAAAGCCTTTGGCTTCACATTTAAAGTGACAGGCGCTGCAGCAAGGGGAGCTGGGAAAGCAGAAGGTGGCACGTTTACAGACCAGCCGGAAGGAACTTGTACTCCCACTTGCTGATGCAAGCTTATAATCATGAAGATGCAAATATGGTTCACCCACAAAACAAAGGGGGAGAAGAAGGGAGAGAAAATGACCCTGTGTACAAACCATGATACCGCTAGAATTTTTTTAAATCATCACCCTTCAACACAGTGGCTGGCCCATGGAAACTCTTTAGTCAGTCTCTGTTGAAAAATTCTGTTCTCTCTCACTACTGTTTGCTCTGTGGTCTGGGGAGAGCAAAAGTAGCCCTGCATTTTACAAATGGGGGATATGACTGGGCCCTTTACAGAAGGATAAATCTAACAGGGCATGTATTACCTTAACCAAAGGACATTTTCCATTCCCTACTGTGCCCCTGGCAAAACTGGGGTTTAAAGTAGTTGGTTGGAGCTAGAGATGGGGAAAAGAGGAGTACATTTGTACAGCATCAGCTGGCTCCTGCATTGCCTGTGTTGACAAAGCAAACTAGTTCTGACCACAGTGAGGCTGCTTGCTACCTTTCCCCCCAATCCCTTGTCATTTTTGTACCATACTGCAGTGCTGGCTCTTGCCAGATATGCCTTCCTGCAATCTTTTCTTGACACCCAAAGATCCATTTGTGTTTGGCAAGCCCGTTGCTCTTCTTCCAAGTTTAAATGAAGGTGAAGTTTAGCTTCTTTCCTTTGCAGCAAAGTAGGAGGGCTTTGTCCAACAGAGAACAGACACATCCACCCACCCTACATGGCTCATCTCAAAGTCAACAGCATCCTACCTACTTGCTGGCCACAGCAGAACTGCTGCAGTAAGACAATACCTCTTCTATACAGCATATAGGAAACAAGCGATATTGTGCTTGCATTTTTTTTTTTTTTTGGAGGGGGGGGGTCCATATAACCATATAAAAATGGTTACATTGCCAGAAAATAAATGCTACTCAGGGGGTGAGGAAGAATCTCATTCACAGCATATTTCACTTATAAAAAGGCATCTTAAATATTATGGCTCAAAAGCTCCAAATTTCTCTTCAAGGAACAAGTTAGGAGGAACTCTGTGTGGTGACAATGTGGCATCTTAAAGGGAAGATATGATACCTCAGTAAGCCCCACTGCATTGTCCATAATAATTATTATGCAGCAATTATTACAAGTCTAGATGACTACAGATGTTTATGTCAAACATGGGGTGATTGTCTACTGTTCTTTGTCAGATTTTTTATCCTAATCATGTTTTTGTGGAAGGAGCATTTTTGAAAACCTAGGTACTCCAAGGTTGCAAGTATGCTGAAACAGACTAAGAGGAATATAGCACAGATGTTTATTATCGAGATTGCTGTAAAAGTGCAAGGTTGGAAAAAACAAATTGTGTGTTTCTTTAGTATGCAAGAGGATGAGTAAAAAGTATAGGACCCTGAAAAGGAGGAGTCCAAGACATCAAGCAGGAAATAGCCCAAAGATGAGGCGGAAAGTTTTAAATACCAGAAAGCCACAAACCCCCAAATTGTGTAGGTGTCTGTATCAGAAAATATTTGAAGACCAATCTTGTAATAGACTTATTCCAATGGTGTTTTGTAGGACTGCATACAAGAATTCAGAGTTAGACTAAGAGTATATGGTACCCCTTTGAAGCAGCACTAGAACCCAACAGTCATCAATGGCCCCCTTGCTGGAATTGGTACAAGATCCCACAACACGGCCAGAACCCTACACTTCACACCTAGAAATTTGAATTTTCTTCTTCCAGTCCCGTTAGATGCACTTAGAACAGCAGTTCCGTGGCCCAAAAATACTCAACCCTTTCCAGTGCATCTCACCTTTCAGAAATATGGTTCTACAACAGTCCAATAAGGAGGCACACCACACCATCAATTCACTCCTTGGTAGGTAGACTCTCACTTTGACCTTCCTCCTTAGTTCTACTAAGTATATATTTTTTTCCATTAGCAGTTCTTGAGGATTGTTACTGGCAATGAAGGTAAACTTTGCAAGAGATAGACTATTATATCAAACCACAGCTGCGTGCAAAAGGTCAACTCCTCTGCAAGTTAAGAGTTCTGCAAGAAATCAGCAAGTGTGAACTTCAGCAAAGGATAAAACAGTCATGAATTGCTCTTAAAATACAGCAGTAAGGGGGGAAAAAAGTCAATTCTTTTGCCATCAATATAGATCTTAGATGGTGGATGCTTCACAGATTATACATGCTGAAAGCAAACCAAATATAAACAGATATATCTTCTGGGTCAAGGGTGGCGAGACATAAAAACATTTAGGTCAGCAGTGGAATGAAGATCTCCCCCTCTTGAATTTTCAAGTGTTGCCAGGAATGGGTTGCAGGACTTGCCTTAGTGAGATGGGAGGCCTATTTCTGGGATGAGCTGGAAGCAAAGGGCTAATCTTCCCAGAAGACCTTTAGCAGAACTGGGCAGCAGTCACGTTCTTTTTTTAGGGCCCTATACCTTCCTTAGTTCTAATACAAGATACATTAAAAACTTGTAGACTTGACAAAATGATAAAAACTCAACTACACTTCTGAGCACAAACATTTCTATGTTTGGGATCTTTTGTGGGAGGACATTTTGGAGATTCACAGGTAAGTTCAAGCATTTCCTAAAGCCATAATGTGGCATGCACCATGCGCATGACAACCACTACAAAATGGTTACATAATTTTAAAAGAAGTTTTGGGTGATGATCAATTTCTGTTGTGGCTATGAGGGTAAATGTTGGCCTGAAGGGAAGAAGGTTACTTGAGGAAAAGGCAGTCCATGGCAGTGGTAGACTTTCCCCTCCTTGCTCCTGGGCAAAGGTCCATGAAGCCATCCCCTGCAAAAGATGCCGCCAACCCCCCCTGCAGAAGATGACGCCTCCCTACCTCTGAAGCATGACAGAGCCTTGCACGACCTTGAAGTAGATTATGGAAGCCTTGTGAGGCTTCCCCATGGTCTTAAACGTATTTTCAGAAAACCGGAAGTGTAGTTTCCAACCACACTGGGATCCTCAGGGAGGCTGCCCGCACGGTCCTAGAGGCGCACTGACTCAGCACCCAGTGCAGTTGCCCCGTTCACCCAGCTCTAGGTCCGCTGCTTCCCACAAAGTACAGGCAAGAGTTTGACTCATCAAAACAAGAACCAGATAGGGCACAAAAGCCCTGTTTGAGGGTTGAATACTTCTAAGTTAGGAACAGACAAGCATCTTTTGAGATATAGCCTCTTGCATTTCTGTTGCTTTCAATACCTCAATGCTTTTAACCATTTGCATTGCTCTTTCCAAGCAGAAACACCCTAGATTTGTCACAAGTACAAATATTTGTATTTGTGTCTGGTTCTGTTCCTTGCCACTTCTTGATTCCTACAAGCCACCAATAGAAGGAAAGATAACCCTGGGGGGACTAGAAGCTGCTTCACACTCAATACGGGAATCTTGTTTGCACCACCGACACACACGGTTGTTTGCCGTGATAAACATGTAAAGTGTGAAAGGAAGATAAAGGTCTTCAAGGACTTGGACACAAACACACCAGGGAGCCACATTTGGCTGTGGCTTGTAACATGCATCCACTGTACGATGGAGAGGAGCAGCTGCCGTTCACACTTGACGTATTTACCGCAGCAAATAAGAATGCTACATAAAGTGTGAAATGCTCCACTCGCTGACTCACTCTCCAAAGCACCAAGCTGAATAATTTTCCTGGAGTTTCCTCAATTCATGGAGCAGGATAGTCCCAATTGTGCATGCATTAAAATTTGTCATGCATTAGAAAGTTGCTTAATCATTCAGGGGGCTCTCAAATTTCATAATGCTTCCTCAAAGGCCATGGGCAGTTTTTAAGTTGTCTGAATATCCAACAACATTTTACATTACAAGCCCCTCCTGCCACTGTTTCCCATGACACCCACTACCTCCATATCCAGAAGCCTTTACGCATGGTCAAAATTAAGGCAGGGCAAACAGTACAAGCAGGAATCATTAGATCACATTGTAAACCTTACAAAAGAAAAACATCCAAAACTTTCACCACTTCCCAATTTAGTATTTTACAGCTTAGCTGATTTTAATCTTTTCTATTATGCAAACCTGGATCTTAGCAGACTGCTCCCTAAACTTATTTGCAGGACATTTGCATTGGTATGCCCGGATCCAGCGCAAAACATCTCCCATGACCCTTTTGTATGGATTTCCTAAACACACATTCCTGCTTTTCCTTAGACAGAGAGTTTTGGGTTTATTTTTTTAAATACAAATGTAAGCATGGTGCCCTTGTTTAATGTACACACAGAAAGCTGTGCTGCTTCCCTTCCTGCAGGTGTGCAAAAATCTCAATAGAAGAGGGGCTGCGTGCCTTACTTTTTCTTTGTGCATTACAACCCCAGTTCTTTACTAAAGGGACAGAAAAAACATGAACATCAAAGAGGTGATTTCCAGGGGGACTGCCGCAAAGGTGCACAGGCACAGCACAGTATTTATTTAAAAAAGAAAATTTTTTAGCAGAGCAGTGAAACAATGGTCAGGATGTTAGGGCCAAGATTTATGCAATGTTAAACACCTTGTTGCCCAGCCAGGGTCTTATCTTTAATTTTTCAAGACAGTAGCTGCATACAGCCCCAGTCCAGATTAGGACCATGGTGCAGAAGAAGGCAGTCTTCATACCATGCTATTTTCCCCACTAAAAATCACCCCCACCATTGCCACTGCAGCAAGGTGTGGATTGCATCTTTTACTTGCAGAAGTTAATTTTACCTTCACCATCAACATGCTAGCCATTCTACAAAGTAATAAAAGCAAAGAGAGGCAGGCCTCTGCCCCATTAGCTTGCAATCAATGTGTTTAGTATCACATCTAGATTGACCCCAACGTCCTGGAATGTCCACAATGGTAATCTTAGCCAAGAAGGAAGGTGAACAAAAACAAGTATATGTACTCCAGCTTCATTCAAGAGACAGCAACTGGAATGGACACATATCTAAACAAATCTGCAGAGGAGCTCCTATAAGGAGCACCAGTGTGATGCAGCAGTTCAGCTTTTGCAATTCTTCAGTGCTACTATGGTATCGGTTTTCTATTAAAGAAATCCTCTTCACTTTCAATGGAAAAAATTCTCTCTCTCTCTCTCTCTCTCTCTCTCTCTCTCTCTCACACACACACACACACACACACACACACACACCCCTCCTACAGCAAGCTTGGCAGGGGCTGATAAATTCATCTCAATATATATCAGCTGTCTACTTTCTCAAAGGAGGTAGGAGCCAGAAGAAGCAGAGGTTTCCCCATAACATGCCCCACCAAAAGCTGCAACATCCAATTCATTTGTTCTTTACTGACAGAAACAGAATAGAACCTGGCGTCACACCCACCCCAACCACAAGGACACTGGGTACAGTTGCTTTAGCTGCTCCAGGGTGATTATTCAGGCTAACCCCCTACTGGAGATTCTAGAAGGACTTGGGAGTGACTCACACAGAATGTAGCCTGACTACCAACAGCTGGAAGACTAAAATGGAGCAGGATGACTGTAGGTTTCCACATTAGAAGCCTCCAGCAAAAAGAGAAAGAGCACAAGGTAAACCTCTAGCAAGAGACGGGTGTGGACATGACTAAGAATTCCTAAAAACTGACTCATTAAAGGACAAGTTAGCTCTGAACCGAATCGCCATTGGGATTTGTCCATCTCAATTCACAAGTCGCGTTGTCATCAAGCCTCTCCCAGATCTGGGAAAAAAGGCATCTTTTTTTCTGCTTGGGCCAGCATTCCTCCCCTCCTGGATACCTATTAATAGAAAGAGAGGAGGGGAGGGGAAAGCCAACCCTTTTAGCTTCCCTAAAGCCCAGCTAGCTCTTCCTCCTCCTTGTGCGGGCATCATGGAGTCACAGCCACCTCCTCCTCCCAGGTCCTTGGTTCCCCCAGAAACCCAGGAGTGGGAAATAGGTACCTTGGTCCAACTCACAGGTTCCTCTTTTTACCCAGAAGACCCCCATCCCCCACAGAAGAGCCCAGCTGTCTAACTGGAAAATAATTAGATAGCAATTTTATTTATGACTGCTCTTAACCCCCCCCCCCATTTAATGGCTAAATGGTGACTCATGTTGGCAATGTTAGAATACACAGGAAGTTGTCTCCGTTTTACAGCCACCGCTGTTCATTTGTTGTTAAATATTTATCCTACACAATGATGCTTGAAAGGAATCCGAGGGCCTGCTTGTGAGGCTCTTCTCAGAGATTTCAGACAGTAGGATCACTTCAGAAAGGGAAAGCAGAGGCCTAAATCAGACAAGAACAAGGGGGGAGGCTACACAGCCAATCCTTAGAAAAATGGGGGTGTTACAGCACCTGCATAACATTTGAGCCCACACCCTTCAACTCTGTATATGGCACAAGTATTAATCCAGAGTAAATACCACTCCCTGGTTTTAAGCTCATAATCACCATTGCAATCGAGAACCTCACTACATTCATAATAAGCAGGCACTAAGGAAGTGGAGAAAGAAACCTCTCCCTTTAAAATCCTTCTGTCACCTTTTTATATGCACTGTATGGTCATGTTGTTAAGGGGGAAAGTAAATAACCTGGTGATCTTGAGAATATAGCCAGTGTCAGAACTCAATGAATCCATACAGGGATCCTCAGTTCCAATCACCATTACTACATGCATGCAAGACAAAATGCACCCTATTTTCTCAAATTTCAACCTAGTATTCCAAAGCCACAGAGATCCAAATTGCCTTGGCAGCAGTATAAAGAGCTCCCTCTGCCCTTCCTCAAACTTGGTTCCTTTATTCGGGTAAGTGTCAGCCAAAAACTGTTGGGGCATTAGACAGTTGTTCCAGTGAGGTCCCCTTCCCACAGCTTGGTCACTGGAGCAGCCCTGCCCTTGAAGACAACATGTTCTCCCGCCTCCCTCCACCCTTCATCGCATGAAGCCATCACGAGAGGGACAAGTTCATAAGGAATTTTTTTTTTCCTTCATAGGAGCTGGGCCAGAAAGGATGGGAGAAGATGGAGATTTGACAATGACATGCCTTACAATAGGAGGTTTGCATTGTAATCAAGGCCTTGCTCCTAACCCCTGGGAGCAAAGCTGCCTGAAACCAGATTTCAGTGCATTCAGGCTTCAAGCCCATTGGATTTCCCCTCTTCTCCATTCTTGTGTGGAGAGCAGCAGAGGGATAGGGCCTTCAGGAAAGGTTCCCAGGGCAAGCCAAAGAGCAAGAGACAGTGATGCAATTTTTTTGTTTGGGGGGGGGGGGAGAGCCCCTACTAAGAATCAGACTGCCTCACTGTAAATTGTAAATGCAGGAGAGACCTTTTTATACCTGCTAAGTGCAGGCCTATTGTCAGGAACCATATGCAAATGATCTGCAGCTTTAGCAGATTTCCTCCTATTCTTTCAATTGTTTGCAAAGCAGTTAGAAGATTTAAAGGTCCTATTGTTTATACTGGGTGACAAACAACCCCAGAGACCACCACCATCCATCACCTCCCCCCCACATGCTATTGTTTGAATAGCCACATTCAAATTGCAAGCCCCCCCACCTACACACATTCCCACTGCTTCTTTCCCCTCCTCCCCCATCACATCCTGTTCAGCCAAGGGTCCATTTCCCTTGATGCATTTCTAATGAGGCCTGAAGAGATTGTGTCAGCTTTTGTTTACTTCCTCATTTTCACCACATCTAAGATGTCAGCACAGCACAGATATTAGGTACAGCAAGCCTGTACTGAGCAACCTACAGAAAATCTTATTGGCCATGATGTTTTGCATAGGCCTTGCAAGAGACACAAAAATGCTTGTCTTAGTCAGGAAAAAAAGAAAAGAAAGCTCACCTTTGGGGTGCCCCATTTTTTATTTTTTTAAAAGAGGTTTGATTTGAGAAGGAGCTACCTCTCTCAATAAGGATAACACTGCCCTTGCAGAACTAGAAGTCAAAAAGCAGAGCTACTGGGCCCATATTGATCCAGTTGATCCACAGTCACTGTTAAGAAACCAGCCCCTCTTTGGCTTCTGACCAGGACTGGCGTATCAAACCTTTTAAAGATGGGAGGCTCCCTGAGGTAGGGAATTAACTTTCTGATGCTCTCTTGTTCAACATGAAGCAAACTGCTAGTACTTTGTAGACAAAAGGCAGGTGGCCTAACACAGAAATGCAATGCTCCACACTTACCCTGATCTCATTGCGCCGGATCTCCACGTCACAGACAGAGTGTCCTTGGTGCGCACCACTGTAATAGCAACAGAACTGGCAGACGGCTACCTGCTCCGCTTCGCAGTGGTACAGTCGATAAGCATTGTGTTGGGGGCAACTCCAGGCTCGGATGTCATCTGCCTCCACCAGGAGGTGCCCACGCGCCGTGGAGGGTTGTTGCAGGTGTGTCTGAACATGGGACTGGCAGCATGGGGCTTCACACCTCAGGCAGATCTTCTGGGCAGGTAGAGGTGGCCCACGGCGGCAGAAGACACAGTGTAAGACTGAGGGGGTCTTTTCCAGGTTGAGAGAGTTGAATTTCTCCACGATATTGGTCAGCTTTAAGTTCTTCTCAAGGTTGGGCTTCTGGTTGTAGGCCTGGTTACATTCAGGACAACGCACAAGTCCAGTTTCTTTGGCCCATGCCTCTCCTATGCATCCCCTACAAAAATTGTGCTTACAAGGAAGCTGGACAGGTTCCACAAAGACATGCAGGCAAATGGGGCATATAAGCTCTTCTTCAAAACAGTTCTTCCAGTTTTCAGCCATGTCTCCCACCAAGACAGATTTTTATAATTTTTCAAAAAATCTTTTATGAGTCAGTTTTTGGTCTATCGACGGTGATGACTTTTCACTTTTGCAACAGAAAGGCCACTAAGTTGCTAATGAACCAAAAAATTAAAAGTTAAATTAAAAGCAGAACTACTGTATCTCCTAACAATCAAGTAAAATACCTCTTGCCTCCCACACCCAAAAGCCCAGCAGCACAACCCCACAGTTTCAATGACATTAACAATCAATATTAAGACTGCAGAGCACAGATGGTTATATGTTTAAAAGCCAAGAAATCTTGTGAATTTTTTACATTTAATTCTGAAAAGTAAAATTTCACATACACTCACACACACGCTCCCAAAGTAAAACTTACCGAGAACTGGAAAAAATCCATACAAAATCCAGAAGGAAGTCCAAATTCCATATAAACCTCCTAAGTTAAAAACTGCCAGTTCAGTATTTGTATCACCACTTTTCACCCAGCATTTGCTATTGCAAAGGAACTTTTATCCCCTCCCAACTAAATCCAAGAGAACTCTTTTTTCCTCCCATAAGAGTCCAGAATTCAAGTCTTTAACCACCAAAAAGTTGGGAGATAAAATACAAATTCAAGAGGAAAAATTAAAACTGAACTGGCTTCTAATGCAGCTGAATGGTGCTAAAAAAAAATTCTTCACTGGCTTTGGGACAGTGCAATCTCAGTAGGAAGACGGTCAATCACTCTCAGATGAAATTCCAGCCCAGAGCCAAAGGGACCCTCCCATCCTTTGCTCCTTTCACAAATAGGAATGAGAAGGAAAATAAAAATAAAATAAAGCCTTGGAAGAGTGGAAACCGCTGAGGACAAATCAACCCACAGACAGAATCAACCTGCTCTCAATATACCCTGGAATTTCTTCTCCTCAAGATCTGTCTTGGTTTTTGTTTTAATAAGGCTGAAATGAGAAAAAAACCTCCCCTCTCCAAAACCCTCTCAGTCTTTTGGAGAGTGATGGGTTGCTCTTGCTGGAAGGAAAACAAGTATGCCTTGATCAAACTGAAAAGGAATTTCTCAACTGCTAATGAAGAGCCCAGCCCCCGCCTCTTCCCCTTTGCTTCTCTGTTTTCCTTCTGACATGAAAGCTATTTCTCCTTTTGGAACCAGCCTGCAAAAAAAAGGGGGGGGGGAGAGAGAGAGAAGAGAATCGAGAGACAGAGAGACACGCACAAGCTTAAAGGGAACTGCTGAAATGTACAATTCCAGGAGGACCTAGTCACTCCTCAGCCATTTTGAGCTGATTTTTTTAATTGGCAGATTTTTTTTATTTTTGAGAAAAGTGGAAACAAATCTGTAAATGAATGGGGGGGAAGGAAGGCTGGTTGATGGCACCACCCTGCAAGTGGGTGCCTGATGATGGGGGGGGGGAGAGAGAAAGAAGAGGGGGGAAGGGGAGGGCTCTAAATTGAGTTTATACAGCCGCAGCTGCTGTGCCTTTTAGCTTTTATCATCAGATCAAAAAAACCTTACATGCTCCTCACAACCACCTCCAGCCATCTTGGGTCTCTCTCTCTCTCCTCTCGCCCCCCCCCCTAAATAAAATACATATATATGTATCTACCTTCAGCACCTCTCGCTAACGTTCTCGAGGTCACGAACAGCAACAAAAATTAACTAGTGCATCAAGGCGATCTCCAACACCTTTGCCACATGCAAAAGAGACAACCACAGAAAAACAGAGCCACCGTTCCAACCCAAGAGACACAACGAAAATTAAAAGGGGGGGGGCTGGGGAAGAAGGAAGAGAAAGAGAAGGACAGCTATCTAGCCCCACACAGTCAGGAAAGCGAGGGTGCTCCAGGTCCTGTGAACTGGGTGAAAAAGAAAGATGAGGCCCATTTATGGCGTCCCACAATTTTGGTACAGGAAAGCTATGGAGATTTTTCTTTTAAGGTCTTTTTTTTTGCCTTCAAGGCTTAGAAGGGGAACAAGCTGCCTGCTTGAAATAAATGCCTCCTGCATGCATGCAGCAGATTAAAAACCCCATAACCTCGCCCCACACACATACACACAGAGGATTCTGCAATATAATGCAAGCTAGGGGGGTGGAAGGACTGGAGGATGGCACAAGACAAATGAGATGAGGTCCTTTTCAGCCGATCGCCAGGGTGGCAATCAAGGGGAGGAGGGCGAAGGGGGGCTGCCCCTGGGAACAGGCAGAGATGCTCTTGCCTCTTCCTTTTCTCCTCGTCTCCCGGGGGTGGTGAAAGCGCATTAGGGTTGGTGTGGGAGGGAGGGAGGGAGGGAAGGAATGGAAAAGGGGGTATGAAGGAACTCAAGGGCGGAAGGATGACTAAAGATCAAGGGCGCATCGCAGGATTTCCCCTCCTCCTCCCCCCACGGCTGGGCTTAAAGGAGCAGCGGCTCAAGTCTCTCCCCAGCGGCAGCAGGGCCCCTTGAACCGATCAATAGCCAATCGATCCCTGGTGGGTATGTGCAGAAGTCCTCAAGAGCAGCGAAAGGACACGCCAGGGAAAAAAAGGGGGGGTGAGAAAGAAAAGGGTGTGAAATCGGAGTCACTCCGGAGCAAATCGGGTGCCCCAGCGCCGGGCCTCGCCTTGATTCGGATCAACCCCCTCCCTCCACCGGGACTGCGCCCAGCCTGGCTTAGCCGCAGCCAACCCCTCGCTTCCCGGCTCGGTCGGCTCTTGGCTGCTGGTGCTGCTGCTGCAGCCGCGGTGCTGATCAACCCCTTCTCCAGGGCCTCACGTGACCCGCCACAATTTGATACATTAAACAGAACGCGTCCGGGCTTTCTTAAAGGGGCAACGGCGCCGCTCCCCGCCAAGGGGGAAGCCGGGAGGGTGGCCAATGCCAAGCCGTGTCAGCATCTGTACTGTACTCACTTGCTCGCGGGCGGGGAGCTCCTGTCTTGGCAGCACCGGCGGGGGTGGGAAGCCAGCCATGACTGGGCTGAGCCCCCCCACCCCACTCTCTTCCCCTGCATTTGTCAGGTGTCAGGGGATGAGTCATAAAGGGCTATCACTTCCTACAAGGGGAGGGAAAGGAAAAAATACAGCCTGCCTAGATCTACCTCTTTCACCAGCACAAGACCTGTTTTCTCACCAAGGTTACATTGTTGAGTATGTATCACGTAGACCGCATGGTGCACCAGGGTGACTGTTGCCAGATGCGGCAGAGGGCGGAGATCCTACACCTACTTTTCAAAGCAAATGTTGCCAGATGCAACGCTCAGCCCAATCCTATGCATGTCTACTCAGAGTAAGTCTCATTGTGTTCAATGGGGCTTACTCCCAGGAAAGTGTGGATAGGATTGTTGCCTATGGCTGCAATCCTAACTGCACTTTCCTGGGAGTTAGCCCCACTGAACAAAATGAGACTTACTTCTGAGTACACCTGGTTAGGATGGTGCCCTATGTCTCATATCCCAGTGCTGCAGGGTAAGAAAAGATACAGGATTCCTTCTTCCACACAGCTTTGAAGTTCCCCCTCTCCTGAACCGCCATGGAAGATTCAGGGGCTCCATCCTCTAAGACAATGATTTTCAACCTTTCCCATCTCATGGCACACTGTCAAGGCACTCAAATTGTCAAGGCACACCATCAGGTTTTTTATCATTGCCAAGGCACACCATGCTGCCAATGCGGGGCTCACATTCCCATTGGCCCTACGAACAAATGATTTTCCCCCAAATTCCTGTGGCACACCTGTGAACTACTCACAGCACAGTGGTTGTCAATGGCTGCTGTAAGACTACAGTGGTTCTCACAAATTTAGCTCCTGGACCCACTTTTTAGAATGAGAATCTGTCAGGACCCACCAGAAGTGATGTCATGACCAGAAGTGACATCATCAAGCAGGAAAAATGTTTGCAATCCTAGGCTGCAATCCTGCCCACACTTACCCAGGAATAAGTCCCATTTACTGTCATTATTAAAAGAATATACATAGTAGCTTGTTAAAAGTACAGGTCTGTAACATTTTCCCAAAAGCAGTCACATACCATCACATACCATCAAGTTGAAATAACTGGGGACCTACCCACCTGAAATTGGCTCATGACCCACCTAGTGGGTCCCACAGTTTGAGAAACACTGCTATACTACATGTGTCTACTTATCTTAGGTGTATCTTCATTTCTGCAGGCCTATCACAACGCACTGTGTTGATTCAGCTAGTACAGCGTTTCTCAATGTTGGTCCCCCACCGTATCACTTTGCATGGTCCACCTACTGGAAGTTCCACCTGAAGTAACTGGTGATGATGTAATCACCAGTTACTTCTGGACTGGGAGGCCAGATGTAATGTGACAAACACCAGTAGGAGCCTCAGGATGGACTTTATCAGGTCTTTTTCCAAGCATGTGAAAAGTACGCTTTGTAGCTCTGCCCACTAAGCCAAGCCCCATACCACTGTTTGTCATGTTGTGTCACTTGTCTCACTGCTGGGTGGCAGATGTCTGGGGGTTCTGCAAGTACCATCAGATACCACCTCAAGTACCACTGGTGGTACCTGAACCACTGGTTGAGAAACACTGGTCTAGTAAGACATAACTTTGAAGTTTTGCTCTTATTGATGCTAATTGCCTCTGGTTTAGTACCAACAGAGAGCCAGGTGCTGTACAGTCCTCAAAAGTAATGTGGCTATGGTCCATTAGATTTAGACTCTGCATTATGGCAAGGAGAAAGGCACTAGACCAGTGTTTCTCATACCACTGGTGGTATCTTAAATGCTGTCTGGTTTGCACATGCACGACCCCCAAACCCTCATCACCTGGCAGAGAGACCAGCAATGCAAAACATCAGTTAGCCATAGGAGGATTAGCTCAGTGGGCAGAGCTCTAGTGTGTGTTTTTCGCTGGTTCCAGAAAGTCCTCCCACCTGCCCTGAACCTCTTACTGGAGTTGTCATGTTGCATCTGGCCTCCCAATCCAGAAGTAGCTGGCAATGACATCATCACCCATTACCTCTGGTGGTACTTACAATAGGTGGACAGTGTGAAGTGGTCCAGTGGGGGACAAACTTTTGAGAAACACTGCACTAGACTGACATTCTAAACTGTGCATTTAGAGTCATGCACTGTATAGCACATTAACCTATACAGATTCAGTGTTGCTAAAAAAATAAGATTGTGTGGGTATTTTTCCTAACTGAGAGGGAAATGTAAATTTTGAATGAACCCCCTAGAAAGTGTTTAGTGAATTCTGGCAGTCCCCATGAAAGTAATTTGTTTCCTATCTATCTCAAGAGAGAGTGGTTATTTATGTTCAGAGGTAAAAGTGCTTTGATTATTGCCCCTGGTGCTCACACACTCATCCCACTATCTTCTCTCTTCAGAGGTTTAGCAGATATTTGTTATGCTTCCCAAATCCTTTTGACCAGAAGTCACATCACAGTGGGATAGAATAAATTAGGGTGTGCATTGTGGGGAAGCCATGCCTTCTCTATCTTTGCTACCTTTCACTTAACATTTCCAACTTCAGTATCTGAGTTAATCTGTCTGGTAATGGGAAACAAATGTACCTATTTTAATCTGACATTGGCAAGAGGGTTTGCTTCCATATGTTATTTAAACACATTTAAAATTAGTAATTGCATGGCACAAAGGGCAATATAAAACTAACAGCCCAATCCTGACCAGCTTTCCAGTGCCGATGCAGCAGTGCCAATGGGGAGCACAGTGTATTCTGCAGTCGTGGGGCAGTCACAGAGGCCTTCTCAAGATAAGATAACATTTGTTCTTTTACATTGGGGCTGCACTGGCACTGGAAAGCTAGTTAGGATTGGACTGTAAGCCAAGAAAGTAGCTGGTTCTGTTTAAATTAGATTTTGGTTGCAATCCTATAACAGTTACAAGGGAGCAAGTCCCATGGAACATATTGAAACTTACTTCTGAGTAGACCTACATAGGCTTGCACTGTACATCTCTTGCTGCTGCTTCATTAAGTAGTTCTCTTTTTGACGCTGTTTGCTTACTGTGGAGTTCCCTGCTGGGTACGTCAAAACTAGTTTTAAATGCTTTCAACATACATTCAGAACGAGTTACATGTGAAGACTTTAAGAGTCAAAGGAGCATTAGCTGTTCAAGAGAAGGACTAAAGCTCTGTTAGGGCCATTGCATTTTTCCCAGCAATGGCAACTGTAATATGAAAGTGACATCCTCTTCCCACATTTCCAGTTCTTATGATAAAAGGGAAGCATGCATTCTCTTCATATTCAAATATGCTCCCAGTTTGGGTACAGCACATGAATTTGGTCATGGGGCAGCACACTGGGACAGGCACTCATAGTTCTCCCCAGTTGTTTCTGTATAACATGCAAAAAAATTCTGAGAATTCATTCACTAGGAGCATCTGCATTCACAGCTCAAATGGTTTGGGTACTTCAAATACTGTTCTCAAAAATAAGTAATTGAGGAGAGTGTTCTTTTTTTTTTTTTTAACTATACCCTCGCTTTCCTAAAAGAGTATGGAATACCACTGGGGTTTTTCCTTATGTAGCACTGAGATTTTTCCTTACATACACATTGATAGAAAATTGGAGTAATTACAGTACATAAGGAAAGGAAAAATTTTCCTTTCCAATTTTCTATCAGTGTGTATGTAAGGAAAAATTTCAGTTCTATCCCCTAACTCTTTTAGGAAAGTGAGGATATAGTTAAAAAAAGAATACTTTCCTAATTACTTCTGTTTGAGAACAGTATTCCAAGAACCAAAATGCTTTCTGCCTTTTTAACATACATTTTCTTGGAATTGCTTGAAATTACTGCTATTAAGACTAGACAGAAGTGACTTTTCCCTGTTATACTAAGATCTCTGCAATCACCATGAAATGGCTTCTTTGTGGGACTGAATTGTTTGAAGGGGGGGACCACCACCTGATAAGACTCCAGTGCTACCGAGCCTTTCATGAGCTGCAAAGAACAAAACTCTTTTTGGTTCTTATGTCATTTTGGCCCAAATCCTAACCCACTTTTCAGCACTGGCATAGCTGTGCCAATGGGACATGTGGTGCATCCTGCAGTTGGGTGGCATTCACGGAGGCCTCCTCCAAGTAAGGGAATATTTGTTCCCTTACCTTGGAGCTGCATTGCCCTTATGTCAGTACTGGAAAGTGTGTTAGGATTACACCCTCTGAAGAAGAACTTCTTGTTCTGGTTCTGTCCATTGGCACTATGTTAGAAGTGAGAGAAGCATATAACTGTTCTTCTGTATGACACTATGAGCTTTACTGTATATACCCAGGGCATGGTCTGAGGGCACAAGATAAATCACCTTGCTGAAGGTCATTGCCTGGGAACTCTAAGTACATTGCCTTGAGTTCCATGGGGGAAGAAAGGTGGAATATAACAGTAATAAATTATAAATACTACTGCAAAACCTGCAAAATTTAGATATTGGGGGTGGAGGATTTCAACCAGCCAAATGCTGCAATCCTATACACACTTACCTGGGAGTAAGTCCTATTGAAGTCAGTGGGGTTTGCTTCTGAGTAGACAAGCATAGGATTGCGCTTTAAGTCTGTGGTAGCTTGATGTGCAAAACAAATGATGAGCACTTTAAAAAAAAAACTCTTAACTCCCTTATTTTACCATTCTTATGGCCCAATCCTATCCAATTCCCCAGTGCCAGTGCAGTCGTGCCAATGGGGCATGCACTGCAGCCTGTGGTGGGGAGGCAGTTGCTGAGGCCTCTTCAAGGTATGGGAACATTTGTTCCCTTACTTCAGGGCTGCATTGTGGCTGCACCAGTGCTGGAAAGTTGGATAGGATTGGGCCCTTAATCCTGTTGTGAGATATAGATCAGCTCACTACAGATTGGAAAGAAAAGCAGGCAACCGACAGAGTTGACATTTTGTTCTACACTGCAGTACAGGTGTAACCCATTTTCAACTCTCATTAACTGCTGTAGCTTCCACTGAAGAAATCATGGGAACTGGGGTGGGAGGATAAAAGACTTTTCTAATACAGTTTTTTAGCAACTTCATAAAACTACAATTCACAACATTCTTTGGGGCAATCATTTTAGTTAAGATTGTTAGAAACTGGTCTCCAAACCATTTACACTGGGTCCCCGGCTTACAGATGTCCGAGTTACAGCTGACTGCATTGGCATTTTTGAGCTAGCACATTATGTCCTTTGTGGTGATTTGGGCAAGTGAAATAGTGCTGCGTTATCAAGAGCAGACTGTTTTGAGCTGCATGCATTCCGACTTGCAGACAGAGCTCCGAAATGGAACTGGTTCGTTTGTTGGGGACTTAAGGTAAACTTCTAATGTAGATATACCCCTTTTTTCAGGATGGCATTCAATAGCTGATATGATAGACTGGTGTTTAAACTAAATGTAATTTTAAACTGTTTTTATGTGATCAATTGGGGTTTAATCCTGTTTTTATTGTTTTTAATGTTTTATTATTATGTTTTAAACTTGTAATCCACCTTGATTGCACTTATTGTCATATTGAATATTTAAGGCCTTTTCAGCCACACTAGTCGCTGTTCCAGAACCACCATTCAGAGTGCGATACCATAGTCTTTCGAGACTGAAGGTTGCCAACAATGTATGAATATATAAGGGCAATCAGTGTAGCACTGTGGATAAGAAACAAAGCTGCATGACTCTCCCCTCCTCCCATTCAAATCTCACCTCTGCCATGAACTGTCTAGGAGCCCAATCCTATCCCCTCCCAGCACTTGCGCTGAGCTCCAGCACCGGCACTGGGTGCCATAAAGCACATTTAGGGCACCAGGAAAACAAGGAGCGCCAGTGCTGGGTCCAGCACTGGGAGATCAATGCTGAAAGAGCCCCACAGTAAGGCACACCGCCAGGTGGTGGGTTTTTGGGCAGGTAGTTTTTGGGCATTCCACGGTAGGGGGAGGGGAGGAGGAACCAGGGCAGGAGGAGGGTGGGACTGGCGAAGCCCTGCTCCACTGTATCCTATGCTCCATGTCAGACTGAAAAGCCAAACATGGAGCTTCTCCAGTCTGTGCCGGCAAAATAGCCAGCACAGACTGGAGAAGACCTATTGTGGCCCCTGTGCTCTTACTCAGGGGAAGGAACAAAAGTCCCCTTCCCCTGAGGATGCCTCTGGCAGCCCTGACAGAACCACTGGATATAGCAGTCACCATTTTGGTGCCACTGTACCTGCTGGTGCCGCTGCTGTTAAGATTGGGCTGTCAGTGGGCACTGAAAAACCATTCCTTCTCAGTCCCAGCTCCCCAGCTGCAATACAGGAATACTAAAACATCCTTTACAGGATTGTTGTAAGGATTACATAAAGATAACACGTGACATGTGTGCCCCTCGGGGCAGAGACTGACACTCTCATCTGCTGTAAAACAGCATATACATAGATGACACCATATGAAAACAACAAGGCTTGTCTTTATATTTCAATTGCATTTTGCATTCATAATTTTGGAAATCACCCACAAATAATTTTTTTTCTTTGAAAGAAACAGTAAATGTTTTCTGTTTGTTTCTGCTAGGATTGAACCATTTCTGTCTCCACTGAAAGTGAACACAGTGGTATATCCGTTATCAGAACTTTTCTGCCAATCTTCTTATCAGCAGCAGCTTTTCCCACAAGGTGGGGAAGAGGGTTATGGTCCAAATCCTGGAAAATATGCAGGTTGTAATACAAGTTTTCTAGTGAGTGTAAATAGGTTGGCCAGAAGAAAAATGCATTAAGCTCAGATTCATGCTAGAGCTGAAAAAATGAACAAAACTCTTCTGCATCCTTCATATTTAGTACCTGACCAAGCAAGTTACTGATTAGTTTGAAAAAGGAGAATAAGGAACGGACAATCTAATTCCTAGAAGTAAGGTTAGAAGAGGTGGAATTTATATGCTTCATAAGCCAGGTATCTTCAGGATGGAAAATGCATATGGGGGGTGGCTTGCATCTATACTCCTGTTTCTAGTTTGTCTGGTAGATTAAAAATGGATGCCTCTGTATTCTGATTGAGGAGTATAATTAAAAAGCTGTGCCAGACAACCTGTGTGGGCTGCTACCTGATTGTGATTGCCAGAAAGTTTCCAATCAGTTGAAACACTGAAGAAACATAGTATTATTTAAAATGTAGATCAAACTATAAGAATTGTAGCCTAAGAGATTCAGTTCCTGGAGATCAAAGGTAGTGATCCCAGGCAGTTTTCAGAAGAGATCTTCCAAAACATCTTCTAACTTTCCAAAGTTAGAAGATCTTCTAACTTTCCAAAACACATGCAGTAGTTCAGTGCTTTACTTGATAGGAAATCCAGCTGTGTGCAGTGGTGCTCATAGCCAGATAAGTGTGCATGGGATTTCAACCTTGTTCTTTATCAAACAAAACAATATCAAATGCAGATGCAAGGGAGGGCACCAGGATGAGGTCTCTTGTTATCTGGTGTGCTCCCTGGGGCATTTGGTGGGCCGCTGTGAGATACAGGAAGCTGGACTAGATGGGCCTACGGCCTGATCCAGTGGGGCTGTTCTTATGTTCTTATGTTCTAAACACCAAACCTCCTTGTGTCCCACTAATATTGTTTCTGTGGTGCTGCCTGTTGTCATTGTGGGCTGCAGTGCCCACTGTATGACTGGTCTAGAGGGAAATGTGTCACATCTTCTGCCTTAGTGTATAGGCCAGCCTGAATCTGACATTATTTGTAGTTTGTTATCAGATGGAGGTACTATGCACACACTTACTACACACAGAGTGGCCCTTTTTCAAGTACAGCAACAAATATTTGAATAAAAGTTTTAAATAAGGAGGCTCCTAACTATTCTGGTCTAGGTTTTTTTTTCTTTAATGTCTATAATACCTTTTTTTTTTAAAAAAACTGAACTGCTGAACACACATATGCACTGATACATATTATTTGTTATTCTGAAACAAGGTTAAATATTGTGATCCATGGATGGATAAATATACTGTTGAAATTATGTGTAAAACATTTCAATTTAATCATAATGCCATTCAAAAAAGGTGCTTTTTCCTACAGGTCATTTTGCCATAATAGTAAAATCCCAAGTTTTATTCATCCATTCAGTGTGGGTGACAGTTTACTAGGGATCCTGCAGCTTGATATCAAATGCCAAATGCTTCCTCTTTGTTCTTCTTGTCCTTACCCAGCTGCCCAACAGCCCAGTTTCCTTCCTTCCTTCCTTTGTCCAACTTTTCCCTCAAAACGGCCATGGTGCCGGAAGATTGGAGAATAGCAAATGTCACGCCTATTTTTAAAAAGGGAAAGAGGGGGGACCCGGGAAACTATAGGCCGGTCAGCCTAACATCCATACCGGGTAAGATGGTGGAATGCCTCATCAAAGATAGGCTCTCAAAACACATAGACGAACAGGCCTTGCTGAGGGAGAGTCAGCATGGCTTCTGTAAGGGTAAGTCTTGCCTCACGAACCTTATAGAATTCTTTGAAAAGGTCAACAGGCATGTGGATGTGGGAGAACCCGTGGACATTATATATCTGGACTTTCAGAAGGTGATTGACACGGTCCCTCACCAAAGGCTACTGAAAAAACTCCACAGTCAGGGAATTAGAGGACAGGTCCTCTCATGGATTGAGAACTGGTTGGAGGCCAGGAAGCAGAGAGTGGGTGTCAATGGGCAATTTTCACAATGGAGAGATGTGAAAAGTGGTGTGCCCCAAGGATCTGTCCTGGGACCGGTGCTTTTCAACCTCTTCATAAATGACCTGGAGACAGGGTTGAACAGTGAAGTGGCTAAGTTTGCAGATGACACCAAACTTTTCCGAGTGGTGAAGACCAGAAGTGATTGTGAGGAGCTCCAGAAGGATCTCTCCAGACTGGCAGAATGGGCAGCAAAATGGCAGATGCGCTTCAATGTCAGTAAGTGTAAAGTCATGCACATTGGGGCAAAAAATCAAAACTTTAGATATAGGCTGATGGGTTCTGAGCTGTCTGTGACAGATCAGGAGAGAGATCTTGGGGTGGTGGTGGACAGGTCGATGAAAGTATCGACCCAATGTGCGGCGGCAGTGAAGAAGGCCAATTCTATGCTTGGGATCATTAGGAAGGGTATTGAGAACAAAATGGCTAGTATTATAATGCTGTTGTACAAATTGATGGTAAGGCCACACCTGGAGTATTGTGTCCAGTTCTGGTCGCCGCATCTCAAAAAAGACATAGTGGAAATGGAAAAGGTGAAAAAGAGAGCGACTAAGATGATTACGGGGCTGGGGCACCTTCCTTATGAGGAAAGGCTACGGCGTTTGGGCCTCTTCAGCCTAGAGAAGAGACGACTGAGGGGGGACATGATTGAGACATACAAAATTATGCAGGGAATGGACAGAGTGGATAGGGAGATGCTCTTTACACTCTCACATAATACCAGAACCAGGGGACATCCACTAAAGTTGAGTGTTGGGCGGGTTAGAACAGACAAAAGAAAATATTTCTTTACTCAGCATGTGGTCGGTCTGTGGAACTCCTTGCCACAGGCTGTGGTGCTGGTGTCTAGCCTAGATGCCTTTAAAAGGGGATTGGACAAGTTTCTGGAGGAAAAATCCATTATGGGGTACAAGCCATGATGTGTATGCGCAACCTCCTGATTTTAGAAATGGGTTATGTCAGAATGCCAGATGCAAGGGAGGGCACCAGGATGAGGTCTCTTGTTATCTGGTGTGCTCCCTGGGGCATTTGGTGGGCCGGTGTGAGATAAAGGAAGCTGGACTAGATGGGCCTATGGCCTGATCCAGTGGGGCTGTTCTTATGTTCTTATGTTATGTCCTCCTAATAATTGAATACAGTGTATCTAGCTTTCATGGTGGTTGCATGTGAAGTGTATTTGGTGCACCTGAAGAAATCAGAAGAGGAAAGGGGTTGTAGGGAAGGATTTTAGGGGTCCCTGATATGCCAACCCCAGCTGCTAGCTGAAGATGGGGAGAGAAGGGGAGAAGGGGGGGGAGAAGTGAAAGAGTTCAAGGAGCAAGATGTCCTGTAGAGCAGATGGGGAGAGGGAGGGAGAGGGAGAGGGAGAGAGAGAGAGAGAGGAAGACCTCTCTTATGAGGGCTGGGAGATAGAGCCTACATGCTCAACTGGAAAATAGCTTGATTGCTGCTTGCTCAATTAAATGCTGGGTGCTTGGAATACTGCTTCCATATATACAGGTATCTCTGAAGTCTGAATGGGGATCTGGATGTATTTATCAGTTAACAGCAAAAGTCAATCAGGGGGTTGATGACTGACTTCTTAGAAATCGAAATCTTTTGACTGTGTGGAGAAAATACAGGATGTAGATACAGTACAATGAATCAGATACAGAGTTTCAATACCAAAATACAGGGAGTTCATGGAAGGGAATTCAAATTTGCATACAGTATTGTAGGAGATGCGTAAACAGTGATTTGATTAAGACACAAGAATTCCTTCCAGCATGTGTGACAATTGTGCAGCGGGGGGGGGGGGTGTTGTGTAAACTATGAACTTGTGGCTTGACCAAAGTCCTGGAAATGTGGCCTGTATGCTGGAAGAACAGTTTAGTTTGCATGATATTAGAGTCCATAACCAGGTACAGAAAGACAAAAGCACACCTAAAAGACAAAAGGGGGGGATTTTCACATAACAATCCTTGCTGGTATCTACAAGAGTTGATATGAGCTCCCTCTGGCCTGTGCACCTCTTCTTCCCTTCACTCAGGGCATGCAGGGCTGATCTCTTAAGTGTAATGAATATATACTGTACACCATTCTAAAAGTGGGACTGTGTGATGTCAAAAATAACTTAGCTAATTACCATTCAGCTCTCTGTTAATTTGCATACTTGAAATGCACAAAACAGTTTAATGAATGAAAGAGAAGATGAGAGCAGACGAACATTTTGTTAGACTTGGGGCCCAATCCTATCCAACTTTCCAGCACTGGTGCAGCTGCAATGCAGCCCCAAGGCAAGGTAACAAATGTTTTCTTATCTTGTAGAGGCCTTCATAACTATCCTCCCACCACAGGATGCAGTGCACATTCCATTGGCACAGCTACACCAGGGCTGGAAAGTTGGATAGGATTTGACCCTTGGTCTGGGGGACATGGATCTAAACCCCTGTCTCCTTACAGCCTCACTGACCATAGTAGATAAGAAAAAATAAGACCATAGATAAGAGAACAGCTTTTATCCATTTATTCCCATTGGCAACTCATGGAAATAATAATGTCCTACCTTAGAATACGCTTGTGAAATGAGAGAGAGAGAATGATGGCAAAAATACTGTATAAATTATAGGTGATATTAATGGTACATGTGTCATTACAAGTTGGTTTCGGAAGATAGTTTGGGACAACCCTATCATGGACATTTTGCTACATTCAATCCAAGAGAAATATGTCTAGCCCTCTTCACCCCACCTTAGTTTGTTTGATTTTTATATGTAAATATTTGAAATGCAGCAAATACGTATGTTGAGTTCAACTGGCAGGTTAAACCCTTGCCCAAGGGGTTCACAATCCACGTAGGCAGGATTGATTTGTAGATGGGTTAATTCCCTTTGATTTATAATCACAAGATACTACACATTGCCATAACATCTTCCAACTAAAGAGCTGAGTGCACTGTGCTGATGTCAGCAAATTAAGCCTTAGAACACCCTGGAGGCAGGTAATCATCACTCCTGTTTTACAGGTGAGGAAACCAAGGCTGACATTTTCAGAAGCAGCTGCTGATTCCAAGCACTTAGCAATGCACTCCCCACCACATTTGAAACTGGTATCCAGGGCCCTCTGAAGAATTAGATACTAATTGGTATTACCCAATACTAATTGGGTATTGACAAATACTGTAAATGGTATTCTTAAATATTTGTTGGTGTTCTACTAGTCCAGGATCATAAGGGGCATTGGGGACAATAAAACCTTCCCATATTCTGTCAGAGATCCTACAAGCCCTAATATATTTTTTAAGCTTTATACAGGTGGGGCCTCGGTATCCATGAGGGATCCATTCTTGGACCCCCCCCCCAATGGATACAGAAAATCACGATCTGTGGTTTTCAGTCCCTTAAATCCTCTGAAAGGGACCAGAGCTCTGAAAGGTTTTCTGAAGCCTGGAGAGGCCGCACGCATCCACTTGTGGCCTCTGTGGGTTTCAGAATGCCTCTCAGAGGCAAAAAAAAGTGACTTCTGGTTTTCTGAAGAAACCACTTTTTTTTGCCTCTAGGAGACATTCTGACGCCATGGGCAGAAAGCCCTCCAGAGGCGACCGGAGCAAAGCTCCGGTTCCCTTTGAGCCAGATTGAGTTCAGGTTGAGCCAGATCCACAGATGGAAAATCCACGGAAAAGTAGGCTAAACCTATAAATACTGGGATTTTCCAAGAAAAGAAAGTAACATTCGAAAAATAAAAGGGGAACTTAAAATCAATTAATTAACAGTAGCAACAGATTGCTGGAACCTTTGTCAAGGATTCAAGGATACATCAAAACAGCATTTCAAGTGTATTAATTTAAACCAGAGACAAGCACCAGGTTGCAATACCTGTATATAAATCTTTTGTTTGTGTCCCTACAACTGTCACATTAGCCTGGTTAACTTGATTCTTTAGCCATACTCAGATTACAAGAGAATCATTTTGCTTTCTAAATTCTGGTTGATACTTCACCAGAGCTATTGGAAAGAAAACTCTGGACTACTTTTCCATGCCATTTATCCCAATCCTTGAGGGTGGTCATTACTGCTAAATGATCTACAGCCATACCATGCCTATCCTTTCTCTAGGTCTGAAATACCACTTCAAGCAGAACAGGAAGCTCTATGTGTCCTAAGCCCAGCCTTCTAGTTGTCTGGGAATTCGACATGAATTTGCGGTTTGGCTAGTCCCAGGTTTGGACATCCTTTTTGGATGCTAGTTTGGACATACTAGCAGCAAAGCAGAACTGCCTTTTTCAACTGACAAGCTTCTAACGAGAGCCATATAACCAGAACCAATGGCCAAGAAATACTCTGAGGTCAGAGTGTGCTGCGTTCATAAACCAGTAGGTTCTTTCCAACATAAATCAGTAACAGGCAAAAGCAAACATCCCAGTAATCATGTGGTTGCCAGGAAGTTGCACACAAAGAGTGAGCCAATTAGGATGAAAAGTACGATTGGTCAGTCAGGAATAATTCCTGAGTTTAGAGCCAGGCTGTCTGCTCACTATTTGGCCAGATGCTTTTCAAATCCCATACATTCATATGCCCTGATTTGGAGTACAATAATGTACTCCAAATACTGGTCTCAAAGTTAGTCCAGAAGCAGAGGGTCTGGACTAGAAGCAAAGAATTCAACAAAGATCCTAACCCCTGTCTCTGGCTTGGTCAGCTTTACATGGGCCACTCAGATTTGCAACAGTGATTTTGCTGGCACAAAGCCAAACAGCCCTTATTCGGGGTGGCTGAAGCGTGGCATGGGGTAAGAGGATAAATATTCCCTTACTCCAACTTGTGCCACAGCCACCTCCTAACATGTGCTGAATATAGTGCAGGTCAGTTGGCCTGCCTATTCTAGCACAGGTTAGGATTGGGCTGTTAGTCACCTATCTTGTTTCAGGATGAGTTGCGAGTTAGGCAAGGGCTGAGTTCCAGACGCAGGTCCAGAACTCAGACAATTTTGAGGAAAGAAGAGGCACAAACAGGGAGAGGAATCCTAGCAGGGAGGCTCTGTACCTGAGGGAGCTTGGGTAGGGGAAATCAAAAGAGTTCAGTCTGGATGCTGGTGTCTGAGTGGTTCAGATGTTCTGGGGCTCACTGCAGTGTTATATATACAGATGTTCCAGGTACTTAGAGTAGTTGGCTCCACCCTTTCCCTCAGAGAACCCTTCAATTACTCAATATTGAGGATGTCAGCTCCAGTGGTGCTGGGGGTTGTTGGCTCCCTTGCAGGACTTTCAACCAAATCCTTGGAGTTCAAAGAGAGGGGCAGAGTAATGTCCTCAGGGCAGGGGTAATAGGTCTAGCTCCTGGAGCTCCCTTATGCAGGAGATTCATCTGAGCTGAGAGAGTCTGGGTCCATACCTCCCCAATCTGTCTGGTAGATGATCCCAGGGAGCTCTACCCAGCATCCTAACAGCACCTGATTTTTATTTTTCTGATATATAAGGTGATTTTTTTCACCTGATATATTTTTCATATAATAGCACATAACTTGACTTTAAAACAGCAACTTAAAAGGACCTCTGTATGAACCAGAGTAGAAGTGCAAAGTTTATCCTCAGGGGAAGTGATTTCAGAATAGAGAGCAGAAGGGGTTAAGAACAGAATGTTCACCTTTATAGAAGACAAATAGGTAAAATATCCTTCTAAAATTGTGGAAAGATGAAGGGCAGCCTGATCTCTGCCAGCAGAAATGTACGTGTTGCATACAAGTATGACAGAACTGGCATGTTTTCAGTACAACCATTGCCCAACCCTGCACAACAAAGCAGAATCCCATCCTTCCAATCCAGCATCCCACAGTATAGTTTGTATCATTAGACTGAAGTCCTAGACCAGGGGTGCTCACACTTTTTTGGCTCGAGAGCTACTTTGAAACCCAGCAAGGCCCAGAGATCTACCAGAGTTTTTTTTACAATGTTCGCGCCATCGTAACATATAACATTTATGTGTACAATGTATGTTGGTGTACCTTGAGCCCCACTGAGTATAACAGGACTTACTCCTGAGTAGACATGCCTAGGATTAGGCTGTGAGGCTGCAATCCTAGCCACACTTACCTGGGAGTAAGCCCCATTGAGTACAATGGGCCTTACTCCCGGCGTTTCCTCCCAGAGGCACCTGAAGGGGGGGGAGGGTCGGCACACCGTGATCTACTCATTTTGCCTCGCGATCTACCGGTAGATCGCGATCCACCTATTGAGCACCCCTGTCCTAGACACACTTTCCTGGGAATAAGCCCCATTGAACAGAATAGGATTTACATCTGGGTAGACATAGGATTGTGCCCTGAGATGCCTATTACTGAACTGATACAGCTAGCACAGCATTTTTCAAAATTTGTCTTCTGTTGTACCACTTCACATAGTCCACCCATTCAAAGTACCACTGGAAGTAACTGATGATGACACTGTCACCAGTGACTTCTAGGTTGGGAGTCCAGATGTGACATGATAAACACCAGTAAGAGGCTCAGTGTGAACAGGAGGGCTTTTTCATGTGTGGGAAAACAGGCTTTGGAACTCTGCCTGCCAAACTGAGCTTCCTGCCTCTGTTTGTTGCATCACGTTCCTGGTCTTGCTGCCAGGTGGGAGATATCTAGGGGTCTTGCGAGTACCACCAGACACCACCTCAAGTACCACTGGTGGTTCCTGTACCACTGATTGAGAAACACTGAACATAGCACATGAAGGTGGAGTACGCTGAAGGAAACTGAAGGGCAAATAAAAGATTTTAACAAAATGTAGCTGATTTTATAAAAATTATATATATATATATATATATATATATATATATATATATATATATATATATATATATATAAACATTAGGCCTTTATATATATATATATATATATATATATATATATATATATATATATATATATATATATATATATATGAACATTAGGCCTTTGGACAATCTGGAAACAAAGGCAGTGCCTTACACTGTACTACTGAAGCTTCCAAAGCTACAGTAAATTATACAGAATGGGGGAGGGTGATGAACGATGGCAGTTCTTCAGCTGCAACTAAGTTAACTTATCTGCGTTCTTGCTACAGTTAAGCAAGTTACTAATTCACAGTTGCTTAACTAGGTCATGATCCCAGCTGGAGATTTCTTGAAAATATATCCCCTGTGTGTTCAGAAAACAGGCCTGCCTGCCTAAACAGACTGTGTAAAACAAACACATGCATGTAGGAACGTGTCTCTTCACAATCCACAAATGGTATCATTACCTATTGATGTTTGCTCTTTTGTTGATCAGGTGGTATGCAGGCAAGAGGGACGTGCTGCGGCCTCTACCTGGGCCATTTGCCCACCAGCAAATTGCCATGAAAGCACTCCAAGCACGACAGACATGGTGCCACAACTTGACACACTGGCAAGATGTACAAAGCTCTGGAAGCAGAGCTGTTTGTGGAGGAATGTAATCTGTGTGTATATTTATTGCCATGGGAAAGTCCCAGTTATTTCACTGACTACTCATCCGCCTCGCCTAATGGACACAGTAACCTGGATGGAGCCTTTCACTGCAGCTCCCTTATTCAAACCAGCCTGAGGTTGTGTGAGTGAATCTCATCACTGACTGACTGCAGTGAGTCTGTATGACATGTGGCTCCAGCTCCAAGTTCCTGATTGAGGAAAGGCTGAGGTAATGGCTGCTATGCGACAGGCTGAGGTGATGTAACTGTGGAACATCCAGTCTGGGTTTCTTGACCTCACCCATCCCAGTTATTCAACTCCTAAGTGAAAAGGAGTCCCAGCCTCTGCATATTTCCTTGGAAGAAGTTCCACTAAGTTCACTGGGGTTCACTCCCAAGACATGTGCATAAGATGACAGCCTTGAATTAGGAGGAGGGGATAAGGAGTCAATCACTCTGCTTCTCAACTTTCCTTACCTATAGAGCCTTAGGAAAAATTTCCATCAAGTTATTTTGTTCCATCTGGCCTGTAGGCTAATAAAATAATATCTTTATGTTATAATAAAGATATACAGTAATGTCTTTCTAATCTAGGGACTCTGCAACCACAAGATTTGATCAGCTTCTGTCTCTGTATGCCATCATCACTATCTGTGTCTGACTTTTCTCATAGTGAGACAGAATGACTCCATGAAGAAAAAAAAGACTGTCAACATTTTTTCCCTAGTAGGCATTTAATCTTCAGATTTACTTATTAAAATACTTATATCCCACCTTTCTATCTGTGAGAACACCAAGGTAGTTTACAAACACAGATTAAACACAGAGCAATAAAATATCAGAACTAATTAAAAGGAATACAATGAAAATCACAGCAAAAAGCAAGCTATAAAACAGAGCCAGAACAATACCCACCAGCCGCATCTCTGCTGGCAGTAAGATACAGAGAGCAGTGGTCCAACTGATGAAGGTGGTGAAAATGCATATACAGTACATCTATTGGCCAAATAAATGTAAAGTATTAAAAGAATCTTAGGAATCTCATTGTTCTTTTCATTTATTTAAAAAATGCTTTACCCCACCTTTCTCTTGGCAGAGGGAGGTGCTCAAGGCAGCTTACAATAAACTAAAAATCACTACATTTCCACTCAGAAGTAAATCCCACTGTGTTCAATGAAGCTTAGTCCCAAGTAAGTGCACATAGGGCTTTGCAGCGTTCATCTAACATGCTGATTGAATCATCTCATGAATCAGCTTCTCTGATCACGCCTGTGAGACAGGGAGAACCAAAAAGAAGGGCCTCCTATAATTTCTTTGTTTCTGGCATGCAGGAGACCATCACAACCATGAGCAGCTCTCTCTGGACTCTTATGCAAATACCAAGGTTTTGCAGAAGGTTATGAAAAGGAGGAAGTGTGGAAAGAACCTAACAAAGCAACTGCAGTTTTTTAGAGGCTGGGCTCAAGTAGCTCTTCAACTCTAGCCCATAAAGGCTGAGCTATTTCCTGCCCTCAGTGAAAGGGAACAAATGAGCAAAAGCAGGAGAGTGGGTGTTTGTTGTACAGAATTAAATGCAATAATTGCCAACCATATCGAAGGAATGAAACCAGAATGCTTAGCTTTAATGGGATGAGTGTCAGCATTCCCATCCCTTCCAAAGTGTATTCCAGTGGCAGATGCAGTAGGCATGCTGGGTCAGATCCATAGCATCAAATCAGGAGAGGAGCTTGGCTACAGTAGCATAAGCAGGGCCTCGGAAAGGAACTTTATCAGGGAGTACAAAGTTTCCTTTGGGCCCTTTTGCAAAGGGGGAGAGATGAAACAGAATGGAGGAGGGTGGTGATGGGTGAGCAGAATGGGAGGGAGGGGTGAAGCAGGGTGAGGGGAGGGTAGACACAACTGGAAAAGTCTTTGGAGCCCAGGTCTACCCACCCATGTGGCATCAGTCATGCCCCCAGCATCCCCGGTCATGGTAGTGTCCTTAGTATCCCATATGGGCAACAAGTCTGATAGGAAAATGTCAGATCCCAGGAAATTTCTGGGCCCCCTCCATTGACTCCTGGGCCCCCCTTTTGACCCTGGGCCCAGGTACAAATTACCCCCTTTAACCCCCTCTCCTAGGCCCTGAGCATAGGTGACAGCAGAAGAGAGCAAGTTCCCCCAGGATGAGAAGCTTGCCCTTCCAGTGCCCCCATTGCTGAACCCTATGGAAACACGGAGAGACACTTTCAACATACTCAGGTTTATTACAATAATTAATATATTGTAACAAGGTCTGCCAACAACACTTGGAAGGGGCAGTCCAGCACCTATTGTGGCAGGACCAGAACTGGTGCTCCTGGGGAGCTGACAGCAAGTTTCCAAGGGAGGAACTAGTGGTCTCACAGAGGAAACTCAGAGCCCTCTCCCCTGCCCTGTAGGAAGAGGTATGGAGGGGGTTGGCTTTCACCTTGGTCCTAATCCCCATCCAAAAGGGCAGCCTGCTTGGGTTGTCTCTGCTTCAGTCCAGAGCACACTTTGCCCCTTCTGTGCCCACATTTTTTCCTTTGCTGGTGCTGAACTCTATGATAATCAGGAACACATGAAAAGGCATCAACCTCTGAAAACAGGAACTGCTCTCTTGGCCTAGTGCTGAGAGAAAATGGTGAACATCAGTGCCCTGAAGAAGGAAGCCAGCCAAAGCAAAGACAAGCCAGGTGGTGATGTCACCATAGTGCAACACCCTCTAGGAGGGTAAAGCCAATTCACTGAGGGTTATAAAAGCAGCCTTTGGAACAGAGCTGGCATTGAGCTCTGAGGAAAGAAGAGCTGAGCCTGCCTCTTCCTGTCTGTTTTTGTGAGCGGTGGTTGTGGACAGGATTTAATAGACACAGTAGATGGGCCCTGCTCTTATGCCAATGTACTGTCGCTGTTCTTATATCAGGGCCCAACAGTCTTTGCTCCACCATAAAACTCAGTAGATGGCCTTGGACAAGCCACCACCTCTCCCCATTCCTGTGTGAATGACAATTCTTATCTCATTGAAACACTATTTACAATGAAAACTTCTATGGAAATGATTAATTACTATAAGGGAAGCTGAGAACAAACAAATACGCCTAAGCCATAGCCAATCAAGATGGTTCCCAGTAGATCAGAAACTCTCTGTGCCAAAGGTGGTGGAAGTAAACGAATTAAAAGAATTGCATGAATCCCGTTGTTCTTTACATTTATTTAATACAAATGTACAGAACATTTAAATAACATGTAAGAAAACAAATGTGCTGAAAGTTACTTATATGCAATTCCTGAGCATTAATTGGGGATAAGCTGTATCAGCCACATGGGAATGAGAAATATGACAGAGGCAGTGGACAGTACAGATCTTTGCTTCTAGAGCTGTGATTCACAGGCCTATTTCAGTTGCTACACTGTATTAAATTGTGGGGTAGGCCAGGCTACTCCATAATTTACAACCTTTATGGTGAATGCTGATCACTTAATCCCCAAGTGCCATTGCTTGTACTGGTTGCTGTTACCCCAATTCCAACCACCATCTTTCTGTGGCTGCAATCCTGTACACACTTTTCTGGGAGTGGCTCCCACTGAACTTAAGGGAACTTACTTCTAAGTACACATGCATAGGATTGTGCTGTATATGTCACTGCAGTCAGCTGGTAGTCACACTAAGAGGAAAAACTGGTAAGCAGGGATCGGCAGCGTGAGAAAAGCTTAGCCAGTGCCAAGACAGCATGGTGGTCAGATTGAAGAGCCAGACCAGGTTTAGGGGTAGGTGGAATTATTGGCCCCTTGTATTACCCAACTCCTGAGTGGATAACTGCAATACCAACTTCTGACCATCCAAAGTAGTGCTGCCAAACTTTAGTACATAGCAGACCAGAACCCCCTTCCTCTGGCAAGTCACCACAATGTCAGGTTCCTGGCTCCTGGAAGCAGAGTCCTTGCTCCGAGATCCCCAGTACCTTATAGTGGGAAGAAAAGAGGCTGGGGCTCAGAGGTTCGGCATGTGTAATGTGGACCATGGGCCACCTACTGAGGACCTGTCATTTGTAAATAATTACATTGCACCCTTGTGGGGATACCACACAAGGGTGCAATGTAATTATTTACAAATGACAGGTCCTCGGTAGGTGGCCCACACATCTGCAGTGCTGGGATTCTGTAAGAATGGACAGAGCAGAGCATGAGTCTCCCTTTATGTGGGTCAATAAACTGGAGTGACTGAAACTGAGCAAATTCAATGTCAGGCTGGACAAGGAGCACTCCTATAAATCCCTTTTCACCTCTGCAGCCTCCCTAGCCACCACCACCCCAACTGGATACAACACACCTTTTTTTTGGCACAGCTGCATAATTGGGCTGTAAGCCTTTATGTAGGAACCAGGATGGATCATGTGGAATTAAAAAAACTACATGCCCCAGCATGTATCATTTCCCTCAAACCAATATAGATTGCCAGTTTGCTAACTATTTCTCCAGCCTTTTTGTTTTTGTGGTGGGTGAGTGGCAAAGGTTAGACCATCTTGCTGGGTTCCATTACTTTGCATTTAGTTCCCACCCCTTTATTGCTTTGCTCCACCTCCACCCCTCTACTGCTTCACCCAACTACTTTATCACTGAGTTTCTTCTCAGTACCATATTCCCCCCCCCACACACCCCCATATTTCAAGGGTTGGCAGACTCATGACATTGCCAGGGCCCACCACAGAAGTTTCAGGTTTGGGAATGCATCTGATCTGGCAACCCCAACTACAGGCATTATAGTGTAAGGGTCTGAACTGGAATCATGGAGAGGAATGCACCCAAATTCTAACTAGACTCAGACCCAAACTTGCCAATGGGTCGTGTGCAGCATCCTGCAGTTGGGTGGCAGTCACAGAGGCCTCCTCAAGGTAAGGGAATGTTTGTTCCTTTACCTTGGAGCTGCATTGCCTTTTCCTCAGTGCTGGAAAGTTGGTTAGGATTGCGCCCTCAAAGTTTCTTCCCTTGCTCAATGTCATACTTGCACTTCAGAAAGTACAAGAGAAAAAAAGAGAAAGAATATTGTTATCCTTTGCGTATCTATACTTCTCAGCGTGTTCTGCTTCTGAAGATGATGTTGCTAGCACTCAGGTAAACCTTTCAGATATGGATGGCCCTTCTAGCCACTTGGGTCCTTTCTGTTGAAAAGAACGACACCTGGAATAAGATAACATATTTTGGAAAATGCTTAGACTACTTGTTTTGCAGACAGGTTCTTGACTGTTTGTTCATTGGGGTGAATAGAAGAGAAGTCAAACCCTTATTTAATGAAAACTGCATAGGCCTGTGAATCCAGCTTCTCTTTTACAAATGCAGACTTACAGCTGCTTTATGTTTGCAGCTGTTGAACTAAAAGTACTGGAGTATATAAGCTTCTTGAAACAGATGATCCTCATCATTTTGTACATACAGTGATTATAATAATCAGATCCTAGTTCTGAACTGAGGAGGTTTAGTGTTAAATGTTTCTCTCTGTGTGCAAACAATAGGGCATCTACAGTTTGTTAGCATTCGCTTGTCATGTAAGAACTAGCGGACACCTGGAGAAAGAAGCAGGTTGAAACAAAAACTTTCCTCGCTAATAATTTGTGGATTGATATTCTTGCTCAGACAGAGTAATCCAACACTATTATCCAAGATGCACTTGCGATGCACCCCCTTGTCATGGTTTCCCTAAAATTCACTGTGCCAGCAACTTGGCCAAAAATAGCATTAGAGAACTAAGGGCTTCTTACTATCTTTGTGCGCACAATTTTGGTCCTAGTAAATCACCTCAATCTCCCGGTACGGCTGAAGAAAAAATGTCTTTAGTATCTATGACTTAGGGCCCAATCCTGTCCAACTTTCCAGCACTGGTGCAGCCACAATGCAGCCCAGAGATAAGGGAACAAATGTTCCCATACCTTGAGGAAGCCTCTGTGACTGCCTCCCCACCACAGAATGCAGTGCGTGCCCCATTGGCACAGCTGCACCAGCACTGGAAGACTGGATAGGATTGGGCCCTTAACTGCAGCTTTCCCTCCCAAAGGTAGGTCTTGCTGCCAGAGTTGTCTTAGTAGCTTCTATGTAGGATTACTGTTCTGTTGTCTCAAGGAGGATGGCTGCTTGAACTATTTGGAAACCTTTGGCTGACTAAGAATGTGGCAACACTGAAGTTGTGCTCTGTCATTTGCATTGACTTCCAGGTTGCTTGCAGGTGCTATTCAAGATTAAAACAAAAGGCTGCCAGGCAATTGGTTGAAAAGCTGTCCTCAAAAGGAAATAATAAATGAAAAGAGGTTGGAAACAGATATTCAGTGGCATTCTGCAGAGATCAGTGCTGCTTTGTTCAATATTTCTATCAATGATAGGATGAAGGAGCAGACGGGATGCGTACCAAATTCATAGGTAATGTAAAACTGGTTAAGATTTGAATACTAGAGAATCAGCTAAAATATTCAAGCAATCCCAACAAACACACAGAGAGCTAAGAGCAACAAAGTGATATTCAGCAGACAACAAAAGCATGAACCAAGGAAGAAAGAACCAAGTACTGTATACAATTAGGGAGCAGGACTATTTGAGATAGGACATGTTGCTGAATGAGGTCTGCCAGACTTCCACTCCACTTCACCCATCACTTTCAGCTGCAGTAGCAAGTACAGGTGTAGCCTAATTAACCACATAGCCTAATTAACCACAAATTATTTATTCACATTTTTGTCTCAACATGTCCCGCCCAACGGGTGGGTGGAAAAATTAAGTGTCACTCACATCACACACTGTACCTTAAAACATTGTCGGAAGCCTCAATCGCCTCCCTTTGTAGGCAGCTTCGAGAGTGAAAACATGGATGCCTTGCACAGGGGCAGATATAACCCCTGGAACCTGGAAGAGGTTTCCTTAAGTCGCGCCTGGTGTGGGGGGGGGGGCTTAGCAAACACAATAGAACCTCCTCCCTATCATTGCACTCAGGCTCAAAAGATTCCGCAGTCTCCGTAAAGAGGAGACTGCGTACTGGGGAAGGGAGTTTTAACTGTGGCAGCAGTTGGGGCTTGCAGGCGGCTCTGAAGGGGCAGGGAGTGGGGTGCTGTCTTTAGTCAATCCCTTCTCTGGCACGGAGTTGGTTTCAGCCTCCCTCCTCTGCTTTTCTGCCACAAACAGGCGTCCTTGGTGGGAGGGGGGAGATTTTTACTCCCTGCAGTGCTGATTTCAGAGTTGGGTTTTTTAGAAGGTTCTGGGTGCTTCATAGTAGAAACATGGGTTGGCACCAGTGCAAGGAGAAGGGAGCAAGGAGGGACCAGTCATTCAGAGTAAGGCAGGCTGCAGGTCTTCGTCTGCAACCTTGGGGTCTCAGAACAGGCTCTCCTAACAGTGATGTGTCAGACTATCCCAAAAGCCAGGGGTGTGGCAAGGGTGTTGCCCTGACCTCCCCATGGCTTTTCTGTCCAAAATACAATTTAGCCTCCTCCCTCCTTAGGTAAGGCATCTTTTTCATTGTCAGGACCTTCAAGCAGTCTCTGTAAAGAGCCTTTTCTATGGCTCTTTGAGTGCAAGCGCCTGGCGCAGGCGCTGTAAACACCACAGAAGCCCCTACCATCTGAGGTTCCGCAAACGTCCTGCACAAGTGCAGACGTTCTGCAGTCTCTGTAAAGAGCCATAGAAAAGGCTCATTAATATTGCACCCGCCTCGTGTGCTGCACACAGCAGAAGGTATGGTGCAGTACCCACAAAGTTCCCATCAAGCAGTCCCAAAGCAAGTTCCCCAAAAAGTTTTTAAAGTTACACAAGCACCAAAAATGAAGCAACAACACATTCCTTATTGAAGCCTCCATCCCCCCAAATGTTTTTTAAAAGTTACAGTACACAAGTACCATAAGGAGCATTTTTAAATAGCAGAACAAAATTCTGCATACAGTAGGGTACAGGTTCAGCCTGCAATCCAATACACTTTCCTGGGAGTAAGCAAATTGTGTAAAATTACAAAAAGAAGTCATTTCCGGTTCCGGTTTAGATCTACGCGAATTTTTTTAATCGTGGAGGTCTAAGGAACAGAACCCTCGCGAATAATGAGTCTCAACCTGTATAGCTTCCCCCCCCCCTCAAAAAAAAATACTGACACCACCATGGTGGGAAGGAGGCAATGTGAAGCCTGATTGCAGGGCATAACCTTCAACCATTTGTTCACAAAGTGATGCTGTGGCACAGGAGAGCAGTACCATTGTTTCCTAGGCTCAGAATGTACTGTTCCGCTCACCACTAGCAAGATTTCACTGGTTATAACTACTTCATTTCTGGGCACCTCCATACAGTGCTGCTTTCAGGGTGCTGGGGTCCATGGGGGGCACTGTATTGCCATCTCCCCTCCTTGGCTCCCCCACTACTCTCTGATGCTTAAATCAGAGAAGCGAAAACATACAGGTGAAAACAGGTGATGTTTTCACCTGTATGAAGGGCTCACAAGTCAGCGAGGTCAGGTGAGCTCTCTAATAGGTGTGGGCCCTCAATCAGTGCCTGACCTGGCAGACATCACCCCTGCCAACATTCAAGAAAGACGTTGAGAAGTTGGAAAAAGTGTTCTCAGAGGAGAACTTATAAGAACAATACAGGAGATTAGATTTTGCCTGAAGAAAGTAAGTTTAATGAGAGAGGCAAGAAATACACTGATAGCTCCCAACTATTTAAGAGGATGTCAGAACTAACAGGGTGAACTGCTTATTCCATCCATAATAGGATGACAGTCTGCAGACCGATCAAATGTCAGGAAAAAAAAAACTTTTCAACTGTTAAGAGATATTCAGCAGTGGAACAATCTGCCTAGAAAACTTCCTTGAAGCTTTTCAATAAGAAGTCGGACAACTCTTTGGGCACATTATTCTGTTTTGGGGTCCAGCATACACTATTCTTTCTTGAAGAAGGTGCTAAGCACAGATGACCTAATCAATTCTTTCTTAAATGATATGAACTTGGTCAAATCACATCTCCAAACCAGATTGCCCATCTCTCATTTTCCTGTCCTCCAGTTCCATACAAGTGATGGTAAGTAGCTGCTCTAACCTTCAGTTGAGGTGGCTACATTCCAGCAGAGGGTGGATAACTCTTTCAGTCTTCTGTTTTACTGTCACAGGACAGCTGCCTTTGCAATGTGTCAATGAGCTTATATCCAACTGACACTCACCCTGGCCCAGGAGCAGATTTCTCCATCTTTGACTCCTGAAAACAAAGCCTTCTTTAACACCTCTGGAACTCTCTAGATGGTTTCATATGACACAGGACAATCTGTGAGAGAAAGAAATGCATGTTTACTGAGGCAAGGGAGAAGTACTACTCCACTTATGTCAGACTGCATACTTCTCATCAGGATCTAGGCATGTGGAGAGAAGTATGTTGGAAGGCACATTCTTGTTGGCATCCTTCAGTCTCGGAAGACTATGGTATCGTGCTCTGAATGGTGGTTCTGGAACAGAGTATCCTCTCCAGTGCATGAAGCCTGGGTAAAGTAGATATGGAGGATAGACTGTTTCCCATGCAGCGAATCCCCACTCTCTACATCGCTGAAATGTTCCAATGGAAAGGCAGAAGCCAATACGGTTGGTTCCAGTGGCGTTGCAGGAGTTGCCAGAACGTGACTGTGTTCAGCCATGAACTGCCTCAGGGACTCGGGCTCCAGCTCCGGCTGGCACATCAGTTGCACACATTCCCCAAATATTTCACAACTTTGGTGTTGCGTGAGACATGCTTGCTTATGACTGATTCAGCTTAGACTGCTTGCCACCCTGCAGAGATTCCCAACTTCTGTGATTTTTGGGAGAAACTGTTTAATGGGATTCATTTAAAAAAAATTTTTAGTCCTCTGAGCAAAAGCTGTTTATTCCAAGAATTTATTTGTTAAACATTTATTTAGATGTATAGCTTTTCTTCTATACTGTAATCCTTGTAGTATTTCCATGACTCAAGCACTGGTACAACTACCATGTGAGGTAGGTCACTATTCATCCCAATTTCACAGCTGAAGAACTGAAATTTATGCTTCACATTTTTTAAAATCATTTTTTAAAATGTTTAATTGTAATGACTCCCAAGAACCTGGGACCTGCCTTTCTTGTCTGAATGCTGACACAAATATAAACCCCAGGTTTTGATAAGAGCAGCAAAACAATCATATTGATTTCATTTCAACTCCATATACACAGTGGCACAGATGCACCCTGGTTGGTTCAAAGTAACCTAAGTGAGTCCCTGGATAAGACAAGAGTGGAACCAACGATTCTCAAGTCTGAAATTGTATCTGCTTAATACAACTGACTGATTAAAATTACAGCCTTAAACAGAAGCTGTAGATAAATTCCCAAAACAGATCCCTGTCAGGAATATTGAACAGCTGAAACTCCCCACCTGCTACCTCCCACCTAAAGAGACTGAATATTCTATATTAGTGGTTCACAAACTTTTAGCACCGGGACCCCCTTTATAGAATGAGAACTTGTCAGGACCCACTGGAAGTAATGTCATGACTGGAAGTGACATCATCAAGCAGGAATATTTTTAATAATCTTAGGTTGCAATGCTATCTGCACTTACACAGGAGTAAGTCCAATTTACTATAATTGTTAAAAGCATATACCTAGTAGTTTGTTCAAAGTACAGATGTGTAACATTTCCCCAAATGCAGTCACATTCCATGGTAGCACCAAATCTAATTTATTTAAAATAAAATATTGAAATGAATGGGGGCCCACCTCAAATTGGCTAGTGACCACAGTTTGAGAAACACTTTTCTATATTTTATGAATAGAAAAACTGGTTTAAATATCTGTTAATACTGTTGCCTGGTAGCGTATTTTCTTGGAATTAAATCCCACTAAATCATTGGGGCTTGCTTCTAGGTAAACAGGCATAGAATTAGCAGCATAGCAGAAAATTAGGAATATGAAGGAAGGAAAAAGGAATACAGAATGTAGAAGGTCCATAAATAAATAGTTTATGACACATGAGTGAACAGAATAAAAAAAGGAGAGAGAGAGAAAATTAGCAATGTACCAAGGATCTCAAAAGAGGCCCCAGGGTTGTAGAGGCTTCCACACACGCCACACCCACCACTATGAAAAAACAAGAATTTTGTCCACAATCCAATAAAGGATGAAGTGATTTAAGCCCCTGATTTCAAAATTCAAAATCCAAGTATTGGACTGTAGCCTCTGCATAGACAGAGATATCTGTCTCTTTCAGATTCTGCCAACAGCATGTCTGACTGAAAGAAAATAGATTTTCATATCTTCTGAAAGTGCACCAACGCAACAAATGGAGGCAGAATCAAGATTGTGGCAGCAGTTCCAACCCCTGACCTCTATGCATTGATTGGCTTTATATACACACAAGCATGGGGCCCAGTACCCTGATCTTTGTCCACAAATCCCTCCCAACATGCCTTGACTCTACTCACTTTCAGAAGGTCTCAAAGGCTTACATATTCTAAATTGAGCTTCTTGTCAGAAAAGCAGGATTCAAATTGTTGAATGTGTATTTAAATCCACAGCCAGAGGCATTTTCACAGAACTTGGACACCGAATCACGATTTCTGTCAAAAATTGTGGTCAATATCTAAAAATCAAGGAAAACCTATTTTTTCTCCACATTGTCAACCTTTGCAACATGACTCCATCGTCTTTTGGAAATTCCAAATTTCACAACAGTGAAATTAATCTTCTTTGGCTAGAGTTCTGTAAAGTTAGGCTGTTTGGCATGACATCCCAGACTTGCATAATACTTTTTGCTGCATTTACACTAACTCCCCCCCCCCCCAGGAGTAATTACATTTCAGACTACTCCTGCACAAATTATTTTGCTGCTTGTTCTCCACATGTTGCATTTCTCTCAGTGCTTTCTCTCTTCCCACTTTTTGTACTTCTTTGCCAGGGACTTGCCAAGTCCTTGAAGGGACTATGGAAGAGGGAGTAGTGTATAAGTTCACTACTGGGAGGTCAGAAGCACTGTAGTTATTTCAGAAACATGCCTGCTGCCCCTTAAAGCTGTCTTGGTGCAATGCTTGGAAATACTGCAGGGAGTTGCAGTGATTACCGTATCAGTTTCACACTGATCCATCATAGGGAAAGCTCTGCAACTGTAAGGATACTAGTAGATAGGACGGTAAAGTGGATAAGGACGGGATCAATGGGAATGATGAGGCCATAAGTCAGTGGGAGAGCATGTGTGTAGCATGCAGAAGGTCCCAGTTCAATCCCGGACTAGAGGAAAGCGAGAGGTTTGTGTGAAATCCTAGAGAACCACTGCCTATCACTGTGTAGACCAGGAGTGTCAAATTCATTTCTGTACGGAGGGCCAAACAGCTTTCATGATGCTTGCTGAGGGCTGGAAGTGATGTCATTAAGCAGGAAGTGATGTCATTAAGCAGGTCACCACCAGAAAGAAGCACTTTTTTCTCGCTTAGGAACTCTGCTGCAAATGACAGAAGAAAAAATATGCACATCTTGATCATATTTTCAAGATATGTACAATTTCAAGAGAGTACGATTTTATATGTATATTTTCAAGAGAGTACAATTATTATGCAGGCTGCCCTTTGGCAGTGACACCTCAACCCAGTTCAGCACCTGAGAGCAGCTGATGGTGGCACTTGGAGAACCCGAGGGCCAGATAAAAAGGTTCTCCAGGCCACATCCAGCCCCCAGGCCTTATGTTTTGACATCCCTGGTGTACTGACCTAGATGGGCCTAGCTCTGTCTAAAGTCGCTCCATATATTCAAAAGGTGTTAATATATCTTCTTCTTGCACACTTTGAGGGGCACAATTTCCAAGCCTCTGGTGCAGTGCATACTAATTCAATTTTTGTGCTCAAACTGCAGCCCTGTAATAAAGCAGTCCGTCCTTTTGACATTCTGATATTTCACACCAACTACACATATAGGTGAAGCCCATGCTAGGGGAAGGAACAAGCATCCTGTAACAACAAACAGCTGTAATGGGTTTTGAGGGTGGAAGCTCAGCTGTAGTTCATGCATCGGCTTCTGTGCCAATCATACCAAAGGCAGCAGAAGAACAGTACATGTATTGGAAGTTTGCCCATTTGTTCAAAGTCATACAGATTTACAAAAACCTCATTGACTCTTAAATAAAAATCCATTTTTGACTGGAAAACTTTTTAAGCTAGCCAATAGTTATTGCAAATTAAAAACAAATACCACTTTTTTTGCCTTTCAAACTTCTTGTCCAGGAGTAGTGCTGCTGCCGCGCCATGGCTATGGCAGCCTCTAGAACAGACTGCCACACCCATGTATAGCTAGTGAGGCCCATGCCAGGGTCACCTAGAGAATTGAGGAGCACACTCCTCATGTGTGTATGTATCACATGTATGCTGGGTACCTGTGGCTAGCAGATTCCTGTTCCTTCTGCCTAAAAAACATAACTGAATTCTGGACAAAACAGTTTGTTCCAAATTTATTACTGAAATGTACTTAATACATTAATACCTAAATGGTGAATACTTCAGAATGCAGGCAAGTGGAATTGCATATCTGAAATTGCTTTCATCTCAAACTCCTTCTGAAGGTGGAAAGTTAGCACCCTAGGGGAAAAATTGGGTTTAGCATAGGTTCATCTTGAACATACTAGCTTTCTGCATGAAGGAACTGTTTGACACGAGAAAAAATTGTTCTGAATTTGGAAAATGGAGTCTCAATCAAGCAGCATCATGTGGCACAATCCCCTTTTTCTGACTACCTGAGTACCCTTTTTCTTCCCACCAACCTCCAATAGTTTGCTAACAATAATACAGGAGCAGCATTTCAAAGAAAAATACTTTTCTTGAATTTCAGAAGCATGTACATCTTTGTGGGCCAAACTGGTCCTTGATCTTGGAACAGGGAATCCTAGAGCTATTCCCTTAGTATAAGTGTGTGAGAACTCACGATACAGTTGATGCCATGTGGCTGGTCAGCGTTCATGCAGTAAGGTCTGCCTGTTGGACAATCAGGTGGAGAGAGAAGGAGGAAGGAAGCCAGGTAGGGGCACACCTCCACAGTTCAATGAGGACAAGAGTAAAGGTTCAAGACAGATGTCTAGAAAGAAGATGACTCAGAGGCTAATACATCAACCCCTAGTGACCTGCAGGCAGCACTGGACCCACTTTCCAACTGCAAGCACATGTATTCTTAACACAAATGAAGGCTCTGTCAACTTCGCTATTACAGTATTTAAAAGCTTTAGGTGATGCCTCTTCATCTGCAGCTTTCTTTTTGGAGCACTGACCAATGAGCCACACAAACGTCTATGCTCCGGCTGCCCTACCTAAGATTGCAGGTGTTTTTTATTTCAGAAAGGACACTTTCCCAACTATGGAATACCACCATTATGCAGATAGATACCTCTTGGTATCTAAAAATGAACTCCCTGACACTTCTGCAGAAGCCTCCACCAGAACCAAAGAGCAAGCTCAGTCTTCATCAACTGTTGCATTTTGGTCCCTCCTGACAGTTAGTATAACAATGGACACTGCTCAAGGAAGGAGAAATGGGAGCCAGAACCTTTTTTCCCCAGTATATTGTCGGAAGTTACTAGCTGGTAGCAACCTTCAGCCACCAGGGCTGGATACAAACCGGCACCATAGTTTCAAAAGACCCTGTAGCTATTAGTCATTCCTGTGAGTCATTTCTGTCCCAGAAAGGTGCCTTTGCATGTCGTGAAGGCCTGCATGCCCAGTTGGAAAAACTGTCTCATGTCCAGCCATGTCACTCAGTTTGCATCAGAAAAGCTGGCTCATGCCATAACTATGGAGAGAGAGAGAGAGAGAGAGAGAGAGAGAGAGAGAATGAATGAATGAATTGTGCAGCTGCTGGCCAGTTTGCCTCTGCTTTCCAACTTGAATCATAATCAGCCCACAGATGCACCTAAACCATGTTTGCTATTCAAACCAACCGGCAGCTATGGGAGTGTTCTGGATCAGGACCTTGTCAGGGTAAAGAATTCCAGTCTCTTCTTCTCCTTCCTGTTGTGGTCTTGATCAGGATTCCCCCACCCACAGTCATTACTGAGATAAGAAAAATCAAGCAAGCTGGTGCCCAATCTCTTGCAACTGTAATGTGCAGTTTGGCTCCCAAAAACTTCCAACCTTAAACTAATTTGATGAAATTGGGCCCCACATTGGGGCAGTGAGCAGATAGCCCACTGATGTGATCTCAGCCTTTAGGAGGCTGGAGCAGTGAGCGAAGTGTCCGTTCCTGTGGGTCTGCCTGCCTGCCCTGTGTCCATTTGGCTCAAAATGGGCCTCCTGGAAGCAGTTGGTAGAGACGTCATCATGCCACCGCCATTTCTGGGCGCCACACTTTCCCAATGCTCATCTTGCCACAGCTATATGGTGAGGGGGGGCCCATGTGAATGCGCCATATTGGGCCCCACTGCTTCTGGGGCCAGCCCTGACTCCTCTAAACCAAACTGAGATAACAGGCTTAGTGGAAGATAGTTTAATGCAACCTGGATTGCACCTTCCTTCACCCACCCCAACATTCAGCCACTGAGCACCAGATTTCTCTTCCAGTTTAGAAATTTTCCTTTGGAATATATACACTTGTGAAAAACAAAACATTTCTCTTTAAGCACTAAGAGCAACTCTCTGCTTTTGACATGGTTTAAATCCTTTTCAAAGATCAAAGTGAAGAATTTTAGTCTGAGAAGGATTAAAGGTTGAAGGAAAGGCTACCCCCTTCTTTGGTGGGGTGAATTTTTAACTGAAAGTCCTTAAGGGGGAGTTTGAAATGTTTCCAGCAACATTCTGATCTATACATTGTGGTGAGTTGCTGTCCAGAACCAAAGTGCTGGGATAAGACCTAATACATGTGCTTTGTGATAGTGCCTGCTCCTAGATAAGGAGTCGAGTGGCAGAACAGAAATGACAGTTACTTATATCTGCATCTGGAGGTGGAGCTTGATATACAATAGCATTTTTCAAATAATGATACTTCATAATATATCAGGTGATCACTGGCCCCACTGATGCTGTGACCAAGTGGCACTGCCCCACTTGGCCTCACTCCAGAGAAGACTGTGGTGGTGGTTCACTAGTTGGCAAGATGTGTCTTTGTGGCTGCCTGACCATTCAAAAGAGGTAGGGTGTGGGGATGGAGGGTGCAGAGCAAAGCCATAACTGTGAGGTTAACTGCCCACTGCTGTGCATTGTCTTTAGTGGCAGTGGTAGTATCTGCAAAAGTGGTACCCACAAAAGGTGGTACTTGCAAAGATTGAAAAGCCCTGATATAAGCCCACACGAAAACAAACAAGCCCATTACTCATATAACAGAATTGCAAGTACAGCACTTGAATCTTGCAGCATAAACCTAAAGAGATCTACTCAAAGATAAACCTTATATTCAATTAGATTTAATCTGTGGTGAATGCATATAAGATTGCAGTCATAGTTGTCCAAATCTGTAGTCTCCTTCCTGGTACACAGAGTAGTGCGATCCAATATTACTTAGGGCCCAATTCTAATCAACTTTCCAGCACCCGGGCAGCCGCAATGTAGCCTCAGGGTAAGGTAACAAATGTACCCATACCTTAAGGAGGCCTCCAAGATTGCTTCCCCAACACAGGAAGCAGTGCATACCCTATAGGCACAGCAGCACCAGCACTGGAAAATTAGATAGGATTGGGCCCTCAGGCAGCAATCTTAAATGCACTTACCGGGGGAAAGTCCCATATAACTCAATGGAGTTTACCTCTGTAAGATTGCACTGGAGTCTTCCATTTAGTTGACTTGACAAAGATTTTGGATGTCATTTAACAAATAACATCTTATAAGCCCAGACAGATCAGTCATCTGAGCCGCTGACACTCTGGATTATTAGTACTTGTACATTCACATGTGTGTAGTAGGTATTTGATTTTTAAAACAACAAGCAACAACCCCCCATAGGTACAGCCACTATTTGTATATATGATAGTCACATTCGCTATTATTTGTACAAAATACCCAATTGCTAGCCATACCAATATATCACAAGCACATGAAATCTATAAGTGCTTTCTTTCTATTTTCAGCCTTTTCAGCCTTTTCAGCCACACTAGACGCTGTTCCAGAACCACCATTCAGAGCGCGATACCATAGTCTTTCAAGACTGAAGGTTGCCAACTACTTTCTTTCTATTTTCAGAATTTGCACTTTTCTTAGCTGTAATTCTTGACAAGTAGGTGATGTCACAGAAAGGAGTGTTCAACCTGGGGAAAACTACTAACTAGACACAGTCTTCCTGCACTACTGCATCTATAAATATGCTAGAGGCTCAAGATGCACAGGGACCCTTGACCCTGCCTCAGTCTCTTGGGCTATAGATTGTGCCTCTGAGGCACAGAAGTACTGGTCTGGTCACATTATAAATGTGCAAGTCAAAAGTCCATCTGGGTGTTTGAAAGTTTGCAGCATCACACAGCTCTTTGGATCTGGACCACAGGATATGTTTTGAACATTTGGTTCTAAAAAACATTGTGACTTACTTTCAAGTCACCCAGAATGGATTAGTTGGTCTTAGTCCACTGTACAAAACAAAGCACCCCTCCATTTTAAGGATTTTCAGGGCATAGCAGACTATAAAGCAGGTCTTATTTCTGATATCACTACTTGCAAGTGTCTATTATTGATATTATTTAAAAGAGCTAACTTTAGGTGCCTGACATGCACCCATGCTCCCAAAGTGTTAGCGCACTGAAGAGAAACAAGAGGGTACTTGACTCCACAGTGTAACATCTGAACCACACACACACACACACACACACACACACAGAGTTCTTTTCAATTTTTCCCCCTCTAGAAATCTCCTACCTGCAGCAGGGGCTGCTTGTGGATTTGCCATTTTAAAAGAAAGCTTCCCCATTGCATAGGACAGGCTCCCATCCTTAATGATTTATAAATGGGGACTTAGAGGGAGCCAAAACAATCCACTCTCTGTCAAAATCCCAACACACAAAAGGGCCTCCCACCCAGCCTGCCCTGGACCTCACCGACCTAGTTGGGTTAGTTCAGTGCAAGAGGAAAATTAATCCCTTTGCAGCCAGGAATCGATTGAGACAATGGAGGCGATGGTAGAGCAGTTTATGTCTGTATCATCCCCCTTGCCAGAGCTTTGTCCTTGTGCAGCCAGCTTAGCAGGGCTCCTCCTGGGAAATAACCCAGGGCCCCCCAATGGCCTTGCCCCGACCTGTCCTAGTGTGCCAGGGACGCTGGGTGGTTTGTGTGTGTGCCTGCATGTATGTGTACAGCTTATTTTAAACACAGCTTTACAGATTGTGCATAAAAGGATCCAGAGCCCAAATGTATAGGGTTCCACAGGGTGAGATTTAGCAGATCAGTGTTTGAAAGGAGCTGCTGGTGGCGATAGTAGAGGACATGTATCAGGAGACAGAAGCCTGATAGCTAGTGAGCTGAAAGCAGAACAGATTTTATTCAGGCCAGGCTGGGAGGCCTTGGTGTCATTTTTCCCTGGTCCATTTCCCCCCCCCCCCGTGGTTCTTCTCTTTATGCAAATAGCTGAGGAACAGCTGCCCTACTAGGAGTGACTCATTTCCTGCTCTTGTGTCACATTCTGGTCAAGCCAGTTTGGCAACATCTCTCCTCTCCTCCTCCACTCCACTCCCCTTTGGGATGTACAATCCCTGGCAGGACTTTCAGGAAACAGTGTCAAAGCTGCATACACACAAATCCCAATACCAAACCCTGGAGCGATTTTTTTTTGTGGCGGTGGTCATTAAAAACAGAAAAAAGCCAGCCCCCTCCTCATTTCCCTCTCCAGCTTGGGAGGGTCATTGAAACCTGAAGCTAACAGAGGGAAAGTTGGTTGGATCCGCTCTGGAAATACATTTCTGTGTCTAAAAATAAAGCAGTAAAGTAAAAGAAAAGGCAACTTGCAGTCTAAATTTAAACTCCTAACTAATACTCACAGATCATGCATGCTCAGCTATACTAGTTCTTATACTGCCGTCAGTTTAATACAGTACAGAAAGCAGGAGACCCATTTTCAGAATCCATAATTTGCCCCAGATTACAGGAATGTGCGAGAATCCTCTCACATACAGGTGCAAGGTATGTGCAAGGTAGAAGTAGGCTGCCTCTGATTACAAGATGCAGGGGAGGGCACCAGGACGCAGGTTGTGTCTGTTGTCTAGTGTGTTCCCTGAAGCATTTGGTGGGCCACTGTGAGATACAGGAAGCTGGACTAGATGGGCCTTTGGCCTGATCCAGCAGGGTTTATATTCTTAATCCACTGACACTGTCTGCAGACAACGGCTTCTCAAACATGTGGTGGCAATGGTGCCGAGATGCTATTGTGGGTGGTACACATTTCACACTGTGGTCTCTAGCATCCCATTTTTATCCTTTCTCCAAGGAGCTCAGGTGGTGTATATGGCTCCCCCCCACACACACATTTTCCCACCATAACAAGCCTATGAGGTCAGGGTAGACCAAGACACAACTGGCCCAGGGATCAATTTGTGAGTTGCAAAACTCAGGTTTCTGTTGCAAGTTGTGTCCCACATGAAACAAGCCCCCCAAATGCAACCAGAACTGTTTCAATAGACATTTGCCTCATTTATTTATATTTAAAAAGTTATACTCTCCCCCCACCAAAAACAAGTGCCTAAAACTGAGTGTGCTTATTGACTAGTGCCCATAAAGAATAATACATTCCCCACCCTAGATGCTTTTGAAATAATACGTATATCTATATATCTATATAATGGTTTGGCCATTTATGATTTGGCCTTTATGTTGCAACTTGTTCTAAAGCATCATGATGGCAACATTTTGTACACGTACTTTGAGGCAAGTGGCTGTCATAATTGTTTTGTCAAGTGGAAGCATAGTTCTCGCCCACATGCATCTCAAGTTGTGAGGTAGCTGGATGTTCTGGAAAAACAGTGCAAGGCCTTACAGAATGCATGCCAAACCCTTAGGTATGGATTCCTAGTGATGTTTGAAGGCATTTTTCCCATGTTGGGTTATGTGGATGCTGAATCCCCTTTTCCACAGAAAACAATTCAACATGCTCCCAAGAAGTGTTCATTTTAGACGAGAGAAGTAAAGCATTGACAGAGTTTGCCATTTTTCAAGGGAAATGCAATCTACAACAAATCTTTCCTCATCCACAGCTTTATGTGAACATGACTAAGAGCACCATCCAAGGTTTCAGTTAGGCAGGCGCAGGCTGTCTGTGCCAGCCCAGGAGTGATGCAAATGTGCCGCAAAGCACTTCTTGCCTCCTCTATAGCTGACTGGGCCAGCCCAGGGCCTCGCACCAGCCTACAGATGCTGAATCTGTGCCTGGACAGAGTAAGTTTGTGCTGGCCCAGGCAGGTGGATGCAGGGCGTGGGAGAGGGTGGCAGGAGGGCATTCTGGGGGTGAGGACGGGGTGTTTCAAGGGTGGACTAGGAGGTGGATTCAGCCCAGAAGGGAGGTGGGACCAGCCGTGGCAGTGCAAGCCATTTCCTAACCCTCACTCCTGGCTCGAGCGGCCTTACACAGGCTGCTCGGATTTGTGCCAGTGATATTGCTTGTACAGATCTGGGTAGCCGCACAAGAGTGGCTGGGGCGTTACTTAGGGTAAGGGGAAAAATGTCCCCTTACCCCGAGTTACTTTCCAACCACCTCCTAACTTGCGCTGGGTACAGTGCAGGCCACTCAGCCTGCCTGTTCCAGCACAGGCTTAGGATTGGGCTATGAGTAGAAATATCATACAGTGTTTTGAGGTAGATGTTTTTAATGGGTGAAATGGCTCTGAATGACATGGTACCTGCACTCTGTCTGTTCGAACTGAAAATAATGTCAAGAACTCAAACACATTTATGTCTCTATTCTTATCCTAACTCAACCCCATGGCCACGCCACCTGCCTGCCAGAGGTTATAATTCCTACATTCACTCTCAACATTGAGCAGAGAGGCCAAACTTAGGAAAGACTGGGTTTCATCAGTACTTGGGGCACATTCTGAGTTTGTATACTTTTGTATTGGCAACCTTCAGTCTCGAAAGACTATGGTATCGCGCTCTGAAAGGTGGTTCTGGCACAGCGTCTAGTGTGGCTGAAAAGGCCAATCCGGGAGTGACAATCCCTTCCACACCGGGAGCAAGTGCAGTCTGTCCCTGGTCTGTCTCCCTGGCTATGGGCCTTCCTTCTTTGCCTCTTAGCCTCAGACTGTTGGCAAAGTGTCTCTTCAAACTGGGAAAGGCCATGCTGCACAGCCTGCCTCCAAGCGGGCCGCTCAGAGGCCAGGGTTTCCCACTTGTTGAGGTCCATCCCTAAGGCCTTCAGATCCCTCTTGCAGATGTCCTTGTATCGCAGCTGTGGTCTACCTGTAGGGCGCTTTCCTTGCACGAGTTCTCCATAGAGGAGATCCTTTGGGATCCGGCCATCATCCATTCTCACGACATGACCAAGCCAACGCAGGCGTCTCTGTTTCAGCAGTGAATACATGCTAGGGATTCCAGCACGTTCCAGGACTGTGTTGTTTGGAACTTTGTCCTGCCAGGTGATGCCGAGGATGCGTCGGAGGCAGCGCATGTGGAAAGCGCTCAGTTTCCTCTCCTGTTGTGAGTGAAGAGTCCATGACTCGCTGCAGTACAGAAGTGTACTCAGGACGCAAGCTCTGTAGACCTGGATCTTGGTATGTTCCGTCAGCTTCTTGTTGGACCAGACTCTCTTTGTGAGTCTGGAAAACGTGGTAGCTGCTTTACCGATGCGCCTGTTTAGCTCGGCATCGAGAGAATGAGTGTCGGAGATCGTTGAGCCAAGGTACACAAAGTCATGGACAACCTCCAGTTCATGCTCAGAGATTGTAATGCAGGGAGGTGAGTCCACATCCTGAATACTATACCGCAGTATTTCTCAGACTGTGGGTTGGGATCCACTAGGTGAGTCATGATCCAATTTCAAGTGAGTCATGTAGCACCTAGCTCAGCTGCCATTGAAAATACAGAGCTGAAAATACAGGGTGCATAGCTGCTGGGCAGGATGGGCTCCAGTTGGGAGAGAGGGCACGGTGCTTTCCCCTGACTAGGTGAGAAGATGGGACACTGCAAAGGGGGAGGGCTGTGAGGTTGGAGAAGGATCCAAGTCTGTGTTTTGCTTTGACCTCCAAGCTGGAATGTTTGGATTCTGAGCTATGAAAAATAACAGCACGAGTGTGTGGTGTAATGGAACCTTTGGCTGTTCAAGGCTTAGGTTTAAAGCCTAAATCAATGATGTCACTTCCGGCCTTGACATAACTTCCAAGTTAATGACATCACTTCTGGTGGGTCCCGACAGATTACCATTCTAAAAAGTGGGTCCCAGTGCTCAAATATTTGAGAACAACTGCTAAGCATAACATGTTAACTCTCCTGTACACCTGTCATCTATCTCAAGTGTCCCTGATTGTCTCTCTTCTGTAGCTGTTCATTACATTTGGGAGCTCCCTGATTTGCTTCAGGGGTCCTTATGTTTGCCCACACTTCTGCCTTCTAGTGGCCATTGCAATCCCATAAATGAAAGCACCTCTGATCAGCTTCTTCAGATCCTATAGGATATAGAGAGACAGTCCCAGCAGGTAAAAAAAATCAGTTGTGGCCGAAAGATACAGTACTATGAAAAAGTCAATATTTGGACCTAATTTTCTTATGAAGAAACCATAATCTCCTCTCCATAACTATACCTCCAGTCATTTTGCCCTCCATTTCTAGATTCTTTATCCATAACTTATCTCATTTTGATTATCTTTTGACTACTGTTAGAATTGACACTTAGTTATGGCACCAATAATAATAAAGATGAATAAAAAGGGTACTCTCTTGTTTAGCCATCCAGACATATCCTGATCTGGAAGATCCTGCTCACAAGGAAGCATTCCAACATACACATATTCCCCTACTTATCTTATGGAGGTAGCAAATGGAAAAACAAAACAAAAACATGCAGTTATACATTTGGATTTAGACAATTTGAGAAGTGGGAGCAATTATTAAATACTGCTTTTCAACTAAAGCAAACAAAAAGTTAGTTCCCTATCACAGAAGGCTCACAATTTGTTTTTTAAAAAAATTAGTGATGTAACATGTGAAGTACTATGTTCCTCCCACGAATCTATGTGTCTGATACAGTCTTTTCAGAAGGCTTCTTTTGTGAATTTCATCAGTGTCAAAAGTTTGACTGGCAGTAACCCCTTGAGCTTTCTTTGGAATGCCCCCTCCACTCTGTGGAGCACTCAACTCCATGAGGTAAGGCTGGTGCCGATTATTTACAACTTTTGGCTGCCATTTTGTTTTTTAATTTCAGCTGGTTTGCTATGCATGGTTCCCCCCTCCTTCTGCTGTACAGTTGTTACTCTCTTTGATTCTTATGTAATCCTACCTTTTATTTGGTATATCGCTTGCAATTGTATTTTCTCTGATGCAATTATTGAGCACTGCAAGTTGCTTTGGATTTCCTTTTACCAAGGAAGGAATCTTTTTAATAATAAAAACTAGTTGTGTGATCTGATACTACAAGTCTCAATCTGTGCAATGGAAATAGCTTCCTTCCCCTCCTTTTTTTTTATTTGTTTGTTACTTGCATGTACATCTTCTTCTTTTTATCATTTTATTGCAGTATTTGCATGTTCATTGAATTTGGAATCTTTTGGCACAGAAGATTGTCAGCCATTAACCCCCCCCCCCCACCACCACCACACACAGTAGTGATGAGGTGATCAAATTCAGGACAATTTTCAGGGCAATGTTAAAGCTCCACTGAGCTCAATGGGATGTATTCCTAGAGGATTGTAGCCTAACATACATATTGGTAAGTACTCAACAAAATCAACACAGGAACAGGAGATCAAAGCCAGAAACCAATTCAACTCTTGACTTGAGAGGTCCTGAGTATTGAATGCCCCTCCAAGAAAGTCTCAGTCAGTTCTTGCATCAATTACAGGAATACATACCAGAAAGGAATGGAACAGTGTTTCTCAAACTGTGGGTTGGAATCCACTAGGTGGGTTGCGAGTCAATTTCAGGTGGAACTCCTTCAATATTTTATTTTTATAATACTTGATGCTACCATAGTATGTGACTGTATTTGAGGAAATGTCACGCATCTGTACTTTTAACAGGCTACTATGTATATGCTTTCAACAATGATAGTAAATGGAACTTACTTCTGGGTAAGTGTGGGTAGAATTGCAGCCTAGGATTGCTAAAAAATTTTCTGCTTGATGATGTCACTTTCAGTCATAATATCACTTCTGGTGGGTCTTGACAGATTGTCATTCTAAAAAGTGGGTCCCAGTGATAAAAGTTTGAGAACCACTGGAACAGAGTGAATTCTGAAGGAGGCACAATCACAGAACATCTACAAGTTGTTACGAGTTACATGGTGGGTGTACCCAACAAAAGCCTAGTTGGAGAAAAAATACTGTATATACATGAATGATGTGGTCTGCAATATTTGATCCCAGCAGGGTGACCGTTTCTTGGTGTGTGGGAGGATAAATGCTTTCTATTCATTGTCTACTAATTTCCAGACATAACCCAGTCAGAACTGCAACCGGATTATTTCTTAGTTTCAGAGAGCGAGGCCTGTTCTGTTGCCAGACTGCTGCTGGATGCCAAAGGGACAGAGAAATTGTCAAGCATGCATCTTGCAAGAATCCCAAGGGGAAAGCAATCTTATAACAGCTGTAACAGGAGCACCAGGAAGTGAGGGTGGCAAGGGGGTGGGGACAGAAAACATGTGCAAACAGGCACCAGAAATCAGACCACAGCTTTGTCAGAGCGCCAGCTGTGACACAGTCCTTTGCTCCTTCACCTTCATGAAAAGTGATTAACACAAGCACTCCCTGACATCACTACTTTCCACACAGATGCCTGTTCAGAATACATTTTGTCTGAAGTAATGCTTGCAGAGTTCCTTTCCACGTCCACTCCCCGAGGATTGCGTGAATAGGCTTTGGGATCAGCTCTTATTTCTCGGATGACTCAATGAGCCTCAAGGCATCCCATATATTACATGGAGGCATGCCCAAGTTCACATAACTGCATGGACTAGTTGTGATGGGGAATCACACAGATGTGTACAAAGATTAACATCCATGTAAGTGGCACCACAAGGTTTAAACAGACACGTTCCAATATACATTTTCACCATATACACACACACACACACACACACACAACACCCTCCCCGCAAAACAGCTTGCACTAAAAACATCTAATCAAGCCTTTCATATGCATGTAGAGAGGAACTTCTATGTAATATTTAAAAATCAGCATTTTTTGGTCTCATTATATATACAATGACCTGTTGCCTAGTCCAACCAAAGCAATTCTCGGTTTTGCACATTGCCTTCCATCAGCTGGCCTGTTGCACAATCCTACTGTGTCACTTCAGCTACCCCTTGAAATGAAGCAAGGTGTTAATGCAACATTGATGTCGGTTACTCAAGTGTAGTAAGATCAAAGGCATATTTGCTGAATGACAGCTTTGAAACCAAGATCTGGAAGGAAAGTCAGGGTTCACAGGCTCCAGTTCAAAAAGAAGGAGCTTGTCATTCAGAATTGTTGTTCGATGGGATGACAATGCTTTAGAATTAGACAAAAACAACTCAACAACAACATTATTACTACTACGAAGAAGAATTATTTATATACTGCTTTTCAACATAAAAGTTCAGAAAAAAAGTTACATAGCAAAGAATTTTGGTTTTAAAAAAAAAAAAAGATTCCCCGTTCAACAGTGGCTCACCATTTTTAAAAGACCCAAGAGAGACACCAGCAAACAAGTTTTGGAAAAGGTACCATGCTGGGGTGCATAGTGACTACTTAGGCCTTCTAAGGGCCTAATATGTTATTTCCACTTTCCCTGAGAAGTCAGAAGTTATGTATTTAGACCCTTTGGTGGCCTTAGAAGGCCTTCTGAGGACTGGAGAGGCTACCACGTGGCCTCTCCAGCCCTCAGAAGGCTTCCAGATGCTACTGGTGGGGTGGGTCTGGATTTTTGGGGGGAGCAGTATTTTGCGCCATCACTTAAAAAGAAATGTCTTTTTACCAAGTTAACAGGGATAAGAAGAAATGTCAAGTCTGCCTTCTTCATCTCAACATTGCCATTTTTACATTTTGATCGCAGCTGTGTTGGTTGTTTTGTCAAGCCGCAATCAAACAGAACATTTTTGAAAGCCAGGGATGGAAAATGCTAAAGAAGTCACCACTGCTGTGGGCAAAGACAACTGTAGGACTTAAGCGGGGGTGACAGCTGGTTTTTCCACCCGTGGTGAGAGTCCAGTGTTGTCGCATGAACTACAGAAATGCAGATCAGCAAATCAAATACTGGATCAGCCCTTGGAGCTTTAGAAGTGCTATCAAATCATCTCCATCACTTTTAATATGAGACATCTGACTTCTCCCTTTAAGCTTAATACCCCCAGTACAATCATGTGGCCTCCTTATCCTGCAGGGTGGTTCAGCATTGGGCATCCTCTAAGAATAGTACAGCACAGGAGTGTTTAGGCAGACACCACCACCATTTCAACACACATTAATGCACAGTAGAACAGCACTGAGGGCAGCCACCCTGCTCGCCTGCCTCAAGGACCACTGGTTTCTGAATCAGACACTGATCGCTAAGCAAACAGCAGGAAGAAAAGACCTCAAACTCCAGCACAGGCTGGAATACCAACAGTTTCCCGAAGCTGGGTTAGTGTCTTGCCGCCTCTGATTTTCAGAGGCAGATTCTTCATTTGTGGTCAACAGGAACAGACAATGGAAGTGAAGGTTTTCAATCACTGGACCTGCTGCATACAGTCCTCCTACTGTTTCTAAGACTGAGTGGGATGGATTGTTCCACCCCATCCCAAAAGGGCATCATGAAAGTATTTTTTAAATTGGTCAATTCCAGTAATATGGAAGCAGATGACACTCAGCATGTTTTCCACCTTCTGATTTGTTACAAAGATAACAATATGGAAAAATATAAAACCTCTGTCCTTACCCAGCCCTAAAGGGAAAAAAGAACCAACAGCAGCATTTGTTTTATTAGTACTTCTGAAACTTCTCACGTTCTTACACCCCCTCCAACAAACCTTCCAAATGTCTGAGAGAAACCTTTTGTATTTGTTTTAAATTGTCGTGTTGTCCCCACTTCCAGTTCTGTTGGTTTTATCAAGTTTGCACATGTCGAAAGTGGGATACTGGCAAGGGAAGTGGGGATGATGAAGAAAGCTGATAATGCTACTAGCCTGGCTCTGTACATACCTTTTCTGTGGGGAAATAGCATCATAACTTGTGCAGTGCACATTGTGGAAACTGGCACAAGAAGAGCCCCCCCCCCATTGCCCCAAATTAAAGCCCTGTGGGTATGCTTTGATGCTTTTCAATTTGTTAAACTGTCACCTTTTTCTACCAAAATAACACATGGCACTTAGCACTCAGGCTCTCTGGAATTTAGAATTGCAAAAGTGAGTTTTTTTAGGGTTTGTTTGGTTTTTTCAAGAACACAGTGCTGTATGCCTTGCTAATACAGCAGCAAAAAAAACCTCTAGGTTGTTTCATCTCGTCTCCAGCTGCATCAACTCTTAGCAGACCTGATGAATGACAAAAATGAACTTTCAGGAAACCATCTTCTACCCTCCTACACTAAGCCTGCTGCAAAGAACAAAAACAGCTCAAGCCCGCTTCCCCCACAGGTGAACAATATGCAGGCCCTATCTCTACCACCATGTTATAATCCAATTCGATCTAGCGCGCAGTCAGCCAGCTACCAGAAGGTCCCACTGCTGCCTGCACAAGCAAGGATTTGTGCTTGAATTAAGTGGTTATTAGAAAAAAAAAAAACACCCCCTCATTCTCCCAAGCCCTCATTCTCGCCATCAGAACTCAGCAGAAGAAAACAATATGAGATCAGCAGCAAAGCAAAAGGGGTCCAGGGTACCAGCAACAACCTTTCTATAAGGAATTACTTTAGCTATACAAAGTACTCCCAATGCTTCAGTTTACATCAGTACTGAAAGAACGTAAGCTAAGTGCATAAACCCTGAAGGTGTAACAGTTCCAGCATGCCTGGGAGTTAGACAAGATTGTCCTGGAGACACTGTTGGGGTGATGTGGTTCATTGATGTCCCGTAGCAAATTCAGCAGAATTCTCTCCTCTTCATGGTTGCAAATCCAAAACACTTTATGTTATGGCACTCCAAAGAATCTAAACAAGTGCAGCTTAAAGTGCTTTTAAAAGTCAGTGGGAAATACTTTCCTGGTACAATAAACCTATCCAACCAGCACTAGCATAACTGATCATTACCAGGGCTGCAACGTTTTTTAAACACGCTGATCTCTCATTATTACCAGTCAGTATCTCTCAGTAAGGAGGACAAATTGGGGACAATGGGAAGAGAGGCAAGACTGAAAACGGGAACAGATCTATCAGAGCACAGAGCCACTCTACCACACATTATGCTGTGCCCCCTGCCCAAACTTCTTCAGTGTCGCCAATATGGAAAGAGGGAGAGAGATGCTCAGACATGTGCTGCCGTTTGTAATCAAAAGCGCATGACCGCACAAGCACACATTCTGATTAGGGCAAGTTCATGTACCAGAAGCTTTCAAGAGCCACACTGGAACCACTGTGTCTGAGCTTAGTATCAGCAAATCCAGATCCTGAGAGTGTTCCTGTACTGCATCTTTAAGAGCTGCAAAGAAAGGAAAAATTCAGAAGTTCAACATGGTACAGCTTTACCCATCACAATGCTAGTGAAAGCCATACCTGGTAAAATTCTTCCTTTGGTGGCGTAGTCATGCACAGTCCCCCTAAAGGTAAGAACATGGAGCCCCACTGGATCAGGTCAAAAGCCCATCTAGTCCAGCTTCCTGTATCTCACTGGAGCCCACCAGATGCCTCAGGAAGCACACAAGACAAGAGACCTGCATCCTGGTGCCCTCTCTTGCATCTGGCATTCTGAGGTTGCCCACTTCTAAAATCAGAAGGTTGCACACACCAATCATGGCTTGTAACCCATGATGGACTTTTCCTCCAGAAATTTGTCCAATCCCCCTTTAAAGGCATCTAGGCCAGATGCCATCACCACATCCTGTGGCAAGGAGTTCCACAGACTAATTCCACATTAGGTAAAGAAATATTTTCTTTTGTCTGTCCTAACTCTTCCAACCCTCAATTTTAGTGGATGTCCCCTGGTTCTGGTGCTGTGTGAGAGGGAAAAGAACATCCCCTTATCCACTTTATCCATTCCCTGCATAATTTTGTATGTCTCAATCGTGTGTGTCCCCTCAGGGGCCTCTTTTCTAGACTGACGAGCCCCAAACATTGTAGCCTTTCCTTGTAAGGGAGGTGCCCCAGCCCATTTTGGTCACTCTCTTCTGCACCTTTTCCATTTCCACAATATCCTTTCTGAGATGTGGCAACCAGAAGAGGACTCAATACTCCAGGTGTAGCCTTATCATCAGTTTGTGCAATGGCATTAAAATATTAGCTGTCTTATTCTCAATATCTTTTCTAAGATCCCAAGCACGAAATTAGCCTTCTACACTGCTGCTGCATATTGGGTCCACACTTTCATCAAGCTGTCCACCAGCACCCCAAGATCTCTCTCCTGATCTGTCACAGACAGCTCAGAACCCATTAGCCTATATGTGAAGTTTTGGTTTTTTTGCCCCAATGTGCATTACTTACATTGAAATGCACCTGCCATTTTGCTGCCCATTCTCCCATTTGGAGAGATTCTTCGGGAGCTCTTCACAATCCCTTCTGGTCTTTACCACTCGGAAAAGTTTGGTATTGTCTGCAAACTTGGCCACCTTGCTGCTTAACCCTGTCTCCAGGTCATTTATGAACAGGCTGAAAAGCACTGGTCCCAGGACAGGGCACTTTTCACCTCCCTCCATTGTGAAAATTGCCCACTGACACCCACTCTCTGTTTCCTGGTCCTCAACCAGTTCCTAATCCAAGAGAAGACCTGCCCTCTTATTCCCTGATTGTGGAGCTTTCTAAGCAGCCTTTGGTGAAGGACCGTGTCAAACACCTTCAGAAAATCCAGATATATAATATCCATAGGCTCTCCTACATCTACATGCCTATTGACTTTTTCAAAGAATTCTAAAAGGTTTGTGAGGCATGACTTGCCCTTACAGAAGCCATGCTGATTCTCCCTTAGTAAGGCTTGTTCATCTATATGATTTAAGATTCTATCTTTGATGAGGCATTCCACCATCTTACCTAGAACAGGCTGACCGGCCTATAGTTTCCTGGGTCCCCTCTCCTTTTTTTAAGATCAACATGACATTTGCTATCCTCCAATCCTCAGGCACAGTGGCTGTTTTAAGGGACAAGTTGTATATTTTAGTCAAGAGATCAGCAACTTTTCTTCAGTTCCTTAATAACTCTTGGGTGGATATGAGCTGGACCTGGGTGACTTATTGATCTTTAATTTGTCAATTAGGTCTGGAATGACTTCTCTTCTAACCTCTATGTTACTTAATTCCTTAGTCAAGAAGGGTCACTCAGGCAGCAGTATCTGCCTAAGGTCTTCTGCCATGAAGACAAAGAACTCATTTAATTTCTCTGCCATCTCCAAGTCTCCTTTTAGCTCCCCTTTCCCTCCCTCAGTGTCCAGAGGGCCAACCGCTTCTCTGGCAGGTTTCCTACTTCTAACAAATTTGAAGAAGCTTTTATTATTCCCCTTCATGTTGCTGGCCATGCACTTCTTGTAGCCGGGTCTCCAGCTGTTTCCCTCCCTTGCATCCTAGAAGAAAGTCTGCTGTAGGCCCCACAAGTACTCTCCACAGAACCCTAACCCTAATAAATCTATTACTGTACATTATTTGTTAAAATACATATATCCTGCCTTTCCTATTTATGAGGCAACCCAAGACACTATGTAAGATCTAAACATTACAGTGAATAAAGCTACAAACAAATTACATGAGAAACTAACCACAACAACCCCCAAACGTACAACACCCAAACACCAGCAGCCAACAAAAATCACCCACCAAAAGTCAAAACCACCAAGTTTCCACAGTAGTACATTGAGAAGACTTCAAACTTTGTGGCCTTCTGACAAGAGAGAGTACCATAAAGTTGGCACTACCACCAAAAAGGCCCTGCTCTAAGTGAATGTCCAGCATATTTCTTGCACCAGAAGCAAGTCCTCTGCTGATGCTTGAGAGCAAATAGCAGGGAGGGCAGTCCTTAAGATACCCAGGTCCCAAACTGTTTAGGGCAGTGTTTCTTAGCCAGTGGTACTTGTACCACTGATGGTACTTGAGATGGTGTCCGGAGGTACTTGCAGAATCCCCCAGACCCTTGCCACCTGGCAGCAAGACCAGCAACACAATGTGGCAAGCAGCAATAGGAGGCTTGGCTTGGCAGGTAAAGCTCCAGTGCGTGCTTTAAAAAGCCCTTGTGTCTGCCCTGAGCATCTTACTGAGCATCAATGTGTGTTACATTGCATCTGCCCTCCAATTCAGAAGCAACTGGTGATGACATCATTGTCAGTTACTTCTGGTGGTACTTCCAACAGGTGAACCGTGCAAAGTGGTACGGCAGGGAACAAATGTTGAGAAACATCAGTTTAGGGCTTTACAGGTAATCGCCAATACCTTGAACTGAACCCAGGAACAAATTGGGAACCAATGTGAATCACATGACGTTACCAGCCCTTGTGTGGGGCATGCAACTTGTGTGCAGCATGTGGAGTCAGTGGTGAAGTCCAAAGAGATACGAAGAGCAGACAAACACATGCAACTGGCTCTTTAGGCCATTTTCTGGTTCACATTAAGAAACTTGGGCAGAAGTGAAAGCAAAACTGGGGCAGAAGTTAAATGTTCCCTTGAGCAGAAGTTAAAGTGAAACTGACACTACAAAGCAATTGGCAAATACAGGAGTTTGGGACAGTTGTGATTGGCCAGCAGTATCACCCCCATCCCCAAAACACAAAAGGTAATAGCAAATAGAGAATACCCTGTTCTTCTTTCTAACTCCGGTCTTACTAAAAATTAATGTTTTTCACAAGAAGTGTGAACTTTCCATTTTTACCAGGGTCTGCAGGCCTTGTGTTACTCTAAGCTTTTCCTAGATCTGTGATACAGTGCTGAGATGATAGCATTAACCACGGTATATAATTTCAGACTGCAGGAAGGGACCACAGGAACGCTTTCCTAAATGAAAGACAAACTCTTTGCAAGTCAAAACTAGCAAAGCAAGGAAAAGACTTGACCAGAACTTTCCATCCTGATGTTACACAGATGTTCTGAACTTCCAGAGCTCTTTTTTATATAGGACACCTCAAAAAAAATGTGACACACACCTCTGCAGTCTGAAATGGTACCGTCTGCTCTTCCACCTCCCTCTACTGCACATGTAGACCAGGCTTGAGTAATCAAGATTCAACAGACAGTGCACTTTGGAAGCCACTCTTAAAGGGGCAGGACACCGGTCATAGTCTGTTGCTGGCCACGGCCTCTCATGAAGGTCAAGCACTGGGAAAGTAGCAGGAAGCACAGAACGCAGAGCAACTCAGCTCAGCTCTTGCTGCTTTGCTTCTCCGTCTGTGCTGGAGTGAGGGAACGACGAGGTGTCCTCGGGCCAGTTTCCTCTCCGATGCAATGTTTGCTGGACAAACAGAGCAGTTGCTATGAAAGATATTCCGAGAATCGGAAAGTGCACTGCGGTTTCTTTTGGGCATATCAGTCACTCACTCACTGGCATGATAGTCAGCCACAGGAAGCAAAGGGAGATTGTGCATCTCATACGTAGAGCTGTTGCTTTCAGAGGGGTTCCAACTGTGTTCTGGGTCAACTGTGTTATCCGCTTATTCAAATGCTGAAAGCAAGCCACATGGTACAAAACTGAAGGTAGGGGGAGAAATAGTATTAGAATTAAACTCAGCAAATATCTATCAGTATGCTGGGGGGAAAGGGAATATGCATGGTGCAGTATATAGCTGGCTTCACAGTCTGACAGTTGCTTGAGGCTCTGAATTCTCAGGGCCCCTTTGCACAGAATGAGCCCCATGGGTTGCAGTTGTGGCAAAGATATTAATGGGGCTGTCCCCGATTCCAGTTACTGGACCTAACACGGGGGGGGGGGGCATTTCACAGGAGGAGGGGCAAGACTTCCACACAGGTTCAAAGGCCTTGAGTATACTGAAGGTTAAATAGCTAAAACAAATGGGAAGAGCTGCCATTTTGTTTTATTAAGGCCCAAATCCTAACCATAGAGCTAACTGGCACAGCTGTGCCAATGGAACTTATTCTGCATCCTGCAGTTAGGTTGCATTCACGGAGTCCTCCTCAAAGTGAGGGAATGTTTGTTCCCTTCTCTGGGAGCTGCATTGCCCTTATGTCTGTGCCAGAGAGTGGGTTAGGATTGCGCCCTTAATTGCACTGATATCTTGCCTTTCTTCCATCATGGAACTCAAGGTAGTAGAGAGAGGTCTCCCAATGGTCTCCCTTCCAGGCACTGCAGAAACCCAGAGGGGTTGCTTTGCTTTAATGGGCTGATGCAGCACATGGGCTCAGCTGACATTTAACAGACCACCCATGCAATTGTATCTGTACGGTTCAGTCACCCTTCTCCCCCCCCCCGCCAAGGGATTTGCACTTTTGTCATGCATACCTATTCCGTTGTATATACTGTATATCAATAAGCAGTTGCAGAACCACTGAGTTAGCCAGAAGTATAACTGCTTCTGAGAAATATTCGTATACGATAATCTTAAATGAGATGGAAAGGATGGGGGAACATGGACTACTGCCACCCCCACCACCCCCATTTGTGGATAAGGGAAAACCATGTTTGAACCATTCCCAGGTTCTGTTACATGCAAAATATCAGCAAACAGCTGGAACAGCTGGAAGATAATGAGGAAGAAGAGTCACAAACAGGGAAGGCAGGAGGAATGGGTGAGCAAACCGAGCAGGAGTGACTTATGGCAGCCACTTATGACATGCTTATGGAGCCTTTGAAGGGGTCTGAGGGAGCCCCAGGGCTCCTAGGAGCACACTTTGAGAAATGTAGACTTACAGCATTGGAGGCTCACTTGCTTCCTCCCCCTGTCTTGCATGCATGAGAGATGGAGAGTGAAAGCTTTTGAAGAACAAAATGCACTACTGCACACACTCAGGAAACTGCAGTTTCTTAACTAGCATTCGAACAAGCTAACTCTCTTTAGTTAGTTAACAAACCACAGTTCTTTCAGTTTGTATGTAATCCAGAGCTGCAATTCCTTGGAACTCCATTCCTCACACAGCACCAAGGAGGAGAGGGGGAATGTACAAGACTGTTGTGCATTGGAGGTGCGTTTTTGTAGCAGGACACTATGCAATGCCAGCACCAGGTTGCTGGGGGCCCTGGAGCAATGCTCTGCACTGGATTCCCCCATGGCACCCTTCCCCCTTTCCCTGAGGGCACGCTGTGTGCCACCACTGTCACCAGTTCTGAAATTTCAGGGGGTGCCCTGGGCAGGTAAGCCCACTGATGGTGTGCATCCTTGACCACTGCCTGACCTCTGATGCCACACTTAACACCATGGTTTCATGTTACCTCTGAACCTAACCCTTATGTACACAAATTCATGGAGAACAAGAAAGTAAAGACTATTAGATAAGACGACAGTGTAAATTATGGTGCCTCATGTCTGGAGTAAGCTGCTGAAAGATAGGAACAAAAATCAGGAAGTAACTAAAATACATATGACCAGAATTGTTCATCCTCTGTATCTACCTATCAACCCAGTCATCCACCCACCTTGTCGTCAGTCCTGTACTCAAACCCGTTATAAAGATCAATTACCACAATAGATTGGATTGTGTAGAATTGCTTATGTTTGATTCACTTGGCATGTGTTATTCCAAAGCTTTTATCTGACTTTTTGAAGCCTGTGCAGGAAGGCAAAGCATGGTGATTGCAACTGATCAGAAATGTCCAATAGCTACTTCTAAATCAGTCATTTTCAACCACTGTGCCATGGCACACTGGTATGCCACGAGTGGTCCACAGGTGTGCCACAGGAATTTGGGGGAAGGTCATTTATTAATAGGGCCAATGGGAGATGTGAGGCCCCACTGGCAGCATGGTGTGCCTTGTCAATTATCAAAAACCTGGTGGTGTGCCATGACCATTTTAGTGCCTTGTCAGTATGCCATGAGATGAAAAAGGTTGAAAATCACTGGTCTAAATAAAGGCAACAGTGACCTAATAGGTAGTACCAACTGGGCACCCTGAAGCAAATTTCTGAAAAGAAGATTTTTCCATATTTAGATGCAGTTCTTGTTCATAAACTTCAACAAATTAACTTAAAAAGCTTTCTCATTAAAAAAAATTCAATGAACAAAACAGATAAAGATGTTGTGGCAATTGCAAGAATTTGTCACAAATTTGTCCGTTTCTAGGGAAAAGTTCAGTTCCAGCATTCCTTCTACTGAGCATGCCCAGAGGTTCTCTGCTCAGCCGTGGGCCAGTCATACAATTGTCTTCCTGTTCTTAAATGGAATACAGTTTTCGGTGTTGAAGGTGGGGGAGTGAGAATGGGAAATGGGGATTAGGTGGTACAGCTGTCTTCAGAAGTGCTGATGATCTGGATATGGTTAACAAGATTGTTTTAAAATGTCCTGATGGCACAACCTATAGGCCAAACTCAGCAAAATGTTTCACACTAAAAACATTTAAAAGGAGGGGGAAACTCAGGGAACAGAGATAATTCATGCTTGTAGACTGTAGTTTTGCAAAAAAAAGTTTAACATATTGAAATACTTTAGCAAACACAATTACAATGTAGTGGTTGCAAAAGTATTTCAATATGTTACAATTTTTCCCCAATATGCTTTTCAGTGCCGTACATAAAGGATTCCATTATGTTAAACCCAAATTCCCTTTAGACCCCACAATAATATTAATGGGAGACTGTTTTAAAACCAATACCAATATTAAACAAGCAGGTATCTGAAGGCATCGTTATCACATTAGAAAGAAACTGATGAGAGAGAGCGGGGAGGTATGCCTTAATATTTCAAACTAGTTAAAATACACAGGAGTTTATGGATATAGTAATACTTGCTTGCTTGGTTTTTCTTTTCTATCCCACCTTTCACTGCGTAGTTCCAAGGCAGCTAGGAAGAGCATAAAAATCAAGTTTGATAACTATTTGTAATAAAAACAAATTCAACAGTTTAAAAAGTTATCAGAGTCTGACCAAAATACAAGATTCCAGTAGAAGATGACACAGGAGGAGCCCAGCTTCCCAACCCTAAAGGTTCCCAGGCTTCCTGCAATTGACAAAGGAAGGCAAATGACAAATGGATACAGCGGAAGTGACTACATAAACTCATTGGTACTGTACTGTGCACACCTTGCTTGCTGAAGATCCCATGCTCAGCTCCTGACCTCTCTGGGTTAAAACAAAATCTCAGGCAACAGTATTGGGAAAGAACTCTGCCTGAAATCTTACAGGGCTGTGATGAGTTGGAGTTGTTAAAAGTGGACTAGATAAACCCAGAGCCTGTCCCATGCACGAGGCCAATTGCAGTGGTCACGTCAGGCAACAGATGGGGAGGGGCACCCATCTGTCTGCCTACTTGCTGCCACTGCTCCTCTATCTCTCTGGATTGGAAAAGGAATAGGAAATGTGGAGGGAAGGGGAGCTCTGAGCCACAACATTCGAGAATGGAAGGAGCAGAGGCTGGCACATCATTGGGTAATGGGGGCAGAATTTGGCATGTTGCCTAGGCATCGAGGGCTTAGGCCAGCCCTGGTTAAACCAATGATCAAACTCAGTATGTCAGCTTTATATATTCACAGTGTGTGAACCAGGCACCTTTTATGGATTATACAGACAAGAGCGAGACAGAGGCAGGGAGAATAAATATTAAACTTTACATCTGCTTCTTCAGCTAACGCAAAGCCAGTGATTAGATCGAAATTGGTCTAGAAATGAGGTACACAGGAGCCCAACAGTATTATAAGTCTCAGGCACATAGTATTGTTGATTTTTTGGCTTAGAGAGGTGGGAAGGTACGATGGACATTGTGAATGGTACAGATGAAGAAACAAGATTATATTGCTGTAGGCATCTAATGAAAATGACTGGTTGCATTTTTGTGAGTGAGCGAGTGTAAAGAACAAATGCACTACCTGAGAATTCCTTGCCCTGGGATGCTGTGAATGCCAACAATATGAGTTCAAAAAGTAGCAGCTACTTTATAGGTCTATCAGCAGCTACTAGCTACGACGGTCAAGGTAAAGTCTCTGACAGCAAGGAACAGTGGAGGATGAGAAGCTCAATCAATTACCCTTTGGCTTTTTTTTTGGTTTAAATATTTGGCAACAAGATTCAGGATATTGAGGTGGAAAGTTTCATGGCCTGGCTGGTGGTCTAGGCCAGTCCAAAGTCCATGATTCTGCAATATATTGAATATTCATGGCTCCCTGGGGGAACCTGTTCAGGGCTGGGTAAAAATAATACATGTGCCTCCTGACCTCTGTAACATATTTACCTTTGCATCAACCGTCAGGGACAGAAAGATTCAAGCAGGCACAGAAGCAGTCTCTCAGTGCCATCTACCACGGATGGGCAAGTCTTGACTCAAGTCGAGTCTTGAGTCTCTGCCCCTGTGACTCGACTTGAAAACGAGTCCTAATAGAGGTACTTTCCAAGTCGCCCGGAGTGTTTTCGCAACTTGAGAAGAGTTGAGTCTCAAATCAATCCTTTTAAAAATCCAGCTGTGAAAAAAAACAGGGCTGCTGTCAGGGTATGTGTGCAATTTATCTTTAAACACTCTCCTGATGTCTCTTTCTACCTGTAAACAAGGCGGGAGGAGATGGGACTGACTGAGTGAGAGTGAGGTCAGAAGTGGCAAGAGGGTGGAGGGTCATGAGCAACAGCTGCAAGGCTTACCAGAACGACCCAATCCTTTGCAGCTGTATTCAGAAGTACTCCCAAGGAGGCTTCCTCCTCCCAAGTAACAACGAAGCCATAAGGAGCCATGTGTTGGAAAGCATGATAGCTACAAACTGCCCCCCCCCGGCTTCCCTGCCTCCTCCCCCTCCCTTGGCTTCTCCAGCCAATCCTAAGGCAGGAACCCCCTTGGGCTCCTCCTTCTGCCCTAACTCATCCAAAGAAAAAAACCAGACCGCCCCGCCCATCCTTCGTCCAATGATAATGGGTTCCTTCAGAGATTGGCAAGAGAACCCGTTCCTGCCTCCTGCTCGATGCAAAAGCAAAACATTAACCCTTCCCTGCCTCCTGGCTGGAATGTCCCTGCTGATTGCCCAGTCTGAATGATGGCTCCACAAGGTCTTTCATACCGCAAAAAAAAGAAAGCAAGCACACCCTGACACAGATAGACTCCAGTGCGCACGTGTGGGGAATCAGTGCTGAGTCAAGTGGCCTCAGACTCGAGTCAATGCCTGAATTGTAGGTGCAGCTGACTTGAGTCTCAACAAGTCAGCGAAAACACTTATTTTTGCGACTCGGACTCGAGCCACCTGGCTTCCCATCCCTGCCATCTACCCAGCCAATCCCTGGAATCTGCAGAGCAGGCTAGAATATATTTTATACTTCCTTTCAAATTGGGAATGTGGCTACAGCTCCCTTCACATATGGAAAGGGAACAACCATAATCCACGCTCTGAGTTGCAAAGAAACATATCAGCATCGACCACATAGAACAAGACTGCCCATCTGGACCACCCAGACTATTGCATCACAACAGGTGCTTTGATGTCTCTAAACTACAGTTTAGGGAGTTGCAGTTCAGCTTTATTCATGGAGTAGAACTGATGCATATCGTCCAACAAGGGCAAAAACAGCTAAATGGACACACACTGTGCAGCATGTTCAGGGTTTTTAGAATTCTGTACAGAACGATTTGGGATAAACTAGAAACAAAGCAGGATATATGAAGCATATCTGCATTTTCCCCCCCAATTGGCATTTTTATTTATGTCTTTCAGGATGCTGATAAAAGCATACCACTGTTACCAAAAAGGGTTGTTTTTGTAAGGGGAATTATTTACACAGTCCAATTGGAACATTAGGATCTCAGGCTGGATAACGAGATAGCGTAATGCAGAGAAATTCCCTTTCACTTAAAGAGGAGACTGAGAGAAAGAATAACTTTTAATAGAAGATTATGCTTTTATTACAAAAGAACAAGGGTAAAAATAATGCACATGGAAAAATGATAGGGGTATGTTTCTTGGCCCTAATAGCTGAATACAGTGCACCTAGTTTTCACAGTGGTTGCATGTGAAGTGTATTTGGTGCATTTGAAGAAATCAGAAAAAGGAAGGGGGTTATAGGGAAGGATTTTAGGGGTCCCTGTCCTTCTACCCCAGCTGCTAGCCACGAAAGACAAAGAGAATGGGAAGGTGTGAGGGGGGGGGAGTAGAAAAGGGTTTCCAGTGCAGAATAGCTACCTGTAGAGCAGTGATCTTCCAGAAGATCTTGTGAGGACACAAATGTGTTGTGACACAAATATGCCTCTGGGGCATAAGTCATGGGAGTGTCCTTGCTGCAAGGAGCTCCAGGGACTCAGGGAATGCGTCCGCTCCCTTGAAGCTTGGTGGCCGACCTGGAGATGCAGAGGAAGGCAGAGAAGGACCATGGGGAGACTTCCGGGGACGATCAGGCTTCGTCCCAACCTCAGCCGTGCAGCTCCTCAGCTGCCCGGGTGGGCAGTCTTGGGGCTGGAGGACAACATCCTGGAGAGGAGGGAAACAATCCCCTAGGGGGGGACTCCTTCTCCAGGGGATGGGCCCGTATCCGAACACACTCAGGATACTCCTTGGCGGGGGGGGGGGTCAGGGGCTTCTTGTAGTGGGGGATTTGATTATTAGAAACATAGAGAAGAGCGTTTGCGATGGATATGAGGACCGCATGGCGACTTGCCTGCCTGGTGTGAAGGTTGCGGACATCACTTCTCATCTAGACAGGCTGGTAGATACTGCTGGGGAGGAGGTAGCGGTTGTGGTGCAGGTCAGCACCAACGATGCGGGCAAGTGTAGCTGGGAGGTCCTGGAGGTCAAATTTAGGCTATTAGGTAGGAAGCTGAAAGTCAGGACCTCAAAGGTGGCGTTCTCTGAAGTGCTACCTGTTCCACGCACAGGGCTAGCTAGGCAGGCAGAGATCAGGGGTCTCAATGCGTGGATGAGACGGGGGAGGAGGGGTTTAGATTCATTACACACTGGGGAACGTTTTGGGACAAGCGGGGCCTGTACAAGAGGGATGGGCTTCACTTGAACCAGAATGGAACCAGACTGCTGGTGCATAACATTAAAAAGGTGGCAGAGCAGCTTTTAAACTGATCCCTGGGGGAAAGCTGACAGGAGCCGAGGGGCATCCGGTTCGAGACTCCTCATCCCTATGGGGCAAGCATGGGGAGGTTAGAGAACAACAAGGTAAAGGTAGAGTAGGAGAAGAAATTGGGAATGGTAGCGTGATGGGATGTGATAGACGGTTTGGCAGAATGAGAGGATTCAGGGATAAAGGAGCTAATAAGCAGCCCATCCTGGGGCATTCCATGTACAAATGCTTTTATGCAAATGCCCCCAAAGTCTCCGAGCAAAGATGGGAGAACTGGAATGTCTGGTGACAAGGGAAAACATTGACATAGTGGGCATAACGGAAATCTGGTGGAATGCGGAGAATCAGTGGGATACCGCAATCCCAGGCTATAAACTCTACTGGAGGGACAGGGAGTGGCGGGTTGGAGGTGGGGTGGCCATTTATGTTAAGGAAGGGATAGAATCCAGCAAAGTAGAGATTGAAGGTGGGTCCGACTCCATAGAATCTCTATGGGTTAAATTACCAGGCCTGAGGAGTGATGTAATACTGGGGGCGTACTATCATCCTCCAGAGCAGAAATTGGAAGGGGACCTTGAAATGAGGAAACAGATCAGGGAGGTGACAAGGAGGGACAGGGTTGTAATCATGGGGGACTTCAATTATCTTCATATTGACTGGGTCAATTTGTGTTCTGTTCATGAAAAGGAGAGCGGATTCCTTGACATGCTAAATGACTATGCCTTAGAGCAGCTAGTCATGGAGCCCACCAGAGGACAGGTGACTCTGGATTTAATATTGTGCGGAACTCAGGACCTGATTAAAGATGTCAGTGTTACTGAGCTGTTGGGAAACAGTGATCATGCTGCGATCCGTTTCGACATGCACGTCAGGGGAAGAATACCTGGCAAATCTCTCACAAAAACCCTTGACTTCCGACGAGCGGACTTCCCTCAAATGAGGAGGCTGGTTAGAAGGAGGTTGAAAGGGTTGAAAGGGAAGGTAAAAAGAGTCCACATGTCTACAGAGTGCATGGAGGTTGCTCAAATCAACAGTAATAGAGGCCCAGCGGAAGTGTATACAGCAAAGGAAGAAGGGCTCCCCTAAGTCCAGGAGGGTTAGAGAGGCTATAAAGGGCAAGGAAGCTTCCTTCCGTAAACAGAAGTCTTGCCCTAATGAGGAGAATAAAAAGGAACATAAACTGTGGCAAAAAAATGTAAGAAGGTGATACGGGAGGCCGAGAGAGACGATGAGGGACACATGGCCAGCAGCATTAAGGGGAATAATAAAAGCTTCTTCAAATATGTTAGAAGCAGGAAACCTGCCAGAGAAGCGGTTGGCCCTCTGGATGGTGAGGGAGGGAAAGGGGAAATAGAAGGAGACTTAGAGATGGCAGAGAAATTGAATGAGTTCTTTGCATCTGTCTTCACGGCAGAAGACCTTAGGCAGATACCGCTGCTCGAGCAGCCCCTCCTGACCAAGGAATTAAGTCAGATAGAGGTTAAAAGAGAAGATGTTTCAGACCTCATTGATAAATTAAAGATCAATAAGTCACCGGGCCCTGATGGCATCCACCCTAGAGTTATTAAGGAATTGAAGAATGAAGTTGCTGATCTCTTGACTAAAATATGCAACTTGTCCCTCAAAATGGCCACAGTGCCAGAGGATTGGAGGATAGCAAATGTAATGCTGATCTTTAAAAAGGGAAAGAGGGGGGGACCCGGGAAACTATAGGCCAGTCAGCCTAACATCTATACCAGGTAAGATGGTGGAATGCCTCATCAAAGATAGAATCTCAAAACACATAGATGAACAAGCCTTGTTGAGGGAGAATCAGCATGGCTTCTGTAAGGCCATGTGTAAGTCTTGCCTCACAAACCTTTTAGAATTCTTTGAAAAGGTCAACAGGCATGTGGATGCGGGAGAACCCATGGACATTATATATCTGGACTTTCAGAAGGCGTTTGACACGGTCCCTCACCAAAGGCTACTGAAAAAATTCCACAGTCAGGGAATCAGAGGGCAGGTCCTCTCCTGGATTAAGACCTGGTTGAAGACCAGGAAACAGAGAGTGGATGTCAATGGGCAATTTTCACAATGGAGAGAGGTGAAAAGCAGTGTGCCCCAAGGATCTGTCCTGGGACCGGTGCTTTTCAACCTCTTCATAAATGACCTGGAGACAGGGTTGAGCAGTGAGGTGGCTAGGTTTGCAGTCAACACCAAACTTTTCTGAGTGATAAAGACCAGAAGTGATTGTGAGGAGCTCCAGAAGGATCTCTCCAGACTGGCAGAATGGGCAGCAAAATGACAGGTGCGTTGCAACGTAAGTAAATGTAAAGTAATGCGCACTGGGGCAAAAAATCAAAACTTCACATATAGGCTGATGGGTTCTGAGCTGTCTGTGACAGATCAGGAGAGAGATCTTGGGGTGTTGGCAGACAAGTCGATCAAAGTGTCAACCCAATGTGCCAGATTGGCCTTTTCAGCCACACTAGACGCTGTGCCAGAACCACCTTTCAGAGCGCGATACCATAGTCTTTCGAGACTGAAGGTTGCCAATACAATGTGCGGCAGCAGTGAAGAAGGCCAATTATATGCTTGAGATCATTAGAAAAGGTATTGAGAACAAAACAGCTAATACTATAATGCTGTTGTACAAATCTATGGTAAGGTCACACCTGGAGTATTGCGTCCAGTTCTGGTTGCCTCATCTCAAAAAGGATATAGTCGAAATGGAAAAGAGGGCAACTAAGATGATTGCTGGGGTGGGGCACCTTCCTTATGAGGAAAGGCTATGGCGTTTGGGCCTCTTTAGCCTAGAAAAGACACACCTGAGGGGGGACATGATTGAGACATACAAAATTATGCATGGGAAGGATAAAGTGGATAGAGAGATGCTCTTTACACTCTCACATAACACCAGAACCAGGGGACATCCACTAAAATTGAGTGTTGGGAGAGTTAGGACAGAGAAAAAAAAAATTCCTTTACTCAGCGTGTGGTTGGTCTGTGGAACTCCTTGCCACAGAATGTGGTGATGGCATCTGGCCTGGATGCCTTTAAAGGGGGATTGGACAAGTTTCTGGAGGAAAAATCCATTATGGGTTACAAGACATGATGCGTATGTGCAACCTCCTGATTTTAGAAATGGGCTATGTGTCAGAATGCCAGATGCAAGGGAGGGTTTGCATACAGTATTGTAGGAGATGCTTAAAGGGTCATTTGATTAAGACACAAGAATTACCCCAGAATGTGTGAACGTGTGTGGGGGTTGTGTAAGCTAACAATGAGCTTGTGGCTTGACCAGAATCCTGGAATGTGGCCTGTATGCTGGGAGAACAGTTTAAAATAATAATAAACTTTATTTATACCCCGCCCTTGTCCCCAAAGGGACCCAGGGCAGCTTACAACATGTTAAAAACAGATTAAAACATAATTTAACAGACAGATAAAAACATATTAAAACACATTAACAGATACCATAAAAACAGTAGTCAGATAAATAATCAGATAAAAAGGGCATAAAGCAGCAGATCATAGAGGACTCAGGCCTGTAAAAAATACTAAAAGATGTTAAAAAGGCCATGAACTCAGAAGGCTTGTTTAAACAAAAGGGTCTTCAGGCCTCGCCAAAAAGTCTCAAGAGAGGGAGCCATTCTCAAGTCAAGGGGAAGGGCATTCCATAACGTTGGTGCCACTACTGAGAAGGCCCTATTTCTTGCCACCGCCCCACGTACCTCCTTAGGCGGCGGCACTTGTAAAAAGGCCTTCTCTGATGACCTAAGAGGACAAGCCGGATTGTGCGGAAGTAGGCGATCTCTAAGATACCCTGGCCCAGAGCAGTATAGGGCTTTAAAGGTCAAAACCAGCACCTTGAATTGGGCCCAGAAACGAATGGGCAGCCAATGCAGCCCCCGGAGAAGCGGGCTGACAGAGTCAAACCGCCTACCTCCAGTGACCACACGGGCTGCCGCATTCTGCACTAATTGCAGTTTCCAAACCATCTTCAGGGGCAGCCCCACATAAAGCGCGTTACAATAATCTAACCTCGATGTCACCGTGGCATGGATCACCGTGGCCAGGTCTACACGATCCGAGTACGGCCGCAGCTGGCGCACCAGCCGAAGCTGAGCGAAGGCCCCCCTAGCCACAATCGCCACCTGGGCATCCAGGAGTAGCTGCGAGTCCAGGTGACCCCCAAGCTGCGGACCTGCTCCTTCAGAGGGAGTGCAACCCCATTCAGAGCAAGCCGATAGTCCAGCACCTGCATCGAGGATTTCCGAACCAGGAGAGCCTCTGTCTTATCCAGATTTAATTTCAGCTTGTTAGCCCCCATCCAGATCCTCACTGCTTCCAGACAGCGCTCCAGGCCCTCAATCGCCACCTGGAATCTGGAGGAAAGGAGAGATAGAGCTGGGTGTCATCCGCATATTGATGGCACCCCACTCAAAAACCCAAGATGACCTCTCCCAGCAGTTTCACGTAGATATTAAATAGCATGGGGGACAGAATTGAACCCTGCGGCATCCCGCACCTCAAAGGCCAGGGTGTCGAACAGGCATCCCCCAGCACCACCATCTGGGACTGACCCTGCAAGTAGGAGTGGAACCACCGCAGAACAGTGCCTCCAACTCCCAACCTGGCCAATTGGCCCAGAAGGATACCATGGTCGATGGTACCGAAAGCCGCTGAGAGGTCCAGCAGGACCAACAGGGACGCACTCCCCCTGTCCAGTCCCTGGCGTAGGTCATCCACCAAGGCAGTTTCCGCCCCAAAGCCCAGCCTGAAACCAGATTGAAAAGGATCCAGATAATCAGCTTCATCCAAGACCCTCTGGAGTTGGGCCGCCACCACCCGCTCAATTACCTTGCCCAGAAATGGCATGAATTGCCATTTAGCTTGCATGATATTAGAGTCCATCATAGAGCATAATCAGATATAGAAAGAGAAAATCAAAGCTAAAAGACAAAAAGGGAGATTTTCACATGACACCACCATCCTCACCAAGCACACAGTACTTTTTTATTGTTGTCGCAGGTACATTCCCTGAATTGTGAACTTTTTACTGGAACCAATAGGTAAATAGGGCAAGGTAAAAAGAGAGATGACTTGAGGAATATAACATGAACTAACTCTGTATGGAATACAGAAATCCCACTCTCTGATCTCGTCATGTTTCTGCACTTAGCACTCCCTCACAATTTATAGTTTTTTTTCTCTATGCTCCCATGAGGGCTAAGAGACTTGCTTTTTTACCCCTCCAAGTGAAGAGTTTGTTTGCTTACAAAACAAAGATTATCCTTGTGTACTGTTTTTACATCCTTAGGTATTCCAGTACCCTCAAAAGAAAAGGAACCCCTTCCCACAATGCCATATCCATGACTTCTGGTCACTGTTCTTTAATTCCCATACAAGTAAATTATTTTCTGATTACAGTAATTACAAATATAGCAATCACCCTTCACATAGACACCCAGGATGAGCACCTGCTCTGAACTCTTCCATTATTAATGAGAACCCAGTTAGCCAGAAGCTGTTTTTAATGAAATTCAGATGGGAGGAGGGACCACAGGAGCTGCTATCTCTTGCTTTCCCACAGATGTTAGGTAGCTTGCTGTCCTGTAGTGGAGAGTATAATGTGATGAGGTGCCTGGTAAGATGGCTGGAAGACAATTGCTATTAATCCAGCAACTGCAGGAATAGCAGCCCAGATTGGTCTGAACCTGAGCAGAGACGGGGATGGGAAATTTCCATCACCCCCCCCCCCAGCTCCATAGATTTCCTATATACTCAATACTGTATCTGCATTACTAAGTCTTTATACTGAATTTGAAGGAAGAGAATGCCTTTGCAAACAGGGCCTCCTTATAATCAAAATCCTAATTTATATTTGTATAAGTTTCACAAGAACAAAATTGTTACTGTTTTACCAAAATGTCAGTATTTTTTCATTCTTTCTATTCCCATAAAAAGGGTCACTAGTCCTCATGGTGACAGTTTTAAAGGGACAGTCTCCTTTTAAAAAAGAGGATGAAAGAAGAGTTAAGTAAGACCAGAGTGGTCAAAGGATGGGCTATTGTTCCCTGCATTGCTCCCATGGTAACCTGTCTATAGTTTCAAATCCTTGCCTTCTCCCCCCCCCCCCCAAGGTGTAGCTAGGTCATTTGACACCCGGGGCCCATAAATTTTTGTCACCCCATACAACATAATTAATTAATTAATCAATTTATTTATTTATTAGTTCACATTTTTATACCACCCTTTCTCTAAGCAGCTCAGGGTGGTGTACATGGTTTCTCCCCTTATTTTGTCCTCACAACAACCCTGTGAGGTAGGTGAGATAGTTATAGTCATGACATGAAATTAATTATAATAATAGCCAGAAAATAAATGCAGTGAATATTTCCCCACAAGCAATGGATGAAATTCTGCATCAAATGGTATATATAACATGATGGTATTATTCCTAAAAGCCACGATTTTCAGTGTTTTGGTCACTAGGGTGTCACCCCCCCCCCCGGATGTCTCATTGGCCTGTTTTGAGTTAAGGCAGTGGTTCCAAATTTTTAACACTGGGACCCACTTTTTAGAATTACAATCTGTCCAGTACCCACCAGAAGTGATGTCATGGCTGGAAGTGACATCATCAAGCAAATAAAATAATTATAAATAATTAAATTAAAGGAAAACAGATAATTAAATAAGGGGAAGCCAGCCCTATTCCACCAAGTGAATTTTCTCTGTAGCCTGCCTGCAATAACACCCCCCCACAAAAATATCAGTGAGATTTTCAGCCCTCCCCAGTGCCCAGTTCAGTGTAAAGTCTTATATTTCAAGCATATCCCTTTCAGGACCCACCTGGCTTTGCAGGTCTAAAAACAAATAAAAATTGACCTTACCAGCTCAAGTCTCTGTTTTATTCTTGGGGGGGTGGTGGTGGTGCTGTCTTCTGGAGCATTTGTTGAGCTCCACTTTCATCAGATTGGGACCATGCAGCTAGGCTTGCATTCCCCTTTGCCTGACCTGCCCAGGAGCCAAGGCATGTTTTGCTTACTCACGAGTAAACAGGACCTTGTGGCTTACTTTCTCTTTCCAAAGGGCTCAATACATTCGTCTGCATGGAAGGAGGGACTTCCTTCTTGGGTGTTTTTGGGGGGCTGCTTTCATTGGATAGGAACCATTCTGGTGTCATTGGATTCCTCTCAGCCTGCCCTTTCTGACAAATTATGGCAGGTTTGCTTACTCATGAGTAAACGCCTGATATGACTCATTTTCCATAGGGTTCCATGCTTTTTTTGGTTTCCAGTTTTTTGGCAATAACTTTTGATGGAAAGGGGATATATCAATCCGGTTTTTTGCATTGCATTCCGCTGGAAATTCCACATCCAATGGTATATGGCATGATGGAATTACTCCTAACGTTTGTGATGTTGGAGTATTTGTAGTGTGTCACCCCCTAAGGGTGGTACCCGGGGCTGACCGCCCCTGCCCCCCGCTAACTATGCCACTGCTCCAACCCACTCCCTAGAAACTCTTACCAAAGATTCACTTTCTTCCTCCCAAATCAAACTTTGAAATAAGCAAGCATCCAAATTGGGGGAAATGTGTGGAATTTATTCTAGCATCCAGCTCCGGATGCCAATCCAGAGCCAGAGTTCCTGAGGCAGTTCATGGCTGAACAATGTCACATTCTGGCAACTCCTGCGACGCCGCTGGAACCAACCGTATTGGCTTCTGCCTTTCCATTGGACCATTTCAGTGACGTGGAGAGGGGGGATTTGCTGCATGGGTAACAGTCTATCCTCCATATCTACTTTACCCAGGCTTTGCGCACTGGAGAGGACACTCTGTTCCAGAACCACCATTCAGAGCGCGACACCATAGTCTTCCGAGACTGAAGGATGCCAACAAGGTATTTTAGCATAGTGTAATGACTAAGAAGAAGAAGAAAAAACAAACCCTGGTTCAACTCTCATTTGAGCCACAACCTCTTTTAATGGCTAGACTATATATAAATGATTTCTACCTTGCACTTTCTATTTCTTTTGCTTATTTGCATCAAAAAGGTAAAGCTGCAAGCAGATCAAAGACTCAGACAGCCTGCCTCCAGAAAGCAAATAAGCAATAAATAAGAAAATATTTCCATTAAATGCATACCTAAACAAAGACTCCTTAGCCTGCCCCCAGAAAGCACACAATGAAGTGATCACCCAGATCTCTGGAGGTAGCGAATTCCACAATTCAGATGCTGCTGAAAACGGAGTCAACTTCAATATCTGCATCTTATAAAGCCACCTTAGTTTCAATTTCCTACCCCCACTTCTATAGAATGGGTATAATACCAACCTCCCTTATAACGCTATTGCAAGGATTGCCAAGCTGATGCGCTTGAAGCACTCTCTGCTGAAACATTAAATACTTGCATGATTACTAATGCAAGCAAAGAAGTGTTGTCTTTATCCATCCGCTGCAGTTAGGGCAACAAGGCACAATGGCTCTCACATATCAAGCAGCAGAGTGCCTTCTAGTGAGATGCCATATTGTAGGAAGCATTTGGGATCTATTCAACTCCTCCAGCATTATTATATTGAAGAAATAGCCATGGGCTCAAGGGCTGTTTTGTAGCCTACATGACAGATTGCAAATGGATTTGGGGCTAGACAACAAGCTGCTGCTTTCCCCCCACTGATGTTTGCAGAGAAACTAACCTTTGGGCAAGAATGTGGATGAATTTGCATCTATTGGCTGTTGGATACTGTCACTTTTCCTGTGGCGGCAGCTGCATTACTTTGGCTGTGCTACTCTGTGAGCAACAGCTGTGGGCAGTTCAAGGAGTCTTCGGTGAAAGTACATAACTGGAGGAGGGTGTGCTTTCTAACATCTGTTGAGCAGAAAATCTAAGGGACCCTCCCAAAGTGTGTGAGCTGATTCAGAATATCTGGAGGCAATATGGCTCTACTTCATAGCTGCAGAAAGACATGGAAAGGCAGTGATGCCGATTGTTTGTCCCTCTGGACATACTCCGCTTAAGTTGGGTCAGGCCATCATCCTGGAAATGGCTTTGGATGGCCTGTAACATGTAAGAAAGCAGCATCTCTGCATACATACCAAATATAGATCTGGAATTAGCAGGCTGTTTCGAGGACAAAGGTTTAGCTTCCTGACACACCACTGTTTAAAAAAAATGGATCACTGGAGACATGGGTTTCCCCCTTTTCCTTCCATATGTTTCTTTGAGGGACATTCCTAAGAGGAAGCTTCAATTCCCTGGAACCGTAGACTTGTATGAAAGAAAGGCCCAGATTGGCTGGGCTGAGCAACCCATTCCTCATTCCATCAGTTGACAGTGGTTGGCCAAACCTGGTCAAGAGATCCATAGTGGTTGACAGTAGACAATAGAAAACTCTCCAACTCGTCATACCTCAGCCATTAATTCACTGGTCACCGTTATGCAAGCACGCTCAGCCTCTTCTCCATCCAAACTCCTCCATCTTTAATACAGGGATAATTACTACTAGCCTACCTTACAAAACCATTTAAGGATTTACTTGGATAATGTGAAGCACTCGGAACCATGAAAAACTGCAATTTACATGTTGTTGTTAGTTCTCGTAAGCCAGCCTAGAAAGCATAATTTGAAACTCATAAAGGGTGCTGTAAACATGGAATATGTACTTCCATTCAATTCCCCACACATTCTCTCTCCCTAGCCCAGATGCCACATGTGATGTACGCAAGCACTGTCCCCTGCTCTCCCCACAGTCAGCTGATGAGGCAAACCCTAAATACAGGATGACTTTCTCCCTTACATTGGCAGCTCTGAATGTCTGAGGCAAAAGTTAACCATGGAGGTGGAACTAGTAAACAATGTTTATTCTTTCTTCATAGAAGATAGAACAACTATCTAGTGTGGGGGTGTCACACTTGTTTCATACAGTGGGGTGACCAGCATTCATGGCACCTGCTGAAGGCTGGAGGCAATGTCATTAAGCAGGAAATGATGTCATTGAGCAGTTGATGACCAGAAATAAGCACTTTGTTCTCACCTGGGAACTCATTAGCTGCAAATGTCAGAAGAAGAAAAAATGCAAATCTTGATCACATTTTCATGATATAGGAAAGTCCAATGATCATGCAAGCTGCCCTTCCAGCAGTGCCCCTTTGCAAGGTGTCACTTCAGAGCTTCGGTGTCACTGCAAAGTGATGTCTCAGCAAAAGTGGCGCTGCTGAAAGAGTGGCCTGCATGGTAATTAAGTTAGGTACGTTATTGAGAAAAAGGGGAGACACAGAGGTTGTTCATAGCAGAGATTGGCAGGAAAGGGCTTCAGAGACTCATGCAACACCCCAATGTTGCCATAATGCCCTACCGTTCACTCTGTGTCTAATTCATGAGAAGCAATTAGACTGTCATCCCAGGCAAACTTTTTCAGGCACACAAATGACCTCTGCCTAGGGTCACATCCAGCACTTTTTCCGTAAGACCCTCCAATGCCAATTCCCACTGAACTTTCCCAGTGGTTAGAGAATGACGTGACTCATATATTCCCTTCTGTTCAGTGGCTCTTAGACAATGGCTCACTCCTTGCTTTAACTAAAGGACTTGGAGCTGGGACTGCAGAACTGTATGTCCCTGATGAGAACTTATTTCTTCTTGAGGGCTCTCACAAAACTAAAGCCCCTTTGGATGCCCAGAATTTTAGTCAATCAAGGCAGACTAATTAAGATGAGAAAGAATAAAGTCTCCCCTCCTCTTCAGCATTTTTCTAGCCCTGCCAACATCCGGCATTCTCATTGCCTTGGCCAACACAGTTGCTCTCGGGATCATGACCTTTGGGGGGGATCACAAATGAGTAGGGGGAGGTTGCAACCTTTCCTAAACAGAGGTAGAAGGGAGCGGCTCTCCCCAAATCTTTCCTTTGGTGGCATAGGGTCACTGTCTGGGAAGGGTCAAGCACTGTAGGATTAGCTCTTTCATCTAGGCCACCCATTAAAAATCCCAGATAATTAGCAACACATTAATGCTGTCTCAGAAAAAGGGTTGATCCCTTACTCAACACTCCTAGCAAAGTGACACAGGCAGTTGCTGCATAAATTCCCTTAGGATACTGGAATTGCAGCAAGGAGTTCTAGAGCAGATCTTCCATTTACAGTTAGTTTCCCAAGTAGCTACAGCACCTGGTTTTCTCTGAAATGCAGAAGCTTGGCTTGCAGCCATTTCTGCTCAGAACCATCCCCACCAGTTTTTTTTTAAGCCATTCATCATCAGTGTCCGTCAGTATTACTGAGACCATGTAAATCTGCAACAGTGATTATGCTATATAAGGAAAAAATTCACAGTGTGTCCTTGCTGCCTTCTCCAATATGTTGAGGGGTGGCCACTTTACTGGATGAAAGTGCTTGAAAGCGGACATGGCTACTGGATAATGAGCTCTCTCATATGGAGTGAAGTCATTGCCTAGCATGGGATCTACTAAGACATGCATTTTTTCCAAATCTAATGCCAACACCTTTTCCTGTTCTGCTACCCAAGATTTTTTAAAATCAAGAATTGATGGGATTGAACCTGGGGCCATAACCATATGTTGTCTACCACTGAGCAACGGACAACCATAAAGTTAAGAAAATAAAGGAAATTCCCCTCTTATTTACCACTTTTCAGGGCATGAAGTCCTTTGGAGTTATCTCATTTATCCTTGCAGCGAGTCTGAAAGGTAGGTTAGGGCTGAGAGGAGCAGGTGCAACATGCTCAAGGCCACCCATTGAGAAGTGTTCAGAGCTTCAGATCTGGGTTTCTCACATCCAAACCAGACACATTTCCATTGCCACATTCCAAACTCACTGACCCCTCTTGAAGTTACTTCCTGCACTAGATGCTGCAGACAGCTTGCTCTTCTCTCTCTTCAGGTGCAAGAGAACCACACTAGATAGAAAAATCACAATAATCCAGTGAGGGGAGCACTGCAGACACAACTGCACATCTAACTGCAGACACAAAGAATATGTCCACCTAGTCCTAGACTTTTGCCCAGCTAGACCCCCTGCTCTTTTCTGGCCACCAAACTGCAGCCCAGGAGGAGAGAATCAATTAGCAATAAAAGTCACAGTGATTTGTCTTTTTTCACATCATGCTCATTGACAAGTACAGGGTGGCCACAATGTCCCTATGTAGGCTTAAATGGCATCAATCCCAAATCTACACAATCTCATGCATAGGGATTTTGTGGCCATCCTGTACATATCAAGGTGTAAGTGCAGTGGGGTTTGAAAGGGAGCTCTGGGGATCAGGCACTGGCCCCCTGCACCACTACTGCTGCTGGTGATCAAAAGACAGAATTACAGAATATTCTTGCCACAGCAAGCCTTAATCCTCTGGGACTGAGAAATCCAATGATGTTGGAGGGTTGGTCAGATGTGGTTGAGGGATATAAAGGCTCACAGACCTATTGGCTTGCCTTAGTTTGGGCAGCTCATTTTTGGGCAACAAAAGCACATGGTGTTTAAAGGGCTCCATGGGGGAAGGAGTACAGCAAGAATACAGGGGATCAGAATGCTGTGCTTAGAGGATTGTAACACAGTTAGTTATCTTGTCCTAGAGCTCAGGAGTCTGAGGCAAACGAAGCAGGAACTGTGGAGCAGGTTGGGAAGAGTCCCAGCATGCTCCACAATTCCTACTTTGTTTAAATTGCTCACACAAAGGAAGGAGTGAGATAAGGGACTGGGTCCTTTAGCATCTGACTGGAGGAAAACAGTGGGTTCTGTTTGTCACTCCCCCCCAAACTACAGTCTGATGGGAAAGCACATTCTTGCCCCATCCTTTCCCCTCCTCTCTCTCTCTCTCTCTCTCTCTCTCTCTCTCTCTCACTACAACCTACTTCCCAAACCTGCATTAACTGCAGTTTAGGCTTAACCTCTGGGTTAATTAGAGAATGCTTGCTAAGCTCATTGAAGATGAAAAAAGGACTAAGAATTCTCATTATGAAATTCAAGGGGAAGCAAAATGAGTGAAAGGTGGGGAAAATGAAGGTAAAGTTACCAGAAAAGAAAATGACAAGGCCAGCCTTTTGAAATAAGGGAGGCAGATAAAAGACTTGAAAAATCAGGGTGGAAAAATCAAAAGTGAAGTGTAGCTTGAGAATGGCATGAATTATATTACAGTGTCAACCAGGGGCTCCCAGTATTCTGACCTCAACCCTGCTATATAGGTTCTATTCGTGGCTTTAGGCCACTCACCACATTTGTCTTGGCCCCCAGGTCTACAGACCCTACAGTTCCTCTCTCAAAAGCACAGAAATGCTCAGGCCTTATTCACAACTGTTTCAGCTCATGGTAACTGCAGGAAAAACTCCCATGAACTGATTTCAATCCCCAGTCATTTGGGGATGTGCAGAGGTTGTCAAGCACAGAATTCAGTGTTGGTGAGGCTACTGCCAGTGCAGGTTTCCCATGTGTAATTGAACTTTGCACATAGTGGTGAAGCACACAGCTGTCTGGCCATAGACTAGGAATGCTTTCCTCATGGCTCCCATGAGCATGTCAATAGGTTCTCAACCAATCAAATACTTCCTATGCAGAACTGCTTTTCAAATGGCCAGCTTTTTCCAAGGGAAAGCAGCTAGAGTGAAACTTCTTCCATCTGTCTTTCTTAACCAAGGCTGTGACTTGGTTAAGACTCCAAAGGAGAGAGAAAAATAGGTTTGTTTTTCATTAAACAGAAGAATCTGCATGTAAAAGCTCCTAATGGGTTTCAGACTAGCCTAAGCAGGAAACCAAAGATTGTGTGGGGGCTAAGCAAATGCTTATGGCAAGTTCCAGGAAGTGTTACTTAGTAATCTGGTTAAGCCCTCACAAACACAATTTGTGTAGGCAGAGGTGAGAATACAGCCACAGGACACAAGCAATCTAGCTAGAGGGAGAGAAAGAAGAAAATGAATGAGAATCTGGCATATGCAGATGAATAGCAGGTCTTTGTGATGATGACTTAGGCTCAAGACATCAGAAAGCCAGTGTGCAGGTTCCCCCCTCCCCAAATGAGTTACTTATTGTCTATGACCTTTATATTTCTAAGCAAGGCCCTTCCACTTAACATGCTGCTCAGACAAGTACAATCATGGAGTCACCTAAAATCCTGAGCTAATGGCTTCCCTTAAAAAGGTGTATTTGCATGCACACGAATCAACCACAAACAGAGTATTACGTCTCCAATGTGGAAACATTAATATGTGTATATTTGTAAATCGCACAGTGATGGTGCCTGGTGTGGCCAAAATTGGAGGGGTAGAAAGAAAGGACTAAAGGAACAGTGCTGATTAGAGAACTGGGGGCTGCATGTCGTGGATATGGAAGGCAGAGAAGATACCATGGACAGGGATGGACCCAGGGGTCATGCAGTGGCTGAGGGTCCTTAGTCAACAGAACATCCACATGACCAGGCCAGTTCCTGAACCATCAGTAGTGTCCCATGTATCATTAAATGAAAAGCAGGGGTATCATGGTGGGGGCACAGGATAGGATTTTGTTCTGAAGCCCTCAGCGGTCTTGTGCTGGCACTGACCATGGGTCGCTGTGAAGGGTCAAGCAAGTTCTTCTTGCTCTTTCCTGCAGCTTTTATCAGACATACCGTGCACATGAAAGCCATGGTCACAGAGGTCAGAGGCACTATAAAAGCAATATCTTTTTAAGATCTCTCAGGGATTTGCTTTGATGACATAATCATATGACTTTGCTTCAAAGGCACAAAATTGGGGTTCATTCACATGTAGTTTTCATGAAGGATTCCCCAAGTGCTGCTGAAAAAACTCCATAGTCACGGAATCAGAGGGCAGGTCCTCTCCTGCACTGAGATCCGGTTGAAGACCAGGAAACAGAGAGTGGGTGTCAAGGGGCAATTTTCACAATGGAGAGAGGTGAAAAGCAGTGTGCCCCAAGGATCTGTCCTGGGACTGGTGCTCTTCAACCTCTTCATAAATGACCTGGAGACAGGGGTGAGCAGTGACGTGGCTAAGTTTGCAGATGACCCCAAACTTTTCAGAGTGATGAAGACCAGAAGTGATTGTGAGGAGCTCCAAAAGGATCTCTCCAAACTGGCAGAATGGGCAAATGACAGATACTTTTCAATGAAAGTAAGTGTAAAGTCATGAACACTGGAGCAAAAAATCAAAACTTCACATATAGGCTGATGGGTTCTGAGCTGTCTGTGACAGATCTTGGGGTGGTGGTGGACAAGTCGATGAAAGTGTCAACCCAATGTGCAGTAGCAGTGAAGAAGGCCAATTCTATGCTTGGGATCATTAGAAAAGATATTGAGAACAAAACGGCTAATATTATAATGCTGTTGTACAAATTGATGGTAAGGCCAAACCTGGAGTATTGTGTCCAGTTCTGGTCGCCACATCTCAAAAAAGACATAGTGGAAATGGAAAAGCTGTGAAAGAGAGCGACTAAAATGATTACTGGACTGGGGCACCTTCCTTATGAGGAAAGGCTACGGCGTTTGGGCCTCTTCAGCCTAGAAAAGAGGCACCTGAGGGGAGACATGATTGAGACATACAAAATTATGCATGGGAAGGATAAAGTGGATAGAGAGATGATCTTTACACTCTCACATAACACCAGAACCAGGGGACATCCACTAAAATTGAGTGTTGGGAGAGTTAGGACAGACAAAAGAAAATATTTCTTTACTCAGCGTGTGGTTGGTCTGTGGAACTCCTTGCCACAGAATGTGGTGCCGGCATCTGGCCTGGATGCCTTTAAAAGGGGATTGGACAAGTTTCTGGAGGAAAAATCCATTATGGGTTACAAGCCATGATGCATATATGCAACCTCCTGATTTTAGAAATGGGCTATGTCAGGATGCCAGATGCAAGGGAGGGCACCAGGATGCAGGTCTCTTGTTGTCTGGTGTACTCCCTGGGGCATTTGGTGGGCTGCTGTGAGATACGGGAAGCTGGACTAGATGGGCCTATGGTCTGATCCAGTGGGGCTGTTCTTAAGTTCTTAAGGTACCCAATAATCTGAGGGAGAAGGATGAAGTCTGTGCCTGCCCATGCAGCAAAAACTGGATGCAGTGCAACTCATGCCAATTAATGCATATACGAGTATGCATTATACAGTATGCCAATATAATGCATATTGTATAATATAACCTGCTTCCAAGATTCCTGCTTTCAAATAATTTGCATTATAAAAAAGGACTGTAAAGAAAGGGAGGAGGAGAAGATAGAAGACTGGGGATGGATAGGTTGTAGAAGCAGGTGCCAGGAAATGGGAAGTGTGGCACGTAGCTCCAGAGCTGTGCCCAGAATCCCACAGCAGTTTGAACTAGTGAGATTGAAATGTAGTAGCACCTGTAAAGAAGGCAGGAGAAAACCTACCTTTGACTTTTTAGAAGGTTAAAGCACCATTACCCATACAGAAAAGCACAGCTATGCCTATTGGCATGGACCTCAAGACATTGTATGGACGTCGAGCAACTTTTACTGCAACTCAGAAGCCTTTCTTTTCACACAGATCTTCTCTTAGCACGTGCAGAAAGTCATGCTAATAAACTTGGGAGGCTTGATATTTTCATATTCGCATTCACTCTCCACACATCCTTAAATACGTTTTCAAAATGAACATACTGAACTGCTTCATATTGCTATTTCAGAATGCTTATCAGTAGCCAATGGTGTAGTGGGAATCTAATCTGTCTTCTTAAGAATATAAGAACCCTGCTGGATCAGGCCAAAGTCCCATTTAGTCCCGCTTCCTACATCTCACAGTGGTCCACCAGATGCCTCAGGTGGCACACGAGATAGCAAGACACAACCTGCATCCCGGTGTCTTGCTGCTCCCCTGCATCTGAGGTAGCCTACCTCTAAAACCAGGAGCTTACACATTCCTATCATGATTTGTAAACTGTGATGGACTTTTCCTCCAGAAATTTGACCGATCCCCTCTTAAAGGCATCTAGGTAAGATGCCATCACTACTTCCTGTGGCAAGGAGTTCCACAGACTAATGAATGAGAAATCTCCTACTTCGAGATCTTCCACTTTCATCTTCTCCCACTTTGAAATTTACTATACTTCATCAAAGAACCTGATTTATTTCATCCCAAATTCATGAAATGATTGCAACACTTCAAAGCAAACTCATAAAAATGGAAAAAATGACATTTTAAAAATTTCAGATAAATGCAAAAGGTATATAATAATGCTAGCTTCTGTATGTTTACATAGAAGAGTCCCACAGCCTCCAATAGGACTTACTGCCTGGTAAATTTGCATATGAGTATTGCCTTAATGTCACATGAGCTGCAAGTAAAAGATGATCTAGAGCAGGGTGCCCAAACCCCGGCCCAGGGGCCCACTTGTGGCCCTCAGGGGCTCCCAATCTGGCCCACAGGGAGTCCAATGAGCCTCTGGCCCTCCGGAGACTTGCTGGAGCCCGTGCTGGCCTGACGCAACTGCTCTCAGCATGAGGACAACTGTTCAACCGCTCACCTGAGCTGTGGGACAAGGGCTCCCTCCACTACTTGCTATTTCACGGCTGTGATGCAGCAGTGGCAGGGAAGGAAAGGTTGGTCTTGCTTTGTACAAGGCCTTTCATAGGCCTTGAGCTACTGCAAGACCTTCATTCATTCATAAATGAATTTATTAGATGGAACTTATATGTAAATTTATTCAAATTTGAAATGTAAATTACTTTTTTCCCCCCAGTCCCTGACACAAGTGTCAGAGAGATGATGTAGCCCTCCTGCCAAATTGTTTGGACACCCCTGGTCTAGCGCAGTGGTTCCCAAGGACCCGCCAGCGGATTGCGACTCAATTTTTGATGGGTCACGAAACTGATGAGCAGATAACTCACAAGGAAATGTATTGAACCCTATGGAAAGTGAAAGTGAACCACATGTTCCTCAGCTTTCATCAAAGGCCAGCCAAAAGGAACCACCATAAAGGTGCCCATTTGATGAATGTGGATCTTAAGGAATGCTCCAGCAGCCAGTCCCCCCATCATAGTCAAAAGGATAAAAGCAGAAGCTTGAGTAGCTGGTAAAATGAAACTATTTTTTTTAGTCCCATAAAGCTAGGTGAGTCTTGACAGAATACCATTTTAAAATGTGGGTCCCGGTGCTAAAAAGTTTGGGAAACACTGGTCTAGAGGAGACATCAACACATACCCCTATGCTTTCGGTTTTCAAACTCTCTGGGAGTTTGAAAAGCGCAGTAAGTCCTTGCAAGGGAGGAGAAGGAGGCAGCAGGGGGAAGGCAGCAATGCGAACCCCAGGATGGGGATAGAAGAGAAAGTGAAAATGAAACTTCAGAAAGTGAAAGCACAGCGCTAGCGCTCAGTCTCCGCAAAACCGGAAGTGGAGTACAATCGCTCCACTTTCACTTTCTGCAGACTGGGGAGCCCTGCAGATGCTCGTGCAGGACGGCTGCTGCAGGGACTGGTGAGTGCATCCTAGTTCCTGCAGCCCCCCTGGATCGTGTTGCTGCCTTCTCCCTGCCTCCTTGCTGCCCCTGCCACTTAACGGGGCAGAGGCCAGGGCCTTCAGGTTGGGGTGTCGTGACGCCCCAGTTTGAAAACCACTGCCAGAACCAGGGAAAATCCACTAAAATTGAGTGTTGGGAGGGTGAGGACACACAAAAGAAAATATTCCTTTACTCAGCGTGTGGTCGGTCTGTGGAACTCCTTGCCGCAGGATGTGGTGACAGCATCTGGCCTGGATGCCTTTAAAAGGGGATCGGACAAGTTTCTGGAGGAAAAATCCATGATGGGTTACAAGCCATGATGTGTATGTGCAACCTCCTGATTTTAGAAATGGGCTAGTCAGATGCAAGGGAGGGCACCAGGATGTAGGTCTCTTGTTATCTGGTGTGCTCCCCGGGGCATTTGGTGGGCCGCTGTGAGATACAGGAAGCTGGGCTAGATGGGCCTATGGCCTGATCCAGTGGGGCTGTTCTTATGTCCTAGGCAAACTTCTCAGTTTGCCTCCTCATGACTTGGATGTTTTTCAACTAAGTTCATTTGGGGAAAAAAAGAGACAAAGGGAGCACCTGAGCATTCCTGCTGATGACATCACTGTTCCTGCTGCAGGGGAAGTCCTGGAGCTCTGCTCTTCTTTGGCTACAACCCTGCTGGTAGCTTAAACAACACTTCTGGAAGTAGTATTTGCAGGAGAGGAGACTCTTTCTTGGACCCCACTGCTATTTCCTGTTATTTTATTTATTACATTAACAGCCCTTTATTCAAGGCCTCAAGGCAGCATACATGGTTCTTTTCCTTTTATATTCACAACAAGTCTATGAAAAAGTTAGAAGCTGAGATAGTGACTAGCCCAAAGTCATCCAGTGAATTTTATGTCTGAGTAGGGATTGGAACTCGAGCAGGAATTGGAACTTGGGTCTCCCAAGTCTGATACTCTAGTCACTACACCATACTGTTTTTGCAGATGAACTAGCAGGATTTACATTGATGGTGGCACAGCTATTACTACTGTGGTGGGAGACCTAGTTTCCATCTCCCTCCTCTGGAAGCATCTTCAGCATTGGCATTATAGTTGCTGCTGGAGCACAGAAAGTTTGCAATCCTATGCACACTTAACTGGGAGAAGCCCCCATTGAACATAGTAGGACTTGGTAGTAGCAGTGGCGTCACTAGCTTTTGTGTCAGTCAAACAGTACAGGAGGCCAGTGCATCACCCTCATGATGGATTCCTCCCATGCACTGGGCGGGGCAATGCCCCAGGCAGTGGGCATGGTGATTCACCATTGCCCCACCCATCAGTGGCTTTTTTTTGGCTGTAACTTTTGATAGAATAGATATTTCAACGTGGTTTGTTTCATTGCATCCTGCATGAAATTATGCATAAAATGATAAATAACATAATGGTATTATTCAAAAATACCAAGATTTAAAATTTTTTGGCTAGTTGTGGTGTTACCCCACCACGCATGTCTCCTGCTGTAGCCCGCACCCTCCTAGCGATGCCACTGTGTAGCAGATAAGCATAATATGTTTGTTTTTAGTTTGGTATGCCTTACAGCTGACCTCCTACCAGAAAAAGGTAGACTGAGCAGCTTGACTCTTACAAAGTTTATCTGAACTATCAACAGTTTAAAAAAAATCAGTGAGGAAAAAAAATACTTTGCTGCAATTTGAATGAAACAGTCAAGGACTAGAGCCAACAATGGGGTTACAGAACACATTATAAAGTGGTAATAAAACTATCTCAGCCTCCGTATTAGTTGACTGCTGCCTGGTATAGTAAGAGTTGGCTGGTTTGCAAAGCAAGTCTATCATTGCCTATAGGCTGCTGGCCCTAAGAAACTGCTTCAGATCTCCTCCAGCCTCAGTGGATGCTTAGCATTCAGCCCAACCTCAAAGCAACTGAAATATTAACTGTGTGCCACAGGCCAAATGCACATTGCCTGAAGGTACCAAGCACAGAACCATCTTTTTAAATGGCTGATTAAATCACCACCCCATTCTTGCTGTTCTTTGTGCCTCCCTCTACACCTTCATCTATATGCATGTATTCTTTATGTGTCAGGTACAGCCTAACCTTTGATCACATGAGAATATTCCTGCAATGTACTCAATACCAATAATACATTCCAAATTCTGCAAAAAAAAATTTATTCTGGTCTCAGAATTTGGGTTAACAGTTAAGCAACAGTTCAGGTACCTGTGAATTGCATACCACATATTCTATATTCAATCCTTAGGAGGATGAGCTAACATCTTTAGTACTCTTTAGTTCAGAAAGTAAAAGGAGATTAAGGGAAGACTTGATAGATGTTTCTGAAACGAGGTATGGTGAAGACAAAGGGAAAAGAGAGATCCTTTTCCTTCCTTCATAATACTAGAACTCAGAGCTATCCAATGAACTTGATTGGCAGGAGGGTCAGGATTAAGAGGGAAAATGACTTCTTCACATGACACATAATTAATGTATGGAATTCACTGCCACAAGCTATGGTGATAGCCACTAGCTTAGGTTACTTGAAAAGGGCATTAGACAAGTTAACAGAGGGGCAGTCAGTTGCAGGCTTTTAAGTCATTATGACTTTAAGGAACTTCTATTTCAGGAGCAGTATTCTTTTGGATACCAGTGGCAGCATCTGTGGAGAGCAGGGCCTTGCGTTTAGGCCTTGCCATGCACACTTCCCAGAGATATTTGATTGACCAGTGAGAATCAGAATGCTGGATGTGAACCTTCAGATACAGACCAAAAAAACACTGGGAGATGCTGTGCTCCAGTTGTCCACAAAATGACACCAGTGGGCAGACTAATAATAATAGTAACTCGGTATTTATATACCGCCTTTCTGGTAATCGGATTACTCCTCTGACTTTATTCAAGGCGGTTTACATAGGCAAGCATTTCTAAATCCCTCAAGGGGATTTTTACAATCATGGAGGTTCTCTCTTTCAAGAACCAACAACAGTTCAGAATGGATCTTCCTGGTTTGGTCTCACTTCTGGCCTCCAGTTCTCCCATGCAGGCTGACAATTACATGGAGGGCAGCCAAGACGCTTCTTGCTCACACCAAGAGTAGGTGGAATCACTCAGCTGGGCTTGTCAGTTGTTTCAAGGTCTCGCCATTCTCAGCTTTTCAGGGAGCTGCCGGTGTCCTCGAACTGGCGACCTTCTGATGTTATCTTTGGGCTAACGGAGGCTCTACCCTCTAGACCAGACCTCCTGCCAGACTAGACATATGTCCAGACTAGACATATTATTCAACTGCAGGAAGAATCTCAAAGCAGGACCTTAAGATATTGATAGGAAGGCACTTCCAAAACACATTCTAGATGCTTCTAAAGCTCAGAAATCTGGTTGCAACTTTACAGGAGATACAGACCTCCATGAATAGACAGCAATGGATGCAATAAAATAAGAGGGAGGTTCTGATAAGAAACAGGAAAGCCAGGGCAGCAATGTACAGTTAGGAGGGCCCTTGTAGCTATTGGTCTGTTTGAAGCCATATTATGTCATGTCCACACATTACTTTTACAATTGATATGCTCATTTGTGACCATAGAAACTGGGGTATGCATATGTGGGAGGGAAACTGCACCAGAATGTTGTCACTCTAGCACAATACCTGCTTCATCTGAGTCCACAGTAAGCCTTTATGTTGGATTTGGTTACCTCTGTTGCTCTTTAGTGAGAGAAAGAAACAAAGCTTATATGAGTCAGTCTCTCTTTGGAACAGGGGGAGGAGCAAGGCTTCAGTGCAATCTCTAGGAAGGCACTCCAATGAAGTGCCCGATGGAAGAGAGAATATATCTCCCATTGATTCCCTCACCTCTTATTCAAGATATTCTATTCTATGGGCAGGAGGTCTGGTCTAGAGGGTAGAGCTTCTGTTAGCCTGAAGATAACATCTGAAGGTCACCAGTTTGAGGCCACCGGCAGCTGCATGAATGGCAAGACCTTGAAGCAGCTGACAAGCTGCGATGAGTTATTCCACCTGCTCTTTGGTGCAAGCGAAGAAGCCCCTTGACTGCCCTTCAAGTGAGAGATGAAGGAGCTGCCAAGCATGGGAGGCAACAGGGCTCCAGAAGTGGCACCAGATCGTGAAAGATCCCTCTGAAATGTTGTGCTGTACTTGAAAGAGAGAACCTTTCTGTTATTGTTAAAATCCCCTCAGGAGTTTGAGATAGCCTGCCTATGTGAACCGCCTTGAATAAAGTCAGAGGAGTCATCAGATGACCAGAAAGGCGGTATATAAATACCAATATTATTATTATTATTTTACTCATCCTTTCTGTGACCTTAAAGAAATTAACAGAGTATAAACACATGACTGCAAAATTATTTGATGTTGCTGAAAAAATCACTGCATCATCACATCAGTGATATTTGTGCAAAGTGTTTGCCATGCCTCCCCCCTGCCCCAATATAGCCTCTTCAACACTTCTCATTTCGATTGCAATATATTGTTGAACAAGAGATTTGTGTGTACACATAGGGTCAATTTTATTATGTGGTAAAGGTCAGTGCTTTCCTGCTATTATCTTAACAAAACTGCATAGAACCCAAAGTGCTGTAAGATATCTTCCAAGATAACTTGGTCCAATAAATGTCATAGTATCAGCCTTCATTTTCTCTGGTATTCCCTTCTTGAAGGCAGAGAGAAAAAATTGGTTATGGGAGTTAAACCTAAGAATGGCTATCCACAGGTTAGTGTTGGGCTCCAATCCAACTTTTTGGCCTTGGACAAGTCACTATCAGTCTCCATCTTCAATCCTGTGATATTCCTATGAGTAATCACTCCTACAGTTGGGGAACTGAGGATCACTATTATTTTACAGATGAGGAATATGGAGGCTCGCGGAGTTGCGACCTGAACTCAAGCCCTGTAGATCAGTGTACAACTCTCTAGCCACTAGACCATACTAGCTACATACATTGAATAGGTAAAAGTACATACAGCACTTTAAAATGCAAGTAGTAGCAACTTACCTCTGAGGAGGAGTTGTGAAGACAGAAACGACAAAACCTGTGAAACTTTGAAAGAAGGAAATAAAAAGTAGTGTGATAGAAATTATTAACACCACAAGACTTTTCCTGAGGCGGATTATATTGTGTGAAAAAGTTCACATCAGAGGGCTGCTGATAAGGAAATGCTGGGGCCAATGCACTTATATTAATGTGTGCACACACACAGAGGAGGCCCCCTAAACAGGCTGCTGCTTGTCAAGAATGGCTGGAACGACAAAGTTAAACAAGAGTGAGTGAATAAAGCTTCATTTATCAGTTCTGCAATCACTCAATAAATGTACACAAGACACAACTATGCAAACAAGTTTAATGCACTTTGAATACACGGAGGGGAACATTTTGTGATTCACAAAAATATTACAAAAAGTAGTTTTGTGCAGGTGAGCATACCAGCACTGTGATAATGTAAGAATATACATTAAAAACTAATATAAAATATCTTAAAAACCTCTGCTAGTTTAGGTTTCCATTTGTCTGGTTTGTTTTGGTAGAAAAAAGGCATACTACAAAGTACTGAAAATCTGACTGCAGGAAAGGCAAGTCTGTTTCAGACCAGCTTCTGCAATGTCCTTAACATTTTGTTTGTAAAGGAACACCACTGCGAGCACACACACATACACGGTTGAAATACAAAATGTTCACTTTAGCTGAAGCTTGTTAAAGTAGCCTCAGCAGTCAGAATTAAAAGTTGATCAGGTCTAAGGACCAGGTCCTCCAAAGGCAAAATAATCCATTTTACTCAAAATTTTCTAGCACTACAACCATCCAAAATATAGAATTATTGTAACCAACAAGAGCTCTATTTTTTTTTATAAAAAAGCTTTTAGTATAAATCCTCTGCCTAAACAGTGAACTCTGGTTCCTATGGAGATCACATGGTTTCAGGAAGGAAAGTGATCCTTCTATTTGCAAGGTGACACTATATCAATTTATTCCTTTTAAAAACTCTCATTTTCTGTTTTTAACTGTAGTTATAATCTTATCTGTTAGAATGGAACACCAATGCTACACTTTCAAACTCTCCTCCAGAGTCCAGCATATGAAACAAATTCAAGGATGGGGGGGTGGGCCATAAAGCTTATGAATTTGGGATGCTTTCCTCACCATGGCAGTTTGGTACTGTAAATTGTAGAATGCAGCTCCAGGAAAGCCAGGAGGATAGGCTGGGCCAGGCCTTGGACTGTGCAGTACATTAGCAATCAGGGTACAGGATCTTTTGAATTAACTCCGTTTTATCACTTAAATAAGGTTTCACTTTCCCTAAGGTAGGTGAAATCAATATACAGAATTGAGATTCGGTTCCTTGCTGAAAAGGAAACTGGTGAAGCGAATACTCAGTTTAAATCTAAGCTAACTGGCATCATAAAACAGTTGCACACTCCTGGGTTTCCCCATAATATTAACCACAGCTGGCAGTGGCCACCCTAACTTACTGCAAGGCCTACAAAATCATCAACAGAGCTCACACTACCTTCCTCCCCTCCCTCCATTATGCAGAAGAGCAATGATGAATGGCAGACCTTTGACATCGGTGCCCCAGGGAAGAAAACAACAGTAGCCATGTTGATTTCCACCCTCACTATGAAAAGAGCAAGGGAAACAACAGAGAGAGAAGGGAGGGGAAAAAAAGCATTTGAAAAATCAGAATAATCAGCTGGCAAGTAAACTTCCATGTTTGAGCTTTTAAACAAATTCCTTTGTTTAAATTAAAATGTGTTTGATGCATGCCTTTAAACATTTACTTTACACACTGGCATTTATTAATTATGTTATTCCAATATGAGAGATTTCAAATTCCAGCACTGAATCATGAAACAGGCAAACAGAGGGGTTTTTTAAAAAATAGTTCTACAACCTCTGTTAGCTGGCAGGCTGGCTGTAGGACAGGTGCACCTTTCTGACAGCCCGGGAATAGTACTACAGAAGCTAATGTACCACTTATGATTTTGTAGTGTGCAAGCAATTCAATAAGAAAAAACAACTGTATATGAAATAAAGCAGCAGCCAAGTGCACAATACCCAAAGGTTAATTGTCCAAGAGGCAGGTCAGCCTTGGGATCCATTTAAAACTCACATCAGCTACAAGAGCTCATTTTCTTTTTGACATTTTAGAGACCTGCCACAAGGAGGATGTGAAAAAGATAAAGCAAATAAAGATGTGAAAGGATCTTCCAGAATACTAAGGTATTCTCTTCCTTCCTATAAGTTATAATGATGGTAGTAGTGGGGAAAAACTTTTGAGCACCAACACATTCTTGCAACAAGACATTAAAAACACTTTTGCAAATACATCTGTTCCTTGACCCTTTCTTCCCTTGCTTCATGCATATGGATCCTGTGTAAAGACATTTTCTTTAAATGACTCAGTTTTCCCTGTGTTACTGGAAAAACTGAGTGGAGTGGGGTTGGATCCTACAGCACTGCTCAACTCAACTGGTATTTATGTGAAATCCATGATTTCATCTTCCATAGGGGCACACTATCATTCCAGCAGTGTTGACCCAAACAGCATCACTCTCATTGCTGTTGCCTTTGTTGGAGGGTGGTGGCACCCTCAAAAAAACCAGAGATGATCTTGTTTATAGTGAGTGGATCCATGTGGCTTGCATGGATCCAGCCTGCTCGTGGCAGGCTGTAAGCAGGTGGCAGCAGACTTGGGGTGAAGGGAACCCCAAATGTACAATCTTCTCACTTCCCCTGTCAGATGCAAACTGCAACACGGTGCTTCATGGCTGAGCCAGCCATGCCTTCCAGCTCTGCAAAGCAAAGCAGGTTGTTGGGTTGCTGTACAGAATATGCTGTATACAGAACATCTCTGTTCAGCCATGTTCTGACTTGGCAAAGAGACCAAGTTCAGAATTAGGCATCAGAAAATAATGTGGGGTATTGTGTAGTATAGACATACACAAAACAGGTGTCAGAATGGGGGTTTTCCTCCTCCGAGGCAAGTCCATTCTCTCTGCCCTTTGTTTAGTGTGGAGTCACCTACAAGAATCACTCCAAGAGTAATCACTTTCCGTGGCCCTCCCCCCCCCATGCTGCTATTGGGGTGTCCATCTTTGTTGTTTTATATTTTGTTCAGTGTGCTATCTCCATAATGTATTATAAAAAACGTATTGTAAAAAAATGTGTTGTAAAAAAAACAGTCAGGTTAAGTTGAAAAATTATTTCAGGGTGGATGTGCTTCATGAAGTCACATGCTATCACTCAATTTGTGTCCTTGTGCCTTAACCAATTTCTGCCCAATTTCTACAGGTGTATGCATTTGATCCCTGTTGTGTTTATGCAACGTTGGGAAGAAATGGCTTAAACTGGTTAAACTTGTTTCCCCTGATCTTGTTTATCAGACTGTACATGGGACAATGACATTGTCATTATGCTTTCCAGAGCAGAGCAGATTCTGTTTTATTTAAGTCTAGATTCTCCCCAAGTTCCAATACTGGGGGAGACCTACAAGAGTTAGGCTGGAATTGTTTGTTCTTCAAAAATGTGCAATTGCTTTACGGGGCCCAGTTCCCAAGCACCACAACATACTGGGCCTGCCTGCAGTAGGATCAAGCTTTTGTTCCCTTAGTTATAGCTTCCATTCTGCTGCCTCTCCGGATTTTGCTCACTTCTGCCTGTTTCATATTTTGATAGCAAACTCTGGAATGGTCCTTTTGTTACCATTTGGTCTGGTGTCTAGGCTAGAACTGTCCTGGCATATGACTGGTACAGCAGCTGCACTGAAAGTTAATAATTGTTGCAGCAACCCAGGAAGGGTGTTTACAGCTCCAGGTGCTGAGGGATTAAGCAGCAGGTGCAAACCAACTGAAGAGCAGCCAAAGTTCCAGTTTCCTGTAAGCCACTTAAGTAACTAACAGAGAGCAAACCTGCAAAGTAAACTCTTTCTCCCTCCTCGGGGGGGGGGGGGGGAAATGGTCAGCACAACTGTCCATAACTGCCCAAGTGTTTGCTCATAAAAACTTACTGATATGCAGTCCACTGGAGAGACCAAACCCATTCCATTAAGTCCTCTGAGAAGCTGACAAGAAGAGCTTCCAGCAGCAACTGCCATAAACGGTTACTGATTAAACAAATATACATCAAGGCACCTTACCTTTGAATTTGCCAAGACAATGGATCATTTCAGGCAGCTATTAAATATGAATGTTCTGCCTGCAAGTCATATGAGAGTCATTTTAAAGTTTTTCAAAAAGACATACCTTGGGACAATTCCTTTCCTCTGCAAAAGAACTCTCATACAGGACAAAACATTAAAAATGTTATGGCAGAGTAACATCCATATGAATGTTGCACAAGCTATCATGAGCTTCTGTAGATCCTTCCTGAGAAGGATCTACTCACAGCTCACAGATCCTTCCTGAGAAACCTATAGGGATTTTGCAGTTCAGGGTACCATTCTATCTATTCCTCCATGGGAGAAAAAAAGAAAAGAAAAAAAGAATTGGCCACCAAAATTGCTGCTTTCATTTCTCAGACAAGCAACTCTATACCCAATCAAAAAAGAAAAAAGAAACTGAAGAGAGATAGCGTGGCCATGCGAAACCTCACTATAGTAAATATGTGACAATGGGACACAAGATTTTCAAAACACAGTGTCCCAAAAGCAGGCTCTCAAAGCAAGGTAGTTTAATTTCTTGAAAGAGCACCTTAGGGCTCCTGTGACTGAATGTTCCTTCATATAAAAAGAAAAAGTTCCCTATGCAGAGGAATCCTAGCCTGATGTGCGAATTTTCTATATACAACATCTTTTTTTTTTTTTTAAAGCATTAACAAGACATTCAATCATATGAGATCCCACTGCAGTCTGAGAACAGTAGAGTTAAGAAACTGGTTTACTGCCTCAGCTGCAGTCTGTGAAAACTAGGGACGAATAGGGATGGCTTTTGCGAAGAAAATATGCAAGGTATCTGGCAGTAACACTTGAATGATAGACACCAAGTGCCTGCCAAAAAATTCCACTAGGGCACTCTAGGGTTCGGCCTGCTTGAACTCTGCAGTGTTACATGCTAAGACTATTTGGCATTAGCAGCCCATCAATTCTTCCTCCATTAGAGATTGATTTCAATGGTACTCACTGAAAGCCTCGTGACAGTATCCAAAACACTAAACCTAAACTAGTAAGTATCTTTCAAATCTTTTTGTCTTATGACATGTAAATATCAGAACAGCCTAGTGCAGTGGTTCTCACACATTTAGCACCGGGACCCACTTTTTAGGATGAGAATCTGTCAGGACCCACCGGAAGTGATGTCATGACTGGAAGTGACATCGCCCAGCAGGAAAAATTTTTAGCAATTCTAGGCTGCAATCCTACTCACACTTACCCAGAAGTAAGTCCCACTGACTAACATTGTTAAAAGAATATACATAGTAGCTTCAAATTAGTTCAAATACAGGTCTGTAACATTTCCCCAAATGCAGTCACATGCCATGGTAGCATCAAGCCTAATATATTAAAAATAAATATTGAAATGAATGGGAATCCATCTGAAATTGGTTCACGACCCATCTAGTGGGTCCCGACCCACAGTTTGAAAAACACTGGACTAGTGTATCATGCTACCCCAAATCTTACTTTACCATGCATAAAGAGCAGAGACATCTAGCATTTTGACAGGGAACCTACAAACAATACTGTAGTTCTTTGGGGAGCATCGTTGTATAAAAAGCCTGGTACTCATATACTTCCTAGACTTGGTCCCTATGGCATTGTGACATGGCTCTATTACTTTGCCAAATCGAAGCAAACTGCACGGCAAGGTTGCTCTTAAAGGACCACACACACACACACACACACACACACACAGATTTGGGCTAATATGACAGACCAGGACAGCAAAACTTTGGAATAAGTCCTTGTTTTAAAAAGTCAGTCAGCAAAACTTCTACCTCAGTTCAAAGTGTTTTACCTGGAAAGCCATCCCAGATTTGTTTTGTTTTTTTTGCATTGGCACCCCTACCCATGACAAAATATAAAGTCTTATTTTAAATCAGCCTTGAAAAGAGCAGGCTCTCAGATATGTCCAAATTAAAGGACTGCAATTGGAGACACGTAAGTTTAGCAGAAATCTATAGCAAACTTCAGCAAGGGTGCAGCAACAGGAAAGCCAAATGCATTTCAAGAAAACAGAAATGCTGGCTATATCAAGATTATAAATAAACTCAACAAACCATCCATATTGTGTCATTTTTTTTGCCACAATCCAGAGAGAGAAGCCTATAAAATCTAATAGTCCATTTACTTGCCCTTTCAATGGTGACCATGAAATAGGTCATTAATTATGATCTTACTACTGATGAGAAATTGGGGAGGGGCATTGCCCCATCACATAGATGTAGTTAAAGTACAAACAACACAATTACCTGGTAGTAAGCCCCACTGAACAGAAATGAACCTCCTTCTAAGTAAATACGTATAAGATTAGGCTGCCAGGTATTTCTTTCTGCACCACTGTTCCTAAAGAATACCTGAGCTTTGAGTCATTTCCTCTCTAGAACAAGTAAACTGAAGGATTTAATTTCAAATAAGAGGTCCATGGGTCTCAAATACTAAAGGTTGTAAAGATGATTTAAACACTAAGTTACCCAGCGCAAGGAAGACTAGTCCTCTGTGATATCACCGCAGCTCAGCCAATGGCAGTCAGATGAGTCATTATTCCCATACCTGCCAATTCCTAGTACAAAATCACAGTAGATCAGCATCTTTTCAGTTTATGTGCTTGTGTATGGAGGGGCATGCCATAACTTCCTGGAGTAAAAAGAACTTAACAGTGAAGGGAAAATTCTGTTTAGGAGAAATTTGACTAACAAAATAATTTTGGAGTTAAGGAACACACATCTAATCACTGAATTAGGGATTTACACCTGAACAATGTGTGGTGGAACAGGCAAAGGAGGCACATTAACCCTGAGCTAAGGCAACAGGGTGGTCTAGAGCCAGCTAAATAGGGAAAGGATTTTTATCACTACAAGTCATAGTTAAATATTTCTCTCTCTCTTTCTTTGTCTCACACTCATTCTTATGCAGGATATACAGAATTCAGCCATAATGAAAAGGAGAAAGCCAGGGACCAGAAGACTTCAGTTCTGGAGGCTGAGTAATCTTTCTTCTATTTGGAGTGGTTATGCAGCAACATCTCATATTTGCAGGAAGAGCTTTTACTGCATTAATTATCCCAAGAGTTGCTGGGCAGCATAAAGTAAGTTGTTGTCAGTTGGCTTTAATGGAGTGGGTTGTCAAATACGGCATCCGGCAAGATGGAGACTTTCAGTTTCTTGTCAGGCCAACTATACTCCTTTGGAAGTTTGAACTAAAAGGCAATGAAGCAATTAGTTAATACACTTCACTATGGTCTAATATACACAAAACAAATAGTGCTAAAGATGATAGGATTCAACCTTTCTGGCTAATAAGAAAATATTTCCCAAAGAGTTCATCTGGGATCAGCTCCATAGTGAAGTACTCCTACTTCTACCACTTCATATTCCCTATTCTGTGTTGATTTCTTTTATTCCATCTTAGCTCCTCAAAAATCTTTGCCTGCTTTAAAAGAATAAGATTTAGTGCTTAATCCTATCATGCAATGTGTACAAGGTTTCAGAGTGCTGCAACATGCACAAAATTCAATACTAAAAATTCATAGTGAAATTGACTTTAATAAGTTTGATATATGGTAGGCCCTACTTATCCATGGGTTTGGGTCTAGTAGATTTAACCTAACATGGATCCCGACCCATGTCAGGAGGGCCTCACTCTATCCTCCAGATGGTCTTCTGGTCACATCCAGAAGATGGTCTAAGGTTTGGGGAGGGTGTGCATGGCCTCCCTGCACCTCTCAGAAGGCCTCCTGGAAGCCTTAGAAAGGCACTTCCATTTTAATGATTAGAAAAAGGAACTGAAGATCAATAAACTGGAATAATGCCTTTATGCCTTTACATAAATCCAAGGGCAGTTGCATTTAGAACTCCGTGTACAGTTCTGATCACCCTGTTTTAAAAATGAGCTATAATATCGTAGAGCTGCATAACATGCAGAAAGGGGCAACCAAATTGATTAAGGGGCTGGATTTTTTTCTCCCCACAAAGAAAGGCTAAAGCATTTGAAGTTTTTTAGGTTAGGAGAGAAAAAAGGAGAGACATGAAAAAGGCTTATAAATATTCCAGAGCAGCGTTTCTCTGCTGGTGATACTAGAGGAGGTGTCCAGTGGTCCAAGAAGACCTCCCAAACACCTGCCATCTGTTAGTGAGATCAGCAATGCAATGCAACGAACAGTGGTAAGAGGCTCGGTTGAGTGAGCAGAGCTCAAAAAAGCCCTTCCTTCCACCCTGAATCTCTTAGCTGTGTTTATTGTATTGCGTCTGGCCTCCCAATACAGAAGTAACTGGTGATAACAACATTGCCATTTGCTTTTGGGGGTACTTCCAATAGGTGGACCATGTAAAGTGGAACAGCGGGGGACAAATGCTGAGAAATACTGTTCTAGACTGCTAATTAAGGACCAGGTATTCCAACAATATACAGCAGCTAGGATCAAAAATCTTGGAATGGAACTGTAGTATGGCATTGGTTAAATATGAAAACCATTTTAATTTGAATGGCAACTCAGTATTCTCATTCAGAGACCAAAAACTTTAGCACTGAACAGGATTAAACCATTAAAGCAATAGGATTGACTTTTGTCAGTGGAAGTTAGGATGGCCCTTCTAGTAACAGGTAAAGTTTGCTTAGTATTGGAAGAAGATATATATGGTAAATTATGAAAATTTTTGCATGGTGTAGGTGAATGCTAAGACAATTTTATGACACACGTGCAAGAAACTATTAGCAGTTGTGCAACGGGACCACACAGTTGACAGAGTCTACTACCATAATGCCAGGCTGCATGGAATAACTAGCTTTGCTTCCTAGAACTACAGAAAATGACACTATAGAGTCAGAGTTTACATTGATGTATATTCAGTAGGACATCTGAGAAAACAACTGCATTGAGATTTCACAAAGATAACATCAACTAATGCAGAGGTAGCTAGCACAGACATTTTGAGACCATCCATTCAGCCTTTGCTAACCCTGGATGCTCTGATCACATTATCCCAAGTCAGCCACCATAACCTACACGAGGATTTCCAGGACACTGGGCAACAGCTCCAGCAAAAGCGGAACCCCAAATTTATAGCCAAGAAACCAGGCCAAAAAACCAAAAACCTAAGCAAATTAAGCAGCTAAATATAGAAAAAAACCCTTCAGCATTAGAATCAAGTAGACTTACTTCCTCTGGTGAATTCAGATCTTCTAGGTCTTCCAGCATTCTTTCCACAAATTCTTCAGTCAGCAGGATCTGCAGAAGAGAGACAGAAGTTTTATTCTTTTATGTTCCAAGCTTTACCTAATTGCCAGGCAACAGACTCCTTCCTGGTGCACAGGGAAGAAACTGTACTGTGTTGTTCATCCAGCAATTCACAAAGGCCTTGTGGGTCTCTCTGCTTTCTCTCTAATACCAAGAAAAATGCTACAATTATAAGGGAATTTAGTTGTATCATCAATTATCTTTCTGTGTCAAAACTAAAGGTTTTGATTCAAAGGGAGAGAAACTAAGAACTGTGAAGAGAGATATTATCAGAAAAGGGAAACAATAGGAAAAAAAAAGATGCCTTTTGTCAGACACCAAAATCTACCCTTACGATTCAACGAACTGATAGGAGGAAGAGGAACAGCTACTGTTGAGCTTCAGAACACTTTCTCTACTAATACATTGAACACAATAAAGCAGTGGTTCCCAAACTGGTGAGTCACGACCCACCAGGCAGGAAAGAACTGGCCTATGTTTCTTTAAGGGCCGGGGGAAGGCAGTAATGCAATCCCCAGGATCCTGCTGCTGCTGGGGACAGTAGGGTTTTTTTTGCTTACTTCCAGGTAGTGCTGAAGTCCTATGAGGTCTGGAGAGCCCTCTACAGGGCTTCCCAAGCCTCTGTAAGTCTGTAAAAAAGAAAAAACAGGCACTTCTGGTTTTGTTGGAAAACTGAAAGTGCCCATTTTTCCTATTTTTCAGACTTACAGAGGCTTGGGGAGCCCTGCAGAGGGCTCCACAGACTGCCTGGACCTTCCAGGACATCAGTGCTGGCTGAAGGTAAGTGAACCCCCCACCCCAGCCTTGGCAGCAGCATGATCCTGGGGACTGCATTGCTGCAATCCCCACTGCTCCAGCAAATATGTAGGTGGTTCCCTCCTCCTAAGAACTTTGGGAACCACTGCTCTAACCTTTAAAGGATTTGCTTTATTAAACCATGCCCAAAGTAGCAGGACATACCCCACTGCTGATGAGAATTCAGAGTCGAAGGATACAACTACATCTGCCTCGTTCAGATAGTTTCTCCTGAAAGAGTCAGCTCAACCAAATATACAAGGGCATTTAAGGTATAGTAACATAAGCTCCATCTCTTTTGTTCATAACTTCCTCCTCAAGAGTTTCTATGGCATAGTTTTTAATGAGACTGAACATAAGCTATTATCTACCATACCTTTTTCATAATGCTTCCTAAATTCAGAACCGCTCCTGCAGCAAGAGCACCGCATTACAGTAGAAATCACATACATTTGATGTGCATGATATTAAAGGTGACATCTGCAGCAAATCAACATCACAGGCTGTCGTAGCTCTAGGCACCTCATTTAATTTCTTCTGGGATTTAGAAGCTTAGAACTTGAAATTGAACAAATAAGCCCTGTTCTTTGAAAAATTTCAACTTGAACCAAGTGCCATCTTTTGCGAATATTTAAGGGCTCTTATCAACAGGACACTGTGGGAAGACTAGAATGAGAGTCGCTGATTTATTCCCCTAAGAAAAAGATTCTCAGTGAGGAAACGATGGGAAAAGCCGATGATAAACAGGCCACATTAAATTGTTTTGCACACATTCAAAACTCTCATCCAAGAGGACATTTTCTCCCAGGAAATCTTTCAGCTGCAACTAAGGCAGCAGACAGGCCATGGAGTATCAGATGGCATTTGCTATGGGGCTTTTCAAACGCCACAGCATTTCCATAGTTTTGGCAGCATTGTACAAATAGTTCCCACCCACCAGCCTGCTGTAACTGGTTTCTCATGCTGGGACATGGTCGGCCTTTGTATGAAGTCTGTTTGCAAAACACAAACACTCAGGCTTACAAATGTGCTCCACCTTCATGAAACAAAAACCCATGCCAGAATTTCCAAGAGGTATACGATTCCAATAAACTAGTGAATTTTCACAATTTTTAGCTATTTGGATTAGGAACTTGAGCTACTAGATATGTGATTATATTTAGCTAATAAAAAAGGTAAGAAAAAAAGATGTAAATAAAGGATCACTTAAGTTTAGCCAACACAGAGATATGAAAGATTATGGAATTACTATTAATTTCTCAAAAATGCTGACACACGACAGCCTATTAAAACATTATGAACATATGACACTGCTTTATACAGTGTCAAACCATTGGCCTACATACTTCAGTACTGCCTATCCAGGATTACAGAGTCCTAAACCTAATTTGGTGATGTCAAGGACTAAACCTGGGATCTTTGGCTCACAAAACAGGTGACCTACCATTGAGCTACAGCCTCCCCCAACATAGGAACATCCCTGTTGAATCAAACTAGGAATTAGTCTAGTCCAGGGGTGCCCAAACCCCGGCCCGGGGGCCACTTGCGGCCCTTGGGGACTCTCAATCTGACCCATGGGGAGCCTCCAGTCTCCAATGAGACTCTGGCCCTCCAGAGACTTGCTGGAGCCCATGGTGGCCCAATGCAACTGCTCTTAGTATGAGGGTGACTGTTTGACCTCTTGTGTGAGCTGTGGGATGAGGGTTCCCTCCACTGATTGCTGTTTCACATGTGTGATGCAGCAGCTAAGGAAAGGCTGGTCATACTTTATGCAAGGCCTTTTATAGGCCTTGGGCTATTGCAAGACCTTCATGCATTCATTCAAGTTCCATCTCTAATATATTCATTTACGCAAATTTATTCAAATTTGAAATGTGAATTAGTTCTTTTTTCCCCCAGCCCCTGCAGTGTCAGAGATGATGTGGCACTCCTGCCAAAAAGTTTGGACACCCCTGGTCTAGACCAATATCCTGTTTCCCAGTGGTCAGCCAGATGCTTCCATGAAGCCCACAGCAGGACATGAAGACAACAGGCTCTCCTGCTCTTTGCCTTCAGCAACAGGTACTTTAAAGAATACCACCTCTGAGATGGCATTCTACCTGGGAGTGCCATTTAGTCACCATGGCCAAAACCCAATGAAAAGCCTGTCCTCCACCAATTTGGCAATCCCATTTTAAAGCCATCTAAGCCAGCATCATCCAATCTTATGAAAGTGAATTTAATAATGGCTTTTGTGAAGAAGCACTCTCCTGTATCAATCCTGAATTTACAGTCAATTTCAATGGGTAACTGAGTTCTAGTATCATGAAAGAGGAGGAAAAAATACAGTTATCTTAAAAATCTCTTATCTACTTCCTCTACATCATGGATAACTTTATAGATTGCTGTGATGATCTCCCCCCTCCCCTGCATCCCTTGGGGTCATTTTTTTTTCAAAAGTCTCTTTCTTGCAAGGAATATGTTCTGAATCCTTAATTTTGGTTGCCTTTTTATGCACCTTTAAAACTCTACAATGTCTGTTTTGAAATGGAAATAGGAACTGTGTACAGCAGAGGTTCTTAAACGGATTTCTTCAGCACCACAGTACACGGAGACAATGTTTTCATGAAGCTACTCACCTCAACTCCAAGATCACTTTCACTGTCAGCTCAGATTCTCTCTCTCTCTCTCCCCCTCTCTCTCTCTGTGTGTGTCATCAGGCATTTTGTTACCATGTGCATTAATTTACACTTTTGTACACAAGACTCATGTGCCATTTTGTTGCCCATTCACCCAGTTTGGAGAGCTCTGCTCAGTCTGCTTCAGTTTTCACCATCTCAAATAATGTTATCTACAAACTTGGCCAACACACTTGCTTACCCCCAACTGCAGATTGTTTATGGATTAAATAGTCCTGGTTGAAGTACCAAACCTTTGGGCAGAAACCCACAACTTGCCTCCCATCATTGTAAGAATTATTTCTACCCAGGACTTCCTTTTCTTTAACTAGTTACCAGTTCTTAAGACCCATCTTCTTACTCCTTAGCTGTTAAGTTTATGCAAGAGCCATCAGTGGATGATTTTGTCAAATCCAAATATATAATTTCTATCAGATCACCTCTACTGCCTGCTTGATAGCACCATTCAAAAAATATTGTGCAAAAGGAACTCCTGTTCCTTAAGACTCCACTCTCATAACAAGGACCAGAATCTGTAAGAATTTTAAAATTCAAAGGTCTTGTGTTCTTCTGAATTCAGTTTGGGATTTCTTTGTATCTTTTGATAATTTGACACAGACAAACTTTAATGGTTAGTACTTTCTTCTCATCTTCCCACAGTGTGTAGCCACATGTATCTGCAAAATCAATCATGCTTCAGACAAGTTCATATTTCACATTATTTGGTGCCTATTACAATTTTTTGCAGTGGCAATGGATGGGATATATAATTACTTAAAAACACACAATCAAGTTATGAAATATATGATTTGGTGGAATTCACTGAATGCCCCCAGGCTCAGACTCATCAATACCATCTGTAAAATGGAAAGAATGAGACCTAACTATGGAGTCATTGCGAGGACAAATGTATGTAATTGGACTGTAGAGCAATTTGCAAACTAGAAGTGCTGCATAAATGGATATGTTTAGCAGCAGTTCTATCAGCTTTCAGCACAACCCACTTTCAGCACAAGCTACTGATAACTATCTCTCCCAAATAAAAATTCCCCACTTCCAATGGGAGTAATCTGGAGAAGAGGGTAAAGAGGGTAAGGGTAAGTTCCCTGACATACAGGAAATTAATCTTTAATAGCACATGAGGAAACAACAGGGTCTAAAAAGGATTTTTAAAAAAGCATATTGAGGAGGTACTTATGCATTCTGAGAGAATTTTCCTTGTACTGCAGATACAGTTGTAGGGAATGAGAATATCTTTCATTGATTTTGGTAGCTTTTCTTATGCAACTCTCCCTTCTTTATTATGAAAAGTTCATCATACGCTACAAGAACAAATGTTAAAGTTGAAGCTTCTTTTCTAAACAAATTTAAAAGGAAGTAATGGTATGACCAAAATGTCCAACTTATAACCTCTGAGTATTTGTGGAGAGTCACTCTCAGTTTGACTTTAGGACACAGGAGAGTTAGAGACAGACAAGGTAACACCATAGGTCTGATTGCCAGTGCCAAGAAACAATGAAGAAATTGCTAGGATGTTTTGTGTAAGTACATAAAAAGATGGTGTTAACAGAAAAACTTAGCTGGGCAGCAAGGTATTTTCTGGCAGTGAAATACACCAAGCTGTAAATAATTAGGGTTTATCTGTACCAGCTGGTGCAGACTACATCTTATTCTGTGGTCTCTGTTAGACCAACCTGATTTAACAAACTCACTCAATGTTTAAATAAAGTCTTATTTCTTTGAGTTTTGCTTGAACAAACACAGGGTGATGTTGTGCATCACACAATATGTATAAGTACCCACAAATCCAGGAAACCATAAAGTGCTAAAAGTTCACCTCCAGATATCCTTACTTGAACAGTGCTGTTGTAAAACATGTCAAGTCAACTCTCTCACTTTGTTCCAGTGAAGAGTCAAGGCAGAATTCTGAGAAAATGATATATACACAAATGTTTAGCACATGTTGGAATTACCCACGTTATGCAAAGCCCCAGGCAATTCTTGTAAGTTAAGTCACTATTATTCATCATAATTTTCTTCCACGCTATGTAGTTAATAATTTTAATACTGATATTATACCAGTTGTTGTATATTGGCAACTAGATCATTAAAAAATTAGAAATGGTAGCATAGAGGAAAAAATTTCTTGCACACATATTCCAAAACTGATTCTAAAAATTGCAAGTTAAAAAGTCCAATTTTACTGTGAGACACATGGATATAAACTATAATTAACCCATTTCTGCCCAATTCACAGGTGTACATATTTAATACCCGTTACATATATGCAATGCTAGGCAAAAATGGTTTAAGAGACTATTTTATAGAAGAATCTACTTGGATTTTTATAAAGTGAAGCTTTTTTTAAACAGAATCCTGAGATTATAAAATATAATCAAAAATTATAATTCAGGATTCTGTTTAAAAAAGCTTCACTTTATAAAAATCCAAGTAGATTCATCAAAGACTTCATATAGCGCTGTCTGGAGGCAGTGAGGATCTGGATGGGGGCTAACAAGCTGAAATTAAATCCGGATAAGACAGAGGTTCTTATCTGGTTCCTGGTTCGGAAATCCTCGATACAGGTGCTAGACTATCAGCTTGCGCTGAATGGGGTTGCACCCCCTGAAGGAGCAGGTCCGCAGCTTGGGGGTCCACCTGGACTCGCAGCTACTTCTGGATTCCCAGGTGGCAGCTGCAGCTAGGAAGGCCTTTGCTCAGCTTCGACTGGTGCGCCAGCTGTGGCCGTACTTGGATCGTGCAGACCTGGCCATGGTGATCCATGCCACAGTGACATTGAGGTTAGATTATTGTAACGTGCTCTATGTGGGGCTGCCCTTGAAGATGGTTCCGGAAACTGCAACTAGTGCAGAATGTGGCGGCCCGTGTAATTACTGGAGGTAGGCGGTTTGACTCTGTCAGTCCGCTTCTCCGGTGGCTGCACTGGCTGCCCATTTCCGGGCCCAATTCATAGTGCTGGTTTTGACCTTTAAAGCCCTATACTGCTTTGGGTCATGGTATCTTAGAGATCGCCTACTCCCGTACAATCCGGCTCGTCCTCTTAGGTCATCAGAGAAGGCCTTTTTACAAGTGCCGCCGCCTAGGGAGGTACATGGGGCGGCGGCAAGAAATAGGGCCTTCTCAGTAGTGGCACCGCTATGGAATTCCCTTCCCCTTGACTTAAGAATGGCTCCCTCTCTTGAGACTTTTCAACGAGGCCTGAAGACCCTTCTGTTTAGACAAGCCTTCTGAGTTCTTGGTCTTTTTTAACATCTTTTCAAATCTTTTAATATCTTTTTAAATACCTGGTTATAGGCTTGATTCTTTTATGATTTGCTGCTCTATGCTCTTTTTACCTGACTACTTTTTATCTGACTACTGTTTTTAGGATATGTTGTTAATATGCTTTTATCTGTTTTTAAATTATGTTTTTAATTTGTTTTAACCTTGAGTCCCTCTGGGGAGAAAGGTGGGGTAGAAATAAAGTTAATAATAATAATAATAATAATAATAATAATAATAATAATAATAATAATAATAATAATAATAATATAGCACAATCCTATGCATGTGTTCTCAAATAATTGTATTTTTGTAATCATTGTATAACATAAACAATAATTGTAATCACTGTATATAATGAGATTTACTCCCAGGAAAGTGTATACAGTATAGGATTTCATCTCAAGAATCCTATTCATGATCTATGAGAGAGTATTCTTTTATTGCTTTTCTTCTACCAATTCAGTGGTAGGCAAACATGATCTTTAAGAATTATGTGGTATCCCAAGAAAGGATACTGGATATGAAGTCAAGTTGCAAAAGTACATACCAAATTATTTAACATAACTAAGGAAAGTGAAGACTTGAGAAGAACCTGAGAGCAGGAGGAAGTAAAAGCAACACAAGAGTCAGATTTAAGTTAAGAATGTGATCTGAGAACACACAGTGGCGCGTCTCAGTTTTCTTTTGTAAACTCTGTACCAGGACTGTAGTTCTGGGGGAGACTCTTTTAAAAAGTAAAATACCACATGCGTCCCACGCAATTCTCCTGATAAAAGTTGCACCTAGAAGTCAGTGACAGTGCATGCCTCTGTGCCACCTGAATCCCTGCCTCTCTGTGTGTGTTCATGTGGATGCCCCCCAAGGATGAGGGAGGGTAGGCATGTTCCCACACCTCTTGCCCTTCACTTACCAGTAGTGCAGCAAGCAGCCTCCCTCCTCTGTGCTGCTTCTGCTTAAAATGAGTGGGAGCAGTGAAAAAGAAGTGGTGCAGAATAAGGAAACTGCATGTTATGCTCCTGGTATGTAAAAGTAAGGGGGTGAGCTCCAAATTGCCTCTCTCATATAAACCAAATAGGCAGGGAGAGGCGATGTGGAGCTTCAGCACCTTTCTTTTTACTTCTCCCTCCAGCAGCATGGGAGGGGGAAGCAGGCTGCCACTGCCATAATCCTCTTCCAACTGGTCTCAGCAAGTCAGAAGAGTATTGGAGCCCCCAGTGGAGCAGTAGACTGGAGAGGGAGATGGATGAGAGGCTAGGAGCTCATGTGTTCACTGCCCCTCCAAGGGCGCCAACTCCATGCCATTAAACTTTTCTCCTGAGCCACAACAATCCTAGTCAGATTTGGAGTCCCCACAGCTGTTAAGATCATTAAGAATGATCAGGACTGCACCACAGAACAGTTTTTCCTGCAAAGAGGCAACAGCAGGCTCAGAACAGCAAATATCCATGCAGTGCACTCATAACAAAATGAATATTCGTGCCATACTTCTAAAACATTTCTATCCCACCTTTCAGTTCCAACATCAGGGCACCCAAGGCAGGTAACATCAATAAGATTAAAAACCAAACGCAATTTTATTTTTTTTAAAAAAGAGTGGAGATTTAGGGCCCAATCCCATCCAATTTTCCAGGGCCGGTGCCAATGGGGCATGTGATGCATCATTTGGTGGGGAGACAGTCACAGAGGCTTCCTCAAGGTGAAGGAACATTTGTTCCCTTACCTCCAGATTGCATTGCAGCTGCATCAGTGGTGGAAGGTTGGATAAGATTGGGCTCTTAGTTAATCCCTGAACACTGGGTGAAGAGACCCCTTCTTGTGATGTATTTAGGACAGGGAGGACAACTGTCCCTTTTCATCTCACACAGTATCCTCCCAGTGGTGGCTCCCTCTTGTTTCTTTCTACTAGGTTTTGAACCTTTTTGAAACAAAGTAACCACTCCCCCCCCCTTTCATTCCTTTGCTATGTAATCAATTTTGGGAAGTTTCTTTTGGTGCAAAATATTGTAAAATAAACTGGAGAAAAACAGAAAACCCACAGAATAAAAATTCAAGCCCTGGTCAGACCACTGGTATGTTAGAAGAAAAGTTACTTAAACAGCATCAACATAATCAGGGAATGGGCCAACTAGATTTTCTGAAGCAGGAAAACATCATACAATATTTTTCTTAGACCAAGGGCATTCTTCACACATTACACTGCTAGAAGTACACATAAAATGCAATGTAGGCATGCAACAATCATACATATGGAAATTCCCAATTATACAGATAAACGTATCAAGGAGGCCAGACTGATGCTCAATTTACATATATTAGCAACTGTATATATACAGCCTCGTAAGTGAAATAGCCATAAGGTTTTCCCTTCACTGAAATACTTTAACTTACAATAATTAAGTATCCAAATTAATAAACTGAAAGATAGATGCTGAGTGAGAGTATCAAGAATCTGCTATATCGTTTAATAGTTCAATGCTATTAAAAACTTTCTGTATCATCCAGATGTGGCCTACCCATCACAATTGACTCTATTTGTTTGACCCAGCATGGCTGTTTTAATGCTCACCTGAAGCATTTACTTGCCTCTCAGGAAGAAGTCTGCATTATCTTTAGAAAGAGCTACTGATGCTTTTGGCAGCCATTATTCCAGAGTAGGTGAGCCCCGTTGCTGGAAGCCTTTGATCATGTACAGCATTAGTACATCAGAGACACTGCCACAGTAACTAACATACAAACAGAAGCTTAGTGCTAACAAATGAGACTTCCTGCTTACATCTGCACCTTTGTGGCTCAAAGTGATTTTCTTATTGAACAATACTGGAGACAGTGGAAGGTGTTAAGAAATTAAGCTAGGCTGACATAGGGAATTCTGAAGTTTTGTTGAGCTCATCAGCAGGTATAAAAAAACCCAAGAGCTTGTGAAAAAGTGAGCTCTAGAATTTAGTGCTAAAAACTCCTGAAGTTTGCCCCCCTTCCTCCCCAAAATCAAACTTTGTTATCATGCAAATTGTGAAATACTAATTTGCAGTCTTCATTCTGTTACCCTTTAGGGAGAAAGGACAGGTGCTTAAGTTGTTTGGAATTGTAGGTTCAAAATTACTGTTAAGGACCTGAACAAGGTATAAGAGGCTGCATGCAACAAAATAAGTGAAGAAAAAAACATGGTGCAAAACAGCAAAGAAGACAGGTTTGAGACCCTAAGGATGACTCTGAACTGTGCTAAAAGCAGGAGTCTCACCCATGATCAATGGATGTTTCACATGAAAGATGTATGTTTGCACACAAAGTATCACCAATACATTTTGGAGGCAGAGGAGCATAAATATTCCATCATCATGAGAGCCACTTAAAAAAACTGCAATATTCTTCTTAAAAAACTGAGATTCTAGGTATTCTGAAGTAGCAGCAAGATTCTGTACTATATATCCTGCCCTGTAATCTGCAGCAATGTCAGTTTCTATTGCTCCAGTTCTCTCAGTTACTATTTTCACAAATGAGAACCCACAAGACTTACAGTTGCCCAGCAGATATATAGCAGACTACCGCAGAAGTATGATGGGTACATTATAATCTATTTGCTTTTGAACTCTAGCTCTGACCAAGACCAACTGGTGGAGTTTTTCAGATTTACTATGAAATTTTAAAAAAGATAGATAGGAATGATTAGCAGATAGTGGATCTTCTACTTAAGGGTAAGTCTCCAACAAATACAGTTCACCCTTTTATTGCTTTTGACCAAAGCCTTTTGCAGAATGCATTTTAGGATTGTATGAAAACTAAGAGTTTAGACTAGTTTGCTAAAGTTCCCTTCATAGACAGGATGCCCGGAGCTCAAATTGAACGTGTTATACGTGAATTGAAAAAAGGTTTGGGCTGGTCCTTTTGCTAAATTTTAAACTCACCTTCACCTTTGTTATATTAGTAGGTGGAGCTAAACAAGTCTTGGTAAATACAACCTTGTTCCTGTAATACAGACATGTTTCTAAAAGCTTTTGGCAGCCTGTGGTCTATAACAGGGGTGTCCAAACTTTTTGGCAGGAGGGCCACATCATCTCTCTGACACTGTGTTGGGGGCTGGGAAAAAAATAATTAATTTACATTTAAAATTTTAATAAATTTACATGAATGAATCTATTAGAGATGGAGCTTATATGAATGAATGAAGGTCTAGCAATAGATCAAGGGCTATAAAAGGCCTTGCACAAAGCATGGTTGACCTTTCCTTAGCAGCACTGCTGCATCACAAACAGCAAGCAGTGTTTCAAGCAGCAAGCCCTCATTCTCACGCGAGAAGTCCAACAGTTGCCCTCACACTGGGAGTAGTTGCATCAGAGCCAGTTGGGCTCCAGCAAGTCTCCGGAGGGCCAGAGGTTAATTGGAGACTGGGGGCCCCCTGCGGGCCAGATTGGGAGTCCCAGAGCGCCGCAAGTGGCTCCTGGGCTGGGGTTTGGGCACCCCGGTATATAAGGAAGAAATAGGAGCAGATATGAAAGAAGGTTTTAGTCTAAAAGTTTTGCACTCTCGTTTCAGCATATTCAGGGGCAACAGAAGGCAAACATCCATCCCATCTGAAACCATGGTCCAGTTGTGTCTTGTGTTTTTCCCAATTCAGATAAATTTTACATCATTCAATTTGTATATTTTATAGAGATTTCTCACTTCACAACAACTGAACACACACACACACACTTCAGTCCAAAGTCTCATTTCTATGACTTGTGGCAAGGCACAAGTAACTAGGCACCAGTATGCTAACTTTACTTTGCTCATCACGGGAACAACCTGGAATTAGCAAATCAGTATGCCCAACTCCACACATCAACTCTCACTATACCAGTTTTCTGGTCATTATCTCCAGTTTCTTAAAGATGCATAAGGAAAGACCGTTTTCCCAAGGAATGAGTTCCATCGAAATAAAATATATTTATAATTCTAATAAAAGCAGCATGAAGGAGCTGAGGGAGAATCAGCATGGCTTTTGTAAGGGTAAGTCTTGCCTCATGAACTTTTTAGAATTCTTTGAAATGGTCAACAGGCATGTGGATGCGGGAGAACCTATGGATATTATATATCTGGACTTTCAGAAGGTGTTCGACACGGTCCCTCACCAAAGGCTACTGAAAAAACTCTGCAGTAAGGGAATTAGAAGGCAGGTCCCCTCATGGATTGGGAACTGGTTGATGACCAGGAAACAGAGAGTGGGTGTCAATGACAATTTTCACAATGGAGAGAGGTGAAAAGCAGGGTGCCCCAAGGATCTGTCCTGGGACCGGTGCTTTTCAACCTCTTCATAAATGACCTGGAGACAGGGTTGAGCAGTGAGGTGGCTAGGTTTGCAGTCAACACCAAACTTTTCTGAGTGATAAAGACCAGAAGTGATTGTGAGGAGCTCCAGAAGGATCTCTCCAAACTGGCAGAATGGGCAGCAAAATGACAGGTGCGTTTCAATGTAAGTAAGTGTAAAGTCATGCACATTGGGGCAAAAAATCAAAATTTCACATATAGGCTAATAGTTCTGAGCTGTCTGTGACAGATCAGGAGAGATCTTGGGGCGGTGGTGGACAACTCGATGAAAGTGTCGACCCAATGTGTGGCCGCAGTGAAGAGGACTAATTCCATGCTGGGGATCATTAGAAAAGGTATTGAGAATATTATATTATACATATAGGCTAATATTATAATGCCGTTGTACAAATCAATGGTAAGGCCACACCTGGAGTATTGCGTTCAGTTCTGGCTACCACATCTCAAAAAGGACATAGTGGAAATGGAAAAGGTGCAAAAGAGAGCGACTAAAATGATTACTGGGCTGGGGTACCTTCCTTATGATAAAAGGTTAACATGTTTGGGCCTCTTCGGCCTAGAAAAAAGGCGCCTGAGGGGGGACATGATTGAGACATACAAAATTATGCATAGGAAGGATAAAGAGGCTTGAGAGATGCTCTTTACACTCTCACATAACAGCAGAACCAGGGGACATCCACTAAAATTGAGTGTTGGGAGAGTTAGGACAAAAGAAAATATTGCTTTACTCAGCGTGTAGTTGGTCTGTGGAACTCCTCGCCACAGGATGTGGTGATGCCACTGGGCCTAGACACCTTTAAAAAGGGATTGGACAAATTTCTGGAGAAAAAGTCCATCACGGGTTACAAGCCACAATGTGCATGTGCAACTTCCTGATTTTAGAAATGGTTTATGTCAGAATGCCAGATGCAAGGGAGGGCACCAGGATGCAGGTCTCTTGCTGTCTCAACAACATAAGAACAGCCCCACTGGATCAGGCCATAGGCCCATCTAGTCCAGCTTCCTGTATCTCACACCGGCCCACCAAATGCCCCAGGGAGCACACCAGATAACAAGAGACCTGCATCCTGTTGCCCTCCCTTGCATCTGACATAGCCCATTTCTAAAATCAGGAGGTTGCACATACACATCATGGCTTGTAACCCGTAATAGATTTAAAGGCGTCCAGGCCAGACGCCATCACCACATTCTGTGGCAAGGAGTTCCACAGACCAACCACACGCTGAGTAAAGAAATATTTTCTTTTGTCTGTTCTAACTCTCCCAACACTCAATTTTAGTGGATGTCCCCTGGTTCTGCTGTTATGTGAGAGTGTAAAGAACATCTCTCTATCTACTCTGTCCATCCCTTGCATAATTTTGTATGTCTCAATCATGTCTCTCCTCAGGTGCCTCTTTTCTAGGCTGAAGAGGCCCAAACGCCGCAGCCTTTTCTCATAAGGAAGGTGCCCCAGCCCCGTAATCATCTTAGTCGCTCTCTTTTGCACCTTTTCCATTTCCACTATGTCCTTTTTGAGATGCGGCAACCAGAACTGGACAAATACTCCAGGTGTGGCCTCACCATCGATTTGTACAACGGCATTGTAATATTAGCCGTTTTGTTCTCAATACCTTTTCTAGTGATCCCAAGCATAGAATTGGCCTTCTTTATTGCAGCCGCACATTGAGTCGACACTTTCATCGACCTGTCCACCACCACCCCAAGATCTCTCTCCTGATCTGTCACAGACAGCTCAGAACCCATCAGCCTATATGTGAAGTTTTGATTTTTCGCCCCAATGTGCATGACCTTACACTTACTGACATTGAAGCGCATCTGCCATTTTGCTGCCCATTCTGCCAGTCTGGAGAGATCCTTCTGGAGCTCCTCACAATCACTTCTGGTCTTCACCGCTCGGAAAAGTTTGGTGTCGTCTGCAAACTTTGCCACCTCACTGCTCAATCCTGCCTCCAGGTCATTTATGAACAGGTTGAAAAGCACTGGTCCCAGGACAGATCCTTGGGGCACACCGCTTTTCACTTCTCTCCAAGAAGTGTGCTCCCTTCTCTCCAAGTCTTCTTCTTCTCTTCAAGACTTCTCTCCAAGTCTTGTGTGCTCCCTGGGGCATTTGTTGGACCACTGTGAGATACAGGAAGCTGGACTAGATGGGTCTATGGCCTGATCCAACGGGGCTGTTCTTATGTTCTTAAGGTTAGTAAAGACCAAGGCAAAGCACTCAGAGGCCCTATTTCTTTATTTTCATAGGATTCCTGTGTCTTTGCTATACAATATAATAAAGTTGAAAGTGGGGTAGGGAGAGACACTATTGTGTGCAGACAGAATATCAATGTATTATTTAACTGGGACTTATGAGAGTGTCACACAGAAAAAATGATTGAGACATTCCTTGACCAGTTGTGAGAGCGTGCTATGAATGAATTTGCTTCTGTGATTTCATTATTTCATTATCTTCTCCTTCTACAACATGAGCTATATTCTGTTACCAACTATTCCCTTCCAAAGAACAGATACACATTCTCAAAAACATTCTGCTTTTATTTTATGATCCCTAGTTCAATTCCTAAGCTGCTTCTTACTAGGCTCTATCTACTGAACTTCTTCTACAAGGGAGGGCACCAGGATGCAGTTCTCTTGTTATCTGGTGTGCTCCCTGGGGCATTTGGTGGGCCGGTGTGAGATACAGGAAGCTGGACTAGATGGGCCTATGGCCTGATCCAGTGGGGCTGTTCTTATGTTCTGCCTGCGTTTTGTGAGCTGTACCTAAATTATAGGGCAGGTAGCAGCAAGAAGGATGGCCAGAGGTGCATGAAACTTCAAGGAATGCCACACCCACAGCCAGTAAATCAGAGATCACGCTTGTTCATCTGCTGTGAAATCTGCATCTCTTTACTTTTTAGTCTACAGGTAATAAGGGGACTTCATTCTCCGAGTGTCTGCTCTGAATAATTAGAGTGTGTTGGGAAACAGATTCAGTTTCTAAAAGACAAAGATCTTTGGCAAGATGTAGCCTTTTGAAAGGTGTTCTGAAAGCATGAGCTCATGTTCATTCACCAGAAGAAAACTCTAAAAAGGTAAACTCTAAAAAGGTAAAAAGGTAAAAAGCATCATGAGTGCTGTTTATACCTAACCCAACTATGACACCTGCAGGAGCAAAGAACAGAAGGGCTCTAAGGAAAGAAATGAATCTTAGAAAACGTGTAAGGGTAGAAATTACCAAGCAGTTGAAATTCTTGCTCTATCCAAAGCTTACTTGCTAGAGCTAGGAGGTTTAGATTACATACACAAAGCTCTGTAATCTTTGAAATTGTTTCTAAAGAAGAAAAAGCCTGCACCTAATTATAGGCACCTATGAGATACATAAAATGACAGAAGGTTCCATACCTAAACTGCATGGATTTTACTCACCAACCTCAAATAGTCTCTCAAGAGATTGCTTACTTCCTCTAGATATTGTTAGTGAGAACAGGGAATAGAATTGAAATAGAGTAGTTTTTTGAGACGTGTTAGAGTATCTTAGGATTTGTGGAGTCATAGTGGTGGGATTTTAGAAACCGTGGAACTAGAAACCTTAAAACGAAGTCATAGTGGTGGGATTTTAGAAACGGTGGAACTAGAAACCTTAAAACAGGGGTGCTCACACTTTTTTGGCTCAAGAGCTACTTTGAAACCCAGCAAGGCCCAGAGATCTACCAGAGTTTTTTTACAATGTTCGCGCCATCGTAACATATAACATTTATGTGTACAATGTACGTTGGTGTACCTTGCATAACCGAATGAGCCAATATTGCACAACACAACACAATTAACTACAAACATTTTTTGTAATTACTTGAGTTTACTTTGATGACTTGCACTGAAGTGAATCAGCCAAGGATGCATAGTCCTGACAGTAGCTGCTGACAGCCAGCCTCAAGCACACTTCCAAATGTTCATCAGTCATGGTGGAAGGGTACTTGGACTTAATGATCTTCATGTAGGAAAAGGCTGACTCACATAAATAAGTGGAGCTCTTCCTGCCTCAGGTGCTCTTATATCCCTGAGGGCCCTATTGCCTTCAAGTGGCTGCAGCTGTGCAGCACACTCTGCTGGATGCCCAGGCCTTACCCTTAAAGGGGCCACTGCTGACACCACATCTACCTCCTCACCAGATCTTCCTCGATTCCAATACAAGTGGGGGGGGGAGCAATCTCTATACAGACCAGTGCAAAAACAGGGGAAAGGTGTGGGGAAGATCTCTATATAGACATCACAGCAAGACCAGTGCAAAACCCCTTGCACACAGAACCAACAGATGGAAGTTGGGGGGGGGCAGATCTCCATACATACCAGTGCAAAAATAGGGGAAAGGTAAGTCAGTCCCAGTAGAGTCAACGGGGCTCACTCCCAGGGATGCGTGGACAGGAGCTCCCTCCCCGGGGAGCGTCACTCCCAGGGAGCTCACTCCCAGGACGGGGCTCACTCCCAGGGATGCGTGGACAGGAGCTCACTCCCAGGGAGCTCACTCCCAGGACGGGGCTCACTCCCAGGGATGCGTGGACGGGAGAGAAGCCTGCGATCCACTCATTTTGCCTCGCGATCGACCGGTGGATCACGATCGACGTACTGAGCACCGCTGCCTTAAAATAATAAACTTGAAATGAAATTGGCAGTATACGTTAATGCATTTGGCTCAACAGTTACTTGGAGATGCCTAAGCAAATGGTTAAATCAAAACTATGTTATGATTCTATTTTACTGGAGTAAGTATTCCACAGAGTTCTCCTAAAATGCCAGGTCTCTACACCACAATGTTTTAGTCTTAAATTGTTTTTTTCAAATTTCTGGTTTTCTTTCAAGTGTTCCATGGGTTCAAGTATTGTAACCTTGCCTCCACAGAGGCAGTATGCTTTACAAAAGCAACTGTGACTACAAAGGAAACTGCATTGCAGTGGTAAGAGAAGAAATTCAGAGGATGCAAAGTTCATAAAATGTTCTAGGATTCCGAGAGAGAAAATTGCTGTTTACACAGAAGAGAGTATTAGAAACTGCCATTACTTTTTGGCTTAAAATTTCCTTTCCTAAACACTTCAAAGATGAGAATGCAAAATCTTTGTTGGCCTAAAAATAATGCAGCAGAGTATTCTTTGGGGAAGACCAAAAAGGAGTGACTGCAGCAAGAAAGAGAGAAGGGGACAGGGATACTTACTTGTAACCAGGGTCCATGTGCTGCATAAGGATGCTCCTCTGTAGCAAAGGCTCCTTCAACTCCTGTTGATACAAATGTGATTGCTGTATCCCCTGTAATACTTTTGTATGTAAAGTGCCGTCCATGTAAGAGTCTGCCCCTAGAAGAGTAAATACAGATATACATGTGATTTTTTTTAAATTCCATGATGTCTTCCCCATGTGTTTCTCTGCCACATCTTAGACACTAAATTCAAAACTCATAGCACTTATGCACAAAACTCTAAATTCATAGTTTAAAAAAAAAAGAGGCCTGCTGGATAGGGGAACCTAACATAATCAAGGTCACTTATGACTAAAGTCCTTAGTAGGAAAAACTATATTCACAAGCATATTGCATCCACATAGGTTCACACCATAGGAAGCTGTGCTCACATCACTGTGAATGTATTTGAAAGAGGTCTACATTGAAGCAATTCAACATCTGGCCTTCAATTCTGTGCTCTATTCATATATTACCCTTCTTCGTATAATGTATGATGTGCCTTAAACCAAATAATCTCTCTTTCAATATCATACTGAGTTAGTGTGAAGCTACAAGGCAAATTCTTTCTACTTTACAATTTCATCAATATAGAAAAAATACATTGTGTAATCTCATTTATTGTGAAGATATGCAAAATATTATCAAAGTCAAATCAATACTCAAATCATATAAACAGAAAAGCATCAGTTACTAAATAAATTAGCACATGACCACATAAGGATGCCTAAAATTATGATAGGAAATATCCTAACAATACTATCAACATTTAGGGCATATGCATAACTGAGGTTTAGGATGCAAAATTAACCAGAAACTTTGAACTCAGGAGAATGTTTGCCACTGCAGTTCATTTTCTGATGTATACTGGACTTTTAAGCCTCTTTGCAAAAGTGAAAAAAGATGCTGCTGCTGGACGCACCTTCTGGAGATACAGCATTATCTTGACTAACTAGAGTCCAACTTGTACAAAACAAGTTTTGTTCCACGTGCAAGTGATGCATTAACATGCTACTTTTATATACATTCACAAGTGAGTGTTGCACAAATGCCTTGTTAAATGTATTTATTCTAGCTCCTGAACCTAGCGATCATTTGCTTGAATAAATGACACTCAAAGGCACCATTGCAATATTGTAGTCTTTACAGGACAGAAGATCCTCTCACCTTAAACAAAGTGGAATTAATGCACCTGATTCCTGGTTGAATTTAAGGTGCACACTCTCAAGTTGCCTTGTGCGAATCAACTCATGAGGAATAATTGCCGCTGAGCTCTCACTTTCTAAACTGTCCTTGCGACTCCTAAAGGAAAGAAAAATGTAGGTGTGCTTTTAAGACAACATTCTGTTTTACATTGGTTATGTGAAAAGAAATAATTCAGTGTGGGTTTCTTTGTTTATAGGATTTTTATCCTGCCTTTTTCTCACACCAAAGGAGACTCAAGGCAGCCAACAATATCAACATAAAATAAAACAATATATATTAAAAACAATAAAAACAAGTAACACCCCACAATTAAATATAAATCATTTAAAAAGTGCCAGCCCCCAGTGTCAGTTAAAAGTAGTGGCCCAACTGAGTCAAACTGATGAGCCCCAGCAACCCATGTTCTGCACTAGCTGCAGTTTCCATCTTCAGAGGCAGCCCCAAATGCAGTAGAGTGCATTTCAGTAATCTAAACTAGATGTCACTAGGGCATGGTCACTGTGGCCAGATCTGAGCAATCCAGGTATGGTTGCAGCTGGTGAATCAGCCAAAGCTGAGCAAAGGCTCCCCTAGCCACAGCCACCACCTGGGACTCCAGGAGCAACTGCAGCTCCAGGATAACCCCCAAGCTGTGAACCTGCTCCTTCAGAAGGAGTGCAACCCTATTCAGAGCAGGCTGATAGTCCAATACAGAGTCGTGGAGTTTCAAACCAAGAGAACTTCTGTCTTATCAGGATTTAATTTAAGCTTGTTTGCCCACATCCAGCTCCTAACTGCCTCCAGACAACAATCCAGGACCTGAACAGCCTCCTCAGGAGGAAAGGACAAAGAGCTGGGTGTCATCAGCATACTGATGGCCACCCCAAACCTCTGGATGACCCCTCCCAGCAACTTCTTCTAGATGTTAAACAGTATGGGGGATAGAATAGAACCTTGTGGCACCCTACACTGAAGAGGCCAGGGTGTCGAACAAGCATCCCCCAGCACCATCTTCTGGGATGTGTCAGTCAGGAAGGAGTGGAACCACTGCAAAACAGTGCCTCCAATCCCCAACTTAGCCAGCCGACCCAGACGGACACCATGGTTGATGGTGTTGAAGGCCACTAAGAGGTCCAGCAGGACTAACAGTGACACACTCCCCCTGTCCACTCCCTGGTTCAGGTCATCCACCAAGGCGATCAAGGCAGTCTCCATCCCAAACCCCGGCCAGAACCCAGATTTTAATGGATCTGGATAATCAGCTTCCTCCAGGACCCTCTGAAGCTGGGATGCCACCATCCATTCTGCCCAAGAATGGCAGGCCAACACCTTGCCCAAGAATGGAATATTTGAGACTGGCTGAAAGTTGTTCAGATTAGCGCGATCCAGGGTGGGTTTCTTCTGAAAAGGGTGAACCACCGCCTGCTTCAAGACTGGTGGCAACATCCTCTCCCTCAGAGATGAATTCATCACCCTCCATGTCCATTCAGCCAGCTCTCTCCAGGCAGATCTAATTAGCCACGTTGGGCAAGGGTTGAGAGGGCAAGAAGATGGTCTCACACTCCTGAGAATCCTATTCACATCCTCAGGTTCTGCAAGCTGCAAAGAATTCAAAAAAGAAGGAACGACAAGTGCCCCAGGGACATCACTAGTTACTCCCAATGTGGTGTCCAAGTCATGCCAGATCTGATCAACCATGTCTGTGAACTGCTGTGCAAATGCACCACAGTGAGCCGCCTGTGCTCCACTCCATCAGAAGGGAGGCCAGATGGAGTAGGCCACGGACCACATGAAAGAGCTCAGCTGGACAATTCTCCACAAACAGAATGGTGGCAGAGAAGTATGCCCTCTTAGCTGCCTCACCAGACAGAATGGGCTTTCAAATGAGCTCTAGCCTGTGTGCAGTCAGACTTGGCACAAGTTTTTCGCCATTGTTACTCTAGACCAGGGGTGTCCAAACTTTTTGGCAGGAGGGCCACATCATCTCTCTGACACTGTGTTGGGGGCTGGGGGGAAAAAGAATTAATTTACATTTAAAATTTGAATAAATTTACATAAATGAATTTGTTAGAGTTGGAACTTATATAAATGAATAAATGTCTTGCAAGTAGCTCAAGGCCTATAAAAGGCCTTGCACAAAGCAAGGCTGACCTTTCCTGCACTGCCACTACTGCATCACAGATACGAAACAGCAAGCAGTGGCCTCATCCCACAGCTCACACAAGTGGTCAAACAATCACCCTCACACTGAGAGCAGCTGTGTCAGGCCAGCATGGGCTCCAGCAAGTCTCCGGAGGGCCAGAGGCTCATTGGAGACTGGGGGCTCCCTGTGGGCTGGATTGGGGGCTCCGAAGGGCCGCAAGTGGCCCCAGGGCAGGGTTTGGGCACCCCTGCTCTAGATGTCTGCCCCTCACTCTAGACGTCTGCCCCACCACTTCATCATCCACAGCTCCCTAAAAAACCAAGGAGCCGCTCTTACTCTGCAGCTGGGTAGAGGCCACTCAGAAGCAATCTCATCTAGTGCCCTGGGTCATCTACTCATTCCAGAGATCAACTAGGGTGCCAGGTGAGTTGACAGCTCTGGCAACAGGAAAATCGCCTAGAGCAGTGATGGCTAACCTTTTAGAGACCGAGTGCCCAAACTGCAACCCAAAACCCACTTATTTATCACAAAGTGCCAACACGGCAATTTAACCTGAATATTGAGGTTTTAATTTCGAAAAAACAACTCATACATTAACATCTTTTACCCACTATTACTTGTAATCCTTAATGAACTTTTCCTCTAGAAATTTGTCCAATCCCTTCTTAAAGGCATCTAGGCAGGTTGTCATCAGTGCTTCCTGTGGCAAAGAGTTCCACAGACTAATTGCATGCTGGGTAAAGAACTATCGTCAGGGAGGGGGTGGCTGCAAGACCTTGCCACTGCTCATTTTCTCAAACAAGAAAATATATTTTTTTAAAAAGCCCCACCCACAGAATTGGGCTCCAAGGCTGCAATACCAGCCACTCTTTCCTGGGAGTAAGCCTCATCGACTCTAATGGGACTTACTTCTGAGTAGACACGCACAGGAGCAGACTCCAATCCCAGGCACCCTTTCCTGGGAGCAAGCCTCATCCACTGTAATGGGGCTTACTTCTGAGTAGACATGCACAAGAGCAGGCTCCAAGGTTGCAATCCCAGGCACCCTTTCCTGGGAATAAGCCTCACCCACTGTAATGGGGCTTACTACTGAGTAGACATGCATAGGAGCAGCTCCAAGGCTGCAATCCCAGGCACTCTTTCCTGGGAGTAAGCCTCATCCACTGTAATGGGGCTTACTTCTGAGTAGACACGCAGGATGTCACCTCTGCTGTGGAGGAAAAGCCTCTCCTGGCACTGAGTGGGGAGCTGCCCAGGGAAAGGTGGGCTGCAAGGGCTGGAAATGGCTGAGGAGGAGGGCAGCTCAGGATTGGCTGGTGGTGAGCCAGTGAAGGGCCCTGAGCCATTTAAACAGAAAAAGCCAGGAGCCTGCTGGATGCTGATTGGCTGAGCCTGCTGGAAAGTTGGGGAAGGGAAAAACAGGGAGCTTAAGCCTGCGGAGCAAGAAAAATTGAAAAGGGAAACCAATGCGGGGCAGGTGGGGGTGAAGGGAGAGGAGGGTAGTGAGCTCAGGGGGCAGAGGGAAGCAGCCCGCCCTCCCAACACACGGGGCTCAGAAAAAGCCTCCGTTTTCTTTAAAGTGACACGTAGCTTCAGCGCCCCTCTCCAGGCTGCCTGGCTAAGTGCTGCATGCCCACAGAGATGGCGCTGTGTGCCCCGTCTGGCACGTGTGCCATAGGTTCACCAACACTGGCCTAGAGCCTTCAGGAATCCATCCAGATCCATCAGCCTCCGGGGATGAACCATACAATGCGGTCCCCCGCCGCTGCAGAGGTGAGAGGCTGCGATAAGCCAAAATCCCACCAGGAAGAGATCTGTCCATGACAAAGGAGTATCCACATCCAGATCACCATCAATCTGCTCAGCAGTAAACACCAGGACCAGCGTGTTTCCCGCATCATGTGTTGGGGCAGATATTCTCCGAGACAGACCCATGGTTGCCAGGGAGGCCATGAAGTCCTGAGTTGCAGCTGTCCCAGGGGCATCAGCATGGATTCTGGTCCCCCAGCACTAATAGGCGAGGGCACTTCAACACTGTGCTCAAGATCACCCCAGTCAGCTAAGGTAATACAGCGGGTGGTACACCAACAGAATCCCTACACTGTCTCACCCCTCCAACAAAGGCACTCAAACCCCGTGGACCATTGGATAGGTTACCTGGTAAGACAGATGGTATCACGATAGACCATCACAACCCCACCTCCCTGCCCCTCCAGTTGTGGCTGATGTAGTACCCGAAAACCTGGTGGATAAAACTGGGAGAGGCCTATGCCTTCCACCTCATCTAGCCTGGTCTCTGTGATACATGCCAGGTCAGTGCCTTCCTTCTGGATTAAATCCTGGAACAGGGAGGTCTTATTATTCATTGACCTGGCATTCAAAAGCAGCAGTTTCAGACTCAGGGGATCATTGCTTAGAGTGCCGAGGATTGGAAGAAGGGCCAGAAAGAGGGATGGTCTGTCTATGACTGACCCTCATTATCCTGTAGCAGCCTGCCTGACACCCACTGCCATATCTTCCGCAACCTGTCACTCTACTAATGGTGGCTATACTTCCCTTCCCTACACTCCCCTCCCCTGGGTTCCCTTGAGGTGTTAAACACATTGCACTTCAGTAGGACTGACTTTAAGACCACAGCCCTTAAACCACATACCCTCTGACATAACACTCAATATCCCCTTGCTTCACTGTAGGTCCTCAGTCTAAAAATTATTCCTACCTTCTTTTCCACCATGAACAGCAACCCTCACCCCCTCTCACTGAGGCCTGGGTTACTGAACATCCCTTGCCCACTTTCGCTGAGGCAAAGGTCTCCACACACCCCTGTCCCCCTCTCACTGCAACAAAGGTCATCACCTCCCCCTGGTCTCCTATTATAAGACCAAGGTTAACCACACCTGTGTCAGAGCCAACCCTCACACTGGGTTAGAACGGCTAAGCAAAGGTCTGCCTCCTGGAAGGAAAGAACATTATACTTTGCAAGTAGAACAGAAAAACATGGCTTGTATGTAGTAACCTCATCAAGAGTGTATCATTTCCACCTCTGTATTCTAGCATGTTTATTTTGGTCCAGATATTCTGGTTTACAATTAGATTACCCTCCTAGCATACAAAATGGGAAGAATTAAAATACTCTCAAAGAAAAGCAGCAAAAAGCAATATAAAATTTTAATGGAAGTAAGACAAGGACTATGCGTATGTGCACATATATCCTAGAACAGTGGTTCTCAAACTTTTAGCACTGGGACCCATCAGAAGTGATGTCACTGACCTGGAAGTGATGTCATGACTAGAAGTGATATCATCAAGCAGAAAGTGCTTTCCTGAGAATGCAGCAAGCACTAAATTGCCCATGGTAAGCAATGAAATTGTGTCATTTTCCCTAAATAGGCAGGCTATAAATTAAACTAAAATAATTAGAAATAATTAAAGTACAAAAAATTAAATAAGGGGAGATGAGACGGGGAAGCCAGCTCTGTTCCACAGTTCAGGGAGATTTGGGACAAAAACAATTTTAAATCCAACATGTTTTTTTATTTGGACTGTATTGAGATTCAAAGCTTTCCTCTAAAACAGCATTAAAAACCCAGAATGATGAGAAGAAGAAATGAGACTCTACTGGGGGTGTGTGCGTGCAAGAGAAATCTGCAGAAGACAACAACCCTTTCCAATCAAGCAATTGTTTCAAACCTATTAGCACTGGAGCTCACTTTTTAAAATTACACACCACCTGGACACACCTTGCTTTATAAGACTAAAAAAGGAAAAGTGTCTTACCAGTGCAAGCCTCTTTTTATTGTACTATGTTGGGGGGCTGCCTTCTGGAGCACTTATCAAACTCCACATGCATAGGATCGGGACCATTCTGGTAGCTTTGCATTCCACTTTGCCTGACCTTCCACATGAGCCAAGGCACATTTGCTCACTCACAAGTAAATGCAACAGTGTGGTTTAGTTTTGCTTTCCATAGGGCTGAATACACTTGTCAGCTTGGAGGGACAGACTTCCTTCTCAGGAGTTTGTGTGTGTGTGTGTGGGGGGGGTGCGTTCATCAGATTGGGACAATTCTGGTGGCACTGGATTCCAGTCAGCCTGCCCTTCGTAATGGACCAAGGCATGTTCATCTATTCACAACTAATCGCACAGTATAGCTCAGTTTCACTTTCCATAGGGTTTAATGCATTTTGCTCATCTGCTATCAGCTTGCCAGCTGCAGCTTCCCGGTCCACCCACAAACAGGTTGTGGCCCACCAAGTGGGTTGTGATCCAGTTTGAGAAACCTTGTCCTAAAAGTACTATGATTGCTCCGTGAAGTACAGAAAACAAGAATAATTATTTCTATAAATTGAGAAAGACTGAGAGTTCAAGACTTTCATTGGGTTCAACAATTACAGGGAACAATCTCCATTCATGTGGGCTGTTTCTACTCAATGGGTAAAAATGAAGACACGGCATCTTTAATTTGGGTTTTTCAGCAATTGGAATGGGGTGGAGCTAGATGAATGTGTGCTGGTTCTAGGCCTTTCTTCTGTTGCCTTCAGGCTCCTGCAGGTAATGCCATGTCAGTTGGCTCGATTCCCAATCCAAAAAGTGGGCTGTGGGAGCAATTCAAAGTGGGGTGGCTGTGTGGCACCCCAGAATGAATTGCTCTCTACATGGATGGTGCTAGTGCTAACACCCCCCTTTTCCAGTGATCTTGCAATAGATCACTTTGTAAAGAAAGTCACTACACAGTTTTTGCCAGAGCAGTACAGCATAAATACATACCAAGAACAGCAACTAGTAATGCAAATGACATTGTGTCAAGAAGAGAAGTTCTGTGGACTGAGATTTCCTGTTCTTAAGTCTATAGAATATGAAACTGACAAACTATAGTAGCACATACTACTCTACAACTTCCAGAGGGGCAGTTGGGTCAGGATGATGGAGGAAAAATAACCTTGTAGCACATTTAAAACTAAGTAATTTTTGAAGACTGTCTGCTTCATCAAATGCATGATACTACTACACAGATATAATAGCAGCATCAAAAGTCACTGGTTTTTTGTTTTTTTGCAATAATGCATCTTTACAGTACCATTTTTGTGTATATTTTACCATGGCCTACAAACTACTTATACTCCAATGTTCATTCTGAACTTCTACAAAATAGGTTGCTAATGTAAGCAAAAATATTATTTGTTTCTGCTTTGTCAGAACAATGATCAAGACAGTTCCAGATTTGAAGTGTATGTTCACGAGCTTTTCACTCAGCTAGCTGCCACCCCATTTCCTATTGCCTGCTCTGTGACTCTTTTATGCTGAATTTCATCTTGCTTCATTTTCTAGCTTGAACATATCCTGCTGAGCTTCTTCTCCAGACAAGATTATGTAAAGACCCTTGAAAAACCTTCCTTAAACTCACATACAACCAAGCCTGTTGGCTCCTGACATCAGGATATTTTCTTTACCATGTTACCCTGAAGTTTAGAGATGTCCATCTACTTGGTCTGTGAAATGGAGGCCCTTCCCTTTGGCTTATCAAGTGTTAAGAACAGGAGAGTACTGGCAGGCCAGCCACATATTTGTTTTTCAATAACCTACACTAAGCTGACTAAAGAACCAAGTATGTAGAAGATTTTCACATTCTTTTAGCCTGAATGAAAATCCTTGCCTGGCACTTGGGAAAGAGGACAACCCAGATGAGGGAGTGATGGAGTTCCTGGCCTTTTAAAACACATGCATCCAAGAACTCATTTTTTTTTGTCTGCAAATTTTAGCTTTAAAAAAAGACAACTTAGGACAGCTTTTGTTTCTAAGTATCTGTATTTTTATGGCCATCCTTCAACCAGTCTTTTTTCATCTCCCCTTTAACCTACAGCAAAGGAGGTGTAAGTTTTCATTTTTATGGATAAAGTTGCACTAACCAGCACATAAAAATACTGCAAACATCTCCATGAGGCAAAATGCTTTATCCAACCAACACAAATAATTCATGCTTCTCAGTTTGCATCCAAAAAAACCAAACAAAAAACTGACAAAAGCCAGGGCTGCCTTGTTAGGAGAGGGAACGCATTTGAATGAGAGCAGTGTGCCGGAAATGCCCCAGTTTGAAGACTGCACATTTAGCATTTTATGCAACTGGAGGGGAATCTGAGATTAAAGCTCATTCCCAAGTGATTGAAGGACTGTGGGAGGTGTAAGTGTGGGCAGTTGTCAGATTAATTCTTTAGATGATTAAATTCTTTTTGTTTCTTTAAAGCTGTTTGTAGTCATGTTTGAAGTCTCTTCATTCTGAGCAAGTGTAATGCAGCAGTTACCAAGGTGACTTTTGCTGACTTTCAACTATTTCTTCCCCCATCTTCAGTTCTTACCAACCGCCCATATTGCTTTCTAAATCTTGTGAACTGAGATGAACAACAGTGCCGTTAACTGCAGCACTGTTAAGCTGCATCCATATTAGGTTTCAAAAGCTGGGCTTGAGTAGTAGTACTGGCCAAGTCTGTACTATATCACACAATAAAATGACAAACTACACCCTATCTTTACTATACTGAGGAAGCAACAGGTCAGCACATGCAATGACCACAAGTACAGACCTGCAGACATTTTTGGTCCTCTAGCCACATTACAGTGGCTGCAATCAGCATCATTTGATATAATTAGAATCAACCTTAGGGCTCCTGAAGATAGGCTAGCAGCTGCTACTACACACAGATGAAGCACTCCAATCTTGCAATCACTTTACACTCATACTTTACAATGTTTTTATAGCTTCCAGGAATAAACAGGTAGCCTGGGAAGAGGCTAGGGTGGAAGGGTGCAACAAATAGGTCAAACTAACATTTTGAGTTAATATAACTAGCACTATTTTGATCAAATCTTCATCTTAATGGGCTTCCATTTTTACTCCTCATTTTCTCCATCTTGCATTGTTTATGCTATAGGCTGGAGTGGCACTATATGATCAAGCCTCAAGAGTATGCTCAACATACCAAATTTTTTTCTTCTAGTTACATTTGGACTGCTTTAAGTGATGTTTTCCTTAACATCTCAAGCCTAAAGATCTGTGCTTGGTTTGTCACACTCGTAAAATGAGCTTGGGATCAAACTCTTTGGGAAGCTTAGCAATACACAATTTAAGAACGCCTATTATAGGAGGTGAGCAAGAATACTCACTCTTATGTGTGACTAACCCAACCCTGCTTTTTGAATGTTATTCCCCTTGCCTCTAAATATGCATACTGAGTCAACGGGGCCTGTGAACAATAATAAGCTACATTAGAAGCAGCAATAACCATGTCTTACTCAGAGACTGGAATCACCCTTTGTATCTTTCAATACGATTTGAAGGATTTAGGACCACACATACAGCCCAAGATATATTTCTCAAATGCAGATCCTGTGGTCAGCTTAAAGTGTATAGACCCAAAACCATATGCTGCTAGGCTAAGCCAAACCAAGGGGTTCAAATTCAACCCAGCACCCTCTGTGGCAAGCACCAGATGCTATATATCACAAAGGAAATACAGAAAAACAATTTTCTGGAGTACATAAAAATTTTCCACTTCTAGGGAAACAGTAGTTGGAAATTTATCCCTGTGCTTATCCATTCCCAGTAACTAAAAGCTGAGCAGAGAAAGGATTCTCTGTCTCTCCCTTTGGAGCCAGAGATCAGGGAAATAGCAAAGGATGCAAAAAGCCATATGCACAGGTGCTGTTTATAGACTGGAGACTGAGAATGTAAGAAAAGCCCTGTTGGATCAGGTTGAAGGCCCTTATAGTCCCCTTTCCCCACACTGACCCACTAGTTACCTCTGGGAGGCCCACAAGCAGGAAAGAACATACTTCTCTACCACCTCTGATCCCCTGAAATTGGTAATTCACTCACACACTGCTGCTGAAACTGGAGGTAGCACATAGCCATGATAACAGGTAGCCACTGATGGACTTGTCCTCTGTCCAATTCCCTTTTAAAGTCATCCAAAATAGTGTCCTTCATAACGTCTTGTGCTATCAAATTCACAAACTAATGAGATATGATGACTTGTCCAAGAAATAAATTAAGTTCATGTTAGGAGGCAAAACTCAAAGCCATGTTTCTTAGGTCAACCTCTATTCTTCCAGTTACCATCTAGAAACTCTTTTTTATTTTCATGCTGGTATAATGCTGTTGTGTCAAAGCATTCCTCTTGTTTTATAGCTACAGAAATTCGGAGTCAGCTTGGCAAAGAAAGTAAAAGCAAAATGAAATGATCCTGTTCAAAAACAAATAAATAAAAAAGTATGAGAGCTAGTCTAGTAGTGATTCTATAAGCTAGAAAAGAGACGCCTGAGGGGGGACATGATTGAGACATACAAAATTATGCAGGAGATGGACAGAGTGGATAGGGAGATGCTCTTTACACTCTCACATAATACCAGAACCAGGGGACATCCACGAAAATTGAGTGTTGGGCGGGTGAGGACAGACAAAAGAAAATATTTCTTTACTCAGCGTGTGGTCGGTCTGTGGCCACAGGATGTGGTGCTGGCGTCTAGCCTGGACGCCTTTAAAAGGGGATTGGACAAGGTTCTGGAGGAAAAATCCATTATGGGGTACAAGCCATGATGTGTATGCGCAACCTCCTGATTTTAGAAATGGGTTATGTCAGAATGCCAGATGCAAGGGAAGGCACCAGGATGAGGTCTCTTGTTATCTGGTGTGCTCCCTGGGGCATTTGGTGGGCCACTGTGAGATACAGGAAGCTGGACTAGATGGGCCTATGGCCTGATCCAGTGGGGCTGTTCTTATGTTCTTATGTTAAATTCTCAGTTAAAATCTTAGCCCCAGACATAAGGTTTCTGGATGCCCCCAAACATGTCACTATTTTTCAGTTAGCCTCCACCACCCCAATTATAACACTGGCCAATCATGTAGGACTGCTTTAAAAATTACTTTGAAAATGGAAAAAGGAAGCACTTTGAATCCTTCCAAATGGTGCTATCAAAGCAAATACATGAGACACATGGCAAAAAAAAAAAAAAAGCAAGCAACCAAAAAACCTTAATTTGGAAGAAAGTCTCCTTGGAGACTCCTTGGAGATTTGAAGTCCCAGCAAGCAATTATTGTAGTAATTGACAACCCAAACTAGAATACATTGCAGTTTTTTGATTAAGCAACAGATGGCGATCTAAGACTACTTAGTTTTTTGCTGTGGCGAAGTTGTTCTCCAAGTGTAGCCATGAACATGAGACTGTAACTGCACTCTCCCTGTCCCTACCCCTGCACCTGCCTAGGGAAACAAGGTGAGGAGGGCAGTGGTTGCTTATTTCACCCCAATGGTATGGTTTGGATTAGTTAAAATAAGTTCTATTCCTATAGAAGGTGTGTGGAATGTGAAATGGCATAGTTCTAATTCAAACAAAGAAAGCTGCAAGCAAACAACTCATGACCAGAGTGCACTTCTATGAGATTAGCAAGCTGAATACAAGAAGTCAAATAAACCACTACACTTTCAACTGCAGCATCCCATCTTGACGACTGTAGTGCAGTATTTTAAGAAGATCAAGGTGGATGCCTTCCTCAGTTCTCTGCTAGGCATTAGCCTCATGAGAAAACAAGAGGAATGCTTTGACTTGCATCAAGTATGCATTTTCTGGGAACAAATAAGGAAGACTAGCTAGTCTATGCTATTCAGAGAGTCTGGCAAGATCATGGAAGATTTTTCTTGCTTTAGACCAGGGGCGCTAAAATCCTGGCCTGGGGGCCATTTGTGGTCCTTGGGCACCCCAAATCTGGCCCGCGGGGAGCCCCAGTCTCCAATGACCCTCTGGTCCTCCAGAGACTTACTGGAGCCCACGTCCTGACATGACTACTCTCAGAGCAAGAGCTGACTGACTGTTTGACCTCTTGCGTGAGCTGCGGACCGATGGCTTCCTCCGCTGCTTGCTGTTTCACCTCTGTGAAGTGGCAGTGGCAGCAAAAGAAAGGTTGGCCTTGCTTTGCGCAAGGTCTTTTATAGGCCTTGAGCTATCATGAGACCTTCATTCATTCATTCATATAAGTTCCATCTAATATATTTATGTACATTTATTCAAATTTTAAATGTAAATTAGTTCTTTTTTTCCTGGCCCCCAACACAGTGTCAGAGAGATGATGTGCCCTCCTGCCAAAAAATCTGGACACCCCTGCTTTAGACAAAAACCATGGAAGAGCTGAAAATTCTCATGAGCCATGTGGAAAATAGGGCCTAAGAAAAATCCAGTACACAGAAGCCATGGCATAAAATAGAAAAAAAAAATTATGTTGTGGACTGTATTAACTCACCTAATCATGGCCTCTCACAACTTTTTGCTTGTTCAAATAGGGTCTTGTAAACTATTGACCAATATACAATGCCTCTGTGGAGATAGTTCAAAAGTCCTCACAGCAAACCTACCTGTTTTTTGTTTTTTTTAACAACGGAGTTTATTTATTTATTACAGATACAGGTAAGGAAAATAGGTTAGACTTAGGGCTGGGACTACACAGGCTACACATGAGGGTACTGGCCATTGATTACATTAGCCCCCCCACCAAAAAATTTTTTAATAATGTCTAAAAACAAAATTATTCATCAATACAAAAATTATCATATTTGTTAATCTAATGATTAATAATTTAACTAAACAATCAATATTCTTTATCTTAAATTATGTAGTTGTTGGCAACCTTCAGTCTCGAGAGACTATGGTATCGCGCTCTGAATGGTGGTTCTGGCACAGCGTCTAGTGTGGCTGAAAAGGCCGATTTGGGAGTGACAATCCCTTCCACACTGGGAGCAAGTGCAGCCTGTCCCTGGTCTGTCTCCCTGGCTATGGGCCTTCCTTCTTTGCCTCCTTGCCTCAGTCTGTTGGCCAAGTGTCTCTTCAAACTGGGAAAGGCCATGCTGCACAGCCTGCCTCCAAGCGGGCCGCTCAGAGGCCAGGGTTTCCCACCTGTTGAGGTCCACTCCTAAGGCCTTCAGATCCCTCTTGCAGATGTCCTTGTATTGCAGCTGTGGTCTACCTGTAGGGCGCTTTCCTTGCACAAGTTCTCCATAGAGGAGATCCTTTGGGATTCAGCCATCATCCATTCTCACGGCATGACCGAGCCAACGCAGGCGTCTCTGTTTCAGCAGTGCATACATGCTAGGGATTCCAAATCATTCCAGGACTGTGTTGTTTGGAACTTTGTCCTGCCAGGTGATGCCGAGGATGCATCGGAGGCAGTGCATGCAGAAAGTGTTCAGTTTCCTCTCCTGTTGTGAGCAAAGAGTCTATGACTTGCTGCAGTACAGAAGTGTACTCAGGACGCAAGCTCTGTAGACCTGGATCTTGGTATGTTCTGTCAGCTTCTTGTTGGACCAGACTCTTTGTGAGTCTGGAAAACATGGTAGCTGCTTTACCGATGCGCTTGTTTAGCTCAGTATCGAGAGAAAGAGTGTCGGAGATCGTTGAGCCAAGGTACGCAAAGTCATGGACAACCTCCAGTTCATGCGCAGAGATTGTAATGCAGGAAGGTGAGTCCACATCCTGAACCATGACCTGTGTTTTCTTAAGGCTCATCGTCAGTCTAAAATCTTGGCAGGCCTTGCTAAAACGATCCATGAGCTGCTGGAGATCTTTGGCAGAGTGGGTTGTAACAGCTGCATCGTCGGCAAAGAGGAAGTCACGCAGACATTTCAGCTGGACTTTGGACTTTGCTCTCAGTCTGGAGAGGTTGAAGAGCTTTCCGTCTGATCTGGTCCAGAGATAGATGCCTTCTGTTGCAGTTCCAAAGGCATGCTTCAGCAGGACAGCGAAGAAAATTCCAAACAAGGTTGGTGCAAGAACACAGCCCTGCTTCACTCCGCTTCGGATGTCAAAGGGGTCTGATGTGGAGCCATCGAAGACAACAGTGCCCTTCATGTCCTTGTGGAAAGACCTGATGATGCTGAGGAGCCTGGGTGGACATCCAATCCTGGGGAGAATCTTGAAGAGGCCGTCCCTGCTGACCAGGTCGAAAGCCTTCGTGAGATCTATGAAGGCTATAAAGAGTGGCTGTCGTTGTTCCCTGCATTTCTCCTGCAGTTGTCTAAGGGAGAATACCATATTAGTGGTGGACCTGTTGGCTCGGAATCCGCACTGCGATTCTGGATAGACGCTCTCTGCAAGTACCTGGAGCCTCTTTAGTGCAACTCGGGCAAACAGCTTTCCTACAACGCTAAGGAGAGAGATGCCGCGGTAGTTGTTGCAGTCACCCGTCGCCTTTGTTCTTGTATAGCGTGATGATGTTTCCATCCCTCATATCTTGAGATACTTCACCTTCTCTCCAGCAGAGACAGAGGATTTCATGCAGCTCAGTGAAGATGATTTCTTTGCAGCACTTTAGGACTTCAACAGGGATGCTGTCTTTTCCAGGTGCCTTGCCAAAAGTAAGGGAGTCCAGGGCCACGTGAAGTTCTTCTAGGGTTGGTTCACTGTCAAGCTCCTCCAACACAGGCAGGCACTCAATGTTGTTCAGCGCTTCTTCGGTGACTACATTTTCTCTGGAATATAGCTCAGAGTAGTGCTGCACCCAGAGTTCCATCTACTGCGCCCGATCCTGGATGACCTCGCCTGTGGCAGACTTCAGAGGGGCCATTTTCTTCTGCGTTAGACCTAGGGCTTGCTTGATACCGTCATACATCCCCTTGATGTTCCCCATGTCAGCTGCTATCTGTATCTGGGAACAGAGCTGGAGCTAGTAGTCGTTAGCACATCTTCTGGCAGTCTGCTGGACTTTGCTGTGAGCAGCTTGGAGGACCTGCAGGTTGCGCTCACTGGGACAGGTCTTGTACGCTGCTTGAGCTCTCCTCTTTTCCTCAATGACTGGTGTCAACTCCTCAGAGTGGGCTTCAAACCAGTCTGCTGCCTTGTTGGTCTTCTTGCCGAATATGGACAAGGCGGTGTTGTAAACGGCATTCTTGAAATTTTCCCATCTGTTGGATGCGTTTGCATCGGCCGGGTCTGGAAGAGATTCCTCAAGCGCTCGTGCAAAGTCCTCCACTTTTCTCTGATCCTGGGTCTTGCTGGTATCAATGCGAGTTTTTCCTTCCTTTTTCATGTGATACAGTCGCTTTGTTTGCAGTTTCACTCTGCTGCACACCAGGGAGTGGTCAGTGTCGCAGGCAGCACCCTGATAACTGCATGTGATCTTGATGCTGGGAAGGCTGTAGGGTCTAAATTATCTCTCCAATCATAAAAAGGCTTCAAATTTTACTTATACACTCTTCTTGCCACTAAACTAATATTTAAAATAAAATATTTCTTATCTGATTCTTAATTTCTGATGTCACATTTAAGAGGAATGTTTCCAGTTTGAATGGTAATACACACTTCAATATCTCTTGTAACAGTTTATATATCATTTTCCAATATTTCTTTGCTTTTTTGTATATCTACCACATATAATAAAAGGTTCCCTCAATTGTTTACTTATCCAACATTTGTTTGATGACCCAGGGTACATTTTTACTATTTTCTCTGGAATTAAATACCATCTATAAAATATTTTATATAATTTCTCTTTTAAAAAATAACCCTTTTAGTTATCTTAATACCACTTTAATTTTCGCAATATTTGTGTTCCAAGTTTGTTTTCATTTACATCTACTTTGATTTGATATAATTAATGGAATACTCTTCACTTCTAAAAAGAATTCGGTCCATTAATATCTACAAAAAGAAAAAAAAAGATCTACTTGTTGTTCAGCCATTTTCACTTTCTGTCTTAGTACTTTCTTTGTTCTCTGTCTTATTGGTGCTTTCCTTCTTGCTCCTCCCACTGCTCCTTCCACTTCTTCTTTTTGTTCTTAACTCTCTTAAATTTCTTAATCCCTCTCTTTTCTTCTTTTTCTTCATTCTATTCTTTTTGGATTTAATCCAAAAATTCTTCCTCTTCTTGAAAAGACATGCTCTCTGAAAGTTTCCTCTTTTTTCTTCCTTAAAATTCTTAATTCTGATAATAACGGTTGCTTTTTCCATCTCCTGTCTCATTTCAAAAATCTCCACTTCTTTGGTTTCATCCGACATTTGATCCATTCTTCTTTCTTGTCTGTTATTTGTAATCTGTTCCTGCATGCTTGTCAGGAAGGAGTTTATTTGCTTCATTTGTTCAGATAATTTTCTGACCTGTTGCTTCATTTCATTTCTGAAATCCCACAACAAATCCATTAATAAGGGCTAGCTTTTACTAACATCCTTTAAATTTTTGAATGCCATTCTTACCAATATCAAATCAAGCCAATATACTTCTGGCTATAAAAAACAGAGGTAAAATGGTCCAACAATTAAAAAAAATCAACCAACTCCCATTATCTTGTTTCACCTTCTTGTAAGGCTAACTTCCAATTTTTATAACCAAAAGGGGTAAGTCAATATTCCACTTCCAGTCAATAACAATGTCAAATCAGTCAAACAATTAAAGAGTAATCCAAGTCTTATTATCTAGCATCCCTTCTTATCCTAAGTAATCCTTAAGTTTTAATATCCAAAAGGGGTGGATCAGTAATCCAGGTTAATAACACTGTCAAATTAAGTTAGTATGCCTTTAAATGACCAGGCCTGAATCGAGCCTTCTTGCTAGGAAAGCGAAAGTAAAAGTTATTTCAGTCCTTGAAAGTTATTTATTTATTTATTTTCCATGTATACCATTTCAGCAGGGTGATCTTTCATCTTATTATCTCTCTCCTTATCTTACAGTCACCCTTATTATGAAAAAGAGAAAAATACTCCAGCAAGGGTTTCTTTAAATCCAGATTCGCTCATTTCCCCTCTGGGTGGCTACCAGCCAACATAAATAATCTTAAAGTTGTCTTCCCCTCCTTCCAACCTCTTGATTGCAATTCTTTTTATAGCCTTTTAATGAACTGGTTACTCACAGTTAAAGGCTTGTTCGCTTTCATGTTTATCTAGGCCATGGGGGGGAGTCCTCAGCTGTCCGAATCGTCTCCGAAGATGGTGTCCGGGATAAAGTGTGATTCAGCACAGAGCAAACAGGGAAATTACTCTGAAACCGCTGTTTCAAGAGACTCCCCCGTTCAAGCTCTCAGCTTTCGTTCCTTCTTCTTGGCAACAAAGAGTACCTCATGTGTTGTATTTGTATTGGCAACCTTCAGTCTCGAAAGACTATGGTATCGCGCTCTGAAAGGTGGTTCTGGCACAGCGTCTAGTGTGGCTGAAAAGGCCAATCCGGGAGTGACAATCCCTTCCACACCGGGAGCAAGTGCAGTCTGTCCCTGGTCTGTCTCCCTGGCTATGGGCCTTCCTTCTTTGCCTCTTAGCCTCAGACTGTTGGCAAAGTGTCTCTTCAAACTGGGAAAGGCCATGCTGCACAGCTTGCCTCCAAGCGGGCCGCTCAGAGGCCAGGGTTTCCCACTTGTTGAGGTCCATCCCTAAGGCCTTCAGATCCCTCTTGCAGATGTCCTTGTATCGCAGCTGTGGTCTACCTGTAGGGCGCTTTCCTTGCACGAGTTCTCCATAGAGGAGATCCTTTGAGATCCAGCCATCATCCATTCTCACGACATGACCAAGCCAACGCAGGCGTCTCTGTTTCAGCAGTGAATACATGCTAGGGATTCCAGCACGTTCCAGGACTGTGTTGTTTGGAACTTTGTCCTGCCAGGTGATGGCAGGTGATGGCAGGTGATAAGAAGACCAACAAGGCGGCAGACTGAAGAGTTGACACCAGTCATTGAGGAAAAGAGGAGAGCTCAAGCAGCATACAAGGCCTGTCCCAGTGAGCGCAACCTGCAGGTCCTCCAAACTGCTCGCAGCAAAGTCCAACAGACTGCCAGGAGATGTGCTAACGACTACTGGCTCCAGCTCTGTTCCGAGATACAGATAGCAGCTGACACGGGCAACATCAAGGGGATGTATGATGGTATCAAGCAGGCCCTAGGTCCAACACAGAGGAAAATTGCCCCTCTGAAGTCTGCCACAGGCGAGGTCATCCAGGATCGGGCGCAGCAGATGGAATGCTGGGTGCAGCACTACTCTGAGCTATATTCCAGAGAAAATGTAGTCACCGAAGAAGCACTGAACAACATTGAGTGCCTGCCTGTGCTGGAAGAGCTTGACAGTGAACCAACCCTAGAAGAACTTCACGTGGCCCTGGACTCCCTTGCCTTTGGCAAGGCACCTGGAAAAGACAGCATCCCTGCTGAAGTCCTAAAATGCTGCAAAGAGCTCATGTGTTGAGGTCCTTGGAAAACACATCTATTTAGCAGTTCCTCCGGGAGCCCTCCAAGGTTCCCTGCTACTTCACTGAGTGTTAACTCCACCCCCTATCCAAACCTACCTGTTCTTAGCCTCATGAAACAGACTAAGATCTCAGAAACCCCAAATTGCATATTGTCCTGCAGTGAGCAATTTGCATTTTAAGTCATTTATGGCAGTTCTGCATGGAATGGCAAGTCCTTTGAATATGCATCAGATCCTGTCAACCACTGCAGAGGTGGAGGCCTCTTGTTACAACTGCAACAAAGATGCTGGCACATCTGTGCTAGGGGATATAAACCACAAATGGAGTAGGAAAGTATGCAGCTTTGCTGAAAGTGTGGTTTTGGCCCTGAACATCAACTCTTTCTGCATCAGTTGCTTATGGATTGTTCTACATATCTTGACATCCCTCTGCAGGGTTGAGATCCTTCCAGAGGGAAATGTATTGCCAGACCAGGAATCCAGTAGAGAACAGAAAAACAGAGTTGCATTAGTTGAAGTTGGGATTTATAAAGGGACACATGTTTGTGTTTCTAGAGGTCAGCCTCCTAAGACCTGTAGGCTGTTGGTGGAGACTCCTGCAAGAGCAATACATTTAGAGAGAGGAAAATAATATTTCGCTGCCCTTGATAAACCACTAGCATCACTGCTATGAGCTCCGAGACAATCAGTGTGCATATAGGGTAAGATATAATTATACTGATCTGAACCTTTATATGGTCTCCTCTGAATGTAAAAGGATGTAAAAAGATGGTGTGCTTCTTTCAGGTCTAAGGACACAAATAACTCAGCAGGGCATGAGCTCAGAGAAAAAGACATCTTGAACTCTGTGTAGGCAACACATTTGTGCAAAACCAAGAGATCCCATATTAGACGTCAACTACCTTCTCTTTTCATGGACTGCAAAATAAACCCCTTTCTATGATTCTCTTGTCCTTACACAGAAGAATTTCTGCTTCCTGAAGAATGTGAGCCTACATATTCCTTCAATGGCACAGTCCCTGCCAAAACAGACAAAAGAGATCTGGTGGATCTCTGTAAAATAACCAATCTTGGTTGAGCAGACTCAGTGTTCAGGCAATGCACTCCACCCTAGTAGGTTGCAAATCAGGTGATAACCAGAAGACTGGAGGGCCAGGCTGTGTTTGTCACATTATATAGGAGTGCAATCGCTCCTCTTTCACTTTTGAAGCTTTGGGGAACCCTGCGGACACTCGCGCAGGGCTTCCCACACCCCGGGAGGCTGCAGGAGGCTCTGGTAAGTGTACCCAAGCCCCTGCAGCCCCTCTGAGCAGGGTGATCCTGGGGATCGTGCCACTGCCTTCCCCCCCGCCCCCGGTGCCTCCCTCTGCCCCCACAAGAACTTACTGTGGCTTTCAAACTCCCTGGGAGTTTGAAAACTGCAGCTCTATGTTGTTGTAATCTCATGCTTATAACTGGATGAGGAGTAGAAAGAATATAGAATATGACAAATAACATTTATAAACATTTATAAACCCTGCTAATTGGGTAAGAGGCACTTTTTCAAGTGGGTGCTCCTTTTTTTAGCAGGGGGAGAGTAACTGGGCCATCTCACCCCAGCAGTGTCTGTTCTAGTGGCTGTCTGCTGGTATTCTTTTGCATCTTTTTAGATTGTGAGCCCTTTTGGGACAGAGAGCCATTTAGTTATTTGATTTTTCTCTGTAAACCGCTTTGTGAACTTTTAGTTGAAAAGCGGCATATAAATACTGTTAATAATAATAATATTAATATTAATAATAATATTAATAATAATAATAATAATAATAATAAACAGCACAGTAATGAGTCTCAACTTCATTCACTGCCTTCCTTCTAAACAATTGCTAGTATTCTATATTTAGTCATGTATGTGTTCTTACTGCAACCCCCCCCATAAAATTGCAGATGTAGAAATAAACTATTCTGCAGATTCCTGCCTAAGCAGCCCATGCTCCTATTTAGCACTATGCTCCTGTTTAGCCAAAATTCTAATTCTTGGGTATCATCACCTTACCAGATAAATAATATCTTAGATAACCGAAGTACTGCACACCCAGGATATTTAAAACTTGGTCAAAAGCCCAGATTACTCTACAGCACACTGGCATACATGGTACCCTGTATTCCACTCCCCTTCTCCAATTTTAAGAGCATGTGTCCATGTTTGAACTGTTGTATGTATAAATATTATTATGCTAGCAATATTTGTTTTTCAGAAGAAAGACAAATCCCCAAAGTCAAAACAAGAGCCTTGGCCTCCCTCACCCCTGAAGGACTGGACTTACGGTGCTCTGTCATTGTTCAGCCCATTCTGTCGCTGAGCATTAATTGGTGGCAGAACAGGTTTACTGTTAATCTCAAGCCCTCTTCGCAGAGTCTCTCGGATTTGCTCTGTATCTGAAACAGCAATTTAACACAGTTAGGTCCAGTTTAGACAAACTTTCAAATCATGATGTGGAGGACTGGAAACAAACCTGCACAGTTCTCTTGAGTAGCTTCCCTGTTAACACTAATTGTAGTTTACAGGGATGTACAACTGGAAATCTATGTTTGGTGCTTGCCAAAACAAGAATTAGGAGCCATGGTTTAAGGTGAATTCTAGTTTCATGGACAAGTGCTAACCTGTGTTTATTGATTCAGACATCACATTAAACTTTGGTTAGCGCTAAACAGGAACTGGGGGGAGAAGACAGGAAGGGAGCGCACAGGAATTCAGAACCATAGTTTGGAGAATACTAATTCAGCCTTAGCCTAAACAGTAAAGGTGTTTGTTTCCAGTAAGCAAGACAGAATTACACCCTAACTCTTACAGAACACAATGGGCTTACTTCTGAATACAGTAAATTACACTGTTTTCAAACACCTCTACTAAACAGACATGCCACAGAAACCTACTAGAGGAGAGTTTATTTTTGTGTGGAACATCCCAGTAACTTAATTAGTCTATTTTTGTTGTTCTTTTATCAAATGGGACAGTGGTACATTCAGATTCAATATGGAAATGTTGAGAGCTTCAGGACTAGCCAGCCTGCTGCCCAAACCACCTCCAAAAGGGATAATTTTTCAAGTCTCACCCCCACATACATTTTTCTGCATAGTACACTATAACCCCGATGTTGTAATCCTTGCTTTAACGGGGAGAAGGAGTGTCCTCTTCCCACAAGATACATCAGGCTCTCCTTTTAAATGACAGTTGAAGACCTTTTATTTTCACCTGGGTTTTGGACTGTATTTTATTAGATGAATGTAATTTTCATCTTTTTGGACAGTTGCTTATATATTTTTACTTGTATTTTCGTACATATTTTAGACTGCTTCTCTTATACATCTTTTATTGGTACTGTATATTATATTATTGTTTTAGTTATTCCATACTATGCCTTTTAAAAAAAAATTGGGGAAAGGAGGCTATAAATAATTAAAACAGTCATTTAGAGTTGTAGGCTGTAATGTCCTTTAACCTGGCACTTTCAGTACACATTTCCTGGGCTCTCTTGATTTGCCTCTCCTATTTCAGCATGGCTGCTTCACTTAAAAGCATTTTCCTTTATGCTGTTGAATTTTTGCTTCTTTAACTGTATTTGAATTGATTTAATATTTTTCTTGTAAGCCACTTAAGAGTCCACTATTGGAAGAAAACATGTGGTGTACTATTTTTTAATAAAAGAAGCAAAATAAACTTCACAAGAGACCAGCATTGATATTGTAAGTAAACGTAGCTCTGATACTCAGAAAATACATCCCCAAGCAGCCTGCACAGGTGCCTCCTTACCTTTCCCAGACAATCGCCGCGGATGCGTGCTAATGCAGATGCTTCTACTGTCTTCGTCGTCCTCTGGCGGTCGACTGAGGTCATCCCAGGCACATTTAGCACTGACGCCACTCAGGTTTGAACCGTCTGTCTCAATCCCTTTATCAACTCTGTCCTGCTTAAAAAGATCAAGCACAACCAAACGTTTTGAGGTCATGGTTCCCGTCTCTGCTACTACAAGAACAAACAAATCCTGCAGTTTGTTTTCTTACACTTTATGAACAGTCAGCACTTAAGAGAAATGAACAGCAATAATACTTTCCTACACTGCACTAAGGGACAATTAGTCATAATTTACTGTGTACAGCCTGAGTCGCAGCTGTTTTTAATTCAAAACTAGAACTCCATGAAGTGTTGACTCAAGAACAGACTTTAATCTCCACACAGTTCATTATTCCAAAATACTTAATTTCTTATAATCAATCACCAGAAGTCCTCCCTCTCTGCACAGGGCTTAGCCCTGGCTCCAATGTAAAAAGAATTATATATCGATTTTACTTACACCATTCCTGTATCACATGCAAACTACCAATTCAAACAGTGAGATTAGCAGCAGAAGATTACTTGCTCAACTCAACTTCCAACATTCACCACCAGAGGATGCTGCACCACCAGATTAACCATGTTACAGTACAATCTTACATGTCTATTCAGAAAGAAGTTCCACTGAGTTGAATGGGACTACCACTCAGGTAAATGTATAATGAGGTTGCAGTCATCTGCCCTCTTTTGAAGAAACCCTCCCTTTATCCCACTGTTCTGGATAATTACCAGCCAGTCCCTAAACTTTCAATCTTGGGCAAGGTGCTTGAGCTGATAGTGGTGAACCAATTACAGGGATTCCTGGATTAGATCAATTATCATGACCCATTTCAATCTGACTTTCAGTCAGGGTTTAGGATGGAAATGGCCTTGATAGCCCTAGCTGATGAACTACACCAGGAACTAGACAAGGAGAATATGTCCTTTTTGGTTCTGCTGAACATCTCAAGTGCTTCTGATACCATCAACCTGTAAGCCAATGTTTCTCAAACTGTGGGTCGGGACTCACTAGGTGGGTCAAACCAATTTCAGGTGGGTCCCCATTTATTTCAATGTGTACATATATATTAGACTTGAAGCTACCATGGCATGCAACTGCATTTGGGGAATTGTTACAGATCTGTACTTTTAACAAGCTACTATACATATACTTTTAACAAGTATAAATCAATGGGACTTACTCCTGGGTAAGTATGGATGTCCGCAGCCTTTGGGATGTTTGGGAAATTTTTTTAACAGATTAAACTTACACTTATTGTAAACTTTTAATTTACTTTGATTTTGTCACATGGGGGCATCAAAATTTTTCCTGCTTTATGATGTCACTTCCGGTCATGACATCACTTCCTATAAGTCCTGACAGATTGTCATTCTAAAAAGTAGGTCTTGGTGCTAAAAGGCTTGAGAACCACTGCTGTAAGCCACTTCCAGTCTTGTGATGCAATAGTTCCACTCTATTCTGCACTAGTCAGACCCCACTTGGAACACTGCATCCAGTTCCAGGCATCACATTTTAAGGAGGAGATTAACTGAAAAGGGTTCACAGAAGGGCAACAAAGATGTTAAGTGTCCAGAATTAAGTCTATGAGAAGAAAGCTTATGTTTGGCCTGCACCCAAGATGGTGGAGCTGGAGTGCTGGGTCAAAAATGAGAACATAGATAGTGTTGGAGTTTTAAAACAAGGAGGAACAGCTGCAATAAATTAATTTTAAAAATCAACAGGACACTCACATTCACATATTTTCATATGTAAATATCTGTACAGTGTTAGTATATTTAAGAAACATCTTGCTTGGTTGTACTGATCACATATGAATGATTGACATGCTGCAGGAAGAACAGCGATACAAGGACATCTGCAAGAGGGATCTGAAGACCTTAGGAGTGGACCTCAACAAGTGGGAAACCCTGGCCTCTGAGCGGCCTGTGCAACATGGCCTTTCCCAGTTTGAAGAGACACTTGGCCAACAGTCTGAGGCTAAGAGGCAAAGAAGGAAGGCCCATAGCCAGGGAGACAGGCCAGGGACAGACTGCACTTGCTCCCAGTGTGGAAGGGATTGTCACTCCCGAATCGGCCTTTTCAGCCACACTAGACCCTGTTCCAGAACCACCTTTCAGAGCGCGATACCATAGTCTTTCGAGACTGAAGGTTGCCAACTGCAGGAAGAATTGGTGTGGATTTCCAGATTCACTCCCTAATCCCTAGGTTCCTGAATCTTTAATGGTTGTGTAGTAGCTAATGTTGGCAAGTATGACTTATCCAGCTACTACAGAAAGAAAAAGTGCGTATGTCAAACTTTCATCATTAAAGCCATCAGATCACTGCCTCATATTACTGGTAAAAATTCTGATCTTGCAAAAAAAAAAATTACAGAAAGAAATGATTCCTTCATTTCTTTTCCCCAGACATTACTAAGTTTTCCATAGGAAGGGTGAGAATGTTCTAGCAGCCAAAGCTAGCATGCATATGCTAGAAACAGGCTTTGTACAGAAAAGATGAGAGATTCAGCAGGATAGGTCCATGGGGAGGAGAGTGAGCAGCCGGTGTTCACTGTCCAATACAAGTTTGTGCAATACATTCAAGCAGTCAGTGAGGACAATCACAACCCCAAAACAAACAACTTAAAGGTTAGCAGATATTGCCCCTAGGTAAGTGACTAAAGGCACAATCCTATGCATGTCTACTCAGAAATAAGTCCTATTGTGTACAATGAGGCTTACTCTCAGGAAAGTGTGATTAAAATTGCAGCCCAAGTCTCTTATTTATTGAGAGAAAAAAACTGGCATAAGAAAGAAGTTTTTGGCATGCAATAGAGATCAAACTCTGTCTATCCAAGAACAAAAGATGGACTAGTTAAACCCATACTTGCAGGTGTGGATCTATTTCAAATATAGTCTCTCCACGTCGCATATCTGTTATCAGCCATGGACCTCCTGCTCTATAATCACAAAGCAAGAGAAAAATGAATGAAAATATTACTTACTGCCATTGTCCCAAAAGCTCTACATTTCCAACAATATTTAAGCATAGGTGCATGGGCTAGAAAGAAGGAAGAAATCTGGGGCTGTGGAGAATGAACATGTATTTGCCTTCATGATATTGGATTACTGTCAAGTCAACAACTAAAGAAAAATTGACAATTTACTACATGGTGGTAATCTATAATGTTCCCACACTTACTGTAATTACCTTAATGATGGAGCACATACTGTGCACATAGAAAATCCCAAATTCAATCCCTAGCATCTTCAGATGGGATAAGGAAAGACCTCTGCCTGAAATTCTGGAGAGTCACTGCCAGTCAGTACAGACAATACCACCCTAGATGGACCAGGGATCTGACTCATGAAACTAACTGCCTTATGTTCAAAACAGGAGCATTTGCCCCCAGATGGTTCAGCAAAGCCTGATGCTTACCACCAGGAAAATGAGGGATATTTGTAGTGCACATGAAAAGAAACAGGAGTATATTAGTCTTATGGAATGCATTTTTAGAATATAAACGCTTCTTCTGTTTGAATTCAGCACAGAGTGTGATTTAGTAAAGTCTCAATAGCCTGGCTCACGCAATCCAAATACGTTTTGTTGGCTCATGAACATGGCAACAAGCCTATGTGCCTTTTTCCCTGCTTTCCTTCTCTGTTTGTGCACCCAGGTGAATCAAGCACTTTCTGGATTTAAACCAGTTTCTTGTGACATATAATTTGGGTAGGTATAGTTGCCCGAGTGATACCAGCAAATCAAGTTTGACCCTAATTTGATGTCCCGGTTGGGATCATTTAAACCACTATTCCCCAGTCTGGCTGCCACTGTAAGCTCAAAGAAATGTTCAGTTCAGTCATGCACAAGTATGCTCACAATCCAGAACTATTGTGAGTTGGATCATCTAACCAAACTTTCCTGTCCAAGCTTAAAGTTAGGGAATTTGGAGAAACCACGTTTCAAACTCCCTGGAATGGCAGGAATATCTAGAGAAATCATGCCTGCTAGATAACCAACCAAATTATCTTCTTACAGAACTTTTCTTACCACAGCTATACTTGCTAGAGCTGTAAGTCCTGTGATCAGTAAATCCCGGGGGGGGGGGGGTTGCATTTAATTGACTGTTATGAAACATTCAGGCTCTTATTTTTCTATATGAAGTGATTAAAATCTGCAATTTGCATTTCAAAGGGAGCAAAGAAAGTTGGCTATATAACATAACATTTGTATTTCTGCATTTAAGAGTATGGGAAAAACTCTACCATTTCCCTAATTTTTGAGATCATAAACAAATATACCCTTTTATCTTAGGCATGCTTTACTGAGTTTTTTGCCTGAAGATACAGATTGCCCCACAATATAGTAAGTTCCATTAACTTCGCCAGAAGTGTAAGCTGAAAGGACACTAGCTCAGGTAAGATCCAATGAAAACCCAGGTGTTTGAGTTATCTGCCCAAGCTCTATGGACCTAAGGTTCATATGCTATCCTCTTCTCATTCACACGTAAGGGGAGAAGATTAGATAGTTCAGCTTCTAATTCATGTCAAAGCAATTTGCTCTTTTGTCCAAACTTGGCAATAAAGATCTGCACAAACCATCGTTTGCAATCAAACTAGCATCTCAAATAATTATTTGTGACAAATTAGAAGCTGAACTTCTAATCTTCTCTCACATACAAATGAGGGTGGGAAGGGGAGGAGGGAGCACAGAAGAAAGATCTGCCACTGTATGTTCTCATAATGTCAAGCCGTAATTTGTCATTCATTACCATATATTTAAACACAGCTACTGGGACACAGAATCAAGACTACAAAAACATGCAGATCTGCCCAGTTTCATAATTCATTCCAAGTGCAGAATACAAGACCTTCTAAAAAATCATTTATTTTTCAAATGGTTATATTTATATTCATAAGGAATTGCTTATTAAAGACTCATCAGTTTTTTTCTAAGTCAGCTGGAGGTACTGTACTTACACAGGAACGGTTCGAAGCAGTTCTAATATACCCTGTCCATTCCACTGCTGCGCTGCATGAAGCTCTTCTGTGCAGACCCCAACAATCTATAGCAAAAAGAGGGCAAACTTTTTAAAATCCATCAAGCACAGGTTCAACATTAGAATCTAGATTCCTAAAGTTTCATTATTTCTTTAAAATTATAAACCTAGCTACTACAAGGTTTTATACAGCAGATGGGGTTAATGAACCCATAACTTTTACAACCTGAATTTTTTTTTGGAGGGGGACTTACTGCATATATCAGCTTACTATATGAAATTAGGGTTAACATGCATAGATAGCTAAGCAAATTTTGTTGTTTAGCAGGATCTCTGCTGCAGACACGAGGATTTGAGTCAGATGCTGCTTCAAAATCATTGTTCGAGAGAACTGAGAACGCAATACAGATTCATATCTTCCTTTCTCCTCATTGCACATGAGTTCCTTCCAACTACACTTTGATGTGATGCCTGAATCAGGCAAACTATAAATTACAGAGAGCCTCCACACTGAAGGAGACTTGCAAATAATGGTTTGGAAGCTAGCACTAACCATAGCTTACTGAAGTCAGACAGCAAAGTATAGTTAGATGAAACCCAGGAATGGAGGACAGAGTGAAGAGGAAACATACAAGCCCATGGCACATTCCCAACCTTTCAGTCAGGGTTCTACCTCATGCCACCTATTAAGATGATTAAAAAGGAGAAGGGCAAGGCTACACAAACCCTTTTCATGTGTTTTGGCATGCTGAGCTCCTCTCAACAAAATCACCCAGATGAAACAGCAACCTGCCACCTGAAAACTCTTGCTTCAATTTGCTGACTAGATTATCTTGCTTGGATGCACACATCCAAGGTGATGTATTCACAATTTCAGTGGAAGCCAATAGCTCATTCTGTGATTGAAGCTTGCATTGCAACATGCAACAAGGTAGGCCAACCAGTGAACTCCATCACATGCCTCAGAGATTAAGGCAGACCATCCTTATGCGGGCAGTAGAGACTAAATCTAAGTGTACAGTTCTACAGTCTCCTTCCTTATTTGTGGCTTTGTTCACAATAAAATACTGCGCACTGCATCATATTTTTTTCTTCCTATAAAGCCATTTTTAAAAGCCACAGTAATAGTTGCTTACACTCTAACTATACAGGAAGACACACTTTAATTATACAGAAATTGCTACATCATGTTTCTCTTTGTATGCAGCAATGACGTTTCTTGGACAGTCTTCATGTTATTAAGGCTCAACAACACAGGCCATAAATCAAGGCAGGTTTTGGAATACAGAACACAGGAAGCTGCACTCCTGCTAAAGCTTGTGTGTAATTTAGTTGAAAAAGACAACTACAGGTTGAGTCTCCTTATTTGTGAGAGTTCATTTCCAGAGCTCATGTGGATGGCAAAAATTGCATTAAAGCTAATCAATTAAAAAAACAATGTCCTTTTGCTCAGCAATTTAAAAACAGCCTTGCTGACCAATGCAACAGGTAGATAATCAGTCTCTCTCCAGGCATTTAGAAAGGCTTCACTCCTAGCTGCAGCCGGGGAAAGAATGGAGGAGGTGATAATCACCTCCACTTAGCAGGGGGAAGGGAGGGGTCGCTGTTCTAAGCACCTGGAGAGAGAATGATTGATGGATCAGCTGCAGTCTCTCACAAGGCTACTGTTAAATAACTTTTTTCCTTTAGTTGAAAAGAGGCTATTGTTAAATGACTTTTTCCCTTTAGTTGAAAGGGCCCTTCTTATTGAGATAAAACCGTGAGTGAAAAATCTGTGGATAATTAGGTTATACCTGTAATACATGAAACCTCTACACTGCTGTACTTATTCAGATCAACAGAAGGTTTTTACTTAGCTTCAAAGAGAAGAGCCAGGACTGCATCAGACAGATACAGATGAAAGACAGTGTAGTTACAGCTGAAAGAGAGTGCTGGGTTGACCTGAAATACTACTTTAATGTATGATGGGGAGTGTTGAGAACTTTTCCTATGGCAAACATGCACCTGCTCTCAAACACCTGTGTAGCTACCACCACCATGCCACATCAAAGAAAAGTGAACCAGACTACAAGTATATTTAAATATTTAAGAGCAAAAACGTCAGCTTCAACCCAAAATTATTGTTCATGTCAATAAATACAATAGGATACTAATTGCATACCTGAATACTCCCGAATCGGCCTTTTCAGCCACACTAGACGCTGTTCCAGAATGACCTTTCAGAGCGCGATACCATAGTCTTTCGAGACTGAAGGTTGCCAACTACTACTACCTGAATACTAATTGTATACCTGGTATACTAATACCATACCTGAAGGAAAGTAACAATCCCAAAAGGTGTCTGAACTGGCTGCATTTGAGGATCTTCGGTTAGCAACATATGCTGGATCCTAGACTCACTGTTGTCCAGTGGACTGTGCCATGATACATGGTCTCCGCTGCAAAATGTATTTTCTGTTAGGAGAGAAGATTGGTGGGGAGAGGAAGAATGGAAGAAAAATATGAACTCGAACAACTTCATATTTCCAAGTGCTTCCAAGACAGCCACTCAAAAGACATCTCTTTAAAACAGTAAAAGGCCCTGAACAAAAATTAAGGTTGTTATGAACTGATATCGTGAAAACCAAATACTGATACTCCTTTTCATTACCGTCACCCATCTGTAATGATATTGTAATGCTGAAAAAAAGAGTTTGCTAGGGACTATCTAAAATTTGGAATTAACTGACACTTATTACATTTGCAAATACAATTCAACAGAAAGGGGGATAACTCTTTGCTACCTTGACAGCAAATATAGTTTTAATTGCAAATTTTTTAGTTATGTCACATAAATAATGGCCTCTTCACAAAACATCTCTTCACTTAAAGTATACAATATACTGACCTGCTGAGGTGCAAAGGCTGCTCTTTAGATCTTGCCTACAGAGATGAAAGTATTTAAAAGTTCATTTTCTATATATATCAAAGAGTAAGGGCCTTTCTGTGCTGCTGAGACAAACTGGCAGGGGATCTCCTGTATTCAGCACATGCCCATCACTTCTTCTGGCCTGCCACACACCAAGTCATTTCAATTGGTTCTCTGATCCAACTCACTGAGAAACGGGCAGTGGCAGCTCACCCTCCATCACTGTAAAAGGGGAAAAAAAGCTGCTGCCACCACCACCATCTCTTTGGCCATTAAGCAGCCAGGATGGGAAAGGAGAGGCAGAGTGTGGAAATCTGGAGCCCAGACCACACCCCCTGACCTTTGACACAGTCTCATTCCTCCATGTCATCCTATTTGAAAAGGATGAACAGAGCTCAAATACGCTCCACTCATCCTGTTTATTTCAAACAGGACAGCATGGAGAAAGGATGCAATGCCAGAGCCCAAAGAAAGGGGGCAGGACTCCATGCTTCCCTCTCTTTGCCTATCTGACTGCACAGTAGTAAGGAGATGGGTGGTGGCTATGGCAGCAGGGGGGGATGCTCACGCATGGTTTCTTGGGAATCAGAATTTGCACACTGCTTCACTCAGGCTGGGACTATCCTGCACTGTTGAAAAGGCCTTGAAAATAAGTTTTCCCAGTTTAGAGGACCCAAAGTATTCAGAGGTTCTGAATTTCTACATTGGATCCCATAGGATCTCCTCTATGGAGAAATCATGCAGGGAAAGCGCCCTACATTTAGACCACAACTGCGATACAAGGATATCTGCAAGAGGGATCTGAAGGCCTTAGGACTGGACCTAAACAGATGGGAAACCTTGGCTTCTGAGTGTCTTGCTTGGAGGCAGGCTGTGCAGCATGGCCTCTCCCAGTTTGAAGAGACACTTGCTGAACAGACTGAGGCAAAGAGGCAAAGAAGGAAGGCCCACAGCCAGGGAGACAGACTATGGACAGACTACACTTGCTCCCAGCGTGGAAGGGACTGTCACTCCCGAATTGGCCTTTTCAGGCACACTAGACACTGTTCCAGAACCACCATTCAGAGCGCGATACCATAGTCTTCTGAGACTGAAGGTTGCCAACAATTCTAAATGTAAATCAGGATTTCAGGTTAACGTGCCTGCAATCAACTTGGTCAGGAATATTTAGGCACAAAAATGTCAGGTATGCCCCAAGGACATGCAGCATATAGTTGGCAACCTTCAGTCTCAAAAGACTATGGTATGCTCTGAATGGAGCATATAAATGTCATCTTTAAAAACAATTCACAAGCCTGACTAAATTGGCAGATTCACAAGACATCACTGAAAAAACTAAATTTTTATTTAGTTTAGTTACTGTATTTTAAATTGCAATTACTGTAAATTAATTAATTAAATTGTTTACTGTATTTTAAATTGCCAGCCAAATTCTGAATGAATCTGAGAGGAACTTGCTCATCACTATGTGGCTGAGATTGTAAACCCAATTTTTCAAATAAAAATGGGAGCAAGGATCCATGATTTTGACAAATGCAACAAGATGGCAACCAGAAAAGTTTATCTACCCATAAACTCTAATTGTACAGGTTATGACAGAACCTCATGAACTTTGTGTGGTAACCCTGATCATCCACCAGATGTCATCATTGTTACTTAGGCATGCTTAGTTGTATTTGGGATTTGTTTTTTAAAACTGTATTTTTTGAATCAAGTTACATTTGGGATTTCCATACCTGATCATAGTAAGCTTATATCAAAATTTAAAGAAAGCTATTGTTCAATAGAAGGGCCTGGAGAGCAAAAGAGCAGATAGGACCTGAACAGGCTTTAAAAGGAACTGTAAAGACAAAAGTTTAACCTCTGGGGGCTGGGGGATACGAACAGGCCCTCAGTTTGGCTGTACTTGTTGTAAGAGGCGACTAAACAGCCACCGGGTAGATAGGTCTTGATAGCCTGGGAAGGCAGCTCATCTAAGAGAAGGAAAACTCTGATCCCAAACCTCCACTGCCTTGTGGCTACATCCAATTATGTAAGAGGCTTCAGGAGTCAACCTCAAGGCAAAATCCGGAGCCGGAGTCCCTGAGGCAGTTCATGGCTGAACACAGTCACGTTCTGGCAACTCCTGCAACGCTGCTGGAACCAACCGTATTGGCTCCTGCCTTTCCATTGGACCATTTCAGTGACGTGGAGAGGGGGGATTTGCTGCATGGGTAACAGTCTATCCTCCATATCTACTCTACCCAGGCTTAGCACACTGGAGAGGACACTCTGTTCCAAAACCACCATTCAGAGCGCAATACCATAGTTTTCCGAGACTGAAGGATGCCAACAACAAAAGACAAAAGTTATCTCTCCTATCTTATAGTGAAGTTTAACTGCCCTAAAGGTATTAAGGCTGAGAAACATATTTGTGCTGTTGCTGTGGTCTGTATGAGTGGGGATAAAATTATCCTGCTTGGTCTCCAACCACATACAGGAAAGAGGTCAGGAAAGATTTCTACTTTGGAAACTCTCAAGCTCCCCCTAGAAGTCCTGTCTCTTATTTTATCATTACCAAGTTAGAGCAACTTAGCTAACAGGGCCGGGTGTGGGAAAATGAAGTGTTGACATAAGGAAATGTATCTTAATTACAAGGCAGATACAAAAAATAAAAGTATCAGATAAAGTCTGCTTAGCACTGAATATGATAAACTATTTCATATTCTAAAGCAGATAGAACTAAAGATAGCGTCTACCTGCAGGCTTTTAACATGCAAATTCATACACTGTTCTGCTTAACTTTGGAAATAAGAACAACCAATAAAGGCTGTTCAATAGCACTTGAATCAAACTCCAAGTCCCTACAATTTCAATTCCTAATATTTCCCAGGTCAGAAAGACCATCAAACCAAAAGTCTGCCGATTAACTAAATGTTTTAAGGATGTAAGTCTCACAGTCACAGTTCTCCAAAATGCAACAAAGCCACAAAGACCCTCATTCTTGCAGCCTGTCTTTCTGTTACAATATTCTGCATGTCAAGTGCTCACTCAATTCTATGCTGATCGATCCATGCGTTTTGCTGCCCAGACTCCTTCTCCTGGGAAATCCCAGCCATTTGGTGCTTGTTTTCAAATGCTAATGTCTCTGTTGGAGACCCACCTGTTTGTGTCCATTCGGGTGCGGGACTACTTAAAAAATGTCTCTCTTCCCCACACAAACCACAAAATTCACACTGACTGCTCAATTAAACTACAGAAAACCACCCATGTGAAAAATGATATGAAGGCCAATTTAAATCCCTAAGAGCCAGTAAATTCAATGTTAAAACTTGAAAGCCACCCCTTAACTCACCATACAGCGGCATGCAAGATCAGCCTTTCTATGGAGGTCCCAACAATATACAAAGTTACCATTAAGAAGACTTTCATTACCAAGCAAACTCTTCAGTTTAGCAACACAACTGAGAACATAAATTACCCCAGTATCAAAAAGGAAGAGGCACTACTACTTTGCAATGCACTCTACAATTCTAATTAAAATAGTATAACCTTGCAACTTCAAAATTCAAAAGAGATGTATTAGAATTCTGTACAAATGAATAATGATGTAGAAAGACTGGAGCAAAGTAGGATGCAGAACACAGCAGCAGCCCTGTCTATACTACATATGCCACCTTTTGCTTCACCCACTTAAGGGCATTTTGTTGTTGAAGAGAGTCAAGAGAGAAGGCAGCTGCTAAGTTAGTTGTTAAAGTTCCTGGGTAAATGTCATACACTAGATTTAATCATTCATGCCTGTCAACTTGTGATGAGCCAATGTTTAGCGACTCCCCAATTCCAAGTACTCACTACCATAACAATAGTAAGACAGAACTGCAGGGTAAATATTCCAATGTCAGCATTAATGTAGATCACAACAGTAGTAGTATTAGAAGTAAAAAATATTTCACATGCTGTATATACACTGCTCAAAACAATAAAGGGAACACTTAAACAACACATCCGAGATCTGAATGAACGAAATATTCCTATTAAATACTTTCTTCCTGACATAGTTGAATGTGCTGACAACAAAATCACACAACAATCATCAATGGAAATCACATTTATTAACCCATGGAGGTCTGGGTTTGGTGTCATACTCAAAATTGAAGTGGAAAAACACACTACAGGCTGATCCAACTTTGGTGTAATGTCCATAAAGCAAGTCAAAATGAGGCTCAGTAGTGTGTGTGGCCTCCACGTGCCTGTATGATCTCCCTACAACGCCTGGGCATGCTCCTGATGAGGTGGCGGATAGTCTCCTGAGGGATCGCCTCCCAGACCTGGACTAAAGCATCCGCCAACTCCTGGACAGTCTGTGGTGCAACGTGGCGCTGGTGGATGGAGCAAGACATGATGTCCCAGATGTGCTCAATTGGATTCAGGTCTGGGGAACGGGCAGGCCAGTCCATAGCATCAATGCCTTTATCTTGCAGGAACTACTGACACACTCCAGCCACATGAGGTCTAGCATTGTCCTGCATTAGGAGGAACCCAGGGCCAACCGCGCCAGCATATGGTCTCACAAAGGGTCTGAGGATCTCATCTCGGTACCTAATGGCAGTCAGGCTACCTCTGGCAAGCACATGGAGGGCTGTGCGGCCCCCCAAAGAAATACCACCCCACACCATTACTGACCCACTGCCAAACCGGTCATGCTGGAGGATGTTGCAGGCAACAGAACGTTCTCCCTGCCGTCTTCAGACTGACTGTCACATGTGCTCAGTGTGAACCTGCTTTCATCTGTGAAGAGCACAGGGCGCCAGTGGCAAGGTTGCCAATCTTGGTGTTCTCTGGCAAATGCCAAACGTCCTGCACGGTGTCGGGCTGTCAGCACAACCCCCACCTGTGGACGTCGGGCCCTCATACCACCCTCCTGGAGTCTGTTTCTGACCGTTTGAGCAGACACATGCACATTTGTGGCCTGCTGGAGGTCATTTTGCAGGGCTCTGGCAGTGATCCTCCTGTTCCTCCTGGCACGAAGGCGGAGGTAGCGGTCCTGATGCTGGGTTGTTGCCCTCCTATGGCCTCCTCCACGTCTCCTGGTGTATGGCCTGTCTCCTGGTAGCGCCTCCATGCTCTGGACACTACACTGACAGACACAGCAAACCTTCTTGCCACAGCTCACATTGATGTGCCATCCTGGATGAGCTGCACTACCTGAGCCACTTGTGTGGGTTGCAGACTCCGCCTCATGCTGCCACTAGAGTGACAGCACCGCCAGCATTCAAAGGTCACCCAAACACCAGCCAGAAAGCATAGGGACTGCGAAGTGGTCTGTGGTCACCACCTGCAGAACCACTCCTTTATTGGGGGCTTCTTGTTACTTGCCTATGATTTCCACCTGTTGTCTACTCCATTTGTGCAACAGCATGTGAACTTGATTGTCAATCGGTGTGGCTTCCTAGGTGGACAGTTTGATTTCACAGAAGTGTGATTGACTTGGAGTGACATTGTGTTGTTTAAGTGTTCCCTTTATTGTTTTGAGCAGTGTATTTATTAACCCATTTTTGCCCAGCCCATAGGCGTATACATTTAGTCCCTGCTGCATATATGCAATGTTGTGAAGAAATGGCTTAAGGCTTATCTGGTGTGCTCCCTGGGGCATTTGGTGGGCCGCTGTGAGATACAGGAAGCTGGACTAGATGAGCCTATGGCCTGATCCAGTGGGGCTGTTCTTATGTAAGGCTCAAATACCTGGATTAACTAATCCTCCTATCTCATCATTATTCACTAATCATAGGCAATTTTCAGATTATTTGCAGAGGGAACTGCAAGAGATTTCCTTGCTGTTCCATCTCAACTCCCACATGATTCAGTTCCATGATAACATCAATGCACGGCATTCGAATCATTAAGACTGGGCTTCATTCCATTCCAAGTTTTGCTACACCTAGCAACCAGATAGACTTTACAATACCTTGTAATTGAACTGTTTGCAAGATCTTTGATCCAAGATACCTTATAGTTCAAGCTTAGTAAATATTTTCATTAACTCAGTACAGTGTTTCTGAAACATTTCAAACTGGGGTCCTCCCTCTACTTTAAGGTCCCATGAAGTAATTTATTCCCCAGGTGACTGTATGAAGATTCTCATGTGCAGTTGCATGCAAGGGACTGAAGATCCAACATTGGCATTTGAAGTTAAGCACAAGAGAGTGCTGTTAATACCATTCTAAAACCACACACTAGAAAACACCACAAAGCAAGCACTCTTTCAGAACTACCTTCTTTAAATAAGGCTTGGATGATGGTACGAAGGGGTCACAATCACCTCCATAAATCCAATGTGAATCTGTGGGAGTCCCTTGGCAGGAACAGTTCAAGAATTGGGGAATGGATTGTGGACTCCACCTGCCTCATTATCCTATCTCTTCCCAGAACTTTGCCCTAAGGGGGCAACTGCCTTGACTTAACAAGGTGAGAAGACTGCAGAGGTATTGAATTGTCTAAAAGTGCTTTGCTTTGATACAGCTCTCATCTCAGAGCTATGCATTTTGACAACATCACTGCTTAGGAAGGCAAAATAGATCTGAACAAAGGCAAAAATTAAGAAATCAGTTTTCACAGGGTAGGGAAGAGAGGAGTCTTAAGAATATTAGACATTTAGCACTCAAAAAGGAGGAAAATTGACTGGAGTAAACATGTTTTGAGCAGGAAAGCAGGGAGTGGCTCAAGGCTTCATTCTTGATGGGGCGGAGTATAAGTTTGCGTCTCAGCTGTACCACTGTAGCAGCCCACTATTGAATATTCCTCTGTATACAAAGTTCCCTGCATATACAAACAAAATGTCAGGGTGAAGGGTTCCAGCCTAGCCTTTTACCATCCAAACTAGTTTTCTATGTACATGCACTCCGCAATTTAAGTAGGCTTCAAGTTACTAATTTTGACTATATGTAAATGTTTGGGCTGTCTCTATCAGGAGAAGAGCTACCTGTGTTCGCAGTCCACCACTTTGTAAACATAGTGGGAAATACACAGCATGTTGGGATTGCTACCAGTGCAATTCACATTTCCTCTTTCATTTAAAGAGCCCACACAATCCTTGGAGTATGGTGCTCTGGCCCCTTGCCTTCCCGCTGGAGGAGGGGGCAAGGTGAGAAGGCAAGAGGCCAGACTGCTGTGCACCAAGGATCATGCAGCAGTTTTTTGTTGTTCTTTTACAGCCAAGAAGTTGATATTTCTTCAAGGGAGGGGAGAAAGCAAAAGCAGTCACTTGAAGAATGGAATCGACCTTCTCCATTAGCACTTCATCACCACTGCCTTTCAAGCTGGTTCTCTGTTGCTTCAAGAGGGTGACACATAATCTGCTCCAGCTGCATCTCATGGGGGGGGAGAGATTAGCTCCCCCTTCACCTGCATTTGGGGCATTTTTCTTAATCACTGAGGGGAGTTTTCATCTGAATTGTGTCTTCATACATACTGCACAGGTTTAGCAGCATATATACAAGGAGGCATTCAGGTGATCTGCCTCACTAAGTACAATTAAGTGAAATGCCCCAAAAGGGAAGGACAGGGATGCCACTGCCAGGCAATAAAACTATTGTTTGTATCAGCCCAATGTCTTTAATTATATATTAACAATGAATTGTTGAGAACACCATATATGACTATGATCCACCTCATTTACCATATCAATAGATATATTCTGTCTGCTGGCGTTTGTTTGCATCTTTTTAGATTGTGGGCCCTTTTGGGACAGAGAGCCATTAGTTATTTTCTTTGCAAACTGCTTTGTGAACTTTTCATTGAAAAGCAGTATATGTACTGTTAATAATAATCCTCCATGGGACACTACCTTGTAGTGGTGGTGGGGCTTGAGAGTTTCAGTGACGCAGGGGGCTAAGCTGGGCAGGGTCACCCAAGCCAGACAGGCCTCTGCTGAGAAGTCATACGAAATGTGCCCCAAACCCAATTCTACAGTGAAGGGGGGGGGGAAGAATCCTATACGGGATTGGTTGTTGCCCAGGTCAACAAGGACCACGCTGGCTGTTGGAGTTCCTGGACATCTGGTGACAAATGGACTACAGGACTCAGGAACACTCAGCAAGGCTGAGCAACCAGGGCCAGAGGCTATAGGGCTACTGGAGGAACAAGTGTTGCATAATCGTTGAAAGTTTACAAAAATTGAGAATAAAGAAATTATGTTATGTTATTATGAATCAAGTTCAGCAAGGAGGGGTTATTTGAAGAGAATGCATAAGACCTGGAAGGAGAAACATTCAACATTAGAACTCACAGAGCAGAGATTAGCTGATCAGTGCTGATTTATTATAAGGAATAAAGCGTTCACTTATGTTGAATTGGAAGAACTGCAGAGAATAGCCCAGTGCACAGAAACAGAACAACTGCCAGGTTTAGCAGTCCAGATAGTTGAGGAGGCAACACAGGAGAAGTTGGCAGCAGAGGAAGCTCCCACTGCACATTCAATTTATCTTTCCCTGGCGTCCTCTCCTTTGCCTTCACTTCAGCAAGAAGAGTAGCAACATCCTTTAACTGAAATCCAATAAAAACTAAAAGTAAAAATAACTGAGCAGATTGAAAAAAGATAAAAATACTAGTAGAGTTAGATTGCCTGAATTAAAACGTGCGGAAATAAGACATCTTGCTACAGTTTTAGAAAACACAGACATTGTATTAACCACCATAAGCACTAATTAACTGCAGGAAACCAACTCATGTATAGCACTGCTGCAGTAATAACTGAAGAACTTGGCTGTAAAACCATATAACCAAAACATCAAAATAATTCATTATGAAAATGGAAGATCAGGGTGGAGAGCAAAATTGCCATGCTAAGATCTGACCTCAGCAAGCTGAAGGAGATGAAGCTGAAAAATACAAAGAACACCTAATCAACAATACCATATAGAAACTAGAAGGATCAATGAAGCTTTGGAAATAGTTAAGCAGTAAAGAAGTGCAGTTTTAAAAAAGGTCAGCCAGTATGATGCAAGAATTGCACAGTACAGTCACAATCTCTAGTTTCAGGTGAAATCAGAAGTGTCTTTACCGAAGTATCAACAGTGGTGGAAAGATTGCATACAGCCAGCAAACAATACCAAATAAAGACAACAACATGCATTTCTGGGCAACCCTATGGGACAATTCAAAAGAATACAAGAATGCAGCTTGGATAAAGGAGGTGGAAAAGAAGAAAACAGGAAGAAAAGAGAGAAAGTTGAAATGAAAAATCTAGTTATAACAACAGAAATGATTAGCACAAGGGCGAAGAAAATTTAAAAAACTGGTCTGCACCAGGAAAGGATTAACTGCATGGATCTTTGCTTAAACACCTAACAAGCTTGCACCCACACACTGCCCAGCAGTTTAACAACATACTGTTAAGAAGGTGAAATTGAAGACTGGATGACATCTGGCAAAACCTACCTAATCATGAAAAATCAAGGAAAAGGAGCAGTGCCTAGTAACTATAGACCAATAACCTGCTTAGCAACAACATTTAAGTTGCTAACTGGGGTAACAGCAGATGCAGTCCAGCAGCATCTTATAAAGAACCGGCTCTTTCCATCTGAGCAGAAAAGAAATTGCCCAAAAACAAGGGGAACAAAAGATCAGTTATTAATTGATACCATGATTCTGGAAAACTGCAAAAAGAGAAAACCAAATTTAAATGTAGCTTGGATAGACTACAAAAAAGCATTTGACTCATTGTTGCATGACTGGATACTGCAGTGCCTAGAAAAAGCATACATCAGTAAAAATGCTGAAAATTTGTGCAAGATCAATGGCAAAATGGAAGATGCATTTGATGCTGGTCAGTGGTGATAGTTTGGGTGACGTTAACATCAAGAGAGGGATTTTTCAAGGTGACTCACTATCAGCTTGTTAATTCATCTAACAACACTGCTAAACAAAGCAGATTTGAGTTATTGAATATCCAAAACATCTCCCAAGCTTTCCCACCTTCTTTGCATGGATGTTCTAAAGCTACATGGAAAATCACCATTTGAAATAGAATCACTGTTCAACACTGTCTGAATATACAGCTAAGATACAGCAATGGAGTTTCATTAGACAAATGTGTAACCCTAACTATCAACAGGGGAAAAGTAGTAAGAACCAAAGAAATTGAAATACCATATGGAAACAACATGGAGTGTTTCGAAGAAGAAGATTTAGACATTCTTCAAGTATTTAGGCCTTCTTCTTTAGGCCTTCTTTAGACATTCTATTTAGGCCTACAAGTATTTAGGCATTCTTCAGGCAGAAATCATTAAAACATTAAGCAGAAGTTAAAAGAAAGATTAGTAATGAATATATTAGAAGGGTGAAGAAGTACTTGAAATCCAAACTCAACACAGGAAACACCATCAGAGCAATAAACACATGGGCAATTCCAGTTATAATATGCACAGATGGCATGGTAGACTGGACCCAGGCTGGGTTAGAAGTACTAGACAGGAAGACCAGGAAGGTAATGACAATGAATCATGCCCTACATCCATGCAGTGATGTTGATAGACTATTTACCCGGAAACATAGGTGGGCATGGAATGTTACAAGTGCACCAAATTATACAAGTAGAGAAAAGGGCATTGCAAGAATATATATATAGTGAAGAAGATGCACTGAAGCTGATTTATCAAGAAAACATGCTAAATACTGGGGATGGTGATACAACAACAACAAAGCTGGCTTATGAAAAAGATCAGGAAGACCAGGAAAGAAATGAAGACCAGGAACGAAAAATGGCAAAGCCAAGCCAAATTCAATCCAGTCTCTTTTCCCCCCACACCAGACCATATTACGCACAGCCCCTGCCTCTTTTAAGTGTGGAAAAGCACCTCAAAAAGGGAGAGGGTAAGCACAAGGGCATTATAGACAAGTTATGCAAGGTAGTTAAATGAGCCAACAAAAAGCACACACATCCCCTCCCCCTCCTCTTCCCCCCTCCCCAGGACCCCCTCCTCCCCCCCTCTCCCCAGGCCCCCCCTAATCTGAGAAACCAGGCTGCAAGGGCTCACCTCAAGGCACAGGGTCAAGGAATGGAGGCAGCAGGCTGGAGGCAGTGGCGGCAGGGCACCTTTCCTCTGCATGCAGCTGAGCCTCTCCAAAACTGCACAAACACGCGCGCACCTTACAAGGCGCCTGCGCTTCACTTTTTTGCTTGTCTGGGCACTCACAGACAAGGAAGGAAGGCAGGTGGAGGGGGAGGCAGGAGACGGAGAAAGGCTATGCTCTGATTGGCTCTGAGCTGCTCTGATTGGCTGCTGGCGCTGCAGAGGTTTTTTTCCTGTCTGGAAGGGCATTTTTTTTCTTTTTTCACCAGAGACGTCGCGGACCACCTGGAAGGACACTGTGGACCACCAGTGGTCCATGGACCATGGGTTGGGAACCCTAGGCATATAGAGAAAATACCTACAGATAGCAAATGTTGCCTGATGCTGATGAAATGGTGGACCACCTAGTCAGCTGCTACAAGAAGATCGTTCAGACTGACTACAAAGAAAGGCACGACAGAGTTGCTACAATAATTCATTGGAACGTGTCAAAAGTGGAACGTGTAAACTACCTTCAAGAAACAACTGGTGGAGCCACAAAATTGAAAAAGTAGTAGAGAATGAAGAAGTCAAAGAGCTCTGGGATTTTAGGATACAAACTGACAAACATCTGCCATTCAACATACCAGACAAGACATCATTGATAAGAAGGATAAGAAAGGCTGGATAGTAGACATTGCAATACCTGGAGACAGAGAAGAAAATAAAGAACCAGAGAAAATCACCAAATATAAAGGCCTGCAAATAGAAATTGAAAGACTGTGGCACAAGAAAGCAAGAATAATACCAATAGTCATAGGGGCCTTGGGTGCTATCCCAAAACAGCTGGAAAAGCACTCGAACACCATTGAGATAAGCACAAGCACCATCAGCCAATTACAAAGGCCACCTTACTAGGAACAGCGCATATACTCTGGCGATATTTGTAACACAACACAAAAACAAAAAGTAGAAACCTATCCCAGGTCCTTGGAAAGGACTCGATAGGTGGGATATAAACAAAATTCAGTACAAAACAATACGACTGTGAGAAAATAGAATAATAATAATAAACTTGGTAAGCGCAATGCCTATGTTAGCTCTTACAGAACACAGCAGTGAAGAAAGGGAACTCAGAATCATGTTTTACATACATGATATTTTGAAACTTGATGTTCAGGTACATGTAAAAATAAACTTACAAATTTAGATTTTAAAAATGCAAGTGTTTCTAAAAGAACAGCAAGTCATTTATCATCAGATTACTATAAATAAGGAAAGATGGCAGACACACTTTTTAGAACACCAAACAAATAAGAACCACCCATTTTTCTTAGTGGAACTGTCACACTAAGATGAGAGGTAAAATTCAGAGCCCATGCTCAAAAGGGACCTCTTGCTCTTGCCTACAAATAATGAAATGCTGTTTGGAACTCAAGCACTCATATCTGTGTGCCATGCTTTCTTTCATAGACAAGAATGTAAAGTCCACACATCCAAGATTCTGGATTTATTCTTTGGAAGGCTAACATAAGAGCAGGTAATTTAGTTACACTGCACTTTTAATTAAGGATCATAAAGTACCTAGATCAAGCACTCAAACAGCCTCACACTTAAGTAAGAGAGGCAAGCAAGAATAATTTCCAGCTGATCAGGAAGGAAAGTTTTTCTTCTGATTGTCAAAGCTCAACTAACAGATATGGGCAGTTAGGCTACTATAGTGTTTCTCAAACTGTGGGTCGGGACCCACTAGGTGGGTCACGAGCCAATTTCAGGTGGGTCCTCATTCATTTCAATACTTTATTTTTAATATATTACACTTGATACTCCATGATATGTGACTGCTTTTGGGGCAATGTTACAGATTTGTACTTTTAACAGGCTACTATGTATATGCTTTTAACAATGACTGTAAATGAGCAATGAGCAACTGATTATCAGTAAGAGAAAATCAGTTCTGACAAGTTCTGACCAGTCTGTTGCTAAAAAGCAACAATAATGAATATTGTTTCAAACACGAAACATTCTTGCAAGTTCTCACCATAAGGCAGGTTTTCATCACATTCACTAATTTTTCTAGAAGGAAAAATTGTTTTTGAATTATTGTTTGTATAGAAGTACCTAACTGAAAGAGTTAGCAGTTTCATAAATAAAAGTTGAACACTACAAGATTTGATAAATTATCAAATCTCATAAAATCAGCCCTATGCATAACAAGCACACAAAAAAATCAGGCGACCGGTTAGAAAGGGGCAAACACACACCACACCATTTAATCAGTACCTGATTGGAAGACATATCTGGCTAAGCCTTGCATCAATTCTGCTGGCCATGTGGGTGGTGCTGATTCCCCTGTTTCACGTTTAAGTCGAAACGTCAGTTCAAATCCAAAGCCACTCGGCCCATCTGGTCCAGTAAGCCTGAAGGAAATTAACCACAAACAATGAAGCATCACAGACAAGAATGCTGGACATGTTTTAAAATGCCACTGTGCCATTTGATTTCCTTATGCAAAAAAGATAGTAAGACCTCTAACCCCAACCCCCCCCCCCATGTGTTTCATTATACTTGCCTCGGCAAATCTGGTTCAGGAGCTGTAAGTAATAGTAGTTCAGCTCACACAAGTTGTGCCCCATTATCCACTGATTTGATTTACTACTGATACCAGGATCTACCTTTAAATGCCTTGTTACAAGGAAAAAAGCTTTTTCTACCTTCACACTGTTAAAATGTGCCAGTTGTGAACTTCTCAGGGCTAAAGATAGCTTTAAAGACCCAGTTAGGGGTTTCTTGCTCCTCCGCTGTCACCCCAGAATGCATCAGTATAGATGCTATACTACATTCAGCCACTAGAATAATTTCATTCCATTAAATTCTATTATTCAACCGTGAATGTGGTATACTGACTATACCGATGCATTATGGGGCAACATTGGAGGAGCAAAAAACCTGGAAGTGGGTCTTTAAAGTTATTTTTCCACTGATTTGGTATCCACTGATTTTTTTATCTACTCCAGTGGATGACGAGGAACAATCTGTATTATATTCCTCTATCAAGCCCCATGTTCCCTGATTCAAAGATTTAAAAGCCATCCTATTTCCTTATTGCAACTACTATGAAATTAAAGACATATACAGTACAAATAAGACAGGAGTAAGCAGCAGGTGGACTAAAGTATTTGCACTGCATTCTAGGTATTGTCAGTTACCACGGTATGTATGACATCCAAGAACTGCTGCATTGATAGCTCAACATAGCAAGAAAACTGAAGATACAGTTTCCTCACTGTAAGCAAGGAATAATCCAGGTAAGAACAACAGTCCCGAACCCATCCAAAGGTCATTTCTTGAATGTTTATAAGTGAATACAGAATAAGCATATTTTTATAATTAAACAGAACAGAAACCTGGTAGCTAACTCTATATTCATCCAGAATAGAGGGCTGTGTGTGTGTGTCAGGTCTAGGCAAACACATGACAAACCCCAGGCACCAGGTTGCCAGGGTGACAGGAGGCTTTGTCATGGCACCTGGGGAATGACTGGGGGTTTCTCTGGAGGGCCGTTTGTTTCTCTGCCTCTCCTATATTAGTTGCCAATTTTTGGATGTATGGCTCCTCCTCTTTTGCGCAGTGCTGGACATTCCCCCCCACCACCACAATTTTTGCCCATTATCACAGCAGAAGGAAGAGTGCTTGCACTTGCTGATGGACAGGCAGAGGTGATTTTTCCATCCTGTGCGTTTCACCAACTGAGACTGCCTGGCCACAACTTGTTTCCTTCGCTAGCACTTCTTTTTTGTGCAATTGTGTTATGTGGTGCGTGGGGTAGGAGCCAGGCATGGTGGCGGAAGAAGGCAACGTTGGCCGGCGAGCACTGGTTGAAGGAGGTCAGGGGTGGGGTGGTTATGACAGGGGGAGGAGAAGTTTGCCTCTGCTTGGCGACAACACAGAAGTGGAGACAGGGTACCCTTTCCTCAGACAGTACAAAGAGGGGGAGGGGGAGAGAAAGAATGGCTGTGTTGCACACATGTGCTCCCCTCATCTGTCTCTTTCAGCTGCCTCTTCACCTTTCCTATCTTCCTACTCCACCCGCCCCTTCACATGTGTGTAGCAGCTGCCTTCTCTTCATGGCTTCACTGCTTTCCTGAGACTCCAACGGGTTTCAGTGTTGGTTGCTTTTGTTCCTTTCTTCTTCTCTCTTTAGAAATTACTGGGTTTTTTTTCTTTTAGTTTCAGCTGTGGTCAGTATAAATGGGCTGAGGTTTCTTCTATTCACCTCATGGTCAGGATACCAAAACAGTCATTTATTTTCTATGCTGCTTCTGCTCACGTTACTCAGTCATTGAATCAACCACATGTGTATATAATTTTCAGATATTTTGGAATTTGGGAGCGCAAGTGGTAGGCCTGCGAGGAATGGGGAGGGGGATAGAGATAAATAACTGAGGGAACTCTCTCTGCTTGTACCCTAGCAAGGAATACAGGAATCGAACTGGAATAATAAACTACAGGTTGGATCTTATTATGCTTACGCAACGACACAAGCCTTTTTCCCCATCCCCAGCTTCTCACTGTACTCTAAAAAGCCACTTATGAGGCTGGGGAACCTTGGGATCAGTGTGGGATGTGATGAGGCCTGGAGGGAATGGGGAATTTCCAGAAACTGGGCACAAGGACTTTCTGCATGCTCTTCTCCACTTATGGAGGTTCGGTTTTCAGAGATTCCCATACTCACTGATGCCCCATCTTGCCACACACTACTAGTTTATTTCATATTTTGACTGCAGCAGTAATGGAACATTCTTGAATCTGCCAAATTAAATCCATACTGGCACTATACTTTTGTTACCCAAACAAAAATATTTCCAAAATGATGGCTATATGACTACACACTAAATGAAGAACTCCCTAATTTCTTCCAGCATTAAGGTCACATCATGCATATCATTTTATGCTTCATACGTCAGCTATTTAGTCTGTTCTTTTAGACTTTGAACCTCTACACACTTGAAGTAAACCCCACTGAACACAGACATTCTTTTGAGAAAAATATGCACAGGTTTGCACATCAAAAAGATTCAGTTGCAGTCACTGCTATCTCTAGCTTCCTCAGCTAAGAAAGATCTCCAATGTAACTGATTGGCAGGAAATTCCCAATAGGCAACAGAACATATTCCTTCACACAGCACATAATTATAGAATTCATCTATGGAATTCGCAGCCACAAGAAGTGGCGATAGCTACTAGAGCAGTGTTTCTCAACCAGCAGTACTTGAGGTGGTGTCCAGTGCTACCCACAGGACTCCCAAAAGCTTGCAGCCTGGCAGTGAGACCAGAAATGCAATGCGACAAACAGTGATAGGAGGCTCAGCAGGCAGAACATGCACTTTTCATGTGTTCAAAAAAGCACTCCCATCCACCCTTAGCTTCTCATTGGTGTGTGCTGCATCATGTCCGGCCTCCCACTCTGGAAGTAACTGGCAATGACATCATTTCCAGTTACTTCTGGTGGTACTTCCAATAGAGGGGCCATGCAAAGTGGCAGGGACAAATGTTGAGAAACGTTGCACTAGAGCAAGGGTGCCCAAACCCCGGCCCTGGGGCCACTTGCGGCCCTCGAGGTCTCTCAATGTGGCCCTCAGGGAACCCCCAGTCTCCAATGAGCCTCTGGCCCTCCGGAGATTTGTTGGAGCCTGCACTGGCCCGATGCAACTGCTCTGGAGTGAGGGCGACTGTTTGACCTCTCGTGTGAGCTGTGGGATGAGGGCTCCCTCCACTGCTTGCTTTTTCATGTCTGTGATGCAGTAGCGGCAGCAAAGAAAAGGCCAGTCTTGCTTTGTGCAAGGCCTTGTATAGGTCTTGAGCTATTGCAAGACCTTCATTCATTCATATAAGTTCATCTTTAATATATTTACTTATGTAAACATATGTAAATTTATTCAAATTTTAAATATAAATTAATTATTTTCTTCCCTGGCCCCTGACACAGTGTCAGAGAGACGATGTGGCCCTCCTGCCAAAAACTTTGGACACCCCTGCACTAGACCTTGGGTGTCTTTAAAAGGAGATTAGACAAATTAATGGAAGGCAGATCTGTCAATTGTTACCAATCATGATGCCTAACTGAAGTCTCCCAGTACAGAGAAATAATAATAGTTACAGGGAAGAAATGGCAGGAAAAGGCTCTTGGCTTCAGGCTCTGCTCAGATGACTGGCCACTGTGGGAAGCAGGATGCTGCTCTAGATTGATCTTTGGCCTGATATAGAAGAGTTCATCTTAATGTTTCATGTTCTTCCCTTGATTTTGAGAATACAGGTTGAGCCTCATTATTTGTGTGGGTTCCGTTCCAAGCACTCAAGTTTTCCAAGGTTCCGTTCCAAGCATTCCAAGTTTTGGATGGCAAAAAACACACTATAGCAAATCAATTTAAAAAACAGTTTATTTGCTCTGCTGATTTAAAAACAGCCTTGCTGACCTTCATGATGTTAGATAAGAGTCATTAAGAAGACAATCCATCAATCAGTCGTCCTCCAAGCCCTTCGCTCAGTCTTTCCCTTCACCAATGCAAATGTGCTCAGGGGGAAGGGAGGGGTTCGCTGGAGAGAGAAGGATTGATGGATTGTCAGCCAGCTGCACTCTCTCTCTCATTAAGGAGGCTATTGTTAAAGGACTGATCAGTTTTTTAAACTGATTTTAAAGGGATGCATTTTTCCCCTTCTCCAGGGATCAGCACATTCCTTCTCATTTGCAATGGCCATTTGTGTTGAGTCAAATCCGTGCATAAAAAATCCATGTATAAATAGGCTGAACCTGTATGGCCATTTTCCTTGATGACTGCACCAGACAGTGCTGTGCCAAATCTTTAAAGAAGCCCCATATACAGAACTGAAATTTTTTTTTTCCTTCTCTGCTGCAGAAACCTGGGTATTTTTCCTTTACAAATAACCTTAAGAAAATAAATAAAAAAAATCAAGCTACCAGTTGCATTGACAAGCCTTTGCTTTTCAGAGTTTTCTATTCTAAAATGCTTACATTCTCACTTCAGTAAGCAAATTCCTCAAAATTCCAGTGCAAGATAAATTGGATTACTGAAAACGAGATGAGAAAACTATTCTGTACTGGACAAGGAGAAGAGTGTACTGTGCATTTATTTTTTAAGCAAGGAGCACTTTCATGTAAACATATTTATGCACATGAACACCTGGGGGAAGCATATTTGTGACTTGTAACTACTGCAAGCAACATACAAGCAGCACTTTAAACCAATTTTTAGTGTAATTTGAACTTTGTTTTCAGAGACCAACACAGTGCCAACATATACACCACTGATGGCTTTAAAAATAGGCTAAGGAGCCATTTCAATCGACCAATCCAATTTCATCCAGCAACATCTACCGTTATTTTCCATGCAAGGGTGCCACAGCATCTTGATCTTCCGCATAACAAGAGTGGACTGTCAAACTCTGTGTATGTGACAAGGCAGTGCCAGCATTTTAATTCCAAGTTCAATGCCAGAATAAGTGAGCCAGACTTTAAAAAAATCTTAATGGTATGTTAAAGAAACATGAATATTTAAGGATAGAAAACACTTTTCAGGGTTATTTAGGAGCAAATAGAGCAGATTTATGGATGTTTGCTTAGCAGTAAGTCCCACCATGTTCAATAGATTTATTCCCAAGGAAGGATAGTAGCCTAAATTTCTTCTCTGTTGAAAAAATTAAATGACAATATAGTACATGGAAACAAGTTAAGCTACTGTTGTCACACTGTGGATTACAGAAACCTAGTAACATTAGGCACATACTGTACATTGCCTATTTATGCTCTCTTAGGCTCAAACTAAATATTATGTGGAGTTCCGTGATTCTTTCCACCCTCCTGTCTGTAGTGGTGTGTGGTGTTTTTTTTGTTTTTTTTTAAACAGCCAACCCAGCATGCCCCAGGCTGTATCTGAAAGAAAAGCAAGCATGATTAACCCTTTTCCTAATAGTCAGATATTACCCTCACCAAATTGTTTTTCTGTTGGGGGAAGCTTACTAGCATCTCCCCCCACCTGTAAGTAAAAAAAGTTGTTAGGGAAAGTTGAATTATAGTTGAAAGAAGACCAAGGGGCAAGCCTTTCTTCTGCTCAAAGTTGCTCCAAGTTGCCTTGGTTAAGAAAAAGTTTCACAGAAGAATCACAGAACTTTGCTTAAAGTGTAGCCTGAGTGAAGCAATATTTGAAGATTATATCCTACTACCTAGAATAGATTCTAGAGGAAAGCTATTCACTCACTCTGACACCAGAACAAGAAGGCCTGGCATCAAAATTATCCAATTTTATCCAAAATTTATCTAATATTAACTAAGCCAACGTATTAAATTTTAAGCAAACAACATTGAAGCAAAAGTGGTACTATATCAGATTTCATTACAGGTACTCCTATGAAAAGATTTACACATATTTTATCTTTTTTGAAGTTGATTTATCTAAACATTTTCCCAAGAGGAATACAATGGAACAGATCAACCCTGCTAGGGAGAAAATAATAAATTTTAGGTTTTACCCTTCATTAACACATACCTTATCAAGATTTCAACAGCTGTGTTCTGCAATTTGGCAACATACTGTAACTGACTCAGGGTCCAATCCTATCCAACTTTCCAGTCCAATGTAGCCATGCCAACAGGACATGCACTGCATCTTGCTGAGGCGATCAGACACTGAGGCCTTCTCAGAGTAAGAAAATGTTTGTTCCCTTACCTATAGGCTACGATGCAGCTGCACCAGTGCTGGAAAGCTGGATAGAATTGGGCCCACAGGCTACAATCTTATGCAAACTTACTCTTATGTAAGTCCTCAATGGGGCTTACTTCCAAGTAGACATAGGATCATGTTGCAAGATGACCCAGATGATAAAAGTGGACTCTCTCTTTACAGTAACATGTAGAGCTAGAACATTTGGTGTACAATCCTAGCCACACTTAAGAGTATGCCTATAGAAGACAGACTTCCATGTAAACTGTCAGTCTGTTGGTTGATTAGATTCTTAAATAAATATAAGAACCACCCTGCTGCATCAGGCCAAAAGCCCATCTAATCCAGCTTCCTGTATCTCATAGTGGCCCACCAGATGCCTCAGGGAGCACACAAGACAACAAGAGACCTGCACCCTGGTGCCATCCCTTGCACCTGACATTCTGAGGTAGCCTACTTCTAAAATCAGGAGGTTGCACAAACCCATCACAGCTTGTAACCCGTGATGAACTTTTCCTCCAGAAATTTGTCCAAACCCCTTTTAAAGCCATTCAAGTCAGATGCCACCACTGCATCCTGTGGCAAGGAGTTCCACAGACTAATTACACTCTGGGTAGAGAATTATTTTCTTTAGTCAGTCTTAACTCTCTCAACACTCAATTTTAGTGGATGACCCTTAGTGTTGCGTGAGAGGGAAAGGAACATCTCTCTATCTACTTTATCCATCCCCTGCATAATTTTGTATGTCTCAGACATGACCTCACTCAGGCGCCAAATAAGAATCTGTCACTGTGTTCAGTGTCAGCATGGTCAAAGTGGCTTACAATAGTATCAAAATAACCAAGGAACTTATTGATCAGATACCATAGATACTCGCCTATAAGGCAATAAATTTGCACCCGGAAATGATGGGAGAATCGCCCCCCCCCCCCTCGTCTTATCTGCGCAGTCACGCAGGCAGACTGAGGGGGCCATCTGCACCCTGCCTCAGTCAGGGAGGGACTCTGCGGAAGGTGGAGCAGCGGCGCCTCTTGAGGTCTTGCATGGGGTTGTGGGATTCCGGGCAGCCTCGCCTCCCGTCAGGTCCCCCCATTGCGCAAGGACCCTGAGGAGCCCTGGAGGAGGCAGGGTGGTAGGGGGACAGTCTGCTGGCCCGGCACTGCCCTGCGCGGCTGCTGCACGCACTCACTTAAGTCCTGCCGCCCGCGGAGACAGGGAGCGGAGCGGGGGCATCCTGGCTGCTGCTGTCGTCACCAGACCGATAGAGGGCAGAGAGTGTGCAGGGAGTGTCCTGCGCTGCCTGCTCCCCACCAGATGCTCCCTGGGCGGGGGCAGCGTGTCTCCCTCCGTGCCCGCCACAGACGCAGCCGTGCACTTGGGAGTAGGCAGTGCAGGTTGCTCCCTGCCCTCCATCAGTCTGGTGATGGCGGGCGGCAGTAGCCACGACACCCCCGCTCCGCTCCCTGCCTCCGCGGGCGGCAGGACTTAAGTGAGTGCATGCAACAGCTCTGAGTGGGCGCAGGGAGTGCTGGGCCAGCAGGCTGTCCCCCCACCGCCCTGCCTCCTCCAGGGCTCCTCCGGGTCCCTGTGCAATTGGGGGACCAGCTGGGCTAGAGGCAAGGCTGCCAGGAATCCCAAAACCCCACACCCCAGGAGGTGCTGCTGCACCTCCTCCTGAAGAGGGTCTACATCTGAGTTAATCCACTGCTGCTTTCCAGTTTCTTTCACTCCCCTTCCACCCCCCCAACTGACTCCCTGCTTGATGAAATGAAACCCCATGTGCATCTAAATCTCCCCACTGTGCAGTGTCTTCCCTGGGCAAGAGGTGTTCTTTCCAGTTCTTTCACTCCCAAGAAAATCTGTAATGATGTGGCCCTTCTGCCAAAAAGTTTGGAGACACCTAATCTGAGATAGATCATAGTTTTTAATAATTTAGAGTCTGTACAAAAACAGTTTTTGCTATGCTAAGTATACATACTGTATATACTATGTATGTATACTGTGTTTTTAATACTTACTATGTTTTCAATAAATTGGAGACTGTACAGTTCTTAGATAACAATTACTGGGAGGTTATTTTTCAGGATCTGGCCTCTGGTAAAATCAGACAAAACTATAGTCAGACACCCCCCTAAGTTTAACCCCCAACCTATCCAAGGGTCATAGAAAATTCCATGATTTGGGGCTCAAAACATGCCCTCGACTTATCTGTGAGGTTGACTTATAGGTGGGTGTCTGTGGTGTATTTTAATTCTTTAAAAGCTGTTCCAATTAAGAAGACAGTCTATATTTAATATTAAAAGTGTTTTGGTGGTATGTACTACCTTCAGAGAAGAATTCCTTCTCTCCCACGGGGGGGGGGGGGGAGAATGCCTTGTGCAGGTGGGACTGGTTGCAATGTCATAATTTTAATCATTAAACCTGCTCTGCTTTTCTGAACTATTCTCTTACTCATATGAAAATATATGTAGATTTAGAACTCATCATTTAATTAGCTGCCATTATAGAAATCAGATGACACACCCACCAATATCTTATGGCAAAAATGATGTGTTCAAACCATTCAGATTTGTTACCTGAATATATTACCACACATTAACAACTAGCCTTGTAATATTCCCAAACAAACAGGGGCATCTTCTTATTCTATCTGCATACTTTCACATTTCCAACGGTCATCCATTCTGTACCATATTCTATTTTATATCTAACTTTGCTCAACTTCCCCTGGACTACATTATTTCAAAAGCAAAATATCAAATTACAGGACAGAAGAGAAGGCCTAAGAAAATGAGCAGCTTCTTCGGACAACTAAGCAAGATGTATAACTGCATTTACTATGCAACAAAAATGATTTCAAAACCAAAAGGTGTCTAGAGCAGTGGTTCTCAAACAGTGGGTCGGGAACCACTTGGTGGGTCGTGATCTGATTTCTGGTGGGTCGCGAGAAGCTGGCGGCAGCCACTTTGGAAGATGGCAAAAGACCTAGGCGGCGCCATTTTGGAAGTGGGCAAAGCCTGGGCATCGCCATTTTAAGCTTCCCGGCATTGTTACATAACTAAGAGTAGCTTGCACATGTGCAAAGAAAGCAGCATGCCACTTTCCCCCAGAAAGTGTTCTGCTGCCTTCCAGCTGGACCTCCCTCTGCACTTGGAGGCTTCCCTTAGGGGGGCCAATTGTGGAGTGCAGGCTTAGATTGCAGGCAAAGAAGGACCAGGAGAGACGTGGACAAGCCAGCCAGGCTTCTCCCCACCAACCTTTGTCAGCTTGGCTGCCTTGACAGGATGGGCTGCCTTGGGGTTGCAAGACAGAGCAGCTCCCCCTCCCCCTGCAGCTGGACTGGGCTGGAGAGTGTAGGCGGAGACCTGAACACAGGGCTTGGGTGAGTAGAGGCAGACCCGCGCGATCTCCCCTCTTGTGAGCCTGCCTTGAAAGCAGCATCACCGCCACCACCACCCCACTGCCGTCCTCGTCCTCTGCATCACAACCTCTCTCCCTCACTGAAATCACCTGGAAGCAGCGATCCTTTCCTGCCCTGGCTAGCACGCCCTCTCTTTATATCTTTGCTGGGGTGAAGGGGTAACCCTAGTTGCCTGGCTGCCAAGAGAGCAGACGGGGGGGGGGGAGGAGGGAGGGCAAGCCTGGCATGTGGGGGGGAGCATCGAGGGAGAGTGCTGCTCTGATGTGCACCCTTCCCCTCTTCTTACTTCTCTCTTAGGCTGCAATTCTGTCTACTCTTACCTGGGAGTAAGCCCCACTGCCAATAATTGGAGTCAATTCTGAGTAGACGTGCTTGGGCTTGGGGGAGATGAGGGGAAACGTCCCTGCTTATCTTCCTTCTGAGGGGGATACTACTTTTTTATTTCCTTTATTTACAAAAACTCAAGCTACTTCTTGTACTGAGGTGCATGAGTAGGGTGCACTTGTTTCTGGCTAATGCTGTGCACAGCATCAATAGCCACATCAATGTTTGTTAGTTTCAAGTGCAATACAAGAAGTAGCTTGAGATTTTGTAAATAAAGACAGAAATAAACACAGTAGTAAATAAATACACAAATATTTTGTTCCAGATGTTTTATTTTTTGCTTGATAGCAATGGTAGCGAGGGCAGGGAGAAGCTTCTGAGCTGGAATACTGTCTCTTGTCATTTACAGTTTGAGTTTCTAGGCAGGAACTTCCTGCTTGATGACATCACTTCCAGCTCTGACATCACAGTGATGTCACTTCCTGTTTGATGATGTCATTTTTTGGCTATGACATCACTTCCAGGTTGCTGACATCACTTCCAGTGGGCCCCATACAGATTGTCATTCACAGAAGTGGGTCCCAGGCTAAAAAGGGTGAGAACCACTGGTCTAGAGGTTTGCTCTGTGCCGATGTAATATTTAACCAACACAAACCACTATATTTAACATTAACACAAACCATGACTTGCAAGCCCAAACTGTGGCTTCACATCCTTATTCATAGTCAATTCTTAACTATTGCTTAGACCAGGGGTGCCAAACCCTTTTCATATAGAGCGCCAAAGTTAGCATTCATGGTGCCTGCTGAGGGCCAGAAGTGACATCATTTTGCAGGAAGTGATATCATTAAGCAGATGGTCAGAAATAAGTGCTATGTTCTTGTGTAGAAATTCATTAGTTGCAAATGACAGAAGAGAAAATGTGCACATTTTTTTCATAATTTCAAAAATATGAGAGAGCCCAATTACAATGGGGGCCAGATAAATTGCTTCCAAAGGCTGCATCTGACCTACGGGCCTTATGTTTGACACCCCTGGTTTAGACATTCAGACATAATATCCATCATTATGTCTATATAAGTGGGGATCTGAAGCAAAATGTGGGTCATCCCAACTCCCTGACTCTTCCAACAGCCTGGACAGGAGCCTCACAGCTTTGTCTGGGGCCCACTGCACAGAGGAAGAGACATGTTTCAGTAGGAGGAAAAAGACACTTTTTCACTCCCATTCCCCCAGAACCTTACCTTACTTCCTACATAACACTAAAGGCCTCAGGGTAGAGTCCGGAACTTGTGTCTTACTGCCATATCAGGGAAGGGGGCAGTTATGGCGCAGGGGAAAAAACTGCCATATAAAACCAAAAGAAGAGCTTTTCAACCTTATGGGGCACATCTTCCTAATCCCCTTTCAGATCCTTCAGGCACTTAAGAAGGCCAACACTTTCCACCCACCTACTCCAGTTGTCTTCTGTCATTCTCAATATTTCATAGGTATGGGAAATCACTCAGTCCAGTGGCTTGGCAGAACTATAATTTTTAAAAAAATTATAGTTTTTTTCACTATGTTTCTTTAACATTTTACAGACGAATACTGTATTTTTTTCTCCATAACTAGAGAGTCCCTCACTGAAACCGAAACTACTCCCTTATTTGGGGTAAATCCAAATCAACAGACATGGGGTCACACAAGCATTAAAAGGGACAAAGAAGGACCTTAAAAATATCAAATGTATTCCTAGCCCCTAAGAATTCCTGTTTAAAGTTCCTGTTCCAACTAGCTGGCATCATACAGCGCTGCTTGCAGAGATAGGAAAAGGTTTCAGAGAGGAAGAAAAAGAGACTATTCTTACTCACCCTCTTGAACCCTTGTCAAACTGTGCTTTAAAGTTCTAAAGCAGTGGTTCCCAAGCTTTAGGAGCTCAGGGACCACTAAGGCAAAATTTTGAGAAGATGAGGATCATATGCAAACCCCCCACCCTCATTCACAAAAAATACAATTAAATTTGTATTACATAAGAAGATTATTTCATAATTAATGCGATGGTTGTGCTTGCATTTGCTTCACTAGCTGTGAAAGTCTTGGGTTTACATGGAACACTTAATAATTCCCCCCCAACTCAGAGGTTTTCACACCCACCCAATTCAATCCAGTCTCTTTTCCCCCCACACCAGACCTCATTACGCACAGCCCTTGCCTCTTTTAAGTGTGGAAAAACACCTCAAAAAGGGAGAGGGTAAGCACAAGGGGATTATAGACAAGTCATGCAAGGTAGTTAAATGAGCCAACAAAAAGCACACACATCCCTCCATAGTTCCTTTTGTTCCTTTTGGGTCCTGCTCCCCCCCACTTGTGAGTCCAGAGTCCTTAGGAAAGTGTTCAACACAATTTAGGCAGGTGGGTCCTAAAGGAGAAGAGATGTGTGAAGGAAGCACCAGCTCAGAGAGACATCTCAGAATGGCTGCTGCATGTCTCAGGAAGAAAAGTCCTTTTGGTGTCCACTGCAAGGTCTTTAGGGGGGGAAAACCCTCTCTTCACTTCCTGTTCTAATTGCTGTCATGCTCTAGCTGTGGACTACTTTGGTTGGAGCTAAAAGAGTGTGAGCAAGCCTATAGGTAGGCTGCAGCCACAAAACAACAGCTGCCTACTCTGCCATTAGTCTGTTGAACTCCTTGCCCCAATATGTGATGATGGTGTCTATTATTATTATTATTAACAGTATTTATATACCACTTATATATATATAGCATATTTTTCGCTCCATAAGACGCACTTTTCCCCCCCAAAAAAGTGGGGGGGGAGTGTGTGCGTCTTATGGAGTGAATACTGCAAAAAAAAAAAAAAAAAAAAAAAACTTCTCCGCCCCCTGCCCGCTCGCTCTGCTCTGCTTGGCTTCCCCGGGCAGTCAGAGGCTGAGCTGGCCGGGAGGCTTCTGCCTTCCCTCAGCGCCCGCGCGGACTGTGGCAGCGCCGTACGGAGCACGAGGGCAATGAGCAGCGGCTCCAAGGCGCCGCAGCCCGCCAGAGCCTCGCCGCACGCCCAAGCCCGCATGTCTACTCAGAAGTAAGAGTCAGTGGGGCTCACTCCCAGGAAAGCGTGGGTGGGGTGGCAGTCTCGCTGCGCAAGCCCGCATGTCTACTCAGAAGTAAGTCCCATTAGAGTCAGGGGGGCTTACACCCAGGAAAGCCTCTCTCTCTGCCCCCCCAAGCCTGGAGCATCACATCCTCTCTCCCCCCAAGCCTGGAGCATCACAGCTTCTCTCTTCTGCCCCCCAAAGCCTGGAGCATCACAGCTTCTCTCTTCTGCCCCCCAAAGCCTGGAGCATCACAGCCTCTCTCTCTCTCTCCCCCCAAGCCTGGAGCATCACAGCTTCTCTCTTCCCCCCCCCCAAGCCTGGACCATCACAGACTCTTGCTTCCCCCCCAAGCCTAGAGCATCACAGCTTCTCTCTTTCCCCCCCCCCAAGCCTGCAGCATCACAGACTCTCCCCCCCAGGCCTGGAGAATCACAGCCTCTCTTTCCCCCCACCCCAAGCCTGGGGCATCACAACTTCTCTGCAACACAAACACTTTCCCCCCTCTCTTACACACACAGGCTGCCCCCTTCTCTTACACACACAGATGCTCTGCCCCCCCACACACTCACACAGCAGGGGAGGGGCGCTTTTACTCACCTCATCCAGCATCTGAATGTAAGCCCCCCCCCCCATCACAAAGAAAAAACTGTCTCCTTGGTCAGAATGCCAGTGTTTGCTTATTGCACAAGCCCCAGGTAAGGGGCTCACCATAAATCCAGAAGTTTGTTGTGTCTTGAGAATTCAAGTTGTGGTTGGACTTTCCACTTGTTCATTTGTATTGGAATCACGGAAGAACTGGCGAGGAGGTAGATGTGGTGTCAGCAGTGGCCCCTTTAAGGGTAAGGCCTGGGCATCCAGCAGAGTGTGCTGCACAGCTGCAGCCACTTGAAGGCAATAGGGCCCTCAGGAATATAAGGAGTACCTGAGGCAGAAAGGGTTTGTGGGTTTTGAAGGAGTGCAGGTTGGAGGTAGGAGAGGAGACTGACTGGGTTTATTGAATTTGGAATCTGACTGTGGATTGTGACTGGACTTGGATACCCTGATGGATTTGACTGACCTAGCTGGAACCTGACCTTGGACTGTAATTTGGCTTATTGGCTCTGGACTCTGATTTGGCAACTCTGATTGATGGGACTGATTTACTTGGCATCTGTGGACTGGAACTGGACTCACTTTTGCTTGCTGCACTGGTGAGTTGCACAAGGGGGACTGATCAGGCTTAAGCGGGCATGAGGCCCAGTGGATTGGAATTTGGCAGAACATCATTGTAGCAGAAAGATAATGTGATCCCCTATTTGTGTGCACCTGCTTTTGTGAGCTTCATAAATTCTGACTCTAGCGATGATGAGTTCTTGGGGTTTCCAGAAAACTAGAGTACTCAAACCTTTAAGTCTCTCCATTTGTTAATGACAGTGATAATGGCTCTTAATACCACTGTTGACTGCTGTTCACTTTACATGGTTCAAATGTTATTCTGTTATAGTTTATTAAATATTTTATTACACTATTTGGTTCAGAATATTTTTTCCTGTTTTCCTCCTCTAAAAACTAGGTGCGTCTTATGGAACGAAAAATACGGTATATATATTTATATACCGCTTATATACCATCTAGACTAGATGCCTTTAAAACGGGATTGGAGAAATTTCTGAAGACATTCATCACAGCCACAGTGTGACTAACAGCCCCATTCTAGGCATGTCTACTCAGAAGTAAGTCCCACTAGAGTCAATGGGGCTTACTCCAAGGTAAGCATGCATAGGATTGCAATCTGAGGAGCTAGGGGAGCTGGTCCAGTGTGGGGTGGGGGAGGGCTTACCATGGACAAAGTTGCTGCTGCTGCTCTTTGAGGAGGAAAAGTCAGGGGCTGCACCTGCTGTACTTGGCTACGGTGGTGCCTGTTCTGCAACTTCTGGGATTGCTTCTCCCCAGGTGGACAGCTTGTAGTAAGATACCAGAGGTGCTGCCTGTTTCCCTCTCCAAAAAGGGTGCAAAAACCTGGTTGCCTGGATCCCTTGCTCCACCCCTGGGCGTTAGAAGAGCACATCCAGGGGGCCCAATCCTGCCAACTGGGTACCAGGGCTTGGGGTTGAGCATACTGTTTCTCCCCTCTCCTGCTGCCACACTGCTTCCAACTCCCTTCCTCTGCGTTCCCTGGCCAGCTGGAGTCCAGAGTCCCAGGGAAATCACATCCAGGGAAACCCTGCTCCTTCTCCTCCTCACTCCCATTCCTCCCCCTCCTCAGGCCCCCCCCACCTCCTCCTCCTCCATCCTCAGGACCCCTCCTCCAGCGGCGCCCCCCCTGCCCACTCGCCCAAGAGACTTCCCAAGCTGGGTGCAGTCCTGATTTGACTCCTGAAAAACCAGGCTGCGAGGGCTCACATCAAGGCACAAGGTCCAGGCTGGAGGCGGCAGCAGCAGTAGGGCACCTCTGCTCTGCATGCAGCTGAGCCAGGAGGCTACACAAACGCGCGCACCTTACAAGGCGCCTGCGCACTCACAGAATCTCAAAACACACAGACGAACAGGCCTTGCTGAGGGAGAATCAGCATGGCTTTTGTAAGGGTAAGTCTTGCCTCATGAACCTTATAATAATAATAATAAACTTTATTTCTATCCCGCCCTTCTCCCCAAAGGGACCCAGGGCGGCTTACAAAATATAAAAACAGATTAAAACAATTTAACATATTAAACACATTAACAAAAACCATAAAAACAGTAGTCAGATAAAAATCAGAATAAAAAAGACCATAAAACAGCAGTTCTTAGAGGAATCAGGCCTGTAAAAAAGCAACTAAGAGATGTATAAAAGATGTTAAAAAGGCCATGAAGTCAGAAGGCTTGTTTAAACAGCGAGGTCTTCAGGCCTCCCCGAAAAGTCTCAAGAGAGGGAGCCATTCTCAAGGGGGAGTTCCATAACTTTGGTGCCACTACTGAGAAGGCCCTGTTTCTTGCCACCGCCCCACATACCTCCTTGGTCGGCGGCACTTGTAAAAAGGCCTTCTCTGATGACCTGAGAGGACGAGCCAGACTGTACGGGAGTAGGCGATCTCTAAGATACCCTGGCCCAGAGCAGTATAGGGCGTTAAAGGTCAAAACCAGCACCTTGAATTGGGCCCGGAAACGAATGGGCAGCCAATGTAGCCCCCGGAGAAGCGGGCTGACAGAGTCAAACCGCCTAGCTCCTGTGACCACACGGGCTGCCGCATTCTGCACTAATTGCAGTTTCCAAACCATCTTCAGGGGCAGCCCCACATAAAGCGCGTTACAATAATCTAACCTCGATGTCACCGTAGCATGGATCACCGTGGCCAGGTCTGCACGATCCAAGTACGGCCGCAGCTGGCGCACCAGCCGAAGCTGAGCGAAGGCCCCCCTAGCCACAGCCGCCACCTGGGAATCCAGGAGCAGCTGCGAGTCCAGGTGGACCCCCAAGCTGCGGACCTGCTCCTTCAGAGGGAGTGCAACCCCATTCAGAGCAAGCTGATAATCCAGCACCTGCATCGAGGATTTCCAAACCAGGAGAGCCTCTGTCTTATCCGGATTTAATTTCAGCTTGTTAGCCCCCATCCAGATCCTCACTGCTTCCAGACAGCGCTCCAGGCCCTCAACCGCCACCCTGGAGTCTGGAGGAAAGGAGAGAAAACTGGGTGTCGTCAGCATATTGATGACACTCCACTCCAAACCCCTGGTTGACCTCTCCCAGCGGTTTCATGTAGATATTAAATAGCATGGGGGACAGAATTGAACCCTGCGGCATCCCGCACCTCAAAGGCCAGGGTGTCGAACAGGCATCCCCCAGCACCACCATCTGGGACCGACCTTCCAAGTAGGAGCGGAACCACCGCAAAACAGTGCCTCCAACTCCCAGCTCGGCCAATCGGCCCAGAAGGATACCATGGTCAATGGTATCGAAAGCTGCCGAGAGGTCCAGCAGGACCAACAGGGACGCACTCCCCCTGTCCAGTCCCCGGCGTAGGTCATCCACCAAGGCGACCAAGGCAGTTTCCGTCCCAAAGCCCGGCCTGAAACCAGATTGAAAAGGATCCAGATAATCTGCTTCATTGAAGACCCTCTGGAGTTGGGCTGCCACCACGCGCTCAATTACCTTGCCCAGAAACGGGATGTTGGAGACTGGCCGGTAGTTGTTCAACACAGTGGAATCCAGGGAGGCCTTCTTCAGGAGGGGGCAAACCACCGCCCATTTCAAAGCAAGTGGCAACGTCCCCTCCATCAAGGAAGAGTTGACCACCCTCCCCATCCACTCAGCCAGTCCACCCCGGGCAGCTCTTATCAGCCAAGCTGGGCAAGGGTCAAACAGGCAGGCAGAGGGCCTCACATTCCAAAGGAGTCTGTCCACATCCTCAGGCTGTACAAGCTGAAAAGAATCCCACAACACTGGACAAGCAGTTGCCAAGGGGACATTGTCAGACATTGTCAATGTGGCATCCAAGTCGCAACGAATACGATCGATGCATTATAGAATGCTTTGAAAAGGTCAACAGGCATGTGGCTGCGGGAGAACCCGTAGACATTATATATCTGGACTTTCAGAAGGCGTTCAACACAGTCCCTCATCAAAGGCTACTAAAAAAACTCCATAGTCAAGGAATTAGAGGACAGGTCCTCTCATGGATTGAGGACTGGTTGAAGATCAGGAAACAGAGAGTGGGTGTCAATGGGCAATTTTCACAATGGAGAGAGGTGAAAAGCGGTGTGCCCCAAGGATCTGTCCCCGGACCAGTGCTTTCCAACCTGTTCATAAATGACCTGGAGACAGGGTTGAGCAGTGAGGTGGCTAAGTTTGCAGACGACACCAAACTTTTCCGAGTGGTGAAGACCAGAAGTGATGGTGAGGAGCTCCAGAAGGATCTCTCCAGACTGGCAGAATGGGCAGCAAAATGGCAGATGCTCTTCAATGTCAGTAAGTGTAAGGTAATGCACATTGGGGCAAAAATTCAAAACTTCACATACAGGCTGATGGGTTCTGAGCTATCTGTGACAGATCAGGAGAAAGATCATGGGGTGGTGGTGTACAGGTCGATGAAAGTGCCAACCCAATGTGCGGCGGCAGTAAAGAAGGCCAATTCTATGCCTGGGATCATTAGAAAAGGTATTGAGAACAAAACGGGTAATATTATAATGCCGTTGTAATACCTGGAGTATTGTGTCCAGTTCTGGTTGCCGCATCTCAAAATTGAGTGTTGGGAGAGTTAGAACAGACAAAAGAAAATATTTCTTTACTCAGCGTGTGGTTGGTCTGTGGAACTCCTTGCCACAGGATGTGGTGCCGGCATCTGGCCTGGACGCCTTTAAAAGGGGATTGGACAAGTTTCTGGAGGAAAAATCCATTACGGGTTACAAGCCATGATGTGTATGTGCAACCTCCTGATTTTAGCAATGGGCTATATCAGAATGCGGGATGCAAGTGAGGGCACCAGAATGAGGTCTCTTGTTATCTGGTGTGCTCCCTGGGGCATTTGGTGGGCCACTGTGAGATACAGGAAGCTGGACTAGATGGGCCTATGGCCTGATCCACTGGGGCTGTTCTTACAAGGAGGGAAGGGAGGTGGAGGAGGGAGGCACGAGATGGAGAATGGTTATGCTCTGATTGGCTGCTGGCGCTACAGGGGCTTTTTCTCTTCCTGGAAGGGCATTTTTTTTCTTTTTCACCAGAGAGGTCACGGACCACCTGGGAGGACACGGCGGACCACCAGTGGTCCGCGGACCACAGGTTGGGAACCCTAGTTCTAAAGGCCCAGGTTGCGATTGTCTGCCTGCCCGAAACTCAAGTGCTTTTTTGCTAGATAGCAAGAGAAAGGTTTCTGGAAAGCTGGAAAGTGAAAAGTTTCTATTCTCCTCATTTTCTCTCTCAAGAGGCCTGCAGCATGAGGCCTATAGCATGCGGAGGGGAATTTTTAAAATCACAAACACGTGTCTATCTGACCCTAATCCATGATATTATAAACTATTATGAACCCAAGTAGGCCAATTCTTTCTCTAGCCTGTTTTCTTCACTCAGACCTGCCACAATAGACTCACAACATTCCAGATCTTCAGTCCCCACTGGGCAGGTCATACCATTGGCACCATATTAGAAGTAGATGAAAACAGATAAATTGTGATCACCCACTATCATTTGAGCCATGGAAAGCTCTTCTGTGAGGTGGTCTATTAGAATAACAATAGTTTGCAAATGAAAATAAACTCATACATGTTAGATTTATCTAGTAAACCAGGACAGCAAACTGGAACTTTCAGAAGCAGTCTCAATGAATATCAGATATTCATCTATTAAAACCGGGTTTTTATGTTGCTAGTAACAGATCCAAACGGATCACAGTTTTAAAGAAAACATGTTTACTTACAATTGTTTTAGCACACTGCCTACTTTTGGGCTCATAATCCCCATGACCAATTTTCCTTGCCACATTCTTAATCTGGGCTTTCTACTCTCACATCCAGTTGCCTACATTCACAAACCAATTTTAACACCCCTGCAATATCATGTACATTACAACTCCTGCTGGACTACTCAATATTCCTAATATTTCTTCAATTATTATTACATTGCATAATATAATACCACTACTGGCTTCAGGAAATGTATGAAACTCACATTTTGCAAAAAGCAATCACACAGGCCAACACACATTTTGCTTCCTTAAATGTTACACCAATTCCTGGGTATATTTGGGTTGCTGATTCCAAAAATGGCATCCGTTTTGCCCTATCACTTCTAGTTTTGGTGATATAGTATAGCCTCATTAGTGAATGGTTCAAGCAAACTTCCTCATGAGGAAGCCTACACCATGGCACAACGGATGTCATTTTTGGAATCAGCACCCCAAATTCATATCAAACCACTATTAAGTTTGGGGAAAACTTTTCTGACCCTCAGTTTTGTAGGCCTGTGTTATTGGTACTATTTAGTTTGGATGCATGTTTCCAGAATCCTCCATCAAAACAGGCAATCTGAGATCTGATAAAACTATCTTCACCTCATTGAGAATATTTCAACTAATCAGCACAGCAACCTGTTGCCACAAGAAAAAGGCTCTCTAGGAATGGGGGAAAAAGTATACACGCAATCAGGAAACAGACAGGTGATGAGTAGCTTTGGAGGCTCTGCATAATGTACCTACATGGAAAGCAAGAAGGGTATGAGTTTGGGTCCTTGCAACACACAGAGAGAGGCACACAAGTGGAACAATTAAAAGGAATGATGGGGTGGGTGCTAATGATGGGGTGGGAAGCAGAGGCCAAGCATAGCAGCCAAATCACCCAGAGTTCCTGAGCAATTTAGCAATATGGGAACTGGAATTCTTCTAATCTGAAATGCACTCCAGCTCTAGCAGGACAAGTAATGACAGTGTCTGTCATTTTGTTTGGACAAAAAGAGCCAAAGGAGAACTAACTCAGGACATCATAAATGTGTCAAGAGTGCCAATAGTTTAAGTGTGGCTAGTATACTTTATGCACAATACTAGAAAACTACAGACATTCCATCAATAGAAGAAAGGTGGACAAAAGTTATGGACTTTGCAGAAATGGAAAAACTTACAACCTTACGGAGAAATCAAGAGAAAATTTTATGAAGAACTGGAAATCAATTATTGACTTTCTGTATGAGAGAGAAAATAATGAGTCAATGAGCTGGGGATTTGAAGATTAGATTGAAAGGAATAGAGAACATTAATCTGAAATAATAATCTGAAATGAATACTTATAATGAGTATATAAGTGGGGCTGTTGGAGATATAACATATATGGGTGGAAAGTTAGATTATTAAGATACAAAGCTGTAAGTAATTAGAACATTTGACTTCGCCCATGCTACACTATTAGAAGTATTCTTTGTATTTTTAAAATATATTTTAATGTATCTTTACTGTTGTTTTTTCTTAATTTCTCTCTTACTGTGTTTTTCCTTTCCTTTTCCTTTATTATAAATAAATGAAATTAAGGACTTTCTATTCAAAGATGAGGAAAGAGAATTCCCTCAGACATTTGTAAGCTTTTGTATTCTTGACAGTCAGCCCCCCCCCCCCCTCTCCAACTACTATTACTGTGTGCTGGGAAAATATTTTGCACTGGAAAGTAGAGAGACTTATTCTCCAAGGACAGATATGCTGCAGACTGGCTTTGCCCCGAGCCAAACTTAGTTACATTCCTTTTATTAAAAGCAGCTCTCCTTGTAAGTTCAACTACTGTGCTGTAAACATAAAACAAGTCTCCCTCCACACTTTTTTAAAAAAGAGCCTTTAAATACAAAACCTTTAACAATAAAGATGTGTTTTTAGTTCCAAGGACTCTGTGTGAGTTTAAACAGTGCAAGGCCGTCTCTCCGTAGGTGGCCCATCTCCTACATTAACTACCTCAAACAAATGACATTTTAAAGCCAAACACACACACAAAAAATTCCATGAGGTGGCCACGACTTCAAGGGAGGTCTACCACCAACAGAGTATAGGAAGTATGAAAAAGTTCTTTGATACTGCTGTTGAAGGAACTATGTAGAAGAGGTATGTGGCAAAATGTTTAAGATTTATAAAACTGCCCTAAGGAAATGTAAAAGAACAGGGAACATTCAATTCCAACAGACTGTAGTGATTAGTCTTATCTCTATTTTTCTCTGTTGCATACAGGGAAAATATAGAAAAATGAATGAAATGCTGCCAATAACACATTTTTTGGATTACAAAATTAAAAGAGCACTTTATCCATCAAACAGAAGATGTTCATGATCTTTTGCCATAATGTAACACCCAAAACTGAAGACTGAATAAATGCCCTCAAAGAAGGTTTCAAATGAAGGTTAAACGTGGTCCATTAAACATACATTGGTTTCAGCTGTAACAAGTAACCCATTTCTTTACCAGCTGTCCGCTTACTTCCTTTGAATGCTTAAATAAGTAAAAGTAGCCTCAACGTTGCACAATATGCTGCTTGCCCTTACAGATAACTTAGTTGGCAACATCATAGCAGCACGGAAGAAAGACCTAGACATGGTCATACTGCTGCCAAATGAAATGCAATGTGGTCACAAAAGCCCTTTAAATAATCTTCACCATTAAGGGGAATGCCTAGACAGTATTCAAGCCTTCAGAAGTTGAGTTACATTCGCAAAGAATGTGCCTCTTTGAGAGGATGCTAAGAAAGCAACACCTATTACCATATGAGGTGAATGTGTTTTTGGACAGAGAAAGAAATTTCAGTTATTGTCTATATGCTCTGATCCATTGTTCACTTTATCATTTCATATAATATACTACCACGTGCTGCACAAAGAACAGATTTTTTTGTGACAGTTGGTCACCTAGAAACAGCAGCTTAGTGGAAAAAAATGATACCCCCTTCTCATTAAATCCTTGATATAACAGAGTGTAGGCAGTAGTTTTGGCTGACAAACCAACTTCTGAGCTTTGGTCCACTAACAGCCCAATCAAACCAGTTATGTTCTTTAACACTTGGTTTCTTTCTTATTATTAATGAACGAAAGTGCTTTGTTAACATGACCAGTTAGCCAGCACTCATCACTACGGAAGGATGTTGTATATTTTATATTATTAACAGGCAGTGTTATTGTACACCTTCTACAGCAGGAAGATTGTTATACTAAGGGACCAATCCTATCCAATTTTCCAGCACCACTGCAGCAGCAATGCCATCCCTAGGCGAGGGAACAAATGTTCCCTTATGTTGTGGAGGCTACTATAACTACCCCACCCACTGCAGGATGGGACCCACCCATCCCATTGGCACGGCTACACCAGGATTGGAAAGCTGGATAGAATTTGGCCCTAAGTCCCCCTACTTATGTACAGGTTATGTTCCAGAGGTCTGTACTAGGTTGAAACGTACCTAAGTTGCAACATCTGGGGCTTAATATTTGTATTGCTGGCCCAGCAATATCATGCCTGTATGAAAACACCAAAGGGCACATTGAACCTGAGTGAAAGCATTGGTGCATATATAACTTGGGGAGCTAGTGTAATTTGTCAGCTCTTTGGCCTGGTCTGAATCAAAATCTTAAGACACAGAACTAGCTCACCCCACCACTATGGGTGTTGGGTCCCAATATATCACATTACCTCGAAGTCTATTAGCCCTTAACATACATTCCACCCTCCTTTTCCACATTAAAACAACCACATGGATGTTTACAATGAGCAATTTAAGAAGTCACATCATTAAAAATGCAATCACAACAAAAACAGTAGAAAAGCAACAAAATACTATACAGCCAGCAAAAAAGAAACAGCATACAACAATATAAAAGCAGAAAGCAGTAGCACAGATTCACTGATCTAACTAGTGCAGAGTACATTCAACTCTGGATAAGAGTCTAAAAGTAAGGAAAGGCCAAAGGAAGAATGGAGCACTCATTGATCGCAATTACCTAGCAAGACACAGGTTCAAAACTAAACATGGCATACTATGTTTATACCAATTACATAATTTAAATAAAGTGTTAACAAATCTGAAATGAATTACAGTCTTCTGCTGCAAATGCATGAAGACATCTACAGAACTGAAGTTGGCTAACACAGAGGGCAGGGTTAGATCAGCTCACTGATACAAGTGTTACGTTGTACACTAAGAAAAGATGAACTTAATATATTTAGGGCCCAGTCCTTTCCAACATTCCAGTACTGATGCAACTATACCAACTGGGCACACACTGTATTCTGTGGTGCGTGGGGCTGTCACGGACACCTTCTCAAGGCAAGGAACAAGTGTTTCTTACCTTGCGGTTGCATTGCAACTGCATTGGCACTGGAAAGTTGGATAGGATCAAACTACAACCATTTGTTTTAGGCAGAAGAAACCCATATTCAGCCTTAAAATACTGCTTGTATTATCCTTTTACGTATCCAGAAATCACCCTAGGATAGTCCAATACTAAATACATATTTTGAACATTTTGTAAATGTGGATAAAATAGAAGTTTGAACTATGCAAACACTTAGCAGAAGTCATACTGCATCATCATCCACCAGCTATTTGTATGTTATTCTGCTACATTTAACAAATACACAGAGTACAAGTTCCATAGGAGTAACCATGTTAGTCTGCTGCAACAAAATCAAAGCATATTACAACATCTGAGAGGCTTATTTTACCATAGCTTTTCATAGATGATTCCTAATCATAACATTTCTGAAGAAGTAGGCTAACAAGTACACGCAACGGTACAGACAGAAAAAAAAAATTGGGGCCAAACACCACAAAGAGATATTTCACAACACAGTCTTTCTAGGTTTAACATTTGCTAATTTAACATCTGAAGGGAGTAACCACTGTCCCAACAAAGGCTTTTTTTCGTAAATAGAATCAAACTTATAAATTCTAATTTAAAAATTTCACACTGGAACCTTTCTTTGCAGTACCTTTGTTAAGAATGTTGACTTGATTCAACTGAGCAGCAGAGTCTGCTAGGAGAAGGAATTTCCCTTCTGATATCTGTCACGTGAAACTACTTTTCCTGTTTATGCAGAAGTTTCTTCTACTACATTTCCAATTGCAAGAGAAAAGCACAGTAAATGAAACATAAGAACTTACTCGTGCACTCTGTTGTCACCATATAAGTCACTTAATCCAAAGCTGACATAGTGCCAGTGCTCTGGAACATTTTGAGATGGACTCCCCAAGTTTCTGTACATGCTGACATAGTCCAAAGGATCAGGTCCACCTAGCCTATTAAAACAAGAGGAAATTGCAGTTTAGTGTTAGGAGACAAAATTTTCAAGTTGCCAGCCAAAGCATATAATGTACCACCAACTCCACTATGCACCATTCAGGTCATCTCTTTCTGAAATCACTCAGCAAAGGCAAGCAAGAACTCTGCCCTGTTATCATCACAGTTACATTACTATCATAGCTCTTGCAGTTCTGTACCACCAGTTTGTATCTTGTTGCATGGCTCACAAGATAAATTTATTTATTAAATGTGTACTCTGCATCTCTCCCCAAAGGGTACCCAAGGCGGCTAACAATAATATACAATATACAAAAAATCAGTTTAAAACAGTATATAAAACAAAACAGGCAATAAAAAACAAGCAATAAAACCAACAATAGAAAAAACAAGCAGATGTAAGTAAAAACATTAAATTCCTAAAAGCAGCTATTAGGGGTCTCAAAGGCTTTCCTGAATAAAAATGTCTTCAGGCCTTGCTGGAAGATTAACATAGAGGAAACTGTCCTCAGTTCAAAGAAGAGGGAATTCCATAGTGCAGGTGCCACCACTGAGAAGGCCCTGGTAACTGGCAATTGGGAATGCTTTCTTTTCACCATAACAAGAAACAGGAATGAAAAATTTGCATATTAAAAGGAAATCCCTTTAAATACTACACAAGAAGAGAAGCAAAGAAGACCAAAAGGCCCTAACAAAGCTTCTATTCTACACAGTGTACTGTTCAGAAAAACAAAAGTGTATTAACGGCAATAAAACTAAGCTAACGTTTTCCACTAGAACTCATAGTAGGAACAAGTGGTTTTAAAAAGAATTATTGTTTTTTACTGTTACTGTTTTAAAATGACTGTAAGCCACTTTTAGTTCCCTACCTGGGAAAGGAGAAGTAAAAACTCCATTTAATATGCACATACTCAGGAATCTAAAGCAATATTATTTGAGTACAGTATATACACCATCCACTGTTCTTAAGCAGGAAGTTCATCTGAGTTAGCTTTTATCTAGTGCTTACTAAGAAATGTTACAGAAGGTTTAAACACAGTATTTACTGCATTATATTAACCACCTTGTAGTATGTAGATCTGTACAAGATAATATACTGTCCTTCAATATTATATCTTCCAATGCTATTTACTCATTTTACTAATCATTCTAATCATACTCACTAACTATTCAACTAAATTATGAAAGAAATGTAACTGCAGTTTACTTGGAAAAGCCTTCATAGCACAAAACTCTCACCCCTGCACTACTGAGTTCAAATACAGCTAAATTTCCATCCCACACAAATCTCATCATACAAGCCACTACAGTAGCAACCGTGAAAAGGAAACACATTCCTTTCAGATCTTTCAAATACATTTGTGGCCTGTCACCTTATTTACTGTATTTAACCTCCAAGGAAAAACATGTTGGTTAGTCATTTATGGAAGAGTACTTTGCTGACTTCTTGAATACAGTACTTCCCAGCTCCTTGAACCAATATTGAGTCATTAACTGCATAAGGGATAGCCAGCTTCTAAATTCTTAGGGCTCCTATTCTTCAGACAGGGCTCCTATTCTTCTGGTCCTTATTCTAAGGACCAGAGGTCTATTTTGTTGCACAACCCAGCTCTTGCAGAATCTATGTTACATTCAAGAAATACAAGCCTCCTTGGGCATGGAGAACTGCTTGTGCTGTTCTTTGGATCCCTGCCAATCTTCTCAAGATGTCATGCTAGAGTTAAAATGCCTAAACCATGTTGTTTCTCAAGGAATGGAAAAAGTACAACCCATGGGTTGGCTTCCTAAAGATTCTCCTCCTTGCAACCCTGATCCAGACAAAAAGAAACCCAGACAGATCATGCACACTCATTGCAACTTGATACCACAAAGACCAGCCAGGACTTGTAGAAGCAGTAGCAGCAATTATCTTGCTTGGCTTCCCTTCTGTCTGCCCAAACTGTAGGCAGAGGAAAGAGGTAGATGCAAAAAGCAGTAGAGTGCTTGCTTTTTCATGCTTACCCTGTGAGTATGCAAGAGGATTTCCTCATAACAAAATCAGATATGGCTCAAATGAGAGCTGCATCTCATACCTATCTTTGTTATGGCTAAACAGTCAGGTAAGTTTTTGCAGACCATGCAAACTTGGTCTCTGAAATCAGAAGAAATCTAGGCATTAGGCTCTCACCTGATCAAGTTGCTTGCCTCACAAGTCAGAAAAAAGCATGCAACTTTCAGCTGGACAGTCACTGGGTAATGATTGTGCACTTTTTGGTCAAAGTTGTAAGACATGCTAGAAGGCAGCAACTCATGGTTTCCCAGCAATCATAAATGACTTCTTTGTAGAACTTTTGCAATGTGTGAGGTGGCCTCATGAAGAGGTCTACATCTGGCAGTCGCTTTCCCCAACTTGTTTTTGTAAGGTGCAGGTGGGTGGGTGGGTGAGGGGTACTCAAAAGGGCACTGGTACCGACACAAAGCTACAGTCCACACCCAAATTCAAGAACATGTTAAGCTGCAATAGGAAGATAGGGCAGATAAAGAGAATACCAGAAACAATGGGACAAGGTAGCAGAATAAGAACTAGGCTAGCAGCTGCCTAAGCATTTTTTACTAGGCAAAGAAAACAGCTGTTATAAGAAAAAGAAACTCTTCAGGAAGTGCAAGGACTGTCTCCCACAGATATAGGGCTATGTCACTGAAAGTTTGAAGAAGATTAACATCCTCAGATAAGTTTTGAACAGAGATGCTTGGGTTACCAGATGGCAGTCTTTCATCCATTTCTTGACAATCTCCAGGTGACCAACTCCATGTGGTATTGCTTATTGCCTGAGAAGCAGCTTAGGTACCTAGCCCAAAAGAGGGAAATATACTGTACTACTCCATGCCAAAGCAACTTCAGCAATACCATTTACATCTGCTGAAACAGATTATGTTTCGCACATGGCTCTGCTGCAAGCAAAGACTTCTAAGTTCTCACCAATAAAAGATTATTACACTTCTTAGCTTTTATTTACATAGTTTTGTGGGAACCAAAAGTCACATCACTGTGCGCCAGTGGTTCCCAAACTGTGGGTTGGGACCCCCAATGGGTAGGGACTTGATTTTTGATGGGCTGTTAAAGTGACAAGCTGATAGCTGACAAGGAAAATTATGGAGCCCTATGAAAAACAAAACTGAGCCACACATACATGTTTACTCGTGAGTGGCTGAATGTGCTTCAGTTCACTGCAAAGGGGAACACAAGGCCACCAGAATGGTCCCAATACATAAATGTGGCGCTCAAATGCTCCAGAAAGCAGTCCTTACCATAGTAGATAGAATAAAAACAGAGGACTGAGCAGCTGGTAAAGTTAAACACTTTTTTTTAGTCTCGTAAAGCTACGTGGGTCCCAATACAGCATCATTTTAAAAAGCGGGTCCCAATGCTGAAAAGTCTGGGACCCACTGCTCTACCCCAATTCCCTCAGAAATAGTTGAGGCCAAGCTCACACTTTCCAGGATTATTCAACAGAGATGTCAAATTATGGAAGGAACAGAAGAACAAACTTCTGTTTGAGAGAACTGCTGTCATAACTCTCAAATGTTTGTTCATATGAATGTTATAGGAGTACAGCCCACTCTTTCCTTTTCCAGGATTCTATGACCACATAGACTACCTACTTGTACAGTAAAGTCGAAGAGCCAAGAAAGAACTCTTGGATATCCCCATTTGACATCAATAAATGCAGTCATACTGACAGAGGACATCACTGCACGTTCCTATTCCTAGTAGATGCATGAGAAGTAGAGCACAAGTCAATTCTGAATTAAGATTCTTGAACAAGAATGTAAGTTAGTTTGCTGCAAATTCCAACAACGTATTGCACCACATCTGTGGCACTCACTTCTAGAAGTGACAACAGTAACACTAACAGCACAGTATGTTCAAGAAAGATTTGCTAATTTCATATAAGGTAGCCAAAGAAATCACAGCATAAATCTTCATTTGTCTCACACCACAAATTCAGAGGGAAAAAAATCTTTGTCCACAAACAAGTGAAGGGTAGTACTACATTACTAGTATTTTTCAGCTGTGCAATACGTTAAGCATGACACTGTAAAGAACAAGATGCAAACTAGTAGTCTAGCATGGTTTCCCGTCCTTAGTACAAACCTGATGGTCTCTCTTCTAGTTGCAAACAGTATCTTTTACAGAGGTTCTTAACCTGTGAGGCTTGCACCTTCATGTGGTTTACAAAGTGGTACCAGAATTAAGAAAACAATTTGCCTTGATACACTTTTTTAATGAGACATAATTTTTTTAATTCTTTAAATACTAAACTGATGGGCCAACAAAGACAATAATATTTTTTAGAGGCAATTATATTGATTTTGGTTTTCTTCAGTATCTGCAAATACTAACTGAAAATATCTCTAAACAGTCAGCAACACTGAATATACAGTATATATTTGAATATAGATTTTCAGCATTGCTTGTCATCAAGACAAAGGTTCAGAATCTGCATGATATGCAAAAACTGTTGCACAAATTACCAAAAACTGTTCTCTTTCTGTCAATAGGATTTCTGTTAAGAGAAGAGAAAGGCAATTTCACTTTTTTTTCAATTCCAGATGTTCATATCAGATGAATACAGATGACACTCAGATAACAAAACTAGCCATAGAAAGTAAATCCTGGACAACACCACTGTAGAAAACCACCCAGTCTTTCCCTTCATGCTATCAGACTACAAAGCTGTAGTCTTAAGCCTACGCAACTTCCACCTGCCCTCAGCATGAGCTTACCTGGAACACCTGACATACACAGTATGAATACCTGCAACATCCTAACACAGCAAAGGCTTTCTGCTCTCACATCAGCCTTCTATTACACAGGAGACTAACATACTACATTCATTGCTTCACAGCTCTTTCAGCCTTCATCCACAGCATTGCCCCTACTCCACCTATTTAAGTCCAGCCAGGTGCTCATGCACACAATGTATAACTGCAGATCAAGCCACTCATTCCCTTTCTTTATACCAGATTAGGGACTGCCCTCCTCAAATCTTCTAGTACGCCAGTCTAAAAAGGCATTTTTACATCCTGTATTTCAACTAAGATACCAAAGTTCACCAGTGAGTGATCTATGCCAGGACCCTTACATGCTAGAATTCAAAACCCTGTTACCACTTTATAAGCAAGTGACCAAGTCCTCCAAGGTTTAGAAAATGAGCTTTCAGGATATGCAAAATGAAATTTCACCAAATAAATTAGAATGGTTATGAGACACTTTTGATAAGCATTCTGTAAATATTTCACTTGAGTAAATTTATATAATTACAATTTAGGTTGCACCTGACTCCTAGATTCATTTAAAATGAACTGATAAGCTCTAAATAGTCTCGTCTTAGATACACAATATTTTAGGACTAGATCATTTACATAGTTTCTAGAAATGCTCATGTTTCAGAAAGGAAAGTATTAAGAACAATCCAAAATATTACCAGATACTCTTCCGTACAGGTTGTGGTATTTGGTTATCTCAAGAATCTGAAATTTGCAACTTTAGAACTCGTTACACATTTCTTAACAGCTACAAGAATATGTATAATTACTAACAGAAAACTTGAGACCGAGTTTAATAAAATAGTCAATCACTTTTATCACAGACATATTAAACACTGAGAAGTAATGACAGCAGAAAAATTAGCAAAAATATGGAGTCTATTGAACATTGGAGTAACAATTTTCAGAAGAACATATGAACATTCTCATTATTATTTCCTCCTCTTTACGTACTTCAAGGGCCCAATACTATCATAAGAACATAAGAACAGCCCCACTGGATCAGGCCATAGGCCCATCTAGTCCAGCTTCCTGTATCTCACACCGGCCCACCAAATGCCCCAGGGAGCACACCAGATAACAAGAGACCTCATCCTGGTGCCATCCCTTGCATGTGGCATTCTGACACAGCCAATTTCTAAAATCAGGAGGTTGCACATACACATCATGGCTTGTAACCCATAATGGATTTTTCCTCCAGAAATTTGTCTAATCCCCTTTTAAAGGCATCTAGGCCAGATGGCATCAACACATCCTGTGGCAAAGAGTTCCACAGACCAACCACACGCTGAGTAAAGAAATATTTTCTTTTGTCTGTCCTAACTCTCCCAACGCTCAATTTTAGTGGATGTCCCCTGGTTCTGGTATTGTGCAAGAGTGTAAAAAGCATCTCTCTACCCACTCTATCTTTCCCGTGCATGATTTTGTACGTCTCAATCACGTCCCCCCTCAGGCGTCTTTCTAGACTGAAGAGGACCAAACGCTGTAGCCTTTCCTCATAAGGAAGGTGCCCCAGCTCAGTAATCATCTTAGTTGCTCTCTTTTGCACCTTTTCCATTTCCACTATGTCCTTTTTGAGATGCGGTGACCAGAACTGGACACAATACTCCAGTTGTGTGAAGTAAGGTGTGGCCTTACCACTGATTTGTACAACGGCATTATAATATTAGCAGTTTTGTCCTCAATACCTTTCCTAATGATCCCAAGCATAGAGTTGGCCTTCGTCACTGCCGCTGCACATTGGATCGACACTTTCATCGAGTTGTCCACCACCACCCCAAGATCTCTCTCCTGATCTGTCACAGATAGCTCAGAACCCATTAGCCCAGTGTTTCTCAAACTGCGGGCTGGGACCCACTAGGTGGGTTGTGAGCCAATTTCAAGTGGGTCCCCATTCATTTCAATATATTAAACTTGATGCTACCCTAGGATGCTACCCTGGGAATCCTTGCAGCCTAGGATTGCTAAAATTTTCCTGCTTGATCATGTTGCTTCCAGTCATGACATCACTTTCAATGGGTCCTGACAGATTCGCATTCCAAAAAGTGGGTCCTAGTGCTAAATGTGTGAGAACCACTGAATTCACCTATATGTGAAGTTTCAATTTTTTGCCCCAATGTGCATAACTTTGAAACGCATCTGCCATTTTGCTGCCCATTCTGCCAGTTTAGAGAGATCCTTCTGGAGCTCCTCAGAATTGCTTCTGGTTTTCACCACCCAGAAAACTATCCAACTGTCCAGCAGTGATGCAGACAATGGGACATGCACTTCATCTTGCGAATTCACTGGGGGGGGGGGCATTCACTGAGCCCTCCTCAGAAATATACAGAAATCACCTCATCTAGGTTTCCTTCATAATTGAAAAGTGCCTAACCCATACAGCAAGAAACTCTCTCTCTCTCTTCTCCCAGCCAATTCATCATCAATTTTCTAGTTGTAACATCTGCCTCCATGTAGAAGTAGGAGGAGAGACAAAGGCTGCAATCTTATATACACTTTCCTAATAGCTAATAATGGGACTTGCAACTGAGTACATGTATAGGATTGTGCTGTAGCTCTCTGCACTCTCCCCCCCCCCAGCAAGCTGTGGATATGATTTTCTTGCCTTACAAATATGCATGTTTTCTGTAACCTAATACACATATATGTTCTCTGTAGTTTACTCACGCATGCACACTCAATCATCATGTGGTAGCATATCCTCTTCAGCCAACATGCTATATATGCATCACATGCTCCTATACTTACATGCATACACTATGTTTTCCGTTTTGTACACTAAAGTCTCACTTCATCCCTCAGTGTGTTACTGATGAAGACACAAAGCTCTCATATATAGTTTATCTCAGGTCTATGTTTTTCTTTGCTCCTCACAGGAAGGTATGAGTTCCAGAACAGACACCAATTCAGACTAAATGCAGAGTTGTGAGAAAGGTAGAAGATTACTGACTGCAAACTGGGGGAGCAAACTAAGCAGTAAGGAAAGGTTACAAATAGGGAATGAGTTTTACAGGTAAGCTGAGGCGCTTGGTGGAGGAGAACTGGGAGTTGGGCATGCAGACCAAAAGACAGCCTATACATATGTTAAGTCTCAGAATGTGTGAATGCATGCATTACATACCAATGTACAAACAGCTGCCCAGCATGTATTCAATGCATGTGTGCACTTACCTTGATTGCAGAAAGAGTGTGTATCTGTGTGTGCCAGAATGGCAGTGGAGAACTAGAGTCATACAAGCCCAAACAGATGAAAGCATAGATTAAGTCAGATATGAAAAAAGGAAGTAACACAGAAAGATGGGAACAGAGAGACAAGACAGATAAAGAAAAAGGAACACACTTCTGTGAAGGTATAACACAAACATGTTACAAAGCTATTAAGCACAAGGATTTAAGTCCCATTTAGGGGCCTCCTCAAAGTGTGTGCATTACTTGTGGTCAAAATGCAATCAGCAAGTGTTCAGTATACAAAACACCTGACTTACAAGAAAAACATCTAAATATAAGCAAAGATCTTCCATTAAACCTGCAATTTTTTTTTTTAATAGACATGTGAGACTGGTTTTAATAAACTCTTGCACACTTAAGGGGATGATATGTCCATTTATGCTCTCTCAGTCCAACTCACATGCAAAACTCACACCATCTCACGGAGACCCTGTGCAACCCAGCCAGGTTTCTAGCAAACTTAGTTCACATGCCACACATCTTACATACACCAACTAAAACCCCCACCAGATTTACAAGAAGCAGACCTATTCATCAGCAGCCCCCACCCAAATCACAGTCAACCCTAAGTCACAGATAAACAGTACCCTGTTTAAGCAGATGAACCCTCCTGCTCAGAAACACACACCTCCCTGTGCTACCATGTTATCCCCAATTCTCAGATTCATCAACCGCTTCCCACCCCTTCCTCCAGCTCCAATGGGCTCTCCCTCCCAGACCCACCTCAGATACCTCTCCCTTAAATACCCTTCCCCATTTACACCCCCTTCCTCCAGCTCAGATACCAGAAGCATCAATGAACCCCCAACCCTTCCACTAGCCAGCCCCAGCGGGCCCTCCTTCCAACACCAGACCCAGATACCTCTCCCCCCAAAAGCCTTCCTCGTTTACACAACCCATGCCTCCTCCAGCCCCCCAAGACTCCCACAGGGCCTCTGGAAGCGAGCCCCCCACTGCGCCCCACTCACCAGTACTTGAGGATGGCGGTGACTTGCAGGGGGTTGGGCTGCTCTGGGTACAGCCGCCGGCACTCGCCGTAGATGCCGTGCAGCCCCGGGGGGAAGAGCGGGGGGAAGGGAGCCGCCGGGGGGCCGGAGGGCGCGGGGGCGGCAGTCTCCATGGGGGAGCCTGAGGGGGAAGAGAACGGGCTGCGCGCGCCTCGAGGGGGTGCGGGGAGCAAGAGACGGACGCAGCCGCGCGCCCACAGCCCTAATGGTCGCTCCAAAACTCCCTTCACGACCCCAGCACGGCCCAAGCAGCGGCCCCCCTCCCACCTTGACAGGCAGGCGACGTCGCCAATCGTGGCACAGCGAGGGTGGGCCTGACACCAGCCTTCCTTTGCCCCCTCCCGGCGTTAACCCTTGCTGAGGCTCACGCCTGACACCTAGCGGCCTCCACCTGCCATCGCGCAGGCAGGCGGCAGAGAGGGAGGTCCTTCGACCTCCTCCAGGTTTACTTCTGGAAAGGCATGTATGCAACTGCACTGTAGGACGCTGTTTAACATAATAAGAACATAAGAACAGCCCCACTGGATCAGGCCATAGGCCCATCTAGTCCAGCTTCCTGTATCTCACAGCGGCCCACCAAATGCCCCAGGGAGCACACCAGATAACAAGTGACCTCATCCTGGTGCTCTCCCCTACATCTGGCATTCTGACTTAACCCATTCCTAAAATCAGGAGGTTGCGCATACACATCATGGCTTGTACCCCATAATGGATTTTTCCTCCAGAAACTCGTCCAATCCCCTTTTAAAGGCGTCTAGGCTAGACGCCAGCACCACATCCTGTGGCAAGGAGTTCCACAGACCGACCACGCGCTGAGTAAAGAAATATTTTCTTTTGTCTGTCCTAACCCGCCCAACACTCAATTTTAGTGGATGTCCCCTGGTTCTGGTATTATGTGAGAGTGTAAAGAGCATCTCCCTATCCACTCTGTCCATCCCCTGCATAATTTTGTATGTCTCAATCATGTCCCCCCTCAAGCGTCTCTTTTCTAGGCTGAAGAGGCCCAAAGGCTTTTCTAGGCTGAAGAGCCTGTTTCTCAGGCTGTGGGTCGGGACCCACTAGGTGGGTCGCGAGCCACTTTCAGGTGGGTCCCCTTTATTTCAATATTTTATTTTCAGTACATTAGACTTAATGCCAACATGGCACTTGGGGAGATCCGTACTTTCAACAGGCTACAATGTATGTGCTTTTAACAATGATAGTCAATGGGGTTTTACTCCTGGGTAGGATGGCAGCTTAGGATAGTTAACATTTTTTCCTGCTTGATGATGTCACTTCTGGCTATGACATCACTTCCACGTTAATGACATCACTTCTGGCAGGTTCTGACAGGTAGGCAGGTCATGGGCTAAAAAGTTTGAGAAACATTGCAAAGGTTCAGGGAAACAAGTGCCACAGCACAATCATATGCATATCTCCTCAGAAGTAAGGTCAATGGTAAGTTGGGGGGAATATGTTGGGGAGAGCACCCATGTGCCTAAGTGCTCCTAATGGTGCTTTTGCCTGGGGCCCCCTAATAAGCTGGCACTGACTGATCTGGAAGTGGCTCTCTATGTGCCAAAGTCAAAAATTAACTCTGAGTTCTTAAAGCAGAATTATAGCAGAAATTAACCCATTTCTGCCCAGTCCACAGAGTACACATTTGATGCTTGTTGCGTATATGCAACATTGGGCAGAAATGGCTTAACTCTGTTGTCAGCCTTAGATACTTACTATGACCCCTGAAGGAGGCAGGAAAAAAAAACTATAATATTTGTCATTGAGTTTATTCAGAATGATGTTGAAGGGGTAGCTCATCATATTTCAGGTAGTGTTTTACCTTACAGGGTTAGTACACAGAGTGGTTTTTATGTCAGGGCTAAAGCAATCCTGAGGGGGGGAAAAATCACAGAATCAGCAGCATAATAGCTACCAACACAAAAGCTAATGTTGCATCACCAATAAGATACTTCCACAGCATCCCTGGCAATTCTGCAGCAATCATGGTTATTTATTTAAAAGCTCAAAGTGCTCAAAGCAGTTTACAACATAAAATGTAATAAAATACAATAATAAAACTTTCAGGTAAAAACATTAAAAGCAATTATGTACAACAATACAGATGCAATTAAGAATGTAAAAAAGTAACAAAAAAAACAGCAACAAAGACCTGTAGGTATTGGTTTAAAGAAAGGGCCTCTAAGAGTTCCCGTTCTCCTCAAACACCAAGCAGAATAGTTATGTTTTTACACCTTGTTGGAAAACATGCAAAGTAGGGGCCATCTTCAGACCTTCCAGCAGTTGATTCCAGAGGTGTGGTGCCACAACCAAAAAGGCCCTACATCTTGCTGCTGCCCATTGGCTTCCCATGGTGGTGGTGTCTTAAGGAGGGCCCTGTCTGAAGAATGTAGGGGATGTGCAAGGTTATATGGGGAAAAATGATCCTCAATGTATCCTGGTCCTATGCTATATGTTAGGTATCAGTGATGCCCCCACATCAGCTGGGCATGGAAGGCAGCACTCAAACACACAGTGATGGTGGAGCAACCCTATGTTGTCACTCTACACATGCACGCACGCACAGAGTCTAAAAGAGAACACATAGGCTTCCCAACAGAACAACTCAGGTTCTGCAATGGAAATAATAGTGCTTAACACTACACACATACAACATGACAGCCATCTCTGCAAAGAGAAGTAGCATTTTGAAAGGAAGCAGGTGGCTCTAATGCATAAGGAAGAGCCAAACAGCAGACAGTATTAGGAAATGCCCAATCATTCCAAGGAAAAGAGCAAGATGAGTAGAGATACAAGGCTGAGTTCCACCTCAAGGAGATGTGGCCTCCACAAGGCAAAGTACACTTTTTGGAGGAGGGGTCCTGCTGGTAAAAGTAAGTTCAGATAGCAAGAACAAAAATCAGGATCAGGCCTCCTACAACAGCACTCTAACCACATAGCCCAGAGGCAACAAGGAGAGAAACCTGATAGGCAGTGTTTGTAGTGCCTTGAATGACAAGCTCATGATGTGCCTTGCTCTGTCCCACTCTATGCCATATAGCTCAGCATCAAAAGGGCCCATATGTAGTGCAGTGTGAGAGCCAGAACAATGACTGGAACATGAACCAATAGTCTCAGTCAGGTATAGATGTTTAAGTCTTATTTGCTCATTTGATGTTCAGTAAACAGCAGCACCTAAACCATCCTAGACACAGGTATGCACATAATGGGACACTTCTGCATATACTGTATACATAAGATTGTGCTGTAAGAGACAGGGCCTAGATTTAAGCTGTGCATGTGAGAGGGTTTTTGTTTTGCTTTGCTTTGTAACATTTCTTAAATCTGCAAGTGCAGATCCACAGAGTTAAATGATAATGTGAGATCTCTAAAAAGACTATTTTCACATATCATTAGGAAGAGTAATATATATGTAGAATGTTTTTGTTTCAAAATATGCTAACCACAATTATCAAATGCTTTTCAAAATTACTAGACACACATGCACAATAATTTTTAAAATAATCATCTGCACTGAAAAGTCTACTTACAGCACAATCCTTTGCATATGTAAGTAAAGTTCACTGTGTCCAATGGAACTGACTCCCAGGTAAGACGTATAGGATTGCAGTATAATCATATAAGAAAGCAAGCTTGCATCCCTCCAGAAGAATCCAATGTGATATTCAGTATGAACAGCCAACTTTTCTCAATTTCAGTATCATACAATATTTTTCACAAAAGCTTGAACCCACAGTGCTATAATAATTATTCCTGAATGATTTCCTCTCTATTGTTAAAATCTCATTTGTTCTATTTCCCCCCTTTTATATACCCTAGGATCAGAATTGTAGTTGAGGGATAATGGAGTCTCAGGATTTCTCTTACAGTTGCAACAGTGACATGATCAGCAGGGGGGGGGAGGGCTTAGGGAGGGCCCTATTTTCAAAGAAGCTTCACAGGCAGCATTTTCTATCAGAAATGTGTGAGCTGTGCAGAACCCTTTCATGGCTGCACAACAGCAGGATGGGGCTTCTAGATGTTTGGTGATGACATCACCATGTCATTGTCAATTTCTGAGTAGTTGAGCTCTGAGCTGTGCAGAGTTCCACTATGAGGTGCACAGTTGCACAACTTAGGGAAACAGTGTTCACAGTGACAAAGTGAGAAATTTGCCTGGGGCATATGTTAATGTCTAGCCAGTCATCCTTTTATCATGTAGCTCCCAGGTTCATGAACTGTATATTACATTAAGGCTGCACAGTTGAACACACTTACTTGGGAGCAAACCCCAATCAATTCAGAAAGCCTTAGTTCTAAGCGTGTCTAAGAGTAGAGGTGTCAAACATAAGGCCCGCAGGCTGGATGCAGCCCCTGGAAGATCTTTATCTGGCCCCCAAGAAAATTGGGCTCTCCCAGAGCCACCCTTTCAGCATCACCGCTTCTGCCAAGGCATGGCTTTGCAGAGCACCTCAGCTGCTGAGCTGTGGACAGAAGCAAAGCTGCTGAAAAGGTGCCTGTGCCCTCCCCATCTTGAAAATATGATCAAGACTCGCATATCTTCTCTTCTGCCATTTACAGCTGCCCTCACCTCACCTGCCTCCCCACCCACTGCACATCCCTGCTATGTACCACTACAAAGCAGGCCTCAGTCAGCATCACGCCTGAAAAGCTGAAACTTCCAGACTTCATGTTAGACATTCACTGCTGAACAGCCCCCCAAGGGGTCCATGTCCAGTCAATGAAGGAGGGAGGCAACAATGAACAGCAGCCAAGGAACTTGGGCAGAACATTCGCTTCCACAAGGGAATCTCATCGACATAATAAAACTACAACCCCCACCATGCACCGCGGCATGAAGCCTCCCAGCACGCGCTGCTCCTCAGCTGTCAGGCAAGTAGGCGGGGTATTCTATTTTCCCCTACAGATACTCGTTTTCCCGGCATGCCTTGCCCCCGCCCCGGGTTCCGCGCATGCGCGCCTCCTCGCGAGCTGTCGCTTGCTGTGTAGTGAGTGAGTGACTGAGGCGGAGGCGGCGCGTAGGGCGCTCGCGATGGAGTCCTACGATGTGATCGCGAACCAGCCGGTGGTGATTGATAACGTGAGTTCGGCCCTGACTGGGCCCCTCAGGCCTGCCCTGTGAGGAGGTGGGGGAGGGAAGGTTGCTGTGGGCCGTTGCCGCTTACTCCCTCCAGAACCCGGTCGATGGATGGAGCCTCCTGCGCAGGCGCCCCGCCCTCATTTCATTCGCTCTCTTCAGCCACCGTCGTTTGCCTTCTGAATATGGTCCCTCTTTTCTTCCTCTCGGTGACCCCGCCCTCTCTCTCATTGGCTGACGCGCCTGTCGATCAATCGCGGAACGGTGGAGTCTGAGAAGCCACAGCATAATTGAAGGGAGGGGGCGGCTCCCGCATCTCACCCTCCGATTGCTCTGTTTTCCTGCCACTCACTTGCACTTACCCAATCGCCTTTCGGGATGCAGTTTGTCCCGCCTTTGTGGAGATGCTTTGTGATGATTGGCTGCTTGGCTGTACTGTGTGTTGTCCTGAACGCTTAAGCTCCGCCCAGGCCATATGGGCTGGATATGACTGGCCAGACGAAGAGGCGGGAGGGGGTATGTCTGTTCCACTAGTGCTGCGACTGGCCCTGTGCCCAGCAGTGATGGTTTGTGTGCCTTGCGCGTTGCAGGGAGTTAAGCAGCTGTTGTCCATTCATTGATCTTGCACATCTGCAGTCTGAGACTGATGCTACGTCCTGCCTTTCTTCCCATCACACAGTGCTCTGTACTGTGAACAGGGCCTTTCTGAACACCTTGGACCAGTGATTTTCAACCGCTGTGCTGTGGCGCACTGGTGTGCCGCACATGGTCTGCAGGTGTACTGTGGGAGTTTGGGTGAGGGTCGTATATTTATAAGAACATAAGAAGAGTCCTGCTGGCCCAAAGGCCCATCTAGCCCAGCTTCCTGCATCTCACAGTGGCCCACCTTAGGGCCCAGTCCTATCCAGTTTTCCAGTGCCACTGCTCCTGTGCCAATGGGGCATGCACTGCATCTTGTGGTGGGGCAGAAGTCACAGAGATCTCCTTAAAAGTATGGGAACATTTGTTCCCTTACCATGGGGATGCATTGTGGCTGCCCCAGTACTGGAAAATTGGATAGAATTGGGCCCTCAGGGAGCACACAAGACAACAAGACACAACCTGTGTCCTGGTGCCCTCCCCTGCATCTGGCACTCTGAGGAAGACTATTGCTATTCTGAGGTAGTAGAGGGATGTAGGCTCCTGGCCAGCAGTGCAGCATGCCTTGTCAGTTGTCAAAAAACTGATGGTGTGACTTGACAATTTTAATGTCTTCTCAGGGCCCAATCCTATCCAATTTTCCAGTGCTTTTGTACTGAAGGGGCATGCACTGCATCCTGTGGTGAGGAGGCAGTCACAGAGGCCTCCTCAAGGTATGAGAGCATTTATTCCCTTACCTTGGGGCTGTATTGAGGTTGCACCAGTGCTGGAAAGTTGGATAGGATTGGGCCCTCAGTGTGCCATGAAATGAAAAAAGGTTGAAAACTCCTGCCTTAGACCAGCTATTTTCATCTCGCATTACACTGACAAAGCACTAAAATTTTCAGGGCACACTATCAGTTTTTTGACAATTTTCAAGGCACATTGCACTGCCAGTAGGAGGGAGGCGCACTTCCCCAATGACTCTGCTAATAAATTAGGCTGCAATCCTGTGCACACTTTCCTGGGAGTAAACCCCATTGAACATAATGGGACTGACTTTTGAGTAGACCCGCTTAGGATCAGACTTTGAATTTCCCCCAAATTCCTTCAGCATACCTGCAAAGCAGTCACAGCACACCAGTGTGTCATGGTTGAAAATTGCTGCCTTAGGACCAAATCCTATCCAACTTTCCAGTTCTGGTGTAGCCATGCCAATGGGGCATGCACTGCATCCTGTGGTGGGATGGTAGTTCTGGAGGCCTCCACAAGGTAAGGGAACTTTTGTTCCCCCGCCAAAGGGATGCATTGCAGTTGCACTGGGGCTGGAAAGATGGATAGGTTTGGGCCCTTAGACAAGCCCTCCATTGAATCCTCAACCCCTTATTCAGTTTCCTGGTAGACTTATCTAAACAATAATGACTATAGGAACAATAAACTTCCAGATGGAGTAATTCTTCAGTTGGTGCAGTGAGTAATATTTCAAAAGGGATTTGCATCCCTATCTCAGTTATGCACTTCCCTGTTTTCTTATGTTTGACAAAGCAATTAGCGTATTTACACAAGAAGAGCCCTTCTGGATCAGGCCATGGCCCCATTTAGTCCAGTTTCCTGTATCTCAGTGGCCTACCAGATGCCTCTGGGAACACACAAGACAACAAGATTCCTGTATCTTGTTGCCACTCCCTTACATCTGGCATTTAGAGATAGGCTTCCTCTAAAACCTGGAGGTTGAATATAGTGGTTTGTAACCCATGAAGAACATTTTCTCCATAAATCTGTCCAATCCCCTTTTAAATGCATCGAAGCCAGATGCCATCACCACATCCTGTGGCACAGCATCCCAAAAATTAATTATGCACTGGATAACAAAGTATTTTCTTTTGCCTGTTCTAACTCTTTCACACAGAGATCAGTTTTTTCCTGCTCCCAAAGCATTTGCCAAGAAGCACTGTTGTTTAAAGGGTCATGGGGGTGAGGAGGGTTGGGATCTAAGGATGTATTCAAACCTTCACTTCCCATGAGTATCTCATGGGGGTTGCCTTCTCTCACTTAAATGTCAGTGTGCTGCACCCATACCTGCTTTAATTATACACATGAGAGATATTTTCAGTGCATTTACACCGGATTTTTCAGAACTCTGCTCTTGCATGTCTGCGTTCAGGGCAGTGTATAGTATTTCCTAAATATCTAGCCTAGACGTTCCTAAATGTCCAGTCTAGCACATCTCCCATTTTCACCCTCCCACTCTTCATGTTTCTCATTTAGAAACACAAGAAATGTAGTCAGGTAAGGCTTCTGGGTTCTACAGCATATCTTTTCCCCACTCCGTCAAATGTTCAGTCCCTCAAATTTAGGATATCAGCCTCATGGACTTCATTCCTCATTTTTCCATTCACCCGATTTGGCCTCAGACAATACACTGAGATTCTCTTTGCTTCTAGTCCTCATTTCTGGCTCTTGCATTGATCATTTAAAGCTCCCCCTGTAACCCTGGTAAATGGTTTTGTTACTAATGTTCATTTTTAATAGTGTGCATGTGCCTGAATACTTCTGTGGAGATGCATGTCACAAAAAATCTAAATCAGTTAAAATGATTATTATTTTCCTCTGTATCCAGTGTCTCTTAAATATTTGAATAGCTAACTCATCATGTGGCTTCTGAGATCAGCATTTTTCCCCTGGCAGAGATTCAGGTCGAGGAATCTCTAGAGATATTGCAGCTCTGTTGAGAAAGACAAGTGACAGATTATACCGCTCAAAGAACAAAATGTTGTGCTACTTTCTGCAATGCCTTGCATGCTGGTTCCCAAGGGTTTTGTGAAGTAGATATTGTCTGAACGGAGGGGGGAGAGCCGAGAACCTTTGCTCTATAAGCTACAGAAAGCAGACGATCTACCTCCGTGCAGCAGTCTCTACATCTGGCCCTTTATCTTTTCAATTCTGTTCTTTGCGCCTCCTCTGCAACTTGTATGCATTGGATATAAAATTTCTGTGCCTGTCAAGTGGTGAGCATCCTTTCTTAAATATGTGGTTCTGTGAGAGGTCTTCAGCTTGTGTAGTCTAGTGCCTGGGAGAAAATAAAAAATGTAATTTGCTCCCTCTAGCGTTCACTTGTAGACCGTGACATTTCAAGCACACATCTTTCATCACGGAATTTGTTGGGAAGGGTTTTTGTTCAGAGGGGGATGGAGAGAAGACTACTTGTGCTAAGTTTTGGCTGCTATTCCTGCTTAACCCATTTTTGCCCGGCCCACAGGTGTACACATTTGGTCCCTGTTGCATGTATGCAATGTTGGGCAGAAATGACTTAAAACAGCGGTTTGCAGAAATCCTAAAGGGACCAAAGTGCCTCATGTTCAATAGAGGTTTAATTTTACATAATTGTGTTCCATTTTTCTGTTCCACAGGGTTCTGGTATGATTAAAGCTGGCTTTGCAGGCGATCAAATACCCAAGTACTGTTTTCCAAATTAGTAAGTACTCTGGTAATTTTGCATGATGCTCTATGAATTCCATATTTAAGTTTAGTGTCTGGGTTTTTTGGTCTATACCATGTTGGGGGAATTGAAACTACCAGTTTCTCACAGTGACTCTGACTGGGCTAATATATCTTCTTCAAGCAGTGGCTTCGCTAGAGAGGTACTGCGGGTGCAGACCACATTGGGTTATACCCTAAGCTTTGGAGACCCAGTCTACCCAGACCCAGGCAGACCTGGCCTCAGCTGTTTTGTAGTCAGTTGAGCCCCGCCCCTTCTGAAAAGGGTCAAGATTATGCTTGGGAAGGCAGTGACCTTGGAAGGGCCAAAGTTTCTGCTGCACTAGCTGTGGCCAGAAAAGTCTCCTGCCCAGTCCTTCACTCTCCTTGAGGCCAGGTCTACCTGTCAGGAGGGAGAGAGATGACCAGCCAGGCAGATCGGGCATACACAGAGCTCCGGGAGTGGACGCGGTCCATTGGGCTGTCATCATGAGTTACTACACTGGGTGACACCAGTCATAGAGATGCCATTGCCTGCAGGTATGTAGTGAAGCAGAATTTAATACTGTGAGCTTTGAGATTCTCAGAAATGGCTCCTTGGGGTTTTGGAACTTTGAGGTATTTTTAACTCCTTGCCTCATAACCCTGTAAGACCAGTACTTGTTATCTTATTATGCCTATTCTGAGATTTATGGACAATGAGTTGTTCAAGTCTACTCATTGCTAATTTGAACATTGATCTCAGACCTGGTCAAAATTAGACCTGGTTTAATTTTACATAATTGTGTTCTTTTACATAAGGGTCTTACTAATTATATACTTACTTACATAAACTACTTATTACTTTAATAAGGGTCTAATTATGTAAAATTAACCAGGTCAAATTAAATCAGGTCTCTGTTGAAAGAGATCAAAGAAGTGAACTGTGCCTATAGGGTAAGAGAGATGCTTATTTTTTGCCCAATCTGTTTCAGTGTGGGCAGACCAAAACATGTTCGTGTTATGGCTGGAGCTTTGGAAGGTGACATTTTCATTGGACCAAAAGCTGAGGTAAAAACAACATAATTGATTTGTCTAGTTGGTAGTCTTCTATCCTTCATTTTAAAGCAGGCCTCAGAAATAGGGAGCCAATACTTTATATCTAAGTCTCTAACCATCATCTCTTGCCACTCATGTAGTCCCTCTGACAGGATCCAGGTTGGACAACTTCTTTTAAACAGTGGTCTATAAGAAATGTCTTATGAGCTGGAGATCTCTAGCTCAGTGGTTCTCAAACTTTTACCACCGGGACCCACTTTTTAGACTGAGAATCTATCAGGACCCACCGGAAGTGATGTCATGACCAGAAGTGACATCATCAAGCAGGAAGAGTTTTAACAATCCTAGGCTGCAATCCTGCCCACACTTACCCAGGAGTAAGCCCCACTGACTATCATTGTTTGAAGTCTATACATAGTAGCCTGTTAAAAGTATAGATCTGTAACATTTCCACAAATGCAGTCACATACCATGGTAGCATCAAGTCTAATATATTAAAAATAAAATATTGAAATGAATAGGAACCCACCTGAAATTGACTTGCGACTCCCCTAGTGGGTCCTGACCCACAGTTTGAGAAACACTGCTCTAAGTGAAATACCTTATTTATGCAAAACAGAGCTCCTATAATGTGTGCATGAATATGAATTTAGTGCATATTTCTGATGAGTTGCTAGTGTAATTCCCAGTGCAAACCCAGTTGCTGGTTATAGGGAGTAACTCATGTATGTTTAACATCATGTATAGGTAACGCATGTATGTTTAACATTTGCCTGTGCTTGCCAAAGTCCAAGCCAGAGCATGGCAGGACTGCTAGTTGGGCTGGCTTTTAGTCTAAGTAAGCAAAGAGTGGAGGATTTTCAGTGTGATGGGATTTTTCTATAACTTCTGTTTTTGTTACTTTTCTCAAGGCTTGAGGGGAGGGTGATTAAATGCGAATAAGTAAAATGAACATGTACTTAGGGTTGAAAAACTGGTTTCCATACACAATTCTTGATAACTCTAACAGCCGATTCTGTACCCCACCATTCTGTACCCCACCAGTCCATAGCATGCAACACCACCAACAGAGAGTGTATTCCATTCTCTGGTTGGGGGTGCAATCAGACAGCCAGCAAAAGGTAAGTAAAAATAACTTACTGGCGAGTTACTGGAGAGTAACTGGCCCACCTTACCCCAGCAGTATCTTTTCTAGTGGCTGTCTGCTGGCTTTGCATCTTTTTAGATTGTGAGCCCTTTTGGGACAGGGAGCCATTAGATATTTGATTTTCTCTGTAAACCGCTTTGTGAACTTTTTGTTGAAAAGCGGTATATAAATACTGTTGTTGTTGTTGTTACCTTCCAATAGGCTGCCTAATTGCCAGTGAGTCTCCTCAGACCCAGACCAGCTATTTTGTTGGCGTAAGTCTGAAGAGAAGAAGGGGATGGGTGTGGGCTGGCAAAAGGGAATAGGATCCAGTGTGCATGACTGCCACAGAGCTTCTCCTCCAGGTATGTCAGTGAGGAGCACTTGGAGCTACTAGCCATTTGAAGCAGGTACTCCAACTCTCTCTGCAGCGGTGCGCCATTTATGACTCTGCAGAAGCATTTACAGTGATGGAATGTGAGTTTGCACAGTCGTAAATACCCAATAGATGTACTGGGCATTCTCATCTGTGGAGTCGTCCTTCCATACAGACCTGGATGTTAAATCTTGAGCATTCAAAACTGAAAAAGGATAATAATCAGAATACAGTATTCTTATCTCTAAGCGGGAGAGAAGAATTTGCTGTTCAGTATAACTTCCTATTCTGTCACAAGCTCCTCCCCTGCTGCAAAGAGAAAACATTTCTGTTGTTATCAAAAATGGAAGTAGAGTATTCCTCTGTGAGATTCCTTGGAAATAGATCCATTTTAGGAGATGAGGGTATGAATGAGGTGTCCAAATAGAGAGGGCAGATGGTTTACCAGGCTGACTTGCTACGGCTTCTTCTCATTGGCTAGGAGCACAGAGGCCTCCTTTCCATACGCTACCCTATGGAACATGGTATAGTAAAGGACTGGAATGATATGGAGCGCATTTGGCAGTATGTGTACTCAAAAGACCAGCTTCAAACCTTCTCTGAAGAGGTGAGCTTCTCTCTGTCCACTAGCCCCCAAATTCCAACCTCTGACACTCAGTTTGCTTGTCCTGCTTTATTGCCCTGCCACTTTCTCTCTCAGGTTCTATCTACCCCACCAGAGTATCCTTTTCATAACCTCTCCTGTGTTCATGTATTGCATACAACTCAATAACTCACAGAACCTCAAGTAGTGCCATTCTTGAGAAGGACACTGGGTTGGCCTGCATGTGCTTGTGTAGCATTTTTTCTTCTATGCCCTCTCTACATTTCATATAGTTCTGCTGGGCTGTTAGTCCTCTTGTGCATAAAGCATTTTCTGGAAAATGAAGCAGCAAACACTTTTTGCTTCTGGATTGCATATTCTATTGTGAGCTTGAAGGGATTTATATGGTTCTCTATCTTGAGTCTTGCCTGTTTAGCACAGTGCAAGAAAATTCAGCCACCGAACCCTGGGACAACTTTTTCAAATGCTTCTGCCCTCACTGCACCCCTAGCGCCCTGTCCTCTCAGCACTCTCTCATAACTGTCCCAGACTGTGTGATTTCTGGCATCCTAATGGTGAGAAGTTATCCTGCAGTACACTAGCAGGAAGTTTGACCTGTTGAGATGTGTTCTTTCAGACAAGTGAAGCATTAGAAAAAGAAGCCACTTTGAGTGCCCATCTGGGAGAAAAGCAGTTTCCAAATTGAATTAATAAATAGATGTTTGATTAATTGTATGAACACAAGAAAAACCCTGCTGAATGAGGTCAAAGGCCCATTTAGTCTAACATCCAGTTTCCCACAATGACCCACCAACTGCCTCTGGGAAGCCACAAGCAGCAGAGAATCATTTGTTCCCCATTCCTTGCTCTACCTCCATAGCTGTTTATATATGATTCCTCGGTGGTCACCAACATTCTGTATAAGCAGTCCTATGCTGAGCTCCAAGCTGCCTGGAGCCTGACTTTGGTGGAGTTCGAGCTTTGTGGCTGCATAGCTTAAAGGGAATAGTGGTGGTCACCTCACCAAGCACTTTTCCTGACCTAGCTTTGGCAATTGAACCTTAGCATATGTGCTTTTTGAATTAATTTGAAGAGTTTGGATCAAACTCTTCCATATGGATTTTTGGATCCACAGTTATCTTGTATAATAGTTTGTTTCCAGGTACTTTCCAGACTTCATTGTCCAGGAATAAACCCTGAAAAAGAACCCTCTTGAGTAAGTGAGGGCTATATTGAGTACAACATCCTCCTTCCTGTGGGAGTGCCTGGAAACCAAGTGCCGCAGGGAAGCCCCCAAGCAGGGCCAGAAGAGAAGCAGCCCTCTCCTGCTGCTGTCTTCCCAGCAGCTGGCATTCAGTGACACATTGTCTCTTCACAACGTAGCCATCATGACTAATAGCCAGTGACAGACCTGTCCTCCCTGAACATGTCTCATTTCCTTTTAAAGCTTTCTTAAACCAATGGCTATCACTTGTGGCAGTGAATTCCATAAATTATGTGTTGTGTGAAGGAGGATTCCTTTTTGTCACTTCCAAATCTACTGCCAATCAGTGTCACTGGACAGCCCTGAATTCTGAAGGTGTGAGGAGGAAGGGGAGTTTGCCTCTTGCACCTGGTGGCAAGTTCTTTCCCTGCTGTACAAAGTCCTTGAAGTGCCTTTGAATGCTCTGGAAATGCCCTCATGAGTCCTAATGGAGTTCTACCCAGTGGAGTCTTTTGTGTTCCTGTCTCTCAGCATCCTGTGCTCCTGACGGAGGCTCCACTGAATCCACGTAAGAACCGAGAACGAGCAGCAGAGGTTTTCTTTGAGACCTTTAATGTGCCAGCCCTGTTCATCTCCATGCAAGCTGTGCTTAGCCTGTGAGTACTCTTCTCCACCCCTCTTCCTTTCGAAGAACTCACCTTGGAGGAAAAACCAGTTTCTGCAGTGTAGAGTGCTGGTTTACAAGGGGGCTGCTTATGAGACTGGACTGGCTGCAGTTGGCTTTTTGAAGGTTGATAGCACAATCCTACACATGTTTACTTGAACTTCCCACTGTGTCTAATAGGACTTCCTCCTTAGGGAGTGTGTTTGTTTGCAGCCTGCCTCTTGGACAAGGCTTCAAAGGATTTCTGCACCTAAGTTCTGATGAATAACATGTTTGGGTTCATTTTAAAAATTTAAAAGATTTCTGTAGTGCTTTTTATGCTCAAAGCAGTACAACAATAAAAAATACAAGATAAAATACAATAAAAGCATTAAATAAAAACATTAAAACCATTGCCAGTTGTCTTCTGGCATAGACATGGAATTCCTTTGCACAATTTGAATTTGATTTCTACATAGTTGTGTTTAGCCCTTGCTTCATCTTTTCAGAGGGTGCATTTAGAGTGTTTTCTCTTTGCTGTTTGATCCAATGAACAGTTACTGTCACTGTGTAGAAATGATAGCTCCTTAATTCAAGATAAAATGGAGTAGATTGAGGGCCAAATCCTATCCAACTTTCCAGTGCCTGTGCAGCCATGCTTCCTCTGGTGGGAAGGCAGTCATAGAGGCGTCCTCAAGGTCTGGGAACATTTGTTCCCTTACCTCCAGGCTGCATTGCAGCTGCACCAGTGCTGCTTGGACCCTGAGCTGTCCTAGAATGGTTGGTGTCCTGGCAAATGTCACAGTGTCCATTAGGTGTTTTGCAAATTCTGTTTTGAGTGTTTTTCTGACGGACATTTCCTTTCTGTAGCTATGCAACAGGGCGAACCACAGGGGTGGTGTTGGACTCCGGGGATGGGGTCACCCATGCTGTTCCAATTTACGAAGGGTTTGCCATGCCCCACTCCATTATGCGGATTGACATAGCTGGCCGCGATGTCTCTCGTTTCCTTCGTCTCTATCTCCGGAAGGAAGGCTACGACTTCCATACGTCATCTGAGTTTGAGATAGTCAAAACCATCAAAGAGGTGCGTGGGTGCCCCTCCTGTTTGATATGGAAATGGAATGATAAGGGTTTTTTGTTCTGAGGGAACAGAGCAGTAGGCTGACACTTCCTATCGCATCCAGAGGGTGTCAGTTCAGATTACAGGAGTGCGAGGCAGAGAGGACACTATCCCCTTGTACCCTTTGTGTGAAAGTCACCAGGACTTAAAACAAAAAACACACAACCCATTCCATTTAATAGGGATGTTCTCAGCAGTGCCTGGGCCTGGTTTGTCTTAGAAAAATTATACAGAAGCATAGGCTTAAAGTGACTGTTTCGTTCTGCTTGTCATTCCTCTACAGCGAGCTTGTTACCTGTCAGTTAATCCACAGAAGGATGAGACATTAGAAACTGAGAAAGCTCAGTACTACCTTCCAGATGGAAGCACAATTGAGGTTAGTGAAGACTTGGGTCAAATATTGTTTGAGATGTAAACCAAAAATTATTAAAGAAGCCTTAATGATTACCCTGCAGATCAAAGGACTGTTTAGGAGATGTTATAATATGCCTTTAGGTTGCTAAACTTTTATTTTTGGAGTACATAGAGCCCTAACTTGTTAAAAAGTTAAGCTGATAGAGGCCAAAAATCTATAAGCTGCAAATAGTCCTCAGGGCAATATTGAATTTGGCTTCATCTTTCTTTTCTCCCAGGGGTGATTTCCTACCCCAGGAGCACTTTTCTTGCAAAAACACAAAAGTTCATTGCTCTATCACTTTGTCCTTTTAGGACATTTTCAGTGGCAGTTCTGATGCATGATATACCCAAAGGAAAATTAATTACTAGTAACCATTTCCTTCCTTTGAACAAAATAGTGCCCAGGATACAACATTACAGCAGAAACCAGTTGGAGCATCATTGGGGGAACTTGGTTCCTCAGCTAAGTTTCATTAATTTAGCCCTACTAACTTTCACTTCTCCATCTTAGTCCATTTCTTTATGCTGTTAAAGGCTCCTGACTGCCCTTCTTACAAATATAATGTGAGTGGATGGCCCGAAGCAATCTATGTATAGAGGGAGAATGGTGCTGATTTTTAGACTTTATGGAATTCTGTATATGTTTACCTAAGAACGTAGGAACAGCCCCACTGGATCAGGCCATAGGCCCATCTAGTCCAGCTTCCTGTATCTCACAGCGGCCCACCTAATGCCCCGGGGAGCACACCAGATAACAAGAGACCTGCATCCTGTTGCCCTCCCTTGAAAGTAACCCTTTCCTGAAAGTACCCTTGCCTGAAAGTAAGTTCAACTGAAATCAATAAGAGTTCTGGGTAGACATGTATAGGCAGCACTGTGAATATGCATATAGAGTGCAAACATGTGCCACATAATTCAACTGTATGTATACATTTGTGTTTACCAGACAAACAGCGTACAGTGTGTTTTGCGACACGTACTGTCAAAAACTGACTTCTGTCATCAAGTTTTATTGTAGTTCATTTGTAAACATGACAAAATTGGTCTGGGGTAACCAGTTTTCCCTCTAAACAAACTTGTTGGGGGGTGGGTTCTGTTTCTAATGACAATTAACTCCCAGTGTCTAAATAAGAAAGTACCCTTTTCCTAAAGTGATGCTTTGGAGTTACTTGCAAAAAAGGTTCACTCATATTATTTTCAGTTCCATGATTCTTGGAGCGCTATCTTCTTAGTGGAGCACTCCTCCCTTGCTATGAGCATACCTATTTCTAACCTGTCAAAAAGAAGGCTGACTCCCTCTTGTACCTTTGCAGATTGGCCCGGCCCGATTCCGGGCCCCTGAGCTGTTGTTCCGTCCAGACCTGATTGGGGAGGAGTGTGAGGGGTTGCACGAAGTGTTGGTCTTTGCAATTCAGAAGTCTGATATGGACTTGAGGCGAACACTATTCTCCAACATTGTCCTCTCTGGAGGCTCCACGCTCTTCAAAGGTTCGTTCAGACATTTTTTTTAACCTTCAGGGAGATGTTAAGCTCAAACTCTCCATCTTCAAATCTTTCCAGCACCATTTTTATTGAAGTTCTATTAATGCTTTGGGAGTGAGAATTGGTGAAGAACTCTCTTTGAACACAGGACAGAAATGCTCGCAGCAAAGTGCTTGTTTCAGGCCCAGTTGGAGGCAAAAGGGCTTTCCTCAAAAAAAGCATACTTCAGCACACTTGCCTTGTAGGCTGGATATCTATGATACTAGAGTTACTACTTCTAATCATACCTAATCTGCATAATCTACATACATAATCTACGAAGTATTAAACATCACCATTGTGTGCCCTATTTGAATAATTTCTTTATCTCTACTGCTTCACTTATCTGAAATGCGTAGGCCAGTAGTTCCCAAACTTTTTGGCATTGGGACCCACCAAAAAAAGAGTTTCATTTTACCAGCCGCTCAAACCTCTGTGGCTATTTTATTTATTTATTTATCTACTTGAATTTATATCCCACCTTTCTATCCCAACAAAGGACACTCAAAGCGGTTTACAAATAGAACTTTAATGGTGCTTGGGCAGCAGGGCTCCCCGCAAGTAGCAGGTTGTTTAACCCTTGATGCATATTTTCTAATCTGCCTTGTCAGTTTCACAACCCACCAAAAAATTCTATTCTGGACCACCAGTTTGGGAACCCCTGCTGTAGACTGTACCATACCATATAGTTATCATAGCATATACTTATAGTATTGTGTAGATATATACCATGTAATACAGTTATCAGCCAGATCTACTCTGTTTTTCTTTCTCTTTTTAGGGTAATATTTCTGAAGACCTAGAATTGTAGTATTATCTAATTTGTTTAGATTTGCCTTGAATGGGGAGCAAGGGAAAGAGAGAGAGAGCACAAGTGGCAGCCAGGGTACAGACAAGAGGCTCCTTTTCATTACAAATGGGCGAGGGGAGAGGTGGAAAAGGGACTCCTTCCCCTGAAAACTAGAGTGGGAGAATCAGAATGTTATGCAATACCTTCATCAGGATCAAAGAAGATGCCCACATCGCTGCCTTTATACTTAGATGATTTTTGTCTTTGGTTTAGGTTTTGGCGATAGGCTTCTGAGTGAAGTGAAGAAATTGGCCCCTAAGGATGTCAAAATCAGGGTAGGTAGAGTCTCTCTGGTCTTTTGACTCATGGTGGGTAATCACAGAGTTGGCTCAGCAGACCCTTGTAAAGGGTTTGAGTACAGCTAGTGTGTCTCTTGTCCGGTGTAAGCAATAGCTTCTGCCATTAGTAGTAAATGCCTCTCTGTATTTGTCCTTTCAACCAACCATTTGTAGTTGCCTGCAGTGATAGTTAGAAAGCATTGTGTTGTTTGCCCTACAGTCCACCCAAACATTTCCACTATAACAGGCTCCAGAGCATTATCTGTGTGTTAATTTCGTGCAATAGACCAAGGCTGCTATCCTATGCTTCCTTCTTTCCTGCATGCAAGTCCCATTCAACTCAGAAGGGCTTACTTGTGAGTTGACATGCATAGGATTGCCCTGTAATAGTTTTGTAGCACATTTAAAGATTACCATTTATCAACAGAAGCTTTCATGGTCCAGAACCCTTTTTTCTCAGATACAGAATAGCATGAACTTCCTCTGAGGCTACATGAAAAGTGAACTCCTAGGGGCCTTGGAGGAGCATTTTGCTGGTCCAGTTGCACTGCTGACTATGTAACTTTTTAATGAGATCAGTGGAGCGTGGCTGGGGACAACAGCAAGGGATCCCAACAATTTGCCAAGGAAGACTTTTATGAGCCTGGTATATGGCGAATGAATACTATTTCCCACCATATTTAGGTCTCTCTATCTCTTCTTTTTCCTTTCAGATATCTGCTCCTCAAGAGAGATTATACTCCACATGGATTGGGTATGGAACTTCCCTTGCAACAGAAATTCTAGTCCTTTCAGATCAATGAAGTGTCTTATTTACAGTTTGAGGGGAGAATAGGTTTTAGCCGTTTCTGACATAGTACTGATTATTATGGCTCTGGGTTCAGTTGCAGCAAGCCTTGAGCATGCTGTGCTGGGGAAGAAAATTGGAGCCATAAGGAAATGTACATGCCAAAGGTTTCATTGCTGTCCTAGCAGGGCAGGTAGCATGGTATCTTTCAGACTTTCTACCTTCAAGTTACCCTTTCTACATTTGACATGTCTGTTGTGACATTCTTCCCCATTGTTTAGGATTGGGGCGGACATATTGTTGTAGTGTGCACCCAGTTCAGGCAGAGCTCTGGAACCCTCTCTTGTGCTTTACACACAAACATCTGTGGAGGCGAACAAGCTCTCTTTCAGAGACGTTAGCTTGCTATTGTTGAGGGGGGACCTGAGGGGGGACATGATTGAGACGTACAAAATTATGCATGGGAAGGATAAAGTGGATAGAGAGATGCTCTTTACACTCTCACATAACACCAGAACCAGGGGACATCCACTAAAATTGAGTGTTGGGAAGGTTAGGACAGACAAAAGAAAATATTTCTTTACTCGGTGTGTGGTTGGTCTGTGGAACTCCTTGTCACAGGATGTGGTGACAGCATCTGGCCTGGATGCCTTTAAAAGGGGATTGGACAAGTTTCTGGAGGAAAAATCCATTAGGGGTTACAAGCCATGATGTGTATGTGCAACCTCCTGATTTTAGAAATGGGCTATGTCAGAATGCCAATGCAAGGGAGGGCACCAGGATGCAGGTCTCTTGTTATCTGGTGTGCTCCCTGCGGCATTTGGTGGGCCGCTGTGAGATACAGGAAGCTGGACTAGATGGGCCTATGGCCTGATCCAGTGGGGCTGTTCTTATGTTCAAGGAACCTAAGCATTCTCTAAAATCACTGGCAGAGCACTGCTCTACTAGAAATTGAGGGAGTAAGAGAAAAAAGCTGGTTCATTGCCAGCCATTTGGCTAACTTGTACCTTGGTTCCTTTGCAGTGGCTCCATCCTGGCTTCGCTGGACACCTTTAAGAAAATGTGGGTTTCCAAGAAAGAATATGAGGAAGATAGTTCCCGGGCAATCCACCGGAAAACTTTCTAGGCCAAGAGGTTTCTGGGGTCTCCTTGGAGATTTGCCCTTGATCTCAACTCACTTTTCTGAGTCTTGAGTGTCTGAGGAGCTCCCTGTTTGTGTGTGTATGAGTGTGGGTGGATGGTGGCCAGCATGCTCTGGACTTTCCTGGAGCAAAAGGGAAGGCCGGGGTTTGGACTGACTTCTGATGGTTTTACAGAAAGCAGGTGAGAGATTGGAATGAACCCTGTTAGAAAGCTGTGTTCCTTTTCCATTGGCCCATGAACTTTTGGGGGGAGGACGGGAGTGTATTTGTCACGGAAGATTGAAAGAATGGCTTAGAAACTGAGCGACTTAGTAGGATAGAAATGAGAGGATTGTAAACTGGCCATTGTTTGACTCCAAATGGAGGGTCTATGCATGCAGGCAAAGTTGGTCTGTCGCAAAAACTCTTGAGTGCAGAAGCCTGCTGTCCAGTTCTTCTCAGTTGCTCAGCAATTGTTTCTCCGTCCCTCTTTTTTAAAAAAAATTTAAACACAAAATAAGCACTCTCTAAGTTGTTTTAAACTCATTTATTGCTGTGTGAATGCACACACATGTGTTGATCTGTAGGCTAGTATGAGAATCTGGACCATGACAGCACAGAGCAGTTAATTTAGGATCTAGTTTGTAATGCATGGTGTAAAACAGAAGTACCCATTTTTATGTTCTAGATGGCCCTTGTCTTGGCATCCTGTCATGAGTGAGTTCCCGGTTATGCGACCATGTTGCCCAGGGTGACTCTGAACCTTGTCACAGCACAGTCTCTCTACCCCCTACCTGTTTCTTTTGTATTCTAAAGGTTTACAATATTGATTCTTTCTGTAAGCACAGAGGCTGTTTAGACCCTTCTTCAGGGCTTATGACTTGATCATATTTAACCATCCTTACTGGGGAACCATCCAACGGTTTTTAGGATTATTTTATTTATTGGAAAGTTTGATAGTAACCATGTTACTAACAGGGCCCAGGTTAGTTTTCCCCCATTCTCTCCCCACCTTTTCCATTTTGGGATATTATTTTTGCCATTATTTAACACTAACATTGACATCTAACAAAATACTTTCTTGGTACTGGGGGAGGGAGTCAGTCATGCAACCATTCCCTAGAATGCCCTGTTACATTGGGAGTAGTTGCTTTCTGTGAATGCACTGCATGAGGGAACAATAAACTTTATTAGATGACGTAGGGACTGAGTAGGGAGGTTGTCATTCCAGCATCGTGTTTTAACTTCTTTAGCTGCTCCTGCATTGTTACAGAAATAGAAAGGTCTGTACATCTGCTTTGAGTTTTATTTTTGTGTGGCTTTTTAAAAAACACACACACATTGGTGCATTTTATTTTTAAGTTTTTTATGGGTTTTTTTATATGCTGCTGCTGAAAACCAAATATTTTACTTTCTTGGCCACTTAAGTATTAGAAGTTGAGGCAGCAGAAAATTAGCCTCATGTCTGCCTATAGCCAAATAAAGGAAAGCAGTAGGAAGCAAGAGTTGTGGTTTGGTTGTGATCCAGATGTATTTTGGTTGCAAGACTTCTTTTTTAGTTCATCAGCATTTTCAGAAAGAGCCTTCAGGACTGGAGCAGGCCAGTTGGACTTTTAGTGGTGTTCTACCTCTGTATTGGTGCTTACAACATCATGAGCAATCTAGCTTAGAGGAGATCTTGTATGGCCCCTCCTGCAGACTAGAGAGCAGGTAGGTACTGAAAATGCCATGAACACTTGTGTGTTATGCAACATCCCCAACAGTGTTAGAAGCAGTGCAAGGTTTTGCGGGTGAAAACATGAGATTACCATGACAATATAAGTTTTCATTGTTCACTAATAGTTGATTCCTAGTGTGAGAGCAGATGTGCCCTTGAATCCAGTGTTAACCCTGGAACTTTCAAGCTTTGTAGTAGGATCACTGGCAAGAACTTGTTGAGGAGGGAAGGAGAAGTGAGGGATGGGATGTTCAGTACTTTGCATCTGGTGTTAAGGTTGTATGGGTGTTCCCTCCTCTTCCTCCCAAGAGGATGCTCCTGGACAGAGTGGCAACATGCCACTGGTGAGCACTGATCAGGAACTCAGCAATACTGTATGTCCTTATCTTTTGGTTCTAAGTCACACAGTTCATAGATGTCACATGGTGAAGACTCCTTAAACTAATGTTGGGGAGTGTTTGCACAGGCAGCAAATGCAGGGGCAGTATTGACACCATAATTCTTTATTGTCACTGCATTGTGACTTACACAGAGGTAGCACAAGGCAATGGCTCGTTTCTGAGTTTGGTTGGCAGAAATGAATTGTTTAAGCACTGATAAAGGGCATAAAGCCATTTTGCAGTACCACCTATTTCAAACAAAGATTCTGCTCATGGCTTACAATTATGCATGAGAATTTCCTGTACATTCTCTCTTTTCTCTTCCCCTGTTATATTCCTAGTGTTCTAATTATACATCATGGGTTTGCTCACCGTAAATGCACCCCATCAGTCATCTTGCACTGCCAGAAGAACACACTTGTGACTTTAGTTGCCTTCTCAGCCAGCAGTTGCAGCTGTTAGTGCCTCTTCACTGAACAAATTGCTTAGCGCCCAGCAGGATAATATGCCTATCACATGATTGAGGCTTGTGGGCTTGGTTTCCCCCCCCCCCTCAAATGTAAATGGCCACCATGCAGGGCTCTAATTTGGATCAGGACATGGTAGAGCAACACTTCGACTCTTTCCCTCATATTTCTAATCTGGACCAGGGCCCCTGATAACTGCTGTATGTAGTGAGGGGAAAAAGGTTCCAGTGAGGAACTTTTTTCATTGTAGAAGAGCAGCTGTTGAGCCCTTTGATATGGATCAGGAAGGGGGAAGAAAGGGTTAAACTTCCCTTCCCCCACATTACATGGTCCCAATCTGGATGGGACCCTGTGAGGCTATTATTTCCATTGGAAAGTTTGCAGGCCTCAGTCACACAATTGACGCATCTCCTAGTTTAGGCCTTAGGTGTTTAATTCTAAATAAAGCACGGCATCTCCTGGGATGAGCCCAGCAGTAAGCACTGGGAGCAGAGTCCAGATCCTGCTATCTCAGGACAGCTGGAGATGCTTTCTCATGTTTGTTACATCCCTGAGTTGAGACTTTGAGATGTTGCTCTGCTTTGGTGATTCATATTGATCTTAGCTGTTTGACTCAAGCAACCATGGTTTAGTCCTGCCTCAGGCAAGCATGTTTCTGCTGCAGGAACCAAGGCTTGAACAGTGGATCTGAAAACGTATACAAGCAAATTCTTTGTTTTGACATATTGCACTTGTTTGGTAGCTGCCTGAAATTTTAAGTTATTTGGGGTTTGGTCAAGAACTACATGACTGAACACTGGACTAGAGGGTGACTTTAAGGGATCATTTACCAAAGGGGTACTCCAGACCACTAGCTTTGCAATTTTAAAACTTACAGCCTCCTAAGGTAGCCTGGGATGTTTTATGAGGGACCTTCTGCTGGCCTGCCCTGGCTAAGGGAGACTGGCCCTTATATTTCTTGCCTTATGCTACAAGAATGTTGTATTTTGTTTGAGCTGCCTCCTGTCTGATATGCTCGCCCACTGCAGGTCATTCCGACAAAGGCCTGGATTTCAAGCTTCATGTCCACCTGGAGTATAGCAGCCAGGCTCCCTAGTAATTACTTAGAAACAAAGGAACTTCCTATTGCAATCATGGGGAATAGTTCGTAACCTTGAGTGCCCATGAATGGCAGCTTGTACTAATAGAGGTAATAGTGACCAACTCCTAGCTATGTGTAGTCCATGTAGGGAAGTATGTGTGGGAGAATAGAGGAATGTGTATTAAAACCCCCGTTAGTTCCTGCCCCTCCTTTCATTCCTTGTGACTTTCCTTGTTTTGACATCAGCTATCACAAGCAGCAATGTTGCATATTGAGCAAACTGACAGGTGCTTTCTACAATCTAGCATTGGTTCTCTCAGCCCAATACTGTACCTGCACATGTGTGTGAACCATTGCTGGGTGCTGCCCAACATACTTAAAATAAAGTTGTTAATATACAAAATGGTATCTGTTTAATGGAATCCTAGAGCAGGTCCAAAAATGAGATTATTTTCCATTATGAGCAAAATGAAAACAAAACTCTTAATTGTTGCTCTTCTGATTGTTCCTGCAGACATTATGGTATATGCCAGTGGTTCCCAATCTGGGGTATGTGCACCCCCAGGGGTACTTGCCAGGACTTTTAGGGGTACTTGAAAAAGAATTCAATAATGGTAGAAAAGGTAGGTCTGTATTAGAATTGCAGAGCTAGTATGAGAGGTACAATTTATGGAAATGGGCTGCCAAGGGGTACATAGTGAAAAAAATGTTGGGAACTACTAGTATATACCACTACTTATCTATTTACCATAGATGTTGGGTGGTTTTCAGTCCAGTTCTATCTACTAGGCACCAAGGAGACCCATGCTGGGCTTTGCCCAGAGCCACCAGCAACCTAGGACTGTCACGATCCTTACATTCCACATTTCAGCCAAGATTAGCATCCAAGGCAACTTACAATTAATATGCACACAAAGGTGAAATTATAATTGAGTGAGGACACATACGTATAACAGTTTTCTGATCTCTGGCAGTTGATGTTATAAGGCTGAGTTCCAGGCTGTTTCCATCAGCAGGAGCTGACTCAATACTGATCAGGGAATTGGACAAAGTGTCAAATTCTGATGCTGGAAGGAAGAATGGCAAGTGACTTAGGGCCAAACTCCATGTTAAACAGGTAGCTCTGAATGGTTGTGTTGGGTTTTGCATCTGATTAAGCAACAGCAGGGGGAGAAAAGAGGCCTTTGCCTCCTCGTTCTCACCATGTTCTGAAACTAGCTGCTATATGTGTTAGGACAAATGTCTACAGCATCCAGGGACAATACTAAAGATTCTGGTCATGACTGCAGCAGCCACAAAGGGATAAAGCTGCCGCACACTATGGTCCTAGTTTAAATCCCCAAGCCCAGCATTTGCCATTTCCAATTTTTAAAAAAGAACATCACACAGCCATATAGAGCAAAACTACATAATGTGTAGCTTGAGCTCCCAATAGCCCTATACTTGAGCAGTTTGATCAGCAACAGCTTATGACTGGTTGTACACACATCTGCTCATAACAGAGGGTGGACCTGCAGCCTCATAAGCAGCACTGTTCATTTAGGTTTTGGGCAGGGAGCCCTTTAGCTAGCCAAATGATTTCAAAAGCTAGACTCAAGCTACTTTAATTAGAGTTTCCTGCTCAGCTGGTGCTTCCAACACACATTTAGGGCCAAGCATCACGATACCTTGTTCCACTAGCAAGGTATGTATAATAACACTTCTTTGATGCAGGAATGGCATCAGTCCATGGAAGCAATTCAACCCCTGAACCTTTCATACCAGTGCACCATCGGGGTGTGTGCGTGCAGGACTTTGCCCCAGGGGCCCCTGAGGCAGTATAGGTTTGGTGGGTGGATCTTTCTGATTAGCACATTCCACCCCAAACCTGGATCCTTCCCAGAGCATCCAGTACTGATACAGGAACTCTTCATGTGATCAGGATGATTTAAGAAGAAGCTGTGAGATACAATGCAGCACAGGGTACTTACTACTTGCAATTGGCTTTGCAAATAGAAACTGCACCATACATATCAGCCTATAGAAACAGTTCTAAGTACTGAGTACCAGCCATGTTCCCAAACCACTATACACAAAAACTTTTTAAAAAGAAAATACTTTAATGAAATGATTCACATGGCTTGTTAGTAGAACAGGTTACAATTTAACCATCGCATAATATAAAAGCCTTTAGAACAGTGAACATATTCCTCTCAATCCAAAGGCAAAATGGCAGTTTTATAGGGGCTGTCTTGCCAGCTACCTGGTTCAGCACCCAAAAAAGAGAATTCAACTTGGTCTCAAGGATCTCTCAGTCATTCCTTCTATAGCTGGAGCCAAGAGGAGCCCAGATCACAGGCAGAGAACTTCTGACTTTGCCCTTTTTCCTCTCTTCTTTCATATTTGTCCAACTCTAACATGGGTGCCCAATGTGACACATTCCAATTAAGCCTATTGGACTCTCATTTACAGACTCTTACAAACTATGCATCCTGCTGCCTTACTGAGTCACTGCTTGCTGAGGACATGATGTAGTTTCTACTCCCTAGAGTCAAACATACTGTAACTGGGCTTTGGAACCACTCATTTAAAAAGATGCAATTGTGAAGGGTGCAGAATAGTAGGGATTTCTGTTTGCCCTTCCTGGTTTGCAGAGGTGAACCAAGGTAAGTCGGGCAGTAGAGGTTGGGTTATGGACACACTACCCATAAGCTGGTGATGTCATTCCGTAGTGACCACTTTGGGCTAGGGCAACAGCTTTCTAACTTACTGGGGTCATGGTGCTCCTGCAGCCTCTTCTTAGCAGCTCAGCTGGGTGCTGCTGAAATCTCATGCATTCCAAGATGGCAGTGCTCAGCAAAACAGGTAGGAGGGATCTCCAGGGATATCCCATGGTACCCATGTGAGTGTGCTGTGATGCCCTAAGGCAGTGGTTCTCACACTTTTAGCACCAGGACCCACTTTTTAGAATGAGAATCTGTCAGGACCCACTGGAAGTGGTGTCATGGCCAGAAGTGACATCATCAAGCAGGAACATTTTTAACCATCTTAGACTGCAATCCTATCCACACTTACCCAGGAGTAAGCCCCACTGACTATCATTGTTTGAAGCCTATACAGAGTAGCCTGTTAAAAGTATAGATCTGTAACATTTCCCCAAATGCAATCACATGCCATGGTAGCATCAAGTCTAATATATTAAAAATAAAATATTGAAATGAATAGGGACCCACCTAGTGGGTCCCAACCCACAGTTTGAGAAACACTGCCTAAGGCATTGTGATGCATACTCTGGGAACCCCTGGGCGACAGCAATGATAAGTTTGTCAGGTCCTAGCAGGAAAGCCACATTGAAGCCTTTAGGTTTGGTGTCTGAAGCATCATACCCTCCCCAGACTCCCAAGACAGTTCCAGAACCCTGATGATGTTGGGTAGGCATTTTAGGAAGTACTTGGGCAGGGAAGGCAGTCAGAACTCAATCTCTTGAAGAGGCAACATCAGAACAACGAGACTTTCAAAAGATCTGGGGTCTGAGTAACATGAAGTTCTGATTTTAGGCTTCAAGAACTCTGGGTGCACAGCCAGGGAAAGTTACAAAGGACATGGCAAGCTCAAGAGACTTCTTGGGAGGATACCCGGGTATGATGACCTGTGTCTGAAAGCTGGAACAGACTCCTGTCTCTGCTACTGGAACAGCTACATTCCTATCCATCTGATTTTTTTTATACAGCAGCTGTCCCTGCAGAAAACCTGGATGTCTCAAAAGAGAAGCAACACAAGGTTCCCCAACTACTGGACCAAAGGCAGGAATTCTGTAGGAATGCAAGTGCCAGCAGACTTGGAGAAAGACACAGAAGCTTGTCTAGCTCCTTGAACTGCCTGTAGGCCAGGAGTGCAGCAAGAACCTTGAGGGGAGATGTAAACCTGGTCCCCGCCTCAACATTACTGCCTTTTTGAGGGAAGAGCAGTCATACTCTGGATGCCATTCCCCCCCGCCCACTTTTTATGCCACTCTGAAACAAGACTTTGCAGTCAGATCTTGCCAGCTGAGTGGGGAAAGAGGAGTGGCAATAGAGGGTATACATCTCTCTGAAGAGTGGGGAGATGAGCAAGGCGACTGCCTCTAAAAGGAATGAGCAAGTAAGTGCACTGGCATACCTAGGGGGGGTAGACGGGACAAATGCCCCAAGCACCGACCCTCTCGGGCGCCGCCTCAAGCCTCCCCCCGCTGCCCACCTGCCCGCTTTTTTCTTTAAAGGGAGAGAAGCTGGCAGCTCCGACCCAGGCACCGCCCTCGCTGCCTCTAGAGAGGCCTCCGGAGGCAGCGAGAGGGCGGCCTATAGCATCGGTGCTGACACTCTGGCCCGGGCACCACCCTTTTGCTGCCTCTGGAGAGGCACAGGGGTGTGCGTGTGCAAAGTTGGTCAGACTGGTTGTTCACAAAGTTCATTTGATAAAACAATTCTATTGGTATGCTTACAAAGTTTAAAAAAATGAGTCCTCCTGGACCAGACAAAATCTACCTACTCCAACATCCTGTCTCCAACAGTGATCAGCAGCTGATCATTTATAAAGCATGTATATTGCTGTGTATTAATAATATATTTTTAAGATCTGCATTTAATTAATGATATGATTAATATAATTAATATTAATATAGTTAATATATATTTAATATTATATTATAATAAATATAATATTGTATTATATTTAATATAGTTAATATTTCTGGCCACCTCCTGTTTAATGATATCACTTCCAGCCATCAGGAACATGATGGGGAGTCATGGCCAACAGCCACAAGGGTCAAGGGAGCCACTGGCCGGAAAAGTTTGAGTACCACTGCTATAGCATCTTCTCACTGTGATCATTGTCTGATCTTCTTTGGCCCTTCTGCAGATGTCTGCCTGAAAAAGGGCACAGGCGCCACGTGGGGGCCCTGCATGAAGGTCACCTAAGACTTGGCCATGAAGATTCCCCTCTAAGCAACACTGACTAAAAAAGAAAGGTTCAGTTGGTGTTGCAAGCTAGGCAAGAAGCCAAGTGGAAACTGGTTTCCTGCTAGGTAGGCAGAGCCAATTTCGAGGAACACCCCCCCCCCATATTCTTCTGCAAGTGATAATGTCTGGCTATTAAGAAGAGGAGCTTCCCAGCAGGCAAGCCTGATCCTTAGAAGGTGAATTCACAGGTGAGCTCAAGTTTTCCCCCATTTTCACATTCCCATACGAAGAATAATAAACCAGCCATGCAATCAGCACAGTGGTCCTGCTACCACACACAGACAAGTAGAAGACATTAGGTTCAAATAATCCTACCCATGTGGAACAGGGAGACCTAAGGCATCAGCACATGATCCCTCATATCAGTGTATCAAGGTGCTCTGGAATGTAATTTCCAGAAATTGGTGAGCTAGGTCTTGCAGACACGCGGATAAATTAAGATGAGCAGCCCCTAAAAATGGTGGGTAGCCTCTCTCCCTTGAAACTCATTCCAGATGTCCTTGAAAACTTGGATGAGTTTGTTGCTCATCCAACTTGATGGTGCCACAAATCCCTCACATTGCGATGCCCTGCCAGTGCCATGGACTTGCATTTGCACCAGAACCCAACCTTTCATCGTGGTCTGCCAACATGGTGCTCATTTCCCTTGAAAAGGACCAGTGCAATGGTTCTCTTTATACACAGTATGAACTCAGTTCCCCCACTGGGCAAGTCTGGTCTGCAAGCACGGGGCGGGGGGGACGGGAACGGGACAGGGGACTGAAAGAGTGTGGCTACTTTCCTAATTAACCTTATCCTGACAGGTGAAGGAAAAGGGAGCCATGCCAAAACACTCAAATACAGTGCAAAGAGGTAAAAAGAAAATACCTCACTCAGATTAATTTTTCTGTATTATCACTATGTATGGTTTGCTCCCTCATCACTTTGCTTCCATATCAGCTGCCATTGGCAAGGGACAAACATCAATACTGTGAGTAATTCACTGGTGAGAGATAGAAACAAGACACGGTGATGACTTTTCCTGGACCAGCTTTTGTTGATGACAGGAAATGCAAGCTTTTGATTTTCTATGAGCCCTTCAACGCTGATCCTGCTCATACCTGCCTTACAGAGTTCAGGGAAACTCAAAAGCTTCTTTCACTAACCAGTCCTGACTTGATTAGGAAATATTTATTGTCCTTCTTCCAACAGCCCTCTATGCCAGAGATTCTCAAACTGAGGCATTGGGACGCCCCAGCCTGAGAAGCTCTGACCCTGCATCCATAAGGGGTGAAGTAATCTTGACAGCAGCACCGGCACTGGGGACATCTGGGCTAATTTTAGACTTACCCAAAGCCTGCAGACACCCTCCAGAGGATGGGGGAAACCTGTGGGGCCTCCAACAAGCCTCCCTGCACCTTAGAATTGTTGAAAAATGCGTATGTGACCCAGTTTTCATCGCAAAACCGGAAGTGGGTTGCACAAGCATTTTCCAACAATTTTAAGGTGCGGGGAGGCTTGCTGAAAGCCCTACAGGCTTCCCCCATCCTCTGGAGGGCATCTGCAGGCCTTGGGCAAGTCTAAAATTATCCCAGATGCCCCCAGCACTGGTGCAACTGCAGGAATGCCAGCACTACCCAATTCCCTCCTTCACAAGGACTTACAGTGACCCAAACTCTCCCAGAGAGTTTCGGAACCACTGCTCTATACCAAAACCTGTCATAATTTCAAGCCCCTAAGATGATAACTGGATTTCCTACCCACTTCTTGATTTGATCATGCAAATCCAAAGCAGGGCTGTGATACAAACTGCATGCTGGCAATTAGATAGTTTTGATCTCTTGGGACTGATTGTCCGTTAAGTTCTGACGCTGAGATTTTACCATCTGGAGGTGCCTCCCATGTAAGGTGAATTGTGACCAGCTGAGAAGCTGCAGTATCGCACATGTGATGGGGACAAAAACAAGGAGGTAGAAGCAGCCCTGACGTAGAGTTGGTTCCCAGGCTACATTGGAAGCCAGCTTGGGCTGGGCACTCACTGTGTTCCTCAAGGGATCCCGTTGAAAAATGTCATAACCTGGGACAAGAATAAAAATTAACTGTGATGAAAATGTACTTGAAAATGGACGGTCTGATTTTGGTCTTGCTTTATTAATTGCAAAATAGCCAAGATTATTATTCAAAACCCTTTCTTCATTTCCTTCACTCCACAGTATTAGCCCAAAATGTATTTGCATTCCTTGCAAACAGATAATTTCGCTTGTCACGGAAAGCAAAGCACCTTTTCTTAAGAGTGAAATTGATTCAACTATAAGCTGATTGAGAAGCATAATTATACCTTGGAAACATTAGGCTGAAATTCTCTCCTTCAAGCAAGTTCAATGGCAATAAAATAGCAGGCTTTGCCATCTACAAGGACTAGATCTACTCATGAGTATGCACATTAGTCTGTAATTTCAAATGGCATGCTTTTCCTAATATGTCACAGCATAAATGCAAGGAACATTGATTAAGGAACATTAAGCAAGGAACACTGATCCTTTTCTCAATAAACAGGTACTCAGCAACAAAACCCGTAAGTGGAATTCTAATCCAGAATACAGCACAGCCAGCCCATCTGTTAGCCGAAATGAGACTGGTGCCTTAAGTGGTAGATGTGGGTCCCACTCTGCTCCACTGCTCCCCCTCTTCTTGCCCACTGGGTTTCAAAGGAAACAGGAAGTGTAAAGGAAAGAGTGATGGTCTAGAGCAGGGATGCCCAAACCCTGGCCCTGGGGCCACTTGTGGACCCTGAGGACTCCCAATGAGCCTCTGGCCCTCTGGAGACTTGCTGGAGCCTGTGCTGGCCCAACGAAACTACTCTCAGCATGACGGCCAACTGTTCGACCTCTTGCTTGAGCTGTGGGACAAGGACACCGTCCACTGCTTGTTGTTTCATGTCTGTGATGCAGCAGTGGCAGCAAAGGAAAGGCTGGCCTTGCTTTGTGCAAGGCCATTTATAGGCCTTGAGCTATTGCAAGACCTTCATTCATTCACGTAAGTTCAATCTCTAACAAATTCGTTTATGTAAATTTATTCAAAATTGAAATGTAAATTAATTCTTTTTTCCCCGCCCCCCCCGACACAGTGTCAGAGAGATGATGTGCCCTCCTGCCAAAAAGTCTGGACACCCCTGGTCTAGACTGCTCTAGCCCTAGTCTCCTCTGCACTTCTCCATTTTCCTTGTGGTTTCCAAATCCAATGAGTGCAAGAATCAGCAGCAGAGATGCTGGCAGTAGTATTTGGCATGCCATCTCAGGCACCAGGAGGTCTTGGGTCAGCTTTACAGTATGCACTACACCAGCTGTTCTCAGGGCATGCATTAAGAAAGACAGTTGCTGGAAATAAGACAATTAAAACAAGCCAATGAACATCTTCCCCACTGTTACTAACAATCATCAGCTCACTCTTTCTGGTTATACAAACCAACTGTTGTTCATATCTCAAAGCTCACTCAACTAATAGCCCTGCCCATCACCTACCTACCTGTGTAAGCACACAATAGCCAAGTACCAATCAAAGGGGCAAAGGTCTGGCCTGGCTTGGTTACCAAGGCAACCATGCCAAACAGCAAGGCTGAAGCAGCCTGCTGCCTCCGATTCAGCACCAAGTCTTCATCCACAAGGTCAGTGACCACCAAATTCAATAGTTTGCATGTCCCTTCAGTAAACACACGATTACTGGGAAGAAAAGGAGAGGGGGATGTGAATAGCTGCACAGGCACCTGGAGGGATTGCAGATAAAGTTGCTAACTCAGTCCAATAAACAGTTAAAATAAATACAAATGAAGGTATTCATCTTTATATATTCAGAAGCCACAAGGAGGAGCAGAAGAGCAAGATGATTAAAAATTCTCCCTCAGACCAGCGCTCCTGGTTACTAGCCTTTAACAATGCTAGCACATGTTTGTTCTCCAAATGCATAAAGGCTAGATTTTTACTTTATTTTTAAAAAGCCTCAAGTTTTACAGGTTTCTAGGCTACAATGGGAACACACAAATACTGTATCTAACCCTGCCCTTCCCCCTGAATATAAAGACCTTTCTAACTGCCTCTGTTCAGTCTCTTGGGATGTTCTCAAGAGAAATCATTTTTCAGCACACAGCCAAGAATCAGACTGTGGATTCTAGTGCCATGTCTACAACTTACAGTCTAGTCAACTATCCCACTGGTCCACACCCACTCCCAGTTCCCAAGGGCCCAACCAGTGAAGCAGCATACCTGGCTATGAAGAAACAGAGTAAGTGGACCGAGTCTGGCCCAGCCAGCAGCATCAGCACACTAAGCAGCAGCTTCAGGAAGAAGAGCCCCCGCACCACAGTGTACACACCCCATCTCTGGCAAAGAGACAGGAAGTAGAGGTTGTTGAGATGTGGGGCCACATAAGAAACACCTGAGGAGAAAGACAAGTGGGTTCAGCAACACAAAAGACCCAGCAGTACAGTACAAATGAGAAAGAGACATGCATTCCGTGGAACCAATGTGGTGCAGTGGTTAGAGTACTGGAACCATTTATTATTTGTTTAGCTATGTAAATCACTTTGTGAGCTACTTTTGTTGATATCTACATCTCGGCTTTTTTTGAAGTGGTAGACTGTATAAATATTCTTATTAATATTTGGGGCTAGTGATAATGTGGGGCTAGACCACGGTACAAATCCCCACACAGCCACAAAAGCTTACCCTGCAACAGTTAGAAAGTCACTCCTTCTCAGTCTGAATTACCTCACAGTTGCTGCAAGGATAAAGGCGGGGGTGGGACCACACACACTGCCCTGAGCATTATGGAAGACAAGTTGGATAGAAATGCAACAGACTTAACTAGGGAATAGCTTTTGAAGTCATCTAACCTTGCCTCCTTCATGCAAAAAGTCAAATGGTCTTGGATAAATTCAGCTATAGTTTCTGACAACAGCTCTTGCCACAAGTTAACCTTCTTGTGGCTGCCTCTCTTCAATCATGATTTTGTCAAATTTCCACTGGAGCTGTATGAATGAAGACATTTAATTCCCCTCCCAAACTCTCTTCAGTTACAGTTTCATTTGGCAGACCCTACAGATACCTCTGCATGCTTTCATCCACATCCAGAAATTTATACCCACTCTCATCTATGCTGTTTTGAATACTAGTTGTGGTCCTCTTAACCAAAGTACATTTTAAAGGCCTGGCTATCTTTTGCTTTCCCTATCTGCACACCCAATCAAGTTTGCTGCAGGACAGGCACCACTCCACAAACTCACTGGTAAGTGTTAATCCACTCTTACTAGACGAATGCCCTTCCTTTCATTTTCTTCCATAGATTTATCTGGAAACTTCCCCCTCCCCCAAAATAAGTGAGGAAATGTAACAGAAATGTATGTAAACCAAGATGCAAAAAAAAAAAAAAAGCATTTTCTTTTGGAGATTCAAATCATTGGCCTAAATCAAGAGTTTTCAAAGTGTGCAACATGACACCTTAGGGTGTTGCAGCACACTCACAGGAGTGCCATGGGTTCTCCAAAAGTTACATGTGTGATTCTGTATTACTGAGATGTACTCTTCTTTAGAAGAAGCCCGATTCATCTCCCTAACTCCACCTTGGACTCACCAAGAAGAAATGATCCCATTGAGAGTGAGATATGATCAGACAGGAGGTGCTCCAGGAAGAGAGGGAAGAAGTTGCTATTAAAGTGGCAGTGAAAAACCTGTGGAAGATGACATTTGTGAAACCTCTTAAAATGGCAGTTAGCAGGACAATAGTTTATCCCCCCAAAAAAGTCACAAACAGGAAACCTGATGCCAGTCACACGCACACAATGGATTTTCTGAATAAGGGAAGCAGTTCTCCAAATACGCATTTGAAACTGACAATCAAGTCTTTGGTATTACTAGCAGAGACCTCTGCAAACTTGATTAGCCAGAGGATATCCAGGTCACTTCTGTACAGTTGTACATTGCAACAGATTTGATTCTGCATGGCAGAGAGCACAGAAAAGCTAGGAGTGTTATGTCAAGTGGTTCAGAGTTACAAAAAATCTCCAAGCAAAGCCTGGGAAGAGAACAACTCTGTGTGTGTGTTTGTGTGTGTGTGTGAGGAATACAGGAGAATGAGCTTGCTCTCTCATAGGCCTTGACTTGTAATTACACACACACAAAGTACTTCAAAACAGTTAGGCTTTGGGACTTAGATAGCCAGTGGTATTGCTGGACTAAGAGCGAGGAGAAATGGCTTCAAATCCATAGTCAGCCAGTAACCTCACTGGGTGATCTTGGGTTAGTCACTCCCAGCATAACCTATCTCACATGGTTGTGAGGATAAAATGAATGGGGAAAAAGAGAGCCATGTTTCTCTGAGCTCTTCAAAGGAAGGACAGGATAAAAATGTAATTAGACAACAATAGTTAGGATGCAGCTGCAGAGACCCCAATAAACTGTGTGGTCTTCCTCACACACATACAAGTATGTACGTTGCAATGCACCATAGGTTGATTGTATGTACATTAGCTTGCCAACACACAACTAAGTCAGGGGATCTGTGTTGCCAACTGACAGTTACTGAGTCAACAACTGCACACAGCCAAAGGCAGAGTTAATGTTGCTCATCACATACCACAACATTCCAAAGTTTAAAAATACAATAACCTCATAACCTTTGCTCCTGTGCATCAGACCTAAAGTGCTTGAGGGTGATGAGAGTGCTTTCTCATTTGGCATGTGCTTTAACCTGGTTTTTACTCAATCCTTCTCCTAAAGAAAGCACACTACAGTCAGTCTAAAAGAGGCCTTGCTTTGCTGCAGATGCAAACAGTAACTTTCCAGAATTCTCAGGAAGTTCCTTATTACCACAAGCACACAACAGTAAACCCTCCTTTGAGACATGCAGGCCAATGCAGGACATAAGGGTATTTCATAGGGCCACAATAAGCCAAGCATGAAACTTCCTGATGGATGATTTCACGCCATGTGCACCTAGCCTGGACACTGAATGGCAAAATTTAGTCCAAATATCCAGATCAGTATTCTAATTCATGTCTTCTAATTCATGTTTTGACAAATGTTTACTGCTCACAGTGGATAGGGTGTTAACCACAGGTTCACCAGAGACATATTTTTGGTCTTGTGGAAGGTCACCTTGACTCTGCTGGGATGAGGTCACCACAGGTCAGCATGCCAATGGACTGTGACCTAGCCCCAGCTGTCAAAACCATTGAACTACAGCAAGCTCATGCTACATTTACCTGCATAAGGTTCATAGAAACAAACCAAAGAAAATTGCGGTGCCTAGAGAGCTGTTTGAGGTATTCAGCCAGAGTGATCCTCTTCTCTTGATGCGCAGAGGGTTGGTCAATATACAGTCTGGAGGAAAAAATGGCCACGTTATTAAAACCACCAATGCACTGCAGTGGTTAGCGTTGGACTTTTTGACCGGAAAGGTTTGTATTCAACTTTCCACTCAGCTGCAAAGTTGACTGAGTGGAGCTTAGCTTGTCACTACCTTACTGTACATAGATAACATGAGATAATCCCATGAATGTCACCTATGAACCCCTTGGAAGGGCAGGACATAAATGCAATTAATACATTAGAAGTCCTTCAACACAAGTGAGTTCTGTCACCACCCTTACCTGAAGGTTTTTCTTTAGGAAAGATGCATACTAAAATGAATATCAGAATGCCATTCAGAAGGAACCCATGCATTTCCATTAACATTCTCATCATTCATTTTAGTATGTCCCATGTTTGGCCCAATTTATGAGATCAAAGGCAGCAAAGACTAAAATCCTTGAGGATCAACTAATCAACTCTGAAAAAAAACAACCTTGGCATTATAAAAAGTTGTGAGACAGTATAGTTAAGAACACAAGAAAAACCCTACAGGATCAGGCCAAAGGCCCATCTAGTCCAGCTTCCTGTATCTCACAGGGATCCACTAGATGCCTCAGAGAGCACAAAATCATAAGGTACCTGCATCCTGTTGTCACTCCTTTGCATCTAGATATGTCCCAGGACACAGTACAAAACTGTATTCTGCACTCATTTTTTGCTGCTGAGATCAGGTACCCAAGGTTGAAATACTGGATGCCAATACTCATTCCTCGTTCTGCATCTCTGAACATTAATGCTTTCATAGAAAGAGATCCAGTGTATGGGCAAAAGTAACTCAGTTATCACAACATCTGTCATCCACATGGCTCTTACCTATTGCATATTTGTCATTTATTCAGACTCTTAATAACTGAATGATTACAATTTTTTTTTAAAAAATAGTCTTTAAAAGCATGATGAACAGTAGCTAAACTACAGTAGTTATCGGTTTAAACAAGACTGGAGTTTCAAACAGAATGTTTGGCCCATCCCCTGAAGGCTAAAAGTGTTGGATGCTGGCAATCCGCTTTCAAGACAGCTACAAGACCAAAGTCTATGCTGAGAAGGTTCTGCTCCTAGCCCCTACAGATGCTATTTGACAGTGGGTAGGACAAAAGACCTCCACAAAAATCCCAGAGAAAGCTGAAGAAGTGGTAGGACTCCATATGCAAAACAGCACCATAGGCTCATTAGACAGTATATTTAAAATACGCTACTCACTCTCTTAGAGCTGCATTTTCATCCCACTTTACTCGTCCCTCAGTCTGAAACCTCTGCCTTAGCAACCATGTGGCCAGGGTAAATCCAACAGCTGAGCTGAAAGCCAGTGCCACACAAAATATTCGGAAAGAGAAGAAGTCCTCCTTGTTCCACACAGCATAGGACATGAAGACTGAGAGGGAGCCAATGGCACTGAAGAGCGAAGAGTAGAAGTTGAGACCAGTCCTGTCCTTTGCGGACACAGCTAGATCAGCAAGTAAGGCATTCTGGTTGAGATCCACCAAGGTGAGAAAGCTGTCATACAGGCAGAGACAGATGAGGAACTGCAAACTTGGGTGGGCCCATGCAATCCAGAAAGCAAGGAATGACAAAGCAAAGAGGGGGCCATTGTGGCTGAGGGCCTTGAGCCTCTTCAAAACAACTTCTGGGGTGGAGATCTCAAGTCCAGACCTACAAGAGAAGCAACAAGTTGCCCATGAAAATTGTGTAATGAATCCTCAACTAAACTAAATAGGTCACCAGTTCCCAAATATTAAGTGCTTTTTTTCCTTTTCCTGATCCTTGTGTAATACATCTACATTTGTTCTTTTCTCTTTGCTCCCTCTCATTCATCACAGTTTAGTGCTCCACTTCCCAATTATTATTTATTTTTTGTATGAAAGCTTGTACTTCATTAAAGTGGAAAATAACTGCCTCCTCAGAATTGGTCTAAGCAAGAAGTCTCTCTGTTCCTTGATATTGGCTCACTGTTCCTCCACTGCCCTACTTTGCTTTAGTGCTCAAACTGTACCATGACACCTAAAGTACACTCATTCAGTTTATTTTAGCAGAAGCTAAACAGGCTACTTTAACAACTCCATCTTAATGTGTGAATTCAGCAGTACTTAAGCCTGAACCCCCTAACTCCAAGAATGTGTGTACAGGATGTTCCCAATACCAAACAGGAAAGAACTAATGAGATGTATGCAAGAAGAGCGTTCCTCAGGATGCACTCCCCCATTGCTTATGAAGTACTAAAACATCTATGATCATAGGCTTACAATCTAGGAATACAGCATGGAATGAGCTAAACATGATTTTAATTATACCCATAGTAATTTACTTGTGTGATAGAAAGGAGCTACTTTTTTAAAAAAAAAGCATGAACAACTGACTCCACCTTGAAATGCCTAAAGGCTTCCTTTGGAAACAGCTTGCTCCCTTGGACCTGCAAGGGTAGGTTAAATGGCTCCTACCCATTCATTAATCCTCACAACAACCCTGTATGGTAGACTGAGAAATTGTGACTGGCCCAAGATCACCCAGTAAATTTCATGGCTGAGCAGGGTTTTGAAGCCAGAGCTTCCTGGTCAAAATGTAACACTCTAACCACTACAGGTGGAACATCTGCTGATTTTATATCCGCAGATCTGGTTCAACGAGGCTCCCCTGGATCTGCACTGAGCCAAACTTGGCTCTACCTGAACACTCCAAAGGCTCTGGTTGCCTCCAGAGGCATTCTAAAGCCTCGTAGAGGCAAAAAAAAAAAGCAACTTCCTGTTTCCAAAGGGAAATTGGAAGTGACTGTAAGGCATTAGGATGCCGAGGAAGCCCTTAAGAGGCATTCTGAAGCCTACAGGGGTTGCAGGTGGACGCACATGGCCACTGTGAGCTTCAGAAAGCCCTCTGGTTGCCTTCAGAGGCTTTAAAGGGGCTGAAACCATGGTTTTCTGTATCCACAGTTTTCAGTATCTGTGGGGGAGGGGTCCGAAAACGGATCCCTCACGGATTCCGAGACCCCACCTGTATATCACATTGGCTCAAAATTATTTTGCCCGGGGGGTGTCAAACATCATCTGTTAAATGTCACTTTTCTGCTTAATGAGGTAATTTCCAGCCCTCAGCAGGCACCATGAATGCTATTCAGGCCACTATATGAAACGAGTTTGACAACCTGGGTTTAGCCAAATCTTTCTGCCTTTTAGGGCCGTCATCTCTGATTGGTTCACAACCCAAAGTAGGTTTCTCCCTCAATCTTTCAGTTTTGCTGGGTTTTTCTATTAAAAAGAAGGAGGGTGCTCAAAAGATGAATTAGCCCAACCCTATCTAGGCATGTAAGTATCTAGAGTTCTCTGTCTGCAGAAAGAAAATTCTTCTTGGTTCAGGTCATCCTGAAGAGACTTCCTCCTCTGTGCTCTGTCCCACACAACATGTGTCTAATAATTTTCCTTAAAGATAGCTTCAACTTGAAACTATTTTATCCTGCAACCAAGATCTAAAGGTCTTTTGGACCAAATAACATCACAGAGTTAGGTAGCAAGAAACCAAAAATGTCATTTTCTAAATGCTTGTAACTTTTAACCTTTTAAATGGCCATAAACTATGGTTTCTTTATACATATAACCTAATCTGACTTTTTATTACTACAAATCTGAGGCTGGTGGATAAATTCATTCTCAACCCTACTCTTACCATGCTGGGCCCCTGCTATGAATCAATTTGAACTTACACTAGATAATTATGGTAGAACCTCTATGAAGGTTTTAGGAACCCATAACTATTGGGGTCATACCTGGCTGTCTTAATATTCTCTGCTGGTATCCCAACAGTCTTAATATAAAATGTGTGACTAGAAGTTAATTAAAAGGTGTGTTTTATGTCTAAGGTTTAGGGATTCTGGAACCAACCCATCACAAGTCATCACAGCTTACTTTAACAAACAATATTCTCTGCCCTTTTTCACCATTAAGCTCTTAGTGTTTGCAGTTGGACATAGATAGAAACTCTGCTTACTGCTGTGTACTAAGGAAAGCCCGGTCACTCAGCCAGCCAAAGAGAGGATCGTTGAGGCTGTTCCAAATCAGAAACACAGTCTAAGGGAAAATACAGGATACCCAGTAAGTCTCAATCCAAAACCAAATACAGTACTGTACTTTTACACACATCTGTTGTTGTTACAGGCATAATTATTTGCTAGTTAACAAGGTCTCATCTCGGGACCACTGTAAGCAATAACTAAAATGCTCAACTATACAAATAGCTTTTCTACGCCTGCTCAAAAATAGTTTGTGCACTGCTTTTATGATGTGCAAAAACAAACAAAAGAGAGCCACTGGCAACAGAGGCAGAAGGTTTGAATCCCCAACCAATAAAGAGGAGAAACGTCAAGTTTACAATTATGCTCAGTTCCACATATCTACTAAAAGACAGTTCTGTGAAGTTTTGTGGGTCAAATATGAAAGCATCACTCATCAAATCAGAAAGAAAATGAAACCTTATCTCAAGTTTGTAATGAAATAAGTCCCCTCTGAACAGTGGGAGTTTTAAACGTCTATATCCCTATAATGTAGGGATGGGCAAACTTTCAACTTTAGGGATCCTGGACCTTTAACAATTGTGTAGGTGGGAGAATTTCAGCAGGTGCAACTTGTCATCTGTGAGATCACAAGCTGCATCTGCTGAAATTCCCTCTTCTATACAACTGTTAAAGGTCTAAGATCCCTAAAGCTGAAAGTTTGCCCACCTCTGCTCTAATGCCACAATACAGAAGAAAAGGCATGATCTACTCTGCTGTGGCTTCATGATTCCTGTGGCTTCATAATTCATGATTCCTGCGTAAGGAATTACATTCATATAAAAGATCAGTCAGAATGTATGCAGCAGGCAGCATACATTCTATACTTTGTATGGCCTATCAATATGCAAGCACAGAACCTTCAAATTATACATACTAATACAGTTGCCTCACTTAACAATGGGATAGGTTCTCAGATCCCTGTTATGTGATTATGTCATTAAGCAAACATTCAGCTCAATCTAGTGCCTTTGTTGTGTAAACAGACACTCCCTGCCAAACACTAGTTGGCTGCATAGGCTACTGGAGATAGATTGCCTCTCCTTTGCATTAAGAGCCTCTTTGTTGTGTAAGCAGACACACTGCTGGAGGTTATGGGAGTCTTAATGACTGCCTCATTAAGAGCCTCTGTGTTGTGCTTCAACCACCATAGTATATGCAGTCTGTCATTAAGCGGAAGGTTGCTAAGCGACACACCTGTATCTGTAGCACATACTGTAGTACAGCATTATTATTCATAACGTTTAGGGTCATAAGAGGAAAGGAAAGGCTGTGTTGGAGGAAAGGACAGCTTCCAAGGGGTATCTAGATGGAGGGGGGAGAACTGGAATTTTTTCTTAAAAGGATTTCAGGTCAGTATGGGATATAGAGTTGTTTTAGCCCTTCACTGAGTGGTACTATTAAGATACTATAAGTTATTCTCAACATACAGGATAGGCTAGTACAGTATATACACATCAGAACTTAAGTGTTTAAAAAAATTGATTCTCAAGACTAAGAATCAGACCTACACAGAAAAGAACACAAATTAATGATTTGCCTATTTTAATTCATTATTTCCAAGCAATATTTTTATTTTGACTGGCTCAAAGGTTCACATTTGAATACAACACCTGAAACACAGCAGAATAAGCTAGATACTTCTATGAATATGGTCTGCCAACCATATCAGTGAAATGTACATCATACTACTTACTCATAGATAGGATAGGCACATTACTGACAGCCACCTGACTTGGGGAAACCAAGCAAGTTGTCTGCCTAACATGAAAACAGATATGCACCCATCAAATTCCTATAAGAGGAAAAAGAATTAAGGAAATGTTAACAGCAGTCCAGTACTCAATATCTCATTTCCCAGATGCAATGTATGGACTTCCATCTCAGATAACAAAATCCATTGCATAACTCTCACAAGGCAGTATGGAAAGGATGCACTTGTTCTCAAAATTCAAAACTTACCTCCCCAATCCAAAAGGAAAGTTTATCAATCTTGTATATGGAGACAAAGGTGTCCACATAGTAGAGGAGAAACACATTGTGCAAAATGGAAATGAAGAGCGATAAAGACCCATAGATGACTGCGATGGGCAGATGGAAGAGACAGGCCAGCAGCCTGAGACCCATAGTGGTTCAGCTCAGAGTCCTTTGGCTGCTCATATCACCTCCAGTTCCAGTAGGGCCTCTCCCTCCAGCACCTGCTGACTTGTTGTTGGAACCACACCATCATTAGCCCTGTCAATGAGACAAAAGAATTAGGCAGTTCAGCTTCTAGATTGGATGCATTTTCCCTCCACAGATAGACAGATCCATCTAGGCTGCAATAAGAAATCCAGCCACAGTGTTGCTCTGTGGTTCAAAATGGGATTTATAATAAGATTTAGAAGGCTAAAGCTCTCTCATGGCGGCAAAGCCATCCTGTTAAGCAAAGGCTGCAGCCTTCTGACCAGGCTGAAGGGCTCTCCAAGGTAGCACTACTCACTGGAAGGAGTACCTACTGTGCTTTTGTATACTGCTTTTAATGCACTTCACTGTCTGCCTGAGACCAGATTAGCTGTAGATATACTTTAGGGAGGCATCATAAAGGTGAAGCATGACTAATAGATCTGTTTGGAGACACTAGTTTAAGGAAATAGAACTATATCCTAGCTACCATGAACTGTATACAAAGAATGTTATCAGTAACACTGAAAGTAGCCCTGGCAGCTGTCTGCATTTACAGCTTTATGCCCACATTTACAACTTTATGGACTCCCACCTCTTCTACAGTAGAAGTCACACCAAGGAGTTTAAAGTAGCTACCACAAAGCCAAAAGCTTTGGAAAGAAGAGAGTACAGCAAGAAGCAAATCTGAGGTTTATAGCAAGCTGTCAACACATGAGTAAAGTAGCCCCATGCAGCATGAATTCCAGATCCTACTAACCTTCTGAGTTGAAAGAGTTCTACATCTCCATTACTGAAAAAGATACAGCCCATTTCCTGAATGTTACTACCTCATAAGCTTTGTGGTAGTCTGATATGACTTTGCCTCATCTGAAGAACTGATGCTTCTGCAAATGCCCTGCTCATCACTAACAACTCAAACTATCAGTTCACTATTGGCATGTTTTGAGGCCAGACTAAAAAATGATTGAGCTCACCACAAGCACAGCTGTTGTCTGAATTGTTTGAATGAATGCCTGCTGGCATCTCCCAAAGAGAAGCCACTTAGCTATTGACTTTTTTTCCCTCCTAGACTTTGAGCCAGTGGCTTGAAGTTTGCAATAGCAAAAGAACTTTAGCCTTTGGACAGTCTCCATAATATCATTATGGATACCGAACATGGACTCATACTCTTCAGTGGGGCTATGATCAGCCAAACCTACTACAATTGCCCAGACAGCCAAGATTGGGCTGACTGGACTGACTGTTGTCTTCTGTTTTTCCCTGGGAGAGGGACAGAAAGAAGAGGTAGAGAAGGGTACATTCAAACAGTTGGAGCAAATCTTTCCAAAAGGAGCTCAATTCTGATGGCAGCATACAAGACTGATTCTCTTGCTGACTTCTTCCTTTCTGCCCTTCGACCTTTGTAGAGGTTGCACACAAAGCTGGTTTCTCTCTCTTAGAGAAAACAGGGAGAGAAGCATGCCTATATGGTGCTTCCAGAATTTCAGGGCAACCAAAGAAGTGCAGATCTGTCCTGCCTGGTTATCTGCTGGATGCAATTCTTATTTGTCTTAGGTACCCAGGTATTTTCAAACCCCCTTCAGCAGCACAATTATGCCTAAACACTGGGCAAAAGTAAATGACTCTACCTTGTTCAGTCTACCTTGTGGGGGGGGGGGGGAAGAGACTCTTCCAGCAACTTCACTGGCATATCAATAAGGTCACTGCCTTAACTTGAAGTCATGGCTCTAAAAGGGGGGGGGGATTCTTCCATCACAATTTAGGTATTCAGAGGTAGACACACAAACCTGGAAACATTCACACATACTGTATTTGGTTTTGTCATTATGACCTGACCAAGACAGGGCTCTGAACAGCAGTGGTTCTCCCAGATTTTATAATCAGGTTCTCCCAGATTTTCCAGCCCTATTTGGGATGCCAGGAATTACATGTGAAGTATGTGATGCACCAGAGAACTGCAATCTAATTAATCAAATAAATTCAAATTCAAAGACAAGGCTCAAGACTTTATTAATGGGGGGAGAGGGGTAGAGGAGAAGAAACGGTCCTGTAAAGAATATGCTGAGAGATGCCACGTATTATTGAAAAAGAGGAAGTTTCCCTTGTTTCTCAACAATGTCACCCAACTTGTTATAGTACATTTGCAGGTGTTTCTTCATACAAGAAAGTAACACCACAACTTTGACTAAAACTAGAAGCAGCCTTTTCTGTCTATGCAGACACTAGTCAAAATGCTGCCTGAGCCACTACTAAGAAATCAAACCATATCTCCCCACAGCTAACAAGGTGGATGCTTAACTGTTGGAGCTAGAAAAAAAAATTGTGCCCTAGGAGACTCATGGACCCGCCACACTTAAGTACAGAAGGAAGCACATGACATTGTTCGCTGGATGGCATTGGTTTGGATGCCTAATAACTAAATTTCTGCTGGAAAGAAGTGTTTTTTATGCAGAGACTAGGACACTTAAGAACAAAATCACTAGAAACAGGAACAGTTCTAGATTTAGGCATTTCTTCTCACCTTTCTCAGGATGCTGGGACTCATGCCCTGTCATGTCAGAGTGCTTTCCCAGCTCTGGTACCTGATACAAAAATTATTTATACAATGTGAAAGAAACTCAGACTGGGCAGAAAGATCTACCAATGAAAAAGTGAATGAGATTAGTATGTATTAAGTTTTGTAGCACATCCTTCCTTCACAAGCCAAATGGCAAAATTGGAATGTCTTCTCCAGTGTGCGAGGCCTGGGTAAAGTGGGTATGGAGGATAGACTGTTACCCCTGCCGCAAATCCCCCCTCTCCACGTCACTGGAATGGTCCAAATGAAAGGCAGAAGCCAATATGGTTGGTTCCAGAGGCATCTCAGGAGTTGCCAGAGAGTGACGGTGTTCAGCCACGAACTGCCTCAGGGACTCCGGCTCCTGATTTTGCCTTGTGGTTGACTCCTGAAGCCTTTTCCACAACTGGATCTAACCACAAGGCAGTGGAAGTTTGAGGTCAGAGTTTCCTTCTCTTAGATGAGCTGCCTTCCCAGGTCAAGGAGCCTCATCTACCTGAGGCTGTTTCATAGCCTCTCACTAGTACAGCCAAACTGGGGCTGTGGAGGGAGAGGATTGCAGATAAGCACTAACAGGACACTTCAAAGGATTTGATCAAGACAGTTCCAGACTGGATGAGATTAATGTTAACCCATTTCTGCCCAGCCCACAGGTGTACACATTTGATCCCTGTTGTGTATATGCATCATTGGACAAAAATGCAAGAATCTTCACTCCTCCTCTTCACTGATTACCATTTACCTTTTTGTTTGTTCAACTATCCTGTATCATTTTTATTACAAACCATTTGGAGGTTCCAAACCTCAATCCATTTGGAGAAGAAAAGCACAGTATATAAAAATATATATAAATAAAAAAATAAGAAGCAAGTACGCACACACACCCAACCAGCCAGCCAGCATCATCACTAAGGCTAACAGCATCCCTCCCCATTAATAGACCTTGAAGGATGAACAGATATCTTGCAGTATAAGAGTTCCTGAATGAACATCATCAAATGCTATTTTGAGCACAATCCTATGCATGTCTACACAGAAGTAAGTCCCATTCCAGTCAATGGGACTTACTCCCAGGAAAGTGGGGACAGGATTGTAGCCTTACAGCCCACTCCTATGCCTCTCTACTCAGAAGTAAGTCCCATTCCAGTCAATGGGACTTACTCCCAGGAAAGTGGGGACAGGATTGTAGCCTTACAGCCCACTCCTATGCCTCTCTATTCAGAAGTAAGTCCCATTCCAGTCAATGGGACTTACTCCCAGGAAAGTGGGGACAGGACTGTAGCCTTACAGCCCACTCCTATGCCTCTCTACTCAGAAGTAAGTCCCATTCCAGTCAATGGGACTTACTCACAGGAAAGTGGGGACAGGACTGTAGCCTCACTGGGCTTTCAAGGGGGAGCAGGAAAGGCAGCCTCCAAGAGGACCCAGCAAGTGCGCGCGCGGACACCTGTCCCAACGGTGGGTGCTCGTGATAGTGGAGGGGGGGGGGAGACTGTTAACCGCCGCATGAACTGCCCCACGAGGAAGGCACACCCAGGTGAGGACCAGGTGCCCGCTGAGGCGTTGCTCGGAGGCATCTCAGGGAACTGAATGAATGGGCGAGGGGGGAGCCGCGCCCTGCAGACGGGAGGGGAGAAGAGCCACGAGGGCACCATGAAGGAGCAGAGAACTACCCACAGGAAACCACTAGCGAGCCCCCGCCCGACCCCTACGGGGAAACTCTACCTGCACCTCCGTCCCGAGGCCACCCGCTGGGCTCTCAGCTCTGCGCAGCCGCACTCCCCCCCACCCGCTCAGCCTGTCCTGGAGCATCAGATGCCGCCCACGTGGCGGCCATCTTGGATCCTGGCTGCAGCCTGCTTCGGAGGCCATCTTGGACTCGGGCACCGTTCAGCAGCCAGCCAATCACAGACATGCCTAGGACTGGCTTGGGCTCTGAGGCCACAATCCTATCCACCGGAGTAGGCCCCACTGACTTTAATGGGACTCACTTCATTCCCCTGGGGGCTGGGAATAAGAATAGGCCCTCAGTTTGGCTGTACTTGTCGTAAGAGGCGACTAAACAGCCACCGGGTAGATGAGAGAAGGAAAACTCTGATCCCAAACCTCCACTGCCTTGTGGCTACATCCAGTTAAGGAAAAGGCTTCAGGAGTCAACCTCGAGGCAAAATCCAGAGCTGGAGTCCCTGAGGCAGTTCATGCCTGAACACAGTCATGTTCTGGCAACTCCTTCGACGCTGCTGCAACCAACCGTATTGGCTTCTGCCTTTCCACTGGATCATTTCAGCGACGTGGAGAGGGGGGATTTGCTGCATGAGTAACAGCCTATCCTCCATACCTACTTTACCCAGGCTTCACGCACTGGAGAGGACACTCTGTTCCAGAACCACCATTCAGAGTGTAACACCGTAGTCTTCTGAGACTGAAGGATGCCAACTTCTGAGTAGATATGCCTGGGCTTGGGCTCTGAGGCCATGCTCCTATGCTCGCTTCCCTGGAAGTAAGCCCCATTGACTTTAATGGGACTCACTTCTGAGTAGGTATGCCAAGGATTGGGCTACCAGTTGCTAATGTCTCCCTTCTTAGATTGTGATAGGGAACTAGTTTGTTATATCTTTACTATGGAAATCACCTCGAGAACATTTGTCCCTGAAAAGCAGCAGCATATAAATTTTTTTTTCCTCACATTTTTATACCGCTCTTCTTCCAGGGAGCTCAGGGCCTGTGCATGATTTCTCCTTTTGTCCTCACAACAACCCTGCAAGGTAGGGTTGCAGGTGTGACTTACAGCGCCTTTGTGACAGTGCACACCAGTGGTGGGCTGGCTTGAGCCCTTCAGGATTGGGCTCTGAAAGAAAAATAGATCCATCATTGAAGGAAGATGATGGCATAGCCATGTTTTGTCTTCCCTGGTCCTGTCTTTGTTTCATCTTTAATTATGCTACCTAATTAGACAGAATACATATTTCAAATGTGAATTAGTGGGGGATATATCTCAGAAGACCATTCATCCTAAAGAAAGAACTATAAACAAGTGTTTTGAACCTAAGTGTTTGGTGGTGGGTGTGACAGCTGCTGATGAATGGACCTAATAGGGGACCTCCCAACCCAAGAGCTGAGAAAAGAGCGGGAGGCCTAGATTCACTTCTTGAGCTTTCAAATCAATTTACACAACCCAACAAAGATATCAGACAAGAGTTGTAAGGATGTATTACAGCCATTTTCAACCACTGTGCTATGGCACACTGGTGTGCCATGGATGGTCTGCAGGTGTGCCACAGGAGTTTGGGGAGGGTCATTTCTTAGTAGGACCATTCCCTTTACTTGAGGAGGCCTCTCTGACTTCCCCACCACCACAGGATGCAGCATGCACCTTGTTGAAACTGTTGCATCAGTGCTGGAAAGTTGCATAAGATTGGGCCCTGAGTCCCTTTTCAGCTAAATTACAAGAAGTGAGCATTACTTACTATGGGGTTTCCCATTTATGCTGATAATGGACAAAAGATGGATCAACCTTTACTGCTGTCTCCCACAAGGAAGCAAGAAATCTACTAGCTCAGTCTGACATCCCATGACTTAGGGCCCAATCCTATCCAACTTTCTGGTGCTGGTGCAGCTGTGCCAATGGGGTGTGTGCTGGGGGGCAGTCAAGGAAGCATCCTCAAGGAAAAGGAACATTTGTTCCCATATCTTGGGTCTGCATTGCAGATGCATCAGTCCTGGAAAGTAGGATAGATTTGAAAGCAAGATGAAGAAGGCAGTACCAGACTTTCTCAAGAGTCAGTGAGCTGGTCACAGTCAGCCCCCAAAAGCTAAATTCAAGGAAGTTTCCTTGGATAAGGAAGTTGCTTTATGAAGAACTCTTCATAAAGAATGTTAAGCACAAGGATATACTGGCTGAAATCCTTTTTACATCAGTGAGGCTATGCCTCAAAACCAAAACAGTCTGAATAGGATGGCAGACAATGGTAAAGGAAATAACAGTGGTCAGACAAAACTCTTTTGTATGTTTATTTGCTTTCCTGAGAACTCAGCATCATGCATGAGTCAGAGGAAGATACTTATTTTTTATTTCCATGAATATATTTTATTTTGCCTCCACTATTATTGTCATTCCTAAATGACTCACATATTCCACTTGCCTAAGCAGGCAGGGAGAACATGTGATTACTTCCACGTGTTAATAGTGGTGGAGATAACAGCGGAGCCAAGGTGCAGTGTTGCTCACAGGAATTTTCAATGCAATCCTATGCACACATAATCTGAAGTAGGCTCTAGTAAACTTAGTTTGACTTACTTCCAGGTAAGTGTGCATTGGATTACAGCTTTTATTTACAAGCATCAGTGCTGATAGGACAGGTTTGTCCACACTACATTCCAAGTCCAAAAAATCTCATTGCTGGTTAGCAGGAGTTCAGCTACAAAAAGAAGCCACACATGAGTCACAGGTTAGCAGTAAAACCCCTTCCCTTGAAATTGGTTTATATAATTTACATATTGGTAATTTCTTTGTATTTTAATTAATTATGATTAACTAATTTACCTCAGGTGTTTAACATGGTGCCTGATAATGCCATCACTAGGCAATAGGAGCCACTTAGATAAAAATAACTATTGGGACTATAGCAATAAGTTATAAGCACTGGCTGTAATATTGTTGTGTTCTAAGTAAAAGTGTGTGTTAGCTGGAAGAACAGAGTTGTGATTATAAAGTTATAAAGGTAGTTACTTTTAACTGATTTAAGGTGATTATAAAGTTATAAAGGTAGTTACTTTTAAAATAGTGGTGACTTTGTTAAGCTTTATACTGATTAGTTGCAGTTATAGTATGTTGTTGACAGTGTTATATATTATGACTCTGTAGTTTCTACTTTACCTCATTCTTGTAGCTATACAAGGTACTAACCTTGTCTTATGGTTAGAGGAGGTACTGAGAGAGGCAGGGGTTTCCCTGTAGTGATCTAGTGGGCTGCTTAATAGGTGTTGTTGCTCTGTTCCCTAAGCTTGTAATAACAGAGTTAGGTTGCCAACTCCTTGTCTCTTAAGGCCTTTTCTGCTTAAACCAAGAATTTGTCTGGTATAGCTTTTCTTGATAGCCACTACATTTCCTGATGCAGTTAGTGAATGAGAATATTTTCCAGTTTGGGTTAGTCACTGACTAAAGGTAGTTTAGTAATCATTTAGAAAGAGCCTAACTGGGGAAGAAAAGCCAGTAACCTGAGTATAACCAATATTATTTATTTAACAACTAGCCATATGAATCTCAAAGTCTCTTTTTGGACTTCTTCCTTGTATTTCCCAGTTAATTGTAATTCTAAAAGGTCAGGAATGTCTTAATGCTTTTAGCCCACCAAACTATGCAAGTCAGGCAGTATTTTGTAATGTCGTATTATGTGGCTCGTTTCAAGATAGAACCACTGGAAGCAAAGAATAACTGGCCTTCCTCTTTAAGAGTTGTGTGGATGAAGGAGTTTCAACCAGTGTGCCTTGCTGCATAAGGATAGGAGAAACTGCACATGCTGGAATTCTATTATGTATCACCCTTAAAAGCAGGACTCCCATTCTCCTTTCATCACATTGGAGTATTTTGAATGGGTCTTTTTGCAGATGTAAAAGTACTTCTTCCCTTCCCCACTTCTGTGATTCAACTGGTTTATGCTGATGTTTAGGCACTTGCCTACTGCAGTCTTACTGTAAAAGTCTCTTAGAATGACTGTAAATCACATCTCTTCCCATTTAAAATATACTGCGATCTTTGTTGTTGCAGTAATACATCATGGATATTACAGTACTGTATATGAAACTTTGTATTGTGTATGGATATGAAGCCTTGTCATCAACAGCATATATTGGGGAGATAACAGACCTAGCACATCAGCCAGAAAGTGGGGGCGGGGAGAGAGATGGGGGTACTAGAGGAGAAAGTTCAGTGAGGTTAAAAGGCATAGGGTTGGAATAAAAAAATGTAGGAGACAGAAAGAAAAGCGACAGATGGGAGGGAGTGCATTGTCAGCGGGTAGGATGTTTCATAGGTATTTCTCAGCCATAAGCTTGGCTGTAGTGGTTGTTTATGTTGGGTCACATTCTTTGGCTTACTAGCTGAGGCTGCTTGTTGGTGGTTAATGCTGTGACTTGTTTGGTCAATTATTCTTCTGACTAGTCATTATTTTTGAACTGTTTCTGGAAATCATGTAGCTGTGTAATCGCGTTCTTGACTTGGTTCATCTTGGTGCCAAATGATGCTTTTGTTTGTAAAATGTGTCTGCTATTGGTTTTTGTTTTCTCTTGCATAGCTCTAGGCCCTGTCCCAGCTATACCGCTACTTCTACCATGACTTTTGAACATGCCTAGTGCTCACTGCAAAATTTGTGATTTTTAATCTCCATTTGCCTTTTATGGGGCCATTGGCAGAGAGGTATACTTGGCTATTGTGTAAATACAGATAGGAAAAGGTCTTCCTACATCTACCTATTCTGGTCTGTAGTTATTGATCTTTGCCTAGAAACCAAACTTCCTTGGAATATGGCTTGGGTTGGGAGGAGCTAGAAGTATAGTACTTAAGTACAATTGAACTGCTTGTTGCTGCTCCTTCAGGATGTTATGTCTAAATTTCTACGCCAAGATCCCAAGCCCCAACTCTAAAAGAGCATGGGGGAGCAGAACAAATTGAGCCCTTGAGATTTTCCCACCTGGATTGTTTTGATTTTTCTTATTCAGGAGACTGCACCTGGTTGCTATTACTACTTTGTCCTCTTTTCCTGTTAACAAAGCTTGAAACCTGAGCTTCCAAAAAGAGAGAGAGCTGTGTAGGCCTAAAAAGGTAGGCAGTTCTGTTTCTGTGCCTACTTTTGCCCCGCTAGTCTCTCTTCATTCAGTGGCTGCTGCTGTACCACCTCTGGAGTTGCAAGCAGTGAAGTTGGGTAATGTTGTTACTGCCACTCAATGTGAGACTTATCCCTGTGTGGCTGGGGACTGGTATTCTTGGTGCTGGTATCTAAAGTGGGGCAAGAGTGCAGTTGAGGTTAGGATTTGAAGAGGACAGAAAGACAACAAAGACAGCTGTGAGAATATGCCATTCTTGAACAGTATGTTGTGAGGTGTGTGTGAGGAGGTATGTTCCTCCTGTGAGGAACAGGAGGTGTGTTGGTGAGACAAAATCTTGGCATCTAGTCTGCTAGGATCTCACTATTTATCTTCATTTTGAAAGTAACTAGAAGTTGGCATTTAAGTAGTTGGAAACCCCTTCAAACTGATACCTTGTCCTTGCTCTAAAACAGTGGTTCCCAACTGTTAGGAGGCAAGGGACCACTGAAGCAAAAATTAGAGTAGTCATGGACCACATGCAACTCTCCACCCCCAAAAATACAATTAAATTTGTAAAAAATTAATTAATCTCACCCCTGCACACAAAAAATATGTAATAACAAGAGAAGATTAATAATTAATGCAATTGTTCCACTTCCCAAGTACTGAGAATGCTATAGTGCAACTAGCTTGCAGGAAAGGAGAATGTTAATAGGTTAGTGCTCCTCAGTCTTTGATATATAGACCAGGCAGTCCTCATTTCTCCAGGTCCAGATCCTCACAGCATCACTTTCCATAATCACAAGAACAACAGCTGCTGCTATTATTATGTGATATCATTGTAAAAGGCACTTTTCAGAACAACAGAAGCAGGAAAAAAAGCAGATCCCCGTGATAAGCATCTTCCAATCTAAGCTTGGACAATTAATGAGATAAAAGAAGGAAAATAGAAACTCAGTGAGGGTCCAGTAGTATTTATCATTGCAATCATAAATGCATTGCATATTTCATTTGTGTCAGCTGCTCCTTTGTATCTGGTGGCCATACTTCTTTCCGAAGAAGCTAAAGATGCTCTTCTGCAATGATTAAGGACTGATTCACACAGCCATATGCTAATTGTGAAGTCAACATGAGCTTTCAGCAAATGTGTTTCCACAGCAATTTTCAATTTCTTTCATCTCATGGCACACTGACAAGGTGCTAAAATTGTCAAGGCACACCGTCAGCTTTTGACAACTGATAAGGCACATTGTACTGCCAGCAGGGGGCTAACACCCCCAATGGCTCTACTAATAAAAACATTCCCCCAAATTCCTATGGCACACTAGCAGACCATTTGCAGCACACCAATGTACCATCATGGCACAGTGGATAATTGCTACTTTACCATGTGCACAGATCAGTATTTGTCATAATATGATTTGGTTATAGCCTGAAATCTCTTCAGAAAGGAAAACAATGGTATTCTGTAATTGAGCTATGTTCTCTGGTGTATAAAATGCAGGTGTATATTTGCATTGGCTTATAGCAATTCCTGTATCTTGGCAAAGCAACTGAATGTAAACAGATTGCTATATAAAACAAGATTGTGAAGACGGAAACAAGCAACCATCAAACACAGCAAGGGCTAACCAAGGCTTGTCTCAACAAGTCCCAAAGCCACTTGCATGCTGGAATGTATTGTCCTCCAAAGCTGTGTTAACGCTCTGCCTGCAAGAAGCTTTCCTTGGACACTTGTGGTCAGGCATACAATAAACACTGGTATGGATCTTTTTCTTAGCACAATAACAAGCTTTCAGTCTTCATCTGACTTGTCAGTCTCTGCAGGGCCCGTGTAGTAGAAGAACAAGGATATGTTTAGCTGCTTGCAGGCTTTGTGAAGTGCAATCCAGCTTGGTGAGACTTTACTGCCAGGTAAATTGGGTTTTGAATTTGGCCATATAGCGTAGCCTGACTTTGATCTTTGGGGAGGGGTGTGTGTGTGTCATGACAAATATCAGCTTTTGAGTTGCATGTTTTTCTATATTGAACAGCCTTACATGTAAGAATGTCATAATGTGTACTTTGGACTACCTTTGTAGCAGGGGTGGCCACCCTTTCAACTTAGGGCTCCTGGACCTTTAACAATTGTATAGAGAATTTCAGCAGGTTCTACTTTTCATCTGTAAGAAGACAAGCTGCACCTGCTGAAATTCCCTCTTCTACACAATTGTTAAAGGTCCAGAAGCCCTAAAGTTGATGAAAGGGTGGCCATCCCTGCTTTATAGAATCCTGTATGTTAGTTAATGCAGTGCAGCATGAAACTAGAATGTGCAAATACTTTGTATAATTCTTTAGGCTGGGGGGAAGGAAATAGACAGCCACCCACTTTTGATTCCTGGAAATCTTCTGATGACTTGAGGAAAATCTCCTGTGGCATAAAAGCAGCCATTCTTACTCTGAAGGGCAATTTGCACACTAAAGTAATTGTATGTCTATTAAGTGCCACTGTATACCAAACACAAGAGCAGGGTGTTCTACAGCTAGACAGGCTCATGATCAACTTACATGGAAAAGATCTCTGTGCTCTATTGCCCTTCTGTGGTGTGGAATCTAGCGTTGCAACAAAACTGAGCACAGTACTTTCAGGTCAATGCAACTACAATCCATGTGGAGCTCCAGACAATTGAAGAGGGACTATAACTGATAGAGCAGGGCTCACAATACTTAGAACTACCAACCAGTTCCAGAAATCTTAACTTTTCAGTTTTATGTTTAATTTTTCAGTTTTATGTTTAATGCTAGTAAAAAAAAAAATTTCTCACATGTCACCAGTATAAATTACACCAGAATGGAATAAGTGATATCGAAGGGGAAAAAACAACTCCAACTGTGCTTTTCCTCCTTTCTGCTCAGTTACTTTTGTATTCTTTATTTTTTTTATAAAAAAAGAAAAAAAACACCCTTGGCCCTGCACCTCCCTCAGTGCTTCCCCTTTCCACCCATCAGATTTGTTCCTACTTTGGGGGAAAAAGTGAGCCAGTCTCCCACTTGGCCCTTTGCCTTTCCTCTTGCTTTCCACCAAGGCACAGCTCTTTGCCTGGGCAACTTGGATTTGTGCTTTGTGGCAGAGCACACAACTGCATGCAAACTATCCCATGTTCAGTCACTGGTATCTATAGATGGGGCTGTGAAAGACCTCCATCTGAAGCCCCAGAGACCTTCCACCAATGAGTGCTTATAATATTGAGGTAGAGGAGTCTGAACATTGGCCCTATATAATGCAGTTTCATAGGTTTGTATGGACTCCATTATCTCCTCTATAACCTAGGTGCAGAAAGTCTTCTGTGTTGCCTACATATATTTGTAGCAGAAATAGCCACATTTGAGACTTGAACCTATATTAAGCGTTGAAATAAAAGATTTTAAGGCTGTTAAGGCTTTTGCCTCCATGGAAGAGGACTTCTCAATTTTTACTCTTCTAATGGCAGGCCTTGAACTTCTGGATACAGAATTGGGTGTCTTTTGTGTGTGGCTAAAACTTAGGCTGGTGCAAAATGCTTAAGTACAGTTTGGCATCTCCTTCTCACAGCATATTACTCCAGTGGTGTACCAATTTCCCTGGGCTTCCAGTCCATATCTAGGCCAATTTCAAAGTGTTGGAGTGATGGCTACCTATAAAGCCCTAAACCAGGTGTGTCAAATTCATTTCATGCAGAGGACCAAAGTTAGCATTCATGGTGCCTGCTGAGGGCCAGAAGTGACATCATTAAGCAGATGATGACCAGAAATAAACACCTTGTTCTGATATAGAAAATAATTAGCTGCAAACGACAAAAGAGAAATTCATATTTTCAAGATATGAGAAAGCCCAATTATAATGAAGGTCAGATAAATTGCTTCCAGGGGCTGCATTCGGTCCATGGGCCTTATGTTTGACAGACACCCTAAACTGTTTGGTCCTTCAAATATCTTGGCCCCATCTACTTCCACATGTGCCTGCATTCCTCATTGGAGGCCATGGACCCCCAAAAGGGGGAGTGGCTGGATTCATTTGGCTAAGAAGGCCTTATCTGTTCAGATTAGACCTCTTAGCTCAAGGAGAGCTATATGGCCCCCTTATTACTGGAGTTTTCAGATGGCAGCAGAAATATTTTTGAATGTGGGTTGCTGTTGGGTTTTTGATGGCTGTGGTCTTTTGTGATAATGTTGTGACTCACAGTAAAATGCAGTACACAACAATTCTCTTATTGGAACCAAAAGATCAGATACAAGTGTCTCTGATAAATAATAATTATAGATCAGTTGTCTGTTGCATAGGAACTATATTTACTATTTTCCTTTAAAACTGATGGTGATAAAATATCCTATTAATATAGGTGTGCGTTTATCTTTCCTGTAGCTCAGTGTCTCTCACTTTGTCTTTGCAGCTTGGAAGAAACCTAGATGAGATGCCATGTGAGAAAGTGATCGTTGGTTAAGAAGAAGTTGTGTTTCATATCATATACAACTATGTCTCTCTACTATCCAGGCATGATGCAGACCTTTCCTTATAACTACATGCCCCTTGTGCCAAGCTATGTGTCTGACATGGCACATGCCACCACGTTTCCTTCTGCCCAGATGCATAACTTCTACAGCAGACCACTTGGTGTGGTTATGGATCGTTACAATGGCAACTCAGCAAACCAAATGGAGTACCACCAAATCTATGGCACAAATCCCTACTTCCACCCTTATCCCTTCTGGCACTTTCCCCAGGTGAGCCCTCTTCCTCTGTATAACCCTTATCCTACCTATCGTCCTTGTGCAGCATACCAGAGACCTGGCTGGGATGTATGGCCTGAGGGGTTCACCCTGATTGGGGAGCTTCGTTGGGGTAGGCTTGAAAGGGTCGTGGGACCTAGAAGGGACTTACCAGAATTTGTGAAAGATGATCTCCGTCGTGTTTATGGCACCTATCCAAGGACTGATGTGTCCATAACCTATCACAATGGAGAATTTATTGTGAAAGGAGACCCTAGCATAGGAGAACAAGAATACAAGATAGAGAAGAGAATTATCAGAAAAGAGCCCACTCCAACTGCTAGTGATGCTGAAGAAAGCAGTGAAGACCGGAGCAGGAAGAAGAAAAAGAAATCTAAAAGATGATGTCATTGGCTTACAAAATACTGACTGAACTAATGTTCAAGCTCAAGAGTGAGTAGGGATGATTCTTGCTGTTGGGCTATAAGCATGCAACAACAAACTGGGAAAAATCTTCTGTAATGGTTTTAATTGCTTTCATAAACTTGATCTTAGTAGCTCACAAATATAATTGCACTTAATGTATCTATGCTAAGAAAAATTGCTCATTCTGCTAGCATTGCAGCCTTTCTGAGAGACTCTGAGTTGGAGGCTGTAGGTTATCTTCATCTTGAAAAAATGTATTTTCAAGATCATTGACTTGGGGCTGTCCTTTCTTCCTACAAGTACCACTTTGCTATTTAACATGTCACACTCTTCCTCCATTACTAGGGAGTGCTCACTTTGGAACTTATTCAGAAACTGAACCTGGCATGACAATATAAGGTGATGGTATAAAGGAGAGCTTATTCTCACACCTGTGATTTCAGACACAAAACCTGTAACATAAGATTGGAGAAGGGTGGGTGGGAAGGAGGGAGAAAAGATCAGAAGAATTCTATCTTTCCTAATATGTGTATTCTATGAGACAAACTCTGAGGACTCTGAAAATTGTTCTTGGTTACAGGGATGTAACATATATATAATTTTAAATAAATGAAAACAAGCATGTAGTACTGTGAATATTGATGTGTCAAATTTTTGCTCCTTGTCTCAAATTCTTGTAGTGTTCACTACATACTCAAGAAGGACTTAATAGGTGTTACCAAGTTTAGAAACTGATGCACCTGGCTGGCAATATACCATGTCTAATAAAATACAATAGTATAGAAGCACAGAACAGACGACTAAGAGTGAATTCCTGTGTGCTCTATACTCTGCTAATGAGTTATGCATATTATAACTCTGCTTATTATAACTTAAAGGACAAATATCTCCAGACATACCTAGCATGTTTATACTGCTTTAAGTGTTCAAACTGTTTCATGTACACATTATCTTGATGGGATCTGTACAACAATCTGCAAGGTATTATCCCCAATTAAGCTGGGTTGCTGAGGTGGAGAGTGGATTGCCTCTAAGGCCATCAAGTAACTTAATACTGGAGGAGATGGTATTTTGAACCAGGGCAATCTCAATTTGTACCTTAGGCTCCTAGTCACTCTGCTACACCAGCACTCAGACTCTAGGCATGCATAAATATTTGAATTTCTCTCCATTGTTGGCTGTGCTTACCTTGAAGGTGAAGGACAAATCTGCTGTAAGCACCGTAATAAAGGTAGGATTCCAATAATTTACTATGCTAGGTATGGAGAGCCTGAATCATACTTTGGCTATGCTATTCCATAACAGGTTATAGTCTAAGACAGGTGTCAAACTCGTTACATAGTGAGGGCCGAATAGCATTTATGATACCTGCTGAGGGCCAAATGTGATGTCATTAGGCAGAAGGTGATGTCACTGATCTTGGAAGCTAAGCAGGGTCAGGCCTGGTTAGTACTTGGATGGGAGACTGCCTGGGAATACCGGGTAATGTAGGCTTATACCATAGTCTTTCGAGACTGAAGGTTGCCAACCAATGATGTCATTTAACAGGTCAAAAACAAAAATAAGCACTTTTTCTCACTTAGGAACTCATTAGCTGCAAATGACAGAAGAGAAACTACACAAATCTTGATCCAATTTCAAGATATTGGAAAGTCCAATTTTCAAGTGGGCTGCCCTTTCAGCAGTAACTCCTCAGCACTGTTCAGCAGCTGAGAGCCTGAGAGCTGGATAAAAAGCTTCTGCAGGCCACATCCGGCCCCCGGGCCTTATGTTTGACACCCGTGGTCTAAGAGGTGTTGGAAAACAGTGTTTACTTTACTCAGAAGTAAGGCCATTTTGTTCAGTAAGATGGGTTGTACTCCTAACTTACCAGAAACAAAATGCCTCTTAGACCCATCCTACTGTTTAGGAAATACTAATGCAGAACTAGGACTAGATCTCTGCACTCTTACAGTGTCACTCTTACAGTGACACTATAATAATAGGTTCATTTATTTGGATATAAGCCCCATTGAAATCTTGTAGGACTTCTCAGACACATGCAGTCTACTAGAGTTAGAGACAGCTAGGGTATTACTGCATTTTTGTCATCTTGTTTTCTGAACTTCCTAAGCTCTTAGTTTCATGCTCTATATGCAACCAAATGTTCTGCATGCAGAAGTGCCTTCCATGTTTCAATAGGTATGATTACTAGTTATCAGGTCAATGGGGAACAATTTCCCGGGATGGGATTAAACTAATATGTAATCAAGGAAGTGTACAGAGTGTTTTATTACCACACTCACCCTTTAATAGACAAGGTAAGCAGAAACTATTCTGTCTAAAAGTACTCATTGCCTTCTTGGCTGAGCAGTGCTTGGAATTTACTCTGGTCCTCATAAGCAAATATATACCTTTTCATTACACCACAAAGGTTCTCCTTTTATTAGTGATTTTCTCTGTAGAAAGAACCTAGTGTGCAGTGTTACCCCATGTGTAGAAAAGTCAGTGTTGCATCTGGTTGCAGCTGCTGGGGCTGGAGACACCTTAGCTGTTTTAGGTAATAGCTGCTGCTCTTAAGAGGAACTGCAAGAGACTATTCAGCTGGATGGGTCCGTAAACCAGTTGCTTTTGGCAGATCTTCTTGGTGACATGTGAGGGTAAACTTGGCAGTACCCTGCAGTTTAATTGCAATCTAGCTATGGAACTGAATCCACGGGGCGTTTCATTTATTCCAAAGCCTATGGAATTCAGTTCTCAGAGCCAAACAGCTATGTAGGATTCTTGGTATTTGAAAGTGCCATCTGTCAGAGAAAGCAAAATACAATTATGTTATAAATATGCCGGGATAGGGGCTCACATGGTATAGAACATGCTGGTAGAGATTTGATTACATAGGCCAACACACATTTTGCTTCCTTAAACGTTACACCAATTCCTGGGTATATTTGGGAAGCCAATTCCAAAAATGGCATCCGTTTTGCCCTATCATATCTAGTTTTGGAGACATGGCATAGCCTCATTAGTGAATGGTTCAAGCAGCTTCCTCATGAGGAAGACTACACCATGATTTCCTCATGAGGAAGCTGCTTGAACCATTCACTAAAGAGGCTATACTATATCTCCAAATCTAGACGTGATAGGGCAAAACGGATGCCATTTTTGGAATCGGCACCCCAAATTCATAACAAACCACCATAAATTCTGGGAGAAACTTTTCTGACCCTCAGTTTTGTAGGCCTGTGTTACCAATAGCCACTTATGGCTAGATACAATTCAGTTACACTTAATAGAAAATGTGTTAAATGTTTGAAATAGAAAAACTGTATTCTAGTTCAGTGAAGATCAGTATGTTATAATACTGACTTCATTAGTAACAAGAACATCCAATTACTGTATTCTCTACAGACCCTACAAACCATTCCTTGAAACTTGCAAATACAGAGTAGGGGACAGCTTGGGATGTGACTTACAAAGGGCAGGGTTGTTGCAGGCTAGAAAGAGGTTATTCTGGCAGCACAGTGCCTGAACATATTTCCAGATAGGCAGTGGTGATGGGTCACAAGAGTATCAATGGGCTTTACCACTTAGTGGAAGAGGATTCAAAAACTAGAAATAACATGAACCAGAGACTTTCATTGTTTCTTGGCCTTTTTGCCTAAAGTCCTTTTTGGATGATGAGACGTATGAAGATGGCATGGACTTCATAAGTGCAGGAGGCTTACTTTTTAGTAGGCAGTGAAACTACTCCACTGCTGTTTTTCGGCATATACCCCTGTGTGTTCACTCTAAGTATATAGCAGTGTTCCTTTCATTCTGCTATCAACATTTGGGTCACTGATGCCCCACTCTTCCAAATACTGGCAAGTTTTGCTTAAAAAGTTGTTAGTGTCATTCATCCTGTCTGAGTTTGCAATACAAAGAACATAGTTTGTAGCAGTCCAGCATACCAAGTAAATCATTTGGGATATGCTATTCTAAGATATAGACCAGGAGTGTCAAACTCATTTTATACAGTGGGGTGAATAGCATTCATGGTGCCTGCTGAGGACTGGAAGTGGCATCATTAAGCAGATGATGGCCAGAAGTAAGTACTGTATTCTCAAGTAGAAATTCATTAATTGCAAATGACAAGAGAGAATATGCAAGTCTTGGTAATACCTTCAAGTTATAGGGAAGCCAAATTATCACATGGGTCACCCTTTTAGCAGTGCTGCTTCTACCAAGGCATCACTTTGCAGCTCAGCAGCTGAGGGGTACTCTGCAAAGTGGTGCCACAGCAGAAGTTGTGCTACTGAAAAGGCAGCACAGGGAGAGACCAAGTATCATGTGGGCCCGATAAAGAGTTTCCATGGGCTGCATCCAGGAGAATACTGCAATAGTTGTGGTCAAGACTGTGTGGGTGGGGTAGCAATGATATGTATATCTGGTCTTGCCCAAGTGATATGGTATTCACCAGGGATGGGCAAATCCAGTGTGACTTGACTCAAGTCAAGACATGAGTCTCCACCCCTGTGACTCAACTTGAAAACGAGTCATAATGGGGCATTTTCCAACTCGCCTGGAGCGCTTTTGCAACTCAAAGACTTGAGTCTCAAATTGTTCTCTTTAAAAAGCCATCTGTGGGGAAAAAATGGGGCTGCTGCCAGACTGTGTGCATGTGTGGAGTTCTCTTTAAACACTCCCCCTCCCATCTGTAAACAAGGCAGGAGGGGTTGGGAGGGACTGCCTGAGAACGGGAACAGAAGCAGCTAGAGGGAGGAGAGTCACGCACAGCAACCAGAAGGTTACCAGGACAACCCAATCCTTTGCAGCTCTACTCGGAAGTAGTCCCATTTGTGCAAGTTGTTCAATGAGGCTTCCTCCTCTCAAGTAACAATGGAGCTATGCGTTTGGAAAGTATGATTGCTACAAACTGCCTCCTCCCCCTCCCTCGGCTTCTCCAGCCAATCTCAAGGCAAGAACCCCCTTGGGCTCCTCCTTCTGCCCTATCTCAGCCAAAAAAAGTATCAGACCGCCCATCCTTCATCCAATGATCATCGGTTCTTTCAGAGATGGGCAAGAGAGCCTGTTCCCGTCTCTTCCCCCCCCCCCAGATGCAAAAGCAAACATTGACCCTTCCCTGCCTCCTGGCTAGAACTTCCCTGCTGCTCACCCAGTCTGAATGATGGCCCCACGAGGCCTTTCACAGTGCGAAAACAGTAAACATGCAGACACAGACAGACTTGAGTCTGCATGCATGGGGACTGAGTGCTGAGTCAGGGACCCTTGATTCAAGTGTTTTGCCAAGGAGAGAGAACCACTATCTGCTCTGGGCTGTATCTAATGCAGTCTTAACTCTTAATACACAAAGAGGAAGGCCTGTCTCAGGGTGTATAGTGTATTGTATATAATTGCTATGAAAAGTTCAAAACCAGGTTAGTTTTTTAAAATGCTACAGTAGGGATCAGAACATACAAAGACCCCTGCTGGGTCAGGCCAAAGGCCCATCTAGTCCAGCTTCCTGTATCTCACAGTGGCCCACCAGACGCCTAGGGGAGCACACAAGATGACAAGATAACTGCATCTTGTTTCCGCTCAAGTTATTCTGCCCATTTGGTACCACTGGGATCCAATGGAACTGGCCACTTTATTTTCCTACTCATTGAATGAAAAAATTCAATTGATTTCAGCTGTACTTGGGTTCAGAAAATTAAGCAGGCTCACAGGACAAAACTTGACCTAAACAAGCAGATTGTGGGAAGGAGATGAGTGATCTGGTGTGCGAGAAATGGAAGCTACATTTTATTTTATACAAGTTCTAAGCCTATTTAGATCAGCGATCTCCAAACTGGAGACCACTGCATGCTGCAAACAGCTTTCCCAGCACGACCGGAGTTTACAATTCCGCTGGAGAGGTTTGTTGCCACCGATCGCCCCCCATATTCGCTTCGCCCTGCCACGTCTGGCAGGAAGTCCTGGAGCAGAGCCCAAGGAGGCAACAGAACATGGAAGCAGCGGGGCGGAGCAAATATAGGGGGGCGATCTGTGGCAACAATGGAAGCCTCTCCCGCAGAATGGTAAGCTCCATTCATGTGGGGAAAGGATTAGCAAAGGCACTGGATCTGGCCTGTGGGCTGGAGTCTGGAGAGCCCTGATTTAGATTATAGCCAGATGTACATTTCCCCCCTCTCAGACACCCACTACCTGCCTCTGCACAAGAGTTCCTTATGTTTCCCCCCATAGCTTCAGCAGATGAAAGATTATTATTTTATCAAGAATAAAGCAATCCTACACAAGCCTATACTGTATGTAAAATAGGGGAAGATCCAAGGGGTATGGGTATGTGCTCCCCCCCAAACCGTTGCACCAGCGGGTAGGGCACCTGCTGGGATGAGAAGCAGTCCAAGAATGGATGGGAGCCAAGGTGCACCCAGTAGGTAGATCTGGGCTCCAAGTTTGAGTGGGAGCACAGATCTACCCACCCAACAAACTTTGGCCATGGAGGCAAGTAGACCTAGTCTCCAATTCCAAGCAGGAGCCCAAGTCTACCCACTCAGCAAACCTTAGCCGCAGAGGCCAGAGTTCAACCAGGAGCCCACGTCTATCCACCTGGTTGACCTGAGCTCTAGCATTAACCTAACCCATTTCTCCCCAGCCTACAGGTGTACACATTTGATCCCTTTTGCGTATATGCAATGTTGGGCAGAAATGGCTTAAGGTAGTGCTCATGGCCTCCTCCAACACAAACACTGGATCTGCCCCTGAGGTGAAGTGGCTGTATGTAAAGCTAAGGAATCATAGTCCTGGAAAGGAGGCAATTTGCACAACCTTCTCAACTTTATGTTCCTCTCTGTCCTTATTTCGTTCACTCGCAACCACAGCAACCATTATGTTTTTTCCCCACTTTACAGACAGGCAATGGAAGCTGAGATAGCAACTTTCCAACACTCACCCAGTCAATTCCTCTGCAAATGTGGATTTGAACTCAGGTTCAAGTCCAGCACATTTTCCCCATGGAATTATATTTCTGTCTTACAATGAGCAAGAATTAATTAGATCCAAACTATCCTTAACTGCTGCTTACACAAACTACATCAACCACATTCATCAGTCATGTTATTGTCCAACTATTCCTACTGCCAGGAAGCTTCTCTTCCTGCCCCCTCCCCAACCTGGCCCAATTAACCTAAACTTTCCATCTTCCTGTATCTGAAACAAATTACCTCTTGTCCTTCCTTTACTGCCCACAGAGAATAATAGATCTCTGCTACCCAAGCATATCCCTAATTGCCACTAAAACAAATCACGAGAACACACAGAAATATAAACAGTTTGAAAAGATAAATCTTTTTCCACAACTGGCCAAGCAGCTCCCCCAAATTCTCCTCCAAGCCTTGTGAGCCGGTCCTTGTAAAAATGAGACAACATTGTTCTTAGTTGTTAAAATACAGTACACTACTTTAACACCTACTTCCATCAGAATAATGTATACTGCCCTCAGAATGAGGACTTGTTAAATTTTACATTTTAAAGCACAGATTCTCAGCACCCAAGGAATCTGGTTCAAACAAGGAGGATTTGCATAGTATAGAGCTATCCCCCCCCCCCAGAAATACAGCTTTTGTTCTGGTGATAGATCTACAAATCCCAATGAGAAAACAGTCAACTTACCTGTTAACCCTGGACTACTGAAGTTCCAGCTGTTTGTTCACAGACTGCCTGGGAGATGCAGCCACAGGCACTTAAGTATGACAAGCGTCTTACTCACTCCTCTTCCTGGACTGCTGAGGCATGCACTTGGTCTGAGCAGCTTCCACTGCCCCCTCCTTTCAACTTGTTGGTTTCCAGGCTTTTCTGAGAAATGAGGAAAGTGTGGGAGGGCAAGTCAAGCATCCTGCAGAAGACCGTCTGCCAGGATCCAGTTCTCCAGAAACTCCCTGGACCTGTCACTGCAGCTGCCTGTTCCCAGAAAAGAAAAAGCACGCTTGAAACAGAAAGGTGAGCAGGAGGACAGGGAGTCGCTTCTGCCAGGGGCTGCATTTTTTGCCTGCTGTGCTTGACTGGAAAAAGAGAACAGTTCAAGTGAGGCCTGGCAGATTCTGCATTCTCAAGGGAGCTTTTTTCTTCCCCTGTAGACTCTGGCAGCACATGCAAAACATTATGCCTTCTAATATACTCCTTACTGCCATGTTCCTGCTATAACCCCTGGTAGTCCAGGTTTTACTTAGGGACCCAACAAGGGAAAAGGCAATACAGCTCAGATCAGGGATGGTGGTAGCTGCTTCTTGGAGCAAATGGCTAAGAACAAACAAGCTGTTTGTTATTTATTTCCTTACTTACTAGGTTTCTAAACTGCTTTTTTTCATAGATCAAAGTGGTTTACAAATGAAAAACACACAAAATAAAAAATTAAAACATCTATACCCAATGCCAGGTTGCTAATGCCTAAATCAAAGCCCTGTACTGCCCCCCCACCCCGCCAGTGCACTAGGCACTGCCATTGGTACCCAGGATTAGCCTGGTACCCAGCAGCCAACAACAATTATCCACCAAAAGCTGAACAAAGCTATTAAGTTTTCACAGTACATCAAAAAGAGTAGGGAATAGGAGCCTGGTGGGCCTCTGATGAGTGTTCTACAAGATTCCATTATGAAAAAAATAAAATAAAATAAAAAGGATTTACCAAGATTTTAGACAAGCCCACAAAAGTGATCGTGAGAACTGGTTCTCAAAACTCAGGGCCACTTCTTACATAATATTTTAAAGATATACTTCATCATCTTGATGTCATAAAGATGCCTTAAGCAAGGAGCCAGTTTTCTTCCAAACACCTTTGCGAAATTGTGTATTACACAGTACAGTACAGTATATTCCTCAGAAGCTGGGCACGGCCATACATATTGGCCAGCATACATAGGCCAGCACATGTAGGCCAGCATATTGATCCATTAAATGAATAAATCCATCACACAAAAAGATTACAACCCACTTCTCATTTAGCTTTCCAGTAAGCCACTCAATTTTCTGTCCAAAACTACTCAATGATTCTCATATGTAATGGAAGTCTTCCACCGAGTTCTTCCACGTCTAATGCTTCTATCTACTATTCTGCTGCTAGCCTGCTAATTTAAATATTGTAATGCATAAGAAACAGGAGCCAACTCAGGACTGCTAGATGGTGCAGTGGTCAGTCTCTTATCTTTCGCACCTGGGCCTGAGGGAGACCTTCCTTCTCCAGCCAGTTTGCAAGAATAATCCACCTTAACAGCCTCTCTCAGGAAGTACAGTAGCCTACTGTTTATCAAAGAAGGGAAACCAGACATTTCCTGGAACCTGGAGGAGAAGGAAGCAAAATCAGTTTGGGCAAAGGCAGGGAATGCAATACAGGATAGCCAGATCAACAGAAGGTGGTCCTCTGATGTTTTATATTGATGCCTATGCTTGAAAACATATTTGCAGTATTGACTGCTTTTCACTAAAAGCCCCAAAGACAGGGGTTCTTAACCTTTTTACAATTATAGATCCACCCACCCCCCTCATGGTTTGTCCAATATGTCCCCTTCACCCCCTTCACCAGAGTATCAAAATCATCACCATAAGCACATAAGAACAGCCCCACTGGATCAGGCCATAGGCCCATCTAGTCCAGCTTCCTGTATCTCACAGCAGCCCACCAAATGCCGCAGGGAGCACACCAGATAACAAGAGACCTCATCCTGGTGCCCTCCCTTGCATTGGCATTCTGACATAGCCCATTTCTAAAATCAGGAGGTTGCACATACACATCATGGCTTGTAACCCATCATGGATTTTTCCTCCAGAAACTTGTCCAATCCCCTTTTAAAGGCATCCAGGCCAGATGCTGTCACCACATCCTGTGACAAGGAGTTCCACAGACCGACCACACGCTGAGTAAAGAAATATTTTCTTTTGTTGGTCCTAACCCTCCCAACACTCAATTTTAGTGGATGTCCCCTGGTTCTGCTGTTATGTGAGAGTGTAAAGAGCATCTCTCTATCCACTTTATCCTTCCCATGCATAATTTTGTATGTCTCAATCATGTTCCCCCTCAGGCGTCTCTTTTCTAGGCTGAAGAGGCCAAAACGCTGTAGCCTTTCCTCATAAGAAAGGTGCCCCAGCCCAGTAATCATCTTAGTTGCTCTCTTTTGCACCTTTTCCATTTCCACTATGTCCTTTTTGAGATGCGGCGACCAGAACTGGACACAATACTCCAGGTGTGGCCTTACCATTTATTTGTACAATGGCATTATAATATTAGCCGTTTTGTTCTCAATACCTTTTCTAATGATCCCAAGCATAGAATTGGCCTTCTTTACTGCCACCGCACATTGAGTCGACACTTTCATCAAGCTGTCCACCACCACCCCAAGATCTCTCTCCTGATCTGTCACAGACAACTGAGAACCCATCAGCCTATATGTGAAGTTTTGATTTTTTGCCCCAATGTGCATGACTTTACACTTACTTACATTGAAACGCATCTGCCATTTTGCTGCCCATTCTGCCAGTTTGGAGAGATCCTTCTGGAGCTCCTCACAATCACTTCTGGTCTTCACCACTCGGAAAAGTTTGGTGTCGTCTGCAAACTTAGCCACCTCACTGCTCTCCCCTGTCTCCAGGTCATTTATGGTTGAAAAGCACCGGTCCCAGGACAGATCCTTGGAGCACCTTTTCACCTCTCTCCATTGTGAAAATTGCCCATTGACAACCACTCTCTGTTTCCTGGTCTTCAACCAGGTCTCAGTCCAGGAGAGGACCTGCCCTCTAATTCCCTGACTGTGGAGTTTTTACAGTAGCCTTTGGTGAGGGACCGTGTTGAACGCCTTCTGAAAGTCCAGATATATAAAGTCCATGGGTTCTCCTGCATCCACGTGCCTGTTGACCTTTTCAAAGAATTCTAAAAGATTTGTGAGGCAAGACTTACCCTTACAGAAGCCCTTACCAATCCTATTCGGTACCAGCATGACTTCCAAAGATGTCAATGGCTTGGTTTCATTTTACATATGGATAGCTAGGAACAGAATGCCCCATTTCATATTGATAATGGTGATAGTAATCTAAACTGACAACAATTTTTAAAAAATTGTTCAGAGTTCAAGTCCCATATGCTCATCATTTGGTTACATATCCCCCCACAAGGTATGGATACCCCCCCCCCCCCGATTAAGATTCCCTGCCCAAAGTAGTATACTGTACAGCAGTGGTTCTCACACATTTAGCACTGGGACCCACTTTTTAGAATGAGAATCTGTTGGGACCCACCAGACGTGATTTCATGACCGGAAGTGGCATCATCAAGCAGGAAATTTTTTAGCAATCCTACCCACAGTTACCCAGGAGTAAGTCCTGTTTACTCTCATTGTTAAAATAATATATATAGTAGCTTCTTAAAAGTACAGGTGTGTAATATTTCCCCAAATGCAGTCACATACTATGGTAGCATCAAGTCTAATACATTAAAAATAAAATATTGAAATGAATGGGGACCCACCTGAAATTGGCTCCCGACCCACAGTTTGAGAAACACTGCTGTGCAGCGTTAACTCATGTGATTGAAACAAAGAATCACAATCAAACCAAAGAGAACAAAGAACTCAGGCAATTTTAAATACATAGTGAAACACACAGGTGTGTATGTTTGTACTGGCAGACTCCACAGGGATGGGCCAGTACAGGTCTATCAAGGGATGCAATTCCAGACTCTAGGCACAGCAACTAAGAAGAGTCTAGTTATAGCTACTCTGTCTGCATGCCAACAAGACTTCTGCAGGCATTGGTATGGAGAGCAGAGTCTGTCCAGGGGACCTTAACTAGTAGATCCATATGGAAATTGATGTCCTGAGCCTAAGCCACTTGGGACTTATGGTTCTTAGAACCCAGGGGCAGCATGTCCTTCCTTGCTGGCTGATCCCTCCCCCGCCCCCACTTTGCCACCCTGGAATAAGCATACATGCACACACCCACCTGTGGATAAAGAGAGGGAGCAGGTAAGTGAGCACCCCCTGTTGACAAGGAGGAGGGAGAGAGCATCCTTGCCCTCCTTTCTTTACCTGGGGCTTGCACACTCCCTTCTTTGTGTCACTCCTGTTTTGAATGAAGAGGAGCACAGCATGCTCTGTTTCTGCACCACTTCTGTTTTGAAGGAACAGAAGAGTATACTGGGTCCCCAGTATATTCTGCTCCTCTTCATTCAGAACAGGGGTGGTGTGGAGGAGGGATGGTATGTACCAAGCTCCAGGCAAGGGTAGGGAAGGAGGGAAGGGGGCAGGTTCCAAATTGCCTATCCCTGCTCACTTCATGATTTGTAAGTACCAGGTGGGTGAGGGAGGAGAGGTGATCTGGAACTGTGACAGGATTCCCCCCCCCCCTTCTTCCTCCAGCAGTACTGAAGGGAGAAGGGGACTGCCACAGACTCTTCCAACTCACTCTTAGCAAGCCAGGAGAGGTCCAGCAAAAAGGCAAGGAAGACTGAGGAGAACAATGTTTATGAGACATGAGCATTTGTAGACAAGAGCCAACTTAAAATCTGATGAAACAGCTTATTGCCGTAATTGAAGTCTTGTTCCAAGGTGCTACAACACTTTCTGTGTGATGGAAGTGTCCTCTAACCACACCTATTATGATAGGAAGATTTCAAGAGCTGTTGAAATGAGGGCTGCCACTTACAAGTGACCTTGTTTCTATACTTTTAAACAGCTTGACACTTAGAAAATCATCAAATGAAACCTTCGGAGGAGGAGAAAGTTTCATCTGCTACATTTCTGCATGTCAGACTGCTGTTAGAGACAGGGCTGCAATCAAAAGCATACTTTCTTGGAAGTAATACTGAACTAAATGGTGCTTTCTTCTGAGTAGACATAACTAGACTCTCTCTTCTGCCAAGACAGTCATTGTTAATCACCAACCAGTATGTTGTCCCTACTATTTGAACCAAATCCCACAGAATAGCTATCCAAGATGCCCATATTCTGTGGAAAAGGAGATTCTCTTGACTTCATCAGGAGGAAACTGCTCACAACCCTGGTCCTCACCACAACTGGCAGAAAGTTGCAAGACACACTTAACTGCAACGACCATGCTCTGAAACTGGAGAGAAGGGGAAGAGCAGGGGTTTTCCTACTCTTTTTCTGGTGTTGCATTTCCTCTCACATAATACAAAAAGCAGAAGTGCATTTTTTTCCTGTTATGGTAGCCTTTCACTTTATAAAGAAAAAAAAAGCTTGTTGAGCTGATGCTCAAGCAACTCCATTAAGGTAACTCATAAGCAACTCAATTAAGGCTGAGTGGCTAAACTGGGCATACCCTGCTAACTCAGCAAAGGGGCACTTTTTCAGTTGGTGCTCCTCTTATATTTAACAGGGGAAGAGTAACTGTCCCTCTTCACTGACACACAATGTATTTTCTAGTGGCTGTTTGCTGGTGGTGTTCTGCATTTTTTAGATTGTGAACCCTTTTAGCCCTTTTATTGTGAGCCAATATAGACCAGATTGTGTGGAGATTCTGCCCATTTTTCAAATTATAATCACACTGTACCCCACAGGCAAGATCATTTTACACAACAGAGGTTGTGGCAGCCATTAGGAGCAACAAAGTGGAAGACAGAATAATCTGATGCAAAGAATAGCTGAACATATGTAGTGGCCAGTAGTATCAATGGGTCTTATGCAGGATAACATAGATTACAGTTCATCAGGAAGTTAAGTGACATGTGGGGAAGGACGAGTGCAACTACAATTTTCCATTTCAACTACCAAAATGCCTTAGGCCAGAAATGATTTTATCCAAGTCTTTCCTTTCCAAACGTTCTACCTCCTTCTCCACAGTTCTTAGCTTGTATTTGTCATCTTAAAAAAAAAAAAATCTTATATCTTTTTAAAAATTCCTTCTTTTCATTTATTTTGCTATGTAAACTTTTTTGTTGAAAAACAGCATATAAAATAATCACACTACTTGCCCTCTTCCTACAGAGCAGATAAAGATGCTTGGTTCCCATGCAATATAAGTCAGGTAAAGAAATGACATAATAAATTCCCAGCATGACTTGTAGCTGTACATTCGGGAAGACGTGTGCAGGAATTTCCTACTCTCAGTGGGGATCAGTAGTTGGGGGATTTAATACAGGCACTCAGTCTTGTTTAAAATTGGTGGTTGATGACTGGAGTCCATGAAGGGCTGCACAGATCTACAGGACGGTTGAAGATTAGTCAGTCAGTCATGACTGCTGAATGGGAGCTCCTCATACAGAAGAAGGGCCCGATCCTATCCAACTTTCCAGCACTGCTGCAGCTGTGTCAAGTATGCTACAACAGCTGGCTTGGCATTTTTGTCAGGCAGATCATCTGTTAAGGGCCCAGAATGATGGGCTGATGTTTCCTTATGTGAGACAATTGTGAGGAGGTGGTTTCTTGATACAGTGATGGTTCTGGAATGGAAATGCAATCAGAACTTAGTGAGCATGATACACCTAAGGCAATCTGATGAGGTTTGGCAAGCAACAACAACAACAACAGTATTTATATACCGCTTTTCAACAAAAAGTTCACAAAGCGGTTTACAGAGAAAATCAAATATCTAATGGCTCCCTGTCCCAAAAGGGCTCACAATCTAAAAAGATGCCAAGGAATACCAGCAGACAGCCACTAGAACAGACACTGCTGGGGTGAGGTGGGCCAGTTACTCTCCCCCTGCTAAATAAAAGAGGAGCACCCACTTGAAAAAGTGCCTCTTAACCAGTTAGCAGGGGTCAGCAGTGCTTGTCTCCACTTGAATTTTTGTACAATAAAGCAATTATTACAATTGCATCTTGTCTTCAGGGTCCTCTCCTCTACAGGAAGCCAAAAGCAAGGTAGTGAGAGCCATAGTGGTTAGTGTTAGATTGGGGGAGACCCAGAGCATGTTTATGAACTCTTAACACCACAGAAGTGCTGGAGCTAGCCCAGGGCTAGACGGCACTAGCACCTGTGGAAAGCTGGTGCTCCACTGCTAGGTGGTCACCCAAACTGCTGAGTGGTAGCGAGGTAGGTGGGGGCGAGGGGGAGGTGGAGAGGAGGCATTCAGGATGGAGGGGTGGGAAGAGGGCAGTGGGCATGCTGTGGGGAGGGAGCAGGATGGAGGAGGACAGGACCAGTGGAGCTCAGCTCACTGGATCCTGAGCCCTGTGTTGGGCCTTGTGGCCTGACACGGAGGCTCTTGATTCTGCGGCAGCCCATTACAGGACTACCTTCCTTACCTGGAGGAAGGGGACGAGCATCCCCTTCTCCCAAGGAGCTGGTGGTGACTGCCCAGTGTGCTTAGGATACTTAGCTTAGCAGCCATTTTTGGTGCCATGGCAGCCTCGCACGCCAGGCAGGTAAGGATTGGGCTGCCAAGCAGTTCCACACTTAGCCATCAAGTTGGCTAACTCGGTGACTTTGGGCCAGTCACTTGGTGACTTTGGCCTGTCCTACCTCTGTGGGTTGTTGTGAAGATAAAAGCAGCAGGGGAGAGCATGCATCACTCTGAGCTCCCTGGAGAAAGGAAAGGATTTAATAAATATAATAGTTCTATGTCTGCGATTTCTCACCTTTAGGGAAGTGTACAGCAATATTTGAGTGTATAAATATGCAGAAAGCTGAACTAGATGGCCCATAACCCTAAGGATAGTTGAATGATGTTCGATACAACTGACCCCCTCTTTTTTTTAAATGAATGAAAAGCAGCTGCTGGAGTCAACATCTTACAGCAGAAAGAGATACGTGGGGATGAAGTGCTTAGCCTGACAGGAATTAATTGTTTTCCCTTTCTTTTCTTGTTGTCTTTCCCCACAACTCCCCCCTCATCCAAAAATGATTCCCACATATTTTTGTCATAGGAAGGAGCTCGAGGTGGAAGTCTTGAGGAAGCTTAATAAGCAGGAAAAAGGTTAAGCAGCTCCTCTTCAATCACCCTTCTTCCTCTACCAGCAGCTTCTTGTGGCTGAAATCTGGAAAGTTATACAGAGCTCTGTGCAGCACATGCCTCTCCCCTCCTCTGCAGTTGGACACCAGTAAATCTTAGCTCTGTGTGGCAAAGGTCAATCATGCATCACCACCATTAAACACACAAGCAAGCTGATCTTTCTTAAGAAAGAACTGATCACACTGAATTGCAAACCAGGTCTAGGAAAAAGGAAACCACAAGACAGAATGTTTAATAAATAATTCTTCTGGAAGGAATTACAAATAAGTTGTGCAGCAAGACATCACTTCACATCAAGAGGAAAGTAATACAAACAAGGCTTGACTGAAAGGAGGTCTCAACTGGGCCAAATACTCTGGATTCCTTGACAGAAATGTACATCAAGTGACTGAGAAGCAACCCACACCACTTTGGATTGAAAGCTCTCAATTCTTTTTTTTAAGACAAATTATTTTCATGTGCAAACCACTCTAAGGCAGAACTGAAAATGAGATGATTGCAACATGACAGTACCTTTATAACAGAGGATAAGGTCAGCGGTTGATCCAGCTTACCAACAGCTTTATGAAGCTGGAATGTTGACAGGAAACAGCAAGATGGGACATGATAGTAGCTACGCTCTTTGTCAATCACCCACAATTTAAACACAAACAGATTTTTTTGCTACTATTTGATTTCTGAATAGAACTTACTGAAGTTGATAGTAAAGTTATCAATAAAATCTTACAGGTGAATGTCTTAGGGCACAATCCTAACCAGGTCTATTCAGAAGTCTTATTTTGTTCAGTGGGGCTTACTCTCAGGAAAGTGTGGTTAGGATTGCAGCCTTAGAGCCCAATCCTGTGGTCAGCGTCATGGTTCAGTGCAGCTGGCCACAGTTGCAAAGTTTGCGGGGCTCACTCCCGGGCTCCCGCCAGTGCTAACCCAGTGCCGGCCAGTGCTGGGCTAGTGCTGGGTGGTGGCCCAAGTTCTGCAGCTCAGCGGTCTCCCAGAGGAGACATGGACATGGGGGCATGGACGGGGGATGGGGGAGGCGTTCTGGGGAGCGGGGAGGCCAGTGGGGGTGGGGAGGAGGCATGCCAGGGGTGGGGTGGGCAGGAGAAAAATCCACAAAGCTGAGTTCCAGCAGGATCCAGGGCACTTGTGGAGGGCTGCGCACCTTACACGAGCGCCTTTACACGAGAGCCCATTGCAGGGCTGTTTACCTTACTCGGAGTAAGGGGATGAACATCCCCTTCTCCCGAGGAGCCTCCCATGGTAGCGCGGGAGGTGCAGGATTCGGCGGCAGCCCTTTTCGGTGCCGCTGAGTCTGGGTGCTCCGGGCAGCTCAGGATTGGGCTGTTAAGGTGCAATCCTAACCCCTTATGTCAGTGCTTTCCAGCAATGCATCTCTGAGGTAAGGGAACAAACATTCCCTTACCTTGAGGAGGCCTCCGTGAGTGACACCCAACTGCAGGACGCAGCACATGTCCCATTGGCACCGCTATGCCAGTGCTAGAAAGCACTGCTGACATAAGGGGTTAGGATTGCGCCTTTAGTTGCTATGTTTACTTTTTATAACAAAAAATCCCCACCACCGTTCAGTGTGTTTCACTCTGCATTACAGAAAAAAACAAAAACATACTCTTGACAGTCTCATTTTCCTTCCAGCTTTAATGTTAACACAATTTGTTAAGTAGCATTCAGGTACATTCACTCCCAGGTCACAACAGGGAATAATTATATTTCTTTGGCTCTTAGCTGGCACTTGGGGAGCAGGTTGTCCTCTCAACCAATAAGTTGTAGGTGAGCTGAAATCTGTGTGTGATTCATGATATGTTTCCACTCTTGGTGATTGGTGGTGATATTTGTAGCCTTGTTGATGGTCAATTGACCATTAATTGCAAGAAACCTATATGTGGACCAACTAACATGTCAAAGTAGCAAGCAACCTTTAGGAGTTCTCTGCAATGTTTCTGGAATTTTAAATTAACTCCCACATTTCCCTTTACTATTTCTGCTCTCTACCTCACAAGGGAGTCATGTTCTACTTGGCGATAGAGTAAGAATTAAACAACATCTAGATTTTTTAAAAGGTGTGGGTGGGAACAGCCATTACTGTTTTGTGTCCTTTGCCCTCTGTAATCCAAAATCTGTTTTGCATTTAGCAAAATCTATTCTAAGTCTGGCCAACACCTCTAGCACACCTCTTAAGATCATAAAACTGCAGATTTTGGAACTTCAAGATTATATCCATCCTTGTCTATCCCCTATTCCAACTGTACTTAAACATTTAGCCTGAAGAAAGTTCTGGACAACTCAAACATTTGCTCACTACTCTAACATTTAGTTACTCCCATGTTATTACCCTTTGGCTTGCTTTTGGTTTCCCTAATGTACACGAATATGGCTCAACATGGCTATCTACAATGTTTTTAAAAGCTTTTGATGGTCATCAATATGGTTTGAGTTGGCCTGATGATACCCTAGCTGGGCTGGAATCCTAATCCTTTGGGTGTTGCAGCTCTGTGGAAAGCCCCTGGATCCTAAGCAGTCTCTTAACCTTGCTGCAGTTCACTCCAGTGTAAATAATCAGTGTCCTTGTCTTTAAATTGCCTCTTCATTTAAGCAGATTTTAGGTACCAAAAACAAAAAAGGTTTATTTTTTTATTCTGATGCCATACTAGCACTAGTAGTTGGTGCTCATTTTGCCACAGTTGGTCCCTATACAATGATAACTTCTTTGGCTGCTCATCAAAGAAGTTCACTTGTTTGCTGTTTTCCTCATGGTAGGTTCCTGTGGCTATCATAACTGCTGCTACAGGAAAGGAGAAGTTGTATTTTGTTATACACTCATAGGACACAGTTGTACACACCAGCATTAGTGTACATAGTATACATTTTAAGCTTAGGGGTTTTTTAAAAGGAAAAATTCCTCTCCCCTTAAAGTTCCTTGCTGCCACAGCTGCTAACAAATTCATTCACCTCCACCACCCCATTCCACAGCAAGAGTTTCCATTACCATTGTTGATACTGATGGGGTTCTTTTTTTCCCCTTCCAAGTAGTATGGGTACACCAGAGCTAGAACAAGACAGCATGCAATATGGATATTTGGGGGGAAAATAAAGATACTGAACAGCATTAGATGGGGTGGATATCCAGTTCATTTTAGTAATTATTGGTCAGACAAGGCAACAGTGAAGAACAAGGCAATAGTGGAAAGGCAGGGTTACACACCAACCATATTAAAAACTACACCACCAAATGAGATGAGATAATAACACCATGTCACTTCACACCTGAAAGGCAACAGAGTCCCAAAATTAGACATTAAAAACTTGGGATGATACATGGGGTGCACAGAGAATGGGAACAGTAGTTTGGGGGAAAATTCACTGAATTGTGAAGAATGAGCAATAAAGCTTGTATGGAGTAACCCTTTGTACACAGACGTATACATTGCATGTATGCTGCTCATTGTTTTGACCCTGTGAGATCTCCTCCCAGTTCCCATTCTAGTGGTTCCTTCTAAGTGGCTCTCTTCCTACACTTGCCTCAACTGTCTGTTAGGAGTTAATCTCCATTCATTTTGCCAAACAGTTTAATTTAGGCCTTCAGATAGACTTTGGCCCCATAACCTGGCTGGAAGAGGCTCAGCCTTGTCAAGATCCAGATTCTTTCCACCACCAGCATGGACCCCAACCCTGCAAGGCAGGCTTGTTACTGTACTTCTACACATGCTAACAGATGCATTTCATTGAATTCTGACTTCCTTTTTCTTCATAGGCCTTTGTTCAATGCTTTTCCATTGCCATGTTTTAGAAAGCCAGGAAATCTATGATGTGGTCTGGCTGTCAGCTGATTGCTAGTTCATTTAGCTCACCCTTTCGTGCTATCCAGGGTGCACCACGAGGAGGCGAACAAGCATCATACCCCAACTTCCTCATCTATCAATTGGTTGACTTAAATCCAGGAAGACTTCTCTGGCACTCGCACAACATCTGCACAATTTTAACATCAATGCCCAATGGAAAGCTAAATCGGTAGTCGAATGCCCAGAAATGGGTAGATATATAGACGATCCTACACTTGAGGTGCCAGGTTTTGACTTACCTCACCAGCACTGGAAAACTTTGAACAGGATCCGTACCCTACATGGTGTTAGTCAGGACTCAATGTTTAAATGGGGGCTAGTATCTACCCCACAGTTTGATTGCAGGTTCTCCCACCAAACCATATACCACATTGTGTCTGGCTGCAAATGGAGGTCGTATACTGGCCCATGGTCTGACTTTTTCAATGAAGGAAACTCTGTCCTTGAATGGCTAGATAAAGTAGACATTGACATTTGATCTAGTCAGATTGGTATATGTCCATGTATTTATATGCCATACGCTAAATAAATAAATAAATGTTCAATGCTATAATAAAACCAAATGAAAGGAACTTAATCATTCTAACATGTATTGTGTGCACCAATCTGGACTCTCTAGGAGGAGAAGGCTGATAAATTTGGGAAGCTCAATCCATCTTTCAGAAGCTTGCATATAGGTATGTGTAGAGATGCCTATGTGGTACTAGGTTACAAGTTCCAATCCTGTCCTCCAAACTGATTTCAATCATATTAAAAATAAATAAATCTGAACGGTGCCTGTACCCTTCTATAACACATTTCACTTAACATTGAAAGGGACCAGACCAGAAGCAGCTTTTGGTCTAGTCAATTCCAACAGTTTGTTAATTCCTAGGGAAGGCAGTTGCAATAAGGAGTTTAGAATAGCTTTTTTTGCTATGCTATGGCTCCCTCTGCCAACTTCTTCTATTTATGATTACTGGAGTAAGGAAAAGGGGCAGGATAGGACTTTCATGGTTGTGGCACTCTCCCTATGATATTTTGTGGCCTAAGAAATTCGCCAACCTCCATTCTCTTTTCTCTGGTTAGCAGAAGCATTTTATTCAGGAAATATTTTTAATGTAGCACTGCTGGGTGGAAGATATATTTTAAATAAGTATTTTATTACTGCTGCTTTTGAAGTATTTTAAACAAGACTCTTATTGTTCATTTTATAAAGAAGCAGCAACTAATAAGGTTTATAATAAACTCTAACAACCCAATCCTAACTAACTTTCCAGTGCTAATGTGGCCGTGCCAACGTGTGATTGCTCTGATCACTGCACAGCCTTCTCTTGGCCTGTGAATATGAGACCACTTGCCATCAGTCTTGAAAATAGCATTAAGTTACTGACTTGATCTGTGATCCTCTGGCTTGCAATCAGCACCACCTACATGTGAGCGCATGTATGCTCCTTGCAAGCCACAGAATGACTGGTCAGGCAACAAAGTTCATCGTCATTACTGCCGAAGTTACTATGAAAGTTTTATAAAAATAATTGTTTGTACACAGCCTTACACCACTCTCTAGTGGCGAAGCCTAGGGATAGAACCTATCATCCACCTATTATGCTTATGCAAGTGTAGAACCATAGTGATGTTAACTTACATAGGAAGAATCTATTCCAGGCAAACTGATTTACAAAATAAAGTAGTTATAGAGCAGGGGTGGTCAAATCATGGCTTGGGAGAAAAGAAGTTTTCAAAATTTATAATTATTAACTGGATATAAACTGGATTAAAGCATGTTTAATGTTCATGGTGAGCAAATATATTTAAGAATTTAAATGCTTGTGGTTTTCAAACATCTCTCTTGAGGTTTTCAATTATCTGAAGTTAATTGCTTGTGGCTCTTATGTTAACCAAGTTTGGCCACCCGGATGTATAGACTCTAATCATATCAAGTTAAGTCTTCTTTTTCAAGAGGATATCCATAAAAACAAAAATTCTACAATTTGGGGGGGGGGCCGCCAACCTAATGAAAGAGTGTTCCATTTTAAAATATGGAAGATGTTACTTTTAGGAAGCAATTATGTGGTTTTGTAGTGATGGCAAATGCTGATTGTAATTTACACGTACATAGTGATTGTAGTCTTGCAGTACTTTACCAAGAAATATTGGGATTGTTATGGAGTGGGCGAACAATTATTGACTTAAACTTAAGATTTATGATGATGATGATGCAGTATTTTTATATTGCCTTTCTCACCGACTCTCACAGTGAGTGAGGGTCTTACAGACCCAAGGTGCTTCACATAGGCAGGCTATCACCAGATCCCATTTTTACAAATGGAAGTTTTTACAATTAATGTTCTATGAGAAACTCATAGAACTCTTCACTTCCAGATGTTTTCCTCCTGTGTGGTCATCATTCTTTTGCTGGCACATGCCATCCGAACTTCCAGCTTCATATTAGACTATGTATTTAAAAGGGAGAGCCACCTCCCAGTGCCATCAGGGGCTGCCTGTCTGCTATGTTGGAAACTTTGTTGGGAAGGACTGAAATCACCCAGGCAACTGTTGGCACGGCCTCTTGGCTCACACCCAGTGGTGTAGCTAAGACATCTGCTACCCAGGGTCAAAGAAAATTTTGTAGGTCCCCCCATGATGAAATCAATTAATTAATAAAAAGTGTGCCCCATATTGGTTAGAGACACTGTACTGGGGAGAAGTTATTCTCCCCCTGCTAAATATAAGAGGAGTACCACTTGAAAAAGTGCCTCTTTACCCAGTTAACAGAGGTAACTGTATTATGATACATGGAAATGAGTTGAATCATATTAACACTTTATTGGTTCCATCCTGTATTATAACAACACCTCATTGGTTCTTGGAACAATTAGTCTCATTGGTCAGTTTAAAGTTAAGAAATCCACTTTTTCTTCCATAAGGCAGTTGCGCTTTCATTTTCTAGCCCAGTGTTTCTCAGACTGTGGGTCGGGACCCATTAGATGGGTCACGAGCCAATTTAGGTGGGACCCCATTCATTTCAATATTTTATTTTTAATAGGATAGACTTGATGCTCCCATGGTATGTGACTGCATCTGGGGAAACGTTACTGATCTGTATTTTTAACAGACTACTATGTATATGCTTTTAACAATGATAGTCAATGGGATTTACTCCTGCATAGGATCACAGCCTAGGATTGTTAAACATTTTCCTGCTTGATTATGTCACTTCTAGTCATGACATTGCTTCTGGTGGGTCCTGATAGATTTTTATTCTGCAAAGTGCTAAACATTTGAGAACCACTAATTAATTGGCTATAACTTTCGATAGAATAGAGCTATTCCTATGCAGTTTTTTCATTGCATTCTGCACTCAATTACATTTCCAATGATATATAATGTGATGGAATTATGTGTACATACCAAGGTTTTCACAACTGTGGCCACTCGTGTCATGCTGAGCTTGTTGCCTCCCACTAAAGCTTGTTGGCCGTGCAACTGCTTTCCCTTTGCACGCCCCTTAGCTATGCCACTTGCTCACCTGACACCTGTCTGTGGGTGCCATCTTTTGCATTACTTACCTGAGAGTAAGGGCACAATACTTTGCATGCCTACTTAGAAGTAAGTCCTATTGTGTTGAATGGTGCTTACTCCCAGGAAGGTCCTGATAGGTTTGCAGGCTGACAGCCCAGTCCTAAGTGTAAGGGTAAGACTTACTAAGGCTTTACACATGCACTGCCTCCGGCGCATTCTTGGCATCACCTGGCAGGACAAAGTTCCTAACAACACAGTCCTGGAACGTGCTGAAATCCCTAGCATGTATGCACTGCAGAAACAGAGACGCCTGCGTTGGCTCGGTCATGTCGTGAGAATGGATGATGGCCGGATCCCAAAGGATCTCCTCTATGGAGAACTCCTGCAAGGAAAGCGCCCTACAGGTAGACCACAGCTGCGATACAAGGACATCTGCAAGAGGGATCTGAAGGCCTTAGGGATGGACCTCAACAAGTGGGAAACCCTGGCCTCTGAGCGGCCCGCTTGGAGGCAGGCTGTGCAGCATGGCCTTTCCCAGTTTGAAGAGACACTTTGCCAACAGTCTGAGGCAAAGAGGCAAAGAAGGAAGGCCCATAGCCAGGGAGACAGACCAGGGACAGCCTGCACTTGCTCCCAGTGTGGAAGGGATTGTCACTCCCGGATTGGGCTTTTCAGCCACACTAGACGCTGTGCCAGAACCACCTTTCAGAGCACGATACCATAGTCTTTTCCCCTGGGGGCTGGGGATAAGAATAGGTCCTCAGTTTGGCTGTACTTGTCGTAAGAGGCGACTAAACAGCCACTGGGTAGATGGGACCCGTCAGCCTGGGAAGGCAGCTCATCTGAGAGAAGGAAAACTCTGATCCCAAACCTCCACTGCCTTGTGGCTACATCCAGTTATGGAAAAGGCTTCAGGAGTCAACCTCGAGGCAAAATCCGGAGCCGGAGTCCCTGAGGCAGTTCCTGGCTGAACAGTCACGTTCTGGCAACTCCTGCGATGCCGCTGGAACCAACCGTATTGGCCTCTGCCTTTCCATTGGACCATTTCAGCGACGTGGAGAGGGGGGATTTGCTGCATGGGTAACAGCCTGTCCTCCATACCTACTTTACCCAGGCTTCACGCACTGGAGAGGACACTCTGTTCCAGAACCACCATTCAGAGCGTGACACCATAGTCTTCAGAGACTGAAGGATGCCAACAATCATAGTCTTTGAGACTGAAGGTTGCCAATACAGATACTAAGAGTAAGGACTTACTCAAAAGAAAGTCCCATTCTGTCCAATGGAGCTTGCTCCCAGGAAAGTGTGCACAGGCTGTAGCCCAGCAAGGCTCACTGACTGCACCAGCAGGCGTGCACAGAGCTGCTCAGAACGCCCTCCCACAGGGCGTGACAGAAGCAGGCGCGCGCTCAGGGCCACCCTCCAGTGACGCCCAAGGCGCAAGACCCGCCCCACCCGCAGCCGTCATGCCGAATAACAATCGAACACCAGTTTCGTTTTCATCTCGTTTATCCGCAAGAGCCAATCACAGAGCGCGTTCGCATTCTCGTCCCGCCCCGTTGCTCTACGCGAGCCGGTTGGCCAGGGCGGCACTCAATCAAACCGAGCTCGACCAACGGGCGCGCGACCTCCAGAATTCTCTCCGCCCGTCTCGCCCCGTGATGGGCAGCGCCGTGACATGAAGAACGGAACGCCCGGGCAAGAGCGCTCGTGGCTGCCCGCGCCCGGAGGCAGACGACGGCGCCTGGAGACATGATCCAGTACCTCAGCGGCCGCGACGGCGGCGGGGGGGACGGCCATGCCCAGCCGGGCTCCCCCCCCGCCAGCCTCCCCAGGCGCCGCTTCAAGCCGGCGGGCGGGAGAGACGATGGCAGGTACAGGAGGGGAGGATTCCCGTCATGCACCGGTTCTCCCCCCAGTAAGGCGCCCTACAGGTCGAAAGCTAGCAGCTACAGCCTTTCGCCTACCTCTGGCGTGTGCGCTGCTTTTCTACTTGCAAGGGCTCAGTCAAAGCTGACGGCTGGCCTCCCTCCGCTTCCTGACTCTCTGAGCCTAATTCTCCCGCCCAAAAGGGAAAGGGGTGGAGGCTGGCTGTGTAGTGGCTGCTTCTCTGACGCATCTGCCTCAGCAAGAGGGAGCATAAGGAGCGGCTCTGCCGCCTCTGTGATCCTTCCAGGGACGTGGGGAGGCAGGTGAGGCAGAGCCTCCACACTGGAGTTCTTCAGAAAGTGCTGCTGCCCTGTGAGGCACCCAAGCACCCACAACCCATCTGCACCGTGCGTGGGTTGTGGGTTGCTAGGGCCTCTTACACAGAGCTGGTGCCTTTCAAAGGACTCCAGTGTGGAGGCTCTGCCTCACCTGTCTCCCCACCCACCAGCTGCACCACCCATGAGTTGTGGGTGCTTGGGCACCTCACACAGAGGTGGTGCTTTTCAAAGGACTCTGGTGGGGAGGCTCTGCCTCACCTGCCTCCCCACCCAGCAACTGCAGAGCACGTGGGTTGTGGGTGCTTGGGCGCCTCGCATGGTGGCGGCAGTTTTTGAAGGACTCTGGTGAAGAAGTTATGCCTCCCCATCCACCAACCACAGAGCACGTGGGTTGTGGGTGCTTGGGCGCCTCACAGGGCAGTGGCACTTTCTGAAGGACTCTGGTGAGGAAGTTCTGCCTCTTTTCCCCACACCCACCCCAGAGTGCATGGGTTGTGGGTGCTTGGGTGCCTCACATGGCGGTGGCACTTTTCAAAGGACCCTGGTGAGGAGGCTCTGCCTCCCCACCCACTGCACATCCCTGGGTCCTCCTGGGTGGGGTAGATTGGATTGGGGTCAGAGGGCAAGGCTCTTGGTTGCCCTTTCTCTCTGAGAAGCTGCCTACGAGGACCAATCACCATCTTCACCTGACTGCTTTCTGCCCAGACGATGAGCAAGGGAATGACTTCTCTTTCAGTTGTCATCAATTTGGTTGCTTTGGTTTGAGGAGTGTTGCTGTCCCCACAGAAGAGCCTCATTGAGCCACGGGACCCTCCTGCAGTGGTGGTGGGGGGACAGCAGCGGCTTAAGCCATTTTTGCCAAACATTGCATATATGCAACAGGCATCAAATATGTACACCTTTGGGCTGGGCAGAAATGGATTAATGACTGCTGGGCAGGAGTCAGCATGGGAACCTCAGCAGCTGCCCAAAGCAGTTTGGAGGGACCCTTACTAATGGCACCCTCTTCTTCTGTCTGAGGTTATACCATTCATTCATACCATACCGTCTTATTCCACCTCAACCATAGACCAGTCCAGGCTAATAGAATAATCCAGCATTCTATTTTCCACAAGTCACAAGGTGGCCATTCCTTACCATTTCCAGTCTTGCATTACCTCTCACTGTTGTACCGGGGGGAGGGGTCAAGGGGCAAATACCCCAGGTAGCACTCTGCTGGGGGGCTGATGCCACAATCCTTTCCTGGCCACCTTTCCCCCCTTTTTTGGGCCTGTTTTCAGGCCTTGAGGCCTTAGAAGGCCTTTTAAGGTCCAGGGAGGCTGCCCGAGGTCTCCCTGGCCCCTGAAAGGTCTTCTGAGGCCTTCAAAATGCTGAAAAATGGCACTTCTGGTTTTCTGCAAATACTAGAAGTGATGTTTTCTAGGTGGGGGAACAGCACTGGCACTAGATTTGCAACTGTTACATCTGCTCATGAGACTCCTTGCTGGGTATATCAGTAGTTGTTAGATAAGGTGCTAATATTCTCTTGTTGCCAACACTGCTCTCGTACACATGCATATCTGTCTACTAATACACGTACAACCACACACAATCTAGGGCCCAGGTTTACCACCTGGCCCAGTATTAAGCTCACTTGGGGAGCTTAAAGCTAAAAAGGTCAAAATGCATTGCATAGCTGGTTTTAGGGACATTAATCAGAAAGCAGAACGAACCTCGGAGTGCCTCTAATTAGACAGAACATGATACAGAGCTTTCCAAAATAATGTAGGTTTTTATGATAGGTTATAGAAAAACAAGAAAAAGGCTATGTTTAATATATGTTGTACAGGAGTTTAAGTGGTGCTGTATGAAAGAATACACCAAAGACAGGGAAAAAGACAGAGTTGAGGTGCCAGATGGGCTGAATTTCCTCTGCCAGTGATGACCCAATGGGGGAGAGAAAATTAGTGGGAGGTTTAAAGCAGGCGCTGGGGAATGGAGGGGAGGTGAAATTGTTGTGAGGTTTAGAGGAAAAGAGAGTATCTATCCTTAGTGTACTACTGTGTAGACTAGGATACAGTGTCCTACTGCAAAGCGAGCTCAGGCTGTGTGGTTTCATGTCCCTGGGGAAAAAAGAGAAATTTATAAAGGTGCCCCTTGGTGGAGAGGGAAAGTAGCTCCTTGAGAGGTAAGAATAGCTACTGAGGGGAAGGGCTCTCTCAAGTGGGAAAACCCTCACAAAAATAGATGAGGTGGAAGTCTCCCTAGAAAGGAGGGGTACTGAAACAAAATGTGTGGATACCTTCAGTGGAGAATAAATTGCCAAAATTCTGTTTCTAGAACAGGAGTAGTTCTAGGACTTTGAACACAGTGGGTCCTCCTTATCCTGTGCCAGAGGGCCTCATGTGACCTCCTGGATGCTACCAGAAGGCACTTCTGGTCATCTCTGGGACATCCTTTGAGGGCTTTCCACCAAAATTGGTGTCTGTAGAGGGGGTTGTTGAATGACTCCTTCGTGAATATCAAGGGCCTACTGTACAAAGACATTTCTGAATGCGTAATGGTATTTGGCCCTCTCCTGGGTGTGCAGCCAGGAGTTTCCTGGGCTTGATTAATTTAAGGCAGTGTTTCTCAAACTGTGTGTCGGGATCCACTAGGTGGGTCACGAGCCATTTTCAAGTGGGTCCCCATTCATTTCAATATTTTATTTTTAATATATTAGACTTGATTCTGCCACAGTATGTGACTGCATTTGGGGAAATGTTACAGATATGTACTTTGAACAGACTACTTTGTTTATGCTTTTAACAATGATAGTAAATGGGACTTACTCCTGGGTAAGTGTGGGTAGGATTGCAGCAGAAGAATGTTAAAAATTTTCCTGTTTGATGTCACTTCTGGTCATGACATCACTTCTGGTGGGTCCTGACAGATTCTCATTCTAAAAGTGGGTCCTGGTGTTATAAGTGTGCGAACCACTGACTTAAGGAATATTCTCCCAGGAGAGCACAAATGCTTAATTCTTTCCCGATTGGAGAGGTTCCAGGAGGACAGAAGGTATGGCAGCATATTGGCACTGCCCATCTGCTGCACAGGGTGTGGGAGATAGCATGGAGGTTGCAGCAGGGAGCCCTTGTGCCTGCCTGAAAGCTGTGACGTGTGTGAAGACTTGAGCTGACTTGAGGTGGCACAGTGAGCACTGGAGCTGCAGCTTGCAGTAACATTTAGGAGAAGGGAGTGGGAAGAAGGGAGACTAGTCAGCTACCTGTCTCGGGTGCTGGTTGCCTCAGTGGTTCTTGATTGGGAATGGAGTGGAAGAGTACTTTGCACAACAGCATTGGCCACTGAGCAGTGCTTCATCATGGGCAATGGCAAATAAGTGAACAGCTAACAGTGGACATGAGGGGTCTGTGACCCAACTTTTTATACCTTGAATTCACTGGCTGGGGAATGGGTGCCTCTATTGTTGCACCCTTTCAAGGGCGCAGCAACAAACTTGTGATACCTCAACTAGCATTCAACTCTCCATTAGATTTGTCAGTGGAGTTGGCAAGGGAAGCTAGTTACATCACTAATTACTTAGTTCCAAGTTTGAAAGGTCCCAAATTGTGGCTTTAGTTTGTTAATTCAGATTTGCTGTGCAAGCAAGGTCATGGAATTTTTCTGAAATAAAAGCAGAGCTTATCTTATGCTAGTTAGAGTGGGTAGGGGTTGATTATTCTGACACATCAGAGTTTTGGCCTTAAGGCCCGTGGGACAAGGCTTCTTGCTGTCAGTCCAGATCAATACTGGCCTGGTTCATGTTCTTCTGGGATGCACCCAGTGCATGTGCAAACAAGTGTATATCCATATAAAGAGTGTGCCAGGCAACGCCCTATAGCTTATTAAAAAGTAATCTGAACTAATAGCTGATAACATCATTTCTTGGTAGAGAAATCTGTAAATATAGTCACGCACTGTGTGAATTACATGTGTCTGTGAACCAATTGTGATAAAATGGTGCATTCTGGAACATCATTGTACAATCCCTGTCTCCTTTCTAAATCTTCTAAACCTCTGTTGCATTTCCCTTAGGGCCTTGGGCATTTCTAAAACAGCTGCTAATGCTTTAGCTTTTTCTTGAGTACCTTGATTACTTAGGTTTCTTTATCTTTTCAGGTGTTAAAATTAAGTGACTAGTACCATACCCAGTTTTATTAATGTAGCTTAGATTAGACTTGTATGCCATTGTCATACTTGTGTTGTTTTTTCAGGATTTTCTAGATTCCCAACAGTTGCTTTTTTCACAGTAGCAGTATGATGGATTGATCTTTTCAGTGTGTTAACTATACCCACAAGTAATGGTCAGTTCAGAAGAATCAAGAAAGCAGTGATAGACTCTCAGCAACTCAGAGCCCATTAGAATATTCAAGTTACGTTTTATCCCAGTACACTTCCAGTTGCATACATTGGCTAGCTGATCATATTCCAGCTCCTCAAATCAGGCACATTGCGTACACATTGCTTGACCACATTGTGTACACATTCACATTGTAATTCACATTGTGTACACATTGCTTGACCAAGCACTTTAGTTTGTGATATATTTTCCTCAAAGGAAAAAAGTTGAGGAAGGAACAGTGGAAGAGTCTTCTTGCCTGTCTAGCTTGTGTCAGAAGAGAGTGATCTTTATTTATCATAGCACCATAAATGTGTATGGTGCTCTCTTCTGCTTGCCATTGTTCTCTAAAGCTGAGAGAACAGTGAAGTATGCTGGAGATGAAATGTAGCAGAATGCAATGTCGTGGTACCACAGCTTTTATTGTTGCATGTAGTATGTGGCTATGTATTTGGTTCTCTAATGTGAAATTTCCACCATGAGAGAGGGTTTCTTGCTTTTCTCTCAGATCTTGAACTCTTGGGTATACCAAAAACAAAATACCCTCTGTTAGCTTTCAAAGTTCTGACCTAGTTGGCAGAAGTAAGATTTGGGATGCAATCCCTTGCATGCTAATTTGAGAGCAAATTGCATTATTTTCCTCACTTCCATAGGGACTTATTTCAAAGTAGTTGTGGTAGAATTGCAGCCTTGCCATCAGCACTATAACTCTTGCTCAAAATAGTTTCATTTTTTCAGTGGAGTTAACTTTCTAGTAAGAATGCTGAGTACTACAACTTCAAATGCCTTGAACAGAGCTGATTTGCCAAGCTGAACACAGTCTGCCAGCCATGTACAGTCCCAGGCAGACAGAAGGAACAGTAGGTTGTTTGAGTTCCTGATTGGCTGTTTTCAGCTTGATAGGTCACCAAATGTATAGACCTGGCCTAGAACCCAGACTCTAACATTGTGGAAAACTGTGACTGATGAAATATTCTCTCTTGGTTAGAATTTTCACACATGTGAAAGCTGTGTGTTGTAAATGGAAAATATAGTATGTTCACAGTGCTAGTGCATAGAGTTTTGCCTCTTTAGTATTAAACTAGCTCACACTATTATCAAACATATTTTCATGAAACTGCATAGTTATATTGGCCTATTGGTAGCTGTGCAAACCAGTGAATTGGGAGTAGAATCTGAGTCTTTTGCCCTCTGTCAGGTGGTAGAAGGTGTAGGTATGAGATTTCGCAGTCCACCATGATCCAACCATGCACAATAGTATTTCTTCCCATAAGAAAAGTATTCTGTATGTGATCAGGCTCTGTGCCTTTTTTAATTTGAAAAAGAAGTTGAAGCCCCAAACAAGTTAAGAGTTTTGTGGTACTTTAAGGTAATGGATTAATATATCATAAACTACAGCCCACTGGAGATGCATGAAGTGGTGGTGGTGGTCTCTGTGTGTGCGCTTGTACACCTGCCACCCTCCCTATAAACAGACCTTGAAATGAAGAGTTACAGTCTGTGATACTTTATTGCAAATGTTAAAATGTATGCAGTAACATCTCCCTAACGCTGGCAGTACATTTCTGCAAAGTCTAGTGCTGTCTGAAACAGTGCAGTGGAAAACATTCTTAAAGATAAGGCAGGAAACTGGCACGATTTGGTTTTTGCTAGCTGGAATACACTGCTCCTGTTGGCTCCAGTAGATGTCAGTTATACCCAGGAAAAAGTGGTAAAGAAAGCGGTATTGTTGGAGGTACGGTTCATGCCTCGTTATCGACTGGGGTTCCTTTCTGGAACTCCCAATGGATAAAAAATGTGGATACCAAGCCAGTGGAAAAATAGCTTAAAGACCCACTTCCAGGCTTCTTGTTCCTCCATTGCAGCGGTTTTCAACAGCTATGCTGTGGCATACTGGTGTGCCGTGAGGTTGCTTCAGGTGTGCCGTGTGGCAAAGGAGTCAGGCAGCAGCAGCTGCTGCTTCTTGGGAATTTCTTTCCTTGTCATGTAATGATATAAGGCTGCAGTCCTAACCACACTTTCCTGAGAGTAAGCCCAATTGAACAAAATAGGACTTACTTCTGACTAGACCTGGTTAGGCTTGTGCCCTTAGTTATATTAATTAAATTAATTGTAACATAATAATGTAATTAAAAACTAATAGTGTGCCTTGACAACTTTAGTGCCCTGTCAATGTGCCGTGAGCTGAAAAAGGTTGAAAATGGCTGCTCCATTGTATTAGTATAGATGTTATACCACATTTAGCCACTGGGCAGGGCAAATAATGGAATGAAATTATTCAATTAGATTCCATTATTCACCCTATGTAATGGCTGGATGCGGTATCTGCATTCAAACAATGCATTCTGAGGTGATAATGGAGGAGCAAGAAATCTGGAAGTGGGTCTTTAAAGATATCCTTAACCCTCAGAAGCTTGCAAACAGTGCGGTTTAACAGCGCTACGGTAGGAAATGAGACTTTGGTGCTTTTTTCCTTGTGAACCCCAGTATCAGTGGTAAGTCAAATCAGTGGATATCAAGGTCCCTGTATTACCATTGTACAGTTGGCACAGTTACCTTTCACAACCACAGTAACTGTTGAAATGCAAGCTTCCTAGCTTTAATATGCCAATTTATCACCTGTAATGCTTAAAGATTTTGCTCCTGTTTGTGTCTTAAATGCAATCAAAGCTGTTGATAAATGTTAGTTTAGCAGTTTCACTAGTCTCTCTTTAAAGTTCTTTTCTGAAAAATAATAAGTTGACTGCCAAGTTACCTAAGAATCTGAGGCTGCAATCCTATCCACACCTACCTGGGATTAAGCCCCATTGACTATAATGTGACTTCTGAGTAGACACGTTTAGGATTGGGCTATGAAATGTTCTGGCAGTGGTTTCAGAATTACTGCAGTACTTTGTCAGATTGTGGCCTTTTGTTCTAGGCCAGCAGTTCCCAGACTGGTGGGTTATGATCCACCAGAGTTGGAAGCTGTGGCCTATGTCCCTATAAGTGCGGGACGGGTGGAAGGCAGCGATGTGATCCCCAAGATTTTGCCACTGCTGGGACAGAAGGGTTCTTTTTTAACCTACAGGCAGGTTGCACCAGCCTCTGTGGGAGAAGGCTCTTCAGGGTTCCCCAAGCCTCCAGTTCACTAAAAATAGGGATTGAAAACCACTTTGGTTATGTGATTGAAAACTGGAAGTTGATTTTGATTGCTGTTTTTAGTGAACCAGAGGCTTGGGGAACCCCGTGGAGGACTCCATGGGGCTCCCTGCACCCCGTAAAGGCTGGCGCAACCTGCCTATAAGTTTTAAAAAAAACAAAACCCTTCTTTGCCAGCAGCTGTGTGATCCCGGGGATCCTGTCTACTGCAGCCCTGCCCATGCAAAGACTCATATGGTCCCCTCCGCCCATGGAGGACTTTGAGAACCATTGTTCGACAAAAATGCTGACTCATAAATCACTGTTGCTACTTTAGCACAGAAGTAACAAGCTTATGCTGATTTGTCCTTGGCAAATGTTTTAGATGTTATGGCAAGTTAAGCCTTCCATTTGGAAAGGTGATGATTGAGTTTAACTTAATAGCTCCTTCTTGAAATGTCAAACAAATGACTTTCATTTGGTGAGAAGGCTGGCTTTAGCAGTAAGCTTCTTTGTACGTTACCTTTTACAGATGACACTTAATTCTATCAGCTGGGTTTCCAAAGGTCTGAAAGTAGAGACTGGGGCAGAATTTGAACCAGAGTTCGAGTGGGATGGAGGGCAGATTGTCAAGAGACCTAACCAGAAAGCCTCACAAATAGGAGAGGCCACTTAGAAACAGCCCAGTGCATTAGTAGGAAGCACTGTTACAAAAGCAGCAGGGCAGGGGGAAAGATGACCAATTTTTCTTCTCAAATACTATTCTTTGTACTGTGTTGAAACCGGAATAATTCTTCAGAAGTGTACACACGGAGTTGCACTGGTAAAATTACCCAGAGTTTACACTGCAGCAATGTTGAGACTTGAAAGTATAATATTGTCCCTTCTTCTTCCACTTTGGAGCTTGAGGACTATCAGTTCACACTCCAGAAGGCTCCTGCTGATTTTTGACACTGATGTTTCATCCCTGGTTTGTAATGTTTCCCTCGTGCTGCTTATTTTAAAACCTCTTGTATGTTGAGTCCACATTGTAAAGTAGGGTAATGTCTTTATCAAGGCCAACCCAAAAGTAACAGAAAACCAGTGATCTTTTGAGAACATTTCATTAGGCAAATTGTAAGCAAAAGAACAGGGGCATGTTGTCATACTTCCTGCCTCTGATGTCTAAAGATGGACTTTAGATGGTTTTTTTTATTTTTTAGACTTGAATCAGTTTCTGAAAGGCGTGAGATGGTTTCTATGTGCATGCAGGGCTGTTTAGGCAAAGGAAGTTAAAACAAGTTTACACTCCAATTCCTTGGAAAGTATGAAAGTTTACTTTAAAAGGGGATTGGACGAGTTTCTGGAGGAAAAATCCATTATGGGGTACAAGCCATGATGTGTATGCGCAACCTCCTGATTTTAGAAATGGGTTAAGTCAGAATGCCAGATGTAGGGGAGAGCACCAGGATGAGGTCTCTTGTTATCTGGTGTGCTCCCTGGGGCATTTGGTGGGCCGCTGTGAGATACAGGAAGCTGGACTAGATGGGCCTATGGCCTGATCCAGTGGGGCTGTTCTTATGTTCTTATGTTCTTATGTACTTCCTTTGTGTTTTTCCAAACCGCTTCACACTTTCAGAGACTGGTCTCCTACAGTCCATTTTTTTTCAGTTTTCAAGCTGTAGACTTTTGGGACTCCTGCAACATGCCCTCTCCCTTTTGCTTACAATGTGCCTGTTGAAGAGTTCTGTAGAAGTCAAAAGTTTCCTGTTTCTCCTTGATTGGTCCTCAAAAGACATTGCCCTACATTTTGGACTTTTTTCTTATAATGGACCAACACAACCATATACAATTTTATACTTTGTATAAATACCCAGTGGCTGGCTTTTTCAGAGTAGCTTATAGCAGCAAATGCCCCCTCCCTGGGGGCTGGAGATAAGAATAGGCCCTCAGTTTGGCTGTACTTGTCGTAAGAGGCAACTAAACAGCCACTGGGTAGATGGGACTCGTTAGCCTGGGAAGGCAGCTCATCTGAGAGAAGGAAAACTCTGATCCCAAACCTCCACTGCCTTGTGGCTAGATCCAGTTACGGAAAAGTCTTCATGAGGCAAAATCCGGAGCCAGAGTCCCTGAGGCAGTTCATGGCTGAACACAGTCACGTTCTGGCAACTCCTGTGACGCCGCTGGAACCAACCGTATTTATTGTTGGCAACCTTCAGTCTCAAAAGACTCTGGTATTGCGCTCTGAATGGTGGTTCTGGAACCGATGGACTTGTTTAGCTCTGTATCGAGAGAGAGAATGTCGGAGATCGTTGAGCCAAGGTACACAAAGTCATGGACAACCTCCAGTTCATGCTCAGAGATTGTAATGCAGGGAGGTGAGTCCACATCCTGAACCATGACCTGTGTTTTCTTCAGGCTGATTGTCAGTCCAAAATCTTGGCAGGCCTTGCTAAAACGATCCATAAGCTGCTGGAGATCTTTGGCGGAGTGGGTAGTGATAGCTGCATCGTCGGCAAAGAGGAAGTCATGCAGACATTTCAGCTGGACTTTGGACTTTGCTCTCAGTCTGGAGAGGTTGAAGAGCTTTCTGTCTGATCTGGTCCGGAGATAGATGCCTTCTGTTGCAGTTCCAAAGGCCTGCTTCAGCAGGACAGCGAAGAAAATCCCAAACAAGGTTGGTGCAAGAACACAGCCCTGCTTCACTCCGCTTCGGATGTCAAAGGGGTCTGATGTGGAGCCATTGAAGACAACAGTGCCCTTCATGTCCTTGTGGAAAGATCTGATGATGCTGAGGAGCCTGGGTGGACATCCAATCTTGGGGAGAATCTCGAAGAGGCCGTCTCTGCTGACCAGGTCAAAAGCCTTTGTGAGATCTATGAGGGCTATAAAGAGTGGCTGTCGTTGTTCCCTGCATTTCTCCTGCAGTTGTCTAAGGGAGAGTACCATATCAGTGGTGGACCTGTTGGCTCGGAATCCACACTGCAATTCTGGATAGACGCTCTCTGCAAGTACCTGGAGCCTCTTTAGTGCAACTCGGGCAAACAGCTTTCCTACAATGCTAAGGAGAGAGATGCCGCGGTAGTTGTTGCAGTCACCCCTGTCACCTTTGTTTTTGTACAGCGTGATGATGTTTGCATCCCTCATGTCTTGAGGTACTCCACCTTCTCTCCAGCAAAGACAGAGGATTTCATGCAGCTCAGTGACGATGATCTCTTTGCAGCACTTTAGGACTTCAGCAGGGATGCTGTCTTTTCCAGGTGCCTTGCCAAAGGCAAGGGAGTCCAGGGCCACGTGAAGTTCTTCTAGGGTTGGTTCACTGTCAAGCTCTTCCAGCACAGGCACGCACTCAATGTTGTTCAGTGCTTCTTTGGTGACCTCATTTTCTCTGAAATATAGCTCAGAGTAGTGCTGCACCCAGCATTCCATCTGCTGCGCCTGATTCTGGATGACCTTGCCTGCGGCAGACTTCAGAGGGGCAATTTTCTTCTGGCCAAAAAAACCAACCGTATTGGCTTCTGCCTTTCCATTGGACCATTTCAGCGACGTGGAGAGGGGTGATTTGCTGCATGGGAAACAGTCTATCCTCCATATCTACTTTACCCAGGCTTAGCGCACTGGAGAGGACACTCTGTTCCAGAACCACTTTTCAGAGCGCGATACCATAGTCTTCAGAGACTGAAGGATGCCAATGTATAGCAGCAAATGCAATCTTTGTTAGTGCAGTAGTCACTTTGCCTGTTAGCAAAATCGGATGCCAGCTTGTATGGAAATGATAGCATGTGCTAACATGTCTTGAACCTCGATGGGAACTGCTGCTGAGAGAAATCTTACCCCAGATTAAAACTTAAACCCAGTTTCTTCAGTAATGGAACTGACTCCAAGCTCTGGCATGCAATATTACACAGTGTTGTGTTCTTAATTCCCCTTGTTTTAGGACCGCCTTGAAAGAGAAAATAATGTAGGTAAATTTATATTTGGAACTAGAAATAAGCTTTTGTTAAAGGATATACAAATACTGTACTGTATTGAATTTTCCAAAGCTGGTAACAGACTATGATATGCAGTATGGAAAAATAATCTTGTCTTTGCATGCACACCACTTCCTGGCTAGTTAAGTGAAACTAACTTTGCATGTAATGGCTGATGCAAAGTCTTGTGAAAAATGTTCTTTTGAGACCATGCGTTCTGTACTTTCAGTTGATCAAGGGCAGTCATGGAGAATTAGGTGAGTTTCTTGTGCTTTGACTCTTTAACTGTGTGGCAGAATATAGCAAACATTATACAAACAGATATTTATGTTTATCTAAGAAATATCTTTGGAACAGTGTGATAGGTAGACTTCCCTTCCTAGTGACTCAAGGGTTTAAAGTAGCAGTAACTTTAATGTTGCTAGAAGATGGTGTGTATTCTCTTGTCAGAAAATTAGTTAAGAAAGTAGCTCAAATACATTTTTAGTTCAGTGTGTTTGAAATTGAGAGGGCTATAGCTGATTTTCTTGTCCTTGAACTTTATATCTTGATATTTGTTGTATGAAACACATGGTTATCTAAGATATTAGGATACTGTATTTGTATATTCCATATTCAGTGGCCTTAAGAGGGCTAAATGTATGAGTTTTCAATTCTTATTCTAACAAATAGTCTTTACTAGGAAAAAATATTCTCAAATAAGATGGCTGTTCTTAATGTTTTAAGACATAATAGTAATTACATATTTTTGTAGGAAGTCTTGGACCAATATCTAAAATACATGGTTCTCAGATGTTAAAACTTGGTTGACTCTTTTGCTCTCTAAGAGGGAGATTTTTTGCTAGTTATTATATTCTTCAGGAGACCTTTTTCAATTTCCCCAAATCAGTTCTGAGAATTTCAAGTAAGTCTGATAGCTGTGAATGTGTTTGTTTTCTTTGGCTTACTCAGGCATTTCGCTTGTGTTCAATTTGGGAACTTATAGTGCAGTTCTGTGCATGTTTTCTTAAAACAGGTGCTCACTAGGGGTTTGTTTGGGATGGCAGCCTGGGATTAACATGCTTTTGGCTTTGAATTGGGCTGGAGAAGTTGGGCAGACCTTTCTACATTGTAGTATTTGTCTTTTGTTTGTTATGTTAAATTATTGCTAATTTTCTTATTTTATCTTTTATTGAGTTTGTATTGATTTCTTTGGTAATTATTCCATGCTTTATTTTTAGATTATTCCCATATATTGTATGCTGTTTTGTCATGTCTTTGTTTTGTGTGTATTAATTGTGTTCCACCTTTTCCTCTGAGTATTTAGAACATTCCACAGTTGTATGCTTTCTTATTTTTACATAAGCCTGAATGTTTCAATACTCAATTGAACTCATTGCTACAATAATCCTGAGTATATATGATGCTGTATACTGTATTCTGCTGACTCAGCTTTCATCCACAGGAGTATACTGTTGAACCAGATTTTCACTGAGTTTTTATAATTGATGTGCTTTTTATGGTGAAAGAGCTTAGACCAGTAATGTGACAAGACATACTATGTGCAATGGGAGAACTGCTAATATACCACTGGAAATAAATTAGTAAAATAGACTCATGTGACCATGGAGGAGGCTGCCTACTGTGTGACTCATTGCTTTGGCATTGTCTCTATGCAGTCAACCTCTGCTGGGGTTTGATGATTGTGCTGCATTGTGCTACATTGTATGTGTTTGGATCACTTATTGTCCCAGTTCTATCCTCCCTGGCAGTGCCTGGTACAGCAGCACCAAAATGTCTACTGCTGTATCCAGTGGGGCCAAAAGGCTGCTGGAGGTCTCATTGCCAGTAAAGCCCTGGCCCTAGCAATGGGGCTACCTGAGTCTGCACCACCTATTTTAGTGTCGCAGCCCCATGTCAGACTTAGCAGCTTGGCATGGGATCAGGCAGAGGAGGCCTTTGTTGGTCCCACCCCCTCACCGGGCTGGTCTTTCCCCTTGTCCTGCCCACCCTGGACTGGCTCAAACCCATAGGACTGGGCTCTTAGTCATTCTGGTTCAGAGAGAAAGCCAAATGACTTGCCAGTCTGACCAGATCAGAGCATTAAAGCTGTACAAAGAAATGGAGAGCAACTTTCTAGAAAGACAGTTAATTCTGCTTTGAGTTATTACTCCCAACTTGTCCATTCCAGTTTGGAGATATATTCAGTGATGTACAGAGTGCGCTCTTCTGGATGTAGCTAATTCTCACTTTGCTTCGTTTTTTGGTTGGAACCAACGTGTGCTTCCAACTTGAGAGAAATTATCTCTCACTATTAAAGTTTGGGAAACACTGGGTATGCTGCTGCCCTAGAGGGTCTGACCTGCCAAGTATACCAAGTATTAGGAGGGATACAGTGAACACTACTTGTGAGGAGATGCAGCGTGGATGGCCATTCCGTGGCATGGAGTCTAGCATGTGTAGACAGAAGCTGTGATTTCAACAGACATAGCTGTGGCATAGTGTGTGGTCTGCTAAACCTCTGCCTGCCTCTTCAGTGCTATACTACTGCCTTATGTTTTTATCTTAGAAGACTAGGGGGAAAGATTGTAGTCAACATTAGTGTGGTGCTGTCTCATCTTCAACTTGACTAGGGGTACACTTGTCAAACAGCGTGACCGCCGTAAAGTACAAAATTAGTTGAAATAAAATCTCATCTGCTAAAACGTTATACCTTAGCAAATTGATCTGTTTTGAATTGGCCAATCAATTGATTTGTAAGTAAAGTATGATAGTACATATTCTATTTTAAACTTTTTTTTCTTTATAGGAACCAGTGTATTACTGACTACTTCAAACCAACTCCAAAACCAGGTAAGCAGATCTTGTCTGAAAAGTTTTAAGTTCTTCTGCATTACATTAAGGGCCTTTTCACCCATGACAGGTTTCTTACAACTAATAAGGGCACCTATATTTGTGGAAATTTTGTGGTACCTTGTATGTTTGGAAACTGCTGCTCATGTTTAAAGTGCAGTGGGAAATTACTATGTATCCTGTACATGCTAGTATACATAGCACAGTGGGGAATTACTGTGAATGCATTGGACCAGGTTTCCTGTTCACCAGGCAAGGAATAGTTAAGCTGCATGCTTAGAGATGAAATCTCAAGGAATGAAATGGCATCATACATTCCTTGAGTGTTTTGTGCTCCTTATCAATTCCCAAATAATAGTTTGGGAACTTTGGCTCGGAGCCATCAGGCTTCTAATCAATAGGTGTTAGTGTGGGACTTCAGTTTGTACTGTACAGTTGCTGTGACACTCAAATATAAGACAGAAAAATACCTCAGGCTTCTAATTACTTGCCCTATATACTCGTGTATAAGTCTATCTCATGGATAAGTTGAGAGCAAGTTTTCAGCCAAAAATCATAGCATTTGCTATGAGCTGTGGATAATTCAAGGATAAAACTTAGGAGTGTATGAAATTCTTTGATAACGACTTACCAGTAATTGTTCTGAGGCAGCAACAGAAAGCCAAAACAAAAAACAGAGCCTTCATACCTCCATCTCCAAATAGGAAAGGAGATGAAAGTGCTTATCAGAGTTGTAGCCTTTTTGAAGAACACACTACTTCAATAGCAGCAGCCTTCATAAAGACTGTTATTAGCCTTTCACCTCTCTTCCTGTTTGGAGAAGAATGTAAAATGTCCCCCTTTGCTTGTTGGCTTTCCGTTGCTGCATCAGAACAATTATTGGTAAGTAAAATTGTACTGTTTTTCCCCCACCCCCTAGGTCCATCTTCTCAGCCTGTTTCCTCCCCACCACCACCAAGCAACTGCTTTTAGAAGCTTTTTTGATCGTATTTACCTGTGTGTAAGTTGACCCTTGTTTTCAGGGTCAATTTTAAGGAATAATATTTTGAATTAAACCTGAGTATATACAGGAAGTTCATTACCATAGTTTCTTGTTCTAGGAGAATTTGCACTTCAGGGTAATCATTTTGTGCCTGAGCAGTAATATTTTGAGAATACTTGTTGCTTATCTCAAGGTAAAACTTAAAGTATAGGGAAGTAGGCCAGAAGAACAATTAATTTGAAGATGTGACCAAACATAGTTCGGACACTGAAATGTGACTAAGTGACTTGGTTGCAGATTGTAGATTGAAATCTGAATAGCCAGTGGTACTTGTAACATATCTCAAAACATCCCCCAATCATGAGGCTAGTTGAAGCAGTTGGCTCAGGCAGCACATTGGTGGGGGAGCTTATCTCTGGCTGCCTACTTGCCTCTGCTGCTGCTCCGTCTCTTTTCTCTTCCTGGGTTGGAAAAGGAAGAAGGGGCCAGAGAGGAAGAGGAAATGTAGAGGGGAAGAAATTGCTGAGCAAGGTCACGAGAGAGGGAGGAGCAGAGGCTGGCACATCATCAGGTAAGGGGGGCAGCATTTGGCATGCTGCCTCAGGCATTAGGTAATCTTAGGTCCATCCTGCCTGTAATATTTAATAGCTGGTTGGCATTCAGAGGGAAAAATTGCCACTTGGTTCTGTGATGTTACCATAATTGTGTGAATGATTTAACTTTTTATTTTATTTCTTTTGTATGTATTAATGAAGACCGAATTGTGTTGTGTTCTCCGGAAAAAAGAAATGGGAAAGCTGGGCTTTCTGTTTCATGTACAGAGCATCTTAGAAAAAAATCTTCTCCAAAGCCGAGTAGACGGAAGAAGATTCTGCCACCACCAAATAGGAGCCCAATAATTGAAGCCTTTTCAAGAGGCGTGAAGTTGGCAAGAATGGATAGTCCTGATAATGGAACTTGTGTGATGACAAAGACTATGAATCCAAAAGTTGTGGTTCGTAAACTCTTCCTATCTGACTCAGTTGGCTGTTCCTTAACGTTAAGAGATAATCCGTGTGCAAGAAACATTGAAAGAAGTGAAAAAAATCTTGGTCGAACAAGAACACCATTAGTAGAGAATACTAGAGAATGTAAAATAGAATATGTGGATCCAGACATTACTAGTTTAGGCTTGAGTAAATTGACTTTTACATCAAAACATGACAGTTTGAAAAAGGAGAGTTTTGTATCTTGGTGCCAAAAAACTGTATGTTCCACGATGCTACAATCCAGTCCAGTTAGTCCTTCTGTTCCGTTATCATTAGAAACACTTTGCAGAGAGATACAACTGAAGAAGGAGACAAAGATGCAGTGTAATCAGCAAGCTTTTGGCTCTGAACATAAAACCATGGGACCTACTTTTTCTGACCAGGTATGTTTTTAAAAGAAGCAGTAAGAACCAAACCAGGGTGAAGTTCTTTAGTGGCATGATTTATTGTCTGTTGTGAGAAGTATATGGAATTTGTTGCTTCTTTCCTTTCATACATTTTACTTTGTATAGTATTCAAAAGATTGAGATTCCTTCAGTTACTCAGTCAAAGAGGTGTCAGGTAGGTGAGCCAGATGTGGGGTAACTTCTTTACTGCTTGCTTTTATTTGATTTATATTCTGCCTTTCCCTCTAATTGGAGCACTCAAGGTGGTGTACAATAGAAAAACAATAAAATGAAAAACAAAATGCAAAATAAGAATGAAATATGCAGTGCAACAAAAATAAAATAATCATATAGAACAGTAAATAAAAAACATTGAAACAAAACATGGACTACAACTGTAGCCTTCTACAGTTCCTGCTTCATTCTGAACTGACCTAGTGCAGGTTCTGCCAACTTTGGTCCTCTTAGGGCTGCTTAAAGCGGTCTGGAGGCCAGAAGTGTATTTGTTACCTATGTATGAGTTTGTGTGACAAGCTCTATAATAAAGTTTGCACCAAATAGCAACATGGACTTCCCAAGTGTGATATATGTTGCAGCTATGCCTGAATATACTATATTAATATGGAAAGCACCCTGGTAGATCAGACCCACAGTCCATATTGTCTAGCACCCTGTTCTCTGTAGTGATCAGCCATATACTTTCTGGAAGTCTACAAGCAGGGCAATAAGGCAATAGTCCTTCCTTCTCCCCTGCTACTAGTATTCAAGCACATAATGTCTCTGAACCTGGAGGTTGGCTATCCTAACTAAAAGATGTTGATAGGCCAGGAATGTAATTCTTTTCAAAACTACTGAGCCAAGCATACTTGAACTTGGTCATAGGAACTCAGCTATGTACACATTCCTATGTCCAACTTAACACTCACAATTGCCAGTCTGGACATCTCTTGAGCAGCTGCTGCAAACTCCTCTCTTCTTCACACTCAAGTTAGGGGTGTATCCACATGAGCTTGGAGGTATCTGCAAATTATCAGTTGGCTTATGTATATGTGTACTTAACTACATACCACTAACTTTCAAACTCACTACTTGTTGTCTGCATAATGTCCAGCATTAGATTTCAATGAGCCAAGGCAAACAAAATATTAATGTTGCTAAACAAATAAATATAAATACAAACTCCTTCATGAAATAAGTCTTCTGTCTAATACTATCAATTTAGCATATTGGTGTTTAAATACTTTACATTTGGAAACTACAGCATACAAACTAGTTACTTAACCTACATCTACAGATTGAAAAGATGTTTTGCAAGACTTGGTAGACGTCATGAATAGGGCATGGCTATGAAGTGGTTAGTAAATTCCCTTTGTCAAAGTAGCATTTGTGATGTCACTGAAACATCAAATGCATTATTTCCATAACAACTCTTGTGAGGTGCTGTCTTCAAAATCTTCTCCTGTTTCATTAACAATGGATGCTTTGATGTAATACTTCAGCACTGATAAGAGTTTCAACACAATTAGACAGTTTTACCATGGCAGTTGACCCAGCAACTACTGGAAAGAAAGCTCATGCAGCTGTAAGATACAGAAAAAAGCAAGGTCTGGAAGGGTATATAAGAATGAAATATGAAGTGCAACATTAATAAAATCATATCGATTCGAAGTACAATTTCCCTCCCTAAAACTTTATAGTCAAGATGCTTAGTAGTTGGCAGCCATCAGTCTCGAAACACTATGGTATTGTGCTCTGAATGGTGGTTCTGGAACAGCGTCTAGTGTGGCTGAAAAGGCCGATTTGGGAGTGACAATCCCTTCCACACTGGGAGCAAGTGCAGTCTGCCCCTGGTCTGTCTCCCTGGCTATGGGCCTTCCTTCTTTGCCTCAGTCTGTTGGCCAAGTGTCTCTTCAAACTGGGAAAGGCCATGCTGCACAGCCTGTCTCCAAGCGGGCTGCTCAGAGGCCAGGGTTTCCCACCTGTTGAGGTCCACTGGTTATAGTTATGTGCATCTCTGTCAAGTAGCATTTGCCTGCTTGTCTCTGTTAGACACTTGCTTTCTCATTTCTGTGGAGGATAAAGTGGCACATGAATGCCATAGCGCACTGCCTTATGTTTAGTAAGGCAGTGCAGAGACTGTGGCTATATTTCTGCTGCTGGATCTAGGCAAGCAACTTGGACTATCCCTGCCCCTTGAGGAATAGTGTGGTAGATTACTGTCAAGTAGCAAGGCTGCATATAGATGTCCACTTTTGGAAAGAAGAAAAAAGAAATCAATTGGTCAGTACAAGCTTTCATTTGCCCAAATACTTATGTAGCTGTTTTTAGGTGTTTGCTCTTAAAGGCCCAGATTCTTACAATCTCTTTTGTGTAGAATCAAGTATAGTACACTGTCTTACTGTAGCTACCACCAGAGGTAGGGAGAAGGGTTTTCTCCTCCCAATAAAAGCAATGTTGGAAATAGCAAGGAGCAAGCTGTGAAACTGACCTTTTGTTACCTGTGTGTTTGCAAAGACAAGTGGTGACGGTGGTTCTGTATGTTTTTATTTTATATATGCCCCCTGCCTTAAACATGAGTGAACATCACAAGCAGTAATGCTTGTTACCTTTGGTAACAAATGGTACAAAGCGGCATCTTAAAAATGATAGCTGGAGGACAAGTACTGGAGACTTCTCTACAGCTTCCACATGCATGTTACAGGGTGCTGGAAGCCTGTTCTTTTTTTGGAGGGGGGGGGGTAGTTTGTGAAATAGCAGTAATTGCATGTAAATCATGCAATAGCATGTAAATCATACATGTTGAAGGCACTTTCAAATCTCCTTTTTCACTGTCCTAAATAGAGATGACTTGAAACTGACTTGAAATGTGCAATATACCAATAAATTTTCTCCCTCTTGTTTGTAGGACACCAGAGATTTCTTACGAAAAAGGTCAAGCTCAATCTCATTGGAATCTATATCAGGTATAAACAAGAAGATGATACAGAATGACTTGAAGGAAAGATAGCTTCTCGGCAGTTCTCAAACTCTCCCAGAGTTCAAAAATCACTCTAAGTGTTTTCCAGAAGTGGGTCACAATGGCTTTTTAACTTTTTACAAGCTGCAGGGAGCCCTGCAGAGGGCTCTGTGGGGCTACCCACATCCTAGGGAGGCTGGCAGGGACACAGAAGGTTTAAAATAACCCCCTGTGTCCCTGCCAGTGGCACAATCCTGGGGATTGCATTGCTACCATTCACCCACTATCGCCCCTTGAAGAGGCAAAGACAGTACTCCTCGAGCTAGTGGGTCACGATGTACCAGTTTGAGAACCACTGGCTTATCTCCTTGTAGTATCTAGCCGGTTGGTGTAGCTCAGTAGTTAAGTTCAGAGCTTTTATGTTCTGAAGATATTCTAGATGATGGCAAGTCATGAAAAATGTTATGCGGGGAGGAAAAAACATGCCTGAATGTTATGGATGGTGTGTTTTAGCTTCTGATTCCAGAGTCTCTAAATAGAGTAAGTCTCCTACTTTTTTCCTGGCCAGTATGGCCAGCTTCCCCCCCCCCCCCCCCGCAGCACATATCTAGATTCACCAGAAGTGTCCAACGTCCGTCCCTCTGAAATTTTGGAATTTTGCTTGGTGTTGACAATCAAGACAATGTCTGTGGTAACTTCTCTCTGGAGTAGGGCTAAGATAAATCTCAGTTTGAAACTTCTCCAGGAGAGAACCACCACTGCTGAGAATTCTGTAGCAATTTCCCATCATTCTCCTGTGGCACACAGATGGAACACAGGAAAAAAAAAACTTACTGTAGATACTCACCTACAGGGTGACAAATTTTTGCCAAATAAATAAACTTAAATTGTCACCTCACCTTATCTCCGAGGGCCAAGTTTTCAATTCAAGCAGTTGTGTTTCAAGTGTCAGGCACTGCTTGATCATTAGAAGCCATGCAGAGATCATTAGAGGGCTATGAATTTCTATGGTAACCTTGCTGGGAAATTCCAGCCAAAGTTAAACTTTTATTCTCCTCCAGAGAAAGGGCACCTTGTTCTATTTTTCTGTTCAAGAAAATAGACCTTGTTCTATTTTGCAAATGCTTCTGCAGCCCAGTTCTGTTTTGCAAATGCTTGCATTTGGCAGAGGTCTGTTTTTTTAAACACCAGAATGTTACCCTCCTTTCCATTTGAAACAAAGTCCCAGTCTACAATTCAGTTCACCATTACTTAGGAATAACACCCATGGAAAGCAGTGGGTCTACTTCTGAGTAAAAAGGGTTGCAAGTATATGCAGCTGCACTTGCTCATCTCTCTGCTGTGAATTGAATTGCACGCTTCCCGTTATGTGTCCTAAGTTGTATGTTATGTAGAGCTCCTGGCTTGACACACCAGGCACCTTAAAGGTGGATTTGATTCATGGTTCTCTTGCAGTAGTTCCCAACCTTTTTCACTTGCATATCCCTTGGCAGCCCATTTCCATAAATTGTACCCTTCATATTAGCAAAATGTTTATAATATAAGCCTTCATCTCCTCCATATGAAAACCCATACTTCATGTATTCATCACAGTATTTTCTCTTTTTATCTGTTTGAAGAACAGAAGACTATGCCTTTGCACTGTTTTGCACCAGAAGTGTCCTGAGAAATTCTGGATGATTGATCACTTTCCATATTATGTTTCAGCCCTTTTTACTGTACTTTTTTACTGTTTACTTTTTTACTAGTGTTTTGATGATTAAAAACTAGCTATTGGTAGGGCTTTCACAGAAAACTAGCTACCTCCTTTCCTGCCTTGCTGGCCCTGCAAGGCATTCTGGAGCACTACCTGCCTTTTTCTGCCATTAATCAATTCTTTTTCAAGTACCCCTAAAGATCCTGTTGAGTGTCCCTGGGGGCACATGAACCCCAGGTTGGGAACCACTGTTTTACTGGTATGTTGTTTACAGTGCACTTTGATAGTGTTTACAAAAGGTGGTGAAGACCAGAATTTAAAAAGAATAAAAATGTATCTTATGATCTTTTACTATGTTTATAATAAATTAGAGACTATACAGTTCTTAGGTAACAGTTACTGGTAGGTTATTTTTCAGGATTTGGCCTCAGGTAAAATCAGACAAAACTATAGTCAGACACCCCTCTAAGTTTAACCCCCAACTTATCTGAGGGTCATAGAAAATTCCATGATTGTTGGCTCAAAACCTGCTGTGAAATCAACTTATAGGCAAGTATCTGCAGTAATCTGTTCCATGAAAACTGCTTATGAGATGAAAACTTGTGTCGTGAAATTTTTTTTCCTCATAGCAACCCATATAATTTCCTGTATGGCATTCCTTTGGACCATCCTATTACATTGATATTATAATCAGTTATGCTGCAAGTGAGTCCATAAATGGAGGCACTGGATAGAAATAGGACCCTGTTATGATGCATGATATAACCATTTGAGCCCTCTACAAGAATGTTACTTTCTTTTACAGGGGAGTCCTCTTCAAAACAAGCTACAAAGGCAGCATTTTCTTCAGGATTGTCTTCTAATAAAGCTATTAGCATAAGAAAAAGCTTGACCTATCCACCAGAATACTCTAATTCCAGAATTTCACCTGGAATATTCAAATGTGAAGAATGCCCTGAAAAACGTAAAAGAATCTCTTCAAACATTGATCTGAAAAATTCACAGAAGCCAGTTGACCAGAGGTTAGAAAAACATAATTTTGGTAGTTCACTGGAAAAGCACGATTCTGAGTGTTCAAAAGACAGAATATCTCCTAGTTGTGATGTGCAACTAGAGGATAGCAATCCATCTGACAGTGACTTACTTCCTTTAACTGGATATATTTGTGTTGAAGAAAATGAGAATTCCTTGTTTTCCAAAGAATCAAAAAGCCTACTTTCCTGTACTCAGGGCGATCGTTTACTTGAAACACTGGCAATGGGGATTCATAAGGGACCCTCTCATCTTATGTCTGATAAACCACTGGCTCCATCAACTGCACACAATGGTATTTCAAAAGTAGAAAGTGAAAAGAGGGATACTTGGAGGGATACATCTGTCTTGGTTTCAGAAAACAGTTCTGAACTGCCTTTATCCCTGAGAGATTGTAACAATTTTCTATCAAAAAATAACAATTGTGAAATCATTGAGTCTTTGCATGTCTTAAATGAGTCGAACAGTTTAGGTTTCAACCATGAAACGTCAGTGTCAAATAGAAGGTGCCTTTCTGATAGTGAGGATGCGATCTCCGACTGCAATCTGGACAGTAGTGATGATGAAGTACTCTTGCCACTTGAAGAAATAATGGCCCAGGCTTCCAGGCCATCTGTGAAAAGTCCAGAACAAACAATTGATGATGATGATGATGATGATGATACTCAAGACACTGTAACTTCACCACAGGATGTTCTTGTAAGTGGCTAATAACTCATCTTATTTTAGAACTGGTCTCCAAACCACAGCGCACAGCATGCTGGTATTTTCACTCTGGATGCGGCCATGGTGAGGCCTTACCTTACCCTGTGGCTACCGTTCATCGCTCCTGCTCTTCATAGAGCCTCTTTTGCTATGTTTTCATTGTCAAGAAGCACTAACCCAAGGGAATGCTTTTGGGATTTGTTATACACAATCATACCATGTGTGGCTTTGGTATATGCAGTCAAGGCAGGTTCTGGCAGAAAGGGTAAGTAGTGTTGCAGGAAACTGGCAGTTCTTGCCCAATAGGTATTACAGCATGTCTGAGAAGCCACTTTCACCCATACCTTTCACCACTTTAGCTTTTAGAGCTAAGGAAGGAAGAGCCGGTGTGCCAATTCTTGGCCGCTGCTAGTACCAAGGCTGTGCTTCAGCCGTAGTAGCAAAGGAGGAGGTAATCTCTTGGACATACATATATCCAGTCTTGAATGTTCTTGTTGCTTAGGGCTCCTAAAATATTGATAAAAGCAATTTGGATTTGACTGTACATTCAGCTCTGACATGTTCCCTCATGATTTTAATTCAGATATCCTTGAATAAAGCAATGGTCCATCTAGCATATGGTCCTGTTTGAGATAAATCGCATTTAGCCACAAATTGCTATTTCTGAACACGTGTATAGCATATGAACAGCTCACAGTAGAGTGGATGGCTTGCATTCAGGTTTCTAGTTCAGTGTCCATTTCTCCATCTTTGAAGAACCTTGGACAAAGCTGGGCAGAGCAATTCTACACATGTCTGTTCAAAAGTAAGTCATTGTATTCAATGGAGCTTACTCCCAGGAAAATGTGCATAGGATTACAGCCTAAATGTCTTTGTGTAGTGGAATGCACTTATGAAGTAAATGGTACAGTGACTGTAAAAGGTGGCAGAATGTTCATCTTTGTGTAATCCAAGAACCTTGTACTGTATTAAAGAACAGAAAAGACAAAGCAATACCTGTGTCTTCATCCTGAGTATTTCTAGTGAAACAAATTTGCTATTTCTCTTTGTGTTAAAGTTTTTTTATACAGTGTATGTGAATCCATCTGCACAATAAAACCACAGTGAGGGAGAGGGCAACACTGGCAGTCAAAAGAAACTTACTTTTTCCAGATAGAATAATGAAAAGTGAAGTCAGTATGTTTTAGCAGATAATCAAGAATTAGTTACAAGTTCAGTTGTAGATGTTAAGACTGCACACTTAATAAGGAATAAGTTCCAAGGACTTCAGCTGGGTTAATTTCCAAGTAGACATGCTTGAAATTGTACTGCATGTATGTGATAACTTCTGGATCCAACTCAACTGGAAGATATCTTTGTTTTCTGTTTAAATATAGGAAAATGGTCTCACTATCCACATGAAAATAACACTTGCTTGTTTTGCTACATCAATACATGTTCATACCCTGCAGTAGCTTCCCAGCATATGTATACCTGACAAAATAGAAATGTATGACCTTCATAAATAAGGGTGTGAAATTTTTCAATGAATGAAGCAGCCTTAATTTGTCAGAACCAGTGTTTCCTGGTTGATCTTCTTGGCAGTTGTAAATTTTGATTAAGGCTTCAGGTTGTTGTGATATGGAAAGGGGAATATACTATGCTAAGTATTCCCATATTTCATTTATGTTAACATATGTCTTGCACCTTGTAGCCTACATCCCCTTGGATCATTCACGATAGGCATAGGTGCAGTGTCTTTCCAAAAATAGGTGCATGTTTTCCTCCAGATATTTCATTATCCCACATCTGAGAACTGTGTTTTGGGAGCTTCTCCCATGTACATTTGTTTCTTGTTTCAGTGTTTTACTTCAATAGATATCTAAATGGCAATTTGGAACTATAGCTGACAGTCAATAGTAGACAGAATGAAAACATTTATTTGTTTATACTTATGTTCTTCAGCTTTGCAGACCTTCTGCTGAGACTGAAGTTTTGTATATGAATCGCCTGGAGCATCTCCTGAAGGAGAAGGAGGAATTTAGAAGGTATGTGTACCTGTATACCTCTCTTACTGCCCTTTAATGCCAGCTACTCTTAAATGGGGTAATATCATAATACTGCTGGTTTTGCTAGTGATTAATAGGCCAGGTCCCAAGAGCCAGATGAACATACCTAGGAGTATATATGTCATGGTAAAGCAGGTAATCAAATAAAAGCAGCAGTGAACTTTAAAAACATTTCAGAGAGTAATAATACTAAGAATTGAAATAGAGGATTATTGAATGAATATTGTACTGTCAACAAGGATTCCTAGCTGCAGTATGGAATGTAGTATTTTTTAAAAACAGTTTTTCTCATTAAAACTAAACAAAGCTTAGCAGAACTTTATAAATCTATAGAGGGTCAATGCATTTGTTCTAGAAGCCTGCTTTAATGAAAGGATTTCCTAGTAGCCACTAGATTTCAGATTAATGATTTATAAGCAGCCTCATAAATGAAATGGTTTGGAGGTTAGCCTTGGCATTTCTCGCCCATGTTTTATCATGTATTACCTGTCGTCCATCCTCTCCTTCCTGCCATTGTTGAAGAGTCCTCTCAGGTGACTTGTCCTGGCTTTGGTTTGCTGTTTTTTGTAGGAAAAATTAGCGGTAGGTCCTGAATCTCGTTTGACTCGGCTGCCCTGTAAGGCCAGGAGAAAGCTGTGTAAACAGTTGCTATAGTATAATGGGGCTTATGCAGTGTGAAACTGATGAACTGCCACATCTGCTTTAAAGAACCAGGAGAGGTATCTGGAATAGTGCTGCTACACAACATCTGTTGAGTAGTGTAGGGTAGGAGAGAGATTCATTCCAAGTTCATGAGAGAGTTCATTCGAAGTAAGTGGTTGGTTACAAAGAGGATGTATCTTAAGTTTTCACAACCAGATAGTGTGGCTCATTGCATAATGGAGCTTGTATGCAGAGTGTACTTGATACAATTGTGTCCTTTTGAAATAACTGTAAATAGCTGTCAGTGAAACTTAGTGCCAGCAAGTCCCTTGTGCCGGCCAATGAGTATTGCGAAAGTGCCGTAAAACACTTTTGCGCCACTCTCAGGGGAGGTAGGCCAGCACACAGACGTATGCCAGCCTCGCTGCACTGATGCAGGCGCAGGTCAGGGTGAGTTTGCACCAGCTGACCTCAGTCAGCACGGAGGTTGGGGCGAGGGGTGTGGGGAGGGTGGGGGAGGAGGGAGGTGGTCCGGGTGGGGGTGAGTAGGATCGTGGGCGTGCAGGCAGAGAGCAGGAGACAGGGCCAGGATCTGGCACTTATGCTGGATCCTAGCCCCATTCCTGGGCAGCCTGGGCCAGCTCTGGGCTGCTTGGATTTGTGCCACCTCTTTAGATGGCCCAAATCTGAGTAGCCCTGTTGGGGTTGCTGCAGTGTTATCCAGGCTAAGGGGAATTTTTTCTGCTTGCCCCAGGCTGGCCCACAGTCAGTCCCAAACTTGTGCAGGATACAGTTCAGGCCCACTGGCCTGCATGTTCCAGTGCATGTTAGGATTGCACTACCCACTGTCTGCCCTTGGGTGCCTTGTCAGACCCCAGTAGATAGGCTACCCTAATATGCCTGTTTGCAGAAAATACGACCTGCTTGGCATGAGAGGCATATATTCAAATGCTTTGTGTGGTTATAACAGAAAGCCAGGCATATTGATTTCAATTATTCTTATCCCTACTGCAGGGTAGATGAACTAGAGAGACAGCTGCAGCAAGTCAAACAGAAAGCTGAATTAAATTTTTCATCTGAAGAACCATCTAATGATGGTGAACTGTCGTCTGAACACAGGTATCTCTTCTAATTTTAATAATGAACTTATTTAATAAATTATGCATTAATTCAGCTAAATGTAGTCTCTCATTGTCCATTTTAATCTGCCATTTTGTTAGCTTCCAACTAATTTCATTTACTGACTTCTCTTTTAGGTCTATTCTAATTCATTATTTGTCCTGAATATCTGTTAGTTGTAGTATGTGGTATTAATTTCAAATGAAGTCTGGATAAATGTATAGGATCACTGTCCCATAAACCTGCAAGTATTACTTACAAATGTCATTCTGTTTTGCAGAGCATTTATAGAGAGATTTTCAATAATCAGTGATGCTATTCCAGACCAGCACCCAGGAGAAAATATATTTCAAATAGCGCATGCTGGGAAACTCTTCAGTCAGCATAATCTTGACCTGAGGAACTCTGGATATGATCCCCAAAATCCTATGGAAAAATACCTTTTTGGGTAAGAATGTGTTTTTAGTGGCTCTTAAACTGTCATAGTATTATCATCTATGAATAAAACAACTGTATATAGATGAACATGTATATGTTGTATACTATTTCCCAAAACCTGAAAACTACTGGGAATAGTCTACCAGAAAAGTGGGAGTAAGACCAGTAGTGTTCAATTAACTATCTAATTGTGAATAAAATATTGTCAGATATTTTCAGCAGGCCTGAATATTACAGCATCTGTCTTGGCTTACACAGTGTCCTATACTTTCAACTGTATCATAGGGTATAGGTTGTCGGCAAAGGTGTGAGTTCCTTTCTCTCCATCTTCACACAGGACTTTTCCTGTCCCTTGGATGAGTTTATAATGGACAGATTAACTTTGGCTATACTAGAGTAATTCTTGTTGGTCCTTTCTGCAGATCGGGAATAACACAGCAGCTTTTTGTAATCCTTGAAGGCTTGCTTACATCTGCTTACCATCGTTCTCCTTGCCCTGTTCCCATTTTAAAGTGGATGTTTCAGGTAAGATGCATCTAATTGTGTGTTGCATTGGGCTGGTGAAATTGGTAATAAATTCAGGTGATATGTGAATGTTTTTGTTTTATTGATTCACACTTAAACTGGAAGTTTCTGGAATGCTAATCTTTCCTTTCCCCACCTGTCTTTTCCTAGAGTGTGATTTCCTGCCAAAGCCAAGAAATTGCTAAAATCTCTCTCAATTTACAATATTTTATTCATTATTTTCTAATAATTGTCCAGTCTACCAATATGTTGCTGTAGTAGGAAGGAGAGATTTAGCATACGTAGTGATTCTTTACTTTCACTTCATTTATACAGAACCCTTTCTAGCTTGTGAGGGAGTTTATTAAGCAATGCTTTCATCTAGTCACTTATGTGTGTTATACATTGCATCTTGAGTAGTCCACCTGCTTGTCTCTTCTTCCTTACCCCAGCAGAGATGTCATTGGTTGTCTAGGAACTGGAATACCTCTTCACAACTATATGAATGTGCCACAATTACCAGTATTCATTATTCCTGGGAAAGAGGCTTGGCTTTGACAATGTACTAGATCTGTGTTTCTCGACCAGTGGTACAGGTACCACCAGTGGTACTTGAGGTTGGTGGTATTTGTGGACACCTCTGGACACCTGCTGCTTGGCAGTGAGACAAGGAATGTGACACAGCAAACATTGGTAGGAGGCTCGGTGAGCAGAGCTCCAGCATGTGCTTTTCTGCGCTCAGAAAAGCCCTCTCATCTGCCCTGAGCCTCTTACTGGTGTTTGTGTTGCATCTGAAGTAAGAAATAAAATGCTAAATCTTTCTGCAAAGATGTTCTCCTTTGAGTATTCACAATAGATAGATTGGAGATCTTTGGGTTGACTAGGAAGATAAATGTAGAAGATGCTGGGAGCCTCTGAATGCTTGTGGATGAAGCAGAAGTGCTTCTGCTCAGTTCTGTTTCATTAGAACACCTTGCTATATCCACAGTGAATAGGGTGAGCAACTTAAACTTTGAAAACTGTTTTTTATTTTTTGCATTTTTGTAATGCCCTTTCTCCAAAGAGCTCAGGGTGGTGTACAGAGTTTCTTCCCTCCTTTGGTCTTCACAGCAGCCCTATGAGGTAGTTTAGTCTGGAAGATGATGACTGGTCCAAGATCACCCAGGAAGCTTCATGTTAGCATATTCTTCCCCCTCATCTTTTATCTATTCCCTAAGCATACTTTATTCAGTTTATATTGTACACGTCATTTGACACTCTCTTCAGTGCCCCTACCCCTACTCCTACCCCTACTCCAGTGACACTACCCCTGAAGATATCCTGTAACTTGGAAATGGGGGACTTTAAGAGTCCTACTTTCTCTCTTCCCCAGTACAGTAATTTGGAAGAATACCTTAAAAGCCCAAAACGGAAGCAAAATGCTCAGTTTTAGTACTTCAGCTAATCAAAATGGCATGTATCCCTAGCTATCTCTAGTACATCAGATGGTATTGGTGCAGTGTGCATGTGTATGCTGTATTTTAGTAACTTTCTACGCCAGGTACAGGATACATAGACATGTTTTAGACATAACTGTACTGGATGTCCCTCAGTTTGCTCAACACAGTTTCTTTCTAACAGATGATGTCAATTCATTCAGACAGCTCTGTTTCAAGAAGGATTTTAGATATACTGATGAAATTAACAATTAAAAATGGTGAGTATTATAAACTAAAACTCAAAGCTATTCTCACCAAAGTTGAACCTTGACCCATCTGCTTCACTCCTTGAATAATTCATTCAGAAGTACTTAAGCTGTTTTTAATTACTTTTGGTCATTTCTGACCAGTTTCTGCTGAGCCCTGTACAAACTTGCACCATTTGGTATGAAAGATTTGCTATCAAAGGAAGAGATTAAATAACAAACACTGCTTGTTTGTACACAAGGGAACGGATGCCTTCTGTTTAACATGGGTTGTGGAACTCTTACATATGAGAACATTCCTTGTATGTGTCTAAGACTTGATTCACACTCGGTTCTTCCCAAACCAGAACAGTGTCACTGTGTGTTTTTTTTATCTGCAGTTTCCACTGGTGATGACCAACGAAAGCCATGGATTCCATCAGTGTTTGATATAGCAATTGTGCTAATCAATATGGGCGTTCCCTTTAGTGCACTGTTTCCTCTGCCACAGTTTCAACCAGCTTTTACTGAAGATGATATTATGTAAGTCCCTAGCACAATCATTTTTTTTTCCAGCTTGAGCTGTTCCTGGATTTTTTGTAAGCGGCAACAGAAGTCTTTGTGTCCCTGAATTCTGTCGTGTTCAGATTTATTTAAAATATTTATATTCCACCTTCTCTCAAAGTGTTCAAGATGGCTAACAATTATTAAAACAGGAAAAAAATCACATTAAAAACAGGCCAGCAACCAAAAACAAAAAAAAGCATCAACACAAATTTAGCTAAGTGGAAAAAAAAAAATCAAAGTTGGATAAGGCAGAGTGGAATAGAAGAATCCTTAGGTGCCTCCAGAATACCTGCAAAGGAGCCTACTGCAGTTGGGGGGGGGGGGTCCTGTGCCTGTGGTGCCACCACAGAGAAGCCCCCTCATTGTCAATGCTACTTAAGCCTCAAACAACAGTGGCACGCGTAGGAGCACTCCTTAAGTTGATCTTAAGGACAGGCCACATCATGGGGGAAGGTGGTCCTTGGTCCTAAGATACATTAGTTCTAAGTCAGATACCTTGCCCTAAGTCATGTATGACCTTAAAGGGCATCACGGCACCTTGAATTGCACCTGGAAACGGACAAGCTGCTAGTGCAGTTGGAAAAGTAACTGCCACCTGGGTCCAGTCATCACATTTGCAGCCACATTTTGTGCTAAACATTCTTTGGATGGCCATTAATAGCAACCCCATGTAAAGCACAGTCTCTCAGTGGTTTGATGTTTTCTCCTCAATCTGGTCCTGATAAACTCTGTAAAGCTCTGGATTCAGCACATCCCAGGTTCAACTATGCTAAACAAAATGAACCCTTCTCAGTGGAAAAGCCTGATTTTATGTAACCTTTATGACCCAGAGCAGCTGTGAAAATGGTTGAGCTGTGTGTGTGGTATCTTGACTGATTATAAGAGAGGATCTCTCTCTGGTGGCATAGCCATAACAAAGCTAAATAGCAAGGCTGAGATGGTGGCTGAGTATCATAACAATCCTGGGAAGAGATAAGGTTCTAGTCCCACTTGTTTATGGAAAGGTATATGAGAAGGGGAATTCCCATGAGAGTGGTCATGCCTCCTGGGAAGAAGGTGGGCAAAATTGGGTAAGCCCAATTTTGAATGTAAACTACAGTCTGTTTGTTACTGATTCAGTGTTACCCAGTAGGGTTAAGTGGAACCCAGATTGACATACTCTGCTACAGCACAGAGTGCAAAAAGTGTTCAGCGTTTTGCTGATCACTTCCTTTTACCATGGGTAGAGAGATTTGTTTCCATTGAGTAAGAAGGTTTACAGCCTAAGTGTTACTGAACACGATTTGCTTACATGTGAATAAAATAATAGTTTTCATGGGTGCTACAGCTCCACTCGTGGGATTTAACAGGAGGCTCTTATGGGTGTCCTGATTTGCTTTATAAATGTGGTAGTTGAATGTCAATAAAGATTACCACTCTTCCTCCATGTATCAGGACTGCCTTGCAATTGAGCTGTGACCAGAATGATAGTGTTGAACTATTAAACTGATACAGATAATGTTGGTCTCTAATATGGTGTATACAAAATTATATATTTTAAAATTATACATAAAATGATTGCTGGAAAATGAAAGAAGTGCATTTGCCATCAGTAATTTCATGGAGAGCATAGAGGTCAAACCTGGTTCTAAAGGACATTTTTTCCCCCCTTTGACCCTCTCTGGAGCTAGACTTCAGGAAAGGATGAAAAATTTCAAAAAGGGGCTTGGGCTTTCATTTTAACCTTAACATTGCAACATCCGCTGAAAAAACAAAAATTGGGGAACAAAAGGACAATGATCTCCAGGTGTTCCCTGTTTGCATGAGCCTTGTCCCACAGCTCCTATTGGAGTTTCAGGAAGGCTGCAAAAAAAATCTCTTGCACAGACCTCAGTCCCCAACCCTAATTTAAAAACTTCCGTCCCTATCTTGGCTTGGTTAATTAAAAAGCTGTAAGTGAGTAGACAAAAATAATTACCACTCAGAGTACTCTTTCTCCACATGTAGAAAATGTGTAACAACTTAGAGCAAAAATAGAAATTTTGTTCCCACTTGCTTAGACAAGTGGGTTCTGGGATGCACTGTTAAAGCACCATTCTTTTCTACCTATGAATGGGTGATGTGTTTTCAGCAAACACTGGAAGAAGGTATCCATTGCCTTAGTTCTTTAATTTTTATGTTTTTCACTGCACTGTTTTCCTCTCTTAACTAGGACTCTCCATTGGTAATTGTCTTCCTGTTGCACCTTGTTTTTTTTTGTACACGAGGACTTTGCTCCTGCCATGGTTCAGAAATCTGGTCTGCTTTGGGGGGGCCCCCACTCAATTTAATTGGCACCTAGGACATGCCTGAGCTGCAATAAAACTGCTGTCTCCTGAATAAACAGATTAATCTGCGCATTTTGCTTTTAAAATTCGGCCTTCACTTCTCTTAAGAACTAAAGAGTGGTTGTTTCTTTTTTCTTCCTCTTTTTATAAGATTCTCTATATTCTTGGGTGCATTGTTGTGCATTCAATTGTTTTTTCCCCCACTCTAATTTTTTTCCAAGTTTGTTTTTCTTCTTTCCTTTTTCAATTTGTATATGGTCAACTTCTCTGAGTCTCTGCCCTCCTGTTCCCTACTCCCCCTTTGGCTGTAACCTTTTAGCTCCTGAATAATCAAGTTTCTTTTTATCATCTTACAAAGGTTATCTAGATTATTTGGATATGCCTACTGTTTTTTGTTTCCCCTTCTTGGGCTGGTAGTTGTCAGTCTAACCCTAACTTACCAATATCTTCAAAATTTTGACATGGGACTTTGACATCTATTCCCGCCCCCCCCCCCCAAATAGCTTCATCAACCTTGGTTCCTCCCCTTTACAGAATGACTGGGCTATATTGTTCTTGTTTCTCTTACCAAATCAAATTTGGTCTGGTCAAATTTGGTCTACAGCCTGATTCTATGCATAGGTGTGCATTAAAAACAGCGACACTTGCAGGTTTCCAGAATTGCAATCTAAAGATATTTTCTTTTCCTCCTTTATATTATATCAGTTCTTTAATAAATCTTACATCATTGATTCTGAACTCTTCTAATTTTGGGTGACCTCTTCCCAGTTGGTGTTCAACATCCTGGTAAAATATTCTAGTATATCTGTGGTGCACTAATGTAAGTTCTGGGGCATCCATTGTAATTGTGGTGTGTATATGAAATACCTTTTTTCCAGTCCTTCTTGAGAAGGACTAAACTAAACAAAAGTAAAAATGTTCTAATGGTGCAGTCCCCAGAAATCTACACTGAGTTAAATGGGATTTACCTTCAGGTGTGTAAAGGATTGTAACCTTAGTGTTGTGTTCCACAGTATCCCACAAACATGGTTAGACAGAGTGCTTTTGAATCTAATCTAGATATAGTGTAATAAATTGTATAACCTCAGATTGAAAATAAAACTGCTATAATACCACTCTTTCAGGTCTGAAATACAGAAGACTATGGGGAAACAAACCGTGGGAGATATCTTTGGAAACTCAACTTCTTCCTTTCTTCTAATAGAAAGCAATATTTGCAATGTGGCTAAAGTGAGAATATTTCTATTACTCCTGTTTCCTTCTTTGTCAAGTATAGTAGAATGGCCCTTCATTCCCAAACCAGTCTTCTGTCTTGGGCACCTTATGTTGTTATTGTTGGTGGCGATAGATACAAAAGTAGCTCTTGTTGCATAGCAAAACTTCTATGTTGCAATAGAGGTAGTTATTTGCAATGTATTAAAGTGGGAGACATAATCTAGCCAGCATTAAGCACTTCTTGCGTCCCATTAAATTCAGTGTGAGAGATTTAATAAAACTTAATTCCCTTACTGAAATTAACGGGCTTATTAGTTCCTAACTTTGACTGGATTGGGCCCAGGAAGTTTACTCCTTTGCAATATGGCACCTTATAGCCGATGTATGTGAGAATTGGAACTGACATTGTCTCCCACTGACTGGCCTAACAAAAGCATTAATTGGAAGCCAGGAGAATAGGTAGCAGTTGGCTACCAGTATGGTAAACCGAATCCTATTGTTTTGCTAAAATAAGAAAACCCACACATTATTAATCGAGAACTTGCAATGCACGACTGAATTGACATCACTATTAATATAATCTTGTATTTTTTCCTTAAGTTTCTACAACTTTGTATAAGTATATACCCTGAAGGTTACACAGACAAAGAAATATTTCTATTGCTGCTGGTGCTGTTTAAACTGAGTTTGGAAAAAGAACTGAAGCAATTTCCATTAGTGGACTTGGAGTGCCTTATTATAAAACTGCTGGAAAATATCAGAGAGTGGGACACAAAGGTAACTTCCTTGTTGATAATTTATGGTAATGTAAAATGCAGCTTAACTCTAGAATTATGTTTTATTATTAGATTTTCTTGAACCATGTGTTCAGGCATGTTTTGTAGATAAACTACTTTGACAAAATGCCTCCAAATGAAATGTAGCATATTAAAATCAAGTCATTTGCTGGAAAATGCTACCTAAACTAGATGCATTGATTGAAAAGATCTTTTGTCTACTAAGATGTGATGATCTAAGCTACAACAATAGTGGCAAATGATAACAAGTATATAGATGAGATGAGAGTTATGCCATCCCATTCATGCTAGGAAATGCACATGTTGGAACACTTTTAAAGAATAGGAGCCCATTGATTCTTGCATGCTTCATACTAATTTTTGCATTTATATTGAAAATGGTTTTACTAAATACCATGATTATTTTTTCCTTTTTGTAAAGATGTCTGAGTTATGTATGGCAATAAGTTATTTATCCAGCCATCATCATGATCTCTTGTGGTTGGTGCAGTTTGTCCCTAATTGGATAACCCGTGGAAGGTAAGATTTTACTGTAATACACTTTGGTACTTGTTCATCAAAAAGTACACAGAGACATTAAGCACTATAGCATTTTACCATCTTATGCTTTATTATTTCAGGCAAGTAAAAAGGCATCTTAGCTTGGTGGTAATCTCAAAGCTTCTGGAACACCATGGGAGCATACCAAATAGCCATGACCAGCAGGTACTGTATGATTGTATTGACAACCTTCAGTCTCGAAAGACTATGGTATCACGCTCTGAAAGGTGGTTCTGACACAGCGTCTAGTGTGGCTGAAAAGGCCAATCCGGGAGTGACAATCCCTTCCACACCGGGAGCAAGTGCAGTCTGCCCCTGGTCTGTCTCCCTGGCTATGGGCCTTCCTTCTTTGCCTCTTTGCCTCAGACTGCTGGCAAAGTACTGTATAACCCGCTTTACTAAGATATTAACTTCATGGAGTTATTTCTATTAAACAAATGCTAAGTTTTCCACACTGATATCTGACAGCTAAGCTTAGATACAAAGTGACTTGCATGGGCAGAGAGGGCATAAAATTCCACAAGTACCCTCTGCAATCACTTTTTATCTGCCTGTTATTGTTTTGTTCACTTTCACAGATTTTGCCTAAGGCAGGCTGTGTTGGTTCTTACCTCTGTTAAGAATGATGTTTAGAAGCCTTGGGTGAAAGATAGTGGGTTGCAAATCTTACCCAGTCAGTGGGTCAGTTATTTAAATGAATGATTGCATGCAAGTTAGAAGATTTTGAGGTCACATAACCATGTTCGGAGCCTATTGTCTTAGTTTGTTTTACCCACACTGCTGCTTCAGTCTTTTCTTTCTACAATATGTAAATTCCCAAGCTACAGCATTATCTTGATTTGCTGTCCTCTTGTTTGGGATTCCTCTACAGCTGTGACTCACTGGAAAATCTTGGCTCTGTTTGCTGTTACTAATGTTTTTCTCTGATGCCTACTGAATTGTCCAGTGTGATAAAACAAGCAGCCCAAGCGTAACCTCTGTTAAATTAATAATAGAGATTTTTAGAATTCGAATGAGAGCTCATGAGCCAAACAGATACTTCAGAAGCTATACGAGTAAAGCAGTGGTTCCCAAACCCTCTGGGAGAGTTTGGGCTGCTGTAAGTCTTTGTGGGGGCAGCAGCGGCGAATTGTGCCACAACAGCACAAAAATGGCTTTTTAGGTACTTACAGGAAGGCACTCTTCCTTTCTGGTGGGGTGCAGAGAGCCCATGGCCCCCTCTGCCAGCTGTTGCTTTCATGCCTCTGAAATGTGGATGAAAACTGGGAGTGGGTCACAAATGCATTTCAGACCATTTCTGAGGTGTGGGGAGGCTTGCAGAGGGGGCCCTTGGGCTCCCCACATCCTCCAGGGAGGCAGAGCAACCCTCAGGAATGTTAAAGAAATCCCTCTTTTTCTGGCAGTGGTGCAATTGTGTAGGTCCTGTCACCCTCAGCCCTTAAGAGGGCAGTGACAGAGCTTCCTTGGCTGAGGCATTGTGATGCCCCCATTTGAGAACCATTGAAGTAAAGATTTGAGAGTAAGACGGTTGCATGAACTTCTTTTGTCTGTTTTTAAGCTTTAAGCTTTCATGTAGTAGTGCCACAATTTAGTAAGCAAGTTGTACTCTAAACTTTTTTCCCCTTCTTGATTAAATAGATGTCACTTCTGTGCAAGGATTTAGTGAAAATGAAACCTTCGAACCTGTTAAAGAGACTCTTGGAAACTGTGGAGCACCAAAATGGTCTTAAAGAGGCTGCTCTTTCTGAATTGGAACCACAGGTAAGGTGGTTGCCAAAAAGTAGAGTCAAAATGATTGCAGACGGGAAGCCAGGTGGGTCAGTTGTTGAAGTAAATGATTGCATGCAAGTTAGAAGATTTTGGTCACACAACCATGGTCACATAACCATGGATATGGATTCAGGTAGGACAGTGACAATTTGAGGGAGGGCAGGCAACGGCAAGATAGTGAAGAAAACCCCATAAAGGACTAATTTGGAAGTCATATTTACTTTGATAACAGCTGATCTGATAACAGCTATATGGGAACTTTGGTCTCAGAAGTAGCATGTCTCTGAATACCGGTTGCTGCAGTGATGATAGCAGGGTGCTGTTGCTTTCATGCCCTGCTTGTGGGTCTTGAAGGGGTGTGTTGGAGAGGCCAGTAGCATGCAGCACTCTGGGTGGTTCCTGGGCTCTTTAAGTGCTCTGTACTCGCCTGCATTGCTTAAAACGGTGAGCTCTGCTAATTGGGCCCACCTGCCCTCCCTCGCCAATGTTTGGCTCCAAAATGGAGCTCTTCCAGAAGGGTGTCAGGCATGGGAGTGATGCAGTTGGCTGACATCATTCAGTTACCTGGCCCTGGGTACTACTAGGCCCCAGGATGCTTCTGGATTTGTGTCAGTTATAGAGTGTGTTTCCTGGGCTGGGAAAAGGAATTGGCAGCATTCATACCGCTAAGAGTTAACTATGTATTTTTCCTTTCTCCTTGTAGGCCTACTATTTAACCTATGTTCTTCTTCACATGGTCAGGGAAGCTAGCAATACTGAGATTACAAATGACAGTCAAAGGGTAAGTAACTGGTTCAGGTTATTTTACACTTGCAGGACTTTTTGTATGGAGAAGTAAGTACCATGAAATGTATTTAAACGTTCATCATCTATGATAGCATTGCAGAACAGTTAGTAAATCTAAGGTAAAATACACACTGAAAAATGTAACAAAAAACTTAAGAGGGGAGAAAATAACTTCCACTTTGCCCAAATACATTTGTGGGGGGGGGGGATAATTTTGAAATAACTGACGTCACATGTTGTACTTTTTTTTAGAAATGGCTGCTGAAACTCTGTAGTACTCTGGAAAAACATGTAAAATGTGATATTAGGGAGGATGCCAGACTGTTTTATAGAACTAAGGTGAGTTTCCTGTGTATTGCACTCTTTCTCTCTTTTTTTTCTCAGCCCTCAGGAGATGAGACTTTTTCCAAGTTCTTTATTTCCATGTGCAGTCTGATGAGTAGTCTTGCAAGTTTGAGGGATTAGCTTCCCTTCTAATCTGTCTTTGGGATACAGAAGTTGTCTTTGGGCTCCCAAGTGCTTATTTTAGGGCTGCTTCTCATACTTGCAAGAGCATAACTCAAATCAATTCTGCATTTTTTGGTTTAGACGTAGATTTTGAAATGTGAAGAAAACCCTAAGCAGATGCAAAGCCCACTTTTTCCAACGTACTGATACCAGTGTCAGTCTAATACATGGGCATTAAGGAATAGGAAATCCTGATTCATTTGCAAATATCATCAGATCCTTGTCTTTGGTACAACTAAATATTGTTGTACTGAATAACACAGAATATATGCACATAGTCTTTAATATAAAAACCTGTATTACATAATATCCCACTCCTGTGTTCCTGATTGAGAGAACTTCCACAAAACTTGCTGTGATCTTCTTTGAATGTGTCTACTGTTAAATAAGTATATAGCTGAAAGAATAGTGGTTTCAAATTTAAGCTAGTCATTTGTGAGAACCAAAGGGAAGAGTATATTTTAAATTAATTCACAGCCAGTGTTTATAAGCAAAGTCTTTAACTCTAATTTCTACAAGCCTGTTGTATTATTCACACATTCTTCAAGTGATACAAGCTGACTTAAAGTTGCATAGTGACTCATTAGTGACTTGCCCCAGGCTACAGTTGGCTTAAATCAGAAAAATTCTAACCCTCCAATTTTTAACTCTACAGTTTCTGTTTTCTTTCATTAGGTAAAAGACTTGGTTGCTAGAACCTACAGCAAGTGGCAGCAAATGATATGCAGTACTCAGCTTACCCAGGTATTATAGTATTAAATTATAGTGGCACTCAAGTTACAGACAGCTGCACTGGCATTTTTGTGCAAACATAGTCAATCTGTTGTGGTGCTTTTGCATAAGTGCAGTAGTACTAGGCCAGCTGGAGTCAGCTGTTTTGGCCTACGTATGTTCTGACTTCTGGACAGGCCTCTGGAACAGAACCAGTATGGATGTTGGGGACTTAGGCTGCAATTCTGTGCAGGTCTTACTGCCAGAGCTAGTATTCCAGCAATGTAAGGTCCTTCATAGCTGTCATGCAAGGTGACAACCTGTTTGCAGGAACTGGGCCACTGGAGTGAGTGGTGGCAGCAGCTATTTAGCAGGCCCTGGATGTTCCCTGGTACCATTAGGTCAACATGGGATAGGGGTAACAGGAGGACAGGGAGGGAGACCATGACAGATTGCTGCTTGGAAAGGATTAATATCGGCGGCAGAGCTGTCACTGGTATCCTGTCTCAGATTCACTTGAACTTGCACCAGCTAAATTGCTGGTGCAGGTCTGAGTAGAGCTGTCTTGATGCTGGAGGCTTACCCTTGTGTAAAAGAACAAATGTTCTTTACCCAGAGGAGACCTCCAGGACTCCTCCCTTCCAGCACATTCTCCTGTGCTCCAGTGGCACAGCTGCATCAGTGGGAGCCTATGCATCTGTACTCAGAAGACCTGTCAGGTTCAGTGGGACCTACATCCAGATACGTGTATATAGGATTGCAGCCCAACTATTAGTGTGTATGCTGTGCTCCAAAAAATTGCATACTTAACAAAGGAAATCGAACAATATGGAATGTTAAAAGCGAATCTTAGAAAACAAAGTAATAGTAACCCTATGAAAACAAAGAAAATGTTCATACTGCCTTGCATGATAATGTAATTGCCAATGTATCAGCAGTCTGAAAGAGAACTGGTTGTTCATGTGTGGCCTCCAGCACTTCATTAGTTCAGGTGTAGAAGCGCTGTGCAAGATGGGCAGCCCAATCCCATTCTTCCCAGCTTGACAAGCTACAGCGGCATCAAAATGGTAGCTGCTGTATCCTGCGGGGTCTGGGAAGCCACCAGTGGTCTCCTTAGGGGGACATTCGTCCCCTTCCCCCCAAGTAAAGCCACAGCCCTCTTCAATTGGGTTTCTCAAGTCTGAGCCAGCTAAATTGCTGGCACAGATTTGAGAAGCCCTATGTCTGGCTTCTGAGCTTATTTTGTAAGCCTCTTCTGGGCTGGCCCCTCCTCCTGTTCCACCATCCCTCTGCCTCCCTCCTACTGCCTCCCTCCTACCACCCTTCTCCCCATGCTGCCCAATGCTCATGTTTTCACTGCTTGTGGCAGGGGCTTTTTTAGCACCATGATAGGGCAGCAATTGCCTCTCCACTGGCACCACTTAATCAGAGGGTGATGCAAATGTTCTTTGTGGTGCGTTTGCAACACCCAGCACCAACAGCGCAAATGTACCACCGGCACTGGAGCCCTTAGAATTGGGCTCCAAGTCACAACTCTGCAAATTTTAGTGTAAAGCAGGGATCTCCAAACTTTTTGGCCAGAGGGCCGCATCAAATATCTGCCGTGGTGTGGAGGGCTGGGAAAAAAATTAAATATAAAATTTAAATAACTAAATTAGAGATGGAACTTAGATGAGTGAATAAATGGGCTCATTCATTCAACCTCTCTGGCCCTCAGAACAACCTCCAGACACAATCAGAGCACAGTTCTGGTCATGTTCAGTTGAGTGGGTCAGAGGCTTTGAGGGGACAAGAGGTTGGCCACGGGCCGGAAAGAGGCTTGCTGTGGGCCGCATCTGGCCCCCGGGCCAGGGTTTGAAGACCCCTGGTGTAAAGGAATGAAATTTCCTAATATAAAACAAATTGGTATAGCTCAATAATGATAGGAAATCCTTAGTCTTGATATAAAAATTGAAATGTATAATCCCAACATCTCTTGTCAGAACATGCAAGCTTTAAGTCAGTGCAAAGATTACTTCACTAATTTTGTAAAATGTTTCTTTGAGGAGCCTGGGAAATGGTTTGGGACAAACTAATGCTTCTATATTCCTAAAGCTAAAATGAAGTGTTTTGGGTTAAATTTGGTGTCTTATAATTTAAATTGTTTTTTTGCACTGCTTTCAACATATCAGGAGAGAGATGGATTGTCAATATAAATATTGATCTTGTCTGGCCCTTGGGACTCTATATAAGATTAGAGCAAAATAAAAACTGTATTTGCAAAGATTTTTGCACTTTCCAAAACATTTGCTTTGTAAATAAACTTGTTTGCTTTTGAGAGGCATGTACTTGATAGAGCAACTGATGAATTCATTTTAAAAATCGTTTTTAATTGGTCAGATATCAAGTAATGGATTTAAATCTGCATATTCCCAAAACTTCAGTGTGGATGTCTTTTAGACAGCTTTGATTAAATTGCAAGTTACCACTTGATAGAAGAAAAAAGTTTTTTAAAGTCACTATTAGTCACATAGTAGTCACAAAATCGCAGCCCCTTGATTAACGAAAAGCTTTCATTGGTCTGTCAGTTAAAATGCATTTTAAAGCTTGCAGTTGCTGTGTGGACACTTGTGGCTACACCTTGTAAATGAGCCCAAAATTGTGTTTCTTATAATTCTGTGATGTCTACTTAGAAGCAAGTTTCATTGAATTCAATGGGTCGTACTTCTGGGTAAGTGTATAGGATTACAACCGAAGTCTTTTTCTTCTTCTAAATCTTTTTTTTTCCCCCTTAGGGCACCATTCATGATTTTTGGGACCCAGATAGTTAAAATGGATGAATTAGGGAGATTGTCACCCTTGAAAGTATGGCTGAGAAAAAGAATGAAGACTGCAGTATGATCTAAAGGACAGGAAGAAGAAACCCTGTTGTATAGATTTCCCTGCTCATGTGCTGCATGAATCAGTAGGATTCTTTGCTTCACCGTTCCCCAGTAACTTAACTGATCAACTTTTAATAATTTCTTTTCCATGTCTAGTCTTAGTTTTTAAAAACCATTTTTATACCTCTATTAAGTTATTAAACACACAAACCTCCTGACATGGCTATTGCGTTTTATATCATGAAGCAAAGTTTAGAAATAGTGGTGGGTATTTTGGCTATTAAGATTCTTGTTGACCTTGCAATGGCATGTGTGGGTGGCATGTGTGATTTCCACATTATTCACACTAACTTACCTAGTGATGGCTTTTGGAATTGAGAAGATCTGCGAAAGTAGCTTGTGTTCAGAAAGTGATGAAATCGCACTGTGAATGACAATGCTATGCACACTTGGAAGCAAGTCTCATTGGTTCCATTGGATTTATTCACAAGTGAGTGTAGGATTGCGGCCTTACCACTGTAGGCTTGTTTAATCACTTCTGCAAACAAGGCAGTAAAACCAGGGTTGTGGCGTCTGGTTGAGATCTTCAAAAGGGTGAATTAGATTCATGATCGTTCCTCATACTTGGTATTAGGTTGTATACATACATTGGAAAATACTAATAGGCAAGAGTCTGGGAGTTTTGCAGAGGGGAGGAAAAAACCACTGAAAAGTTTTATTCTCCTTTTGTGCCTGGTCTTGCTATCGTCACATACAGACTGAGATTTATATGTGCACATTCTATGTACAGTAGATTTAATTGTTCCTTTGGTAAACTCTAGTCTTTTGCTAGTTAACTTTATAATACGTATTCAAATAGATAATGTATATTTAATCTGTATATTTCATATTCTGCACTTCTTGCACTGCCATGCCTGTAAATAAATCTAATATTTTAGAAGCCATAATTGAACTTTAAAGTGTAAATACAGTACATAGAGATAATATAAATCTAAAATATTTGATTTTTACATGAAGATGTGTTTGGCACTGTGTTCAAATAAATTTGGTTAACCTTTTTCAAATATGAGTATGCAAAATAGATTGATTTAAAATCAGACTGGATTGTGTCCTTGGCTACTATCTAGGGTACAGTTCAGCTTTGTAAAATCAGTGGTGGGTTGCCATTGATTTAAGTGGCAAGTAGCTTGTACCCCATGTGAAACATATTTTTTGTTCTGTTTAGAATTATTGAATTCCAGCATCAGAAGTTGGTTGAGAGACTACCTCAAACGGGATGGGTTTCATAAAGGTTTTTTAAAAGTACATAGGGTAGATTTTACTGATTCTGCATTCCACAGTCAGGATTCAAAGAGCAGCCTTGTGTGTAAGCAGAATGTGTGTTTACTTATGCTTTGGGGCAGTGGCGTAGCTAAGGCATTTGGCTCCTGAGGCTGTGACATTGGACGTCACCTCCCCCGGAAGTAATTGCAGAGGTGTGATGTCGCCACCAATTACGTCTGGTTTTATGGCATGCTTGGAGTGGTTGCGAGCCACTCTGAATGACCAACTGCTTTTTTGGGAAGAAAACAGTCAGCCACTCAGAGTGGCTTGTAGTTACTCCAAGCACATGCAAGGGGGTGCAGGGAAAGGTACTGCAGCAGTGAGGAGGCATCTTTGCCACCACCATACCTTCTCTTGCACCCCCCTGTGCTTTGGGATCTACCATCAGGAATGTAAGTTGGAACCCTTTGAAAGAATGGTACCCCTGTCCCCATTAGCTATGCCAATGCATTGGATTGTTGCTGGTTTTTCCTCTCCTGTTGTAGCACCTTACACTGCCTCAACAGCTGCTCTAACTTTAGGGACTGGAAGAGTCTTGAACACCATGCATAGTTCTCTGGATCCTGGCCCATATTTGTTTCTCTCTATATTGTGCCTCCTAAATATACTCTTTGTTTTGACTTCTCAGTACTATTTTATATTAAAGCACAGAATATGCCAATTCGCCAGTGGCAAATTATTGTATTGTATGAAAATATATTTGTACTGCTTTTCAAGCATGTTTTCAATTAACTAGTTCCCAATTTAACTATCTTTTTTAAATGTAATGGAACTTAGTGAAAGAATAAAGTATAAAATAACCACAATTTTTGTCTCTGAAAATCTTGTCTGCATGCACAGTGGATATCTGCTCACATAACAGTTCAACCAACAATATACAGTTAATGTCAAAGATATTAATGCTTTGACTACATATGGTGTTGTTTCCCCCTCCCAAAAGACAGGTTTATATCCAGAAATATCTTTTAAAAATATACTCTAGAACAGTGTTTCCCAAACTTTTTAGCACCAGGACCCACTTTCTGAAATTTATTTTGACCCAGTGCAAAAAAATTCTAGAAAAAAACCAATATCTGTATTAGTATTAATTAATAATAATCTGGTCCTGTGGTCTCAAGGCTGCTAGAAACCTTATAATATTTGTCTTTGTGTGTGTGTGTAGACATTTGCTAGACTGTCCCCAGAAATGGAGTTCAAGGACTGTTCCTCCAAATCTTTACAGTCATTCCAGGCTACCCAGAAGGCTGAACTAGAGAGCAAGACTTGCAGTTAGGAACTTCCAGATCAGACAAAAGGCTGAAACTGTCTTAATATATGATCTATGTCATTCCAATTACAAGAGGAAAATATGTCATTCCAATTACAAGAGGAAAAAATTTTAAATTATGTACGGTATAAAGTACTGTACCAGGCAATGGTACTTGCAAAGGTGTTTTTTAATGTTTTAAAAACTTTTTGCAACCCACCAAAAATTGACTCGTGACTCACTGGTGGGTCCAGACCCACAGTTTGGGAAACACTGCTCTAGAACTAGTTAGCCTGATTAGTGTTGTGTGTTTTCCTATAATTACAAAGACAAAGCGGAATGGCGATATAATCCCAGTTCCCAGACAATGCAAGAGAAAACTCTGAATGGCTAGCTAACCTGTTCAGTAGTAGCATATTGCTGAGCAGATTTCCTAGCTCTTCTCGTCAGATCAAGTAGGATTTTGTTCTTTATGATAACAAATAGGTAACTCATTGAGTGCCTTCTAGTCCTATTTTCCCAGGCCCAGATGTAATACTTTCTGATTTAGCTTATTCTGATTTAGCAGAAGAAATCCCATTCTGACAAGAACTGTATGGATATATTAAATCAACAACTTTTAGGATGACTTGTCTAATCATGCCCACCTCTGAATACTATGAATTCCTTTTTCTTCCTTTTTTGGTTAGAAAGAATCTCCTACCCCTATTGGTGACACTGAAAATATACAGGTAGTATTCACTAAAGCAGGGGTGGCCAACCTTTCAACTTTAGGGCTCGAGGATTTTTAACAAGTGTGTAGAGCAGGGCTCGCCAGACTCCAGCCCACAGACTGGATTCAGCACTCTGCCTGTTCCTTCCGCATGTGAACGGCGCATGGAAGCCTCCTTTGCCCACTACAGATCTCCCCCGAACTATGCTCCGGCCTGTTGCTTTTGGGTTCTGTTGCCTCAGTTGTCACTGCACCCAAATTTCTAGGCAGAGGCGGGAATTTCAGCAAATGCAGCTTGTCTGTGAGAGGACAAGCTGCACCTGCTGAAATTTCCTCCTCTGCACAATTGTTAAAGGTCTAGGAGCCCTAAAGTTGGAAGGTTGGCCAACTCTGTGCTAAAGATTACAGTGGTTTTCCTGGGAGTTCCAATACAGAAGCAAGACCAACAATGCCCTGTACAGTCTCCCCTCCCCATAACAGAAGTAAGCAAAATAAATATACAGAATGAACTTTGGTTTTTTTTAATGCCCTGCGTGATCAGGTCAAAGTCCATCTAGTTTAGCATTCTGTTTTTTACAATGGGTCAACCAGATGTCTGGGAAGCCCAGAAGCAGGAGGCATGCCCCTGGACTGTGTTTGCTCCCCTGCAACTGACATTAAGAGGTATACTACACACATACACAATCAGCAAAATAGTGGCCCAAAGATCTCTCCACAGATCTTCATTTGTGAACTTGATAATAACTGCATTTGTGTGTCCTCTATTGACATTTTGCTTTCTGGTGTATAGCCACCTCTGTTTTGCTTGTCTGTGGTCATTGTGTAACTAGATAATTACACAACAAGTTCAATTTCAGTGTAATGCTGCTGGATATTTGGTCTCAGCTAAGCTTCTTATTGTGCTGTGTTTATGCTGGCTCAGTGAGTAATTAAAACTTTCTTCTCTAAATAAATGCACCACCAAATCATCTCAGTGGAAAGGCTGGCAATGCAACATATGCTGCTATATTATACTAAGACCTGGAGTAACAGCCTTTCTAGTTAAGTACCAGTACTGATATAGCCCATCCTCACATAGTGGAAGAAAGTGGTGCTGTGTGTGAAGACGGAACGAAGTTTAGTTGTGTTTGCTGCATTTTTGTGTGGGAGGGAATTTGATACTGATGAGTCAATGGATGCTTTGCAGGGTAACAAAAAGGGTCCTTGCCCCAAAGAGGTTGCAGACTAGATTGTAGACCATGGGGGGGATACAGTGCTGATAATTGAGGGTGAGGATTAAGACATTTAGCTAAAGCATCACATAAAAGGCCCCCCCCCCCATGGAATTGAAGGGCAAGAGGGTGTTTACCAATATTAACTTGGATATTGAGACTTGGAGGGAAGCTGAGAGGATTTTGATCATAGCTCAGGTGTATGAAGAGCAGTTTAACACATTGGCCCATGCTAATTTTCTTAAATTGCCCCCCATAAGATGCATCTTTTGTATCTTATGAGGACATGCTTTCATCTGTTGTGAAGAGCAGTATTGGGAAGTGCAGATGGTTTAAGGCAGAGGTGTACAAACCGCAGCTCGGGGGTCAAATCCTTCCCTCAGAAGAATTTTATCTGACCCCCCAGGTTCCCTAGCCCAGGTTCCCAGGTTATTTAGGGCGAAAAATAACTCCAAAGATGCACTTCCAGTGATATACTGCATTCAGCCACTAGAGGTGCTGAATATAGTGGAAAGAAATTATTCCATTACATTCAGCACCTCTAGCGACTGAGTGAGATATATACCATTGCTGAGAGACCTGGAATATAAATATGTTACTTAAACTTAAAATGGAGCAGAAACTTAGAACAAAAAAGTTTGAGATTTGTGTCATGGTTTGCTTGATGCTTTCTAAAAATCCATTCTCCCCTTTCCTGTGCAAATCAATTTTGCTCTCTGCTCCCCTCCTCCTTTCACCTCCACACACTTATTGTATTCAATCAAACTCTCAGCACATTGGTCCTCTGTGTATTTATTACTTATTTATTTTCTGGCCCTTGACACTGTCAGATATGCAATGCGGCCCACATACTGAAAAGTTTGGACACTCCTGGTGTAGGATAGAAAGGGCTAGTCTATCCTTCCCTTGCACTTTGGACCTAATCCAAAGGGGACTGGTGGCTGCGTTTTGTGAAACAAATGCATAGTCCCAATTCAATGTCTTGTTCACTTTGGCCTTCAGTTGCAGAGAGGAAATTCCGGACAGCAAAGGAGAACTAGTAGAGTTGTTTAAGGGGATGCTAGATCTCTGGATAGCTTCATTGGCCAAGTGTACTTTATGGTAGAGCCAGAGAGCATTCATCCTTCACATAGCTTTAAGGAAAAACAGTAAAACAATGAAGTTCTGAAGCACTATAACAGGACAGACTTGTTGGTGTTTGCCATATGTTTAACTTGAATGCATGCTAGCTATCATTAAAGGGGTTGAATGTACACTCAGACTCTAGTGGAACAGTGGCAGGGAGGGGAGGAGTTTCAGCCTGTAAAGAAGTTACAATCTTTCATAAAATTACACAATTCAGAATTTGATTTTGACCTTAGTGTTTTGGTCCAGTGATTCCCAAACATTTTATCACCAGGACCCACTTTTTAAAACAACACTCTATTAGGACCCGCCTAGGTTTACCAGACTTTTTTTTTTTAAAAGGAGATCTAGAAAGAAATAATATTGTATTTATTTATTTACAGGTAATAACCTGAAAAAGACCCTCAAACGTTAATCTCCTATATTTTCACATGCTTACGAATTGCAGGAGCTCAGCTCTTTGCAGGGTAATTAGCAGCAGTGGCGTCACTAGGGTTTGCATCACCTGGTGCGGGATGCCAGCGCGTCACCCCCATGCAGTGGGTGGGGGAATAGCCCAGGTGGTGGGCATGGTGATGTACCATCACTCTGCCCCCACTGGTTTTTTGGCTGTACCTTTTGACAGAACAAAGAACACATTCTGCATGAAATTTTGCATTGATTGATATATAACATGATGGTATTATTCTTCCAAATGGTGATTTTAGTGATTTTGGTCACTATTGGTGTCACACCCTCCCCCAAGGGTGTCAACTTACTAACACCTTATTGCAGCAGTTCTCAAACTTTTAGCACTGGGACCCATTTTTTAGAATGGCAATCTGTCCAAGACCCACCAGAAGTGATGTCATGGTGGAAGTGACATCAAGCAAACTAAAATAAATAAGTATAAATAATTAAGTAAAACAAATAATTAAATAAGCAGAAACCAGCCCTGGTCCACCAAGTGAATTTCCGCTGTAGCCTGCCTGTAATAACACCCCCTTCCACAATCAGTAAGGTTTTCAGCCCTACCCAGTGCCCAGTTCAATTTAAGAACTTCTGTTTAAACCAGATCACTGTCAGGATCCACCTGGCTTTGCAAGTCTCAAAAAGGTTCACCTTATCAGCTGAAGCTTCTGTTTTGATCCTTTTTAGTGGGTGGGGATGCTCCCTTCTGGAGCAGTTGTTTAGCTCCAGGTGCATAGGATCAAGACCATTCTGGTAGGCTTGCACTCTCCTTCAGCTGATTTTCCACATCAGCCAAGGCACGTTTGCTTACTCGCAAGTAAGCGCAACCATGAGGCTTAGTTTCGCTTTCCACAGGGATCTGCTTGGAGGGAGGGACTTCCTTCTCTGGTGTTTTTGGGGGTTGCATTCATTGGATCAGGACCATTCTGGTGCTGTTAGATTCCTCTCAGCCTGCCCTTTCTGAAGGACTAAGGCAAGTTTGCCTACTCATGAGTAAACACGCAATACGGCTCACTTTCACTTTTCATAGGGCTCCATGCATTTTTGATTTCTGGTTTTTTGGCCATAACTTTTGAAAGAGAGGAGATATTTCACTCTGGGTTTTTGCATTGTCTTCTGCTCGCAATTCCACATCCAACGGTATATAACATGATGTGGTTGCTCCTAACATGATTTTACCGCATCACCCCCAGTGTGCGTCAGCCCCCCCTGTGTGTGTCACCTGGTGGGGTCTGCACCTCCGCACCCCATAGTGACGCCACTGATTAGCAGCTATCCGATTTTTGAATAGCTTCAGGTCTTGAGGCAATACATTATCTGAACTTTCCATCACTCTTACATGACCCACCCATGGGTACTGACCCACAGTTTGGGAACCACTATTTTAGACTGTTTTGCAACCTTTCTGTTAGTCTGGTGTCAGTTAACAAGCTGTGTTAGAATTCCAATAATAGCTTTTTAATGTTATGCATAGGCTACCTTTCTGTTTCCAAAAGATGGCAGACAGCACAAGAGCAATAACACTGAAAAAACAGAACAGCAGCTGCAGTAGAATCTTAATTGGCACAGCAGCAAAAAATAGACATAAATTAGACATACAGACATAAAACTTTGGGGGTGTGCATTCAATTGGTCCTGGTCTGCATGGTTCTTAGATGTACTCAGATGTAGTTTGCTTTATGCAGAAATGCAAGACTCTTTATAAGGGGAGAGATGTAAAACATACAGGAAGTGCTTGGTACCGGGAGACCTTGTTCTACACCAGGGGTCTCCAAACTTTTTGGCCAGAGGACCGCATCAAATATCTGGCATGGTGTGGAGGGCCAGAAAAAAAATTTAAATATAAAATCTAAATAACTAAATTAGAGATAGAACTTAGATGAGTGAATAAATGAATGAATGGGCTTATTCATTCAACCTCTCTGGCCCTTATAAGAACATAAGAATAGCCCCACTGGATCAGGCCATAGGCCTATCTAGTCCAGCTTCCTGTATCTCACAGTGGCTCACCAAATGCCCCAGGGAGCACAGCAGATAACAAGAGATCTCATCCTGGTGCCCTCCCTTGCATCTGGCATTCTGACATAGCCCATTTCTAAAATCAGGAGGTTGTGCATACACCTCATGGCTTGTACCCCATAATGGATTTTTCCTCTAGAAACTTGTCCAATCCCCTTTTAAAGGCGTCCAGGCCAGATGCCATCACCACATCCTGTGGCAAGGAGTTCCACAGACCAACCACATACTGAGTAAAGAAATATTTTCTCTTATCTGTTCTAACTCTCCCAACACTCAATTTTAGTGGATGTCCCCTGGTTCTGGTGTTGTGTGAGAGCGTAAAGAGCATCTCCCTATCCACTCTGTCTATCCCCTGCATAATTTTGTATGTCTCAATCATGTTCCCCCTCAGGTGTCTCTTTTCTAGGCTGAAGAGGCGCAAATGCCGTAGCCTTTCCTCATAAGGAAGGTGCCCCAGCCCCGTAATCATCTTAGTTGCTCTCTTTTGCACCTTTTCAATTTCCACTATATCCTTTTTGAGATGTGGCGACCAGAACTGGACACCGTCGCACATTGGGTTGACACTTTCATCGACCTGTCCACCACCACCCCAAGATCTCTCTCCTGATCTGTCACAGACAGCTCAGAACCCATCAACCTATATGTGAAGTTTTGATTTTTAGCCCCAATGTGCATGACCTTACACTTAGTGACATTGAAGCATCCTCCAGACACAATCAGAGCACAGTTCTGGTCATGTTCAGTTGAGTGGGCCAGAGTCTTTCAGGGGACAAGAGGTTCACAGTGGACTGGGAAGAGGCTTGCTATGTGCCGCTTCTGGCCCCCGGGCCGGGGTTTGGAGACCCCTGTTCTACACAATGTGGAAGCTTCTCTAAGTTTGTTTCACAGCCACACAGAATTTCTGCAGAATCAGACTCAGCATGACAAATACTTTAATTGACAATGCATTTAGTATTTTTTCTTCCCTGCTGGAGTTGAAGATGAAGTGTGTGATGAGGAGAGCTCCAGCAGCTCAACGGAGTCTGCTGCTATTCAGAATTTCAGAGGCAGCAAAGTCCCATCAAGGCAATTAGCAATGCCAGACGGAGGGCGATTAATGGGATTAAAAGCAGTATCAGATTTTCTATAAATAACTCTGCCTTTTATTATCCTGTATGCTAATGAGGTGCTCCATTGTTTAAATCTGATGGCAGAGCTTGCTCTTATCAGGAAAGATTGCTCCAGCAAGGAAAGGTATTTTTCTTTTTCAGTGATACAAGCTTGCTAAGAGCTATACTTCAAAAAATAAATCTACCTCTGGCTGTTAATAGAAAGGAATATGATGGCCAAAGATTTGTATCTATTGAGTTTTTCATAGACCTCTTTCTGGTTTTGATGTAGAGGCTGGAGAGTTTGTGATGGTGAGGAATGTATACATGAAACAGTACTGTAGGGAACATGAAGTTCAGGCCCCAGTGGGCGTGCAGCTCAGTTCTATAGCAGTGATTGGCACAGTCCCTAAGTAGCTTGTGGGTGCCCATTTAGCACACTTGAAAACCTTCCATTATGGAGCTCCCTTAAGCCTCTGAGAATATATTTGCTATGTACCTCTCAAAAGTATGCTGTAAATCAGCAACTTTGCTATCCCGGGCACCACCAGATGGTGGCATTGTTCACACTTTCAGATTTACTTTTTCTCCCTGCAAGGAGGACTGAGGATTCATACAGGGAGAGATTTCTCATGTCTCAATCTTTGACTGATCAATATCTGAAGCAGAGTATCTCTACTAGCAACCAGATGCGCATACTATGGTGACAGACTGGATTGAAATATGCAGTGTTTCCCAAACTGTGGTCCGGACCCACCAATGCGTCACAAGCCAATTTTTTTCTGGGTTGTGAAAAGTTTTTGAAACATTAAAACAACAACTTTGCAAGTACTCTTGCCCAGTTTGCAGAAGAAAATTGTCAGCTGGAATGCAAACCTGTGGTATGAAGTAATCATACCTCCAAATTAAAATTTTCCTTTTCCTATTTCTTTCCTTTTCCTATTTTCTCTAGTAATTGATGTGCTGTAGATCACAGGTGAACCCAGTTTCAGTTTTTTGTCTGGCCTGGAAATTCCTAACTGCACGTCTTGCTCCCTAGTTCAGCCTTCTGGGTACTCTAGAATGACTATAAAGCAGTGTTTCTCAAACTGTGGGTCGGGACCCACTAGGTGGATCACAAGCCAATTTCAGGTGTGTCCCCATTCATTTCAATATTTTATTTTTAATATAGTAGACTTGCTGCTACCACGTTATGTGACTGCATTTGGGGAAGTGTTACAGACCTGTACTTTTAACAAGCTACTAAGAACATAAGAACATAAGAACAGCCCCACTGGATCAGGCCATAGGCCCATCTAGTCCAGCTTCCTGTATCTCACAGCGGCCCACCAAATGCCCCAGGGAGCACACCAGATAACAAGAGACCTCATCCTGGTGCTCTCCCCTACATCTGGCATTCTGACTTAACCCATTCCTAAAATCAGGAGGTTGCGCATACACATCATGGCTTGTACCCCATAATGGATTTTTCCTCCAGAAACTCGTCCAATCCCCTTTTAAAGGCGTCTAGGCTAGACGCCAGCACCACATCCTGTGGCAAGGAGTTCCACAGACCGACCACGCGCTGAGTAAAGAAATATTTTCTTTTGTCTGTCCTAACCCGCCCAACACTCAATTTTAGTGGATGTCCCCTGGTTCTGGTATTATGTGAGAGTGTAAAGAGCATCTCCCTATCCACTCTGTCCATCCCCTGCATAATTTTGTATGTCTCAATCATGTCCCCCCTCAAGCGTCTCTTTTCTAGGCTGAAGAGGCCCAAACGCCGTAGCCTTTCCTCATAAGGAAGGTGCCCCAGCCCCGTAATCATCTTAGTCGCTCTCTTTTGCACCTTTTCCATTTCCACTATGTCTTTTTTGAGATGCAGCGACCAGAACTGGACACAATACTCCAGGTGTGGCCTTACCATAGATTTGTACAACGGCATTATAATACTAACCGTTTTGTTCTCAATACCCTTCCTAATGATTCCAAGCATAGAATTGGCCTTCTTCACTGCTGCCGCACATTGGGTCGACACTTTCATCGACCTGTCCACCACCACCCCAAGATCTCTCTCCTGATCTGTCACAGACAGCTCAGAACCCATCAGCCTATATCTAAAGTTTTGATTTTTTGCCCCAATGTGCATGACTTTACACTTACTGACATTGAAGCGCATCTGCCATTTTGCTGCCCATTCTGCCAGTCTGGAGAGATCCTTCTGGAGCTCCTCACAATCACTTCTGGTCTTTACCACTCGGAAAAGTTTGGTGTCATCTGCAAACTTAGCCACTTCACTGCTCAACCCTGTCACCAGGTCATTTATGAAGAGGTTGAATAGCACCGGTCCCAGGACAGATCCTTGGGGCACACTGCTTTTCACCTCTCTCCATTGTGAAAATTGCCCATTGACACCCACTCTCTGCTTCCTGGCCTCCAACCAGTTCTCAATCCAGGAGAGGACCTGTCCTCTAATTCCCTGACTGTGGAGTTTTTTCAGTAGCCTTTGGTGAGGGACCGTGTCAAACGCCTTCTGAAAGTCCAGATATATAATGTCCACGGGTTCTCCCGCATCCACATGCCTGTTGACCTTTTCAAAGAATTCTGTAAGGTTTGTGAGGCAAGACTTACCCTTACAGAAGCCATGCTGACTCTCCCTCAGCAAGGCCTGTTCGTCTATGTGTTTTGAGATCCTATCTTTGATGAGGCATTCCACCATCTTACCCGGTATAGATGTTAGGCTGACCGGCCTATAGTTTCCCGGGTCCCCCCTCTTTCCCTTTTTAAAAATAGGCATGACATTTGCTATCCTCCAATCTTCTGGTACCGTGGCCGTTTTGAAGGACAAGTTGCATACCTTAGTCAAGAGATCTGCAACTTCATTCTTCAATTCCTTAATAACCCTTGGGTGGATGCCATCAGGGCCCGGTGACTTATTGATCTTTAATTTATCAATGAGGTCTGAAACATCTTCTCTTTTAACCTCTATCTGACTTAACTCCTCGGTTAGGAGGGGCCGTTCGGGCAGCGGTATCTGCCCGAGGTCTTCTGCCGTGAAGACAGATGCAAAGAACTCATTTAATTTCTCTGCCATCTCTAAGTCTCCTTTTATCTCCCCTTTCCCTCCCTCACCATCCAGAGGGCCAACCGCTTCTCTGGCGGGTTTCCTGCTTCTAACATATTTGAAGAAGCTTTTATTATTCCCCTTAATGTTGCTGGCCATGCGTTCCTCATAGTCTCGCTTGGCCTCCCCTATCACCTTCTTACATTTCTTTTGCCACAGTTTATGTTCCTTTTTATTCTCTTCATTAGGGCAAGACTTCCATTTACGGAAGGAAGCTTCCTTGCCCTTCACAGCCTCTCTAACTTGGCTGGTTAGCCATGCGGGCACTCTCCTGGATTTAGTGGAACCCTTCTTTCTTTGCGGTATACACCTCTGCTGGGCCTCTATTACTGTTGTTTTAAGCAGCCTCCATGCACTCTGGAGAGACTGGACTCTTTTTACCCTCCCTTTCAACCTCCTTCTAACCAGCCTCCTCATTTGAGGGAAGTCCGCCCGTCGGAAGTCAAGGGTTTTTGTTAGAGATTTGCCTGGTATTCTTCCCCCAACGTGCACGTCAAAACGGATCGCAGCATGATCACTGTTCCCCAATGGCTCAGTAACGTTTACATCTCTAACCAGGTCCTGCGTACCGCACAAAATTAAATCCAGAGTCACCTGTCCTCTGGTGGGCTCTGTGACTAGCTGATCTAAGCCACAGTCATTTAGCACGTCAAGAAATCCGGTTTCCTTATCGTGACCAGAACACAAATTGACCCAGTCAATATGAGGATAATTGAAGTCCCCCATGATTACAACCCTGTCCTTCCTTGTCACCTCCCTGATCTGTTTCCTCATTTCAAGGTCCCCATCAGATTTCTGGTCTGGAGGACGATAGCACACCCCCAGTATTACATCGCTGCTCAAGCCTGGTAATTTAACCCACAGAGATTCTAAGGTGCAGTCGGACCCACCTTCAATCTCTACTTTGCTGGATTCTATCCCTTCCTTAACATAAAGGGCCACCCCACCTCCAACACGCCCCTGCCTGTCCCTCCTGTAGAGTTTATAGCCCGGGATTGCGGTATCCCACTGATTCTCCGCATTCCACCAGGTTTCCGTTATGCCCACTATGTCAATATTTTCCCTTGTCACCAGACATTCCAGTTCTCCCACCTTTGCTCGTAGACTTCGGGCATTCGCATAAAAGCATTTATACACAGAATGCCCCAGGATGGGCTGCTTATTCACTCCTTTGTCCCCGCATCCTCTCATTGTGCCAAACTGTCTATCACATCCCATCTCCCTACCTTTCCCAATTTCTTCTCCTACCCTGCCTTTGTCTTGTTGTTCTCTAACCTCCCCATCCTCATCCCATAGGGATGAGGAGTCCCGAACCGGATGCCCCTCGGCTCCTGTCGGCCTTCCCCCAGGGATCAGTTTAAAAGCTGCTCTGCCACCTTTTTAATGTTATGCGCCAGCAGTCTGATACTATGTATCTTCTTTTAACAACGATAGTAAATAGGACGTACTCCTGGTTAAGTTTGGGTAGGATTGAAGCCTAGGATTGTTAAAAAATTTCCCTGCTTGATGATGTCACTTCTGGTCATGACATCACTTCTGGTGGGTCCTGACAGGTTCTCATTCTAAAAAGTGGGTCCTGGTGCTAAATGTGTGAGAACCACTGCTGTAAAATGGGGAACTTTTCTTGGGGGAAGAGTCCTTGAACTTCATTTCTAGGAAGAGTCCAGCAAATATCCACACACGCACTATATGTAAGGTCTCTAGCAACCTTGGGGGCACAGGACCCCAATTATTTTTAATTAATACCGTACTTTATTATCATTAATAAAAATATTGTTTCTTTGTAGAAACAATTGTTCCATTTCTGTTTTTACTGCAGGTTTGCCAGAGGTACTCTGAGTTTACATCTCTAATGAATAATTTGCTTATTTTCAAATGTTATGGGGGGAGGTACATGTCATTGAACAGCAAAATTTTTGATGAAGGAAGCTGCACTCCAGGCAGTGCTCTTGTTATTCCTTGGGAGTCTAACGTAGAAATGTGAAGTGCTAACCGCTGATTCAAAAGGTTCTGACTCCATACTGCAAAGGTGCTGATTATTTCATTACAGGGTGAGTAGATGATGCAACTGGAGCCATTAAGAGACTGGCCTCCAGACCTGGATGAAAAATACTGTGGGCAAGCAAGGGCTATCATCGACTCATTGTTTTCACATAGCAGGCTTCAATGCTTTTCGTGTTTAGAACTTCTACTGCAAAGATGAAACTTGTGTTGGCTGGAACTGGGATGCATGGCTAGTTTTATTTTCATATTCTCTCCTGCATAACAGCTTTCATATGGGACTCATACAATGCAAGAAAGACCCCAGGGCATGTTGCCTATGACAATGCCCTGAGACTTGTAATTGCTGAAGATATTGCCCAGCAACATAGATGTAGCTACCTTCAGCTAAGACAGAGCACAGTGTTTCTCAATGTCTGTCCTCTGCCATACCACTTCACATGATCCACCTATCTGAAGTACTACCAGAAGTAACTGGTGATGATGTCATCACCAGTTGGGAAGACAGATGCGATGCAACAAACACAAGTAAGAAGCTCAGGGTATACGGGAGGCTATTGTGAACATGGAAAAGCATGATTTGGAACTCTGGCCCACTGAGCTGAACCCCCTACTACTGTTTGTTGTGTTGCATTCCTAGTCTTGCTGCTGGGCAGCAGATGCCCAAAGGTCCCGTGAGTACCAACAGACACTACCTCAAGTATCATTAGTGGTACCATTCTCAACCATTCTCAGCCAGTGGTACTGGTTGAGAAACACTGGTCTACAGCTGTGCTTCTCAAACCATCTAGTGGGGCAGACTGGCAATTTTACCCCCAATGTGTCAGGGGCTGGTTCAATATTTCTAATTTAATTATATAATTTATATAATTTATAATTATATAGTTATTAAAATTTATAATATTATTACTGCTCAGATCAGTGGATTCAGATGGGGTACCAAATGGCAAGCTCTCAGTCGCCAACAAACTAGGTTATGATTTGAGCACCCAGGTGCACATGTTATAGTACGTTTGTACGTCTTCTTCTGAAAACAGTAGCTACACCCTCAGTGTACCCAAGTTCCACACTGTAGCTCCTCTTGGAACTGGAAGCAAACACTTGGGCTTTACCTTTCGGATCAAGAAGGTGCATTTCCAAGCATCTGAATACCGTAGTTTGGTATAAAAGGCTGCATCAATTAGTTGTAGGGGTTTTATATGTTCCAGTTGGTGTACCTCACCCCCTTCCAGCTCACTGTCCTGGAAGTTGCTTTCTGAGTTCGCTTGTGAAAATCCTTGAGTCAGACGTGAAGTCCCAGGGAGAGCTCTCCTCGGCCTCCTTCCCATCCTAGGCTTTCATATTAGATATGACAACTGAAGTGCCTACACTGAAGATAAACAAACAGGACTTTTTGACAGTCCTGCAATGCGATGCAATTGAGGGTGGTGATGCACCAGGAGAAATTTGGTAACTAAGCAGCTGTGGGAACGCAGAAGGCTGATTTCGATTACCTTCCTTCTCTTTTAAAAGAGAATTGGGTTAAGGGAGGGCAGATTGCTCTCTGCTCCTCTGAGATAAGACATACAGTACTCGGGCTGATTCCTCATGCCTTGCTGCCCATTGACATGCTCCCCCTAACTGCTCAAACTAGATAATCTATTAGGTCACATAATCTGTGATTGTTTTTCCTTTGGAAATAGCTGGATCTGCAGCCTCACTGGCTCATCTGGATTTGATGAAAAGGAGAAGCAGAGCAGGCCCCTCACTACCTCTCCCAGTGGTTCCACGTTAAGCAGCTTGGGAAACAAAACAGAATCTTAAGGAACCCGATAACTGCCAACATGGAGGGGAATCAGAGCCTGTGTTCTCAAGCCCCCAAGGCAGTCTAGTGAGCAGACAGCTGCCAAATCCCATTGTTTCTCTGTGGAGCTCACTCCTTCAGCCTCTGGTTTGTTCTCAGCTGAAGTCACAAACCAAAAACCTTTTGGTCTCCCTGAAACCACATGCTCTCTTTTCCCCCCAGCTTGCTTTCCCTCCCTGCCCCAATCCCTTCCATGTGTCTTATATAAAGATGCTTTGTTGTTGTTCCACCAAATGATTTACATTGATCCTTTTGGGAGGTTTCAGAATAGTGCTGGAAAGACTTCAGAACAAACCCTTCCCAAGGCAATGGCTCAGTGTATTTTCAGGACAGGGAGCAGTGTTGCCCTCACACCCTGCACAGGTATAAATAGAATTTTTGCAAAGAAAGCAAACCTCTCTCTCTCCCCCCCCCCACTTGCCTGGATCCCCCTGAAAGAATATAGGAGAGCCTAGACATTCTCTTGTTCACCCTGAGGCAAAAGGCAGCTTTCTGGTGTGTGTGAAGTTGTGTGCACACACATACTTTTGGCCAGAACCACTGCACACGGAGAAACTCCCCTCCCTCATGTTGCCATTCTGATTCTGAGTTCCTGTAGCTGCTATTTACAACTTTAAAAGCGAACATGCAGGCCCAAATGGTGCAGTTAACCTAATGTGTAGTGCAGCCCTCAGAGAGTGGGGAGTTAGCTGAAATGATTGATCTCTGGACACCTGATGCATGTTCAGAAACGGTACAGTATGCGCTAGGAGTCCATTTGTTTCTGCTGCATCATGCTTAATATATTGATAATTAGCAGCTTTCTCCAAGGGTCAGCATATTAACAAGTCAGCGGGTTAAGAAGAGACAGAGCACTTCACCGCCAGTAACATGAGCATTGCGAAGATGCTCTTTCTCTGTGATGGCTCTGCTGTTCTGTGTGGTCTGTGGATGGCAAGTGGATTTAGAATTCTCACGGCCAAAAGGAGGAGCTGTTGCATAGGTGAAGAGGCTGGAACCAGCACTTGGGAGTCTATAGTTTTGGCTACTAATCTAATATTGGGGGGCGGGAACAGCATGAAAAGAAATTGAGAACTTTAAAAGCCAACAATGCAGATCAAAAGGAGCATCTGAGTTTTAAAATGATCAGCATAGTTTAGAAAAAGCTGCCTTATCTCAAGTCAGATGACTGGTCTGTCTAGTTCTGGATGATCTATGGTGACTGGATGCTATCAGAGTTCCAGACAGGGATCTTTCCCTGTCCTATCTGGAGACATCAGGAACTGGACCTGGGACCATCTGTGCATACAGAACATCACCTCTTGCACCAAGCTGCAGCCCATCGCCATCTTTTAACCCTAAACATATAACTGAAACACCTAATATTTAAAAGTAGTAAGATACAATAATTCAAATGGATTAATGGGAAACACAATTGCCTTACAAGGAAATAGACACTGTAGAACCTACTATTGAAGCTCTCAACCATTTTCAGAAGAGAAGGGCCCAGACCCCTGAAATAGGGTGGAATGGTTTGTCAGTACTCTGCACCTGGCCAATCCCTGTTGCCTACTAAATATAATCTCGCTTTATTATAATTTTACTGTATAATCTCACCCTGGGTGCCCTCTGGGAAGAAAGGCAGGGTATAAATTGAATAAACAACAGCAACAACCAGCCTAGCATAAGCTGTGATGAAATAGTATAAATCATCATCATCTTCCAGTTACGCTTGGAGAAAGGACTTCTCCTCCTGATAGTAAACATTATAATTATTATTTAAGTCTGTATATTTCACTCCACGAAGCAAGCCACAATTATTGATTTAAAAAAAATTAGAAAATAATCTAAATATAATAAGAAAATAATCAAACACAGGAAAATCTGCAGTAGCAGCAGCCAAATATAAAAACAGAGAATATTACTCAAATCAGAAATTACTTAAAAAAAATAAATGTCTGGTAAGTATTTTAAAAGCTGTTGTTGTTTTTCTTGTATTTGTTTTTATTGTCATTACTGTTGTTTTTAAATGTTATTGTTGTAAACTGCCCTATTTTGCACTGAAGAGTATAGGCCATTTACAAAAATAAAAGACAGAAACAATGAAACAAGAGACCATAAATCAAGAGACCATCATTTCAAATCTTGAGAATTAAAAGAACTGCTTTCTGGCACCAAACTAATACTAACGTAGATTCCTGTCCCTTGACTGGGGAGGGCATTTCATAAACCCCCTATCATGGAGGAAAATTCCCCTCCCTGCATAAACCCCCCCCCCCCCCACACACACACCTTCAATGGATACAGATATTGCCTCACAGCCTAATCCTAACCAGCGCTGGTGCATTGGGTCCACACGGTTGATGTTGTATTCAGTGCTAGAAAGGAGCAGGTTGGACATTAGCCCCTTACCCTGGGTAAAGCTCCAGCCTGCACAATGGTGCTGCTCATATCTGTGCCAGCAAAATTGCTGGCACAAGTCCAAGAAGCCCTGTGTCAGCCTTTCAAGCCTTGGAGGAGGAATAGATATGGCATGGGCTGCCACCACCAATCCCATCCCTTCCTGGGCCTGATGCTTAGATTCTTCAGTCATCCGGACTATGCAGAATGAATGACAGAAACAGAGTCGTTGCACTGCCTGAGCTGGGAATCATGCCCCTAAGCATGTAATCGGCTCCAACAGAAATGGTGTTGCGGTTGGCTTTGTTAGTCTTGGAGGCCTGTGATCTGTTACCAAAGCAACATCCTTCCAGGGTTGCAGTGCCAGCATCATCTTCCTGCAGGCTCACCCTGATTACCTCCTTAGGTAGGGAAGGAAAACAAATCACTCCCACCTGGCAAGGTGAACCCAATGGAAGGTGAAGTTGCTGATGAGATTGCGCAATTCAAAACAATAAATTCTGCCTCCCTCCATATCTTGCTCAGTTCTTCCCTTCAGCAACTGATGCTTGAATCACAGCCAGTACCCCAGCAACACCTTATTGAATTTGCTACAGTACAAGAACAATTCTTGTTTCCTCTGCTCCAGTTTGCAGCTCAGGGGAATAGGACCGTTTTCTTTAAATAGTTTCCTGAAGTGCAAAGGCGCTTCTTAGCGGTGTTTTTGTAAGGCCGTTAAGAGGGTGTAGTAACTCAGCCAAAGCAGCAGAAATGCAGATAAGTAGTGCAGAATGGCACCATCAGCCCTTTTCAATATTACCTTGTTGGGTGGTTAATCACATCATTTGTTTGTTTATTTTGCAAAAGCTGGACTCGGCATCCCAGCAGCCGTACAATTAAAATGACAAACAAAAAAGACAGTGGCATAAAATTAGCCTACAGTATCCAAACCCAATTTGCTTTTAATTGTTGCACAACACAGCAAGAAATAACTGAGTACAGACTTTCACTGAATGTCCATTACTGGGCAAAGTTTAACCTGATGATTTTTTATGCATCTGGAAGTTTTAAAAAATTATTTATTATATTTATATCCCACTATTTCATGGGGCTCTCAGGGCTAATTAGGTACACAAGTTCAGCAGAATCAGTCACTCCCAGATCCATTATTGTGCTCCATGAAACTGTTACAATTAGGAAAAATATTGATGGCTATAACTGGAGCTTAGAAATCATGAACACATAGACGAACAAGCCTTGCTGAGATAGAATCAGCATGGCTTCTGTAAGGGTAAGTCTTGCCTCACAAACCTTTGAATTCTTTGAAAAGGTCAACAGGCATGTGAATGTGGGAGAACCCGTGAACATTATATATCTGGACTTTCAGAAGGCATTTGACACGGTCCCTCACCAAAGGCTACTGAAAAAACTCCACAGTCAGGGAATTAGAGGACAGGTCCTCTCCTGGATTGAGACCTGGTTGAAGACCAGGAAACAGAGAGTGGGTATCAATGGGCAATTTTCACAATGGAGAAAGGTGAAAAGCAGTGTGCCCCAAGGATCTGTCCTGGGACCAGTGCTTTTCAATCTGTTCATAAATGACCTGGAGACAGGTGAGCAGTTAGGTGGCTAAGTTTGCAGATGACACCAAACTTTTCCGAGTGGTGAACACCAGAAGCGATTGTGAGGAGCACCAGAAGGATCTCTCCAAACTGGCAGAATGGGCAGCAAAGTGGCAGATGCATTTCAATGTAAGTAAGTGTAAAGTCATGCACATTGGGGCAAAAAAACAAAACTTCACATATAGGCTAATGGGTTCTGTGACAGATCAGGAGAGAGATCTTGGGGTGGTGGTGGACAGCTCGATGAAAGTGTTGGCCCAATGTGCGGCAGTAGTGAAGAAGGCCAATTCTATGCTTGGGAACATTAGAAAAGGTATTGAGAACAAAACGGCTAATATTATAATGCCGTAGTACAAATCTATGGTAAGGCCACACCTGGAGTATTGTGTCCAGTTCTGGTCGCCACATCTCAAAAAGGACATAGTGGAAATGGAAAAGGTGCAAAAGAGAGTGACTAAGATGATTACTGGGCTGGGGCACCTTTCTTGTGAGGAAAGGCTATGGCGTTTGGGCCTCTTCAGCCTAGAAAAGAAACGCCTGAGGGGGGACATGATTGAGACATACAAAATTATGCATGGGAAGGATAAAGTGGATAGAGAGGTGCTCTTTACACTCTCACCAGAACCAGGGGACATTCACTAAAATTGAGTGTTGGGAGAGTTAGGACAGACAAAAGAAAATATTTCTTTACTCAGCGTGTGGTTGGTCTGTGGAACTCCTTGCCACAGGAAGTGGTGATGGCGTCTGGCCTGGACGCCTTTAAAAGGGGATTGGACAAGTTTCTGGAGGAAAAATCCATTTCGGGTTACAAGCCATGATGTGTATGTGCAACCTCCTGATTTTAGCAATGGGCTATATCAGAATGCCAGATGCAAGCGAGGGCACCAGAATGAGGTCTCTTGTTATCTGGTGTGCTCCCTGGGGCATTTGGTGGGACGCTGTGAGATACAGGAAGCTGGACTAGATGGCTATGGCCTGATCCTGATGGCTGGACTATGGCCTGATCCAGTGGGGCTGTTCTTATGTTCTTATGAAAGGTTACTATTTTAATTTTATTTTATTTGGCCAGACTATTCAGTTGGAAAGGAAGGCAGGGCTCCTGTATCTTTCATAGTCTGTAGAAGATGAGATTTTGGCAGGTGCAGTTTGTCATGCAGGGATGGAGAAAGGTACACCTGTTCATTGGCAACTGATTCTTGTATTCCTAGCAGGGCATTTGTGTCTTTTGCCTGTGTGTCCCCCCAAAAAGATATGAGACATGGATTGGATTAAAACTGGGCCAAATTTATGGACATCAATGCCAACCAACCGTCTGTATAAACCCTGAGGCAGATGCTATCTCCAGACATTCCTTTCCCTCTTTAGTGCAAGCACCAGTAGTGTCGCTTGAGTGGGGCAACTGGTGAGAGCTGCCCTGTGCTCTGGGGGTGATGCCTGCTCCACCCAAGTCTCTGGCCCATACTGCATTGTCACAGAGCAGAGCTCCATGTTGTGTTTGGCACCAGAAGGGTCCTCCCACCCACTCTGTCCTTTGTTTGGCGCAGTACTCCAAAGCTCCAAGGCAGGAATGCCTCTGGCAAGCATCTATCCATCATGCAACTTCTATTTCCCCTTTGAACATTCCTAACCTGACTCAGAGCTGTAAATCAGTTATTGCTGAGCCCACCTTCTCAAGGCAATAAAGCTCAACTGAGTAGCATCCCCTAAGCTGCAGAGCCTTTGAGGTCAACTTTGCAATCCAAGCCTAAGGGGTCACTAGCCAGTATCCTCAAACTGCATGTGCAGCAGAAATTCACCAGGTGAATATTTTCCTGACATAAAAATGCAACAGCAGGAAAAGCTTAACCTGTGAGATTCTTGCACAGCATATAGCTGTGAAAAACATAGGAACCCTGTCATAAAACAGTGGATCTAGAACCTAATCCCATCCAATTTTCCAGGGCTGGTGCAGGCATGTCAATGGGGCGTGCACTGCATCTTGCAGCTGGGGGGCAGTCACAGAGGCCTCCTCAAGGTATGGGGACATTTGTTCCCTTACTTTGGGGCTGCATTGCAGCTGCACCAGTGCTGGAAAGTTGGTTAGGATTGGGCCCCTAATTGGATACTGAAAGAGCCACAGTAATATTGCACAGGAAAATGGGGAGGGAATTAGAGACCATGAAGGCTTTTATTTTCTTCCAACAGAGAATAAATCACTCAGCCATTCATTCGTACTTTAATGCAACTGTTTATTCATTGTTTAACAGCAGTGTGGTTACTATATATGCTTCCTGCTTCCTCCTTGCTGCCAGCGCAAGCTTTGTGTGTGAAATCCCCTTGTGCCTCAGGGCTTCCTTGGCATCTTGGTCTGCTCCTGTTGCATGGCTTCAAAGCTAAATGTTAGTTGCTGTTCCATGCTCTGCCTGGCCTCTTTATCTGAGCTGGACTTTTCAGTGCTGAGGCCCTCTGGCTGCAATCTGCAAGGAAGCCACAACAGAGAGGCCCTGTGCCAGAGGGAGGTAAGCGGTGAGCTGCAAATGTTCCTGGAGAAGGGCCAGATCCTAGCAAAACCACCCACCCCAAACACACACGTATGCAGTTTCAAAGTCATGCAGTTTTAAAGTCATACAGTTTCAATGTTACATAATTAACCATTTCTCTATTAAAGGCATCTGTAAGGGGAACCTGGAAAATAAATGGGACTGATTCCCTGGAGCAGTGTTTCTCCAACTGTGGGTCATGAGCCAATTTCAGGTGGATCCCCATTCATTTCAATATTTTATTTTTAATATATTGTTGGGGCAACATGTAACAATATTACTTGATATATGGCATGTGAATGCATTGGGGAAATGTTACAGATCTGTACTTTTAAGAGGCTACTTTGTATATGCTTTTAACAATGAAAGTAAATGGGACTTACTCCTGGGTAAGTGTGGGTAGGATTGCAGCCTAGGATTGTTAAAAATGTTCCTGCTTTGTGATGTCAGTTCTGGTCATGACATCACTTCCGGCTGATCCAGACAGATTCTCATTCTAAAATGTGTGTCCCGGTGTTAAAAGTTTGAGAACCACTGCCCTGGAGGAAGCAAGAAGCAGGATAAGAAAGTTGAGGATCCCCTCTTTTTGTGAGGGGTATGAAAAGTGGGACAGAGGTGGAAATAGTTAAATTTACAGTTGGAGTTCGAAGGCACTGCTTTTGCTTTCTGACTGATGGGGAGAGCTACCAGTGTTAACATGTGACTTCTAGTAGTAGTAAGTCTGTAGGGCAGTGTTTTTCAACCACTGTGCCGTGGCACATTGGTGTACCATGAATGATCCACTGGGGGAGGGTCATTTATTGGTTGGGCCATTGGCAAATGTGAACAGTGCAGTGTGCCTTATTGATTGCCCAAGAAACTGATGATGTGCCTTGATAATTTTGGTGCATTATCAGTGTGCCATTAGATGAAGAAGGCCGGAAATTGCCGCTGTAGGGATTTCAAAGTTGTAGGCAAAGGCAAGAAGTGCTGGGAAGCGTTTTCTTTGGTTTTAAAAGGTGACTGGGACAGTGGTACTCCAGCACAAGAGTTGGAAAAAATAGTTTTTGGCCCTAAAAGTGGGTCATGTTGGAATCTTGTGCATGACTGTATTGTGAAGGAAGTTCTATGAAACTCAGGAGTTGGCTTTGAGTAAATGTATGTATATGCCATGAGCCAAGCTGGACACTGCTGGGATATATCCACTGCACCCAAAATCTGTGCCAGTCTGAACTGGGGGAGTCTCCTGAATTCTGACACCAGACATGGTAATCAGTAAGAGCTGGAGCACAAGCCACCAGGTCACTAACTGGTATTTCTGGAGGGAAGGGGCTAAGTTTTTTCAGGTGCCAGGATGCCTGTGTAAAGCAACCCCTCCCCCTCAGCAAAAGCAAAGCGGAGGCTTCTCTGCTTTATTTATTTATTGGATTTGTATTCCGCCTTTCTCCCCGAAGGGCACCCAAGGCGGCTAACAATCAAGTTAAAAAATACAGATAAACATTAAAAATACAAAACACTTAAAAACAATTAAAACAAGATAAAATACATTGCAGTAGACTGAAAGTACACAGTAAAAGTCATAAGTTATAAATTTATAAAAACAGCCCTTATAGTGCCTCGAAGGCTTTCCTGAATAAAAAAGTCTTCAGGCCCCGCCGGAACGGAACGTTAATAATGAGGAAGCTGCTCTCACCTTCCTGAATGGCTCGGAAGCCAAGGGGGAGGGGCTGCTTTACATGGGTGTCCTGGTGCCTGAAGAAGCATTTTGCCCCCCTCTAAGAATACCAGTGAGGTCACCCCAAGAGAAATGTAAGTGAATGTATTTCCACTTCACTCAACATGAGACAGGTCCTTGACTGAGACAGATCCTGATGTCCTGCAGGAAGCAGAGGAAGACCCACCAGATTACATGCAGATTTCTTGCATAGCCTTTGCTATACATTTTCAGGCTACTTTCTCTGATCCTTAAACGCTGCTAAGATTAGGGATCACTAAGCCCTGTATCGAGTACATAAGAAAAGATCAGGCCTGGGTGGATTTCATTAAGGTGCTAGATGGTGCTGGCTTCTGTTCTGTTAATTGGCAAAGGACACCAGGCTAGCTGTGGCTTTGGATATGCTGCTGAGAGTGTCTCCATAGAATGCTTCTGCCTTTGCGGCTGTTTTGAAATGGGAACTTTGCCATTGTCAAGCAAGGTTGAAAACTGCTCCCTAATGAATCGTGACGCCCCCAGGTTCAGTTACGCAACAGGCATGACACTGTTGGACTGATTGCAACATGTACTCCTTGAACTCCTGTTGATCTAGCACGGTACCCTTTTGTTTTTTGTTTAAACACACAAAATGCCTGTTTTGCCTGAAGAAGCTGATGCCTCAAATGAATAGTTTCTTTTGCCTCAAGCAGGTCATGTGGCTGCTGGGTCACTGCATAATCCCTTAGGCTCCGTGAAGATTGGGGAAGAGTTCACTGACGTGGCACTGATGACGGCCTCCTCCTCATTAAATTAATAAGTTTCTTCAGGAAGCACAAGGCAGCTCCCTCTCCTATGCAGGATATGGACTACGTGGGCAGCTGAGTCAGCACTAGGAGTATGGGAGCCAAATGTACCTATGAGGAGGAACTAGAGTTTGGAGCTGTGGGCTGCACCTGCAGGAACCCTCTTCCCCAAGGTTTCTGCAGTGCGGCTGGACATGAACAGCAATTTTTTTCTTGCAATCCAGTGGGTCTGTGTGTCTTATTGCAGAAACCAGCTGCAGTGCATAGAGAATATGACAGAAATGTGCACATGGTTGGCCTGAGCAAAGTGATATCAGGCTGTTTTTGCACAGTGGAGTTTGACCCAGAACGTGTGCCAAACTTCTGAATCCGCCCAGAAAACAAAGATTGGTTTCAAAGACAATTGAGCCAGAGAACCTGTTGTTCAAAGGTTTGTTAACTTGCAGGCAATCTTCACATTCAAGACTCCTCTCGGCCTTGTGTTCATTATGATGTGGACAAGCCCGGCCTTATCCACTAATCCCTGAAACGTAGCCACCTCTAAAATGGTGGAATTCTCTTCTGCTTTGCACAACTGACGGAAACAAAATTAGTATCGCATTTCAGTTCTTTGCTAACTGAGAACAATCTGCTTTTGTTGTCAAGCTCTGATCACATGTGTTGGAGAGGCAGGTCTAAAACTTTGTGGCTGAAATGCATAGTTAGGAAATTTAATCCAGCAGGTCAAAAAAGAGGGCAAAAAAATTCCATTTTCCCCTTGGAATTTCCTATTGGCTGCATTACAATTACTATGATATGCTAAACAACTTGCAATTAGATTACAAATCTGATTAGTGCCTGCAGGAATATATTCAGTTAATATCACAACAGCCAAAAAGATTCACTCTCTTGGGACAGACCAGCTTTAAATCAAAGAGCCCAAGCATGTGAGGTGCACAATCTATACCACACTTGCTGTTTGTTTTTACTTACCTAGAATGGAAATTATTTATATGCAATGATACAAGAGGATACATAATGTATGGAATTAACTGCCATATGGTGTGGCAATGGCTATTGACATGAATGGCTTTCATCAAATTATAGACAAATTTGTGGAGAAGTGTGGGAGAGCTCTTGCCTTCACACCTTGCTTTCTGACTACTATGACAAACACAACGTTGGGCAAGAGGAACCTATACAGCACCATGCTAGGCATGTCTACTCAGAAGTAAGCATTCAGTTCAATAGGCCTTACGCCTTAGTAAGTGATTGCAGCCTAAGAGTACATACCTGGGAGTATGCAATCCGTTGAACTCCATGGGACTTCCAGCAGGCTTTTCTTAAGGCCATGAAGGACTTGAGCAAAAGCAAAAAGCTAGGTCAGTAGTACTAGTTGAATGGAGGTGGATGTCCAGAGCTACTTGGGCTTGAGACAAGAGCCTTCAGTTTAGTGAGCAGCTGCTCCCTTTGATGAGCTGTCATAACTGTAACCTGTGACATAAGCCCAGATGTGAACTGTTCTCAGGTTGTGGCCCAGCCCCACCCACTGAGGTTGATGACTGAATCTCCTGGAACAGAAAGGACTATAAAGGGCTCCTTGTTTGTTCTATGGATGCACCTGAGTTACAAGGTCTTCTTGGCCCTGACTTGGTCTTGTCTGTGATGGCTAGCTTGATGACTTGTCCTTCCAGTCCCTATTTGGGTGTGGTTGCTGCCTGTAGCCCACCCCTGAGAGCAGGCTGATTTAAGGGCTGTGGGTGTTAGAAAGTCTTCTAGGCTAAGGATAGTCTGCATTTTTGTTCTTAGAGCCTGCTTTCCTCTTAGTCGGTGGACTGAGGCCTGAATGAAAAGGAAGTATTTTGTTCTTTCCTGTGATTCCTCAGACATGTTTATAGTATTTAATAAAGCTGAGGCTACCTAATAGTGATGGCTTTGGCTATGAATTGTATGCTCTTGCCTAAAGCATGGTCAGATCACTACATGTCAAAACTGGAGCAGGTTTGTAGTATAAAGCAGACATGAATTCAGTATTACCACTTTTTCACTCTTTGTGAGTGACTCCATAAGCTCAAAAGTTCAATTCTATCTATATTAAAACTTGATGTCTGCAACGGAGCAGGTGGGAGGCTGTCATCTTGACTACTCTAGCGATTTTGACTTCTCAGCTGAAGTGATGACTGTTGCAGATTAAGGAGCAACACAGAGTGGTGTGATCTTGCGCAGATGGTATTAAGAGTGGGGTTCCAAGATCTCTCATTGCACTGTAGCTAATGTGGAAAGTAGCACATCTATAACTAGTAGTGTATGATTTCTTGCCTGCAGAGTGTCTATGCAACCAAAACATTGGTGGCAATCTGTTCTTTTTAAATTTCTCTTGAGGCACCTTAAGAATGTTCTTCCCCAAAGTACACAAGCCAGAAGAAGATCAATTATTTGGGTGATAGTGCTCTTTCTTGCATCAGGTCTGGGAACAGCATACCAAGCAGAAAGTAAGAAATGGGACCATAAGATTGAAGACTCCAACGTTGGGTGCTAGATATAGAATTGTGGAACATGGGGTGGTTGCTGTGCTGGCTCCCAGAAATGCCAATCCTCATCATTGCACAAACTGAATGTTGGTGAACAACTTGCACTTCTGCAAGCCTAGCAGGCAGTCCTCATTATCACACATTTTTCCTCTGCACATTCTTGTATACTTACATTGTACTTACATTGCTTCTTTAAGGAAACCTGCTTTGCATGAGGAAGAGGATGGCTTTTGGCTAATCACTCACAGGGCATGGGCCAGTGAACCTTCCCTGAATCCCTTCCCAAAGCGAAGTTGGTCACTTTATTCTTGACTAAATACTCTGTGTCTCGGTTTAATGACTGTGCCTTGTTTCCTGAAGTGAAGTGGTTGAAAGGAGCATTAAAGTTTGACTCAGAAAATAGGAAGTGCTCAACTTTTGCATTTGAAGACTCAAGGGAGAAAAAAGGAATCAAATCACGGAATTCAATTGTGACACAAAACTTTCCCGAATTTGGATGTCTGTTATGTTCTGGAGATGGGATATTTCATCGGAATAAACTTGTGCTACTTTCAACAAGTTAAAATAGGGAGAGATGAAGTGAATGCCTTGCCCCAGGACCTCCCACAACCTGGGACCAGTGCTATGTGTGGGGTTGCTGTAACGTGTTGATCAACTTCAAGATTGGGATAATATCAATGAAGGCTGCAACTCTTTGCACACTTAACTGGGTATGAAACCCCTATTAAAGCATGGGGTCACTTCAGGTAAGCACGTGTTGGATTGCATTGTAAGAGAATTGGAAATAGAGGATCTTGCCTTATTGTAGCGGTTAAGACTTGACTACTTTCAGTGGTATGACTCACATGCGCCTGACTATTCTTCTATAATCTTGTCTTTTCAGATCATGAAAAGTAGGGTCTTCAGAATGACTGGCTGCATTTAGGCACTTGGTAGACTTGGCAGAGCCAATTCACTTGCATCCCTTTTGCATGGGGGTGGGGGTGGGTGGGTAAGTGCAGCCATCACCTCTTCATACACGATTTGCCATGCATTCCTATGCATGTGGGACTGCTGTGTAACAACGGCCCTGTCAGTGTCGCCATGATGAAGCCTGACAAGGAGAAATCCTTCCTGTGATCACCAACCTGGAATATTTGCTGCTGACAAATATTAATCATGGGAGGCCAGGGTTCCCTTCTGACATCACTACAATGGGTGGGGCTAAGCATCATGCACTCCCCACTTCCATATGCAAGAATTTTGGGGGTGGGGAATCTGTGATGTGGGCTGACCTGACTCAGCAATTTACAGTTCATAATATCCCTGTCAAGCCCTATTTGGCTAAGAGATTCAACAGTAGCAGACAAATAGCAAAATGGATATTGACTAGACTAGAATGTTTGGTTGGTAAGGAATACGTGGGACAGGTTTTCCAGGATACATTGTAGGAACAGCAGACAGCATTGGCTCAGGGTCAGAACCTTGACAGGCTTTTTAGAAATCATCCACAAAATGTGATAGATCAGGGTGGTGAAGGAAACCAGGGAAAATGTTACTGTTGAACTTTTCAAATACTACCAGTCTCTCAAGAAAAGAGGGGGCTTATATAGGATTGATTCCTTCCATCGGCCCAGAACTTTTGCAACCAATTAGATATTAGACAGCCCTGTATGGAGGCTGCTCAAAAAATACTTCCCTGTTGCAGTGATCCTGCTGTGCACACAATACTTTTTTAAAAGCCACCCATTGTCACATGTGCCTTATATCCACAGCAGTACCAGCAGTCACCAGGTATGGACACCACTGCCTGGGAGATACCGCATGGCTGGTTTGATGTGTGGGATAAAAGGCTTTGAAATAGTATGCCTGTCAGATGGAGCAACACAGAAATAATTTTGGGTGGCATGTCTGTTAAACTGCCACTTTTTCCAGTGTTAATTGGTTCACCAGGATATTTTGATGTTCCTCACTTGAATTGAGAGGCTGATGTGTCTCTGCCTTTTTAGTAGGTGTGATACCCTAAGCCAGTGGTTACCAAACTTTTTAGATGCCCTAGAGGCTGCTGCCTGATTTATAAATGCCAAGAGGTGTGGCTATAATGGTGATTGGACATCAGCTCCACCCCAAGTAGCAGCTGGTTTAACCCCTGATGCACATAGCCTAACCTACCCTATTGGTTTTGCAACTGCCCGAAAATTGGGTTACGACCCACTGGTGTGTCCTGGGCCCACAGTTTGGGAACCGCTGCCCTAAGCAGTTAGCGTAATACAGTAATGTCACAAAATCTTGTGGAATATCAGATTCCATATCTTGGCAGCTCACAAAGGGTGCAGAATAGACAGGCATGTCCTTGGAGCCATTCCAGAACAACCTCCTTGGCTTGTTTTTCCACTTTACCATCAAATGTGGGGGATGGTTGTGCGTATCGTCACCTAGACTAATGTAGAAAAATAACACAGGAATCCAGCTAAGTAGTTTCTACAAGGGGAGTCTGATGACCTTAGTTATTGCAGTGCAAACAGGACGGAGAGGGAGAACTTCTCTGCAAATTCCAAATCTAGGCATGTTTCGGATAGACTGATTTCACAGGATAGACATGAATCATCTCTGTGGGGTAGGCACCATTGACTTGCTGGGGCATTTGGGACCAGACTGTTGTTTAATTGTTCCAAATTCTGGAAGCAGCCAAGTTTTCTGGGTATTATGTTCAAAAACTGCAACAGGTCTGGGCAAATAGTTGGGAGAGGCACAGTACTTTGTCTACTCCTGGATCATGCCTGGAAAACAATAGCGATTGGAGTAGGGAGAGCAAGAAATGAGACCACATGTTTTAAAGGGTTTATAAAGCTGTATAGTAGCCAAGCTGCATGAGTGTGATACTGTATAGTTGGATTTGTGTGATTTCTCTCTGCAGCACCCTAAGATTTTATGCCCTACTGCTATTCAAATAGGCTTGTGTATAATTGGGAATAAACCAGCTAATTCCCTGATGGTATCCACCCAAGAGTTATTAAGGAATTGAAGAATGAAGTTGCTGATCTCTTGACTAAAATATGCAACTTGTCCCTCAAAACGGCCATGGTGCCAGAAGATTGGAGGATAGCAAATGTCACACCGATCTTTAAAAAGGGAAAGAGGGGGGACCCAGGAAACTATAGGCCAGTCAGCCTAACATCTATACTGGGTAAGATGGTGGAATGCCTCATCAAAGATAGAATCTCAAAACACATAGACAAACAAGCCTTGCTGAGGAAGAATCAGCATGGCTTCTGTAAGGGTAAGTCTTGCCTCACAAACCTTACAGAATTCTTTGAAAAGGTCAACAGGCATGTGGATGCAGGAGAACCCGTGAACATTATATATCTGGACTTTCAGAAGGCGCTCGACACGGTCCCTCACCAAAGGCTTCTGAAAAAACTCCACAGTCAGGGAATTAGAGGGCAGGTCCTCTCCTGGATTGAGACCTGGTTGAAGACCAGGAAACAGAGAGTGGGTGTCAATGGGCAATTTTCACAATGGAGAGAGGTGAAAAGCGGTGTGCCCCAAGGATCTGAGACCAGTGCTTTTCAACCTCTTCATAAATGACCTAGAGGCGGGTGAGCAGTGAGGTGGCTAAGTTTGCAGACGACACCAAACTTTTCCGAGTGGTGAAGACCAGAAGTGATTGTGAGGAGCTCCAGAAGGATCTCTCCAGACTGGCAGAATGGGCAGCAAAATGGCAGATGCGTTTCAATATAAGTAAGTGTAAAGTCATGCACATTGGGGCAAAAAGTCAAAACTTCACATATAGGCTGATGGGTTCTGAGTTGTCTGTGACAGATCAGGAGAGAGATCCGGTGGTGGACAGTCGATGAAAGTGTCGGCCCAATGTGCGGCTGCAGTGAAGTAGGCCAATTCTATGCTTGGGATCATTAGAAAAGGTATTGAGAACAAAACGACTGAAGGATGCCAACAAGAAAAGACAAGGATTTGATAACCATATTTGCAACGAGGAAGATATTCTTTCGCTTGGCTCATGACTGTGAGGACTATTTGCCTTCCCTTGTTTGATGCATCTCAGATTGACTTTGCTAAACTCCTCTATCATTCCCTCTAGTCTGGTGTAACTTACCGCTTTCTGCTCCAAGACACTATGCAGTGGAAGAGGTCAGCTAATTTTAAGAGTGTTCCATTATGCAGAAGGTTGGGTGAATGTTGGGGACCCAGGCCCATCATTCTAGGTCAGATGCATTTCCAGATTTAACTACAAAAGGCATTTCTGATACTGGTACTCCCTATTTTATCCATAAAAGTATGTTGGAACACAATAACCCAGTGTTCCTCAAACTGTGGGTTGGGACCCACTAGGTGGGTCGTGAGCCAATTTCAGGTGGGTCCCCATTAACTTCAATATTTTATTTTTAATATATTATTGATGCTACCATGGTATGTGACTACATTTGGGGACATGTTACAGACCTGTACTTTGAACAGGCTACTATGTATATGCTTTTAACAACGATAGTCAATGGGACTTACACCTGGATAAGTGTGGGTAGTATTGCAGTCTAGGATTGTTAAAAATTTTCCTGCTTGATGGTGTCACATCTGGTCATGACATCACTTCCAGTGGGTAGCATTAAATTCTCATTCTAAAAAGTGGGTCCCAGTGCTAAATGTGTGACAACCACTGCAATAACCTAGAAATGTATGCTTTGCATCAAAGATGATATCACAAGGGCTAGGTGATAATGAAAACTGATCCCATTCTGCTGCTTGCTACTTCTTTTAAAACTATAAAATATTAACATTAAAGTTATTCCATCAGTGTGTAAGTTTCTTTAAATAGTAACATCAACCAAGGACAATCCCTGCCCAGAGAGCTTATAGACTAAATGGGACCTGGAGTGGGGTGGAAGTTGGTGGTTGCCTGCCTTAAACAGCTTCATCAAAATCTTGAGGTGCAGCATGGTATATCCAGAATCCTGAATGAGAGGCAGAGACTGTCTTTGCCATCCTCCCACAGTTAATGAATCTTTGGGATACGGTGGGCAGTATCAAAGTATCTAGCTGCAGACAGGGATGTGATCAAGGCTATAATCTGGGAGCAGACTAGTCAGTGTTTCTGGTCTGACAAGTATGTGGAGCTTTGTTCCTGGCAGTAAGAAGTTGAGAAAGACACAGGTGCATTGCTCTCTGACAATGTTGGTTGGTCACCTTTGATGGGCTATGGGCCCCACTGCCTGAATTTACTTATCTAATTTGGTTCTTGGATCCATTGATACTACTGGCCTTCCTTTATCACAAAGATAAGGTGAGGTGGCAGAAGCTTTTTTAGAGTGTTGATTTGAAAACTGAATTAAGTTTTCTTGGCTTAAATATGTAAATGAAGGAACATCTCCATTTGCATGGTCCCTTGCAAATAAAACCAAAGTCCTGCTCTTTCTAATTGAGTGAGCAGGAAGTGGATCAATGTGGTTGCATCTGTGGTGGGCTGGAGGGAGGCAGAAGCAGCAGACTTGGGGCAAAGGGCACCTGAATCTGCAGCACCCTTGCCTCCCCCCCCCCCAATTTGATGCTGACACAAACTTCATCAGGTTGCCTCATGACCAGGCCTGAAGTGGCTGTGACCTTTAGATTCTCTGCAAGTAGCAAGGCTGGTGTATGTGCTTGCCCTCCTTTCCCAGGTTAACTGTGTCTTGTGTGAAATAGTCTCTGTTTTAAGCCATTTCTGCTCAGCATTGCATATGCACAACAGCAACCAAATGTGTACACCTGTGGGCCAGCAGAAATGGGTTAAACCTTGAGCCTCTAAAAGAGCAGTGAAAATAATGGTTAGAGCAAACCTTATCTTTAGTCATACCAGTTGGCAGGGCTGGCCTTAGGACCTGTGGGGCCCAATTGGAAACACTTTTGCGGGGGGCCCCTCTAATTTTGCGGGGCCCCCTCTACTAATTTTTTTAGCTCTTGTTGGTTTGAATGGAGCCAGACCAAGAAAAAAAAATCTGTTACTTCTGTGCAAGTGAATAGGACTCCTTTAGTGGTTCTGCAGAATAGGCGTCTTTGAGGTCAGCCAGAGGGAGGAGTGAGTGCGCACCCAGCCTGCAGTGCTCCCCAACTCTCACCCGTTGCTGCCACATTCACAGCAGTCCCTCCCAGGGTGAGACAAGGGAGAGGATCGTGCCGGGAGCTGCGAGGGCAAGGAAAGAGTGAGGCGCGTATGCTGCTGCCTGCATGGCACCAATTGTGGGTCAACTGGATGCAGCAGTGGGTGGGAGCTGCTTCCAAAGTGACCCAACTTCAGACCAATTAGAAGCAGTGGTGGGCAGAAGAGCAATGTGGGGTCCCAACCAAGTGTGGGGCCCAACCGAGCGAAATTTCCCCAATTACCTAAAAATCAGCCCTGCTAGCTGGGTAGGACAAGATTGCTCCTAAGGGTTTTTTTATTTTTTCAATGTCAGAACATAGTGCTGGCATGAGAGATGACCATTGGTGGAACTCAAGTGGGTGTGTGGCAAGGACAAAGAGGCACTTGGAAGTAAACAAGTGTTCTGAGATTTTACAAAAGGAGATAAGAATCAATTGGCTGAACCCCTATAAACCTCTGACATCTATGCTTGCTGAGGGCTTGTTATTCTCTCCCACAATGACATTATGTGCCATCTCTTCTGGTTCTTCCTGCAGTCCTATTCCAAAACTGTCTCAAACCCACCTGGGCAAGTGACATTGATTCATGTTATCTCTGAGGACTCTGCCTCAGAATGTTTATAGAAATAAACAATTTAGTAATCATGGAAACCACACCTGCTAAATTAGAAGTCTATGGGAATAAAATTCCCCAGGGGCTTTCTTTATAGTCATGGATACTAAGAGCTTAACCATCTCTTTGTGAGAGGTGGCCAAGGATTTAAGGTATGGAACAATGCAATCTTCTGTAGGTCTATTCAGGAGTAAGTCCCACTATGTTGAGTGGGGCTTAATGCCAGGCACATGTGCACAGGATTACACTGTAAATTCTCTAATATCCCAACCAACTGCTTAGTTAAATCAGCTAAAAACTGTTCCCACACTGAAATAAAATGTTTGACACTCATAGATTCATATCACCACAGCTACTGTTCAAAAGCTTCTGAAGTGTCTTAAGTGGTATTCGAATAGCCAGCCTACTCAATGTCCTCTCCAAAGCATTTAGTCATCATTCTTTTGTGACACTTGATGGGTAGGAAGAGTATCTAGTGCTGTACCTCTGCACTGAGTCATTTTAAGCACCCTCACTGCTTGTTCTACTAGCGTTTGGTCTTCTGACACCCTAAAGCATTTCACACCTTTTGCCATTACTACCACTGTAGGTAATAACCATAAGGAGTTTTCTTTCAGTCTGTAGAAAGAAATTGAATCACATAAAAATGAATTCTGCTTCATGTTGGGAGAGCACTATTAATCTACTTACCCATTAGTCCAGTGGTTCTCAAACTCTCTGGGAGAGTTTGAGAGCCAGTAAGTCTTTGCAGGGGCAGGGGAGGAGGCAGCGGGGATGGGGGAAGGCGGGGAGCCTGGCATGACTTCTGGCAGTGCTCCCCGCAGCAGGGAAAGTGGATGCAGAGTGATCACATCCACTTTCCCTGCTGCGGGGAGCCCTGCCAGAAGTCGTACCGGGCTCCCTGCACCCCGGGAAGGCTGCAGGAGGCTTGGGTAAGTGCACCCAAGCCCCTGCAGCCCCCTGATCCTAGGGATCGTGCCGCTGCCTTCCGCCCACCTCTAGGCTGCCCCCACCCCTTAAGGGGGCAGAGACCAGGGCCCTCAGGCTGGGGCATCACGACACCCCAGTTTGAATAGCACTGCATTAGTCCCTTGGGTAGGCCACACTGCTCCTCGGTCCCATGACCCAATATATAGCCAAAGGGGGGGAGGTAGAGTGGTTGAATTGCCTCAGGCCTGCACCTTGTCTACACTGAAATCCCTACACTACTCTTCTAGGGATGACTCTGCCTATTATAGCAAGTGTTACCAATCCACGTGATCCTCCTTAAGCCCTCTTGGTCAGACTGTAAGGGCAAAAGTCGTCTTGGAAGATGTCGATCTTTTTCAGACTGGAACAACCAGGTTGGCCTGGGAAGGTGGGTGAATGCTACTGCTGAATGTGAAAGCAGCATATTTCCCCAGTGTTGTTAATTAAGATTTTTATTATCCATAACAATAACACATAGGAATTGCAGAGAATACCTAAAACTGAAACAGCTTTGAAAAATCAATCCAAATCTTAAATGCTTAAGTATGCGGACAAGCCTAGGAGGCTGTCTGATACACCCATGCAGACCACTGGTCCAGCTTGTTAAGTACAGGTTGAGTCTCATTATTCACTAGGGTTCCCTTCCAAGAACTCACTGGATGGCAAAAAACGCACTATAGCAAATCAATTTAAAAATCAAAGTCTCTTTGCTCTGGTGATTTAAAAACAGCCTTGCTGACTTTTGTAATGCACACAGAGTCAAATCAGTCTCTCTCCAAGAGCTTAGGCTTCACTAGAAGGCAGCAATCCCTCCCTTCACCAGGAGCCCCAGCAAGGGGGAAAGAATGGAGAAGGTGATACTCGCTGCCATTTAGCCTTCTTTCACATGCTCAGGGGGAAGGGAGGAGTGAAACCTGCAGAAAGAATGATGGATTGTAGTGAAGCCTGCAGAGAGAATGATTGATGGATTGTCAACCAGCTGCCCTCTCTGGCATTATTAGACTGTTTTCCTTTAAAGGGCCCTTCTCATCAGCTTTGAGAGAAAAATCTGTGGATACTTAGGTTATACCTGTAATCACTTGTATGACTGTCTCTCTACAACAGTAAAAAGCAGTTTTTAAAACTGTGATTTTAAAGGGGTATGTTTTTCCCTTCTCCAGGGATCAGCACATTCCTTCTCATTTGCAGTGGCCATTTGTGTTGAATCAAATCCATGTATAACAAGGCTGGAACTGTATTGTCATACTACTGCCTGGAAGTCACTCTGGGGCTTAACAGGGCTCTTTCCCAGCCTCACCTGGAGATGCCAGGGATTGAATAAGGGACCTTGTGCATGCAAGCTGATGCTCTGTCATTGAGCTGCAACCTCATCCCTGGAATGCAGGGTTGCTGAATGTAATCTACTGAAACACTAGTACCATGAATTGACTATAAAAATAAAGTTGCTGCTATTATTTAAAGGACTTTGACTTCATATTTGATACCACCTCCTCAGTGAGCCCCCAAATCTCTGTCAAACTTTAGAGAGATCAAATTCTGCCCAGGTATAACATGAGCGCTGGCCTTCTAATCTCAAAATGAGCAGAGTTGGTGCTTGGGGGTTAGCGTTTGGGGGTGAGCAGCAGCCAAAAGCCTCCCTCCAATTCCTGGGACCACTTTTGTGCCCATGACCTTCATGTGCTGGTGGTGGCACCATGACTCTATCTTTTGGTGCTTGATTTCCAGGTTTCTAAAGACCTGATATCAAACATTCACAAAGAGGAACAAAATCCTTGGCTGTGTCTCTTCTTGAATCCTGACATTTTTATAATCTACAGCTGAACTGGGAAAAAGATTGGGGGTTCTTATCAATCTGCTTGTTATCCAGTTTCCCTCTCTTTCTGCCAGCCGACTGTATGAGAGTTGATTTCCCTGGGTGCAACCTCAATATGTTTGGGTTCTGCTATAATTGGACAGGTGTGAATCTAATAAATAACAAAACATTCTCTGCAGAAATAGGCAATGAGTGTTAGAATAATAATGCATATCTTACCAAAGAATTGGGAATTATCTGTATTTTCACAGAGAGCCATCAACACGTACCTATTGTCTCAAAGTCCTGGTACTAGTATGCTAGTTATGCTTGCAGAAGTCCTGCAGAATCTGGTGTTGTGAAAATCATCAATTTGGCCTGGTGTGGTCTGTGGACCCTTGGCTACTGAATTGATGCTTCCCATCAGCATTGGTAACTTAACAGGCATATTAATAGGGTTCTTTGCAGCTCTCTGGCAAGGGCTTTAACACAGGCCTGCAACATGGTTATTTTTCAAAGCCAAGAGAAGTGGGGGAAGTCCAGAGGTTGGATTCTACTTGGGGAGGACAGTGTAGGATAAACTGTGCCTGAATATTATTACTGAATACATGAGTGGTGGCTCTACTAGTAAATGTTTAGTCTGGTGTGTAGGGGACTGGATGGTCTAGACAGTCTCTCTCTATCTCAACTTCAGTCACTGTAATAGAAGAACCCTTTATACACTGAAGAAATGGTCAGGAGCTTGAAGCACAAAAACTCCCCAAACATGCTTTTAAATGCAGAGTTAAATATAGCAGCTGCTGCAATCCTGCCAACACCTTTGGTTAAAATTGCTGCTGCAGGAAGAGGGGCAATATACAGTCTACTGTTAAGGAACCTTTTAAAAGCCATTCATTGATGGGTGCAAAAGTCAATAGCAGAAAAAAATAGTCATATGGCCTGAAGGCGGAAATATAAGAGTGGTGATCTGGACAAAAAGATGTTTGATGTGCTTTGGGGCATTCCTGAATCTTTAGTGAGAGGCCACTGTGTTTGGAAGGATACATGCGGCGCGGCGATTTCTGTTTCTAGTGGTCCAGAAACAATGGCAACAACATAGTTGCACTTCTGACTCCTCCAAGCCTCCTGTTCATCTGTATTAACAAAAAAGTTAATTATGTGAGATGGCCGAGTCCAAGGCTTGCAAGCATGTTTTGGATGCGCTTTCCTATGGGTCCCTTGAACCTGCCTCCACTTAATAGCAGTGTTGGACAAATGCTTGTGACTCCTTCTTCCTTGAAAGAAACATGGCACACAACAACGGCTGCAAAACCCTGGTGCCACACCCTATGTGTAGTGGTGTTCTTAAATAATTTTATTTTTTTTGGCAGATTTTGTTTTTTCCCCCCAAGGAGGAAAAGTACAGAAAATGGTGTTATGTGCTTTTTATTCCAAGGATGCATTTTTATAAATTATAGTTATAAATTATGATCACTTTAAAAGTGTATTAGGTAGGTGATATAGGTGGTATAGTGTCAGCAGATGCAGCCACAGTCACTACCCATGCCCACCCAGTTCAGCCAATTTTTTTTCCAGATTTCTCAGTTTATTTTTTGATGATTTCATTTTTTCATTTTTACAAAAATGAGAAGTGCAGAAAGTGTTGTTGTTGTTTTTTATTTCATTGTTACCAAAAATTCACACCATCACCTATACAGCATGGATATTCTCTCAGTGGCTATTTCGTGTTGCCATCATCCCATCCAGTGAATACCTGAGCAAAAACCCTCTGTGAGATTGGACTAGGGCACAAATAGCCTAGATGCTCTTCCATGCTAAGCCATCTTTCTCATTCACAGGGTTTATGCCAGCTGCTGCTGTTTATTCATCACTGTCCCCAAGCCTTTCTATCGCTCTACAGCAATGATTTTCAACCTTTTCCATCTCACGGCACACTGACAAAGCACTAAAATTGTCAAGGCGCACCACCAGGTTTTTGACAATTGACAAGGCACACCATGCTGCCAGTGGGGGCTCACATCTCCCATTGGCCCTATTAATAAATGACCTTCCCCCAATTCCTGTGGCACACTTGTGGACCACTTGCGGCACACCAGTGTGCCACAGCACAGTGGTTGAAAATGGCTGCTCTATAGGTTACCAGTCAAGTGCTCACAGAATCAAGGGTACTCCAACTCCAACCCATAGCATGTTGACCAACAGCGCCAATAGGGGAAGCCCAACTTTGTCTTTGACTGCCATCTTTGTTGTCTTTTGTGTAAGCCTTTTGTGTCATTTCAGAGTGCCTGATGGAAAAGACTGTAACCAGCTCAGCAGGACCCAGTTTGAGGATTCCGTGAGGGAGACAGGTGCACTTGTAAGTAAATACTGCTGACAGAATACCCAGAAGGTAAGCTGTACAGTATAGGAGGGTCACCCACTTTACCACCTCCTCCAACTCCACTGGTGGCAGAGCTAGAGGAGAAAGTGGGGTTGGTCTCCAGCTATCAGCATGAGGGTTGTTGCTTCCCATGGCTGCTGCCTCTGTGCCTTCACTGGCTAGCCAGAGAGGATCTTGGGAGCAGAACATCGAAGTTGCTCCTCATCCAGGCAGTGAAGATGAGGTGGTAATTGTGCGCATGGGTTTGCATGTGCTAAATAAAGGGGCGGCTGCATCAGGTGCTATTGTCACTCAGCCTGGGCCTAGCAAATTTTTTTCTGTCTTTGCTCAGCCACTAACACAACTGTATTGTACTGGTGTTGGTTCCAGCATAGTGAGCTGTTGAATTGCTTGGTTGGAGTTCATGTAGGAAGGACAAAGAATGGAGGATTGGGACAGGGTTCAGATCACAATTCTAATCTATAGAGTTTAGGCCTAAGGGGTTAAACCCCAAGTGGGCTTCTGCAGAACTTATAATAAGGAGATACCTGGTTCAGTACTGATGTTAACATGGATTATAATAGCTCATTTCACATGAATGCATTGAAGAGGTGTGGGTGAATGGAAATTGCCCTTCATCTTGACATAAAATTTTAAAATATTCTAAGTGGGGGAGCTAATCTGCTTGAAGTGATCTTGAATCTGTGACATTGGTTGAGATAATGTAGTGGGTAATTAATCAGGACAGTGCTGGATAATTGTTCAGGGAGCAGTGTTTCTTCGGAAGGTCCATGGCCTTTGGTCAAGTTGCAAGCTTCATATGTTCTATGGCTGAAATCCAACTGCTAGAAGTGAGGTCCAATATTTCAACTGCTAGAACTGAGGTCCAATATTTCAGGACCTAAAAAGGGTTGCACCATGGTTCCATCTACCTGGCAGTTGTATCTCCTTGTGCAAGGCTTCTGGGTTAGGAAGATACACTATGGCAGTGGTTCTCAAACTTTTAGCACTGGAACCCACTTTTTAGAATGAGAATTGGTCAGGACCCACCAAAGTGATGTCATGTCTGGAAGTGACATCATCAAGCAGGAAATTTTTTAACACTTCTAGGCTGCAATCCTACCTACACTTACCCAAGAGTAAGTCCCATTTATGATCATTGTTGAAAACAATGTCCCATTGCCAGGCAATTTAAAAACCGCCTTGCTGATCTTTGTGATGTAAGACAGAGTCATTAGTCAGACAATCCATTAATCAGTCTCTCTCAAGGTGCTTAGAAAGGCTTCACTCTGAGCCAGTGACCCCTTCCTTCACCCAGAGCACAGTGCTGGGAAAGAATGCAAAGTGCTTATCTTTCGTTCATGTGTTCAGGGGGAAGGGAGGGGTCGCTTGCCTTGGAGTAAAGCTGTGCCTGGAGAAAGGATGATTGATGGATTGTCAGTTGGCTGCCCTCTCTGGCATTAACGAAGCTATGATTTTTCCCCTTTAATTGAAAGGGTCCTTCTAATTGCGTTGAGATAAAACTGCTGGTGAAACATCCTTGGATAATTAGGTTACACCTGCACATTGAAAGTTCAAATCTGTAACATTGCCCCAAATGCAGTCACATACCATAGCATCCAGCCTTATAAATAATATTATATAATAATATAATTAATATAACTAATACTAATAATATAAGTGTTATACTGTGATTATTCTTAACTTGAACAAAAATTTTATACACACACACACACACACACACACACACAACATTTTTATTCAAGTTAAGAATAATCACAGTGACAACTGGAAGCGAAAGAAGCACACAAATAAAAATCACCGTATCACTGGTACTGCCCGCGAAGATCAGGCCCCAACCAGAGGCCTAGGATCATTGCAGGTATTGATGGACAATTGACGCAGTTCCAATTATAGCAGCTCTTTGCAGTTCAGTGAGTGTAATTGCTGGTGCATTCAGTTGTTGCAAATAGTTGTCAAAATTTGTGGAGATGGTTTCTAGTGCGCCTATGATTATTGGCAGCACTTTAGTGTGTTTCATCCACAATCGAGTGGTTTCTAGACACAGTTCATGGTACTTGTCTATTTTTCCATGTTCCTTTTCTACCACCCTGTGGTCACCAGGGATGGCAACATCGATGAATGTCACAAGTCGGGAATTGTGGTCAATTAACGCGATATCGGGCGTGTTGGCCTTAACGTGTTGATCCGTTTGGATTCTAAAGTCCCATAAGATCTGGATCTTCTCATTTTCCAGGACTTTCTCTGGCTGATGTTGCCAGGCTTTTTCGGATGTGTCGAAGCCAAATTTTTGGCATGGGGACCCACCTGAAATTGGCTCATGACCCACCTAGTGGGTCCGGACCCACAGTTTGAGAAACACTGCACTGTGGGTTACCCAATGGTCAGGATGACGCACTCTGCACATGTTCAGATGCATCCTGTTAATGCACACCTGCCTTAACGGGTTGCTTTCTCGGAAGCGGCGCTGCCTTGGCGGAACGTGGTCGCTAGATGGCGCCCGGGAGCGCTGCGCGGATCTTGTGCAGGCTGCCCGGCTGCTGCTGCGGCTTCGCCTTGGTGGCGGCGGCCGCTCACTGGGCTCTGGCTGGGCTCGAGCGGCGAGTGGCAGAGGCGATCCGGGCCGGGCAGCGGGGGCGCCAGGAGCGGGACCGTGGCTGCGACGGGGCTCAGGTGAGGGGGACGTGCCGGCGCCTTGGAAAGGTGGCAGCGATGGGCTGTGGCTGGGGGTGGGCTGCTCGTGGGCGGAGGAATGGGGCGCTTTCTGGGGTGGGATGCTGGAGAAGGGTCCCTAGAATGAGGGGCTGCGATTCTGGAGGGCAGGTTTGTGCCAGCATTGGGGGGGGTGGTGGAGAATGGGAACTGTGGGAGGCGTGCCAAGGTCTGATGTGGCGACGGGGGTCCTCACTGGACATGTCGAAGGACAAGGCTTGCTTGGGGGTGTGTGTGGAGCATCCTGGAGGGCTCGGGTCTGGGGGGCATTTGGAGAGGGAAGGGCTGGAGGGCAAGAAATGGGAGGTGTGCTTAGGCTGAAGGGAGGCAGGGGAAGATCTGGGGTGGTGGTGGGACGGGCTGCAGGTGTGGGTTGCCTGCTGCGCTTGTTGAAATATGCTGGGGGCAAGGGGTGGGGGGTTTGGAGTTGGGAGAGATGATGCGTTCTGGGACTGGAGTATTAAGGTATGGGGTGCACATGAGCATGATTGGAGCCTGGGAATATATCTAGTAAGGAAGCCTGGCAAGTTGTGGGGTTAGCATGCAGGGCCAGTGGGGCAAGGGAAGTCTCCCCCCCCCCCCAGTGACACATCTAGGAAGTAGGATGTGGGGCACTGGTTTCTAACTGTAGGCTTACCTTCTTATGGGGGTTCAGGAAAAGTGCTGAGAAGTAAGGGGGCAAGAATGACATTCTGCTAGCTGTGGGAGAGGAGGCAAGTGGTGGCAGGTGGTTTGGGGACAGAGGAAGGAGTATGGCAGGCTAGAGGAGGGGGTGAAGGGAGTAGGATGAATTGGTGTTCTGGTATGGAGTAACCTTCTGTGCTGTCATTTTGTGGAGGTAACTGCAAACAGGCTATCTGGGAAGAGTGGACTGTACTGGAGAGTGCTGGGATATTTGGGGGGGTGGGGAAGCACCCTTTAACACATGCAGCTGTCTATGCTGGGAGCCTGATGTGGTGAAGGGGGCAGCAATGACTAGAGTGACCAAATGTGGAGCATGTCCCTTTTTAAATGGCATTGTAAAATTGGGAAATGTCCGTAGTAACGTCCTGTGATGTTGTGCTCCTCTGGCATAAAAATCCTCAGTCTTTCTAAAAACTACATCTGGGCCCCATTTCAGCAAAAGGTATGTTGACAGAAGGGACGATGTGCTGAGAGGATTGTAGGAATTGGCTGTGAAATATGCATGTGAGCCACTTAACGCATGGTGTACATGGGTGTAAAGGCGGTGTCTGTTTTGTAGGGTGTTCTTTCATTGGGATGGTGTGGTGTCTTCTCATGAAAACACACCCAGTAAAGTAAATGCTTGTGATGTGTTGTGTGTAACTGTCATCCGTGATGGGGTGTGCATGCCTTTTCCCTTCACCAGTGTATAACCTTCTAAGGAAAGACCATTTGTGAATTGACTCCCAAGACTGTGACACTGTACTGTGCGCAAGATGGTACGAAACCTAGAGTAAGAAACTAGTGCCCAGTTGTTTTTGTGGTCATCTACGTTTACAATGAGATCAACAGAATTGAACCTTGTAGCTGTTGGATGAAAACAAGGCCTTTGGCTTTCTATGTATTTGTAGCCTTTGACCCCAGCCACTGGAGATGTCTGTTTATCAAAATGATCTGGGAATCGAGCCCTGACATTGTGTTCCTTTATAGCTGTTGGAGTTGGCCTATTAACCCAGGTGCTTTGGGGAGGGCGTGGGGGGGGGGAGGAAGGGGAAGAAATGAACTAGAGTTCCAGAGAAACTGCAGTCCTTTCACTGACACTAGATAGAGCTTGTGAGACAAAGAAGTCCTCCGAGATGGATGAAGAGTGCAGTTTTCTCATAGATCCTGAAAAATAGTGATAGTTAATGAAGAAACTACATTATGGCCAACTGCCTGAAGGTTGGTTTGTAGCTACACACATGTGGATTCCCTCCGTTGTATATAATCTGTATATATAATCTGTGTATATAATCTCTCTTGGACAATTGTCTTTAAATGAGAAATTGAACTTCATACTGAATTCATGAGTTCAGGTGCTCTGTTAAAGAAATCCTACATTTTTGCCAGGTTCATTGTAGGTTCTTTTCTCTCCTGTGGGATCTGTGTTGATATCTAATGCGGTGGATCCCTTCTTGATTTGTTTAGCTTCAAGAAAAACAGAAGCACTCCTTTGGTTGAATCTTTTTGTTGCCACTCCTACAGTGAGGCTCTTGTAGTATACTTTTCTTTTTATATATATTCAAGTTTGCTGACTCTTCCTTTTAGATATGTAATGGATTCTTGCATTGATGTGATTTATTTAGTGATTTTTGGCGGGCTGACTGTAGTGAGGAGAAATAGCCAGAAGCACTCACCATAATTGTTACCTGCCTACCTACTTGGGGCGATGGAAGTGAATTGCGGCATAAGTCACAGCATCTCATTTTGGAACAAGTCTGCCTTGGCAAGGGAGGTCTCTGCTGCAGGAGCTGGCATGAAAGCAGTCTTAAAGATCCTTGCATGAGTGCATGCTTTCGGCAGCTAGATGGGAATGAGCTGTTCCATGTGCTTGCTAGTGGAATTACGGTATCATAGGATGAAAAGGTATGGTTTTGTCTTTGTTCTTTTGGGATAAAGGGTACCAGTAGTTTCTAGCTAAATGAATCACTGTGCTATTTTGAAGAGAACAGGGATTTCTGATGGATAATTGCAAAGGACAGGAGACTGTGACTGACTTGGTTTTCTTGTTAGTTGCCTGCACATTTAGAAATGTAAGATGAGCCCTGCTGAATCAGACCAAAGGTTCATCTAGTTCAGTGTTTCTCAACCAGTGGTACTTGAGGTGGTGTCTGATGGTATTCATGGGACCCCCCCCCACCTGCCAGCGAGACCAGCAATACAATGCTACAAGCAGCAGTAGGTGGCTTGGTTTGGTGGGCAGAACTCCAGTGTGTGCTTTTTTTGTGCTCAGAAAAGCCCTCCTGTCTGCCCTGAGCCTCTTACTGGTGTTTGTTGTGTTGCTTCTGGCTTCCCAATACAGAAGTAACTGGCGATAATATCATCTTCAGTCACTTCCAGTGTTACTTCCGATAGACCATGGGAAGAGGTACAGCAGGGGGACAGACCTTGAGAAACACTGATCTAGTCCAGCAGTCTGCTTCCCACATTGGTTAACCTGGTGACTCAGGGAAGCCCCCTAGTAGGACAGCTAGGTACATCTCCCTCTCCTATTCTTGCTTCCAAGAACTGGCATCCAGAGGCATAGTGCCACTGAACCTGGAGGTAGCATATTGATAGACCTGTTGTGTCTAAGAAGGCACAAGAACATTATTACGTAGGCACGTACGGTAATAATGGCTGGAAAAGTGTTATGTAGCGGCTATAGATTTATGGTCTTGGTAAACCTTACAACAAGCTTATAAAATGGATGAGTGGTGATTATCCCTCTGTTTCAGAAGCAGGGACTGAGTGTAGCTTGTTGACCGCCTCCTGGTGACCAAGTGAATCTTGGAGGAATGGACTCCTAGTTGGGCCCTCAAAGTTATGTCACAACAGTGTCTTTCATTCATTTACATATATGCAAAAGAGTATTATTTGGCACCCATATTTAACAGAGCCATCTGATTCTCTTTGGAAGTGTTGTCTCCGGCATTCCATATTAATTATGTCCTTAATTTATTTGAGGGCCAGAGAGATACTGGGGCAAGAGTGCAACGAACTTTTTTCACCATCCAATTCGTGAAATGAAAAAAGTAAGAGTTGAGATTTGGAGATGGGATTCTCTTTGCTAGGAGGAATAGTATGGTTGGCTTTAGCGGTTGCTAGTCCATCCTGTGCTGTTGGTTTCTGAGGATCTATGTTCCAAAATCTATATTTGCAGCACCATCAGGCTGGAAGGGATCTTTTGATTTCTGAAGACCAACAACACCCAAAGGATTCCAATGCCTAACAGAGGTTTATCCAACCTGTTTTTAGAAACCTCTAATGAATGTCTCACATAACTTCTGGAGCTAGTTTGCTCAGTTGCCCATCAATTATTCTGTTTGTTTTTGACATCTAACCTAAATCCACCCTCCTTTAATTTAAGCCTATTAACTTTTCTGGTTACCCACAATGGTCATAGAGACCAGCTGGCTTGCAAATTGCTTACTGCATCTACAACTGTGTGAAAGCTGCAGAGGTATGGCTTCATCCCTCTTTCACTTTTTTCTCTCCCCCTTCTTCAGCCTAAAGGTGTTGAGCTCTTGTGACCTTCCCTTTGTTGCTCTTTCTTGCAAAAGCCTCTCTCTTAAACTCATGTGGCAATAAGTTCCACTGACATCAGTGGGTCTTTCCAGACGGTTAAGAATAGCACAATAATTGTTGCAAATGTGATATACGCACAGTGTTTCATCTAATGTGCTGGATCCAGGTATTGTCTTCCAAAGTAATGCTTCTGCTGTAGTTGCGTTGCGTTTTTCCAGCAGTTGTAACACCAGTACGGTAAAACGTAGTTATTCTCCTTCTGTTTTTACACTGGTGCCAAGTGGATGTGACTTACTAGTGATGAGCGTACTGTACTACCCACGCACAAAAGCTTTCATCTTTTAATTTTAAAAATGTCCTACGTGGCTATGTTCTTGTTAATTTGCTGCCAGGGTGCTAGAGTTCTTAGCCAGCCAGGCCAAAAACAGTTCTGAAAAGCAAAAATTCCTTTCATCCCCTGAAATTCACTGCCATCATTTCAAGAACCTTGACTTGATGTTCAAATGGAAGCTTGGCATCAGTATGTATATCTCAATAGTACATACAACATTACATTAGTAAAATTGCATTTATATTCTATCAAAATAGAGCAGTTCATAACAAAATGGAAGATATTTCAGAACATCTGTATTAACTATTCTGATAACAGTTCATCTCTAAGACATCACACCAAGAGGGACCTCCTTTCCAAACAATCAAGGTTTCTGTCATGTATTCTCTTGCCTCTGCTGCTTACAAAAGTTCACTCTGAATATATCCTGGGTTTTTCGAGGATCAAGTTCAGGTGATTCCTATCTATGTGAACATAAGAACATAAGAACAGCCCCACTGGATCAGGCCATAGGCCCATCTAGTCCAGCTTACTGTATCTCACAGCGGCCCACCAAATGCCCCAGGGAGCACACCAGATAACAAGAGACCTGCATCCTGGTGCCCTCCCTTGCATTGGTATTCTGACATAGCCCATTTCTAAAAGCAGGAGGTTGCACATACACATCATGGCTTGTAACCCGTAATGCATGTTTCCTCCAGAAACTTGTCCAATCCCCTTTTAAAGGCATCCAGGCCAGAGGCCGTCACCACATCCTGCGGCAAGGAGTTCCACAGACCAGCCACACGCTGAGTAAAGAAATATTTTCTTTTGTCTGCCCTAACCCTCCCAACACTCAATTTTAGTGGCTGTCCCCTGGTTCTGGTGTTATGTGAGAGTGTGAAGAGCATCTCTCTATCCACTCTGTCCATCCCCTGCATAATGTTGTATGTCTCAATCATGTCCCCCCTCAGGCGTCTCTTTTCTAGGCTGAAGAGGCGCAAAGGCCGTAGCCTTTCCTCATAAGGAAGGTGCTCCAGCCCGGTAAACATCTTAGTCGCTCTCTTTTGCACCTTTTCCATTTCCACTATGTCCTTTTTGAGATGTGGCAACCAGAACTGGACACAATACTCCAGGTGTGGCCTTACCATCAATTTGTACAACAGCATTATAATATTAGCCATTTTGTTCTCAATACCTTTTCTAATGATCCCAAGCATAGAATTGGCCTTCTTCACTGCCGCCGCACGTTGGGTCGACCCTTTCATCGACCTGTCCACCACCACCCCAAGATCTCTCTCCTGATCTGTCACAGACAGCTCAGAACCCATTAGCCTATATGTGAAGTTCTGATTTTTTTTCTCCAATGTGCATGACTTTACACTTACTTACATTGAAACGCATCTGCCATTTTGCGGCCCATTCTGCCAGTTTGGAGTGGAAAGGAACCGAGTATGTTTGTGTTTAATATCTGTAGTTCTGAGCTATTGGAACTGGACTTTGACCATAAGGATGTACGACTGGCTTTGAACAACGCTATCTTTGAAACTTTATGCAGAAGTTTAGTTTAGGGGAGGGGAAAGAAACGATAGCAGGGGTGAGTGAACTGTCTTGAATGGAGACAGGGCTTGTTCAAGCTGATGGTACTGCTAACTATGCAATCATGTTATAACTTGCTTGTAAAAGAATCCTTGCTGCCTCCCATGAAATGTCACCATGAACGTCAAGGTAATTTGCTGCTTTCACATTCTGTTTTAAGTGCTGCAGTCTCAAACCTACTATGGTTCAAAGACTGTACTATAGAGCTTGTCTCAATGCTTTGCAGTATTTAAAACAGAAGTCTTCCACTGGGTGGGGGGAGCTGCCTTCATGCTGCGGCCCATTGACCCAACTTCTGCACGGAGTGTGCTCTGTGTTGCTACCATGAGGCAATGACAGGGTAGTGGGTCTTTTTTTTTTTTTTTTTCCAACTGTGAAGATAGCCTTTCAGATTTGGAGAACATAAAGCATCTGCCTACCATGTTCCTGGAATGTGTTGGTGACATGAATGCTGACTGGACTGAAGTGGAAAAGAATGTTCTGAGCCGGAAGGGATGGACAGTGATTGCCTTAGAAGGAGCAAGGGCTGTTAGCCAATGAAACAATTTCTACTTGATTGATCATCAATTAATTAGCATATTACAGAAACATCAATATTGGTGCCTTTTTGAGATATTATTATTATTATTATTATTATTATTATTATTATTATTACCATTAACTTTATTTTTACCCCACCTTTCTCCCCGAAGGGACTCAAGGTGGCTTACAAACAAAGTTAAAACAAATTAAAAAACATAATTTAAAAACAGATAAAAACAGAACATATCATAAAAACATACTGCAATACTGAGGGAAGTGTTGTGACTTGCTATTTAATAATATTAAAAAGCTGATACTTGAGGTTAGGCAGTCATTTCTGCATGGCTTGTTTTTCATTCCTTGTCTTATTTCTCCAGAACCAAAATAGCCACTGCAAATGTGTTCACTTGATTCTCATTTCCTGTGATTAAAATTTGCCCTTTGATTACGGTGGACCTCCCACCAGTTGATCTACTGATTAAGTTGATTTAAAGCGTATAGCTCTACTTAGAATATATCCACACAGTGCTTTGGAAGGGAGGAAGATGTATGCTGAGTACAGTCCACAGAAAATGTATTTGATTTGCAAGCAGTTTCATTTAGTTTCTTTCACTTCTGGCTTGGAAAAGCACGCAGTGCTGACCAAAAGCATGGCAAAGCACCATTGGCTTGCCTACATGGAACACGCTACATTAGGGCAGGCTATTCCTAGCTCTGCTAGTCAAGGAACAAAACCATGGCTACGTGTCATGTAAGCAGAAGCCCAGGTGACCAACAGTGCTGTGTCATTAGGCACCTGAATGCTACAAAAGTGTACGCAGGTGTCCCTGGGTGTTATATGCCTTTGGTTACCACCTCCCAAAATATCAAGTATTTGGGGCTAATCTGGTGAAATGATTTGCTCTTCTTGGCCTCTCTCATCCTGGACAATGAACTAACAGAGTCCTTCTGCTGGACTCATGGTAGTATCAAGACATTGTACAACAGCTGAGTTGGGTCCAGTTATACGTCAAGGATTGTTTTTGTTAAAATAGCCTTCCTCTCCTTTGGCAGGTGGCCCAAGATTAATACTTCATGGCTTGTATGGAATTTTTCAAGCACGGAACGGCACTGTGGAGTGAAAAATTAGTAGATTTGAAGTATTGCAACTCTGTGGAGGACTTCTACCACTAGTTGGAAAGAAAGGGTTTTTTTATTGCATTATGTTTCTATGTCAGAACATGCCATGTATCCAACCACATAGGAATGGAGTCTGAATCAATGGTAATTTCCGTAACAAAGCATTGGTCTTATATGGAGTCTGACACATGTCCACTGACATATTACCCAAGATGCTGATCTTCCTCTTTCATATATGTGCACTATTTGCTATGACTCGCTCCAGTAGAAAAGTAGCTCTCAGTTGCTTATCTACACTTTACTGTTATGCTTTTGTGTGGGGCTCATGGGTCCAAAATGCTGTTTAGACTATCTCTGTGCAATATTTTAGAAATAGAAAGACTAAAAATGAAGAGCTGTTCTTCTAGCTAGACCATGAGCTTTACTGAGATCACAAGTTAGGTTGTATAAATTACTATTTTTTGCACATAACTCAATGTAAAAATTTTCAGAAATTCAGCTAAAAAGCTTAGTTTGCCTTGTGTAAAAAACAAGGTGCTGGACAAACAAAATTAATGGACTGGACTGCACTTTTTCCTGCCTTCTTACACCCTCCATATAACTGGTTCCCAACCTGTGGTCTGTGGATCACAGGTGGTCTATGAGACCCTCAGAAGTGGTCTGTGAGACTCTTAGAATAAACAAGATCACCTTTTATCACTTCCAGCATCTCACTGAGTAAGCATTCCCCCATGGACCATCAGAGAGGGTTGAAATGTTGGCTGCAGGTAGTCCATTCTCCACCATCTCTGGTGGTCCATGGGGTAGTGCTCACTCAGGAGATGCTCTGCTATGGACCACCAAGAGGGCAGAGAACGAATCACCTGCAGCCTCAGCCAACAACAAAATCTTCTCTATAAATAATAAAACTTCTCTAATTATTACACATTTAATTGTATTTTTGTGTGTGCAGGGGGTAGGGGGTTGCATGTGGTCCACAACGATTTTTGCCTCAGTGGTCTGCAGACATCTAAAGGTTGGGAACCACTGCTCTATAGACTTGTTTCCTAATACTCAAAAGAAGAAACTTTCAATGAGGGAATTACATGAGATGACATATATTTGTCAAAAGTGTAGCCTCTGTTCCGTAAGACTCTTTGCAACCTGTGTGCTGTGGAATTGGAGACTGCTGATCATGAAATAGGAGAACTAAAAGAGAATTATTCCGCTGGGGTCATTCCGTATGTGAGATCTTGATCAGGCTATTGCACTTTCCCATATGACTTAGGGCGCAATCCTAACCCCTTATATCAGTACTCTCCAGCACTGGCATAGCGGTGCCAATGGGACATGTGCTGCATCCTGCAGTTGGGTGTCACTCCCAGAGGCCTCCTCAAAGTAAGGGAATGTTTGTTCTCTTACCTCAGAGCTGCATTGCCCTTATGTCAGTGCTGGAAAGCACTGACATAAGGGGTTAGGTTTGCGCCCTTACTGCATTTCAATGCATTTAGGTGTTTGGAGCCTTGAGTCCCTTAGTACATTAGTGTTGCTCCCATTGCAGCCTCCTCTGGGTTAGAGAGGTTTTATGTATAATGTCCCCTCCTTTTCACAGCTTCCTTCTGGCAGTTTTTTTTAAAAAACTGGGTAGGTGATCTGCTAGCCCTGAACCAGCTAGTGGTACATATTACTGGTCCTCTGAACCATAATGTTGCCTTGTTAAGGTTTCCAGTAGCTGGCAGCTAACATTCTGAAACCAAGGGGAACATTAAATCTATGCAGGTCCAGCCTATTTATACACAGATTTTCTATACACAGATTTGACTCAACAAGAATGGCCCCTGTAAATGAGAAGGAATGTGCTGATCCCTGGAGAAGGGGGAAAATGCACCCCTTTAAAATCAGTTTAAAAAACTGAACAGTCCTTTAACAATAGCCTCCTTAATATGAGAGAGAGAGAGAGAGAGAGGCTGGCTGACAATCCATCAATCCTTCTCTCTCCAGCGGACCCCTCCCTCCCCCTGAGCAGTGAAAGAAAGGTGATCAGTTTGCATTGGTTAAGGGAGGGGCTGAGTGAAGCTTTCTAAGCTCTTGGAGGAGGACTGGTTGATGGATTGTCTTCTTAATGACTCTTATCTTAGAGTCAAATGTTAGCAAGGCTGTTTTTAAATCACCTTAAATTGATTTGCTATAGTGTGTTTTTTGCCATCCGCGTGAGTGCTTGGAACGGAACCCATGCAAATAATTAGTCTCAACCTGTATATCTTTCTGGCTGAGTTCCAAAGCTTAAGGGTGCTTGACAATTGAAATTGTGGGTCCGAGTGAAGTCTACTGTCCAGTTAAAAGATTAATTTTGTGTCTGTGTCCTTTGTATTTCTAATGTGCTGAACAAAGCCCCTATTTTCCTTTGCTCACTGAAATTATAGCTTTTCACACAATCATGTTTGACATGCAGTGACTGCAATTGACTTGGTTTCTTGGCTGTGGGAATCAAGCTGTTGCCTGAACATCATAAACATTGGTGACCATATTCTTCCTGGTTCATAAATTTGTTAATCGGCTAAACTCTCTCTTCAGTGAAGGTTGGTGCCCAGTCTGAGTGTAACTGGTTTTGCTGCGATGCATTCTACTGCTGTCTTAAATGAGGGGTGCCAGCCTCTAGCTGTGGAGGCTGACTAAGATGCTGTATTATTCATGCATATGAGGTCTGATGCTTGTAACCGAAAATAGACTGTACTCTAATTTGAGGCTGGCTCAAATTAAGCCCTGAAACGCTCCCTGAAGAAAAGTATCTGCAAGGAAAACACAAACAGTCAAAAGTTAGGCCATAACATATATAACCAAAGCACGCTGGTTGGAGAATGTATGTACTGTATTCTTTCTGGCTCAAAGCATTTGATCAAACACACACGGGCTGATTCAGTCTGAATGTGCATGTAAGTGTGGAGTTTGCACAGGACTCAGTGAGACACTGTTCTTTCTGTTGCCCATCTCTGCCTCTGTATGCACAGACTAAGGGGAATGGGAGGCCTGGTTGAGTGGGGAAATGGGACACATGCATGGAACTCCCATTTCTTTCAGCAGTGGCTCCTCATTCTGCCTGTGTACACACCTCTTGGTAGGTAGCAGGGGATGGATGAAAGGGGCTGGGAGTTGTCATTGTGCAGGCGCTGGGCCGTATTAACTCATCTTAAAAAGAGATTAAATGAATAGTATGTATTTAGCACCTGTAGTGGTATAGCCGAGGGGGTGCAGGGGTAGCAGCTGCACCGGCATCAAGGTTTAGGGGGGCAACAAGCTGAACTTGACACTAGTGACCAAAATCATGTGAAAATCTTGGTATGTATGAATAATACCATCATGTTATATATCATTGGAAAGGTAATTTAATGCTGAATGCAATGATGCAAACTGCAATGGAATATCTGCATTCTATCAAAGGTTATGGCCAATTAACTAGAAAATGAAAACACAACTGCCTTATGGAACAAAAAGTGGATTTCTTAACTCAAAACTGACCTATGAGACTGATTGTTCTGAGAGCCAAGACACGTTATCATGATATAGCATTAAATTAATAAGGTGATAATATGAGTCAGCTCACATTTCCATGTATCATATATAGTTACCCCTGCTAACTGGGTAAAAAGGCACTTTTTCAAGTGGTGCCCCTCTTATATTTAGCAGGTGGAGAATAACCATCCCTCTTCACCCCAGCACAGTGTCTCAAACCAATCAGGGGCACACTTTTTATTTATGTACTTAATTAAATTTGATTTTGTCAGGCGGGGGGGGGGGGCTACAAATCTTCTTTGACACCAGGTAGCAGATAGATGCCTGAGTTATGCCACTGACTGGGGGGGCAACTGAGCAAGTGCGTGGCAAGCTACTGGGGGGAGGAGGCAGATTTTCCCCCAATTTTCACTTTTAAAAAAAGCTCAGGCATGACGTCACTTCCGGTTGTGACATCACTTCTGGGGCAACACTTTGAGCTTGGCACCGGGCTACATGATCATTAGCTATGCCACTGAGCACCTGGGAGCCAATTGTCTTGAAAGTCATCAAAAGTTCTCTGTAACTCACTGTTCTGAGTTTTTAGTAGCTCAAGTCAGGTGAATTCAACAGGTGAGGCATTTCTCATCCTGGGGAATGCTTCACCTGTTCTACTTTGCATGCAGCTATTGAAAGCATAGGCCCTCTGTCATGGAGGGGGGAGGAAAATGGCAACCTTATTTGCACATACTGTTGTTAAGAGGCACATGAGTAAGCCTGGTGCTTTTATGTAATTATGTAAAGATGCTTACTGACTGTTTCTGATTGTTTAGTGCACAAAGCAGGAAGTAGAATGGAAACCTAGTATTTAACATGAAGGGAAATTAAGGAGTTGGAAAAACAAGCTTAATAGTCATTGAAGAGAGTCGCATCTCACTGTGCAGAGTTCAGCAATGGGTGGCAAAAAGCCCAAATTCATTTCCTGCAAGAATCTCGCACACTGGAGACTTTGTCCCTGGACATGATGGGAACACCATCTGTCAGCTCCACCCTGACTTGTAATTTATTGCCTCTTTAACCTCCTGTGCTTCATTGTCCTTAATACCAGCAAGAGGGTATCCTGGGTAAGACTTATGCAACTTTCTGATGGGCCCAACACAGTGTTTGGAACTTCTGCCATTGGATAACGAGGATCCTGTCTTGGTTTAGAGTACTGGACTAGATTATCACCTCTGAATTTCCAGTTCTAGAAGGGTGCAACCTTCCAGTATGGAGGTTTTCTCGTATGTAAGCAGCGTCTCTTGATTCTTACAGCTGACTAGTGGAAGATGATGTACACTCAGTGTGGAGAACAAAGGAAAGTATGGGGACTGATATGGTCTTGAGCATCCAATGATGGATACCTTTGTTATTCTTAGCCCTTTTCCTACTGCAGTGAAATGTGTGTAACTGAAACAACTGCATATTCTTTACCTTCATCCATCCCTCTATCTCCCTTGTGTCAATATCTAGACTGTAAGCCCCTAGGAGGCAGGGACTTGTCTCTTTTTGCTTTGTGTAACTGTAGACATTTACTTCAATGTGTAGGTTCGCTTTCCAACAAAGGCAACTTTGAATTGAAGGGAGGTCTCTTTGAAGGTATTCCCACTTGGCTAAAGTGTGCCTCAGATTGGCAGAACTTTATAGTGCATTGGGAACAGCTTTGTATCATCTAATCATGTGACAGTTTTAAGAGAGAAGTCTAGGGGTGTAGTAGGCAACTTCATTTTTTTTTAAGTGTCCACCAACGGAGTTCACTCTTGCTAAAGGGCCACCAAATATATAGGGCATGAAATCTTCCAGTAAAATTTATGACTTCTATTCCACTCTTTCTCCAAGGAGCTCAAAATGGCTTATCATGGTCACTTTGGCTTTACTCTCACAATAATCTTATGAGGTAGCACTTCCCAAAGTTGCTGGGCTCACGACACCCTTCACACTGCCCAAACCTGGAAGTAAATCATGATGATGTGAAACGTATCATGAGCTGACATCACCAGCCATTGCTTCCTGGTTCAGAGGCTGAATGGAGCCTAAAAATAGTAGTAAGGAGGCCAGGACTTGTGGGGGTGCTTTTCAAGTGTGCAATTTTAATGCGCAGCAGCTCTGCCCACCATGCTGAGCCTCTTTACTGCTATTTTAGGCTTGCACTGTGGGTTCACTACCTCATAACAGGCCTCCCACAGCACCCTGGGGAGTGTTGCAACACACACATTGGGAACCAATGCTATAAGATATGTTATGCTAAGAGATCCAAAGTTACACAGTGAGTCATATGGTTAAATGGGGGATTTGAACCTATGTATTCCAGATCCAAGGGCAATATTCTAACCACTACTCTAGTTCTCTAGGCAATAAGAAGCCAACCACTAGCATGACTGGATGCCAGGGGTCAATGCATTCAGTTGTCCAGTGACCTGTAGGGGTAGCCTCCACTATACATCCCAATCCACTATACATTCCCAACATTAAAAGAAAATGTTCTTTTAAACACATTTTAAAAGAAGCTGTTGGAAACAAAGGGAGATAGCAGGTGCCAGACTTCTGTTTACTTTGGGGAGCAGCAGCACTCATGGGTTGGGAAGAAGGGAAAGAGTACAAATGCAGGCATCTCACCTGGCACCCCCATAATTCCTGAATAGAAGGTACAAAAGGGATACAACCCTTGAGATCAACCAGCAAGTCTAGGCGTTCTTGTATTATATTCTGTTACAGTGACTGGCTACCAAGTCTAGCCTACCAAGGATTTCTGCTCAAGGCCAACTTTGATCTTGCAAAAATTAGTAAGTAATCTCTGTGCAACTTGTCACATCTACTGTAGTTGCACTAATACAGTATAGTATTTGATCTTTCTGATGGGATTCACCTTTCTCTTGAGCAGTGATATTTAATGCTCTTCTCTGAGCCTCTAGATCAGCCATTTTCAACCACTGTGCTGTGGCACACTGGTGTGCCACAGATAGTCTGCAGGTGTGCCATGAGAATTTGGGGACGGGTCATTTATTTGTCGGTCCACTGGGGGATTCAAGCCCCTGCTGTCAGTCGTTGTGCCTTTTCAGTTGTCAAACAATGGTGTGCCTTGACAATTTTAGTGCCTTGCAAGTGTGCTGTGAGAAGAAAAAGGTTGAAAATTGCTGCTCTAGATCAGGGTGGGCAAACATTTTGGCAGGAGGGCCACATCATCTCTCTGACACTGGGTCGAGGGCTGAGAAAAAAAAGAATTACATTTCAAATTTGAATATATTTACATAAATTTACATAAATGAATACATTAGATCAGATCAGATACTTTATTAACGGTCATCCGACCAGCTAGTCACAAATCAACACAACAAAATACACAAAATTAAAACCAACATCCCTTTACACATATATAAAATCATAAAATCATCAGTTTATACTCTCGATTAATGAATACATTAGAGTTGGAACTTATATGAATGAATGAATTTTACTGAGCTTATTTATAATATATGTGAGAACTGTAATACAGGCTTGTAGAACCACAAGAGAACTGTGAACTGTTTGCCACACACCTCTTGCACAGTGAAAAAATATAGACCAAACCAGAAACACATTGAGACATAAGTTGTTCAGAGGTAAGGGGGGGGGGAGTTAAAATAATGCCCAGGGAAAAGTAGAAAACATATGGAGACTATAAAATGCCTTGCTCTAACTAAGCCTTCAGCTCGCGTCTGGCAGTCACGACCAGCAATCACGGGCCAGCATGGGCTCCACCAGTTTCCAATGGACCAGAAGCTCATTGCAGACGGGGGGGGGGGTCCCTGTGGGCTGGATTGAGGGGCCCCAAGTGCCACAAATGCCCCCCCCCGTGCTGGGGTTTGCCCACGCCTGCTCTAGATTGACACTGCTGACATTCTTCATGGTTGCTTATTTTTGTCTTCTCATTGTGTTTTTGTCTACTCTCCTTCCTCCAGTGGTATTCACAAGGTTAAAAAGAACAACGCTGTTTATAAGCTACCTCTAGTAGCTTACAAGGCAGGCTTACAAGGCAGCTTACAAGGCAGGCTGAAAATGATGTGTGCATAGGTATTTGTTCAAATCTGGCGATGTCTATTTTGCTAACTAGCAATTCTCTTGAGTATGTTTTTCTAAAAATTTCTCCTGCATTGGTCTTAGTAAATGGCTTGGCCTTGTGGGCACACCATTTCACTACTGAGATGACTTCAGCAGAAGACTCCTCTTTATCAGCCTCCAAAGGGTTTTTCCTTTTTGTGAATTTTAGATTTTGTGTTCCCAGGCAGGTGACCAGCATTAGGGAACAACTGGAAGACTTAATAGTCTTCTTGAAGGATGGTTGCAACAGGGTTGGGACAATGACCCCTAATTACTCATACAGCTGTATTTCTGTAGAAGGGATTTCATCTAGAAGGGTGCTACTTGATCAAGAAAAGTCAGTCTAGAAGGGATCCAGGGAGAACTTGCCTGCACTGTACTTCCCTTGCATGAATGCTTAGGGAGACCCACCTACCAGTTTGAGAGCCATGGTGCTCAGTGTAACCCATCCTTAACAGATGCTTTGGTGATCTTTGTTCTTGCATTTTGAGGTTTTGTCTGGCTAAATGTGACCTTCTGCATTTTGAAACCATGGCTGTTTTCACTTCCTCTAGCTACCTTGATAAAACTGTTTAACCCCTCATTTACAAGAATGTTTTGGAACATTAGGCATGATGAGAAATGTATTTCTGACAGCACCTGATAAACCAGGACCCAGACTATGTATTGCTTTATAAGTGTATCAAGGGGCACTTTTTCCCCCATGTGAACTTTCCTGATTATTAGATGCCTCCTGTATTGTTCTGCATTTAATGTGCTCGTGAAATGGCATCGTTTGGCATGCAGAATGGGTCTTAATCAGCAAAATATGGAGTAGCAGTGCAATGTAGGAAACCAAAAATTTGGATATATTTTTAAAAAATCAGGATCTGTTCATTGTGCACTCTGTTCTGATCTTGTGGGAAGTTTTGATGTCTCCATCATAAAGCTGATCTCTGAAATACCTGAAATACCTGAATGTGTGTGTGCCACAACCGCAAATGTTCTTTTCCCAATTTAGAGTTAGACCTGTGATAAGTTATTAGGCCAAGGGTGTCAAACACAAGGACTGATATGGCTGGATATGGCCCATGGAAGCTGTTTATCAGGCTCATGTAATAACTGGGCTTTCCCAGCACCGCCCTTTCAGCAGTGCTGATTCTGTTGTGACTCTGGGAGGCAGAGACAGAAAGAGACCTCAGAAGGAAAAGGACATTACAGGGGAAGGGGCAGACCAATGGAATGAGAGAGGGAGATGCTGTCATGCTGCTGGGAGAGCCCAATTATAATGCAAACCCCCCCTTTCAATTCAATTCAATTCATTTCTGCCCAGGTGTCATGTTGCAGAGCATCAATCCATTGCTGAACTGCAAAATGATGCCTCAGCAGAAGCATTGCTGCCTAAAGCGTTGGCTAGTATTTTACTAACTGTGGATATAGTCCAGCTCATAAGTGTGCTTTCATCTTGTTGATCACAATACTTACATTTCGTCTATTGAAATCTGTTTGAATTTTCACAAATACACCATTTAGGAATTTTTTTATTTATTTGCTCATATAGTCTGACTTGATGAAATCTGGAGGTAAAGGCGTCCGAATGGTGGGCACCTTAAGTTGTTGGGATGAGATTTATTTACAAAAAGAAATTATGGGCAAAAAGTGCATTGGCACTAACCTTGATGTAAAATGGTTTATTTTTTAGGAATTTGGCATTGGAAAAAACTCTATGTTGATGTAATTATACAGTTGGTTCCTTAGAGGCATTTGTATTACAATAGATTTTCAGCTTATACTTTTTGATTTATAAAATTCATTTAATATTTGTATTGCATGCATGACGTCCAAATGGCTTCAAAATGTATCCGTTACAGTCAAGCTCATCCTCAGATGGAATGTTTCACCTTACTAACTCACTGCCAGAGTTTGACCTACTTTCTTATTACTCCTATTGTGGCTATACAGGTTTTACTTCCTAAGTCTCAATAATACATATTAAACTGGCCTGTGCTTCTTTCTACTGCTTTTATCTTTGAGAACTTGTTATTATGTGCTAAGCTGGAATATAGCCTTTAGGGATACCCCTGGAATTCTGTGTACTTTGCATAGAGTCAGACACAGAACTTGGGTTTTTAGAATATTTGGCTTTTATTCATATTATTAATTTTAAAAATGAGTTTTAAGTCCTCATGGTTAAAAAAACAAAGCCCCATTACTGTGCAGACAGTATCAAGACAGCCTAGAATCATCTCAGACTGTTTGAGATGATTAGTGCCCAGTTCCTTCTTGACTATTAGTTTTTGTAGCCTTTCTGTATTGCTTCTTGGGTTGTGAGTCATACTCTACTCTCTCCTACTCACAGCATTGTTGTAACAATATATGGAGAAACCTGTGTGTGTGGTCTTGAGTTCCTTGGTAGAAAGGACACAAATGATAAAATCATCTCATTGCTGAACTTCTATTGAGTACTGGACTAATAATGCACTTAAGAACATAAGAACACTTCTAGGTTGCTGTTGCTTGAAAGCAAAACCAGGAATCACTGGAGTTTAATTCCAAGTAAACATGCTTTTAATTTAGGCTGCAATCCTAACCTCACTTTCCTGGGAGTAAGTCCCACTGAACACAGCAGGACTTACTTCTGAGTAGACCTGCTTAGGTTTGTGCCCTTAGACTCACAGCTGCAGTTCAGCAGCAGTCATGTATATAATGTCAGCTTATTTGATGGCCCTCGCCTTCAAAATCTGCTTTGGCAAACTTCTTTGTAGCTTCATAGGAGGTCTGTGTTCTTTCAACCTGTTCTTTCTTGGGGTGAAATTTAATAAGATCCATACTGACACTGTGTCAGTGTGATGCACAAAAAACAACTCGCATGAAAAAAATCTATATCAGGAAATGCTGTATTTTCTGACTTTCATTTATGCATATTGTGCAATTACAAGTGCATGTGTGTTGCCAGTTCTGTTAGTGCTGGGGAGCAATAGAGAGCTATGCAGGCTGCTTTGTCCCTTGACTGCTAGAAATCCTACTGAGCCCTACTAGCTCAGATCCTACTGACTTTGAAGATTTCACTAGCCATTGTCTACATTGTACCTTTAAACCCTGTATTTGCAGCAGCTATATGGGAGAGAACATACTTTTAAATAAAATGTATATAAAATAAAGTAAAATTCTCCTGTCTTTCATCCTTCCTACAGTGGAAAATGCAGAATTAAGCCTTAGTGATCCAAGAAGGCAGATTTTGATTTAGGATAATTCAAATTGGGTTGGGAGACGGTGTTGCTGGGAGCTGTTGCTTGTTCTTGTGGCCTGTAGGGTCCTCGGGGTTCTCTTTTGTCCTCTATACCAGGGGTCTTTAAACTTTTCAGACAAAGGGCTGCATCAAATATCTGGCACAGTGTCAAGGGCCAGAAAAAAAATTAAAAATTAAATTTAAATACATTAGAAATGGAACTGAGATTGATTGAATGAATGGGCTCAAATGTCCAGGATTTCTCCAAGCACCAACACAGCCCAAGAAATAAATCACACACTTAAATGGACCCCCCATTCCCTCACCCCACAAGCACAACTCTGGTTGTGTTTGGTCAACTGGGCCACAGGCTCTCAGGGGATCAGAGGCTGGACATGGGCCAGATAGAGGCTCTCCTCGGGTCGCATCTGGCCCCCGGGCTGGGATTTGGAGACCCCTGCTCTATACTATTCTAACATCTACATGGAGAAGGTTGTTGCTGGTATGCAGATGATACCAGGTCTAGCTAGCTAGATTAGCCAATTGCAGGGAGTTGGTAGCTATTGTGGACAGGTGTTTGGAGGTAGTCACAGGCTGGATGAAACTAAATCCAGTTAAGATGGTCAGTAGAAGAGGTGATCCAGGAAAGAGAAGTTCAGCCTCTTCTTGATGGGGTTGCTCTCCCTTAGAAAATACACTCGTAATTGCACAATTAAATACAAGTTGGAAAATTCAGCATATCCTGATAGAGATACTTTTCATGCAAGTTGCTTTTAGTGCATCACACTGACAGTGTTGGTATGGATCTTCTCAAATTTCACTCCATGAGCTGCTTAGGGTTCTTCTGGAGGGACAGATGGCCATGGTGGTTGGGACAGCTTTTGCCCAGCTTCGTTTGGTTTGGCAGGCCTTCCTTGAGAAGGCAGATCTGGCCACAGTCACCTATACCCTGGTCACACATTGATTGGATTATTGCAACATGCGCCACGTAGGGCTGACCTTGACAAGTGTTTGGAAAGTGCAGCTCATGCAGAAATGCTATAGCCAGACTGCTGATGCGAGATGGTGAGAGAAGTACATTGTTGACATCCTGCAGAAACTACATGGGCTTCCATCCAGTTCTGGATTCAATTCAAGGTGCTCTCCGCTGCCTTTAAAGCCCCACACTGTTTGAGCCCCGTACCCCTTAAGAACCACCTTCTGCCCTATGCATCTATCCATCCATCAAAAACTTCAGAGACACTCTACTCTGTTGAGATTGGTGTTAAGTTGCCAAGGGGTGGGAGGAAAGAATTTTCTCCTGGTTAGGTCAGTTGCCAGTTTTGGGAGCGATATGTTGGTGAGGGTGTTGGTATTCATCCTGGGTTCTGAGTCTGTTGCTAAACTGGGCATGCAATAAGTACAGTTGGGGGGGGAGAGAAGAGGGGAGATGGATAGCTTTGGATCTGTTTGCTTTCTGTTTCTTCCAGTGAGAAGCAGGATGGTGGGTTGATCCAGCCCAGTGGGATATAAGGTTGAAGCACTTGTGGGAGGATTCAGGAATATACTACTTACTGACTGGTATGTCTTTTGCTAATGGATTAAAAATAAAACCCAACCCAGAACCAAACTGAAATATTTATAGTTGTAATGGTGAGGTCCTGGAGTATGACAAGGATATGAAGTTATGCTGAACTTGTACAGGAACTTTGTCCTGTTTTCTGGCCCGTAACTCTTACCAGGAAGGAACCCATAAGCAACCATCCAGACCAAATCCAGTCTTCTATAACTGTGGTGCTAATGGGGAACTTGGTGGGTAGTGGCTCTTGATGTCACTACTTCCTGTAATACTATTGTGCACAGAGCTTTCCCTTAATTGAACTCGGGTGGATGACTTGTTCTAATCCTTTACCTAGTAAAATAATCTCCACTCCCCTCTGCTGGCATTAAAAGGAAAGATTTCTAAGCACAGGGCTGCCAAAGATGAGTGAGTTTCTCAAGATTGCGACAGTCCTCTGTGTCCACACTGGGTAAAAAATTAACCGGTTTTTAATAGCTAATTGCTTGATTGTCCTTTAAGACAGAAAGCTACAGGCTGATCCCAAGCATGAAAGCTTGAGTAATTGTAGCTGTACAAAAACACAGATTCCATCAGTCTTCTGGTAGACCCTTGATCAATAAGGATAAGCACAAAGACTGCCCTGTCTGTGGCTGATCTTGCCTCTCTCTCTTGGATGCCTCTTATAGCTTTCAGAAAAAGGAGTTTGCCCAGGCTCTGCCCTGCTCCTCTGGTTAAATTTTAGTCAACATTTGCTTTGCGATAAGGGAGCGCCCTGTCTGTGGTTTCTCTCCATGACAGAACTGGCTGGCTATTCTGCCGGCAGCCAGTTGCTTTCTCGAGGAGCAAACAGGTAAGGTAACAAAGTTCAGAGGTTGTTTGCTTTCTGAATACCTGACACTCTTCTCCCTGCTTGTAACCAGTAAGGTTACATGATTTTCACCAGGTGCTGTGGGTGATACATGCGCACACCCACATCTAGGGTGAAGTGCATTCTTTTATCAACCTAGATATGTACATTAACATTCTCTCTGTGCGGGAGAGCTGATTTCTGTACCCTTTTCAAAAACACGCTGTTCATGGTGCTAAAGGGGGCCCATGGCTCTATCATGGAGACTGGGAATCAGCTTGTTCAATATCAGGTGTTTGCCCTTCAGTCCATTTGGGAGAGTGTTTGGCCATACTGTCCTGGAACTGATATCCTTGCATTAGCTCTGCTCAATATTCTTCATATAGCTGTCCTTTTACTCAAGTACTAACAGGCCTATTTTGTCCCTCCTCTAACAGTATCCTACCTTGGGGCCACTCTACATATGTTATGTGAAAGATCTGGGACTGGCTTTCTGGATGTCTTTGTTTTTACTTAAACCCATTTCTGCTTAGCCCATAGATGTACACATTTGATCCCTGCTGTATATACTGCAATGTTGGGCAGAAATGACTTAAAATAGCCCAGGATCTCCAAACTGAATCAGAGTAAGGACATGGAGTAGACAGGGCTTTTGAACCCTGGTGCAGTTTCCAATCTATATCTAAGCTTTTAGCTCTGTAGTGATGGGGAGAAATGCAGGTACTTGTGTTTTACCTTAAATGGCAAGTGATTTTAACATTCCAGTATTGTTGTAAATGAGTGTGATAACATTCAGAGGTGTAACAGTGTTGTTATTTAAGAACACACACTTCCTCCAGGAATAAGAGATGTGCAAAAAGAAATCTCTCCCTTTCATATGAATGTTTGTTGTACAAGTTTATGTTTGCTTTTCTATAGTGCATTTTGCTTTTGCCCTGCAGGTTTAATGGCTTGACCCATTAGGGTTTGGGAAAGGAAGTTTTTCCTGGGCCAGTGGCTGTATTAGGGGGGAGGGGTGTAGTATTTTATCTGTTATTTTCATGATTGGAGTATTGCATGCCTACCTTGCTTGAACCACAAGGGTATGGCTTTTTTTGGTTCACATATGTCTCACCTGATGTCCCTTGGCCTCTTGTGCACTCTGGTTGTGTCATAATCTGACAGGATAATCATAAATTATATTATGTATTATGGCTAGTCTGCTAGGGAATGTTCATGCCTTGGAATAGAACTTATGGAACACTTTTAGGTAGCTCAGATTGTGTTTCTACAGGCACTGTCCAATGCTCCACAGATCCAATATACACTGCAATCATAAGGCACTCATTGTTCCCTGTTTTTGCCTGTAAGTTAGAGCAGTGATTTTCGACTCGTTAGCCTGGGAAGGCAGCTCATCTGAGAGAAGAACTCTGATCCCAAACCTCCACTGCCTTGTGGCTACATCCAGTTATGGAAAAGGCTTCAGGAGTCAACCTCGAGGCCAAATCCGGAGCTGGAGTCTCTGAGGCAGTTCATGGCTGAACACAGTCACATTCTGGCAACTCCTGCGACGCTGCTGGAACCAACCATATTGGCTTCTGCCTTTCCATTGGACCATTTCAGTGACGTGGAGAGGGGGGATTTGCTGCATGGGTAACAGTCTATCCTCCATATCTACTTTACCCAGGCTTTGAGATTTTGGACTGACAATCAACCTTAAGAAAACACAGGTCATGGTTCAGGATGTGGACTCACCTCCCTGCATTACAATCTCTGCGCATGAACTGGAGGTTGTCCATGACTTTGTGTACCTTGGCTCAACAATCTCCAACACTCTTTCTCTCGATACCGAGCTAAACAAATGCATCGGTAAAGCAGCTACCACGTTTTCCAGACTCACAAAGAGAGTCTGGTCCAACAAGAAGCTGATGGAACATACCAAGATCCAGGTCTACAGAGCTTTCGTCCTGAGTACACTTCTGTACTGCAGCGAGTCATGGACTCTTCGCTCACAACAGGAGAGGAAACTGAACGCTTTCCATATGCGCTGCCTCCGGCGCATCCTTGGCATCACCTGGCAGGACAAAGTTCCAAACAACACAGTCCTGGAATGAGCTGGAATCCCTAGCATGTATGCACTGCTGAAACAGAGACGCCTGCGTTGGCTCAGTCATGTTGTGAGAATGGATGATGGCCGGATCCCAAAGGATCTCCTCTATGGAAAACTTGTGCAAGGAAAGTGCCCTACAGGTAGACCACAGCTGCGATACAAGGACATCTGCAAGAGGGATCTGAAGGCCTTAGGAGTGGACCTCAACAGGTGGGAAACCCTGGCCTCTGAGTGGCCCGCTTGGAGGCAGGCTGTGCAGCATGGCCTTTCCCAGTGTGAAGAGACACTTGGCCATCAGACTGAGGCAAAGAGGCAAAGAAGGAAGGCCCATAGCCAGGGAGACAGACTAGGGACAGACTGCGCTTGCTCCCAGTGTGGAAGGGATTGTCACTCCCGAATCAGCCTTTTCAGCCACACTAGACACTGTTTCAGAACCACCATTCAGAGCGTGATACCATAGTCTCTTGAGACTGAAGGTTGCCAACAGTACGTGCACTGGAGAGGACACTCTGTTCCAGGACACTATTCAGAGCGCGATAACAGTCTTCTGAGACTGAAGGATGCCAACAAGATTTTCAACCTTTTTCATCTCACAGCACATTGACGAGGTGCTAAAATGGTCAAGACACACCATCAATTCCTTTGACCATTGACAAGGCACACCATGCAGCTGGTGGCCAGCTCACACCCCTCAATGGCCCTACTAATAAATAACCCTTCCCTGCTTCCTGTTAAGGTTGTTCAAGTCTTTTCAAGCATTCAGGCTGCTGGCAGTCTGCCTGTGCATTGCTATAAGCTTGAAATAGTGACCTGTATAAGGAAAGGCATTTTTACTCCTGTAAGAATCTAAACTATGTTAATGGGTGCATGGGGAGCGTGCCCCCCAATTGGTGGATGATTTAATCCATGAATACAGGGGACTGCCTATATTATTGTGTATTAAATTGGAACAATCCTATGGTGAACCTTTTGGCCAGTGTGTTTGAGCAAACTTTAGTTAATTGGGGGCAAATCTTCTGTACATTATTAACAAAGAATTCTGAGTGGTTTGCACAGGACTGGTTCCAGACTGAAGGGATCCTTTACCTTTAGAGTGGTGGTGAACTGCTAGCAGCAGCAGAAATGACAGCATTATAGCTGACCACCACGAGTGCTAGATGCCACTAGCTATGGCCCTCGGAATCTGGAAGTGAATGGCAATGATGCATTTTGCGTCATGTGATGTTGTCACTGCCATTCACTTCCAGGCTCAGAGACCTGCAGTGACCCCACCAACAGTGGTAAGAAGCTCTGGGTATTTAGGCTTTTCTAAGTGCACAAAAACCATGCAGAAGAGCGCTGCCTTTTGTGCTGAGCTGCTGTTTGCAGAGTCACGTTGTGATCTCCCTGCTGGGCAGGGGACATCCTACAATGCCCCAGTGAGTGCCTCTGGGATGTTGTGACACACAGTTTGGGAACCTCTGTTGTAAGGGAGCGTTATTCTTACTAGCTGGACCCAGTTTTCCCTGAGAACATTTAACTGTGGATCTCTCTGGGGTGTCTGGCTCTCAGCTCCTGCCGTAGGATATCATGTGATGTTGCTGATCCTGAGTTTAGAGTTGCTCCACTGTCATGCAGAAGAAAGTGGGGAGAGAGATATGAGAACCTTCTCAGCCGCTGGTGACATGCATAGATGGACAGCTCAAAGTGGCTGGATTGACCTTTTATGTCTTCTAGCCACTCAGGATCCTAACTGTTCCTGCTTGGCATTGAGTTTTTTTTTTTTAAACAAATAAACCTGGTTTAGAGTTGCTGTTTCATCCAGGTGCTTTTTAATAATTGCCCCTCAACTCCAAATGGGTTAGTGAGAGTCCAGACTGGTAGTTTTTTGATTTGCTACAGAACATACTAAAAGCAAGCAACAATATAGTTCACACCACTTCCCATTATCTGTTCCACTTTCTATCCCAGTTCCTGGTGTTCCATGCAAATATTTGTTCTTCATTAGAGGGATACAGACTCTTGTATGAATAGTCTTCAGAAATCTTGCAGTATCCTCCTTGGTTTCCTTCAATTTCATTATCAGAGTTTATTTTACATTAGATTCATATCATAGACCAGAGGTTCTCAAACTCACTGGGAGTCCAAGAACCATTGTAAGTGTTTGCAGGGGCAGGGACTTGGAGAGGGGATGTGCCCAAACAGCACCACAGTGATTGTTGAGTCATGGGCATCCAGATGCTTGCCAGCCTACCACAGGGGGTTTGCAAACCTTGGAGAGGGTCTTGGAGGCCCGCTGCCCCCTCTGCGGGTTTCCCCCAAGCTTTGTTTCACTCTGATCTGTGACTTTCAGTTTGCTTCCAGTTTACCGCTACTTGTTCCGACCTTCAGATTGGAGCGAAATGAAGTTTAAGGGAGACCTGCAGAGGGGGCTGTGGGCCTCCCAGACCCTCTCCAAGGCTTGCAGACTCCCTCAGGTAGGCTGGCAAGCCTCTGGGTGCCTGTGGCACCATGATCACTCTGGCACCGCCAGGGCACCCATTACTGGGTCACTCCCCTTAAAGGGAAATTACCATTTTTTGTTTATATGGTGGGTTGCAACCCACTGCTTTGAGCACCATTGCCACAGAGTCAGGTGGTGGTGGTGGTTTTTTTTTTAAAGCGGATTCTATCCCTGGCTACTTTTCAGTCCTCTAATTCATTGTCCCGATACTGCATATGGGTGAATTAACCTCAAGCCCTCAATTTTGGAAAGAGGAGGTCATAGAAGAATTGAGGGGAGGGGCAAAATGAACATGAAAAGCAGTAAGTTATGATGTGAGCATTTCTTTTATCAGAAATTCCTTTCAGTTTGCAACTGGCTGTACTTCCTTGATCTATGCAAGGTAGGAAGCAAAGAAACCACTTGAGCAGCACATATGGTGTTGGCAATTTTCTGACAGCTGGATAACAATGTCAGATGATGAGCGAAACCTTCAGTAAATGGTTGAAGGAGTTGTGGTGAGGGCTAAACAGCCAGTCTTTGATGCTGATGCAAAGCAAACAAGCAAGTGTTCATTGATTTAGTGGGGTCAGCTTTGGAATCGAGATTACAGGCAGTTGGATATGAAACCCAGGAGAGCAATGAAGGTGCAACTGTTTCTCAAATGGTGCACATCTACTTAGAAGTAAGTTGCACCAAGTTCACTGGGCTTACTCCCAGGTAAGTATGGTAGGGATGTAGCTAAAGTAACATTGTGGTTAGTGTATCTTGCGTGAGCCTTTGTGCTATGTTTCAGCTGGCTTGGTTAAGAGGTTTAATAGACCATAGACATTGGTTTAATTAACTTTAAAAATCCATAATGTCTTGACCAAAAATGGTGACACATGTATCTAAGGAACTCTAATAGGGGTCAATGTCTCCATCACTAATATGGTTCCTGTGTTAACAGTGGTCTGATAGGATGGGTGCGTAGACACAAAACTATCAGCACCTTGAAGTCGACCTTGAGATTGAACCTTGAGACCTTGATACTGGAAAACAGACTGGCTTCCAAAGTGAGTCTTTCAGCATTGGTGTGATGTGATCCTTGCAGCTTATACATAGTAATAACCAGGCAGCTGTAATTTCTGGACAGTCTTCAAGGAGAGCCTTGCATAGAGCTTGCAGTTTGAGCATGAACTTGTGTGTATGTCAGAAGTAGATTTTCTTTTTTAAATCAGATGTGCTTGGTGAACCCTACTGGGAATGGGAAGTGAAATTAAGTTGTACAGTATTCATTTAAGACAGCAGTGTCCAACTCGTGACCGCTGTGCACCTGGAATGCAATCCCTGTCTGGACTGCAGCTTTCCATTCTGCCCCTGTGCAGCTGGTGATCTGGGTAGACCTGGGCACCAGGATGCTCTGGGCAGTTGCATCTGTTGTTCACCATCCCAAAAGGCTGCATGACAGGATGTTTGGGCAGACATGACTGCCCAGAGTGTCCTGGTGCCCAGGTCTTCCCAGAGCACGAGCCGCACGCAGTTGGAAAGGAAAGGTCTGCTCACTGGGTGGATGGGTTTGACTGAACCCCGGATCCAGCCTTTGAGTGACCCTTGTTTAAGAGGTAGAAAGCATGTTAGGCTTTTTCTTGATTTTTAAATGTATCAACCTGCTAATAAAAGTGTAGGCTGCTACCAGTTAGCTTCAATTCTGATCCAGAGGTTATGTGATTCCTTAAGGAAATACAATTTGGCTCTGTGGTTTTTCAAAACTCATGGCTGAGATTTGTTTCCTTGGTACTTTGGAAAGAGGTGTTCAGGTCTTTTCTGTTCCTCTTAGCTCGTTAAGAAATGGTGTAGATCACCTTTCTATATAACAAGTACTGTAGTTTATGGATGTAGTATGACAGAAATGTTTCTATTCCTGTTACAAAACCTAATTGACCTTCCACCCACCCTGGTATTGCACCCATATTTTATAAAAGAGCCTGCCTATGACTGTTTGAATTGACACTTCTTGGAAAACGACTTCATGCCTGGAGAAGCAATGGATACCTAGAATCTTAGCTGGTGCAATAAGAGCATAAAATTCTTGCATATTATACAACATCAGAGGAACACTATATAAATGGTGTTGCTCCCTTCCCTCCCGTTACCTGGAGGGTCTACTGCCTGAACCATAATGGGGATCTCCTATATTGATGGATGGTTTGCAGTAGACGTCCAAAGATTTCTGATGCCCATTTTTACAGGGGCAAAAGCAAAAATGTTTTGTCAACCTTAAATAAAGCTGTTGGGGTGCCCAATGTATAACAGCTTCAATGAAGATTTGTATAGGTATGCCATCCCATGGGGCTTCATGGGATGCATTGTGGGGTGTACTGCCTCCATACCACTGCTGTCACTGTGCAATTGATGCTGATTGGACTTTGAGATGCTAGTAAAATAACATAAATCCTGCCACTTTGGATATAGTTTAAGGCAGCTTCTTATGTTGGTCTGGTATCAGCTACACTGACTGGCAGTGGTCTTTCTTGAGAATTTCAGGCAGGAGTTGTTTCCTACTTGGAACTACCAGGAGTGGAATCGGGAACCTTTTGGCTTTCAAAGCATTTGCTATACCATTGAGCTGTGGCCTATCCTCTAAAGCAGTGATTTTCAACCTTTTTCTGACACGCTGACAAGGTGTAAAATTGTCAAGATACCACCATTAGTTTTTTGACAATTGAGAAAGCACATTACATTGCTAGTGGGGGGCTAACATACCCCAATGGCTCTACCAATAATTGACCTTCCCCCAAACTCCCATGGCATACCTGTGGACCATTCATGGTACACCGATGTGCCTTGGCACACTGGTTGAAAATCGCTGCTCTAAGGGAATGTGTCCACACCTGGTTTATACACGCTTATGACGCAACTCTTCTGAAACAAGTGTTGTATTACCAAGAAGCGGATAGAAATAGCAAATTGAATAACTTGGACAGATGCCTTTTTCTAATTGTCCAGTAGGGTGGTAGTACTTGCAAGTCACAGAAGTTCTGGGTTGAAGAACACAGAGGTTGGAGACACAAGACACTATTTGACTAAGATCAAGATTGCTGCATGTTCTTTGTGCTCTGGAGTAGTTCTAGCCTCAAGCAGCCAGCAAGAGTGTTTCTGGTTCTTTTCAAACCTCAGTCCATCTGCATCAAATCATACCTCCCAGGTCACTGGGCTAATTGAAGCCAGACAAGGCATGTACGACAACATGCGCCTGAATTGAGGAGCCATACTTCTGCCTCTAACAAACAGATTAAACATTTGAATTGGAAATCCCAGGAGGATAGGCAGACACAGTACATAAACTAAATAAAGCAAACTACCTTTACTATCTTCCAAAATGGAGTTTGGCTACTTTTAAGACAAACTCCAGTAATGTCAAGCCAGCCAAACTTTAGAAAGCTTGGGGGTGTTGGCCAGGATCATAGAATATAATATTAAGCTATAGAAGAGAGGGAGAAAAATTATGCCGTTGTCCTGGTTCTTTCTGCTTTTATGACGTTTGTTCTAAAATGATGAACCCAGTAGGAGGCTTCAAGTGACACAATTGGATCTACTAAATTATATAGATGTGTTAGAAATGCAGAAAGGACCTCTTGCTGAAATGAGTGTCTGGCTGAGTCATTGAGAGTAGAGCCTTGAGGGTTTTTTTAAATGAATATTAAATTGCAGGAAGGAGATGTGTGGATGAATCAGTTCTCTCTGTTACCATTGTTGTCCGTGTTTGTGAAAACGTGAGTCTTGTGGAGGAATTGTTCCAAAAACAAACATAATCATCTTGTGATTGCCTTTGTTCCAGCGTTTATGGTGCAAACGAATGCAACCGTCAGTGCAGAAGAACTGGTTCTTGCTTTCATTAAATCCACAACAAAGGGCATGCGTTTGACTTTGCTCACATACATGGCATAAATGGCTGTTTACACAAAAGGGGGAAAATGCTTCTGAGACCATGGCTGCTCATCTAACAAGCCAGTAATGCTTTTTAAAAACTCCTTTGCTTGCTCAGGGTGTGATGCACATTGCTACCCAGTTTGGGCTGGCTGACTTCTTTTATGGCCTGGGAATGAGTTGTCTGCCAGTGCTTCAACTTCACATTTTGAATTGTCCATCACAAACAGTAACTGCAGGTTTCGTTTCTGAGTGTCGGGGTTGGGCATGGGCAGCAACTGCAGGGCAGCTATGTAAGAAGTCACAGGCACGCACACCAGAGTCAAGGAGATCTTGTTGGCCAGCCCAGACGGGAAGCCATTAGTAGTCCTTTCCTGTTTCAGAGGGATTGAAGGCCCAATCCTATCCCACTTTCCAGCACTGGTGCAGCTGCAATGCAGCCCCAAGGTAAGGGAACAAATGTTCCCGTGCCTTGAGGAGGCCTCTGTGACTGCCTGTCCACCGCAGGATGCAGTACACACCCTATTGGCACGGCTGTACTGGCGTAGGAAAATTGGATAGGATTGGACCCTGAGTTGTCCCACTGTGCAGTTCCAGAATTTTGCCAAATGGGGCAGATGCTTGCAGAAGAATGCTACCTCTCTCCTAAGCAGCTCCTGCCAGTTTGCCATGGACAAGGTTAGCCAACAGAGGAAAAAATGACTCCTTTGAGCAGTATAAGTTTCATTCAATGGCTGTTAGAGGAAAGTATATTGTAAGGGGCAGGAGCATGGATTCTTTAAGGGGAGTAGATATCCCTATTGAAGAACTCTTAACATTTTTTTAAAAGTCTGCGTTGAGAGTTCAAAGCACTTCACATCTAATATCTCAGTAAAGTAGGCCAGCATTTATAAGCTGTAAATGTGGGGGCAAAGGCTAAGCTGGATGCACCGTTTTGAGTATGAACCAGAGCAGCAGAGGAGGAGAAATCCAGGTAATTTCTGGTTCAGGTAATAATTTCACTTACTTATTTAATGCCAAAGTAGTTACCTGCTACTTTCACAGCCCACACCACAGGGTCTTAACTCCTCTTTCTCTCTTGGCTACTATAGTTCTTTCCAGTTTCATCCTGTGTTGGGCCTACTGTGCTCCTTCCCAGGGTCCTTGTTCTAGATTACAGTGTAGAAATACTTATTCTCTTGAGAGCAGAGGAGAAGCCTTAGGGTATTCTCTTATGATGCCACCAAATGTGATCTATGTAGGGGGTGTGCCCTGCCCCACAGAATTGTATATCCGGAATAAGATGGAGAGCAAGGACATGGAAGCGATTATCGTTTTCACCATTGAGAAATGTCTGGCAAAGATTTTGCAGCCCTCGCATGAAATTCCAATTCATTGCTGGAAAATTCATGTATGTGTGTGATTATGGTGTGTTCTCTCTTTTGATCTGGGTTCCCTCTTTGAGCTTTATTTTCCAAATCTTGTTCTCATGCTCCCTTTCATAGTTGAGGAAATATTTTGCTCTTACCACAAGCAGCATGTGTGAACAGTTCTTGGTTTTTAATACAGTTTAATTTTTTGTTGGATTGATACTTTCAAACCTCTCCAACCCCTGCCTCTCCCCTGAGCACCACATTTAGGTTGCTAAATCAAGTGATTCTTTCAGAATCCAAAGCTTTGTGTGAGGTCTTTTGTGGTAGTAAGGACATAGTGCTTAGAAACCAGCTCCCATTCCTAGCCTTTCTTATCCTGAAATTGGGATTAAACTCTGGTAAGTAGTTTTTGCTGCTACGAGTAGTTTTTGCTGCTATGAGGGAAACCAGAGAGTAGGAGGCTGCCTTGGGGAAACCTCTCCCTCAGAAGAATAGGAAAGCCTCCCCAAATTCCTGTGGTATCTCCTTAAAAGCCAGGCAGTACTAAAGACTGGTGGTCTTGGGAGACAGAGAAAACCAGCTCCTCATGAGTGAACAGACCAGGCTGGTAAAACGGTAAAAATACAAGAAATTGATTAAGACTGTAAAAGGTATCAAAACAATGGTAGGAGGAATGCAAGGCATAGGTTACAGCAGATGGAGGAGAAAGGGGTGGTGTTGGCAAGGATGTTGACATACAAATAAAACAAACCACGAATACTAGTGGTGTACCTAAGGGAGGCAAGGAGGACAAATGCCCCAGGTGTTAGGCTTGGGGGCGGCAGCGCTGCTGCGATGCTCTCCACACTCTGTGGTACTCAGTCCACCGCTGATAGTATTGGTGCACCAATCTGAGGGCTGCCCCCCAGAGGCATTCTGAGGTTCAAAAACCAAAAACCTTTTTCGCTGTAAACTGGAAGTGCCAGTTTTCCACCCTTGGAAAGGGTTCTGAAGGACAAGGAAACCATGGATGGCCTCTCCAGCCCTCAGATTGCCTCTGGGTGGGAGGCAGTGGGAACATAAGAACAGCCCCACTGGATCAGGCCATAGGCCCATCTAGTCCAGCTTCCTGTATCTCACAGCGGCCCACCAAATGCCCCGGGGAGCACACCAGATAACAAGAGACCTCATTCTGATGCCCTCCCTTGCATCTGGCATTCTGACATAGCCCATTTCTAAAATCAGGAGGTTGCGCATACACATCATGGCTTGTACCCCATAATGGATTTTTCCTCCAGAAACTCGCCCAATCCCCTTTTAAAGGCGTCTAGGCTAGACGCCAGCACCACATCCTGTGGCAAGAAGTTCCACAGACCGACCACATACTGAGTAAAGAAATATTTTCTTTTGTCTGTCCTAACCCGCCCAACACTCAATTTTAGTGGATGTCCCCTGGTTCTGGTATTATGTGAGAGTGTAAAGAGCATCTCCCTATCCACTCTGTCCATCCCCTGCATAATTTTGTATGTCTCAATCATGTCCCCCCTCAGGCGTCTCTTTTCTAGGCTGAAGAGGCCCAAACGCCGTAGCCTTTCCTCATAAGGAAAGTGCCCCAGCCCCGTAATCATCTTAGTCGCTCTCTTTTGCACCTTTTCCATTTCCACTATGTCTTTTTTGAGATGCAGCGACCAGAACTGGACAGAATACTCCAGGTGTGGCCTTACCATAGATTTGTACAACGGCATTATAATACTAGCCGTTTTGTTCTCAATACCCTTCCTAATGATCCCAAGCATAGAATTGGCCTTCTTCACTGCCACCGCACATTGGGTCGACACTTTCATCGACCTGTCCACCACCACCCCAAGATCTCTCTCCTGATCTGTCACAGACAGCTCAGAACCCATCAGCCTATATCTAAAGTTTTGATTTTTTGCCCCAATGTGCATGACTTTACACTTACTGACATTGAAGCGCATCTGCCATTTTGCTGCCCATTCTGCCAGTCTGGAGAGATCCTTCTGGAGCTCCTCACAATCACTTCTGGTCTTTACCACTTGGAAAAGTTTGGTGTCATCTGCAAACTTAGCCACGTCACTGCTCAACCCTGTCTCCAGGTCATTTATGAAGAGGTTGAAAAGCACCGGTCCCAGTTCAGATCCTTGGGGCACACCGCTTTTCACCTCTCTCCATTGTGAAAATTGCCCATTGACACCCACTCTCTGCTTCCTGGCCTCCAACCAGTTCTCAATCCACGAGAGGACCTGTCCTCTAATTCCCTGACTGTGGAGTTTTTTCAGTAGCCTTTGGTGAGGGACCGTGTCGAACGCCTTCTGAAAGTCCAGATATATAATGTCCACGGGTTCTCCCACATCCACATGCCTGTTGACCTTTTCAAAGAATTCTATAAGGTTCATGAGGCAAGACTTACTCTTACAGAAGCCATGCTGACTCTCCCTCAGCAAGGCCTTGGGAGAGGGGGATGGCACTTCCAGTTGCGGGGGCGGCATCCATGGAAGTGTGTCTCCAGGTGCCACAGTGGCTAGGAATGCCACCGACTACTCTTCTGTGTATTCTTCCTATCCTATGCATGTGTGTGGGTCTGGGGTCTTGGTACCTACACCCACATTTGGTCAAGCAGTTGGGCAACTGCTGTAGACTGTCATCATTGTCAAGAAGAGAACAGCATGACTGCATCTGAATGGCTCAACAGCTCCCTAGGGGATGCTGATGTGTTGGGATAGGAAGATCTAAACTAGGTAACAAACATATTTTTCTCATTTGTCCTTTAAAATTAGCTGGTGGTTCTTGCTAAAATTGGTACTCCTTTTGATGGCATTGAAATTTTAAAACTTAAAGGGAATGAATCTGTGTTTAGAATCCAAACTGAGAACATGAAAACAAGGCTGAACAGAGATGGCATTTGCTTTATGACCCAGTTAATGGAATTTTAATACCTGCTGTCCTTGCATAAGGGCTACTCTGTTTTGAATCAGATGTTGGCTGGCATATTTGGGCCTTCAGAGAGTGTAGTTCTTCCTGGTAATTCACACAAAACGAATAAACTTTATTGAGATATACAACTATTTTGAGATGCTTGGCTCCCTCTTGTATGAGCATCTGATGTAGGCTAACCTGCCCTGTGCTTTTCGTCTCCCAAACCTTTAACCTGATGATGCTTTAGTTACAGGTGAACGTGCTTTGCTTGAGTATAATGGTTTCTCCCATGGAGGGATGAGACCTTTGAGAAGGGGATCGAGTTATAATCCAAGCCTTGCTGAAGTTTTTGGAAAACTTCTTGTTGTAACCAGGTATGTGATAGAGCCAATCCAAAAGAGCGATTTATGTTTTCTTTGATTACTTGAAACGTACACAAAATGTGTTATAAAACGGATTGGCAGTTGTGCACAGCACAGTTGTATATGTCTTGGGGGTTTGGTGGCAGTGAAGGGATAGTTTCCCAGTGCACTGTTGATCCGGCTTTGCCATTTGAAACCACTTCCTTGTCTCTGGTTGTTGTTTTTTCTTCATCAAATTGTGCTGCTTATTCATGGGAAAGTGAAAGGATTTTTTGGCTACAGGAATTCCTCTCCTTTGACTACAAAGATGTATACGTATTTGCTGTTAAGCTCATGTGCCAATGATTCCAATATTAAGGACAGTCATAATTTTCTGTTCACTGTCCATGACATGTGTGAGCAGGGGTGTGAGTTGTTGGAACTTCCATTCTGCTGGTGTCTAGGAGTTAAATCTGAGTATGGGGTAGCTGCATCTTATCATTACTACATATGTATGCGTACACTCAAGCAACATGTAGTACGTAGATAGGGTGCCACTTCAGATCCCGCAGTTGGTGAGATTCGAACTGTTGAGTGTACAGTATTGTATTTTTGATGGTGATGGTACATGCCGCTTGTCCTGCACTAATCCAAAATTGGAATAAATGAGTAGAATGGATGAGAAGAGTTTTCAGCAAAGGTGTAGTAGGGCTGTAGCTTAGGAAATGAGATTTACTATGATCTTACATTCATGGCTGTTTGCCTAGCTCTCCTTTGTTCTCCACTGTGAAATGTTAAAGGGTGTTTCTTAAGGTGATGGTAACCAGGATGCTGGATCCATCTTCTGTTCGTCCTAGGGTTCCAGGGCATGATCTGAGCGTTCATGGTACGGTCATCTTGCTGAAGCTGCAGGGTCTGTTCAGCGTCTGGATGGCTGACTACTTGGGAAGCTGTCTTGAATTCCATGATGGAAGAAATAAATGTAGTAAAACTCTTAAGTAGCTTTTCACACTCTTCAAAGTGCTGAATAACATTTGCCCTTCACAACAGTAGTGTGAAAGATTCCATGTAAGTCCCATTTTCTTTTTATGTCTAGGACTCTGACAAAAGAGCTGTTCACAGGTGAGCTGGCTTTTTCTTTAGTTTCTTTTCACAATTTCTTACAGACTGTATCAGTCAGTTCAGTTACGAACTTATGTGGTTTTGCTGCTAAGAGGGCGGAATGAGCTCTGTGCATGTGGGGATTTAGGGTGTTGTCCAGACTAGTGACTTTTCATAAATCTAATTGCCTGTTGAGTTGATTTGGTCCACATCCTATCCTTTGATCTTTTGTTAATTCTCTTCTTCCTGGATTTTGGTTTTTCTTTATAAAAGAATAGAAACCACCTAATGATTGATCTGGACAGACATTCCCCTCTTCTTGGTCATTTTCCTGCAGAGCTTCTATATCTGTGCTATTTTCAAGTTTCTAGATCCAGTGTCCTGTCTGTACCCCCACTTTATCCTCCTCTCACCTGTTGGTGTTGCTCTTTAAGTCACCGCCATCTAATTTGCTTCATCATGCCCGTCAAACAGGTGCCAATGTTCCCAAGTTTGCCCTTTGTAGCCAACTACCTTCAGGCAACCCTTCAAGACTCCCAGACTGCCTCCCAGACCACGCAACTGCTCCTTTTAACTCTGAGATCTAATGACTGGGCTCCCTTGGCAATTTGATTTAGTCACAGAACTGACTGGAACCTGCAAAACCAGGTCAAACACTAGCTTTTCCTGTGTCAGTGCTGCTGAGATTGGTGGAATGATGTGTTCCCTAAAGAGAGACTATGACTTGTGAGCAACCAAAAAATTTGGAATCCCTTCTTTGAATACACATGGGATTAGGGTGGATACTACATTCTTCTTCTAGATGAAGGTTATGTATGTTTCTAATATCTGCCAGACAGGCAGAAATTCAACAGATGTATCTTTTGCTGTTTATGTAGCACCATCTGTGTACATGGTGTTTTCATCTCAGAATAATATCTCTGGGCTCCTTGATTTCATAAGTGAAACAATCCTTGTGTGTCTGGCACAAGGCTGCTTCTGTGGTGATCTGGTGGATTGCTTTTAAATGAAGCATTTGTATCCGATCCTTCAGCTGACAAGCCTATCAGAGTTAGGATGCAGTCCTAACCAACTTTCCAGCACTGATGTAGCTGTTCCAATGTGGTGTACACTGTATACTGTAGTGGGAAGGCAGTCAAGGGGGCCTCCTCAAGGTAAGGGCATGTTTGTTACCTTGGGATTGCATTGTGGCTAAGTCAGTGCTGGAAAGTTGCTTAGGATTGCGCCCTTACTTACGTAAAATCAAGCTATGGGAAATAATTGCAACAGAAACAAGTGGGGGTGTCACTCTGTGTGATGTGCCTAGCTTACTGTTTTCCTTCTCCTGCTCATCACAGAGCAGTTGGTGTTTCTTTTGGCCACTGTGAGAGACTTCTTTTTCCCCCTTTCCACGATCTTTCTTCCACTATTTCCTGTGGCTCTCTAGGATGAACTCTTCCAAAGAGGAACCAAATGCTAAGATACAGCTTAGCTTGTGCTCTTCAGTCATCTGGTTTATCCAGGGGCCGATGATTGTGATGCGAGTAGATGTTCATGACTAGAACAATTGCTGTCATTTTCTTTTTCAAAAAGCAGGTGCAAGATGTTGCCATTGTGAATCAGGGAAAAGAGTCCAACTTTTCACTCAGTTATGAAGTTCTGATCCACATCCTTCCCCCACAACTACATTATAATTATCTATGGTGGGAGAAATGTATTTTAAGCACAAAGTTGTGCCTGTAAGTTCTCCCTCTATGGCTAATAACAGTTGGGAATGTTGATAGAACTTAAGTCCATGGGGTCAAATAGCTGAATTCTATAGTCCCAGTCTAGATTAGAGGAAGGGATGTAGCTGCTTTCTGACAAAGACATTAGGGTTTGCAATTGGGAACTCGAATGTTGCATCTCATTTTTGCATTCAGACAAGATAATAATAGGATCTGATTCTTCTTGTTAGCATTCTCCAACAAGAATGGTGGTCTAAGTGTGAACTGTTTTCCCTTGAAAGAACAGACTTTTCCACTTTGCCAACTTTGTTCTTCACTTGCTGGGAGAGCCCCGCTGGTTGAGGTTCCCAGTTTAGAGATGCAGAGGTTTAACAGACCTCTTAAACTCTCACTTTCTTTGGTATTCTCTACATTTGCAAGGCTCTAGTTAAGGTATGGAAGCCATAGCAATAGAAAAGTTGCTTTTAAGAAGCGAGGAATTTGGAATATGTTTTGGGTATGTTCTGGGTATATGTTCTGGGTATGAAGACAGTTGGGGTGATTCTGTTCCTGGCCAGAGGGAAGCAAGAACTGGGTTAAATATGAAAGTCTCCATTGGGAGTGAAGATGGATTCTAATGATATGGCTGACATTTTAAAAACCATTTGAAAAACTCTGAGGGTGAGGAGGAGGTATGTGATTGGTGGTGTGGGCACTAATAAGTGCCTTTCACAAGCAGCTGTTCCTTAGTTCAAACTGACTCTCCTGGAAACTTGCAGAATGTGTTTTAAAGAAGTACATGGAGGAAGAGGTTACCTAGACATAGGTCCCGCTACTCAGAAATTATGTCTTCTAACACCTGTAGAGAAGAGAGGAAGTAATGGGTAAAGTTGTTAAAGGGAAATGTTAGGAAATGGCTCTGGGCGTAAAATCTCATCGTATAGCATTTTGCACACTGGACAATACTATAAATGGAATACTATCCAGTTAAAGTAACCCTTTTTCCTTACCTTTGACTTGAGTGGGAATAATTTAAGCCCAAGTACTGAAATCTGTGGGATCGAAAAGTGGTTAATTTTGGTTGAATTTGTGTCAGTTTTGTGTTCCTTTTGACTGACTGGAAATGACTGCACCTAGGAGGTAAAGGGTCATGTAGAGAAGTTTCACTTTTCGGTCTGTGACTGCTTGTTAAACGCTCTTCAGATAAGGATAATTAAACTCTTTCTGTGGAGAGTTATAAAATTTCCTTCCCCTAATCCCTGTACTTGGGGAGTGGGTGGTGGAATGTATCTAACACCTTCTTTCAGGGTTTAGTTACTGGAAGATAAGATAAAGTTTGGCTAGACTTATGCTTTATCCTCTTGTAGGATAGTGTTGCAATTTGCTGTTCAAAGTCAATAGCACAATATCTGGTGTACGTGTAAGGAATGGAGGTAGCCCTGCTGCTGGAGGCATAGCAGCCCGAGATGCAGGTAGGCCGGAAGTGTTATGTCTGACTGTCCTTTTTTTTTAAATCTGTCAATGTCTGGATGATGTACAAGAAGGGGAGATGCTGGACTTACCAACAGGGGGTCTTGCATGGGAACTGAAGGTAGGCTTTATTGTCTTGCTGAAGTCTCAAAGCAAAGTTACTTGCTCTGGGAGGTTATCATGACAGTTCTCTTACCCTGAAATAATGTGTTTACTCCCATGCAGGTGTCCTCTTTGCAGACCGAGTGCTCATATTAGGGTCATAAGATGGCCATGTATGATAGGGGTGGGGGAAGAGTCTTATCATTTGTCAACCATGATCTCACAGGCACTGTTCAGTAGGTGCCTGAGACACTTGTGCAATCTTATTTAAGACAGCACTCAGTTGGCTGGGGAAGAGTAGTGCTTCCTGTGGGTTGTGTGCAGCAATATACAACATCCCAAAATGGAAGTGTTTCCTTGAGGGAAGTGATACAGACATTGTGCGATAAATTAGCAGGAGATGGACCTGGTTAGAATGGCCCTGCATTGGATCATTATAGAGTATAATTTATGGTTTTGAATTAAATCTTCTCCTGTTTTTGCACTAGCATACAAGGTTAGCCTCTATATATGTTGTGCAAGAGAGAGGTTCTGGAGCCGTTTCTGGAATTCTTTTTGTTTGAACCAGTATAGGTCCTGTTCGAAACTGGTGCCTTGCTGAGGTGGAAACAGAATCCCAGATAATGATTTGGGAAGTGTATGAACTGAGTTCTGAGTGTTTGGCAGATACCATGATTGTCAGTATTCTTCTTTGGAGAAGCACCTGCTACTTGACAGAAATCCTTGACAGAGGATTAAAGGGAGCATTGAGGGTGAGATCTGTGAGGTCCTGACGTAGCTCTTCAACAGCATTCATGTGAGTTCAAATGCATTCAGCGCAGATGGAGTCTGTGTCAAATTCTTTTGAGGCTTGTGGAGTGAACAGAATGGCCATTTACTTATGTTCCTTTTAGGCTTCTAGATCAGCCAGAGGAGCCAGCAGACATGCAGGGCTTGAAAAAAAGAAAGGTTTGGTCTTCTAGCACTTACTGAAGTTTCTACAGTACACCCTATATACAGTAGCTGATACAGCGTCTTGGAAGAGTTTGCTGATGTGTGTTTTCTCCTTTTGTTGGATGGAGTATAAGAGAACTTCATAGGAAGAGTCTAGATCAGTGTTTCCCAAACTGTGTGTTGGGACCCAACAATGGGTTGCGAGTCACTTTTTGGTGGGTCTCGAAAAGTTTTTTGAAACATAAAAAAAACAAAAACTTAGCAAGCACTCCTGCCTTTACAGAAGAAAATCATTAGCTGTTATGAGGTAATATTCATACCCTAAATTAAAAAGCCACATTTTCTGATTTTCTCTAGTAATTGACATGCCGTAGATCAAGTGTGAACCCAGTTTCAGCTTTTTGTCTGGCCTGGAAATCCCTAGCTGCACATCTTGGTCTCCAGTTCAGCCTTCTGGGTACCCTAGAATGACTGTAATGGTTTTGGGGAACAGTCCTTGAAATCCATTTCTAGGGAGAGTCTAGCAAATGTCTGCAAATGCATACTATATATAAGGTCTCTAGCAGCCTCAGAAGCATAGGACCCAAATTATTATTATTAATTATTATTCATAAATAAAAGTATTTTCCTAGATTTTTTGGCCTAGTGGATCGCGACAGATTCTCATATTAAAAAATGGGCCCCAGTGCTAAAAAGTTTGGGAAGCACTGGTCTAGATTGACATTTGACAGTGAAAATGAACTTTGTTCTGTTTCCTGAAACCCTATTTGTGCATGCATACCCATTTTTAATAAAAATGAACCCATTTAGAGGTTTTGAAAGAGTTCAGAAGTGCTTTTACTGCACTTCCAAATCCTGCAGTGCACCACTATTCACTCTGTTCATTGTTTGAAGCATCTCTTCTTCACTAGAGGGACTTTTCCATTTCTGGGGGAAGAATTTTACTTTCTCTCCCCTGTTTGCATATTGGCACATGCCATTCATGACAGGGCAGTGTTGGCTTAGGGCCGAGCTGCACATTTTATTAAGCCCACCATTGGCCTTGTGTGCTTGGTTTTCTTTTCCTAAATAGTCATGAGGGAGGAATTCAGAACATAGTTTGGGGGGAGGCCAAGGAAGAGATTCAGCCTTTTGCTTCCGCCACCTCTGCCAGGTAGATCCAGATCTCTACCTCCCCTGCCACACAGCTGCTGTTAGCCACAGGTAGGAAGCTGCTTACAACAGAAGCAAAAGGGTAAATCCCTTCTTCTCCCACCCCCACCCCCACAGTCCTGAACCTGATCTTCATTTCTCTTTTCCCCCCAGCTGCTATTTAGGAAATAAAACTAATGTAAGGTTAAATGTAAGGTTAATGTGTAGTTTGGCTCATAGGAGCTCCATTTTGGGAGGGTTGGGCTGAGTCCACCTGTTTTTCCCCCACTGCTTCTGTGGTTTTATCTCAGCTGCCTTTGTCAGCAAATTTAAAAGTCAGAAAAGGATAACCCAGGCAGCTTAGGTAGGAACCCAGGCAGGAAGAAGCAGTGTGGTGCTGTTGTAGCTGCAGTTGCTGCTTCCCCTCACCTGGCTGTAGGCTTTCAGAGACCATAAATCATTTGCAGAACAAGCTTTTGTATATTCCCCAATCAGAAAGGTATTGTAGGCCATTTTTGTCTGCTTCTCCACACATTCTTAAAAAATGAAAGCAGGGAAATTGAATATCTAAATTGGTTGCAAGCCGGTGGCTAAAATGGGCGTTCCAGTTTGCTCTCAGGTGTGGTATTCCATATGCAGCTCTAGCAGAAGTTAACAACATCTCAGATGTATTTATGGTAGCATCCTGCAGTGTATATCTATGTTATATGTGAGCTAGTAATGATGATTCAACCTGTTCAAAAAAAAAAAAAAGAGTTTTGCATGAAGGGTTGCCATGAAAGCAGTATGTTCAATAATGCACATATATATCAAGAGCTTGACCACACTACGGATGCCTTCATCATATGTTCTTCCCCTCCTGGTGCAGTTTATGATTCCAAACTGACCAAGTGGAGGCAAAGCCATCTAGAATCCTCTCCTTCTTGCCTAGTAGCTAGAAGATAGAAGCTGTTTTGCATAGCATATACTTTACTTGTGCCTTTTAAGCTATATTAGTTCTGTTTTTCAGTGTAATAAAGCAACTCTCCTCCCTCCTTTCTTGATGGTTCACTGCACCTCAGTTAAGACTCCCATAGTTTAAAATTGCACAACTTCCAGGTCTCCTTTGGAGCAAGATGCTTCAGACCGCCTGCATGACTGCGCTGGAAGCTGCAGCCTGTGTTTGAGCTCTGTTTTAAAATGGTGGAAGCTGTGATAAATTAGCATTTCTGTCTAAGGCACCTCTGATTAAAAAAACACCACCCAAACACCTTTAAAGAATGTGAAATACTGTATGTTTTGTTACCCTGCCTGCATCTCCGGCTTTGCAGCTCTTTCCCCTGCTGTGAATGATGTAGAACAGCGAAGTAAAAGAGCAGGCTTTGTGTTTTCACGCTGCTTAATAATAACCCAGTAAATGTTAATTGCTTGGCATACCCTTACTTCATAAAAGCTTGCAGGATGATGGGAGTCTCTCCTGCTAACCCGCATGTAGAGGAGCATTTCAGAGTTGGCAAAAACATGAAAACATGGTCTCCATCTGATTTTTAAAAATATTCCAAGTTGTCAAATAGATGGCTGTTTTTTCCTTTGCGTGGGTTCTTGCCAGCGTCTGTCGAACTCTGCATAACTCATGGCTAAATCTGTGTAGCCTGCAACCAGCGGTAATGAGATTGTGAAAAATCTTCTGGATAGATGCCTCTCTGTTCTTGGCCTCTGTCTTGTTTTCTAAGAGAAAGATAACCATTCGCTCTCTCTCTATGGGCTGCCAGTGCCACAAGCATCTTTCCTTCATCAGAAGCTAAAATTGGTCTAAAGTACTTTGCACTAATTGACATGGGTGTGGCACTAATTGACATGGGTGTGGTCAAGCAGTGCTTGTGAGTGCTTAGCCAACCCAGAAATGGTGAGGGGAGGCTAAGCGTGAATCCCCCACCACTCTGCCACAATTTCACAACATTTTGGGCTCATCCTCACACTAACTTTTTTTAAAAAAGAAAAAAAACAAGGGCCAAATTCAGGTGTTGTTTGGTGTAATTTTTGCCAAAGCGGCAGCAGATTAACCCATATGTGACTGACTGCTTGGTAAACTTTGCAACCAAAATGAAACTAGTACTAAGTTGGTGAAACCTAAAAATAAGAGTGAGTTTAGGTCCTGTTGTGATAGTGACTTCCACTGGGATAAAGAGGAGAAGGCACTAGTTATTGTTGCAGATTTTTATACTGCAATTATATACTAAATCAGTGATTTTCAACCTTTTTTGTCTCACGGCACACTGACAAGGTTCTAAAATTGTCAAGACACACCATCTGTTTTTGGACAATTGACAAGGCAAACCATGCTGTTGGTAGGACGCTCACATCCCCCAATGGTTCTACTAATAAATGACCCTCCCCCAAACTCCCACAGCACACCTGCAGACCATTTGCAGCACACCAGTGTGCCACAGCACAGTGGTTGAAAATGGCTGTACTAACTGATAGTACTGCATTCTCTGGTCAATTTCTCATACAAACAGCATGGCTTCCCATGGCTTGCCTTTTGTTTTTACGCTTCAGGTCGAATTTTTTTGTATCCTAAAGAAAAATGGGTGTAACAAACAATGCATTCTCTACCCTGATTCGCAACGTGCCATGTAAGTATACCCAATATGCATCCACATTGGAAATAAATTTTCCTTCACTGCAGATATTCTCCTATATCATATCATCCTTCGGGGATCAGATTATTCCCAAAAGTTTTATAAGGAAATTATTAGAAAATAATCCCTTCAGCATCAATTACTTAGAAAACCAGTTTGTATCAATCCCATTATATTTTAGATAGGTGATCATTTCATCAACCATTCTGATTCTGAATCTAGATTTAGATTAGAGATAAACATCCTATTGGTTAATCTGAGTTCCATTTAATTTTCATTGCAGAATAAAGGTGGAAACTTCTACCAGTGGCCACAAAGAACATGAAGTCAGCATTTAATTAGCACCCAACCATGGAGTGATAGTTAAGAATAGTACAGAGAGATATCATCATGAATTATTCTTCAATAGTTCCCTCTGAATTCTCATTTAACCCTTAACTAAAGAATTAAATCTGTTGTTGTAAAACAGGGGTGCTCAAAGTTTTTGGCAGGAGGGCCACAACATCTCTCTGACACTGTGTCGGGGGCCAAATTAATTTACATTTCAAATTTGAATAAATTTACATAAATGAATATATTAGAGACGGAAAATGAATGAATGAATTCAATCCAGTTTATGATTCCATTCACCCTAATAAAGGGGGGATCTTCATGCCAGTTTATGATCCCATTCACCCTAATAAGGGGGGGATCTTCATGCCAGTTTATGATCCCATTCACCCTAATAAGGGGGGATCTTCATGCCAGTTTATGATCCCATTCACCCTAATAAGGGGGGGGGGGAATCTTCATGCCAGTTTATGATCCCATTCACCCTAATGAGAGGGGGATCTTCATGCCAGTTTATGATCCCATTCACCCTAATAAGGGGGGATCTTCATGCCAGTTTATGATCCCATTCACCCTAATAAGGGGGGGGGGAATCTTCATGCCAGTTTATGATCCCATTCACCCTAATGAGAGGGGGATCTTCATGCCAGTTTATGATCCCATTCACCCTAATAAGGGGGGGATCTTCATGCCAGTTTATGATCCCATTCACCCTAATAAGGGGGGATCTTCATGCCAGTTTATGATCCCATTCACCCTAATAAGGGGGGGATCTTCATGCCAGTTTATGATCCCATTCACACACACACAAATGGAGGGGGGTTTTCCACACTTTCAGACACATATACTTGCCTGCTCACCTGCCCCCTCACTCTCCCTCCTTCCCTCGCTTGGGCTGCCTGCCTGCTTGCCCAGCTGCATGCCTACTTGCCTGCCTGGCTGGCTGGCCAGCCAACCAGCCCTCCCTCCCTCCCTTGGGAGGGAGATGTGCTGTGAGCTGGGCTGGGCTCCCCTCCCTCATGATCTCTCTCTCCCCCCTGGCTCAGGTTGCAGGAGGGGAGGGGAGGAGAGCTGAGCCAAACAGAGCTGGGTCTCACCCTTCTCCAGGCAGCCCTTATCCTTTCAGGGGAGCTTTCCCCCACTGGTCCTGGTCTCTTGCTCCTTTCTCCTCCCTTCCTTTTCCTGCTCCAGTTGCTAGCCCAGCTTTACTCCTTCTTGTCTTTCTGCCTCACCTTCCTTCACTGTTGCCCTCTCTTCCTCTGCCCCCTCCTCTCTGGCCACTCAGGCTTTCCTTTCAGGGGTGAATGCTGTCCTTTCACCCTCTTGTCTGGCCAAGAGCAGGCGGTGACTGGTATTATCACCAGTGTTCACCTCCTAGCTCCTCTTATGGGTGGTGATCCCTTGTCTGACCTCCTGCCAGCCAGCTGGATTGCATGCTCAGCTTTCCATTCGTAGGGAAACTGCACAGGTCATTCCCACATCTGATTGGTGGTATCATGTGGGCTGCCTACTGGCCAATGTCACTGCTCCAGCTCACAGGTGGTTCACAGATTAGTTCATAATTGTATCTAGTCCAGCATTTCTCAACATTTGTCACCTTAGATAATAGATTTTTTTTTTTTTTGGCCTTAAAAATATCTGAAGTTCAAAAGGCAATAATGACCCTCTCAGATTGGCAGTCCTTATTTGTTGCACTAAGATTGTTGACTTCTACATAACTGCTATATAAATCACAATACAGGACTGGCCCAGGAACTCCTGATGCCTAAGGTAGCATTCCAAATGCTGCCCCCTCTTATTTGATGTTGTCAGCCTCTTCTCCCACTCTCCAATGTTCTAGCTCTTTCCCCTCCACATTTCCTCTTCCTCTCTGCCCTCCTCTTCCTTCGGAAGTGGAAGGAGAAGGAGGAGCAGTAGTAGAGACAAATAGGTGGACAGTGGTAGATACCCCATCAATCTGCTGCCTGAGGCAACAATGTAAGTTGGCCTCATAGGTGGGCCAGTGCTGTCCCAATATTTACTAGTCCATTGTGTATTCACAAGAACATTCATTCTTCCAGTTTTGAGCTATATGTAACTTCTTAACATTCAACATGTTATATGTGGCTTGAAATGTTATCCACTTGGTAGCTAATAGTTAACTGTGAGTTCAGCGAGATTATGGTTAACTGCTTTCTTTATGATAAAATTCCAACTATATGGTTGTGCCATGGAACTCCACTTTATGATAAAATTTCAACTATATGTCTTGTGCCATGGAATACCACTATATGCACCTGTTTTGCTGCTTTGATTTGTATCCTATCCTGTTCAAATTCACCTACCTAAATCTGGAACACATCAGGGCTCTTAAGTGAATTTGTTCTTCCTTAAAAATTGCTGTTATGTATTTCTGAATACCTGTGTCTCGTTTTCTGTTGCCAGCTCAGTTTTTCTTGTGGATATAATGAAATGGTTCAAGCCAGAGGTATTAAACACAGATGGATAACTACAATGGTATTCTCTGCTCTACTTGGTGTGGTTCTAGTCCATTTACTCTCCATATTGAGGTTTTTCTACAGTGTGACTCTGCGCTGTGCAGATGCAAAGTTCTATATCTAGTAAATGAAAGCTTGCAAACACTCATGGTAGAATCTTATTTCAATTGTCTTGTTTTTTATTTACTCATAGTTGACTTTTCCTCTTTTAATCAGTAGCTTACTTCCACGGGTTGAAAATCTTTCCCCGGTGGAGTTCTATTCTGTATGTCTACAAATGGCCTAGTCTACAGGGGCAGGGCAAAGAAGTGGTCGCATTCTGAGATGGTAGAAGAGATTTATACCACATCAGACAGCAGGGGAAGAGTTGCATTTCTGAAAGCACCCCTGTATGAAATACAAGCATATCTCAAGGAGAGGCAGTAGTCCAGCTCTCTCCCTGCTCTTCTAATTCTGACTCCCCTATACAAAAACTTCCGGTGAGTATCTTTGAAAAGGTCAACAGGCATGTGGATGCGGGAGAACCCGTGGGCATTATATATCTGGACTTTCAGAAGGCATTCAATATGGTCCCTCACCAAAGGTTACTGAAAAAACTCCACAGACAGGGAATTAGAGGGCAGGTCCTCTCCTGGATTGAGACCTGGTTGAAGACCAGGAAACAGAGAGTGGGTGTCAGTGGGCAATTTTCACAATGGAGAGAGGTGAAAAGCAGTGTGCCCCAAGGATCTGTCCTGGGACCGGTGCTTTTCAACCTCTTCATAAATGACCTGGAGACAGGGGTGAGCAGTGAGGTGGCTAAGTTTGCAGACGACACCAAACTTTTCCGAGTGGTGAAGACCAGAAGTGATTGTGAGGCGCTCCAGAAGGATCTCTCCAAACTGGCAGAATGGGCAGCAAAATAGCAGATGCGTTTCAATGTCAGTAAGTGTAAAGTCATGCACATTGGGGCAAAAAAACAAAACTTCACATATAGGCTAATGGGTTCTGAGCTGTCTGTGACAGATCAGGAGAGAGATCTTGGGGGTGGTGGTGGTCAGCTCGATGAAAGTGTTGGCCCAATGTGCAGCGGCAGTGAAGAAGGCCAATTCTATGATTGGGATCATTAGAAAAGGTATTGAGAACAAAATAGCTAATATTATAGTGCCATTGTACAAATCGATGGTAAGGCCACACCTGAAGTATTGTGTCCAGTTCTGGTGGCCGCATCTCAAAAAGGACATAGTGGAAATGGAAAAGGTGCAAAAGAGAGCGACTAAGATGATTACTGGGCTGGGGCACCTTCCTCATGAGGAAAGGCTACGGCGTTTGGGCCTCTTCAGCCTAGAAAAGAAACGCCTGAGGGGGGACATGATTGAGACATAAAAAATTATGCATGGGAAAGATAAAGTGGATAGAGAGATGCTCTTTACACTCTCACATAACACCAGAACCATGGGAAATCCACTAAAATTGAGTGTTGGGCGGGTTAGGACAGACAAAAGAAAACATTTCTTTACTCAGCGTGTGGTTGGTCTGTGGAACTCCTTGCCGCAGGATGTGGTGACGGCATGTGGCCTGGATGACTTTAAAAGGGGATTGGACAAGTTTCTGGAGGAAAAATCCATTACGGGTTACAAGCCATGATGTGTATGTGCAACCTCCTGATTTTAGAAATGGGCTATGTCAGAATGCCAGATGCAAGGGAGGGCACCAGGATGCAGGTCTCTTGTTATCTGGTGTGCTCCCTGGGGCATTTGGTGGGCCGCTGTGAGATACAGGAAGCTGGATTAGATGGGCCTATGGCCTGATCCAGTGGGGTTGTTCTTATGTTCTTATAATTAAAAATAACCCACCACTTCTGAACTGATAGTGTATTCTAAATCTCAGCAGTTCCATCACCCTCATTCTTCCGGATATTTAAACCAGGTCATTGCCATTCACCAGAAGGTGACATCCATCCCTAAGGAAGCTGATTGGAAACTCATCTTTCATTGCCTCTCTGTCTGGTTACATCAACAGTACAGAAGCCTTTTTTCTTACATCTTGTATGTAGGTTTTTCTCTAGAATATTAGCTTCTTCTGACTTTCACTTTCATACCTCTGCTCCTCACTCTCCTCTTGTCCTGTTTTTTTTTCCCACTAATCTTTTCCTTGGTTGCTTTTGTCGTTCATTCTTGACTGGGTCCTCTGCTTCCCTGGTTGGCTGGTATCCTTCAGTCTCGAAAGACTATGGTATAAGCCTACAGCACTCAGTACTCCCATGTGGTCTCCCATCCAAGTACTAACCAGGCCTGACCCTGCTTAGCTTCCGAGACCAGGCATGTGCATCCCTGTATCTTTTCTTTCCTGCATTCACTTTCCCTGAGGCCTTATCACACCCACATCAACCCTCCTGCTTCATTTTACCATCTTTGCCTTGGTTCTCTGCCCTCAGTGTTCCAATTCCCTGTTCATGGCAGCAGCAATATCTATTTGGTGCTGTCAGTGGCATCACGAGGGTTTGTGTCACCCAGTGCAGGAGGCCAGTACGTCACCCTTATGATGGACCTCCTTCCATGCCCAGGGAAGTAATGTACCATTGCCCCGCCCCCACTGGTTTTTTGGCTATAACTTTTGATGGGATAGACATATTTCAACACAGTTTGTTACACTGCATTCTGCATGCAATTACACGACAATTTATATATAACATGATGGTATTATTCAAAATACCAAGATTTTAAAAATTTTGGCCTGTAGTGGTGTCACACCCTTCCGTGCACATCACCCCGTGCAGCCCACACCTTCCTAGCAATGCCACTAGGTGCTATCATTCTGACAGGTAGCACCCAGCATGTATTTACCTCCAGCTTTTGTCCCAGATTCTGTTGCTTTTTTGTGGCAAATTGACAGCACTCTTTTTTTTTTTTTTGAGGAGTGGGGGTGTGCTCCTAGGGGATTGTACTTCTGTGCCTGCTACCCCGAGGCTTTGAGTTGTAATCCCATGGTTCCATTCCCTGCCTTTCTTTCATCTCCGATCTTGTCATGGTACTCCAAATTCTGCAAAGGAGACTTTTCAGCTGTTGCAATCAGTATAATTATGCAAACACCATTTTATGGAATGCAGAACAGGAATGCTTTTGGCACAGAGTTTTGAACATGATTTGAGAGTACTGAAGAATATAATCCAAAGGAAATGCGACCAACAGAACGTGTCCTCTGTTTACGCTTGGTATTTTTAGCAAGAGTATTCACCTACTAAACTTGTGACATTTTCCTAACCAGTAGAAGGAATTTGCTGATTCTTCTCCACATCTTGTCTTGTGCTTGCGGTATGTTGCCGCAACAAGTTTTAATTAATACAGCATATGCCTGAACAACTGCTGTCAAAACACTGTTGTGCATGATTTATTCTACGGTCTGCGCATCGGAGGTGATGTGCCTGCCTTTGTGTTGATTGTATTAGCTAACATCATGCTGACCTTGGGGTATTGGCAAGCTCTACTGAGACAGCAAGATGTTGATTCTGATTTTTTGCCATTTCCCATTAGGAAGTCTTCGTCTTCTGATACAGCATCAACACTTGGCCTTGGATTTGGGAGATGACTAATTATGTACCAGGGAAAAGATTTGGCTTTTGAATGCAGCTTGATTGCACACTGGGTGGATGCTTCTAGTGTGCTTACATTATGTTAATATTGGCGAGTAAAATCCATGGTACTGGAAAAGTAGAAAGGGGGAAGAATTCTTCTTCTTGAAGACACCTCAGTGGTTTTGGTAGAGCTTATTTGACCTATTGTAACACAGAGGCTTTTGCTGTACCTCCGGATATGTTTGTCAGTTTTGGACAAGCTGGGTCCCCTCCAAGATGCAGATCCCAAGATGAATGGGATCAGCTGTTGATCTTGTGTGATAGCTGCAATTAAAAACAAGTGATTCTTTACTCTTTTTTCACCTAGTCTATTTGCAGGAATGACTTCTGCAAGTCATGACAATGTAGACTCAGTACATTGTAGAACATTTTTTCAATTTGGGCAAACATTTTTACTTGCTTTGGAGAAAGATGGGTGCTGGGCAACAAATGCAATTAGAGATTTGTTGTTCTTGTATCCTACCTTCCTCTGAAGAGTTCAAAACAGTTCTTCACATTGGTGGCAACCTTGTGATGTAAGTTAGGCAGTTATTCCTTAGGGAAAATGCCTCCGTGAATCACATCTGTGAGTTTCAACACAGGTAAAATTTGCAAGACACATTCAGTCCAAGCAGGGAGTTTCTTCATGGCAAAGCCATGCTAGTCAGTCACCCTTTGATAGACTTCCAGTGTCTGCGTGTATCCCAGGAGCATTTGCCAGCTTAAAGCAATGGGAGTTTCCCTGTGAGAGTTTACGCCCCTTCTGAGGGTAGTGAGCTTCCTGCTCCTGCTCCTGCTAATGACATGATGGGTTAGGGTGGCATAGCAGGATCTGTGTGTTTTTTGTTTACTGCTTTGACTGTGCAAGCATGCACTGCAGGCTGACTAAGCGCAAGCCTCTGGCCTCTCTTCAGTGCTTGCTTCCAGGTGAGCAGGTGTAGGATAGTACCCAGAGGAGGTATATGGGACAATCACTAAACAGCGGCTCCACATACCTTCATATGCACACTCGAAAACCAGGCAAAGATCTCTATTCCAAAAATTTGTTTATGTGAAAAGAGCTTAAATTAACTCTGCAAGTCGCAGGAGGGTCAAATTGATTATTTTGATTAGCTCCACATCATCGCATTCACTCATGTCCCTTTGCTGCTACACCTATGGCCAGCCTACTGATTATGCGGCTTCGACTGCCATTCTTCTCTGGGAGTAAGCCCCACTGAACACAGTGGGACTTCTGAGTAGGCAGGTATCGGGTGATTTAAACAGCACCTCTCCCCTTCCTCCTCCAGAGGGAAGAGAATTGAAGAGCTGACGAGAGGGCCTCCCTTGGCTGTCGTGGGAGGGGTCCCTCCAGATCCCAACCAGAGCAAAACATCAAGCAAAAGTACCCCAGTGGTCCCAAACTTGCACTGCAGTGCCTAGGCAAACTCATGGAGGTGCTGTGGTATGTCTCCGCTGGTCTCTTCTTACTGTTTCTCCCAGGCGCTGCCATCTTGGCCAGGCTGAGAACTCCTGAGATTCTTGTGTGATTCTCGGGAGATCTTGTGTGATTTTCGCGTGCAGTGCAGTCGTGACAGGGTGCCAAGACCACAGTAAGTTTGGGAACTGCCGCCCTATCCTCTAGGTCACAGGTTCCCAAACTAGGGTTCATGAGCCAATTTTTGGTGGGTTGCGGAAGCATTGCAGGCCGGTACTGGCTGTGGTGTCACAAGGCAGTCTGGGATGCTACCTGGCCAATGAAGTGGGTTGCTTACTAGGTGACTTAAGAGTGACTTGCCTACCTCAATGTTAACCCCCCCCCCCCCCCCCATGATTTAAGCAGAAAATACTGACCTTCCTTGCTGGTGCTAGTTAGGTTTTCTGAGATAATGTATGTGTTGTTCTTTTAAGAGTCAAATCCTATGCATGTCTACTCAGACTTAAGTCCCATTATAGTCAATAAGGTTTACTCCAAGGTAAGGGTGAATAGAATTGTAGCCTAAATCTAGCACAATCCTATGCATATCTACTCAGAAGTAAGCCCCATTGAGTTCAGTGGGACATACACCCAGCTAAGTGTATGCCCCAGCTAAGTGTGTGTAGGATTGCTTCCTAAAGCAATAAGGAAATGCTATTGAGCATACCACTAACTGGGATGGAATGTGGAGCTGTGTGATGCTTTGGCCCAACCCCACCACATGGCAGCTCTTAAAAGGATTTGCAACTGGAGCTCCTGTCTTGTGACAGATTTTAAATGAAACAAACAATTACACATGTGGGTTCAAATTGAAGCACTCAGTTGCAAGGCATAAAAATGCAAAAGTTCCTCTCATTACAGCTTTCATTTAAGTACCCCGTGTTGTGTTTTGAATTTTAGTGCCTTGCATTAAAAACCAAACCATACCACAACCGGAGGGGAGTGAGAATAAATCACCATTACCACGCTGAAACGTTTAGATCCAAATGTTTAATGCATGATCTTAAACAACACGGACAGAATTGCTAACCAAAGCTGTAATACTCCTGCTGCTGTAGTGGAACCGCTTCCAGCTTCTCCCCAAAATCCAGATTTAAAAAAAACCCCTTTCTTCTTTGTTGCATGTGGGGTTTTTAATTAGAGCGACCGGTCTTGAGCCTCTACCCAGCCATTCACATCTCAGTCCTGACAAGACTGCTTAAAATGCAAATATTTTCTCTTTTCCTGTCTTAGTGTCCCAAGTGTGACGTGATACTGATTGCCTCGAATGAAGCAGAAGGAAAATGTGGAATTTAGGCCAATATATAATACCAGGGAGGCCTATGCTGGATACTTAAAATGGTGCAGAGTCAGGAAGAGGAGGGCTGAAGGGGGTAGAAGGATCAAGAGTGCTTGTTGAGGCTGAACTGGAGTGGGAGGCTCAAGCAGAGGAATGTCATGCGGTGACAGTGCCAAGGGTGCAAGGCAAAGTGAAGCAAAGCTGGCCAGCAGAAACCAAAAGAGCAGGATAAGTTCTTTGTCCAGAGCAGGGGTGCCCAAACCCCGGCCCTGGGGCCACTTGCGGCCCTCGAGGCCTCTCAATGCGGCCCTCAGGGAGCCCCCAGTCTCCAGGGAGCCTCTGGCCCTCCAGTGATTTGTTGGAGCCCACACTGGCCCGATGCAAGTGCTCTCAGCATGAGGGCAACTGTTTGACTTCTTGAGTGAGCTGTGGGATGAGGTCTTCCTCCACCACTTGCTGTTTCACGTCTCTGATGCTGTAGCAGTAGCAAAGGAAAGGCCAGCCTTGCTTTGTGCAAGGCCTTTTATAGGCCTTGAGCTATTTCAAGACCTTCATTCATTCATATAAGTTCATCTTTAATATATTCATTTATGCAAACTTATGTAAATTTATTCAAATTTTAAATGTAAATTAATTCTTTTTTTCCCCCTGGCCCCTGACACAGTGTCAGAGAGATGATGTGGCCCTCCTGCCAAAAACTTTGGACACCCCTGGTCCAGAGCAAGATTGCTAGCCTATTTTCCTCGTCTTTCTGTTTTGGTGAAGTTTCAGAGGGCAAAATGAATGAACCTCGACTAGTATGAGTAAGCAGACAGCAGTGAAACTGCTCGGTTCTGCAGATGTATCCACAGTCCTGGTTGTGTCTGCTATTTTGGATAATTGGGCTTAATATGACATCATAATTTTTTTTAGCTTAGAGCAGGAGTCTCCAAACCCCGACCCGGGGGCCAGATTTGGTCCATGGCAAGCCTCTATCCAGCCTGCGGCCAGCCTCTTGTCCCCTGAAAGCCTCTGGCCCACTTGGCCGAATATGACTGGAACTGTGCTCTGGTTGCATCTGGAGGGTGTTTTAAGGGCCAGAGAGGTTGAATGAGTGAGCCCATTAATTCATTTATTTACTCATCTAAGTTCCATCTCTAATTTATTTATATAAATTTTATATTTAAAAAAATTTTCCGGCCCTCAACACCATGCCAGATATTTTATGCAGCCCTCTGGCCAAAAAGTTCGGAAACCCCTGCTTTAGAGGGACAAATTTGTATATCTGTGGCATGTTATGAGCTTGGGGAATTTTTGGATTGATGGCAGTTGTTTATCTTTTTTTTATTTTTTAAAAATGCTTTTGTTTTATATTTTTCAGAAACTCCTCTGTGCAGACACCTGCAGAAAATAGTGGGAAGATCGTCAACAAACTAGGACTCTGTTTGTAGACAAGGGCTGTGTTGCCCAGTGGGCAGCAGCTTTGGTTGTCCAGGAAGAATGAGAAGGAATCTGTTCCTCTTTCTTCTTCTCTTTTTGGCCACAGCTGTGGGATATGCCTCCAGACACTCCGCTATGGACTTGGATGCCACACCCCGCATGACAATTGTCTATAACGGTAAAGAAGTTTCCCAAGTTTACAATAAACCTTTTAAGTAGGCACATTTCCAATGTATATGTGGTATAGACCTGATATGCAAATTCTGTACTCTCTCCCTTCATTATCCCTTTGTGAATTTTAAAGGCTTATTTTACATTATTGCAGCTTTCTGCAGTTAACAACTATGGGTGTGCATTGTGTATTGACAACCACCTCTGGTGCATGTTTACACAAAAATAGAATTATAGGGTGCTCTGACAACACTCCCTAGCCTATTGTGTTGGGTAATCTGTATTCACTGTGAATTGTAGAGCGCACACAGTTCCCCATCCACTGAACGAAGGTTTCATGGTGACATACATAGTAGAATAATTAAAAAGAGCTCTTGATAATCCAGGGGCTCTTGGTATTTTTTTTTTAACTTGATCAAGAGATTAATCAAAGGTGAAAGTAACAACACAAACAGATTCCGTGGAGCTTCCCAGCCCTGTGACCCGGGGCAAAGGTCTGCGATGGTGCCCCTGTGGGATGCCACTGCCCCCAGCCAAATTAGAAGATTTTGTGTTATAAGCAATCTCTACAAACCAGGATATCAAACCACAGTTTCATTGCAATTCTGGTTTACTGAATGCGAGGGTGGACAGAAGTAGGACTGCACTTTCTAGTCCTGCTCCTCATACTTGCTGTTCCTGTCCCACGTGGCCTTTCCGAGAAAAGAGCAATACCCATATATTCTACATGACAGGGTTCCCAGTTGCGGGAGCCCCTGTTTTCTTGGAAGCTCTCCATGCAGCCATGGGAATGGTGGCCAGTGGGTGCAAAGAGGCATGGCCAGAAGGCACACTCTTGTTCTGTCTCAGGTTCAGTAAATGAGTGGGAGATTACTTAAGAGGAGGGCTTCTGATATTTCAGAATAAACAGTCCTCCAGACCAATAGATAGGAGATCGGAAGTGGCTTTGTATTTGTACAACCGTGACTTTTTGGAAGATTAGAAATAGAGGAAAAAATGGCAACAATGAATAGATATCTGCATGTATATTCATTTCTATTCCAGCTTTTACTGGATAATCCCAATTAGTAACCAGCATAATATGAAACAAATGTAACAGTTTAGAAAATAAAAGGCGACTGACCAAAATACAGTATTCCAGTAGCACCAGACATGCAATGCTCAACTTCCTGATCCACAGGCTCGGGGAACAGATGTGCCTCTTTAAAAGCAAAGAGAGAAGGGGACCTCCCAAACTTCTGGAGGCGGTGTGTTCCATGTCCAGGGGTACTGTGAAGAAAAATCTGTCCTGCATGCACACCCATTGAGCTTTGTGCAGTGGCAACATGCAGAGCAGAGTCTCCCCAGGAGATCTTAACAGGGAGGTTCATGTGGCAAAAGGTGGTCCTTAAGGTATTGAGGGCCCAAACTGCAAGGGCTTTAAAAGTAATGGCCAACACCTTGAGTGAGAGCTGGAAGTGGATGAGAAACAAGTGCAGTTCCTGCAGGCCACTGGTGCTTAGGTTTTATTCTACTATTCCCTGACACAACCATTGATTATATTGTTGGAAGCACACCACAGGGTTGCTCAGTGGCATAATGATGACAATGGTGCATAGACATGGCTCATTTTGTGGTAAGTGCTTATAATCTCAGGGGGAAAATTTGTGGTTTGAGAGTCCTCCATCATCATCTTGCTCTTAGGTTCCACCCTGGTTTGCTTGCAGAAGGGGGAAACCTGCTTAGAGAGCCATGGGCACTAGCGGTGTGAGAGCTGCCACGGATTATTACATGCCAGATTGGAGCTGTCAGTGCTGCTGTCTTTTGCCTCAACATGCATGTCCGATTACATCAGCATCTTGAAGCAATCTCCTCTGCTCCAATTTCCTGGGAACCTTGAGGCATTACCAGCACATGATCGCAAGCTTCTTTGTGAGCACAAAAAGTGAAGGGAGCCAAGCATTTCCTTTATTAACTTCTGTTGTTATTGTGCATTTTTTTCCTGTCTTCATGCCACTGGGTGACTTCTGGAGTCTAAAACTGTATTCACTACTTCCACCCTCAGATTTACTTTGTACAAAACCCTGGAATTACCATCTGTGCTCCCTCCTTTATGGAGTGGGGGAGAGATTTGGGGGAAGCATAATGAAAAGTGTTAGAATGAAAAGCGTACTTTATTTTATTCTGATTGCAAGGTAAAGAAGTCTGGTCTGAACAGGAAGCAGGCTGATGGCACACCCTCAGATCCTGAACTTAGCGTGTGTTTCTGGCCCATTGTCGCTCATGCTTCTCCCATCTCACACCTAGTTGGCGTCCCATCTCACACCTACTCCTTTTGACGCTTCCAAGATGGCACTGTTCGAATGCTGATTCCTAGAGCAGTTGGCCTAATATGTTGCCATTTTGTTGGCATTTTCTTGCTACTGCCAAGAAACGGCAAAACTGAGACATAATAAAGGAGGAGATGACCTGTTTGGGGATTGGAGAAAATGATAGCGACCTCCCCTTGAGTTGAAAAGGCTAAGACTAGCTCGATCTTCTAATAGATATTGTGGTCTTTTGACAAGGACTAGAATAGCTATGGGAATGGTGAAAATGGCGGTATTGAAAATAATTCATGGAGAGGGATAAGAAAATGTGCAAGGTACAGACTTGCATCTACACCCTGAGCAATGTACTGCTGACTTTCTGATTTTTCAGCAGATATCTTCCTGAATAATTTCATATATTCCTTATTTCTGTGTGCCCAATCTTATCCAATTTTCCAGTTCTGTTACAGCCATGCCAATGGGGCATGCACTGCATCCTGTGGTGGGGAGGCAGTCCCAGAGGCCTCCTTAAGGTATGGAAACATTTGTTCCCTTATCTCAGGGCTGCATTGCAGCTGCACCAGTGCTGGAAAATTGGATAGGATTGGGCCCTGTGATGGTTAGCTGCCTAGTTAAGGACAATGAACATTCTGCTGCTTAGAAGTTTGGATTTTTGGATATTTTGGCTTGGTTCAGACAATGCAGCAAACTATCATTTGTTTGGATCTATTCTCTCTTCTTCTTTCACTTGTGGATGACTGGTTGAATTAAAAAAATACACAAACAAATACAAAAGAACTCGCATGTTTGTTGAGCCCCAATTATCATTGACAGCCAAATTAGAAGATTTTGTGTTATAAGCAATCTCTACAAACCAGGATATCAACCCACAGTTTCATTGCAATTCTGGTTTGTTGGAATTACTTCCACCATAATTTCCTAGTTCTCAGTCATTATGGGAACCTGTTTTAACAACAGAACTTAGAATTCAGCTAGGGTAGTAGTGGAAGGAGTGTGTAGGCACTAGACTGATTCACTGTCTTACAACCTATGGTTTGCTAAGGGCACAATACAGCCCTTGACTTGGGCCTTGCACTGGCCGAGGAGTGTTGGAAACGTGCCGTAAGGCACATTTGTGCCTCCTCAGGAGGAAGCCGGGCCGGCGCTCAGAGAAGCGCTGGCCTGCGGAAGCCGATGCAACCCTCTGCACTGGCTTCTTCTGTGAGGGTTGCGTCGGCCTGGCTGGGCTGACGCAATGAGCACAGGGAGGCAGGGGGAGGTGTTCCTAGGTGGGGGAAGGCGGGCGGTGGGTGGCCCTGGGATGGGTGGGTGGGGAGTGGGAGGCAGGGCTGGTTCCTGGGAAGAATGGAGTGGCTTCAAGTCGCTCCGCTCTCCTCTTGAGGTGGTGCAAGTCTGAGGAGACCCATGGGGGCCAGCAGCCCTTACCCAGAAGTAAGGGGAAATGTTTCCCCTTGCCTCTGGCCTGGCTCAGTGGCATAGCTACGGAGGTGCAGGGGGTAGCAGTTACACCGGGCATCAAGCTTTAGGGGGGCAACAAGGTGAGCTTGACACTAGTGACCAAAATTGTGAAAATCTTGATATGAATGAATAATACCATCATGTTATATATCATTGGAAAGGTAAGTTAATGCAGAGTGCAATGAAACGAACTGCACTGGAATATCTGTTTTCTATCAAAATTTATGGCCAATTAACCAGAAAATGAAAACACAACTGACTTGTGGAACAAAAAGTGGTTTTGCTTAACTCCAAACCGACCTATGAGACTGTTTTTTCTGAGTGCCAATGAGATGTTGTTATGATTCAGTATGGAACCAATAACTTTTTATTTATTTACTGAATTAAATTTGATTTTGTCATGCGGGGGAGCTACAAAATCTTGGTTGCAGATAGATGCCTTAGCTATGCCACTAACTGGGGGGAGGCAACAGAGCAAGTGGGTGGTGAGCTGCTGGGGAGAGGAGGTGGGTTCCTCCCAACTTTCACTTTTTAAAAAGTCTGGGTGTGACGTCACTTCCGGTTGTGACATCACTTCTGGGACAACATTTTGAGCTTGGCACCAGGCTACATGATCATTTGCTATGCCACTGCTCTGGCTGAGCCAAGGGTTTATGGCCCCTATCCTGCGCTGAATACAGCGCAAGCCTCTTGTCTTGCCTGTTCCAGCGCAGGATAGGATTGTGCCCTTAATCATCTAAACCGCTGAAAACCGGGCCTTTGTGTTTAATATAGACCTCTTTTTGGGGTGACAAATACTGAGATATTTCAATATTGGGTTGTCAAGGCTTTGCTGCTTTTCAGTGTTTGACTATCTGTTGTGATGAAATTTTTATAAAGGTTTTAAAATGAAATATGAAGGGTAAATTTATAATGCAATTTGGTTGGGGATGCAAATAGTTAACATATGACAAAGGGAAATGGCCGAAAGAAAATTGGAAGAAACCTAACGATTATGAGGGAGAGAGAGAGTTCATGTGCTGAACCATCAAATGATCCTGCTAGCAAATTATCAATTTCCTAATGGCTTTTAGTTGGACGTTTCTCTAAGGATCTGCTCTGGATGACTAACAGCCCTGTTTCCTGAAACCAGCATCTTGTTAATCTGTGATGACTGACTGCACCTAGTTCATTCTTTTTTTCCTCCTTCCAAACTCTCAGGTTTCCTTTGATCAGTTAGGAAAACAAGTTTATATTTAAAATACGTATTTTGTGTTTCATTGGTCTTGGAGAAGGTACGTGATGCCTGTATTGTACTGAGGACTTTGGTTGCCAGTTAGGCTCTGTTCATGTATTACTAGAGTGGCATGAGGACTATTTCTCGTTGCCTGGGTCCCATAGTACTCTATCATGCCTTTAAAGCAGTGGTTCTCAAACTCTCTTGGAGAGTTTGAGAGCCAGTAAGTCCTTGCAGGGGTGGGGGGAGGAGGCAGCGGGGGCGGGGGGAAGGCAGCGGCGTGATCAGGGGGCTGCAGGGTTGCAACGCCCCAGTTTGTATAGCACTGCTGTAAAGTGTTCATCTGCTTGGGAATAATACAGAGGCAGTGAAGGCTTGATTCTATACAAAAGTGGTGAAAGGCTAGTGGTGGCCTCAGGTGAATGTGGGTTGGATAGTAGTGCTAGAAGGTTCAGAAAGAAGTTTGGTGGCTCATATTCTCCCCATGAAATATTAGTAGGGATGTGCCAGAGTCACAGCACCGAGACTCAAGTCAAGTTCCAAGTTTCTGCTTCCTTGACTCGAGTCACCCATGAATCACAATGGCAACTGTTGCATCTCATCCAAAGCTGTTTTTTGAGTCTTTTTGACTTGAGTCTGAGTCTTTTTGAAAGACAAGTCAAGCCCTTGAAGCGGAGGGGAAAAAAGCAAGCAAGCACACACAAAAAACAGAGTCTCAAGCACACACAAAAGTGAGTCTTGACTTGAGTCTATTTGAGTCTTTTCATTTTTAGGATAAAACTCCTGAGTCAGTGCCCAAGTTTTTGTCACACATGACTCGAGTCTGTATGAGTTGCGAAAAACACATGTTTTTGCAACACATCATCCGAGTCTTGGCCCGTCCCTGAATGTTAGGAATAAGAAGCAGCCTGTTGGTGGCACAGAAGAGAGAGGGAGTTGAAGGCTCATACAAAGGGGACGGGGCTGCCTTGTTTAACTTCAGGAAGGAGATGGGAACTCTCATGTGCCTCAGAGAGCCCTAGAGCTAGGTGAGGCTGGTAAGAAGTTGGGCTTGGGATTTGTAACTCTGTGTGGATTATGGTGAAGAAGGGTTACCATTTTAATATTGTGCTTAAAGCAGCCTCTAAATCTAGATATTGCAGTGTCCCACCTTGCCACACTAACTGCTGAACTTTTGTTTGTAGAATTTGGTGTGTGGAGTCAGCAGGCTTCCCTCACTTGCCCTGGCCTACTATAATGGGCTCATGTCTTCCTGGTATAGCCTGAAGATAGTGCATTCATGCTTTAACTGGCTTTAGAATCCTGGCAGTCCAAGGCTAGTGTCAGTGATCCAGCCATAGCACAGCATTTTTGGGGGTGGCAATGCCGATTGTTCGTTTCTTCTAATATTTTTTGGGCTGAATAGTGTCTATACTGATGGTGGTCTTGTCCAAAGCAATTTTTTATTGCTTTCCTAGTTACTTGCATAAAAGGTTTAGTTGGCAAATAAAAAGATGAGGGAATAAAAAAATAGGAAATGGTAGAAGCCCCTAGAAGACTGTTGTATAGCTGGACTTAAATGGGCTGATGTTGGTAAAGGCTCAACTCTTTCAGGCTCTGGTTTTAAGTAGTATCTAGTTCTCCATACCCCCTCTCCAGTTTCCAGGCTGCCTCCTGCTGCGTAACTAGAGTAGCCAAGGACCCATAGTCTTGCAAATTCCTTGGTGTGGACAGTGAATGTGGGGGGTCCTGCAGCTGGTAAAGGATTAGTGTGTAGTATCTGGCAGTTGGCCTATAAGCTTTTCTCCTGGACATTTCCCACAAAGCATCACTAATAGCATTACAGCAGTTTGATAGCCAAGCTGTGACTACCACAGCCCCTACCTTTATGGGGCAGTGAGTTTAGCATTTGCAAATGTTAATGTAAATGCCAAATGGAACTGGAGAAATGGGTCTGTTTATGGAAAGTGTTTTGCATCTCGAAATGGAGTCAAACCTTGCCTGGAAAAAAAGGAGTTTATTTGCACAATCAGAATACTTGGGTGCAAATCCTTTTTGTGGAAAGCAAAAAATTGGTTTTGATAAAAAAAAATCCACATGTGTGAAGAGTAGGTTATGGTGCTGCCAAGAGCAATTTGTCTCTGCTGATTGAGACATCTAGATAGCTGTGATTGTAACATTTGCAGAAACTAGGTGCATGATGTGAACCTAGGTAACTTCTTGCAGATTCCTGCCAGTTTCAGCCTTTATTTTAAAGCACGCTTCCCATTCTCAAGAAGGTGGAGAAAATGTTCTGAAAATAAATATTTATAATGGAGGAAAAACCTATTGCATATAAGCCATATCTTCAAAAGATGAAAGGCTTGTTGGGGTTTTCATTGGTTTTCTTCTGTAAAAACAGGACTGTGTTGCGTGTTTGGGTTTTTTGTTTGTTGACAGCTAAGATTTTGTTTGTCTGAACAATATTTTCAGTAAGGGTCTAGTTGGGATATTTGCAGAAGGAACTAACAGCCCAGTCCTAACCTGCCCTGGAGCAGGCAGGCCTGCGGGCCTTCCTTGTGTCTAGAGAAGGATTAGGGCTAAAAGGGCTCAGCTCAGGGAAAGGGGAATCACTTCCCTTAGCTCAGGTAACACTGCAGCAGCCCCAGTGGGATTACTCAGATCTGTGCCTCCTCAAGAGGTGGTGCAGATCCAAGCAGCTCAGAGCTGCCCCTGGCTATTGGGGAATGTGGATAGGATCCGGCATAAGTGACTTACGTCGGCCCAGTGCAATCTCAGGATTGCACTCTCAGTTGAGTTATTTGCATAACTAGAGTAATGTGTGAAGCATCGGAACAGGACTTTGGAGAACTGGGTCTGATTCTGGCTTTACCATTAAACTTGCAGTTTAAGCCACCAGGTTTTGTGACATGTTAAATGCTAACAGATTTAGGTTGCAATCCTAACCACACTTTCCTGAGAGTAAGCCCCATTGAATAAAATAGGACTTACTTCTGAGTAGACCTGGTTAGGCTTGTGCCCCTACTATAGCAAGTCCACTTCATCAAAAGTGTGAAGGTAATGACGTACATCTGAAATGGACTACAGTCCATGAAATTTGAGAAATTTGTTTTTAAGGTGCCACTTCTTAAGACTCTTATGTAGCAGAAAATGCTCAAATGCAGCTACCCGTATGGAAACAACTACTGTATAATTGCCCCAACATCTCTTTGCATTTCAGTGATTCAGTATTTGCATGCACAAAGCAAGAACTTCAGAGATCATTTGGAAGCCAAAGTATGAAAGCCTCAAAGCTCAGCTTAAGAGAGGTGCAGCATTGCCCTTAAAGGAGCTTTAGAAAGAGACTTTGAAGCTCATTCAGGGATTCACTTTCTGTGCCACTTTTGCTGCTGAACTTCATTTTACCACCTGAATTTGAATTTTGCTACTGAAATAAAAATGTTTATGATGCATGAGGCTATTTCAGAATTGCTGAATAGAAAATTTAAAAAATGGCCAGTTTGGGATACTTGGTTGATTTGGCTGATTTTTTTTTCCTGAACTAATTGTTAATAGTGAATGCCAAGGACTTAAAGGTAGGAAAATGGAGCTGTGCTGCCTTAGGCTGTGCACATATCAATATGTTTTTGTGGTGCACTTTCACGTTTTCCACACGTTTCTTATGTTTGATTTGCAAAATTTGAATACCTTCCAGATGTTCAGGACATTTTCTTCAGGCCACGTTACTGCCTCTGAGAGCTATAGGGTTTATATTATTTGGCTTATAACTTTTCTGCTTATTGAATAGGCCTAGTGCTCCTTATTGGCTAGATCTCTCTTTTCTGAGCTTTGGGAAGGAGGGGAGCATTTGGGCCTGTTCCCTTACCTCTCTGATGTGGTTTGACAGCTCCTTTGTGGGTCTTTGCCTGACAGATCTCAAAGGAGGTGGCTAAATGGCTGTAGCTGGTCACAGAATGATGGATTTCAGCAGCTGGAACTGCATCCATCTGTGAACCAGACACGATGTAGGCTCTCCAGAGAGCAAAATGAATGATTGAAAATTAATATTGTTTGAACTGAACTCTTTAGGCTTTTCAGTTAAATCCATAATGGGGGTAGAAATGACAATTGGCTCTAAAGCGGCACTGCAACAGAAAGCCTCTGTTGGCAGATGCATAACATGCAGGGTTTTCTCTCTGAGCACTGCGCTTCTGATGGTGTGCGATTGGGAGGAAAGTTCTGGGACTTGGTTTTGAAAGACAGGATTGCTGTACATCCCTTTGAATCTTTCCCTAAATGTAAGAGCTTTGAGTGTAGTGTTAACTATTACCCTATAAGAGCATTTGCACACGAAATGTGTGATAACTAATACTCATCAGTGACCAAAACAATCTAACAGGTGGGTGCAACCATGAATCATTCATCAGGCAAATATTCCCATATTCAGTGCTACCACAGAGTATTAACCTCCCTGGTTATTTCTACAAGGAAAATGTTTTTCTGTACGTTTTACTCCAATATATAGCAGAGTATTTATGAGAAACTGTGTACCCTGCACCAGGAAAGGGATGCAGGCTGGTTCCATACAGCCATGTTTTCCAGAATGGACACTATTAGTTTAGGATCAAATCCCATCCAGTTTTCCAGTGCTGTTACAGCTGTGCCAATGGGGTGCATCCTGTGATAGGGAGGCAGTCACAGAGGCCTCCTCAAGGTATGGGAACATTTGTTCCCTTACCTTGGGGTTACATTAAGGCTGCACTGGTGCTAGAAAGTTGGATAGGATTGGGTTCTCACACAGTTAATACAGAGGATCCAGGCAACATTGTTGTCAGCCTGTACTATTCCAAGTTGTCTTTCCATCTCTTTGGAGGCCTGGCTTGCTGTGATTTTTTTAAAAAGTTTAAATGCAGTTGTCACCAGCCTGTCTTGTGTGAACTGTAAACACTGCTACACATCTGTAGAAATGCTGTGAGTGTACTTTTCCAGAACAGGTTCACCACTCAGTTTATGTACAGAGCCTAAACATATACAGTGCTCTCTCCCAATGTACTGTGGGCATGCTGCATTGTGAGGTTTTGTTAATTTGGCCACTTCTCCTGGAAATCTGCCGAAAGAAAAATGCTTGTAAACCTTATGTCCTTGAGTGATTCACGCAGCCAAGCGGGGGAAAGAGCGTGCAATGGTCATTGTAAAATATGTCAAGATGTTTACAGTTGTTCTTGTACTGAGACAGAGGGCAGTCATGACATTCCTTGTGGTAGGCTTGCAGCTCTAAAGTCCTGAACGTCTGAAATGACCTGTTCCCTCTTTTCAAAACTGATTTCTTAGTTCAGGAGCCTTCACTTTTTTTCTGCCTTTCAACTCTGAAACTGTTCTTAAAAAGTAGGCGGATGTAGGGTGTTATCTGTGTTAATGTGCACAGTAGCGTTATTGAAATGCCGTTCTTTGAAGGATGTCCCTCTCACCATCCTAGGGCTCATATTTTCAGTTTTTGCTTTGTGCTTTTTTCTTTTTAAAACGTGAACAGGCCTTTTTCCCCACTACAGACTTTTCCCTTCAACATGCCCAACCCCATCCCTCTTCTGTTTCTAGAGAGGTTAACCTACAGATGCAGAAGTGGGCTTAAGAGTCATGATGGTTTTAATGGGAAAACAGTTCCTATTCTCAAAATAGGATGTGTAAACAGCCATTTACGCAAACCTAACAACTGTGCCCTTTTGTACTTGGGGGGAGAGACAAGTAGGATGACTTTGTGTTTGTTGAACTGGTCTTATGAATGAGTCAATGCACATACAAGCAGTAGTGTTTTTATTGTACCTCTCTGCTTTCATTTCACCAGGGACCTCAAAGCAACATTTTTTGCTTTTTGATGACAATGTTGTGAGACAGGTTGAGATTGGTGACTTCCACCTATTCAGAATATGGGGGAGGGGGCGTTAGTGGGATCTCATCCAACTGCCACACATCCTGACCCTGATGCACCTGCTGCCTTGGACAGCTTTGCATTTATTGTTTTATAGGGAAAGGACCATGGTGAACCTGTGACGGGATTATCCATGTGATTTTGAAAACTTGGATTGGTCAGCGGGCATGTTGGTATGGAGAGTGAGCATGATCCCACTTTCATTCTCGTGTATTCAAATGAACGATGGTGTGTGTGTGCACAGTTTCCTGTTTTAGTTTTAGTTCTCGGCTTCTCAACTAAATGGTAGTTGAGTGGTGTGAGAAACTAAAGCCACTGCACCCTGTTTATTTCGCTATGTCTTGTGTGCACCTTGCCCCAAAAGGCTTTGAAAAATGGGTTGAACCCAGAGAAGCTAAGCGCTGAATATATTGAACCATTTCCCAAGGAATGGGAACAGGAATAGACAGGAATGACTGCAGAGGTAAATGGCCTCACACTGTTGGATGGAGTGAGGTATCTTGGTCTAGAAAGCTCTTGCAAAACAGCTTCTTATCCGTGGGGGGAAAAGTCTTTTACAGTGGGGGAGAAGATTGAGCTGACCTGCCAGTAAGTAGTTGCAGTAAGTGGGAGGAGATGGGTAGCCCAAGCTTAACTTGTTCTGGAACAACCAAGCCAATTGGCCTGCACTGTATCCAGCACTAGGTAGTGCTGTATCCAGCACCAACTGGAGGGTAACTCGGGGTAAGAGGATAACCTGGGCCTGATCCACTTCCCGAACTGCCCTCCCCCACCCCAAAATACTCCCTCTCCGCCTCTGTTCAGCTTTCCCACCCACCCCCACTAGACTGCCCAAGTCAGCACAAACTTATCCCCTCTGAGACTGGATGCAGTTTCTGGGAGCTGGCACATGTCCTGGCCCAGCCTGCTCTAGAGAAGGCGCAAACGTATTTTATAGCAAGTTTGCAATACTCCTGGGCTGGCGCAGGGGACTTGTGCCAGCCCATCGAGTGCTCTGGATTGCACTCTGCACCTTGTGAGAATTTGTGTGAGCAATAGTATTCCACAGGTGCATGACTTCTGCAGCTGGGCTTATCGCCTATCAAAATGGTGGCATGGTGCACCTTTTACAGAGGAAGCAGAGTCCTAGATCCAGTGAGCTCATATGGAGCTGTCCGTGTTTATAAAAGCAGGAAAACAGTTCACCAGATTGTCTTGAAGGGGCTGGAATGTTAGGAGGAATGCATGCTGGTAAGGAGTAAGTTTCATTGTAAGTGTCTGGAGGACACTTCCACTATCTGTGGAAGACCAAATTTGTACTGTTGAGTAGCTGAGAATGGAGAGGCAGCTGTTAATACAATATTGTTCTCTGACTCAGTGACTTGACTGGTTTTATTTTGAATTATGTTTCTCTGCAACTCCATTATTAAAGGTGCAGAGCTGCCTTAAATCTCCCCAGCATGATTATCGGGCAATAGCTCTGGGAGCGAGGGTGGCTAAGCAGACCCAGTAAATCACAAAACATTACATCGCAGAATGATGGATGGATGCAGCCCAGCCTTGCTGAGAAGATGCTGAGAAACAGCTGTTATTACATGGAGCATTGGCTGCTGCTTATTAAGAGCTGGTGCTTGAGAAAACTACTATGATAAACTTTTGGCCCTGGATTGGAGCTTACAGCTTGGACAGCTGCTGCACTGCCAGACATTTTTGCTGCCCTTTTCCTTGATGTGTGGGCAGACAGTCCGTCCCCTGCTTTGAACTTTGGGAGACTATGAAGACTTCTCTATTTAGACTGGTGTTTGGAGGCTAAGGCAGGTGGAACTGGGGCTTCTGGATTTCATCCTTTTAAAAAAAACTGCTTTTAGTAAGCCAGTTTGTTTGAAATCCTTCTTACTTGCCCTGAGCCTTTGAGATATGGTATATTGGAACATAAACAAATACAATTAGTTGGTAAGATTAAAGTTACAATCCCATGCATACTTGCATTGATGCCAGTGGACTCCTTCCTTCTGGGACAGACAGCTATGGGGAGTTGGGGTGATCTGGAGCAGAACCATGGTGATGAAAAAGGACTAAAAACTCCCCCCTTCTCCCCCACCACTGCAATCTTGTTCCAGATCTCTTCACTGTGTGTGGTGTGTATTGAGGGAGGATAAAAATATACATGCCTGTCTTCATACCAGACACAATATGTACATTGACCCTTATGACAGAATTTCTCAGTGTTTTTCCTCCCCACCGTACCACTTTGCACAGTCCACCTATTGGAAGTATCACCAGTTACTTCTAGATTGGGAGGCCAGACACAACACAACAAACTCAGGGCAGTAAGAGGGCAGTAACTCGGCAGACTGGAGGGCTTTTTTGAGCTTGCAAAAAGTGCATGCTGGAGCTCTGGCCGCCAAGCCTCCTACTGCTGCTTGTTGCGTTGCATTGCTGGTCTAGCTGCCAGGTGGCAGGGGTTGGGGGTTCTATGAGTGCCACCAGACATCACCTCAAGTACCACTGGTGGTATGAGTACTACTGGTTGAGAAACACTGCTCCTCTTATATTTAGCAGGCAAAGAACAACTGTTCCTCTTCACTCATTCAGTTCAGCACTTTTCTAGTGGTTGTTTGCTGCTGTTTCTTCTGGATTTGTTTTTAGATTGTGAGCTTTTTGCTTTCTGGCTCCTCTTCATGAATGATTTATTCATTTAGCTACATGAGCAGCTTCAAACATCTTTTTGAAAAGCAGTATATAAACATTCTTAATGGATTCATGTTTCTGTGCTGGGCAGAGTGAAATTAACTTTTTAATTCTGGATCTTTCAGGTGTTTATCGCAACAAGGGAGAAAAGTAGAGCATTCCAGTATATGACGCAGACATTCCAAGACAGAAACATTCAAAAATTTCTTTCTTCAACACTATTGTAAAATGCCAAACAGCTTTTGGTTATAAACTACCGCTTCCCTCCTTATCTACAAAATGGAGAGAAGGTGACTCTGGGAGAGGGTGACTCTGAGAGAGAGCAGTTCTGGGAAAATTAAACATTTCAAAGACTTGAAATGGGGAAAAAATTGTTTGAACCTCCTGAGATTCCAATAGAGCCAATAAGGGGAAAATTATTTGACTTTGCCAAAGTTGACTTTCAAAGGCTGAACTGATTCCCTCCCTGATAGGCTGGTTCGCTCTCTCTTCCACCATGAATGCTACTGTACTTAGCCCAGTACTTTAGATATGGAGTAGTACAGCATTTCTCAGCATTGGTCCTCCACTATATCACTTTGCATGGTCCACCTATTGGACGTACCACCGGAAATAACTGGTGATTATGTCATTGGCAGTTACTTCCAGATTGGGAGGCCAGATACAACATGACAAACACTGGTAAGAGGCTTAGCGAGGACAGAAGGCTTTTTTGCGCGCATGAAAAGTGCACGCTGCAATATGTGTCATGGACCAAAAACTGGAAGTTTAAAGGCTCTCCAGACGCCTGTTAACCAGGATTGCCTTTAAACCAGATTTGAAGCCATGAACTGGCTTTAATAATAAATAATAATAATACAGGTATTTCTATACCACCTTTCTTGGTCCTCAGTTTTCTCCTTAGACTTTATTCAAAGGGGTTTACATAGGAAGGCAATTTAAATCCCCATAGGGGATTTAGAATCACATCTTCAAGGCAATTGTGGTTCGTGGTAATCCTGCATTGTTCTAATTGTAGATTGTGGTTATGTCAAAATCAAGCAATCAAGAAGGATTAGGGCAGGGGTATCAAACATAAGGCCTGGGGGCCAGATACGGCCCCTGGAAGTTTTTTATTCAGCCCTCAGGCTCTCAGCTGCTGAGGTGTTACAGCTGAAAGGGCAGCCCACATGAAAATTGGGCTTTCCCAAATCTTGAAATATGATCAAGATTTGCGTACTTTCTCTTCTGTCATTTGCAGTTAATGAGTTTCTATATGAGAACAGAGTCTGATTTCTGGCCATTAGCTGCTTAATGGTATAATGCTCTGCTTAATGACATCACTTCCGGCCCTCAGCTGGAGCCCTGAATGCTATCTTCGGCCCTCTGTATGAAACGAGTTTGACACCCCTGGATTAGGGTATCTACATGTGAGACATGAAGAGGTAATGCACAGCACACTCCCAGTCATCAGACCATGGGTTAGCAGCATAATGACTAAACGAAGCTGTCTTTTATAGTTTGTAGAGTATTTTTAATCAGCGCTGTCAAAGTGGCTTCCAAAACAAGGCTATAAATAATGACAGCAAAATCCAAAATGCTTTATAAATCAGCAGCAGTGAAATCAATTGTACACTCATCATTAAACTGAAGTTTATTGCTGTTTGGCCATACTACTGGTGTATCACAAATACCTAACAATAGATATGTATATGCATTGATATTTTCACTGTGAGAATGCACTGTGTTAAAATGACAGCTTATCTATGTATAATTACTTACAGATACAATCAGACTTTGCTGTAGTATTTTGGTTGCAAGGACTGAAGAACTGGTCTAGAACTTCTCTGTTTCTGGAGGAGAGTGCTGTGAAAGAGCTTTGGCTAATGAAAGAAGCAATTGCCTCACTTATTTCTCGTGTCTTGTTTTTACTCATAATTTTTTCTGCTTTCATGCTACTAATTCTCTAGACCAAAACAATTAGGCCATGACTGCACAGAGAGCTCTTGTGTCTGTAGAAAATCCACACTCTGCACAGTCCTCTGGAAACCTTTACAAGAACATTTGTTTCTTCTTTAAAAATCTTGTTCTTCCTCATCCTCCTGCCTCCGTCCTTCTTTCTTTATTAAGCATTTAACATTGGAAAAAAAGTTTTAAAAAAACACTAAGTAAACTAGTGTGTCCAGTTGTGGGGAAGCATTCTGTAGTCTGTAGATCCTGAAATGCTTGATCTTGTTGCCATAAAAGGAAGGGAACCTCCTGTCTTTGGGCCTTGAGCATCCTATTTTACAGATTGTTTCCTCAAGAAAACAGAGCTGTCTTTTTAAAGCACTCATTCTTTTTCCTCTAGAGCATGTACACCCTTAGGAATAAAAATGGGCTGGGTCAGCCAGGCCCTTGTTCCTGTGTAATATCCGTTTGCCCATTCTTTCTTTCTAGAAAGCAAAATAAAAGCACCAGACCTTTTGGATTTCAAACTGTTCCCCTTGAACCAGCAGCTGTAGGCGGCAGTGGAAGCAAAGAGTGCCTTGAGCTTCTTTGAAGTATACACTTGGTTTATGAGGCCCTGGATGTAGTCTCAGTCAGTGACGTTGCTAAGGGGTGCAGGCCATACCGGGTGTCACACACAGGGGAGGTGATACGCACTAGTGACCAAAATTGCTAAAATCACGGATTGTAGGAATAATACCATCATGTTATATACCATTCAAAGTGTAATTTACAACAGAATGCAATGACAAAACAGGAGTGAAATATCTCCATTCTATCAAACACTATGGCCCCAAAACTAGAAAACAAAAATTAAACTATCTTATATAAAAAAGTATATTTCCTTAATTCAAAACGGACCAATGAGACTGATTGTCTAAAGAGCCAATGAGAAGTTATTATGGCACAGCATGGAACTAAGGTGTTAGTAAGGTGACACCTGGGGGGTTGTGACACCATTAGTGACCAAAATATCTGAAATCGTGATTTGTAGGAATAATGCCATTATATTATATAACATTTGATGCATAATTTACAGCAGAATGAAATGAAAAAACCACGTTGAAATATCTGTGTTCTATCAAAAGGTATAGCCAAAAAAACCTATGGGGTGGGGCAATGATACATCGCCACGCCCACCACCCAGGTCATTAAGCCCTGCCCACTGCATGGGAGGTGGTTCATCGTGGGGGTGTCATGCTGGCCTCCTGCATAGGGTGACGCAAACCCTAGTGATGCCACTGGTCACAGTGTTGCCTTACTCTTTTCTGTCCCGTTACTCAAGGGATGCTAGTTGCAATTGTAGAGCGTCAACTAGCCTGTAACATCTATGGAAAGCACAGGAAATGCAAGTGTAAAATGGGTGTTGGCCGTAGCTCATATGTAGTGCAGGTAGAAGGTTCCAAGTTTGATCTCTGGTTTCTCCAGGTAAGGATGCAAAAGACATCCTCCCTATGCAGAATTGTTGCTCTGTGTAGACAGTACAGTGCTAGATGAACCACTGGACTTTCTGTATAAGACAGCTTCATCTGACCAAAGAGTAGTTTCTTACCCTTGCAGGTATATGCATGCACCCCACCTTCTTGTTCATTGACTATAACAGGGTACCTCTTTCCCAAATGCTCAGATTCACACAATCCCCAGAAATGCTGACCCACAGAGGCTCAATAGCAGTTATATTCTTGGATCAACTGCCTAAATTACACACACACACACACACACACACACACACACACACACAAGCTCAGCAGAGACCAAGGGAAACAGAGGGGAGAAGTGAAGGTAATAGAGCTCAGCTGTGCAAAAAGGATTACCCTTTGAGCAACTGAAAGCAAGCTGAGGCTGTCCAGTGGAAAGGATTGAGAATTAAATTCAGTCTCCTGCCATGTAGCAGCACTCTCTGAGCATGAGAGAATTTATATTGGGCAAAGTGCTATAATCCTCTGACCTTCCCCAAAGAAAAAAGGGATCGGATCTCAAGATGAGAGAGGCAATTTGAAAAACCAGTTGAAGATGGACTGCTGGAAGTGGGTCTTTAGAACTTATTGTTTTGTTGATACTTCACACAGTAAGACGTGCACAACATTGTAAGATTCTCTTCTAGTATGAGGCTGATGCTTGCCATCCATCGGAGAAAAAAGAGAGATTTACCTTTCAATCTCTGTTGCCTTGATTACAGAAACTGAGAAATCATGAAACCAGTTTGGCAGGAGATTGCCAGGGATAAAGCTTTCTCCTGGCAAAAACAATATAAATATGAGGAAGTGCTAGTAGAGTTTTGCCTCAAACTGCAGTATTTAAGGGCATTTTGTTGAAACTATGCCTTTACATGGGAGAGAAGAGACACTGCAGAGTTGATCTAGTATACATGGAAACTAGGTAGTGGATCAGGATTGGACAGTAAAAATAAAATCCTGGCCCAGTGTAGGGTCTTGTACACAGTTGTAGCAATCTCTTCAAGTTTTTCTTTTTCTGTGGAGCCTTTAGCACTACCCACTAATCTTGCTATTGTTCTACAGCAGTGGTTCCCAACTTTCAGGAGCCTGCAAACCATGAGGCAAAATTGGAATTGTTGTGGACCTCATGCAGTGCTGGCTTTGGGTGGTGTGTTCTCTGTCTTCTCTGCTGGTCCATGGGGCAGCATCCTTCCTCAGACCACCAGAGAGGGTGGAGAACGGACTAGCCACAGCCAACACTTCAGTATCTTTGCCTCTCTGGTGGTCCATGGGGAAGCATCTCTCAAGTGAGCACTCCCCCACGGACTACTAGAGAGGGCAAAGAATGCACTGCCCACAGCCAATACTTCAGTGCTGGCTGCAGACAGTCTGTTCTCTGCCCTCTCTGGAGGTCTGTGGGAGAGCGCTTGCTCAACAAGATGAAAATGATCAAAGATGGAAATGATCAAAGACTTTTTTTTTTTTTTGAAACCTCATGGATTGCTTCTCAGAGTCTTGTGGACCACCTGTGGTTCATGGACCACAGGTTGGGAACCAGTGTTCTCAAGCAAAGAGCAAGTATGAGTACGTGCAGTTGCATATTCTTCCCTAGTACCACTCCCTTCTTTTCCTCCATTTCCCTTGCATCTGTTTTAGATTGTGAGCCTTTCAGAACAGGGACATATCTTCTCATCTATTGTAAAACAGTACTATATAAAACAGTAATTGTTCCCCACATTAGTAGTTCCAGTGGACTGGTACCTTAAGTAAACTGCAATGCTTTAGTGAGTGTGGTGTAAAGTTGTCAGTCTTGGGTATTGGGAACAGCGCAACACAATATATTGGAATAACATTTGGATCAAATGATGGACGCTAGAAGTCATGTTTGTGAAGTGATGTAACATTGGTGATAATGTGCCTTGAACTTGGCTGCAGCCTCCTTTCTTTTGGAAAAAGGGATGCTTATTTCAGGGAGATGGGCAGGATTTTTGGATGCCAAGCAGGTCTTCACAGCGTATTCATTGTTCTGCATGGCACCAGTTCCAATTACTAGTGAGCTCCTGAAGCAACTCCCATAAGGTGCCAGTGTGTAAAAATATTCTGTCCAAATGGGTCAGACACACATACTGCTTGCTTGTAGGTTATCTCATTAGCTGGGGTTGGATCCATGAATAGTTCTAGTACCTAGACAGTTTTACGTGTATGTGTATTCCATCCCAGATTTAAAAATATGGTGCATGAACCTGTCTATAGCAGTCGTTCCCAAACTGTGGGTCGGGACCCACCAGCGGATTGCGACCTGATTGTTGGTGGGTTGTGAAATTTAAACTGACAAGCAGATAGCTGATAAGGAAAATATATTGAGCCCTATGGAAAGTGAAACTTAGCTGCAAGTGCATGTTTACTCATGAGTAGGCAAACGTGCCTTGGCTCTTATTGAAGATCCGGTGAAGGGGAACACAAAGCCACTAGAATGGTCCTGATCCAATGTATGTAGAGCTCAATAAATGCTCCAGAAGGCAGTCTCCCCCCCCCATAGTAAAATGGATAAGAACAGGCTTGAGCAGCTGGTAAAGTGAACCTTGTAGAGTCTTGTAAAGCTAGGTGGGTCCCGACAGAGTGTCATTTTAAAAAGTGGGTCCTGGTGCTAAAAAGTTTGGGAACCACTGGTCTGTAGGATTTCTTTCAGAGCCATATTGTTGATGGGAAAATATTACAGCAAACCTGCCTCTATAGCTGCAGCATCTTCCTTCCAGCTTCCATAAGTGATGGACTTTGCTCAGTTACTTAAAGCAAGGGCCCAATCTCTGTCTGCTTCTGTTGAAGAAAGCAGTGGCGTCACTAGGGTTCACGTCACTTGGTGCGGGATACCAGTGCGTCATCCCCCATGCAGTGGGTGGGGCAACACCCTGGGTGGTGGGCGTGGTGATGAACCATCACTCTGCCCCCTCTCATTTTTTGGCTGTACCTTTTGATAGAACAAAGATAGAACACATTCTGCATGAAATTACGCATTGATTAATATATAACATTATGGTATTATTCTTCCAAATTGTGATTTTAGTGATTTTGGTCACTAGTGGTGTCACACACACACATCCCGGGTGTCAACTTACTAACACTTTATTGCAGCAGTTCTCAAACTTTTAGCACTGGGACCCACCTTTTAGAATGACAATCTGCCCAAGACTGCCCAATCTGCCCAATCTTCCACAAGTGATGTCATGGTGGAAGTGACATCATCAGGCAAATTAAAATAAATAAGTATAAATAATTAAAGTAAAACAAATAAATAAGCAGAAACCAGCCCTGTTCCACCAAGTGAATTTCTTCTGTAGCCTGCCTGCAATAACAGCCCCCTTCCAAAACCAGTAATGTTTTCAGCCCTACCCAGAGCCCAATTCAATTTAAGAACTTCTGTTCAAACCAGATCACTGTCAGGATCCACCTGGCTTTGCAAGTCTCAAAAAAGTTCACCTTATCAGCTGAACCCTCTGTTTTGATCCTTTTTAGTGGGGGAGGGGGAGGCTGCCTTCTGGAGCTTTCGTTGAGCTCCAGTTCCAACAGACCAGGACCATTCTGGTGGCTTCACATTCCCCTTTGCCTAGCCTGACCACCAGCCAAGGTATGTGTGCTTACTTGTGAGTAAACGCGACTGTGAGGCTTAGTTTCGCTCTCCATAAGGCTCAATACGGTTCGTCTGCTTGGAGGGAGGGACTTCCTTCTCAGGTGTTTTTGGGGGCTGCATTCATTGGATGAGGTCCACTCCAGTGTTGTTGGATTCCTCTCAGCCTGCCCTTTCTGACGGAATAAGGCAAGTTCACCTACTCACGAGTAACCGCATGATACGGTTCACTTTCACTTTCCATAGGGATCCATGCATTTTTTGTTGTCCAGTTTTTTGGCCTTTTGATAGAAAGGAGATATTTCGCTCTGGTGTTTTGCATTGCATTCCGCTTGAAATTCCTCATCCAACAGTATATAATATGATGGGGTTACTCCTAACCACCGCGATTTCTTTACTCAGCGTGTGGTCGTCTGTGGAACTCCTTGCCACAGGATGTGGTGATGGCGTCTAGCCTAGACGCCTTTAAAAGGGGATTGGACAAGTTTCTGGAGGAAAAATCCATTATGGGGTACAAGCCATGATGTGCATGTGCAACCTCCTGATTTTAGAAATGGGCTATGTCATAATGCCAGATTCAGGGGAGGGCACCAGGATGAGGTCTCTTGTTATCTGGTGTGCTCCCTGGGGCATTTGGTTGGCCGCTGTGAGATACAGGAAGCTGGACTAGATGGGCCTATGGCCTGATCCAGTGGGGCTGTTCTTATGTTCTTATGATTTTAGCATGTCACCCCCCACCCAGTGTGCCTCACCCTCCTGTGTGCGTCACCCGGTGCGGTCTGCACCCCCCTAGCGACGCCACTGGAAGAAAGCATTGCTCTCAACCTCCTGTCATGTTGTGGGATTGTTCTCTGGGAAAACTGCCTTTACCAACCACAGTACATTGCCCTGGGTAATCTCTGGATCCCTTTGTTCTCAGTGCTCAGTTTGCTGGGAGCTTTTAATGTGCCCTGCAGCCATGTTCCTCCTTCCCTTCAGGTGAAGGGCAGAGCATTGGCTCTTTTCTATAAAGGCATGGTACTTCTTACAGCCTGGAAGCTGTGCGGCACTGAGGATGTGTGCGCACTTACTCCTAATGAGAGCCCGATTGCTCAGATCAGAAGGAAAATGACATTGAGCCTCATGCCTTCTGAATCGCAGGGCAGGGCCATGTGCAAGCAAGAGCGACCTCTTTCATCTCTCCATAAACACCAGTTTCTGCGTGTGAACTTGGGAATGTTACAGAGCTCTTCTGCAGGGAGTTAGCTAGAAATAATGTGGGAATATCCCTTCAATCTTGAAGTGAGATTAGCATAAAAACATTTCATTCACCTGAGTTACTGCACTCCAAGACACAGAATTTGCCCATGGATCAGGCAAGCAAATGCACATAGGACTATATGTTTTTTGTTTTAGCTGCTGTTAAAAAATTGAAAGTGGGAAATCCTTGCTGATCTACTGTTGATTACTCAGGGATCTAAAAGTAGACCTTGACTCTACCTTCTGCCTGTCTCTGGTTTACCGTGACTGGCAGTGGCCTCCAGCCTTTGCCACAGGCAAAGGTCTGTCCCAGCACCTTGCAACCAGAGGAGATGAGAAACCTGAGCCTAAGACCTACTGTATGCAAAGAATTTGTGTTACCGTTGTATTGAACCTGCGTGCCTGGTAGATTGGATGTGTGTGTGGGTTTGATAAGTTTACCCTTTACCTGAAAAATCTAGTTCACACTGGGTAAGGAAAAGAAGTTCAGAGTATAACTGGAGAGATGCTGGGTTTCTTAATAGTATTAGTTGGTATCTTTTTCATCTGGTCCTTTTGCTCCCAGCCAGCTGGGTTTATTTTTTGCAGGATGTTACTGAGAAATGAGGAATATATTATGTACTCAAATATCTCATCCAGAACAGCTGTTGCTTGTCATCTTTGAGAGAAAGAAAAGGTTACAAACTGTTATTAACTGAATGGTGTAAAGTTTGGAGTATACATAAACTCCCACGTAATGTATTTAAGATCCGTTTTAATTGGTGGAGTTTACTCCCAAGTCTCTTGAAGTTCCGTATGTAAAAAAACAAAACAAAACACCACTTTAATACCCTCACCCCCCCATCTGCAAAAGTGCCTTATGAGGTAATCATTTTTGCCATTCACAGATGAATGGCCTGCTGAAGGATACTCACAAATCCATGACTAATCTGAGATTTCACCCCAGTGCCAAGATAAATGTTCTAAGTAGTGGAGTGGTGTTTTCCTTGAAAACAAGTGCTTCTCATAGTTCTTGCGCAATATCTGTGCAACAACAACCGATAACTGTTTGTGCGTTCTGTCTGTTGCACGTAAGTTACTGTCTACATCAGGGGTGTCCAAACCTTATGGCAGGAGGGCCACATCATCTCTCTGACACTGTGTCAGGGGCTGGGGAGAAAAAAAGATTTAATTTACGTTTCAAATATACATAAATTTACATAAATGAATATATTAGAGATGGAACTTATATGAATGAATGAAGGTCTTGCAGTAGTTCTAGGCCTATAAAAGGCCTTGCACAAAGCAAGGCCGACCTTTTCATCGCTGCTGCTGCCGCATTACAGATGTGAAACAGCAAGCAGTGGAGGGAGCCCTCATCTCACAGCTCATGCGAGAGCTTGAACAGTTGCCCTCATGCTGAGAGCAGTTGTATCAGGCCAGCATAGGCTCCAGCAAGTCTCCAGAGAGCCAGAGGCTCATTGGAGATTGGGGGCTCCCCATGGGCCGAATTGGGAGTACCTGAGTGCCACAAGTGGTTTGGGCAGGGTTTGGGCACCCCTGGTCTACATCCCTGCAAGAGCAATTTGCACAACAGGCTTCCTGACAGACCCAGGAACTACCAGTTGGTTTCTAGAGTCTTGCTCTTCATGCATTTCACAGGAAGCTGGTAGTGTGCCTTCCATGTTTAGGGAGCCAAGGAACAACTTACACAAAACAAATTTGAAAATCGCCTCCTTAATTGGCAAGACAGTAGGGCTTTTCAAGTCTGCGACAGCTATTTTGCCAGCACAGACTAGAGAGACTCCGTGGTGGGCCTTCCGGCCCGACACAGAGTTCAGGATCCGGTGTAGCTCTGCTCGGCTGGTCTCACTCCCCTCCTGCCCTGGTTCCGCCCCTCCCCTGCCCTGGAATGCATCCCCCCCCCACCTCCAGCACCTGGAGCTCTTACCTAGCTCCAAGTTACATCTGGCAGGCACTGGGCTCAATGTTGGTGCTGGCCCAGGTCAGGATTAGGCCTCAGTTACAACAGGGCATGGGGAGTAAAGCATGCCTTCAGGATCAGTCTTTGGGTGTTAAATACAGAATTTCCAATGTGTCTAATCTGGCCGTGAGAGCATGTGCAGGTACTTTCTTGGAGTAGTAGGGAGAAGAAGAATATAAGTTTCCTTCCACTCATTGACCTTCTCTTTTTAAATTTAATGTTCCAATCTATACTCACACATACTGCAGCATTGCTTTATTCTACACTATTACATTCCTTCAGGCGATAGCCACTGGCCCCTGCCTTCCCCTGACCCAACATCTCTCTCAGAGCCAAGGGACCAGAGATGGATGAGAGCCATCTCTTTAGAAGGCCATTCCGTCTACCGGTCTGGCTTTCCCCCTGCCATTTCTGTTCCGTCTTTGGACAGCAGAATAGAATAAGCTGGCACTCGGGGCATGGGAAAGAGGAATTCTATGGCTGCCCTTCATGTTTGAATGACTGTGCTGAGAACAGAGCTCTCTGCTCATAAATCTTACCATACTTTGTCCATTTAAAGAGATCTCATCAACTTGACATTTGAATTAGTTTCATCCTTCCAGCTCCTTCCGTATTCTCCTGCTGATGAATGACTGTAGTTGTACAGTCTGAAGTAGGCAAAGTGGATGGTGTGAACACATAGTCAAGTTGTGATTAGGATAAGTGCACCAACTCAGCCAAAATTAAGGATTCACTCACCTAATGAAATGGTTCCACTTCTCATTACTATGCTGCTACTGTCTGACCTCGCCAATCTGTGATTCCCTTGAATGGACAATTGGTGTGGCGGCCCTTCTGACTTGACCCACAAACCTTGGCTGATGAAGTAGCTATCTGAGAGTGTCAGTGAAGAAGCATTATAGTCTTGTGCAGCATTTTTGAAATCGATGTAGAGATACCTTGGGTGGGGTAGAATCTCGTGCTATCTTTCAACCCAGTGCAGTTTAAGGCCATTTACACAATCAAGTGAATTGAATGGCAAACATTTCCTGGAATGAACAACTTTGGACTGCAAGTATGGGGGAGAGGTTACACGTTTGAATACTACCCTCAGAAAAAAAAATCCCTGCACCTAGAAAATTGGTGTGTCTGGGCAAAAGAGTGGAGAGTAACTTACTTCCAGATATGGAGGGGAGGGGTGTTTTTTTTCCCCCTGTCTTGGCTTTAGAAGATCATTTAGACATGCAGCCTCCCCAAAATGTACAGTCAGAGAAAAATTGTTACCTTTTATTCTGCTGTTTGTCTAAATTGGTCTTTTTTACATACAGTACTAGCACCATACTTCAAGGCATCTGTGCTGATTTCTTGATGTAGTAAAATGCCCATTTTGTGCAGATTCTGACATTCAGATGTGAATTAAATTCAGCATTGGCCTTTGGTAAACATCCAGTGCAAACTCTGGCGTGTTCTTTTCCTGCATAGGCAGGAGACAAGGACTTTGAAAAGATCCACTATTTCTGTGAAGGATACAGTTGGTATTTATGCATAGGTATAACTCTTCCAGAAGGTGCATAACCTGAATATATTGGCAGAGGTCTCAGTGGACAAAATAATCCTAATCTATAGATTTGGTGCGTTCATGCAGCCTTGAAGGGGAACTGTATGAAGCCGCTGAAAAACAGGCAGCAAAGGGCATCCAGCAGAACGCGTCCCAATTGCAAAGAGATTTGAGTCGTCACCTTTCCCCATGGCAGCACAGGTGGCCAATGGGGTTAATTGCTGGCCTTTATATCACGTTCTCTTTCACAGCTGAAGCTGACACTCTCTTGGGTAGAGGGCTGCTGCTATGGTCGTGTCGTTCCCCCCCCCCCCCACAGAGATTCACCTTGCAGTTCCGCACTGTGGTGCAGCAATGACATTTCAAAGGCAGATACCTGCCATCTGTTACTGATCTGATCCCCCTCCAGGTAGGGCTTGCAGTCGCAGGAAGGTGACTCTCCAATGTTTAAGCTTTGCTCAGGGAATTTATTTGCTATACATAGGCAGGTTTACTCATCAAATGTTTGTAACTGTGTGAACACTTTGCCCACAGAAGTTTGGGGGGATTGGATTATTTTCCCAATTTATACCTCATATATGTACATCGTCACTGCCACTGCACATGCAAATAAGGAGGGCTGGCATCCTCAAACTATGTTGTTTGACTAAGGATTACCGAATGCCCCAGGGTGAGCTCCAAGTCCTGAGTGCCAGATTTTAAGCAGGCAAATCTGAACTCCAGATCTTAGCTCACCCCTTTTGCTTGATCAAGCAAGCACGATTTTGCTTGATTGTGGAATGACCTGGAAGCGAGTCACAACTTTTAAATCATGGTTTATCATCTGTGAGTTGGGAGCTTCCACTTATTTCCAAGGACAGTTATACCAGTTATAAAAATATTTGCTATTTAGATGTTATGCTATGCCTGCACTGGCTGTTTAGCTGAAGTCTTTGCCTTTAGGAAGGGGTCTCAACTCAGTGTTACAGCCTCTGCTTTGCATGTCGATGGTTCCCCGTTATCTCTATATACAGCAAAGCTGGCATCACTATATACAGCAGAGAAAACTTCCTGCCTGAAACCTTGAAGAGCCACTGCCACACAATGTCTACAGTTCTGAGCTAGATGCACCAGTGGTTTGACTCAGTAAAAAGCAGCTTCTATATGGATCACAAGAGACATCAGACTTGCCAGGTCCACACTGTAGCACACACGCAAATATCCCTACATCTACTGACTACATCAGGAAAATGTAATGTAAATGTGAGATTTTTAGAAGTGGAATAATATGGAAGTTTTACTGTGAAATCAGCACTGGGATGCATAGACCTGTCCTTTTGAAGAAAAACAAACATATCAGTGAAATGGTTAAGATCTGATCTTGTTAATTTCATTGGAGGTCAGTGAAGGGGAGATGGTGAAGAAAATGACCGTGTAAGAAATGATCATGGAAAATGAGGAGGAAATGGGGGGGGGGGAGCCATCCCTCCCAAGAGGCACTTTGGTACATGGCAATTTAAATGTGAAAATAGCCACTCCCAAACATGTATAAATCTGTGGAAAGATAGTGAATGGAGGACTAAAAATGCACTTGAAATAGAGATGGAAGAAAGACTCAAAAGTACTTTAACAACCCAATCCACTGTAACTCCCTACCCAGTGATGCAGCAACACCAACTCAGTGCCCACTATATCCCATGGGAGATTTCTGAGTAGATGTGTCTGGGATTGCAGTGAAAATTATGATGCATACGCAGTGGCATCACTAGGATTCGAGTCACCCGGTGCAGGAGGCCTGCGTGTCACCCCATGTAGTGGGCGGGGCAGCACCCCAGGTGGGCGTGGTGATGTACCATTGCCCTGCCCCCACTGGTGTTTTGGCTGTACCTTTTGTTATAACACAGATATTTCAATGTGGTTTGTTTCATTGCATTCTGCATGAAATTATGCATTGATTGATATATAACATGATGGTCTTATTCCTCCAAGCTCTGATTTTAGTGATTTTGAAAACTTGTAGAGTCTCACACACACACACCCCTGTGTCAACTTACTAACGCCTTATTGCAGCAGTTCTCAAACTTTTAGCACTGGGACCTACTTTTTAGAATGACAATCTATCCAGGGCCCATTGGAAGTGATGTCATGGCCAGAAGTGACATCATCAAGCAAATTAAAATAAATAATTATAAATAATTAAAATAAAATAATTACATAAGGGGGAGCCAGTCCTGTTCCACCAAGTGAATCTACTCTGAAGTAAGTCCCATAGTGGTCAATGGGGCTTACTCTCAGGAAAGTGTGGGTAGGATTGCAGCCTGTGAGCCCAAGCCTATGCATGTCTACTCTGAAGTAAGTCCCATAGTGGTCAATGGAGCTTACTCTGTAGTCTGCCTGCAATAACACGCCCCAAAAAGAATCAATGAGATTTCCAGCCCTCCCCAGTGCCCAGCTTAAAATTCTTCTATTTCAGGCACATCAAGATAAAGACCCACCTGGCTTTGCAAGTGCAAAATAGAAAACTTCCCCTTACCAGTTCAAGCTACATTTTTGTCCTTTTTAGTGGGTGGGAGAGGCTGCTTTCTGGAGCATTTGTTGTGCTCCAGCTCCATCAGATCAGGACCATTCCTGTGTCCTCACATTCCCCTTTGCCTGGCCTCACCACCAGCCAAGGCACGTCTGCCTACTTGCAAGTAATCGCAACGTGAGGCTGCTTCACTTTCCATAGAGCTCCCTAGACTCGCAACTGGGAGGGAGGACCTCCTTCTCCGTGTTTTTGGGGGCTACATTCATTGGATCAGGGCCATTCCGATGTCCTTGGAGCCTCTCAGCCTGCCTTGACTAAGGCAAGTCCGCCTACTTGTGAGTAAACGCGACCACGTGGCTTCGTTTCGGGCTCAGACTCACAGCTGGGAGGGGGGAGCTTCTCAGGTGTTTTTGGGGGGCTGCATTCATTGGATCAGGACCATTCTGGTGTGGTTGGATTCCTCTCAGCCTGCCCTTTCCAACGGACTATGGCAAGTATGCCTACTCGCGAGTAAACCTGCGATACGGCTCACTTTCACTTTCCATAGGGCTCCATGCATTTTTTCCTTCTGGTTTTTTGGCCATAAATTTTGAACGAAAGGAGCTATTTCGATTCTGTTTTTTGCACTGCACTCCGCTGGCCATTCCACATCCAACAGTTTATGGTGTGACGCGGTAGCTCCCAACGCTACAAAGTTAGCGCATCCTCCCCCCAGGGCGCGTCACCCCCTGGCGTGTCACATGGTGCGGCCCGCACCCCCCTAGCGACGCCAGTGTGCATACGTGAACCTGCTATCATAAGATTTATTGGTTTCCGGCTGCTTCATTATTACCACAACTACTTTTCCAATCTTCTCGCTGACCTTGTATTCTCAACCCAGTGCGATCATTGTCACTCTCCTGAACCCTTTCAGACTTGGTCACATTCTTCATACAGTGGGTAACAAAGCACAATTTTTCATTCCTACCTAGGCTGAAATGAATGGTATTCTAATTAAAATTGCATATTTTCACGTTAGTAACCTCTTTTTCTTTTTTTCGTAGTCTAGTTAAGTTAGTAGTCTAGCTAGTAATTAGGGAGAAATGCTTCTGTTTTGTTGAGGAAAGGAGCACCAATAAACCAGGAAGGCCCTAAGAAAAGATCTTTCACCTTTTCTTCCACAAAGCATTCAGCTGATCAGGGGAGGACAGGACAGAACAAGACAGGACAGGATGGAGGACTTGGGGGCAGTTGCCTGACGTCAAACTGTTTCCCATCCTCGAACCCTGGTCTTAACTGGCCTTCTGGTGACTCAGCCTGAAAAACAGCAAGGTGGGAGGTAAAAATAGCATCTGGTTTATAAGGGCCACTGCCTGCCTCAGGCGGTTGTATCCCAATCAAGATTATTATTTTTTCCTTCCCTCAAGAGCCAGTGCTTTAGGAAGCAAATTGTTTTTCTCTTAGAAGAGGGAGTGTGGTAGTGGGAAGGGAGGCTGAATATTGCTTGGGGCATGTATGACAGCCTCTCTTTATGTGTTACAATGCAAAGTGTGCAACACTGGCTTTTCTGTGCTCACAATTGTTTACTCTTTTTCACATATTTAATTTTTCTCCTTTTTCCAAGGAGAACATCATGTGTCCCTCCTCCCTTTTTGAAATCCTTGCAACAGTACTGTGAGGTAGGTTGTTAGGCTGAGAGATGCTGACTAGCCAGGAACATCCAATGAGCTTCATGGCTGAATGGGGATTTGATCCTAGGTCTTTCTTGTTCAGATCACCAGAGCAGATTGCAGCCTGCAGATATTAAGGCAGAAATGCAGGTTTGGCCCTACCATAAGTGGTGCTTGGGACACCTACAGCCTGATCCTATTGGGATACCATGTCAGCGGAACACGTGTTCTGCTGGCACTTGCTGTTGAAAAGCAGTTGTAAAGTACTTTATGACAGTATAAGCTACTGGTGCACTGGTGGGAAGGCTGAAGTCTTCCTGTGCACACCAGCAGACCATGGAAGGCATAGCCCTGTGGGGGGGGGGGAACAGAGTGGAGAAGGGTGGAATGGGAAGGAGATGGAACGGGGGATGGGCAGATCTGGCCCAGGAGGGGTTGGGTTTGGCAGCAGTGCACATCAAATTCAAACCCCCCCCCCCCCCGGGCCTGATTCACCTGCATGGATCAAATTGGACTTGTGTAGCTATAGCTGGAGTAGATCTGAGTTGAACTGTTGCGGCTGCAGGGGCTTGCCTTGGGGCAAGGGGCAAATCTCAGCTTATCCCAGCAGCCAAAACTCCCTTGCAGGATTGCAGAGACTGCATCGAGTTAGGTAGGTTTGGGGCACTAGTTGGCTTTCTTAGAGATAGCTATGCTGCCATGTTGTAAATTAGTTTAGCTATGAGAGAGAGAGAGCTCAGATTGATGCCACTGTAAAATTAACATGGCCTTAGAATTCTTAGTCTACCTTTAGAAGACAAAAATAGCACATAAAAACAGAAGTACAGTACTGTCGTTTCAGATGTCATAACATCCACTGGAAAATAGTTTTTATGGGAACTTTAGACCAGCCGATATTGCATCTATGGTGATGAATAGCCAGGTGTGAAGCAGACAAGATGATTCATGTTAAATGATTCATTCATCAAGGACCAGTAAGGGTGACCATCTGCAGTCTGGATGAAAAGCAATGCAATCCTATGTGTTTTATCAGAAATAAGTTGTATTGTGCTCAGTGGGGCTTATTCCCATGCGAGTACGCACAGGTTTGCAGACTTAGTCTCTGTTTTGGGGAAAAGGTTGCTATGGATACTGGATACAGCTGGAGATGGAACAAAGCCCACAAAACTGGGTCTGGGCCAGACGGATAAACTCCAAATAATATAAGATATGGTCAATTGGCAATTTTTGAATCAAGCAGAAGGGATATCATTTCAGGGATAATATGAACAGCTATGCATTAGTTGTGCAGTCTTGGACAGGTGGATTTGAAATTTATAATTAATAAAGAATTGCTGTTAAACTAGCTAAACATATATGGCTACATTAATCTATCTAGAAACAAAAAGCCTTAGTATGTAATTAAATTCACATCTCTTGGTCAATCATGTTTCTTTCCCTAAATGCTTCTTTAAGTTTTTCCCCCATAAGATTCCATTGTCTCAATCATGTATCTGCTTATTTGAAATCAGCTGTTTAAAACCTTGGTTCATTTAGAAATGGCAAAGCACTTTAAAACTTTCCACTTTATCTCACTGGTGCCTCTGACAGTTGTGGGAATGTCTGACACTGGCACACAAGAGTGCACTTAGAATGCAGAGGAGATGAAAGTGCAGTAACAGGTCATCATGGAATCTTCTCTTTCTGGTATTAGATTGATGGCCCAATCCTATTGGTCTCTACTGCCACTGGAACTAGTGTTCTGGCAGTGGTATGCACTTTATGGCATTGTTTACGCTGATCCGGAAGTGTGCGGGAGCCATGTGCTTCCAGGCTGCTGCTGCAAACGGCAGGGAGAACCCCACATGTTGTGATGGCAAAGCCCTGCTGATGCTGATAAGTTGGCAGGGCAGGCAGAACAGGACAGGGGGAGGATTGGGAAGGACTGGGGGCTTACTGGAGGTGGGAGTGGGTGGCACTTGGTGCAGGCAACTTGCACCAAATGCTATCTTCTCTGGTGCCAGCTGACAAACCCCTTTTGTCTCCATGGACTTGCACCACCTAAAGGACTGGTTTAACGTCCAAGGAGACTTATTGGCAGTCAAGGGGCTTACTGAGGGGTATGAGAAAATATTTTTCCTTTTACCACCCAAGCCTCCTGATCAGCCCCTACCCCCTATAGTATGCAGCACAGCCTGTTTTGGTGCAGCTGCATGCTATGGTGGGGAAAAGGATAGTATTGGGCTGTGAGTAGGGCAGCTTGCATCAGGCAGCAGCTTTTTGAATACTATTAAAAGTCAGTTAGTGTATTTACCATTTTTAAAATCATGATGTGGGCACCATTCAAAATGACTTGGGTCATCTCTGCTGAGGTGATTGTGATATCAGATGAGTGAGATGGTAATTCTGTTAAATATGAGGTTGCCAAAGCAACAAAGACGGTTATGGATAGCAGGGGAAGTGCAGATGGTTGGGATGGGACTACTGGACACTAAAGACTAATGGTGTGGGTGGAAGTTCTGGTCTGCTGGCCAATTGCATGATCGTGGAAAATCTGTAATCTGCCCCATCTGACGAGGAACTCCTAAGTAATAGGATTGACAGTTTCTGTGATATCAGATGAAGGTGGCTCATGACAGTATCAATACTTTCAAAATATATACTGGCTATTGCAGTGTTTGCAGTTTAAGCTCACAATTCACAGCCAAATCATACAAAACTTTAATGTTCCACTAATTGGCTCATGTCCTCACATGCCTTCAGTTGAACCACAAGCACTGCTACAAGAGGACAAGAACACTCCCATTGTAGTTGAATGCAGGGCACTCTTAATCCGCTCTTCAAACAAACTAAGGGCACAATCCTAACCAGGTCTACTCAGAGGTAAGTCCTATTTTGTTCAATGGGGCTTACTCTCAGGAAAGTGTGGTTAGGATTGCAGCCTAAGAATACCTGGGTTTAAGCCAATGTATTGCTGTTGGCTTCAGGGGCACTATGGCTACAGTCTTAAGCACACTTTCTGGGGAGATCTCCTTTTGAGATGTACTTCCAAGAAAACATGCAACCTCCCCAAGCCATGTTAAAACTAAATATTGTGATTTAATTGGTTTGGGGATCAGCCTCTATCTCCCAAAATTGTAGGCTAAATAGTTTTGCAGAAACCGATTTGACATAATTATGCTGATTTTGAGGACATTTGAAACTGTTTTGAGGGACTCCTTAGAAGCAGTTCACTTGCTCACTCACAGACCAATCCGATCCAACTTTCTAGTGCCAGTACAGCCATGCCAACGGAGCATCTGCAGTGGGGGGACAGTCATGGAGGCCTTCTCAAGATAAGGGAATTTGTTCCTGTACCCAGGGCTGCATTGCAGCTGCATCTGTACTAGAAAGTTGCTTAGGATTGGGTTGTCTTGGTCTGCTTTTGCATCCTGCTATTCCCAAGTTTTAGTTGTGGGGAGGACCTACTAATGAATCTGCCTAGTTCATAAGAACTAAGAAAAGCCCTGTTGGATCAGGCCATATCCCATCTAGTCCAGCTTCCTGTATCTCACAGCAGCCCACCAGATGCCTCAAGGAGTACACAAGACAACAAGAGACCTGCATCCTGGTGCCCTCCCTTGCATCTGGCATTCTGAGGTAGCCTACTTCTAAAATAAGGAGGTAGCACATTCCCATCATGGCTTGTAACCTGTGATGGACGAATGAGTTCAGCCACAGTACCCAGATTTAAGTAGTCCCCCGGGAGAACAGGGCTCAGGTTTCTCTGTGTTCTTTAAAAAACTGTGTTTCTCTCTCCAGATTTAACTGCTGCAAGGCTTTTCAGCAGCCACGCCCAGAATTACACCACTCTCCTACTAGAGGATAAGAAGGGAATTCTTTATGTTGGAGCCAGGGGAGCCATTTTCTCGTTAAATTCCAGCAACATTGCGGACAGCTCCCATCAGACAGTAAGTGGAACTGCACTCCACAGACATCCCCTTTGTAAATGTGGATTTAACTTCCCAGGCATAGTTAAACTGCAAAGAAATATATCTTCATTGAAGAATGAAGGTAATTATTTTTGTGCTCGGCTTCTCCACATTTGTCTCTTAATCAGCACATATACAGGCTGAAAAGCACTCTCCCCGTGTTTCATTTGGGCTATCTGCTAGCTAGCTTTTTGTTAAGAATATTTGTATACCTCTTTTCAGCAAGAGTAGTTCACATGGTAACATAGTAAAATAATAAATGGTTCCCTGTCCTCAAAGCGGTCACAATCTTTAAAAAAACACAAAAAACTACAGAAGAGGCACCTGCAACAGTCACTGGAAAAGATGCCATGCTAGGGTGAAGAGCGACTGTGTACCTACTGAACATTTTTTCTGCACGCTCTCTCTCTCTCTGCTTATACTTTGAAATCTGTCCCAGTAGGGAGGAGATTGACACAAGGGCCAATCAGTCGGTGCTGTGTACAACCCATCAATGTGAAGTACGGAGATGTTGCTTCATGATAGACACAAAACCGACCAATCAGTGCTGTGCAAATCTAGTCTCTGCTCTGAACTACAAGTTTCTTTCCAAGCCTGATCCTCAGGAGAAGGCTGTATGTAGGGCTGGCTATTTTGTGCTTTAGATGAGGCTTGCACCCCCTCCCCCAGTTTTTTTTGTAGGACTTTATAATTAATTATATTCCATAGCATTGTTAAGGTATTTATCTTAAAATAAATAAATATAAATTACATTTTTTACATGGGTTAAAAAAATTAATCTGTATAAAACTATGCCCCTCAAAGTTCAATACTGTTTCTCTCTGAGGTCCACGCCCTAGGCGACTACCTAGTTGGCCTAATGACAGCACCAGCCTGGCTGTATGTTGCAAATGCATTGAGTGTGGTTCCACAGTGGGTACAGTACTGAAATCATGTACATCTGTGTGTAGTCTTAGAGCGCAATTCAGAAAATTGGCACGTTTGTGCCTCCTCAGGAGTAAGCTGGGCTGGCACACGAAGGTGCGTTGGCCTGCAGAGGCTGACACAAGCCTCCACGCTGGCTTCCTCAGTGAGCCTTGCATCAGCCCAGCTGGGCCGATACAAGGCTCTGGTGTGGGCAGGGAGGAGGTGGGAGGGAGGCATTTCTGAGTGGGGGGAGAGCAGGTGGTGGGTGGCCCCAGGGTGGGCGGGGCTGGGATCCAGCACTTATGCTGGATCCCAACCCGTGTTCTCAGAAGGCTTGGGGCAGCTTCAAGCTGTTCCACTCTCCTTGGGCTTGCGCCACCTCAGGAGGTGGTGCAAACCCAATGAGACCCACAGGGGCCAGCATTCCTTACCCGGACATAAGGGGAAAAGTTTCCTCTTACATCTGGCTGACCCGCTTTGGGCCCCTATCCTGCACTAGATACAGCGCAAACCTCTTGGTTTGCCTGTTCCAGCATAGGGTAGGATTGTGCCATTAGATGCATTAGAGAACAGAGTCACTAAAAGAACTCTTAGGGCTCAATCCTATCCAACTTTCCAGCGCTAGATACAGCCATATCAATGGGGTATGCACTGCATCCTGCACTAGGGGGGAGCAGTCATGGGGACCTCCTCAAGGTAGGGCAACATTTGTTCTTTTATCTTGGGGCTGCGTTGTGGTTGGAATGCTGGAAGGTTGCAGGATTGACCCTTAAAAAAGCTAAAACATTAGCTGCTACATTATAAAACTTAGATGGAATTGTCATGAAAGCTGGATTCCACAGTAGGGCGTGCACATGGGACCCGAACAGTCTGTACACCAAACTAAAGGGAGGGTCCAACCCTGTAGTACACAAGGATATTTAAGAATTCCTGCAATTACATTTGGGCCCCTTATCCCCCATGTAATTTTTTGTGTGTGAGAAAGAAACACTTCAGCCAAGAGAAAATCCTGAGCAGTCCATGAAAGGTGTTTTTCACATGCATGCACACACCCCAGTTCACTCTGCTGTGTCCTTCTGGGCTTGTATTTGTAACAGCCAAGTTCAGATTCAGCCAAGGACCTTTAAAAGCTAATGGGCTGCAGCGCTCCCCTGCTTTGCACGTCGATAAATCCTCTTTTCCTGCCAAAACAGAGCATGAACTGTGAAGAGCCCTTATGAGCTTCACACAGTTTGCTTCCTGAAATGTCTTGCTCAGCCACCATTTCTTGTGTTCGGGTGCCCCAGTGAGTGATGATCCCACTTTTGACTTTGCAGATGGACTGGGAAGCCTCTCCTGAGAAGCGGGCAGACTGCCTGAAAAAGGGCAAAAACAATAAGGTGCGTGTATCTCAAGTCTCTGCTGTTTTTTCTCTGCATCTGTGCTGCTGACTTGTTTGTGCCCATTAAGTACAGGTGGCACATTGTTTGAACTCCTGTGCAAAACACATTCTCCTTTCCCCTTTGCAGACCGAATGTTATAACCACATCAGACTTCTGCAGCGGTTAAATTCAACCCATCTATATGCCTGTGGCACGTATGCCTTCCACCCGCTCTGCACTTACATTGTAAGTAAAGAAGTGGGAACTGTCACAACTGCCTGAGAGTTTTCTTTCTTTCTTTGTTTGTTTCTTTCTTTCTCAAAAGAAGCAGAATGTCATACCCTTCACTGCCAGAAGCTGTGCTTGGAGGTACTCGCCAGTCTGCTACCTACTGATCCTTGCTCTGATTTACAGTTTGTGTGTGAAGCTGGGTTGTAGGTACTCTCTCTTTAGACTGGCATCTGGAGCAATAACCCAGTCTTAAATCCTGGCTCCTGTATTGGGAGTCCCAGCCAAGGAATGAAAGGTCATGAGGATCAGAACTCATTTATACTGCCTGGCAGAAGGAAGGGAGGTCTGTGGGGAAGCTACCTCTTTCCAGTGTTTTGTTCTCCGGCGCTGCCTGTTTCACTAAGCATTAGAGTTCGGGCTGCAGCTTTTGAAGAGCCGTACCCCCTAGGCTTTGCTACTGTGTAATCCCTTTCCATAAAGAACCAAAGGGAAAATTGCCTTTATTCCATTCCTTTAGATCAGGGCTTCCCAAACTGGGGTGTCATGACACCCCAGCCCAGGAAGCACTATCCCTGTCCCTTTTAGTGGCAGGGGAAGAGAGAAGGCAGTAAGACAATCCTCAGGATCTTGCTGCTTCTGGAGAGGTTTTTTTTTTAGTGCAGGGAGCCTTGAGGATGGCTCCCCAGACCCTCCGGACTCCCTAGGACCCCTGCACTGGCTCCTGGTAAGAAAAAAAAAAAACCGTCCGCAGCAGCAGTGTGGTCCCAGGGATCACGTTGCTGCCTTAGCCCCTCCCTTGCTCACACTTATGTTGGTTCTCAAACTCCCAAAGAGTTTGAGAACCAAGGCTTTAGATTAACATTCAGTGTTTTAATTTTGAGATACATTCCTGTTCTTTAGGTGGATCTTCCTGGACTTGTGTTGGGGGGACTTGGGTGCCAAACCCCACGGAGCTACAGAAGCCTAGTGGATGACCTGGGGTATCACTGTCTCTCAGCGTAGTCTGCTTCCCAGGACTGTTGTGAGGATGATATGGGTTAACCCCAAATATGCCAATCTGAGCTCCTTGGAAGAAAGGCAGGGAACATGTTTAGTAGATATATCAAAGTGTGCAAGTGGTGAATTTCTTTAGGCACTTTGTTAACAAAATTGTTCATTGCACAATGTCCAATTCACTTATGGAACTGGCTGCCATAGGATGTGTTGTTGGCTGATACTTTTGTTGGCTTTAAAAGGGGAGTAAACAAGTTTATGGAAGAATGAATTCAATCCATGGCTATTAGTCGTGATGGCTATATGGAACTTCTGTGTTCGGAGACATTATCTCACTGAGTACCAGTTGCTGCAGAGGAGGGCAGTTGTTGCCTTGATGCGTCATGGCAGTGGGCTTCTCAGAAGCAGGATTCTGAACTAGATGGACCTTTGGTCTGATTCAGCAAGGCTGTTCTTACATTCTTCAGACACCTTTTCCAGACAGTTGGGTATGGTGGTAGCAGCCATGATGAGAAATTTGTGCAGTTGTTCCTTGGCTGTGCAGGAACCCTCTTTCCTCAAGCTATTTTCCTACATTCAAACTGCAGGGATTGGTAGCTGGGGAAATGCACTTTCCTCCTGGGTAGTATATCAGTTGCCATAGTGAATGCTCCATCATGTCATTAGTGATGAGCAACATGTGGTGTGCTGGGTTTTTTTAATTGTCTGGAAATGTTCTGGCCCAGAGAGCCTCATTCGGCACTCTAATATGTAGGTGATGAGGAGACATCCAAGTTGACGGCTAAGACATTTAGAGCCCAATCCTGAGCTCATGGCGCCGACCTTGCACTGGTGCTGAGTGTTGCAAACGTGCTGTAAGGCATTCCCACAGCACAGCACTCAGTGCCAGTTCAGTGCTGGTGCCTGCTCAGCGTCAGTCTGTGCAGCAGATACACCCCATGCCACCACCCCATGCCACCTGGAACAAGGGAAGAGCTCCAGGTTTGTTGAGCCTCCAGAGCAAGGAGAGGTTTGTTGGGGCAGGGAGGCAAGAGGCGTTCTGGGGCAGGGGGAGGGCAGAGGGAGGGTGGGAGCAGCAGAGCTCTGCTCTGCTGTATCCTGAACCCCATGACAGTCCTTCCAGCCCAACACATGGACTCTCAACTTCAGACTGGAGTAGCCCCATTGCAGGGTCTGCACCCTTACCCAGGGGAAGAGGACGAGTGCCCCCTTCCCCTGAAGAGACACGGGTGGCTGCCCAATGTCTATATGATACAGCGGCAGCTATTTTGGCACTGCTGCTCGTCTGGGTGCCAGGCAGTTTAGGATTGGACTGTCAGGCAGCAACACAGACACCCCATTTTGAGGACCAAGGACTTTTGAACTCGCATATCTGCTTTCTTGTTAGTACTGCACGTGACTTACCTGAACTTCACCCTTGTATCCACTAGTGTTTCTTGCATGATATTCACAATAGCAGATTAAAGGAGCCAAGGTTTATGATATTGTAAAACCAATGGTTGAAGCATTTGGGCTTAGTTTTTATTTCTGTATTGGTTTGTCTCTAACACTTCACGGATGTTCTGTGTCACTGCCAAAGCTTCCTAAAGCACCAGGTATTTTGCAGTAGAAAATGGAAAGAAAATAACATTTAAAGGAAAACAAACTTAGGGAGAAATTAAGTCTTTCCACCTTGAGTGGAACAGGAACAGACTAGTGGATGGTTGAAAGGTTATTCATTGATTAAGTGATTGCTGTGTTCAATAGGAAGCAATAACAGGGGCATAAGCTTCGAGGAAGAAGCTTCTAATTAAAGACACAATAGAACTGAAAAAGTCTAAGGCTGCAATCCTATCCTCACTTACCTGGGAGTAGGCCCCATTTCCTATAATGGGCCTTACTTCTGAGTAGATCTGCATAGGATTGAGCTTGAAGTACCTTTCCAGTACTACTTTGGTGCTTTGTCAGCTCCAGCTAGACAGGTTCGTACTACAGTTGCATTTGAAATTTTAAAAATTGCCACAAATCATCACTGAAGAAAAGGAGAGGACACAGCCCAGAACACCTCAGAATTCATGGTTTGGCAATAGCATCATTTGGATTCTCCATTAAAAAGTGAGTAAACAAAGTCTTATGTTTCCAGACTAAACAGCAAGTGTGGAAGCAAGCCAAATAATTCCAGCATACAGAAAAGTATAAAAGATCCTGTAAGTTATTCTAAATAAAAAACACTTTAGGAGGGCCGTAGGGTCAGGGAGACTTCCTTAGATACTGCATTCCAAAGAATACAGAAAACAGGGAAGGCTCTGCTACACTTCAGGTCTGCAGTCTTGTACATTTCTTTGGCCTGCCACATTTCTCAGCATCATCTTTTTAGCTTCTCTGCATCTCCCTTTTGACCTCCTCCTCAGTCTCCTCCCTTGTGCCTTTCTTCTTTGCATGATTTTGGGAAAATATAGTACACTTGCCTTAGTACTAAACACTACATGCAGTATTTGCATTCATCCTCCCTCAGCAAAATCTGCACAGGCATGACATACTTGGTGTTTGTGTGACTTCTTCCAAGTTTTTGAACTTCATGAAACCTGCTCCAGAGTCCCCCATGCTTATAAGCATCACCTCCTTCCTTAGCAGTGGTGAGGGAAAGAATTTCAGATTGAGAACCCAGTATTGCAGTGGTCCTCACACATTCAGCACCAGGGCCCACTTTTTAGAATGAGAATCTGTCAGGACCCACCGGAAGTTATGTCATGACCGGAAGTGACATCATCAAGCAGGAAAATTTTTCTCAATCCTAGGCTGCAATCCTGGCCACACACAAGTCCCATTTACTATCATTGTTAAAAGAATATACATAGTAGCTTGTTAGAAGTACAGGTCTATAACATTTCCCTAAATGCAGTCACATCCCATGGTAGCATCAAGTCTAATATATTAAAAATAATATAGTGAAATGAATGAGGACCCACCTGAAATGGGCTTGCGACCCACGTAGTGGGACCTGACCCACAGTTTGAGAAACACTGCAGTACTGGATGCGCCTCCATCTGATGGAAGGCTTAAGCACATCAGCCAGAGTTGAAATTCCGCACCTGGTCCAAGACAATAACACAGGACATTTCTCCTTTTTATTTCTGCTAGAGAAATACAATATTGTCTGCCCTCTTGACTACACCCAAATCCTACATGTATGAGGTTTCTGTAAGCCTGCTGAGTGGGTCACATGAGATTCCTGGAAGTCAGTTGCCATCACAGACTTCTGTATTTATTAGCTTTTGCATGTACCTCTGCTTTCTTGCCTTCTGCATTGACAACGTAGTTATTTCCTTTCTGTGTTAGCCATCAATACATTTTTGCCTAAAGCTGGGAAGTCATCTTGGCAAAATCTCCTTTCACCTCTTTCAAAAACTTCCCTGCATCCTGCTTTTTTCTTCCCATCAAATAGACCCTCCATGAGTGCCTGCTGCTCTCTCATCTGAGCACCGTGCAATTCATTAGTCTCCTGCTGGAAGTATGTTGTTTGGAAAAGGGCCCAATGTTATATGACTGATCTATGGATTCATTGAACAGCAAGAAAAAGTGCCGTTTGTTATCCAGCAGGACGCTGTGCCTCCGTCTGCTGTTGGAATACTATCACTCTAGTTATTCTAGATAATTTTTACTACTGTAGCCTCAATTTTTGTTTTTAACTTTTTGGGAAAGGAGAAAGGGAGCATAAAAATAAAGACAGATAAAATTCATTAATAAAATATATGCACAGACACATGCACACATCCCAGTAGCAAGATTTCACACCTGAAAACACAAGAAAGCACAAAACAGAGAAAAACCATAGGAGCATCAGATTCAGGTTAGTTGCCACCGTGAAATCTTCTGAAATAGGAAAGATCTCATGGATCGCAGAGAGAAAGTGGGCCAAATGAATTTTCTGGAGAAGAAAGTTCTGGAGCCTGGGTGCAATAACAGGAAATGCCCTGAGCCTTATTCTCATCTGTTTTATCTTTGACAGTGAGGCAACACAGAGCAGGTCCTCCTCCACCAAAGGAAAGGGAGAGCTTCTTAAGATAGTCCTTGAGATATCCTTGTGCCAGGCTGTATAGGCTTTTAAAGATCAACGGCAACACCTGGATTAATTAAGCCCAGGAGCAAATTAGTTGATGAAGTGATCTGCTATGCACACTTACCTGGGAGGAAACTGAATTAATCTCAGTGGATTTACCCCTAGGCGAACATGCACAGAACTGGGTGTCTGTCTTATTTGGTGCTTGGTGTTTGAGGTTCATTATCATTGGAAGAAGTTAATGTTGTAGGACGGTGGAGAAAGCTCAAGATCAGGCAAAACATTTCTGAGAAGATGAAATGAAGCTCAAATCCATTCCAGTCCATGTTTGTCTTTCAATGTAAACATCCCTCCTCCACAAATTCCTGTTTAAATGGGCTGAGGCACTGGACGGGACAGAAATCAAGCATGGAGTACAGAGTAAGGAAGAAGCATTTGTTATGTTCTTGGAACTGGACAAATAGAATGCCTGAACTTGTAACTGAAGTAGATGGGGGATAGTATATTATTTGTATGCTTTCTACTGGCATTTGTATGGGTGATTAGCACTCAGTGGGCCCAATCCTATCCAACTTTCCAGCACCAGTGCAGCCGCAATGCAAGCCTGAGGTAAGGGAACAAATGTTCCCATGCTTTGAGGAGGCTTCTGTGACTGCATCCCCAACACAGGAAGCAGTACATACCCCATAGGCACAGTAGCACTGGCACTGGAAAATTGGATAGGATTGGGCACTAAAGCTGCAATCCTGTCCACACATTCCTGGGAATAAGCCCCATAGACTATAATGGGACTTACTTCTGAGTAGACATGCATAGGATTGGGCTCTTAATCAGAGCACAAATCACTAGCAATCCACAAATTCAGAGTGCTGTTCCCCGTCCTGATCACTGCAAGTTCAGACAGGCTAATGTGATTGTGATGGTTGACACAGCTGCTGTTGCGTCAAAATGATAGCTCTAAACTCCCATGCTAGGAATGCCTATTTTTTTCAGACATTTCCAGTTACACTTCCATGTTTGATTTCATTGTTGGAAGTGATGCCTGGAAGTACTTTGGTGTTGAGGAGGAAGGACGGAAGGAATAGGGCATTAGAGGTACTAGGAACAGTAGCAGTCATGTTATGGGAAAAGAAGGGGAGCTGATAGAATGGAGAAGACCAATCCATTGATCAATAGAATGTCTGTACAGACTTCTAGTCTAAGCCTTCACATTTTCAAGGCTCTTCCACTTAGACATATATGGGCTAGAACTTTTTTTCTTTAAGTGGAAACTGCGGTATACATTACTCTGATGGAACCAACCTGTTCTGCACTAAATATCCAGATTTTACAGTTTGCATTGAGTAATGGTAGTCGTACAGATTTCTGTAGCAGTGTGGTACAACAGCACAGAATATTGGATTTGGCTGTAGGTGACCTGGGCTTAAATCTGTGCTTAGCCATGCGGTTTGGTGGCTTTGGTTTCTTAACCTTACTGTATACCCCCGTGAAGCAGATTAGGCTAACTTCATATTAGCTTCATAAAGATCTCTGATTTGGGGCAGTTAATGCCCCAAATGACTGGGGGCTGGGTTATTTCAGGAACCACCCTCTTCCATATGAATCTGCTCGTCACCTGATTTACGGTAATCTAAGGGGGCACGGCTGTAGGTTCCACCTCTGGCTGAGGCTGGATTGGCAGCAACGAAGATGGGGCCTTCTCTGTGGTGGCACCACAACTATGGGATTTGCGCCATTTGAACTAAGATCAGTGCCTTTCCTTTCAGCTTTCTGGCAGGGGCTGAAAACTTTCCTTTTCATTTAGTTTTCCCTCCTTAACTGCTTTGATAGTCTCTGTTTTTATGGCTTCTTTTGTTCTTGAGCTTCTGGTTTGTGGCAGTATTCATGCCACGAATTCTTGGCTTTTGTTGTTTCTCATATTTTTAATGCAGCCTTTTATATTATTGTATTGTATTTTTAATCTTGGAAGCCATCTTGAGTGCCCAAGTGTTGAGGTGGAAGATGAGGTATAAATAATTTTAAGGCGCAATCCTAAGCTCCCCTTTGCCGGTGCAAGTCCTTTGTACCTGCCAAAGAGTGTTGTGAAAGTGCTGAAAAGCATTTTCACAACATTCTTCAAAGAGATAGGCCAGTGCATGGATGTGCGCCAACCTCCCCATGCCGACGCAGGCCCCAGGGACAGGTGAGTTTGTGTTGGCCAAGCTCAGCCAGCACAGGGGTCGGGGGGAACACAGGAAGAGTGGTGAGGAGGCGGGAAGGAGGTGCTTTGGGGAGGGTGGGCGGCAGGCGGGGAGCAGAAGATGGGGTTAGGATCTGGCACATATGCTGGATCCTACACCCGTTCCTGGGTGGCCCAGGGCAGTCCTGGGCTGCTCGGATTTGTGCTGCCAATTTTGGTGGCACAAATTGGAGTAGCCCCATTGGGGCTGCTGTGGCTCTCCCAGGGTAAGGGACAAAGTTTCCCTTGCCTCAAGCCAAGCCTCAGACAGCTTGAAACTTGTGCTGGACACAGTGCAGGCCTACCAGCCTACCTGTTCCAGCGCAAGTTAGGATTGTGCTGTTAAAGACTTAGACAATGATGTTAGAATTGCAGGTAGGTGTAGTGGTTAAGGTCAGGAGATATACGCTAGGACTTCCTGGTTCAAATTTCATCTCACCAGGGAACTCCCTGGACTTATGGCCTTAGGCAAGCCTCATAGCTGCCCTGTAGGGATAATCATATCAAACTTTGTTACAGAGCTGTTAGCAGAGCTTTTCGTTTCAGAGCTGAGAATGTACAAAGCACATAGGAAAAGTAGTTTAAACATTCTTCTTATTCTGTTGTTGTCCAAACAGCTACTTACGCCATTTCTGCCCAATGTTGCATATACGCAGCAGAGATGAAATGTGTACACCTGTGGGCTGGGCAGAAATGGGTTAATGGCAGGTTTTCTATGGCTTAAGGACACATTGGGATTGATAGGTTGGAGAGGTTGGCCCTCATTGTCTGTCATGGAAGGAATAGCTGGCCCTGATGCTTTCCTTTGCTCTGGTTAACTGGAAGCTATCGGGAAGCCCATGTGATGTGTGGGATGTGGAGGGCATAAGTGAGTGATGCGGGGGAAGTCATTACCCCCAAAGTCAGCTCACATTTCTCAGTAGAAGCAGTATCTAAACAAATCTGAAGATTTCCCTCCCTGCTCCCTGAAAGCGTGTTCCCAGCTCTGTTGGATGAATGTGTTTGTGTCTGACACAGGGATCTTTGTCCTCTAAGTTTGCTGGGATGATGCAGGCAAACTATGTGAACCTCTGCCCTGAAGATGATCTGTTTCTCCTGTTTGTATTCTGTAGGACACCAACAAGTTCATGCTACCCTCCCACTTTGAAGAAGGAAAGGAAAGGTGCCCCTATGATCCTGCCCGTGGCTACACAGGACTCATTGTGGGTATGTGCTTGGTTTCTCCCCAGTCTTTTCCATGTGGCACTTCTGCTTGGATTCAGCCAGAGTAGGAAAGGCAGAAAGTGCCACTCTGGAGCACGTATGTGGAGAGGGGAGATGTTTCTGAGGGAAGCCACTGGCTTTGATGATCATCTGAGAATCCAATACATCTCCTTTCCAGCCTTTCCTTAGTGCCTAGCTGTTTCCTTTATGACTCTGGAGCAGCTGCCATCTCCCTCCCTACACACCACTCAGGCCTTGCTGGCCACATGGCACAGCTGCTTCTCTTCCAACCCAGGCATGACTGGAGTCCTAATCCCATGAGTTGCTGTGTGAGAAAATGACAGGGCAGTCATGGGTAATGCTTTGGTTACTTATTCTTAGAGCCAGGCCTTGTGGAGAAGCTGTCACGCACTGGCACACAATAACAATGAAATATGTGTGTGGCTATTATCAGAACATGCTCTTTCTTACAACTGAAGAGTTAATTTAACAAGAGGTCTTTAGTTGAGGCTTCAGGGGGATATTGATCAGACACGCAGTGAGCGAAACCACTCCAGGAGCTGACTGTTCCTTACCCCTTTTGCTGCATTATCTCCCAGATGGCAGTTTATATACAGCAACACGCTATGAATTCCGCAGTCTGCCAGACATCCGACGGAACCGGCACCAGCGACCTCTGAAGACTGAGGAATCTCCCTTGCACTGGCTGAATGGTAGGATCTGCTATTCCCAGAGCAGTTGCCCTCTCTTCTCCCTACCAGGAGGCAAAGAGAGCTTGTGTTTGCAAAGCCTGTGGCTCCCCTCCCATTTCTGAAGCCTTATTCTCACCTGGCTCAGCTCCAGAAAGATTCCAGTAACCTAACTGGGTCCTGGGGCAGCTGAAGCCAGGTCATCACATCTGGCTCTGAGAAAGAGAGCTCCCCTTTCTGTTGCTGGTAACTGAATCACATCTATCAGCTGTGTCAATGAGGCCGCTGCAGACAATGTGAGGATAGTACCCAGTTGTGTCCCAGCCACAGCTCCCTTGGCTGTTCTGTGTGCAACACGGTGCTGTCTAACACTTTCCCTCTCCTTGGTTTGTGCAGATGCTGAGTTTGTGGCCTCCGTGCTGGTCAGGGAGAGTGTGAGGAGCCCCGTGGGGGATGACGACAAGATCTACTACTTCTTCACTGAGCGAGCTGGAGAGGAGACCACCTCTGTCTTTGATAAGACACAAGCACCCAGGGTAGCCAGGGTGGCCCGAGTGTGTAAGGTAAAGAGACTGGGGTGCTGTAAAGTCTTGAAGGTGTTGATGAGCACTATTGGGTGATTCATTCAACTGCTTATGCAGATGGGGTACAATTCTGTACTGTCTCCTCTTGAAATGCACACAATATCCCCTGTGTGTATTTAACCCATGCAGCCAGGGGACTGAATCTTTGAAAGGGGAACTAACAAAACAATGCTAAACATGTACTCAGAAGCAAGTTCCACTGCACTCTTTGGGACTTGTCCCCAGGTAAGTGTGTATCGGATTGTACAAAGTGCCTGCCTTATACCTTCTGAGCTTCTTCCCGGGCTTCCCCCTTACTACTATGGAGACAGGCTCAATCTTGCTTCAGGAACTTGAAAACTGTGGATCTTCATATGAGGAGACCTGCCTATACCTGGTGCTTTGTCACAGCCACCTGTAGCCCCTATTCCCTTTGCCTGCAACCAGACATTTTACTGCTTTAGTTCTTGATTTCCAAACCTAATTCACGGGTGATGTTTGTAATAGAGATGATTGTGATTCTCCCTGTAGTCTGTTACTCCTATTCTGACAGCCCTCCTGCTTACTCTGGAGATAGGTGATGAACTTTTGCTGAACTCACGACCAAAACACCTCACTGCCCTGTATCATTTGCTTCCTGTTAACTATTTAGAAAAATGAACTGCCAAGAACACGAAGGGGTTAGTGCTAAGGTGCAATATCTAAATGCAAGCAAGAGCTAGTGCTGAGGAGTGGATAGAGTGGTGTGTTTACACTGGGGAGGCTCTCAGCACAAGGCCCGGGCCTAGTGGTTAGTGTGTCGGACTAGCTGGAGAAAGACAAAAGCTCAAGTCCATGGAGCTCGCTGGCTGAACCAGTCACTATCCCTTACCTTAAGGTAGCTGAGAGTGTGGTTGTGAAGATAAAAAGCAGGGAATGTGGGAGAAACTCTTGCGTAATGCCCTGAACTCCTGAGGAAGACTGGGATAGAAACATAATTGATGATAATAATAACCCTCCCTGGGTTTGTTTATTTGAAATATTTATAGTCCGCCTTTCCCCTCCCCACTGGAAAATGTCCAAAGCAGCCTACGGTATCTTTTTTGCCTACAGATTAGCAGAATACGAATGCAAAGATGGAAGGGATGCCTCTCTGTCTGCTTCTCTGCCTCACAGGGGGGTTCGGTGATTCTCTGTGAGGGGGGAGGAGCATCGTACAGTATGAAAAGGCTGTACCAGTGGCAGTAATGTCGCTTTGCCTGCTGGCTTCTCCTCCTTCTTTGAATTAAATGGGACTTGCACTGACATGGTAGTGCCTAGGATCGCAGTCCTAGGCTTAGATCTGCTCAGTGATGACGCTCATAGTAGTTGTCACCTCTTAGCTGGGCCTGAGCTCAGCCTTCCTCGCAGGCTTGCTGGGAGGGCAGTGTCTGACAGTCCCCTTGGACGCTCCCTGGGGGAATGCAGATGTGATCAGCAGTAGTCACCACACTAACTGCAGCAAGGACAAGCGTGAAGCCTCTTCGGTCTGCGATGCCAGCAGAGGAATAGCTGAGATGGAGGCGATACCGGTTTTCGGATTGTGCTAATGGCAAGGTGCCCTTGGCTCCAGAATTCACTATCTCACTCCAGCAATTGTGACAGTCAGCAGTGTTGGTCCTCTCCAAAACCTCTCTAGCAACAAGACATTGCATTGTGTCGTCGTCCCCCACTTCACCTTTGGCAAGTGCTGCCAGCTCTGTTCCGAGTTCTGGTGTGAAATCTGCACTCCCGATGAAAGCCATGCCCCCCCTGGTGACTGAAGCCCAGGTAGCATGAGAGTCCAAGCGCATCCAGGCAAGAACAGGTCGAGCCAATAAGCCTGCATGGAATCCGTCTTTCAGCTGTTTTGACAGATGGTTCTGGTTCTGAGAGTGTGGAGGACTCTGCCTGTGGCTCTGAATTTATGCTTCAATCACCTTGGCTGGGTACACCTCAGTCCTTGCAACCAGGCGGCAGCAGGAGAAAATTGGAGCAGGCACAGAGAGCAAGCAAAGGAGCCTCGCCTCCAGAGATTTAAGAAACTTGAGATGTGTGCCTGATCACAAGGCTAAGAGGCAATTTGATTACTGCACATGAGTATGTTCCCAGGGTGAAAGTGCTGGGAGGGGGACCAGATGAGATCCAGGGACAGGAAGCAGAGGCCAGACTCACTCAAATGGAAATCAGGTTTTCAAAACAACCACACCACACACCGAGGGAGGGCGATTGGGACCGTCTGTGGAGATGATGTTCACTACTGCAGGCAGAACGCAGTCCTGTATCTTTGATACCAGGTTTTGTTTGCTTTCTTTGGGGCCTGAGACTTCAGTTGCATTTTGCGCGTGAATATCCTTGTCTGCTAGATACAGCTCCCTTTCGGCATTGTGCTGTGCTTGCTGGGTTTTGTCACTGCAGAAGTGCATCCAGATTTTACTGTCTTCCTCTGCCCATTGATCCTGCTGTATTTGAGCCACAAGGAGACATAGGACACAATCCTAACCAACTTTCCAGCAATGGCATAGTTGTGCCAGTGGGGCATGCGCGGCATCCTGCAGTTGGGGGGTAGTCACAGAGCCTGTCTCAAGGTAAGGCAATGTTCGTTCCCTTACCTTGGAGTTGCATTGCCCTTATGTCAGTGCTGGAAAGTTGGTTAGGATTGCGGCCATAGTTACTTTCAGAAAAGCACAAGATCGGCCTATGTTAGTTTCTCCGTGGAAGCACATGGAGTGCTTCAGGGGTCTGTTTTTCAGCATTGACAAATGTTTGCTCTTTGACAAACATGCAGTGGTTACTTGCTGAACCCTGGAGGGCAGTTTTGGAAAAATACAGAGTCATTCCCAGGGTGAATTAAGTAATCATTCCAGGTCTGTCAATAGACCAGTGCTTTCAAACACGGGAAACAGATCCAGAGTTTACCCCTTGCTAATGTTGGCGGGAGCTCTACTTACCACAATGGTTTACAAAGTGCTGATATGTTTCTGTAATGTTCAAAATGCAGATAAATGGAAACAATAGAAAGTACAGTAGAAAGATGCTATCCTGGAGGCCTTGATGTGCACAAAGAGGACTAAGTGTTAGGTTCCCGTCATAGACCAATCCAATATTCATGCAAATATTCATGTTTCCATTCACATGTGGAATTCCTCGGTGCTTATCCTCATTTTTGCTCTCTCTTTGTGCATAGCAAGGCCTTCAGGATGAAGTCTTTCTAATGTGCTGGAATCAGAGTTGTCCTTGCCCCCCCCATCTTGCCTAACAGATGCAAACTGAACAGGGATATAGTTCAAACTTTTTTTCATTTTCCATTGCAGAGTGACCTTGGTGGCAAGAAGATTCTCCAGAGGAAGTGGACCTCCTTCATGAAAGCAAGGCTGGCTTGCTACATTCCTTACTATGAGGTCCTCAAGGATGTTTACAGTCTAAATGGTGGCGACTGGCGGAGCACCGTCTTTTATGCAGCATTCACCTTATCAGCCCACTGGTGAGCCAAGTAGATCTACACCATGTTTGACACAGGATTAGCTGTTACGGTTCAGGAAATGTACTTTGGGGCGTGTTGTAAAGAGCTCCCAGAATATGTGTGCTCAATTTGGTGCCACCACCAAAAAGGCAAATAAAATGGTGGGAATTGTTTGGGAAAGGACCAGAAAATAACGCAAGAAATGCCTTGGGACCTCTTGAGTGCTAGATGAAATTCTGATCCTGCTTGGCTCTGTTGTGGAACCTTGCATCTTGTGTATATACAGCAAGTGGGGCTATTAGATTGTCAGAGCAGATGAAACGGATCTTGTAACCCTTCTCTTTTTCCTGGAATGGGCAAGGAATAGCAGCCTTTTACTAGCTGAATATCAGCAACCTTTCAGGTTTTGTTCCTGTGTGAAATTATTACACTAAATCCCAGGCCTGTCCTTCCAACTTGTCCCCAGGTTGCAGTTGCTCAAAGAATTCATACTTCAGAGCCTTCTACACACTTATTGTTCTTCAGGTTCATACAGTCACAGGTCACACTTTCATTAGATTTTGTTAGCATGAACCAGTGTGAACTGGCTCAGCCTATATTTCATTTCCAAGCCAATGGGGGTGAATCCAGCCCACTTTGGAAGCGTTTTCTTGCCACGCAGTGTGGATACATATTGTACATTCACCAATCTCATTTAAAATGCCCAACAAAAGTCAACTTGCATTGTCTTACATCATGCAAAAAATGTCTTTCTCAGTGGTTTTCACTGTAAAGAGGCCTTCAACTATTTAGGCTACCCTGGTTGCTTCCTGCATCTTCAGATGATACATGTGGCTACGCTTCTGAGGGCAGCAAGAGGTTTGCCTATCTATTTCCAGTGCTGGGCTGCCTAATTTCAAGTGATTCCCAGGCTTTTATACCAATGGGGTCCACCTAACTCTGAGTCGACATCCCTTAACTGTTTCCTGACTGGTAAGCTTGTTGAGTGGATGGGGGTAGATGGAACACAAAGAACTTGGATACCAATAAAATTCTCCTCGCCCTTGTAAATATGTTGGCTGGCTGTTTGAGTTGGCACCAAGAACAAGGAACAGATGGGAGACTCTGAGCACTTTAGGAGGGAAGGTCCTCTGGGTGAGCATCTGTGGAATAGGTTAATAATAGCTGCATATGCAAAAAGTGATGGGGGTACAGTGGAGAATCACCCCAGCATTCTGGCAGGGCACATTTGAGCCTCTTGGATGCAATCAGGCAGCCATATGGAGCTTAACCCCAATAATAGCTTTTGTGCTTTTTTGCTTTAGCATTTCTGGACTGAGCCCAGGCTGAAATCTCAGTCATTCAGTTAGTTCTTAATGATAGTATATGATTTGTAATATATTTTTCCTGGCTACTTAGTTGCTTCCTATCTGTAATATTTGTCAATCACATTTATAGCAAGATGGCACCTAAAGAGCTATTGTCACAACGGGAGGAAAATTCTGCCTTAAGGGCATTTGTTAAGTAATCGAGCCTCACTGGATTATTTTGGGATACCCAGGATATTTTGCACATGAGCAACCATGAAGGAGAACCAGCTGACTTTGTAGGGCTGGCCAGTTTCACCCCAGGAAATAAGGAAGCATACAAAGCGACTGCTTATGCCAGAAAGTCATTGGACTCATTTGCCACAAGCAAAAGCTGCAGTTTTGGACATCCCACTGCACAGCGTACTGTCCTGATCTGGCATTGCCTTTGTAGGAATTCAAGAGGGAACAGGGTGCATGTGAAGGAAACAATAACCAAATTCAAGGCGGATTACAGGACAAGGAACTCCTCACGCTTACAAGAGAGGCAGCTGTGAAGGCCTTCACAGTAATTTCAGCCAGGTCAGGCAGAATATACAGGCATCAAAGGGAATCCAGGTCACAGTTCAGTCAGCCCTCACCTCATCTAATGGTGTTGCCTTGAGTCCATTGTTCTGTTGTGTTGTCAGTAGGGCCACACAGGCGCTAGGTTACATTTTCCAAGGATTGACTGGGAAGCGCCTAGATTTGGTAACAAGAAGCGATAGGCGACGTTAGCCAGTAACTGATGGCGAGGGCAAGTTTATATTGTTGGGGAGCAGGCTGTAAAAGGTAACAGGGAACCAATGCCCAGTCTTGGTCAGGAACAAGATCACACAACTACAGTCAGCTCCAAGCAGACTAGTTGGGTCCTTACATCTTTGTTCCAAGCTCAACTCCTCAGATAAGAGTGAAGGGTTAGGGTTAGGGTAGGGCTGCACTACAACTCAGAAACTTGTACCACTGTACGCTTCTTGGGGGGGAGACTTTTCTGCTTAGGGCCAAGGATTCACAGCAAGAGATAGACAACTATTGTAATTGATGGTGCCTCAGAGTATTTGAGCTGTCCGAAAAGTTGGCCTTGGCTACTGGTTTCAGAGCAAGTTGCTATATAGGAATCTACGGCCTGCTATGGAGCTACTGTTGCTCTCTAATTGTGCAAGCTCCCTGTTGCTTCCTTCTTTGAGTTGATGTTCATGATGCTACTTGAGACTGAAGACATAATATCTGGAGTGGGCTCTAAGGAAAGAAGATCTGTAATTGGGTGTACAAGAACATTTGTATCCTCAGCTATGTCCTCTTTTTCAAAATCATATTTGACATCCTGCAAAATTCATGTGCATGTTTTTCACTCCCATGTAACCTCCCAGCTTCCCTACATCTTTTATGCTTTCTTGTCAAAGATTGCTTGTCTGTTTCTACCCTTATTCTGCTGTTACAGTGGGTTTAGATTAGGGTCTTCTTGAAGGGGGAGAACTTCAGCATCTAACTGCTGGAGGGAAATGTTGCTCAAATGCCACCTAGCACATACAGATGACTGCTGCTCACCTTGGAACATAAGAATCCTCCAGCAGTGGCTTCACTCTCTAAAGCCCCAGAGAAATTGCTTGTGGCACTTTCTTTTCTTTTAAAATCACCATCCCATCTCTTCAACCAGAATTGCTTCCTGCAAGGAAGAGGAGGGTGATGGGGCTTGATTAATGAACTAATTTTTATGTGCTGTCATGATCTAATTAATCAATCTATCTGGAGTGGAGAAATGATTCTTCTATAGGTCAAATGGGTTGATGGGACCATGTGTTGATCCCATTTCCCTGCAACGTGCAACACCATGGGCTTGCCTGGGTCATCTTGGTTTACTTTATTAAATATCTTCCTAAGTGGAGTTGGACCAGATGATCTTTGGATCCCTTGCAGATACCTACCCATAAATGTTTAGGGTCATTTATGCAGACTCCGTTTAATTTCACCTGGAAAGAAAGTTCTGGGTGTACATGACCGTGTCACTGTATCTTCCAGGAGGAGCATGGAGGTGTCTGCCATCTGCCGATACAACATTTCCGAGGTGAGGGCAGCCTTTGAAGGGAGTTACATGGAGTACCAAGACTCCTCTCGGAAATGGTCCCAGTACAATGGGGACGTCCCAGAACCCCGACCAGGATCAGTAAGTTCCTCTGTTTTGCCTCTTCTCCCACTTAACAAAGCCAGATTTCCTGTTCCCCTTCTCCAGAACCCAGCTTTTGTTATACTATTTCTTCATGTAAGGGGGTTTGAATGCTACCATGTGTTACTGATAAATACTATCAGTGTTACTGATAAATGCAAATCTAGGTTACCTTTTTTTCCTGACATGTTAGTTTTGTCCTGACAGGGGGATATTTTGTGTTGGGAGGTGTTCATATTACTTGTAGTATGCAATGGTACAATCCTTGATCACACAAGACTTTTCTATGTCTGATTTAGCAGAGCCTTGAAACTGGGTGTGTAAATAATACTAATTTCTTCTCTGCAGTGCATCACTGATCGTGCTCGCAAGAGTGGCTACAACTCTTCCCAGGACCTTCCCAACGGGGTGCTGGATTTTATTAAGCTCCATCCACTGATGTATGAAGAGGTGAAACCAGCAGATGGGGACCCTCTGTTGGTGAAGAAGAATGTCATCTATACCCAGGTGGCAGTAGACAGAGTCCAGGCCCTGGATGGGCAAGTCTATGACATGCTCTTCTTGGGAACAGGTAGGTGCATTTGCATTCATCATGCATATGCAGTGTCTTCATCAGTTAGGGAACAGAATGCACATCTCTATAGGAGACTGGAGATTAACTTCTCTTGACACGTTCCTTATGAAGGAACATAGAGAGGCTGAATCTCCAATTTGCTTTTTAAATGTTCCAAATCTGTGTGAATGATTTGTTTTTAATTAGGTGAAATAATAAAGGAGGCTTTAATTAGGTGTTGTTTTTAATTAGGTGAAATAATAAAGGAGGCTTTAAGTGTGACACACAGCTTCCTTTCCTTAAGCTGTCTCAATTCCACATTTATTTTAATTTGTCTGAAGTGTGATTGTAGAACATATATTATATGTTCATTGGAACATATATATTCATTGGAATGAACATTCAGTTTTCAAATAGTGTCTCCCACAGTTTTTGTCTCTTTAACAATGTTCACCCATATCACAAATAGTACAAGTCCAAAAGTGTTTTGTGAAAAAGAACTAGGACTACATCTGTGTTGAAAACCTAAACCAACTTTAAGGCAGTTGAACAGTCCTACATCTCCCAATGGAAATCATGGTTTTGTGACAATGTTTAGAACTGAGATAGTCCCTTCTCCGTCAAAAGCACAATTTCTTTGATTCCTCTGAGGAAGGGGAAAGGAATGACAAACTGTAGTTTGCAGTGTCAACCTGAGATACACCTACAGGGAGCGGGAAAAGACAGATCCAGGATTGGGTAAACTAGAAGGGAAGATGCGGCAGGATACTACACTGTTCAGAAAAGCCTTCATTTCTTGAAAATCTGGAAGTAGATGCATCCTCTCATGTGCCAAACAAATACTGGGACACTCAGATCCTATGTAGAGCTAGCACAGTGAAGTTTGACCGTATAAATGAAGTCAAGAATGAACCTGTACAGGTCATTGTCTTTGCTGTGTTTTTGACATTTTACCTTTTGACCAGGTCATGGCTGGATTCACAAGGCTGTGGTCATTGGTTCCAGGGTCCATATCATTGAGGAGATCCAGGCCTTCAGAGATCCCCAGCCAGTGGAGAACCTCATCATCTCTGAACAACAGGTACAAGTGGCTTTAGCCTACTCTCAACACACTCTCTGTCTCTGAAAAAGCAATGCATGAAAAAGGAAATTTTTTCAGAAAGAAAAATATCTGCAGAATATTTGCAGAAAGCAAATATTGAGTGTGTGTCTGTGTCAATTGGGGAATCAACCAGGGCAGTCAGAACCTCATCAGAACTAATTGGGTAGGTAAACACTCTGTCGAGGTGTGGTTTGCCCTGTGACTTTCTTTCTGAAAACACACACACACACACATAGTGTGACATGTGGGCAGTTTTTACTATCTTGTGCACTTTGATTCCTGCCATCTTTGCCAGTAGGACAGCCCTAGATAAGCAGGGCCTTATCTATTTGGCTGTTTATTTGGCTCTGCCCTTAGTGAAGTGGCTCCCACCCACCTTGTTAAGGCTTAGCTGCCCAAGGACCTGGCTAAAGATTTCATACTATTTGCCCAGCATTCTGGAGCTTGTTATTCCACATTCCTTGTAAATCTGGAGTTTACTCTCCTCAGATATTCTCCACATCTTTTCAATTAGGGCTGCCACTTTTGCAGGAGGAGTGTTTTTGTTTACTCAACAGATTTTTTTTTTCTTTTAACATCTGCCTACTAGGCAGAAATTCAACAGATAAGGCTTTTTCAGCAGTGTCTCTTCATGCTAGAAAAAGCTGCACTTTTTGAATTTCTCTGCTCCTCTTTCAGGCCAAAAGGTGGTAACCTTAGCTGCTAGTTTTTGATGTTATTTGAAGGTTTGAAGCTCACTAGTATGACTGTCAGGGATCCATCTGATGGTCAGCTTGATGCTGTATGGGAAGGGAAGTCTAGTCCTCCAGACAGTTTTCTTCTTGCAAAGCCAGGCAGATTCTTATGGATGCCACCAATTTTTTCTGGCCCTGCTCCTGTCCACCTGACATGAAAATAGTCAGCAGGTGATGATTTTTTCTTGGCATGGTGATAAAAAGGTGAGAAAAATCTCACCTGCTAAATTTCTGAGTGCAAAGCTTGGTTAAAGAAAGTAGATAGGTAGATAGGTAGCAGTGTAGGACTGTTCCTTTTTTCCTTGGCCTTTGTTCTTCCTCTTGCATCTCAAGCATCTTGCGCTGACCTAAAGGCAGCACCTCAATGCGGAGGGTCAGCTGTGGTCTCCAAGATTTGGATGGGACAGAGGGAAGAGCCTTGGGTCAGGAAGAATAAATGGCTTCATGGATGTGCCTAGCACTTGGTTCTGTTTCACTGCTTCCCTCTGCTGGACAAAGTGTCACAGTTCTTCATTATTATAGGAAATGAATTGCTATGGGGGAGTCCACCCTCAGTAAGAGCTGTGGCTCTTTGAATCCACAGGGATGGGAGAGGGATGGAGCATTCTGCATGACCATGAAGAAGGTGTAGTATGTTGTTGGTGTTTGAGGTTTCAGTGCAAGCCTATGGTACTGAGGCTCTGACTTTCCTGCCAGGTGCTGATATCCTTGCTGTTCTTTCACTTAGTTCAGGTCTTGAAGCATTGTTTTTTAACCATTGGCTCCTGGTAATTCTTCATCTGAACACTGGGAATAAAATGGCCTGCTGGCAATCTGGGCCTAGTACATGGCATCTGTGCTAAGTATATCTGCTCTCTGTGCTCTTTGCAGCGGAGTCTTTACGTGGGGGCCCAGAGTGGGGTCCTGCAGTTACCCCTCTCCACCTGCAAGCAATATGTTTCCTGCTTTGATTGTGTCCTAGCCCGGGATCCCTACTGTGGCTGGGATGGCGAGAGCTGCAGAGAAGTGGCTGAGACTCGGGACAGGTACAGAGGTTGACTTAAGAGCTGGGGACTGGAAGACAGAATGTATCTGTGACCTGTGTTTTGTACCCCTTGACAGAGTTGGGGTTGTCTTAAATCACCATTACTGTATGATGGCTTCTACACTGAGGCCTATCCTGTCTATTGGGCCAACAATTCATACCAGTGTGTACCTGAGACTTGGTATGCTATTCCTTCTCTTCCTCTCGTCAAAAGAGGGCATTCAGCATGATTTCCCCCACAGCCTGCTTTGACCATCTCAGGGCTATCTCCTGAAATTCTGTTTAAGTAGATTTATATCCTTTCTAATCAGAAAGAAACTCTTGGTAGCCTACAGCAATAAGAACATACAGTTTTCCAAAAATAAAACCAAGATAACAACTGTAAAGCCCAGTAAAATGCGAGCACACTGAAACCACTGATTGACTGCAAAAATTACATTACCAAAGCATAGGATAATATAAATTTAAAATTATTTAAATAAAACGTGGTATTTGCTGCTTTTAATAAATAGCCTGATGGCATGCTTGGGCTCAGATGACTCAAGAGGTGTCAGCAAGGCCTGCAGTGTGTTTACTGGACCATGTGCAGTTGTGCATTATGTTGTGCGGTTATGGAATGAGCTTTGGTGCATGTCAAGAGCACGTGAGAATCCACATCAGAGTGTAATAGCCATTGGTTTCATGAGGTGTGTTCTGGTGGGATTGTGTGTCTTTTGGCTGCTGCCCTTTCCCAACTGACCAGGGTCTTTCTTGTCTTGACCAGGGCTCTACTGATCCAGGATGTGCTGCACGGCAACATGGGCTGCTGGAATGACTGTGCCCCAGGTAAGGTTCCGATTCCTTGGTCTCCTGCTCCTTCTGGGGCCTGTGGTTCTGGGCTGAGAGAAAGAAGGAACGTTCATCTCATGTTGGATGGCTCACTTGGCTCCATTACCTGCTTGAAAGAGGGACAAGTTGGCAGTCTCTTTTCCCTCCCAATCAGATTCAGGGCACCATCCTAACCAGGTCTACTCAGAAGTAAGTCCTATTTTGTTCAGTGGGGCTTACTCCCAGGAAAGCGTGGCTAGGATTGCCGCCTCAAAGACTGTTTTCCGTAAATCGCTGAATATCTCAGGCATGAGGTCATGTGCCACCGCAACAAACAGTGATGTGCACAAATGATGCACATCAAGAAGTTTTTTTATATATTTCTTTGCATTGCATGTTTCTTTGGCTTTCACAATTTTCTAAATTGTTTTTGCAAAGATTTGGATGGCAGAAGGCAACAACATGGAGTGGAGTGTGGAAGCAGGATAGGAGGTAATAGCCCCCAAAGAAGGATTTTGTATGTAAAAATTCCCATACCAGCTGTGGTGGCTGAGCTTTTTCTAGATACTGACCTCACATTCTCTACCTTTTCTTTGCAACAAAGAGGGCCAGGCACTGACTTAAAAACAAAAGGGGAAAAAGAAAGAAAATAGATATTCTCAGGAAACTCTGCCCAAGTTCTTTGGCTGCCCCATCTCCTTTAGTCAAGGAGTACAGCGCATCACTTCCATAATGTTAAATTCCAATCTGGTTCTAGAGTTGCTGCAAGTCAGGGAAGGATGTGCCTGAGTTTTTATCTCTCTTGGTGTCTCCTGCAGCCACACCCATGCAGAAGAACCGGACTGTGCTGCGTGGGGACGATGTGCTCTTGCCCTGTGAACAGGCCTCCAACCTGGCGCGAGCAACTTGGCTGATGAATGGCACCCAAGTGCAGACTGAAGGTGGGCAGGGCCATTTCCGCCTAGGGGTGGACGGGCTGCTGGTGACAGACACGCAGCTAGAGTTCAGTGGAGAATACAGATGTTATGCTGAGGAGAATGGCCTCTGGGGCCTGGTGGCCACCTATGTCCTGACTGTGCTGCCTGAGCAACAGGCACCACCAATACTCTCCACCATGTCCCAGCCATCTGGGCCTGATGCCAGACGTGATGATGGGGATGCAAAGTTCATCTACATTGCAGTCATCACAGTGCTGGGTGGCTTATGCCTGGTACTCAGTGTTGTGCTCCTCTATGTCTCATGCCTGCAGAAGCGCAGCGGCAAATACAGTCTAGGGGTCCCCCAGGCCTCTAGCATTGAGCTGCAGACTGTCTCTGCCAACTGCCTGAGCAAAGGAGGGCAGGAGGAGGAGGGGGACCCGGGGGTCTATCCAGATGGCTGCCTGCAGATCATTCCTGGGGAGGCCCCCACAGCACCGTCACCCTCCAAAGAGGCTCCACCTGCCCCACCGCCACCCCCTCCTCCCCTCCCTGCTGAGTTCACAAACGGCATCACCACCTTGCCCAACATGTTGCGGAAGATGAACGGCAACAGCTACATGCTTCTGCGGCAGAATGAGGAGCCGTGCACTTCGCCACTCTACAACTCCTTTACGGAGGAGCTGAGCAAGATCCTGGAGAAGCGGAAACACACACAGCTGGTGGAAAAGCTGGATGAGAGCTCCGTGTAGGGGGAATCTGGAGCCCACGTGGCTGAACTAATCCCTCTGACCCCTTTGTGACTCCTTCTCTCCCAATCCAACAGACCAGTGTTACGACTCAGCAACTACCTCCGGAGCGGCCCTCCGGAGCCGCCAGAGACTCCGTGCTCATTTCCTTTTTGTTGTTGTTGTTGTTTGTTTTTTGCCGGCATTTGTTTTGTTTTCCAATTGCTGTATAAAAAAAGAAATCTATTTAAATGGGAATTATATTTATATATAAAAGTGATGATCGATAAACAGGAGCTACACCATCTGTTGGGTTTGTCTGGATGACCCCCTTTCGGGCATGTCTGAATATGCCATTCACTTGGGTGGGGAAATCATGCTGTCAACCTGGAGGCTGAATGGTACAGAGGGTGGTTTTTCTGCCTGCAGCAACCACAGTGCAAAGAGGGGGCTCAGCCTTCTAGAGGTACCTTCAAGAGGTAAGTAACAAACATGGTAAAAATCCAAATGACACACACACTTGTATCTTAATCTGGTCATATTTCCAATACAGTTATAAAAATCTGATCTTGCATAACATTTCTTGAGCTCCAAATGTAACTTCTAAAAAAAACAACACAGGGCATGGATGGCCATGGGTTAATCCTTGTTCAGAGCATGGGTTTTTCTTAGATAACCCCCAGGGATTATTTCACTTCCTCTGTGTTATGGGCCCAATTACAATCACAGCCCATGACCTGTAAACTGCCCACAGCAAGTGGCTGATTTGCAATGATGTCACAGAGAGGCTGAGCAACTAATAACTAGGCAGCCATGTGTAAGAAAGAATGAGGAAATTTTAGCATTTGACTGTTAATGTTCATAAACAACTTTGAAAACTAATTAAACTGTGTAGGTATTGCCTAAAGGCCATGGGCATTTTGAATGACACTTTGTTGAAGCTAATGAGTTGTATGGATCCAGAGGCTTGGAATGATGACTTGCTGTTCATGCATGTGAACCAGAGTGCCATCCACATCATCCAGCTTCAGACAATCTATTCATATATTTAGACTCTTTCTTGTTGCAATGCAAGTTAAACATTTATCCCATTCTTAGTTTGTCTGTCTGGTAGAAGACCATTTGCAAAATTAGTGTCAACTCAGTGCGACATCACCAGTTTTCAGAAATCTTGTATAAAGCTTGGCTTCTTCAAGGTGCAGCAATATAGGTATACCGCTGTGAAAATAATTGTTTTGCTCTTGCTCTTAATGCAAGCCTTTGTGCCATGGAGCCTCCTATTTGGAATTGCGATTGCTTTGTTGTACTGGGGTACAGAGTAAGACTGACAACTTGCCTTTGAGGGCATGAAACAAGTCAGTAGCAAACAACATGGGGGGATCTGGATTAGAATGGCAGTGTCAGGAGATGGTCAATTTCATTCTTGCCCACTATGATTCCAAGTCAGGTGGGGGCCCGGACAGGTGGGGGGGAGAAATGTGCACAGTTACAGGTGTTGTTTGCCCTAAGAATAGTCAGAAAAATATCGCCAGGAATGCTGATAATGGTACTGTCTTTGGTTCCAAAGGATTACTCCAAAGAGCCAGCATCTGGCTGTGTGCTGGCATAGCAGACTTGCAATAACAACTTTAGGGTGTAAAGAAGGCTTTGGGCAGAGTTAGTTGGGGTTTTGTCTCTTAATAGAACTAGCTCAGTTTACAGTGTTATTGTAAGGATTTCTGAGATAATCTACATGCAGTAGCTAGGAATGGCACTATATAAATACTGAGCTTCTATTATTATCACCATCATTATTGTTCATGGTCTTCCATGTAGCTTTAGGGAATCCGATTTGTTTCATTTTACACAGCATTACTACTGAGAGATCTTGGTGTTAACATCTTGTAAATAAAATATCACCTAGAGGAAGAATGCCACCTGCTGGATAAGTATCTAGGACATCCTAACCAGCTATGAGCTGATCTCATTAGAACTTGCAGAAATCTTACCATGTGCAACCAACATTAATTGCAGGTATTGCTCTCCTCTAGCTTTTTATTTCAATTACTAATCCAGTGGGAAAGGGATAAACTACCCTGTAGTTTACAGATTTGATTCTCTAACAGCTGCAGTAGATGACAAGTGCCAAATACTGTAGGTTAAGGACCACCTAGGCTTTCCAAGCCCAGTGCTTACTTGGCATTTTTCCATTTTATCTTAATCACTCAGGTTTACCAGTAGCATATGCCAGTCTGGAAATAACAGAAGAGAACCTAGCAGGAAATGGGGTCTTTTCAGAACTTGTGGTGGTGGTGAATTGACAGAGGTTATAAAATTGGCTTCTTTGGCATACTTGGGTCAGTGTGCCTGTAGTCATTTTGCAATCAAGACACTAAAATTGATATTGGGTGGAAAAAATTAATATCAAGAGCAACTTGGCTCTTTTTGTAACAAAAGCAAATTGCTGCCATTAATGTTAGAAAATGAAGGCTTGGAAGTACAGTAGAACCTCTTTAAGTTGACCACCCAAGGAACTGGAGGAAATTGGTCAACATGGGGAGGTGGTCAACATATGGGGAAAAAAGGCATTTAAATATTATCATGTTTAGCTCCCAGGACAACAAATGCAAGGCCAAGTTATTATTTAGATTGGATTTTTAAAAAGTTTTATTGCAAATATCAATGAGAATTGATCCTCTTGTGATGCTTACTATTTATATCATCTATATCAAGAGACAGAATAAACAACCCACAATCAAGTGTTTAAAAAAAACCTGTAAGTTAAAAAAAATACTTGATTTCATAGCAGACAGGAAGATCAATACTATCCCTTGCCAGCCCATAGCATGTAACATAGCATGTAGCCAGCCGATTACATTGCCCCAACAGCTAAAAAAACAACACTTTTTACTTAAGCTGTCTGGACTCCACTGGGTCTCCTCAGATTCACTAAATGCCAGAAGGTGTTTGATACGGTCCCTCACTAAAAGCTGTTGAGAAAACTCCACAGTCAGGGAATACGAGGACAGGTCCTCTCATGGACTGGGAACTGGTTGAGGTCCAGGAAACAGAGTGGGTGTCAATGGGTAATTGACAAAAAAAGTAGAGAGAGGTGGAAAGTGAAGTGCCTCAAGGATCTGTCCTGGGACTGGTGCTTTTCAACAACTCCATAAATGACCTGGAAACAGGGATAAGCAGGGAGATGGACAAGTTTGTGGATGACACTAAACTTTTCTGAGTGGTGAAGACCAGAAGGGATTGTGAAGTGCTCCAGAAGGATCTCTCCAAACCGGGAAAATAGGCAGCAAAATAGCAGTTGGGTTTCAATATAAGTGTAAAGTAATGCAGTGGTGATGGGAGCCAAAGTGAAAGGACAGTGGCTTCAAAATGCACAAGCAACCTCATGTCCCTCACAACTTGGTACGTGTCCATGTACAATCAGCTATGTGCAGTGTGCCCACCTATAAAAACCCTTTCACACACGCGCTAGCAGGCGTAGGGGAGGGATTGTCGCGTGGCTTCTTGCTTTTCCAAGATGGGACAAACCAGACAAAACACAGGCCCACAGTATCGCGTTCAGTGGGCAACTTACGGAGGGTAAATTAATACTCTGTGCAATGGTCGAAATGGTCAAGATACAACTTACGGAGGTGGTCAATATAGAGAGGTTGGTCTCCCATAGTGTATATGCAGTGTCTGTCCATACTGTGAAAATTAGGTCAACTTAAGGAGGTGGTCATTATAGAGAGGTGGTCAACTTTGGAGGTTCTACTGTATGTGGATCAGATTAAGAATTACTGTTTGAAAGCATTTTCACCACAGAAAATTAAGATTTAATCAAGACAAAGCTGGACACCAACAAAATTATACCACAATTTAGTATTACATATGCAAGCTGCAACAAGGCTTAGGCTTGTGTATTCACCCCTCCCTTGTGTACACAAAACTACAAATGAAAGCTTTAAATCTCTCCTTGTATACAGAAAAACGGAAGGAGTGTGTGACCCTGAGACTCACTGCAGCTCATGCATGTACTGCTGAACTGAGCCGTTTTCTAGGACACTTCCATTACAAGAAAAACCCAACAATTGAATATTTTGATATCCCTAATCAAAATCATGATCAAAACATGGATATGAAAACTGTTCATTTGTAGTGGGAGGCTGCCACATAAGTCAAGACTAACTTGAGATGGACCTCATTTGAGATCCCCCTTCACCAAGTTCAGATTAGGGAAGGTAGGGAATTGCAGTGGGAGGAAGGCCTATATCTGCACCTTGGACAAGCCCCACAGGGAAAGAATAAGAGGCCAAACTTTTGAAGAATTATGGCATTACAGGAGAAGGCATTTCTTGGGATAGCCAGAAAACCAATCTATGCTTGTACAGTACAAGCTGGAATTATTAAACAAGACAAGTAGAAATTCAAAAATTCCTCACAGTTCCTAGCAAGTGAAGTGTTTTAAGGCAGTCATTCATAGTTACTACTATTTATAGGGCTGAATGCTCCACCTGTGAATGCAAGTAACAAAACAAAATTCAGAGAATGGAGCCTAACCCTCCTATTATGTCCAAACAGCCATTGTATTTAGTCTGCTCCCACTTAACCTCCTTCCTAATTTATCGTAACCATCAAAAGAATCACCTCCATCTCCTGGCAAGGAAACACTGCTACTTCTAAATGTCATATAGTACTAATTTTTATTGATTTGAAACATTTTAATCCACAATTCAACCCTAAAATCAGCTTCTTGCATTCAACATTCAATTTAACACAAAGAAAAGATTAAAACAGATCACAACACTATTAAACCATATTAAAGACTAATTTTCCAGCAAAACCTTAAAGCCTGTTGAGCGACTATAGTCCCTGGAAAAACAGTTATTGGCATATTTCAGATTGTCCCTGGCAAGAGAAGGTCATGCCTAGGTAATTCCTCCTTCTTCCCTCCCACCCACAACTATCTTGTGTAGTTCCCTTCATTGCACAGTAGGGTGCAGCCAAAAATATCAAGAGATCCTAATTGCCCACAACAGCTCACATTCCAAACTGACCACAAAGAGTGGTTAAGGAAACAAAAACAAAGGCAATTTGACCAAGCTGCAGCAAAGCCAGGAAATGCATCATGAACACCCTGTAACAAGGATAGTTAATACGAGGGTCGCCCAGAAAGTAATGCACCACATTTTTTTTCTTCAACAATTATTTATTGAACACAATGAAACTTACACACAAGAAAGAATGTTTCTTCTACACTCCCTATTTTTCCACGTAATCTCCATCCAGTTCTATGGCCTTCCTCCAGCGAGACACACGGGCATGTATGCCCTGTCGGTACCACTCCTTGTTCTGGTCACGAAGCCATTTCTGCACTGTGCGAATCACCTCTTCGTCATCCTCAAAATGTCTTCCGCGAATGGCATCCTTTAATGGCCCAAACAAGTGGAAGTCTGAGGGAGCTAGGTCAGGGCTGTAGGGTGGATGGGGTAACACAGTCCAACCCTGTTTAGTGATGTGTTCCGAAGTCCTCAAACTTGTGTGAGGCCGAGTGTTATCATGTTGAATCAAACATTCACCTGGGTTGTTATGGCGCCGAAGTTGCAGGAAGCGCTTCTTGAGTTTGGTTAATGTCTTCACATAAGCTTCAGAATTAATGGTGCTGCCTCTTGGCATCACATCAATGAGTATGACGCCCTCACAGTCCCAAAACACAGTGATCATGATCTTACCGGCAGAAGCAGTTGCTTTGAATTTTTTCTTCTGTGGAGATTGAGGATGACGCCATTCCATCGACTGTAGTTTTGTTTCAGGCTCAAAATGGTGAACCCAGGTTTCATCACCTGTCGCAATCCTGGACAAGAACGCTTCCCCCTCATCTTCAAAACGTTTCAGCAACTCAGAAGAAATGTTTTTTCTGAGAGATTTGTGGTCCACCGTAAGACAGCGCAGAACCCATCGTGCACACACTTTTGAGTAATCAAGAGCACGGATGATTGCATCCACACTTCCTTTGCTGATTGACAGCTTCAGCGCCAACTGCCTAGTCGTTATGCGTCGGTCCTCGCGAATGAGCACATCAGCAAGCTGCATCTTGTCAGGTGTGACAGCCGTGGATGGCCACCCTGAACGCTGCAAATCTTGGAGCTCTGCCGAACCGCCTTCTAATGGCCTCACCCTCTGTGCCCAGCGACTAACTGTACTTCTGTCGACTGCAGATTCTCCATAAACTGTACACAAATGTTTGTGAATGTTCCCAACAGTTTCTTTCTCCGCAGTGAGAAATTCAATGACGACACGCTGCTTGTAACGTACATCACTTACAGATGCCATTTCGAAACACTGCTGCAGCTACGCTGTCTGAAGAAACCAAAAATTTGTGTGCGCACTCCTGAAAATTCAAATAATGTATATCTAAAGTTTCGCATTCGTACCATTACTGTAGGCTGAGAAAAAAAATGTGGTGCATTACTTTCTGGTCGACCCTCGTAGCTTTCAGCTCTACTGGGGAAAGGTAGACTCTCTTTGGTAGTGTGCATGCAGGAAGCCCCAGGCTCAAACTTCTCCAGTTAACAAGATCTTAGGTACCAGGCTAGAGTGTCTAGAGAGCCCCTGCCATGCAATAGAATAGACCAAGGATGTCAAACTCTGTTTCATACAGAGGGCTAAAGTTTGCATTCATGGCTCCTGCTGAGGGCCAGAAGTGACATCATTAAGCAGATGTTGGCCAGAAATAAGCACTTTGTTCTCACATAGAAATGCATTAGCTGCAAATGACAGAAGAGAAAACATGCAAATCTTGTTCCTATTTTCAAGATATGAGATAGCCCAAGCTGGGGCACCCCAATTATAATGGGGGGCCAGAAAAATTGCTTCTGGGGGGTGCATTTGGCCTGTGGGCCTTATGTTTGATACCCCTGCAAAAGACAGTACTAGGCACCTAGACCTGTGGTCTGACTCCGTATACCAAGACAGTTTCACAAGTTCATATTCTCATTCTTTTTCACCAAGTGATGTCTTGTCGTATGTGCCAAAAATCTGGCCAACACAGACACATCTACGAAACAACTTCTCACAGGGGCCAGGTGAGGACCCGCTTGTGCCAACCTGCATTGATGTAGTTTTTTCCTTTGCTGCCAGTATTGTTTAATTGATTTAGATTGCCTAGTGCTTCCCATTAAGCGACAACATTCTCTCAGCAGGGAGGAAAAGTTGCCTTTAACTTGTATTTGAAGCAAGGGGGAGGGAGGAAAGATGAGAGACACATATGTAGGAAGCAGTTGTGGAATGCATATGATATAGAGTATGTTCTAGGTGTTATTGCAACTTCAGGCAGATCTCTTCTGGCTGGAACCAAGGTCAAAATGTGTTTGGGATAGCTTGATTGCTCACAAGCACTTAGTGAGTTCAGACCTAATGTTCTAGCCAAATCGTACCTCTGGGTTACATGTTTTCTCTACACAATCTACCTGCGTTTTTACTTCTGGCATCTCCAGTTATACAAATCCAAGCAAATAACTGTTATTTTGATAAAACCCCATGGACGAGGAGGGCAAGAAGCTTGTTATAAGTTTGCCTCCTGAATCCCTGCCCTGCTATTACCAGGATAGAGAATTCCATTTTTTCCCTATGCTGATTATTGGTGAGCCCCAATATCCTGGATTCTGGCCCAAAGGTGGCAATACTGTATTTCAGAAGCACATGAATCCTTCCTTAATGTTTCACTTGTTGAGTTCCCAAAACCACTGAAAAGCTTCTCAGTCCAGCAGCAGACATCTATCTCTTAGCTCTTTCACTAGACTTTTGAGTTGCACAGATACTCGCTCCAAAGGCATGGGGGAGGGGGTCAGACTTGCCATAACCACCATATAGTGCAGGGGATTCGAAACATTTTGACCCCAAAGGGCCACATCATGTATCTTAACATGGTATTGAAGGCCAGATGTGGCCTGTGGACTGGGGTTTGGAGACTCCGGAATGTGCTACGCACCCCTTTTATGTGGCCTGGATAATAACCAAGAGAAAGGTATTCATGATGGGTGAAAGTAAATGAGTAGGAAATGCTGGCTGCTCTTCTTTCAAAGACAGCAGGTATATGCTACTATCTTTTCCTGCTTTACTGTATTCATAACCACAGCAAGACTTGCACTTTCATTTGGCTAGGGAGCAGAGCATGGAGGAAAGTAAAAAATGGATCAATGTCAAAGCACAGTCTTCTTTAGCTTGCAAATTGATTTTTGGCAAGCAAAAAATGTAAATAACTATATAACACAAGCTAATGTGTGCAAAAACTAAATAAATAGAAATAAAAGAAAAATAAGCATAAGAACATTGACGATAATAAGGAAAAGTGAGGTGAAATCAGACAAAAGAGGAAAGCACATGGACAAAATTTGAAATGTGGTTATTGGAAACAGCTGAAAGAGCAAAGTGATGTAAGTTGCTGTATCACCCTATGCATACCAAGTAACCTGTCTGAATTCCTCAGTAGTTCAATTCCACTTATTTCCCGTTTCTGGTTCAGCATATAGTATTAAGCGCAAAGCACAGCAGGGAAAGTTACCAAAATAGAAGCTCATTGTCTTGCCATTCTCATACCCACTCACTTTAGGAACAGGAACCAACCTTGCCCTAGGTGTTGCTCAGAATTAGTTTGGTCTGTGACAATAGATAAAGCCACCAACCAAGAAGCAAGACATCTGACATCAGATACTAGCTTGCAGACAAAGAACACTGGTCCTAGCCCTGCAGGGCCCCTTTTCGTAGGGAACCGGATGTTACCTGAATTAAATCCCTGTCACCTCCAATTGCTTTCCAAACAGCAATGAGGGTATCTGCTCTTGCCCCAACTCCCAATTCATCAACACCACATAATTTTTGCACCAATATAGATTTATTTTTGTGGGGCCTGGAGATGCTGCTGATCCAAGATTTGCACATTGAGCACACTGGGCTTGTTCGTGAAAGGGTGCCACTGGCCTTGGATACTGGGATTATCTGTATGGAAGGGTTTACGTATACGAATCATTTCTAGGCCAGACTGGTTGGCCAGTTTCTGGATGACAGCTGAAATCTCATCTGCTGTTTTGCTGTTCAAATCCTCTTCCTTCACAGCCCCGTTCACTGCAAAAAGATAAGAGAATAAGGTGGATGAAATCTGGAACTGCTCTCATTCTATCTGGTGGGATAACGTTCCCTGGACTGACACATACTACACTTCCCAGAAGTTTCAACTACAGTCTGCCCACATCTTGCATGTGATACACTTGCACAATTTCAACATCAGGTAACGAAAGAAAGCAGGAGAAAGAAGCTACTTTAAGTTTCAGTTCCAACCTGTGTCTTGACTTCTTTAAAGAGATAATATGCATTTTCCAGAAGTCAGGGATTTTCAAGGCATTTTTCAGTATTTGCAATTTTAGCTTTAAGTGCTGACTCTGGAACTCAACCCCTGTGCAAGATGCAGGCTGACTGTACTTAGGCTGCAATCCTATGTATAATTATCTAGTTGCAAGTCCCACAAGTCATAGGCAGAACAGGCTTCTGAGTTAAAATCTTCAAACTAATTTCCCACACCTGCACAGCTCTTACTCCTTAATGCTATCAACTATGAGCTGGCTTAGAGCTCCCTATGCAATTCTTCCAACACAGAGTGCAAAGCTGTTGCAACTGCCTTACAAGAGCAGGAAGGACCTTGTTCTGCTATAAGCCTATTGAAAAAAAAATCCACTTGCTTATTAAATTTGTTTCTAATAATCAATAGTGACACTGCAGATGCCAGCAATTATCTGGTTCTATCGTGACATAGCACTTCCCATACTCACAGTACTCAGCAACTACTGTGGGAATCCTGCATTTCTTTGGGGTCACATACACCACAATTCCAGGGTTCTGCCTGGCAAAGTCCACCACTTTTTCTTCAACATATTCTCTAGAACAAAACAAAAGAGCCTTGCTGGAACATTTAAAAACAATACTGAATAATTGAAAGAGGGCTCTAAGCAGAGGAACTAATAAGGGATAAAATATGCTGTGTTACCTGGGCTCTTGTCAACTATCAGCTTGTAGCTGTTGTAGACAACAGTCCATATGATGCAGGATACTGTTTCGTAAGAGCCTGTCTTGACAATGCACCTTCTTAATAAACTGCAATGCCTTACATCCAATTATGGCCACTGAGTTGGCAATTTCATTGAGCTATCCTCCATAATCCTATCTACTGGTTAGTGTCAGTTCAGAGCCCATCAGCAAGTCTGAAATTTTATTTTGCCCTACTGTGCATTATTTTGCGCTTACTTATACTGAACCTCAACTTTGTTTTCACTCAGTACAAAAAACTTGAATCACCCTAATCAGCAGTAGATTCAGAACAAAGCACTACCATTTTATGAACATTGTACTTATTTTTAAATTAACTCTTTGAGGATTATATATAAAAAAGCTCTACAGTAGATATACCAATATTTTTTGAAAGCAGCAGAAATTACCTATTCTCTCCCCATTTCCACTTATTCTTTGAATGAGGTGTTGAATAATACTGAATAAAAGCTAAACAGTGGTTAGGACATGCATTTCTTTCTTTTAGCAAGGCCTTAATATGCTAGGATGTAAGAGAACAAAAAAGTGGTTTAACTACAGATGCTATGTAACAGTTAAGTTCTTCATCACCGATTATAACAGTGGCATTTTATTTAGTTATAAGAAGTCATTTAACTTCAGTGGTCTCAGCTAACTACTTTAGTTACATTTATATACAGTATTTTAGTTACATAACTGCATGGCAGGCAGATTTTCCCCTTTTAAGTCACGCTGTGTATAAAGTGGATAGCAAGACATACTGGAGGATAGCAAGACATACTGTTCGGCTAAGGCTCCAACCTCCCAGCCTTGAACACCCAACAGATTAGCCCAGTGGTTCTCAAATTGGGGTGTTGTGACGCCTCAGCCTGAGAACGCTGTGTTCTGTGACCTTAAGGGGTGGAGGCAGGGGGAAGGGATGGAGGCAGGGTGGAGGCATGATCCTGGGGATCATGTTGCAGCAGGCGCAGAGGAGGCTTTTCTCTATCAAGCCTTGTCTCCTGTGGGGGGCTCTTCAGGGCTCCCCACAGCTTGGAAACAATAAAAAACATGATCACGACCACAACCTGGAAGTGGGTTGCTATCACGTTTTTCACTCATTCCATGCTGCAGTGAGCTTTGCAGAGCCCCACACGAGGCTTCTCAGACCCTCCCTTTGTGTGATGCAATCCTGGAAATCATGTCACTGCCCTCCCCCCGTCAAGACTTACAACAGCTCAAACTCTCCCTGAGAGTTTGAGAACCACTGGATTAGCCCATATCATGGTAAGAGATGTCTCAAAAAGATATAATATATTTCTAAGTCATTTTTCTACCTAAAGGCCCTTCTGCATACTGTACAAAAGAGCAAAACAAGAACTAAATAAACATTAAGCAATACAATAAAAAGACCAGAGCAATTTAACAAATAGAAGAAACACACAGCAGCAAGCATACCAGTTTCAACAAACCCACCAACTCGGGGATAGCAATTCAAGACTCATCAGAATAAGATGGTTTTCCCTACATCTAAATGTCAAGAGGGGGAGGATCGGATGAGCCTTCCATGGGAGGTTCCAATCATTTGCCAGAATGCAGGAATAAAAAGGGCATTACAGAGGTACCTGAAAGGACAGAAGCTTTACTTTCTATAAACACAACCAAATAGCTCTGGATAAGCAAGTGAATCATAGCTCATCTTAGAGACACAAGAAATCTCAACATCACCAGTTTATTGCTTTGGGGCATGATTTTATACACACCAGAGCAAAGAAGATTTCCACCCACCTTACTGGGGATTATCTTCTACAAAATATTTTATATACATAGTCACTTTCCATATGTTCCTTCCACAAGACTCACCACAACATACTTCATGTTATTAAAAAGTAACCAATTTTGTGCTATAAAACAGCTAAAGTTCCATACAGCCTGAGGGCCAAATCCTATCCAAATTTCCAGCACTGATGAACCTGTGCTAGTGGGGAGCGTGCTGCATTCTGCATTGGGGAGGCAATCACGGAGATCTCCACAAGGTAAGGGGACATTGATTCCCTTACCTCGGAGCTGCATCAGCACTGGGAAGTTGAATAGGACTGGGCCCCAAATTGGTTTAAATTCTAATCCTATACACACCTGACAACAAGTCCCACTGAACTCAATGCAACCTATTTCTGAGAAAACATGCATAAGATTGTGCTATTAGCCTAGTAGTTAATAGCTATTAACAAACTGCGATACAATACAGGACCATTTATAAACATTTTTTCCTGATCTCAGAACTTCAAACTCAGGCCCTCACAGTATCTCTTTTGTCCACAGACTAAGGAATATGTGCTGCATTCCTCCCTACGTGATGAAGGAGAAAACAAACAGCCCAATCCTAACTACCTCTCAATGTGGCAATGTAGTACCACCCGCCATATCCAGTGGGGATATTTCAGCTTTCAGAGGCCTCCTTGGGATAAGGAAACTTTTGTTCCCTTGCGCCAGGATAAGCCCTTGCCAGCTGGGTGGGTCAACTTGGATCTGCACCAGCAATACTGCTAGCACAAGTCCGCATGGACCCATGAAGGTGGATTGAGTTTAGGAAGGGGGTTTGGATTCGGCAGACACCACTAACACCAAACTAGTCCTTTTCCCAGTCCCGATTCACCTCCTCCTATTCCTGTTGACACCCTTCCACTCACCCTCTCCTGCCTCCCTTCCACTCCTTAATGCCAGCAGGCATACAGAGGCCTCTGGTGTGCAGAGCCGCTGCTTGCAGTGGCAGCCAGCCCACAAGCTCCAGCATGTTGCCTTTTGTGACAGCCAGAAAGCACCTATGCCACTGGAATGCTCATTCTGACAGTACTAGGCACCAATAGGATTGGGCCAAAAGTATTGTCATAAACATAAGTGATCAGTTGTCAGTTATTGTTTTTTCCAAGCTCAGGCTAGGTTAGAACACATGATATGAGGAAAGACACAAAAGTGTTACAAATTACAGTTTGAGCATCAGGGAGAAAAGGTGCATTTATTTGTTGAAACCTGGGAATAGAAGAAATGAGAAAGAGAAAAAGTAGATCCAGTTCAAATATATTTGGAATTATGTTTTATGAAACATTCAACAGAATTCAAAAGTCAATGGCGTTCACTTCCAAGTAAACACCCATAAGATCAGATGCAACGTATAATGGGTTAAGGCACAAATCCTTACCATCTTTCCAGCACTGACATAGCTGTGCCAGTGGGGCATGTGTTGCATCCTGCATGGGTGGCACTCACGAAGGCCTCCTCAAGCTAAAGGGATGTTTGATCCCTTACCTCGGAGTTGCATTACCCTTACCTTAGTGCTGGAAAGTTGGTTAGGATTGCACCCTAAATAGGTAAACAACTAGACATAGAGAACGAGGAAAGGGAATCATTGTGGGTAATATACTGGAGAAGCCGCAGAATGGATCAAGCAGTATAAGGCTAAAGCGAGTTCAGCACAAAGTCACATTACAAGGGATAGAGAGACCAAGTGTAGAGGCCTCACTGATTGACATCAGTGTTAAAATCAGAGTGCAAGGATTAAAGATTAAGGGGTCACTCATGTGGGGCAGGAAGAGAAGAGACTTTTGCAAGGGGGGGAGAGACCGCATAGTCTGCCCCTGTGGATTGAGATGAAGTCAGGGGCTGAATGGGAAACAGGATTTAGCTCTGACACCTATTTTCAGTGCCCAATCCGGGCAACAACACAGGAGAGGCAATTCTAGGCATAGGTGCATAGCTATTTATATATTGTCTTTGTTTTTGGGTCAGCATTCAAGGCAGTTCACATGGGCAGGCTTGGTCTAGACCAGCGTTTCTCAAGATTTGTCCTCCACTTTCCATTTCACATGGTCCACCTTTTCCAAGTACCACCAGAAGTGACTGGAGATGACATCATTGCCAATTACTTCTGGTTTGGGAGGCCAGATGCAGCGCCACAAACACCAGGAAGAGGCTCCAGGTGGGCGGAGGGCTTTTGGAGCACGGAAAAGCAGGCTTTGCAGCTCTGCCCACTGAGCCAAGCCTCCTGCTGCTGCCTGCTGTGTCATGTTCCTGGTCTCCTTGCCAGGTTGCAGGGTTCACCAGATACCACTTCAGGCACCACTGGTGGCACCTGCAACACTGCTTGAGAAACACCATTTTCCAGTGCGGTATACAGTGTGTCCTCTGAAGGCCGAATGACCCCCTCAGAGTCCAACCCTCTGCCTGCCTACTCAGAAGCAAGCCCCATTATAGTCAATGGGCTTCCTCCGGGATAAGTGTGGCGAAGGTCGCAGCTCAGCCTGCAGCGCTCTGGGGGGAAGAGGGGCGCTCGCCCACCTGGCGCCGCGCGAACTGGCCGAGTCCCGGCTGAGGACGAGCGTGAGGCGCTGCAGCTGGCAGACGTAGCGGCCCAGCCCGTTCCGCAGGACGCTGGTCAGGAAGCGGCTCGGGGTGCCCCGGCCGGTCATGCTCGCCTCCAACGCCCGCGCGGCGGCCACGGGAGGCGAGCCAGAAGTGAGGCAGGAAGTGGACACAGAGTCGGGAGGAAGTCCCACCACTCGGCTAGAGTAGCCATTCCATGGTCTGAGGGCGGGTCTTCCTGCTTGTCTGTCATGTGTATAAGAGGCAATAGAGGCAGCCAGGAGGTCCTGAGAGCCCCGTCCTCTGCATGGTTACTCAGAAGTAACTCCACTGTAGTCAATGGGGCTTACTCCCAGGTAAGTGTGGCTAGGCTTGCAGCCACTAGCAACCCTTTGGCGACTTAAAATGGACCTCCGCCAAGCAGTGCCACTCTAGGATCCGTGGCTCTATGGTTGTGGGAGGGGGAAAATGAGTTTCCGGGCGGGCTTTCCCGGCGCCAGCCACTCCCGGAAGTGACGTTGTTGTTTGGGTTCCGGGCTTGGGGCAATGGCGCGGTCACGGTGGCTGCGTGTGAGGGGATGGTGCGGGTGCTGCTGAGGCACGCGCAGTGGGGGGGGGCAGAGCTGTCGGGTTGCGTAGCAACGGGAGGGAGGCCTGAGCCTGTGGCTGGAGGGGGCAGGACTGTGCCTGTGGCGGGGGGCACCTGAGTGGAGGGGAGGCGGTTGGGGTGGAGGACGGAGGAGCAGGAGCAGGGGGGGGAGGTGGAGCTCAGGGTGGGGGGGAGCTGAGGTGGTCCCTCGGGTGCTTGGGGGAGCAGGAGATGCCTGGCAGGGTGGCACGTGGGGTGGCCTGGGTGAAGGCCATGTGGCTGGGCACTGTCAGGGCTGGGGCAGAGGAGGGAGCCTGGCCCTAAGCAGGCAGTCTTCTGCCTCTGCTGTGGAAGGGATGTGGCTTCCCGCCCGCTCCCTGAGTCCCCTTTCGAGGCACAGGCCCTCTGGGGGCAGGGGGATCCTCACGGGCAGGCGCTGCTGCAGGCACTACAAGAAGGAGACCCTGCCGTCCCCAGAGGGGCCCGTCCCCCCCACCTCAACCACCGAGATCCGCCAGTACCTGCGGGCGCAGGGCGTTCCCTTCCATGACGGCTACAGTTGCCTTCACGCGCCCAGCATCTTTGTGGAGGAGAAGCAGGAGCTCCGCCACAGCTACAGCCTCTTCATCGACAAGACCACCGGCCGCTTCGTCTGCACGGCCTCACTCGCTGAGGGCAGCTGGCAGGATTTCCAGGCCAGCGTGGAACTGCGGCACACAGGGATGACGGTGGGTGGCCTGCAGGAGACGGAGGCGCAAAGGACTCAAGCGGACGAGGACGCCAGGCACATCTGGGAGCGAGCGCTGCCCCTCTGGGAGCTGCTGGATGAGCAGGAGACGCGGGAAGCCAAGGCGAGGTTTGGCCTTTCCAGTGTGTCGGACGTCACTCTTAAACGCTTTGGTGTGCGCTATCTGCGGACGGTCCAAGCCTTAGTCTTCCCGTGGTTCAGCCCCCGTGGCACCAGCCTAAAAGGGTTAAAGCTCTTGAAGGTTGAGCGCCAAGGAGAGACAACGCACTACGTGGAGAACACCTTACCCCGCCCGAGCGCTTACCACAATCTCTTTGGGTTGCCACTGATCGGCCGCCGAGATACGGAACTTGTACTGACTGGCCGTGAGGTGGATACTTTGGTGCTGCATCAGATGACTGGGCTGCCCACTCTAGCCCTGCCTCGTGGGATTTCCTGCCTCCCCCCAGCCCTTCTTCCCTACTTAGAACAGTTCAAGCGCATCACCCTGTGGTTAGGGGAGGATCTCCGCTCCTGGGAGGCTGCCAAACTCTTTGCCCGCAAACTGAACCCTAAGCGTTGTTCTTTGGTGCAACCTAGTGACCAACAACTCTGCCCCTTGGAAGCTTTTGCCCGTGGTATGAACCTCACCAAGATTCTACGTTCTGCCCTTCCTGCGGGTCACAAGTCCATCATTTCATTTCGTCAGCTGAGGGAAGAAGTGTTTGGAGAGCTGGTCAATGTTGAGCAGGTGGCTGGGGTCAAATGGGCTCGTTTCCCTGAACTGAACAGACTTCTCAAGGGCCATCGCAAAGGGGAGCTCACTGTCTTCACAGGTGACAGGTTATGTGGTGTTTTCCCCTCTCCCTTTTCCCTGTGAGTGAGTGTGTAATTCTTCTTCATCCTAGTTTTGTCAGACCCAACCTGTTACCTGAAAGTCCTCCTTCTGTACAGCCTCTTGCAATATGTTGTTAGCACATTCTAATGACCCACTCACAAGGCCTCTATAAGTTATGGTTTTTTGAACTACTAGATACTCTGAGACTTATTGGAGGATTGTAGATAGATTGCTGGATATCACATTGCAAAGTCTTTCTGCACTGGTCACAAAGGTCTGCTGTCCCTTAGATCATTCCATCCCATACCAGTTTGGAAAATGGCAACCTACTTGTCTTCGATGTCAGACCCTAGAGAGAGGTGTGCTTTAACTGTGGTAAGGTTCAACGTAATTGCCTCAAGGGTTACGGCCAGGAGATATCTCAGGATTCACTCCAAGACCATTGTTGTCCCTCTAACATAGGCCAACACACATTTTGCTTCCTTAAATGTTGCGCCAATTCCTGGGTATATTTGGGGTGCCGATTCCAAAAATGGCATCCGTTTTTGGATGCCTATCACGTCTAGTTTTGGAGATATAGTATAACCTCATTAGTGAATGGTTCAAGCAGCTTCCTCATGAGGAAGCTTACACCATGGCTTATGCCAATAAACTTGATTCTGATTCTACTAGTTAGGAGTGGCTAAACTGGTTTTTTAGTTTTTTGTATTCCTTGTTGTAGCCACCGACCAATTTTCCATCCCAAGATCTTTTTCCATGAATGGGAAAGATTCAGTGCTGTGGAGCTAACTAAGCATGTGTCATTTGGCCAGCGAGATTCTTTAGGGTATGTAAAGTGTGCAGTTTCTACTTTCTATGCATGCTTAAAAAGACAGATCAGTTTGCCTGTAAACTCAAGGTTAAACCCTCACTCATGTAGGTTGGAAAGACCTGTCTGTTTCTACAAATTTTGCTCTTTTCTCTCTGCACTAGGACCAACTGGCAGTGGAAAGACAACCTTCATCAGTGAACACGCCCTGGATCTCTGCATGCAGGGGGTGAATACCTTGTGGGGCAGCTTTGAGATCAACAATGTGCGTTTGGCCAAGATCATGCTTACCCAGTTTGCAATGGGGAGGCTGGAAGAGCAACTGGAAAAGTTTGATGAGTGGGCAGACAAGTTTGAGGATCTTCCTCTGTACTTCATGACTTTCCACGGACATCAGAATATCAAGTAAAGTTTGGGAAGGCAACTCCCTTCCTGCATGCTTTCTATTAATGTCTCTGATGCTAATGTGGTTGATGTGGGGTGGTTCTTAATTGATTTTGATGCTAAGATTGCCATTCTTATCATTTTCACTTGGAAGGGAGGTTCTCTGAAATTCATGGAAATAAATTGCATGTAAATGTGGTACAAATCTGAGCATAAGGGAAGTGGAAGACCTGCCACATGAGTCAGCACTAGTACAGTACTAAAATCGGACCCCAGGAATCCTTTGCTGACTTGGCCAATGCATTGTCTCCCAGGTTATCAAATTAGTGTTCCATCTGCGCCTACATAAAGACAGCATGCTGGAAAAGTCACAGGGCAACTCCAGGGTAATACTGTCATTGACAACCTTTGGAAATTCTGTTTCAAAAACTGAGAAGTAGCTTGAAGTAGCTAGTGTGTTGCATGGTTCTTCCATGAAGCTTAAGGGGACTGACAAAATCTAGTTGCTTTAGGGCGAAATAGCAAGGCCTCCCTTCAACAGTCTGACTGGAATCAACTGCTATTTGTCTCTTCTCCCAGAAGAGTCTCCTACACTGGCCATTCTTTCTGGTCATTATTTAACCTGTATATAATGTTAGAGATGGCAATTGCATTTGTTTATTTTTCTCTTCCCATCTATTTTTTTCTGCATTATGTCTGTTAGATTTTAATTTAAGCTTTTACAGGTGGAGCCTATTTATCTGTGTTAGTTCCGTTCCGTGACTTGGCACGATTAACAAAAAACACGTTGTGCTAAATGCCATAGAGTTAAGCAAATTCGCTGCATCCTGACACTTCCGGATGGAAGGAAACTAAGGCAGCTGTTCTCAATCCCCTCCCTACTCAGCCCTCCTGTTGCCAGCTGTTCTGCTTCTTTCACAGTTGGAATGGTGAGCTTGCTTGGGAAGCCTCGTCCTCTGTGTCCCAGGTGGCCTCCCAACAGCGCTGCAGGTTCTCCTCCTCCTCTTAGCTGCTGCTCCTGCAGCCCTCCCTGGCCATCATTATGGAAGCTCCTCTGCCCTGGAGCATTCTGGGACTTTTGTAGTCCGGCTCTCTGCTCACCCTCACCTGTCTCTCCAAGGCTTGCTGGAGCAGGAGAGCCTGCGTCATGGGGGGGGGGGGAATTTGGCAAACACTCCCTGGGTTTTTTTAAGCAATTCCCTCTTGCCTCCGCCTCCTGAGCCCTCCCCGTTGCCAGCTGTCCTGCTTCTTTCACAGGTGGTATACTGAGCTTTTCAGCCCTATGTGTTTCTACTCAGAAGTAAGCCCCATTGTAGTCACTCCCAGGAAAGTGTGGAGAGGATTGTAAACTATATCTCATATTTTGCTTGGTGGGAAGGCTTGCTTGCTTGCCTGCATCATGGGGGGGGGGGAATTCGGCAAACACTCCCTGATTTTTTTAAAGCAATCCCCTCTGTTGCTACCACACCTGCCCAGTGAGCTCAAGCTCCACCTTGCTGCACGGGTTCTGGTTACACAGGGTTTTCTGCCCCCCCCCTTCAACCTTTTTGCTGGCTCAGGGGCTCCAGGAATGTTACTGTTCCTTCAAAAGGGGAACCTCTTCCATGGCTCCAGGGCTGTTCCCTGCCTGGGCGAGGCAGAGCCTTTTTGCAGTGTTTTGGGCTGCCTGGAAACGGAGGCCAGCGCAGGGCAAAGGAGGCAAAGGTGTGTGTAACTTTCAGTACCCCCACTCCATTTGCTTTGAGATTAAAAAAATCCGTGGATAAATAGGCTGCACCTGTATTTTGAATTGTAAGCTATTTGGAGTGTGTTGGCTGAAAAGCAGTAATATAGTAAGACTATGAATAGTATGTTGCAGAGGGGCACAGTTGGTTTCCAAAGTGTGGAGTAACCACACTTTGTATTGTGTTGTGCAATGCTTTATGGTTTCCTTGCTGTCGGATACGTAGGATAGGCAACCCAATCCTGAGTTGCCAGAGCATGGGGCTGCTGCAGCGCCAAAATGACTACTGCGGCATCCTGAGTGCAACCTGGCAGCCCGCAGTGGCTCAAAAATACATTTATGTCAATGAACCATTTGGATGATGATATTCAAGTTACATCAGTATTTTATTGTTTCTGTGTTCCATGCAAAGTGTGGAAATTTTGGGGCAGAACCTAACATTTCCAGATCTTATTTCCATCATCCTAAACTGAGACTCATGATGGAAGTTGTCTTCTATATCTGTGTAACTGTGGTAATCTCTTCTCCCATGTAGGACAGTGATAGACACCATGCGGCACGCTGTATACATGTATGACATCAGCCACGTGGTTATTGATAATCTCCAGTTCATGATGGGCCAGGAGCAGCTCACTGTGGACAGGTATAACCTCTTGCTTCATCCTTTCTTTGACCTTGAATCACTGTGCTGCACTGTGTTCCTCCTGTTTTGTCTACTCAGTGTCAATTTCCTTGTTACTGTGACCTGTAACCACTGTGGTTACAACCCAGTTCTAACAATGTTTAGGATAAGTGATGACATAATGCTTCTCATTTGTTTACCATGGTTAAGCAATTGGAGGCAACCTACAGGATCACATGGTTCCTTTCCCTACCTTTTCTCTTGCAGAATGTGAATTCCTGCCTTAACCATAGTTAAGGATTGTACTGACAGTGACATTAGGAGCAGTTAAGGCTAACCAGGTTCCTGCATTACTAGGTTCCAAGCTAGATTCAACAACAACAACAGTATTTATATACCACTTTTCAACAAAAGTTCACAAAGTGGTTTACAGAGAAAATCAAATATCTAATGGCTCCCTGTCCCAAAAGGGCTCACAATCTAAAAAGATGCAACACCAGCAGACAGCCACTAGAAAAGACACTGCTGGGGTGAGGAGGGCCAGTTACTCTCCCCCTGCTAAATAAAAGAGGAGCACCCACTTGAAAAAGTGCCTCTTAACCAGTTAGCAGGGATTCAAATCCTGCTTAAGCAAGAATGCTGGTTCCAAGAGGGTGCAATCTCATGGTTCTCTCTCAATCACGCATGGTTAAGAAACCAACTGGAAGGATTATGTGTGTACTGGCCCTAAGTAAACCAGTTGCCAGTTTAGTATGAATGTATTCAAGCAGAAAGCCAGGCAAGTGCAGTCAACCATGAGCTTTGCACCAAGTTGTGTGTACTCTACTATATTGCAATTCCAGGCTTGCTGTCCAAGATTATATTGTGGGTGCTTTCCGGAAGTTTGCTACAGACAACAACTGTCATGTGACTCTGGTCATTCATCCTCGGAAGGAAGACGAAGAGCGGGAGCTGCAAACAGCTTCAATTTTTGGCTCTGCAAAGGTGAGAACTTCTTGGTAAGGCTTTTGTGGGAAAGTGATTAAGCTTTGGTTTGTGGAGCATTATATTTGCCAGCTAACTTAGAGCTTCAGGATTTTTCTTTTTCATCAGCCTTGGGCTGTTGGAGTTACCTGTTCACAGCAGGTAATACTTCAGCGTTCTGATTCTTTCTGACTATTTATTGACTCTTAAAAGTGGAATGAATTTCAAAAGTCCTGCGTAACTACATCACAAATTAATACCTGCTAGAAGTTTTAGTCAGTGTGCCTAATAGCATCTAGTGATGAAACTAGAATGATTTTGGTCAACTGTCTTAGTTGGGCATATACTTAATTCTCTCCCACTGAAATTTACAGGTTTTTTAAAGTGTTTAACTTTGGCTGGGTTGTGTCTGTTCGATTTGAAAGAGTAGTGTCAATATTTTGATTGTGTTGGGTTATGATCATGATTCTTAACCTTGGTGGTTGGAAGAGTAACTAGTGAGCTGGAGAAATTGCCATGTGTCTCAAAATACCAGGAATTGCATTTGGAGTAAAATACTAAGACTATCAAAAGCAGCAAGCCCAGGGAAAGTGTGGCAGCATCATGGCAGAATCATCCTGCAACCACTGCTTTCAATGCAAGTTTTGTTGACATTTCTTGCGTGATGAGTCTAACTGCAGCCCTCTGACTGCTCTTGATATTGCCATGTAAATATATGATATTGCCAAGGCACTCAGTGCTGTACATCCTTGCTCTAGTCTAGACAAAGGATATTTCTTTCATGTCTCTTTTACAGGCCAGCCAGGAAGCTGACAATGTGCTGATTCTGCAGGACAGGAAGCTGGTGACAGGCCCAGGCAAGCGCTATTTGCAGGTCTCCAAGAATCGCTTTGATGGAGATGTGGGAATCTTCCCTCTGGAATTCAACAAAACATCCCTCACCTTCTCTGCCCCCATCAAAAACAAAGTCAAACTGAAGAAGGTAAAAGACGATAATGAGGCACCTCTCAAGAAAGCTCCTGCAGGTGCTGGTGGGGCTGCAAAGAAGCAGCGATCGCAGTCACCCAACACAGCCTCTGCCCCAGGGGCTGCCCCTGATGGTCTCAACAAATCATGAGGAAGAGATTTGTCCCTGTTGTTCAGAAAGCCAGCAAAATCACTGTCTTCCCCTGACTGCAACAGCAATAATCTGACTCTGAGCAAAGGACCTGGGCAGCAGATTGACTTGCTGTGTTGTCAGTGGTTTTCCTTCAGGATCAAGTGTTACAGGTATTTAAGAGATATGTAGTCAGACATAGGAATCTCAATACCCTCTACTGTCAACCAATAATCTGGACTTTTGTGGTCTTCAGCATAACCTTGGCTTGGGCCTCGTTTTCTCTCTCTTCTCAGGTGCTACAAACAGTGGAAAATGCCCCCGAGGAACAGTGGGGCAGACAAGATTTTGTTTGTGATTCTCAAACTGATAGGTGAACAAAATAAAGGTTTGTCAGCTAGTGCGGTTATATATTCCCATCATGGTGTCCCACTTGCCATCTAGACTCTCTTGTGAGCAATTGTAGTATGAAACCACTGGTTGACTTTGAGAAGTTGTGAGCTCTGCTTTCCTTCCCTATCCCAGAACTGAAACAGCAAGAGGGAATTGCAGGTTGCACTGGGGTGGGGGTGGGGTGGGGGGTCAGTAAGGCTTAGACTTGCATAACCAGGCTTAGTTGTGACAGCAAGTCTTGGCTGTGGGATGAGATTAAATGATGAGCATAAAAGAGACCAACCTGAAATTTCTTCCCTGCCAATTCTGCCTTATGTGCCTGCTTCTTACTAGCTCTGGGCTTTACTGTTCTAGCCTAATGTGGCTCCTAATGTGGATCTTATGAAGGAAAAACCACACTACTCAGGGTATTACAAAAGGGTTGTTTAAAAGCTGCCATTAAGGAAAGTGATGCAGCTTTATGGGGGGTGGGGACCCTTTCCAAACCAATCAAACATTTCAGTTAAATTTGGCTCAATTTTTTTCTTGTTCACCCCCCTTCAATTAAGTCGTGCATTTTTAGGAAATAATGCATCTGGTGTATCAGGGTCAGGGAAAGCAGAGTTGAGAAAGAGAGAGCCAGTATGAGATTCTTGTAGATCCATCTATTGTAGGAAATGCTGCTTTTTGAAAACTGACAAATGCACGGAAGGCAAGGCTCTGAAGTGAGAGCAGAGTGTATTTCTTCAGTCTTCTCAGCCCTCTCGGGATGTTTCAGAGACTGAATCCAGGTTCATAATATTGGTTGTGATTTGGTGTGACCTCACGCTGGGAATAGGAACCTCCATCTTGAATTCTGTTCAGAATAACCCATGCATTCTAGAGTGCAGGAATTATGGTTTACTTGACATTGTGTTGGATATTGTCCCGTTTTACTTAAAGAAAATCCTCAAAGTTTGTATATTATGTGTGATGTTCTTTATTGTCCACAAGAGGTCAGCCTACATTAGATTGTCACTAGTTTTTTCAAATGGAATGTCTACAGGAGAGTCATTTCCTGTCATTTTGCATCCTAACAGTTCCTCCACTGCCTCCCTATCAGTTTAATTCTGCTTCATCTCAAGAGCTGGTGACTACAGAAGCCAGTTCATTCAAACATATTTATTTATTATTTTAAAATGTTTTTTTGTGTCGCTGTTTTATCACAGGGTGGTACACATAGTGGCTCATGAGGTTAAAAATCCTAAAAATAATATAAACAATACAAATCTAAACAAAACCCTGAGCTCAGACAGGAAAACAGAACAAAAGTAGTACTGGCCACTACAGATCTTAAACAGATAACCACAACCAAAGACAGTGAAACAAACTACCCAACAAGATCTTGTTAACTGGGCAGGGTTTCCCTGGCACCTGTATGTTTATAGATTATATAATTTTCTCTTAAGAGAAAATTATATAATCATGAGACAGTAATCTCTCTGCTAGCTACCTGCCCGACCTTGAAGGGCAGGAACCCCTGAAGAAAATAACCTCAGCTGTCATACAGGGAGGAGGCAGTCATTTGGGTACCTGATTAGGTAGGGCTTTGAAGCTTTAGGCCAAGGGTCTCAAACTCGTTTCATACAGTGGATCGAATAGCATCCATGGAGCCTGCTGAGGGCCAGAAGTGACGTTAAGCAGGACGTTTCATTAACAGATAATAAAATAAGGATTTTGTTACAATTCAGATACTGGCTAGTGGCAAGTAGCTTTTCTCCCTTTTCTGTAGGGAAATTGTACAGTGGTGTCTCGCATAACAAAATTAATCCGTTCCGCGAGTCCTTTCGTTATGCGAGTTTTTCGTTTTGCGAAGCGCGTTTTCCCATAGGAATGCATTGAAATTTAATTAATGCGTTCCTATGGGCAAGAAAAGTCAGAACAAAGTCAAATTTGGTTTACAAAGTGTTTATTAAGTGCTCTTTAAAGGCATACATACTATACAGAGGATTTCAAAAACGGGGGGGGGGATGCTGAGTGGGGAGCTTGAAGGCTGTAATCCTGTGCACACTTTCCTGGGAGTAAGCACAATGGGACTTACTTCTGAGGAGACACACACAGGATTGTGCTCTAAGCTGGGGAGGACAGAGCAGCTGCACTCAATTGCTTGCTTTTGCCGTGATCATGGGGGGAAACGTGAAGGAAATGGGGCAGTGAGAGGGTGAATGAGCGATGGGGGGATGCTGAGTGGGGAGTTTGAAGGCTGTAATCCTGTGCAAACTTTCCTGGGAGCAAGCACAATGGGACTTACATAAAGATTCGCCCCTTACTAGGGTGAACGGGATCATAAACTGACATGAAGATCCGCCCCTTACTAGGGTGAATGGGATCATAAACTGACATGAAGATCTGCCCCTTACTAGGGTGAACGGGATCATAAACTGACATGAAGATCTGCCCCTTACTAGGGTGAACGGGATCATAAACTGACATGAAGATCCGCCCCTTACTAGGGTGAACGGGATCATAAACTGACATGAAGATCCGCCCCTTACTAGGGTGAATGGGATCATAAACTGGCATGAAGATCCCCCTCTTACTAGGGTGAACGGGTTCATAAACTGGCATGAAGATCCCCCCCTTACTAGGGTGAACAGGTTCATAAACTGGCATGAAGATCCCCCCTTAAGTCAAACCAAAACAAAACAAAAATTCGTCTTGCGAAGCACGGGTCATAAAAGTTCATTGTGCGAGTTACCAAACTTCGCAAAACGCTTTCGTTCTGCGAGTTTTTCACTGCGCGGGGCATTCGTTATGCAAGGTACCACTGTATTTTCTTTTAAACTACTGCAATTTTCCACCATTTTGCCTCTCAATTCCTCCTGGAAATGAAATGTTTTATTCAGCCTTTTCACCTATGTTTTTTCCTTTTCCAGAATCTGAATTTGCAATTAAGCAAGGTTTGTCACAGAATAGTGCAGATTTCAGAAGACTGAAAAAAAATTTATAAAACTGGGAGGGTGGCTTCGAGGAGCAATCAGCTTTGGAGACATGGGAAAGGCCCTTTTCATCCAAACTTAGAGGTTAAATCAAGGATTAATTAAGGACAATAAATTATTTCATTATCAATGTAAGATACTCAGTGTGCAATCTCACTACTGGGATGGCCGGCAGGAAATCCAAGATTGATGTCAGCTTTTTAAAGGGTATTTCATTATTATAAATGTTCTTTTGTGCTTGAATATTTTTGGTCCACTGTGAGTGGGAAATGGTTTTCGCAAAATACATAGGGAGATGAAAATTGAGTGCCATTCTTTAGCTTTTCAGTCTCATTAAACCATTTCTGCCCAACGTTGCATGTACGCAACAGGGATCAAATGTGTACACCTGTGGGCCAGGCAAAAATGGCTTTTTAATAAACTGAGTATATTTACGGTTTCTGAATTCTTCCAAAGTTTCCTCTGTTGATCTGGTTGCTTAACCCAAGGTCAAAAAACAAGATCTTAGGGCCCCCTCAGTGCCGAAAAAATTCATAAAACTTTTATGCGAGTCTTTTGCAACTGTGTGCTTGGATATTCTTCAACTAGGATTTGGTTTGAAGAGCCATGAAGTATTTAAAGGGCTCCCTTCCTAAATCTTGTGAAAAATTGGTATTCTTACTGCTTTTGGGAAGGGGACTAATTTCTACCCCTGTTTGAATGACGAAGGCCCAAATCCTATCCAACGTTTCAGTGCTTCTGCAGCTGTACTAATGGGGCATACACTGCATCCTGCAGTGGAGGGCCAGTTATGGAGGCCTCCTCAAGGTAAGGGAACATTTGTTCCCTTGCCTCAGGCCTGCACTGCGGCTGCACCAGTGCTGGAAAATTGGATAGGACTGGGCCATAAGGCTGCAAGCCTATAGACCCTTATCTAGGATCAGGTTCCTTTGTGAACAGTGGAGCTTATTTCTGAGTAAAAATTTATAGGATTTCCTGCAAGAAACCATGCATGTAGAGTGCTAGGGATCAAAGGGAGCCTACAAAATGCTTTTTAAAGTTTTAGTTATTCTGTATCTTGAGATGCTTGACCAGAACTTATTTTCATTTCTAGTGAGACAAGACAATAAAGGGTGATGATTTTTATTTTCAAAATAAGCAAATGCCTCATGTTTCTTAATATCATGACAATCAATTCTAGGGATCAGTAGTAGCCCTCAGATACATAAAACTATAGCCCTGAGTTTTCAAACTTCTTTCAGTTAGAACCAGCAAAACATTCTTTCATCATTGGCCTTCAGGCAATTCTTCTAACCCTGGAATGCTAGGCTGAAGATGGACAGTCAGATACATGTCAGTACAAGCATGATAAACACATAAAGCTGCCTTTTATTGAATCAGACTATTGGTCCACCTAGTTCAGTATTGTCTAACTCAGGGGTGCCCAAACCCCGGCCCAGGGGCCACTTGCGGCCCTCGGAGGCTTCCCGTCATGCCCTTGGGGAGCCACCAGTCTCCAATGAGCCTCTGGCCCTCCAGAGACTTGCTGGAACCCGTGCTGGCCTGAAGCAACTGCTCTCAGCATGAGGACAACTGTTCAACCTCTCATCTGAGCTGTGAGACAAGGGCTCCCTCCACTACTTCCTGATTCATATCTGTGATGCAGCAGTGGTAGCGAAGGAAAGGCTGGCCATTCATTCATATAAGTGCCATCTCTAATATATTCATTTATGTAAATTTATTCAAATATTACATTGTAAATTAATTCTTTCTTTCCTGGCCCCTGACACAGTGTCAGAGAGATGATGTGGCCCTCCTTCCAAAATGTTTGGACACCCCTGGTCTAACTGGCTGTGGTTCTCCAGGGTTCCAGACAGGGGTCTTTATCTAGATATGTCAGGCAAAGTATGAGCACTACACATACATCAGACCTTATGCCCACTATCAGGTCCCTGACTCCAGTCCCCACTATCATGAGGGGAAAGTGAACTGTGAACTCTTCAGGGCTCTGTTAATACTTGAAGTGACACAGAGACACTGCTGAACATCTGTGCCACAACTATGGCATGGTCTGACAGAACCCTTGGTTGTCTCACACCCCACCACCTGTGCTGAAAAGATATATGTCTCAGAGTGGGATCAGCCAGGGTGAGTGAATGAAGACTTCCTTCACCTCTGCTTTCCCTGTAAATTATTTGTTTTCTTCATTGGAATATTGAATACAGATACTGTTTCTCCTCTACCCCAACCCATTCATTTCTGTTTCATGCAATACACTATCTGGATTCAAAACCCCGGAATCAGCTAGCGGCTGCCAGAACATGAATTCTCAATAAAGCTGCAACCTGGTCTGGTCTGGTCAGTACATTCCCCTCTGTTTGGCCACCAGGATGAAATGGGAGGCATCAAGGCAACATCTTTTACTGATTAGCTGCTGGCAGTTCTGGGACCAGATGAAAAGTACTTGGCCACTGCATGGTGGGAACTGGAAGTAGATGGTGGAATGAGGGCCTGGGGCTGGTGGAAAGAAAGTGTTCAGCTGGATCTGAGAACTGAGTCTGAGCCATGGACAAGGCCTATTCCTAAAACAGGGTGACCAAATATTCTGAATGCAGTGAGCTTGAAACTTGGCGGTGCTGGAGCCTGAAGGCCAAGCCTTGCATGGTGACAGTTTATCCCCAAACATATGCCAGACTTCAGGTGTGTTTAAGCCATTTCTGCCCAACGTTGCATATATGCAACAGGGATCAAATGCGTACCCCTGTGGGCTGGGCAAAAAATGGGTTAAAGGTGTTCTGAATCCCATTGCTAACTGCCATGGGAGCATGATGCAGGAGCTGTTTTCTCCCCACCAAAGAACACCCAAAGTAGGGCGAGGGGAGGTATTTGCCTCCATAATAAGTTGTCTGTGCATTGCTGAGATGCAACTATACTTGCTATATTTTTTATCCTGTCCTTCAGTGAGCACACTGTGTGACCCCACACAGTGGGTGGGTGTGACCCCACCCACACGCAAATTTTATACTCACAACAACCCAGTGGGCTTGTTTAGGGTGAGACCAAGTGACTGATCCAATGAACTACATGCTCGCATGATAATTTGAATCTGAGGGCACAATCCTAACCAGGTCTAAGAAGTAAGTCCTATTTTGTTCAGTGGGGCTTACTCTCAGGAAAGTGTGGTTAGGATTGCAGCCTGAGTCTCCCCAGTCCTAATTCAACATGTTGGAGTGTGCAGTTTCAGAACAGGTAGCAATGTTTCAGCCCATCTTTCAGCAAAACTGCCAGGAAAACAGGGTATGAAGGTAGTGATAGGAAGGACAGATGCCCTTCTGGCTGCAGAATTTGCTGGTCAGTAAAATGTTACAATGTTAGAGGATAAAGGTGGTAGTAAAACATTTGACTTTCTTTGACTTCTTCAGGAAGATACTGGAAAAGTTCCAGAAAAGCAAAGGATTGTAGCTCACTTCTTCCTTAACTACTATCATTGTGATCTGCAAACCAGTTAGACGTGGAGTACTTAGATGAAAGTTGTTAGAAGTCCCTTTGATTCCAAGGAGATTAGATCGATTTAAGTATTTCCACTAACTGGCTTGTTAAGTTGGAGGCTTGTTTCACAGCAGCCCTGCTGCCTTTGAAACTGGGACTTCTAGAATTCTGACCCAGCCATGAGACTGGTTTAAAAAAAAATCTTGGGAAAATCTTGCAAAATAAAATGGAAATTTGAGAGTGCGTGTTAAGACCTGCACTGCAGTCACATGATCCAGATTTTGTGTATAGCTTTAAGTGCTAGCTGCTTGCTTTTGAATTCCTTCACTGCTTTGTGAGAGTCTGAATTGAGAAGGTCTGCATATGGGCAAGCTGTAGGCACTCCAGCAGAGTGAACAGAATATTAAAGAGCTTTCTTTCCTTTACATTGTGCACCAGATTCTGGAGAGCCTAGACGAGCAATTTTCAACTGGTGTGCTGTGAAACATCCGCAGGTGTGCTGTGGGAATTTGGAGCACAGTGTTGAAAATCACTGAAAAACTCTTCTAGGTTCTGCAGCTCTTTCTAGGGCAACTGTCTGTAATAACAATTTACTCTGCTGGCAGAAGAAGAGGGACCGGCAATTCATTACTACAGACAGTTGCCACAGAACCTGAATGAATCTCTCGGAAGTCAGAAGTGACATCAGACATCACAAGAGGCAAAGACCATAGAGAAGACTACAGTGTGCCATGAGACGAATACATTGAAAATTGCTGACCTATTAACATAAGAACAGCCCCACTGGATCAGGCCATAGGCCCTTCTAGTCCAGCTTCCTGTATCCCACAGCGGCCCACCAGATAACAAGAGACCTGCATCCTGGCGCCCTCCCTTGCACCTGGCATTCTGACATAGCCCATTTCTAAAATCAGGAGGTTGCACATACACATCATAGCTACTCATTAGTAGCTACTCTTTGGTAGCTACTTATCCATACCAACTGGCTTGGTGTTGTCACTTGTACTTATTCCTTGCCCCCCCCAAATCCACAAGAGCCATTTCCCCCTCCTGAGGCCCTGGTCCCCTGCTTCTCCTTTGTGACTCTCAAGTGAGTCCTAGTAACCAGTTCACAAATACCCCACTCCAGGTCGACTGACTGAATTGACCTTCCTTCCATTACTGAAATTCCTTCCCAGGCTTGTTCTTGCTTCCTAGTAGAGATTTGGGTTTCTCCCCAAGTATCAAAAGGGTACTGCAAAGAGTTTGGGCACATAGAAGGCTGTCTCCTACTGAGTCTGACTAGTGGTTCAGTATTGTCAAAACTGACTGTCAGCAGTTCTCTTGGCAGAAATGTGTCTCTGCCCTAACTGGAGATGCAGGGGATTGAACCTGGGACCTTGTGTATGAGCTCTGAGTCTTCTATGTTCTGAAGGAGATTCACCATTAGGCAAATTCTGGCAGTGCCAAATGTGGCAGTGAAGACGGGGGACACTTTCAGTGTAACAGCAGATAGGAGAGTCTCAGTGGAAGAACTCATATTTTCCAGTGCCAATGGGGTGTGCACTGCTTCTTGTGGTGGGGAGGCAGTCACAGAGTCCTCCTCAAGGCATGGGAACAGTTGTTCCCTTACCTCAGGGCTGCATTGTGACTGCACCAGTGCTGGAAAGTTGGAAAGGATTGGGCCCTTAGAAGAAGCTGGCAACCCTATGCATATAACAATCTTAGCTGAAATTTTAATATTGGCCAAAAGCTAAGTTGGATCAATGCTTCATACAAATATTCAAGAAGCCTGTCACTTTATAGTTTTTAACCCTTTCATATTCAGGGTTTCTGTATAGATGGAGGATAGCTTTATCTCACAACAACAGGCAAGATTCTTTTTCCTGCAGCCTTGTCTTGGAGCTGCTCCCCAGTGATTTACTGCAGCCTGGCTGTTTCTTGTTTGTGCCACATATGCAACTAGCTAACCTGACAATGATTACAAGTTAAGACTACATCTCTGGATACTTCCCTTGTGAAAAGTCTTTTTAACTGTGGTGGGCAAGACCTCATCCTGAGATCTCTGAAATTAGTGAGCTTTGTCTCCCGGTCTATAAGGTGACATGCTCGCAAGAGCGATCATTGAAAAAAGTTCTCAAGCATACAGCAGTGCTTGAGAATATTAGATGTGAACAACTTTTCCTGAACATCTTTTGCCATCATGCTGTAAGTGGGAACAAACACATTAAGAATGAAAGCCACATCATAGCATGAAAATGTGCAAAATGGAGGTGGAGTCTTGCCAGCCCCAGAAAGAATCAGTGACACCCACCTAAAGGTGGAAAGTGAGTAAGAAAATGTTTGCTCTATTACTAGCTGTGTCAATTTCCTTTCCAAGAGTTAAGAATGTGGGAAAGGCAGAAAAGGAACACAGTGTCCCAGCATATTAATGATATTGTCCCAAGTTATCAGGGAGCTACTGCAACATAACATCAAAGAGTGACAGGAGAAAAGTATTTCTGACCCTTGGAGGAAGCAAGAAATTACATTACAATCTGCCACAAGGGATGCTGAGATGTGAAACCTGCACAAAGGGAAGGAAGAAGAGTCAGTTCACCCACGAACCAAATGCAGTATTGGGTGGGTGCTTGAATTTATCAGCAGACCCATGCGTGATAAGGGTGGTTCAGGGGAGACTGTTTTCAGGGACAGCCCATGATCTTGCAGTGCTTGAGGTACTGCAAGCATGTCAGACACACTCCTCACCTTCTGCAGCACTTTGCTGCTGCATAGACAGCCTCTCCCCTTACCCAGTAGTGCTCCATCACTCCTCTTTCCATTCCCTGGATTTGAAAAGGAAAAAGGGAGAAGCAGAAGTGTTGAGAGGAGAGTGGCCATCTAGAGCAGGAGTGTCAAACTCATTTCACGTAGTGGGCCCAATAGGATTCATGGCACCTGCACTTCACCTAGAAACTCATTAGCTGCAAATCACAAAAGAGAAAACATGCAAATCTTGTTCATAATTTCAAGATATGAGAGAGGCCAATTATCATGCTGGGAGAGCCCAATTATAACTGGGGGTGGATAAATGGCTTCTGGGGCTGCACCCAGCCCATGGGCCTTATGTTTGACATCCCTAATTTAGAGTGTCTAGGACACCAAGCAGCAGAAGGAAGAGAAGCAGCAGAGGTGGGTAATTCATGAGACTGAAGCAGTTGCCTCGAGTGGCAGAATGGAGGGGGCAGTGTCTGTCACCCTACCTCTGAATTGGATGGGTCTGGTGAACCCTGTTTTGACTGTGTAAAAGAATGATTCCCTTTTTCCACATGGGGCAATAGATTTACCTCTCATTTTCTGGTTTGCTGGTGTTCTGTTTTTAACAGAGTACTACAAAATACACATAATGTAATCGAGTTTCCCTAAAAAGTATAGTTAGCAATTAAAATAAGGTCTTGCAAGAGCTGAATGTTATTAGATCAAGCCATAATTCAGTGCAAAAGAGCTCAGTTCAATTGCCAGTGTATTAAGCAAGAGCAAATTTGCAAGAGACTGGACATCATTTGACTGTGCTTAGCATTTAGAGCAGAACAAAAGTACATAAAATCTAGTGCTCAGCATGAAGACCGCTCTTGTTTCCTCAGGCAAAAGTGTCATTGAGTTCAGCTGAGATTATTCCCTAGTTAATGTGCGTAGGATTGCAGCCTTTTAAAAAAGCACAAAAGACAATATGAACTTGATATTGAGAAATGCTGGACAACATTTTTTTTTTTAATGGAAGAATGTGAGACGCTTGCAGTTTGATCCCAGCCATATTCAGTTATAAGTACTGGAATCCCAAATCTATGGATAGACTTCCAAATGAATCAGCATGGAAATCAATAGAACTTTGAGTAAACATGATTAGACTGGGCTGGTGTTTAGTGTTCTGTTCCAACTTGATTGCAGTTTTAAAGGAGCAGGAGGGAGGCCTTCAGTCTGTCCTCAAGGCAGTACAAGGCTCTGGAGTCCAAGAAGCCAAGAATAAAAGGTCACTGTTTTGACTCTTTCTGAAAACCTCTTAAGAGAGCTTGGCCAGACCCTCACTTGCAGCCCCTACAATGAATTTTTGTCGATTCTTTTTTATTGAGTCCCTGACAAATTAGGAATGCTACTTACTCCAATGAAGTGGCCACTGAATTGCTCCCCTTAATCAGTTGTTCTCAATCAATCAACAACCTTTAATGGCATCACACAGAATAAATAAATACAATCACAGATATGACCCACAAATTAAAACCATAAGATTACACACACTAAAACCCCGATCGGGACTATTTTAACTATTGGAAATAAACACATCTGCAAGAAACTTAGCTACAAGAAGCGTAATTTCTTGCGAAAAATTGTTTAAAAGAAACACTGCAAGAAGGTTAGGGGGACCAGAATAACTAGAAATAACAGGACCCAAAATTACGCGGCGAAGCTTACTGAACACGGGACAAACACAAAGAAAATGAGTAACAGAATCAGGTTCTATGCCGCAATGGTTGCAACGCCTTTGGTCAAAAGGTACCCTAGAGTATCGACCAGTCAGCACTGCAGAGGGAAAGATGTTTAACTGTGCTAGCATAAAAGCCCTCCTCTCTAAGGGATTCGTGAGGAACTGAAAATAAGAATGACCATTGGCAAATGAAGGGACAATTCCATAATAAATTGGGGAGCACACCCGGTTCAAATGAGAAGATAACCATAGATGTTCAGATTCCCAAAGACTGTCATAAATGAGGGATAAGGCCTGATCAAAATTACAATTCATAAGCGAATCAAAAGAATGCCTATAGAGGCTAATTTGGACACACAGTACTCATACCAGGCAGATTGAAAAGGATCCTTCAGAAAATGGACAAGAAGGGAATCAGAGACAGTCTTAAAAAAAAGACGTAACCAAAATTTAAAAGTGACTTTCCAAGCCCATGTTGAAGGGAGATGCACACCCAGCTCGAGGGACAAAGTAGACCATTTAATATAATGAGGAACCCCCAAATCAGTTGTTCCAGATTATCTGAAGGCCGTTGCAAGTTGCCTTATGCTGGATAGAGGTTAAATAGAGAAGATGTTTCAGACCTCATTGATAAATTAAAGATCAATAAGTCACCGGGCCCTGATGGCATACACCCAAGGGTTATTAAGGAATTGAAGAATGAAGTTGCAGATCTCTTGACTAAGGTATGCAACTTGTCCCTCAAAACGGCCACGGTGCCAGAAGATTGGAGGATAGCAAATGTCACGCCTATTTTTAAAAAGGGAAAGAGGGGGGACCCGGGAAACTATAGGCCGGTCAGCCTAACATCTATACCGGGTAAGATGGTGGAATGCCTCATCAAAGATAGGATCTCAAAACACAGACGAACAGGCCTTGCTGAGGGAGAGTCAGCATGGCTTCTGTAAGGGTAAGTCTTGCCTCACAAACCTTATAGAATTCTTTGAAAAGGTCAACAGGCATGTGGATGCGGGAGAACCCGTGGACATTATATATCTGGACTTTCAGAAGGCGTTTGACACGGTCCCTCACCAAAGGCTACTGAAAAAACTCCACAGTCAGGGAATTAGAGGACAGGTCCTCTCGTGGATTGAGAACTGGTTGGAGGCCAGGAAGCAGAGAGTGGGTGTCAATGGGCAATTTTCACAATGGAGAGAGGTGAAAAGCGGTGTGCCCCAAGGATCTGTCCTGGGACCGGTGCTTTTCAACCTCTTCATAAATGACCTGGAGACAGGGTTGAGCAGTGAAGTGGCAAAGTTTGCAGACGACACCAAACTTTTCCGAGTGGTAAAGACCAGAAGTGATTGTGAGGAGCTCCAGAAGGATCTCTCCAGACTGGCAGAATGGGCAGCAAAATGGCAGATGCGCTTCAATGTCAGTAAGTGTAAAGTCATGCACATTGGGGCAAAAAATCAAAACTTTAGATATAGGCTGATGGGTTCTGAGCTGTCTGTGACAGATCAGGAGAGAGATCTTGGGGTGGTGGTGGACAGGTCGATGAAAGTGTCGACCCAATGTGCGGCGGCAGTGAAGAAGGCCAATTCTATGCTTGGGATCATTAGGAAGGGTATTGAGAACAAAACGGTTAGTATTATAATGCCGTTGTACAAATCTATGGTAAGGCCACACCTGGAGTATTGTGTCCAGTTCTGGTCGCCGCATCTCAAAAAAGACATAGTGGAAATGGAAAAGGTGCAAAAGAGAGCGACTAAGATGATTACGGGGCTGGGGCACCTTCCTTATGAGGAAAGGCTACGGCGTTTGGGCCTCTTCAGCCTAGAAAAGCGACGCTTGAGGGGGGACATGATTGAGACATACAAAATTATGCAGGGGATGGAGAGAGTGGATAGGGAGATGCTCTTTACACTCTCACATAATACCAGAACCAGGGGACATCCACTAAAATTGAGTGTTGGGCGGGTTAGGACAGACAAAAGAAAATATTTCTTTACTCAGCGCGTGGTCGGTCTGTGGAACTCCTTGCCACAGGATGTGGTGCTGGCGTCTAGCCTAGACGCCTTTAAAAGGGGATTGGACGAGTTTCTGGAGGAAAAATCCATTATGGGGTACAAGCCATGATGTGTATGCGCAACCTCCTGATTTTAGAAATGGGTTAAGTCAGAATGCCAGATGTAGGGGAGAGCACCAGGATGAGGTCTCTTGTTACCTGGTGTGCTCCCTGGGGCATTTGGTGGGCCGCTGTGAGATACAGGAAGCTGGACTAGATGGGCCTATGGCCTGATCCAGTGGGGCTGTTCTTATGTTCTTATGTTCTTATGGATCAAACCACTGAGCCATCTAGGTCAGTGCTGTTGATACTGGCTGGTAGCAGTTCTCCAGGGATCAAACAGGGCTTACCTGTTGATACCAAGAATTGAACCTATGACCTTAGACGAACAAAACATGTGCTCAGCCACTGCACTATGGAGTAGGCCAGCAATGGCAAACCTATTACATCACAACATTTTGGTTGACACGCCAGCATTTGACCAAGACTTGAAAACAATTGAGTTTGTTTTACTCATATTTCATTTTTGTAATTATTTGATGTTTCTTTATATAATACAGTCAGTTCTTGTTATCTGCTAGGGCTAGATTCCTGAAAACCGTAGTGGATAGCAAATTCGCATATAATGAACCATAGCTTGTACCATAATCAGTGGTACAAGGGGTACCCTGAAGGGGAAGGAATACCATCAGAAGAATCCAGCAGAGACCTTCAGGAACCCAGCAGAGTGTGCAGCAAGAAGTGCCAAAATATCTCTGAATGCTGCAGAGACCTTCCAGAGGCTGCAGGGACCTTCAGAATGGCACCTGCAATCAGCGCAGACCCCTTTAAAATGACCAGTGAAAGCTTCCGGTCTGCTGTGGTCATAGGTACCATACTGAAGGTCCCTGCAGCCTCTGGAAGTCTCTGCATAGCAGATAATGAGAACAGAAGCACAGATAATGAGAGAACGTAGCAATTCTGCCCCCACCCCCGTGGATAAGTGAATTCACAGATAGCAAATTCGCATATAAAGAGAACTGACTATACATAGCACCACACATGACTTGCCTGTATTAAAAAAATAAATGCACATGTATATAATTCTTTTTTGTTCCGGGAGGGGGTGCGCGTGTGTGACATGCCAACAGAGTCACGTTAGGCATTTTGTTGACACACCAATCCCAAAAGGTTCGCCATCACAGAAGTAGGTTATATTTCCATGCTGACATTTATTGCTGTTTGGCCTGTAAGACTGCTGTCCATGTTAAAATCTTCTACTGCCATTTCGAAATGAACTTCAATATTGTGACAACTTTGCTATCAAGGTTGTTTCTGTTTTCCATGCCTTCAATGGTATCCTTCAGTGTCTTGTCTGTGGCAGACGAGAAATCCCTTTGACACTGCCCTGCCCTCCCATCAACCTGGAAAACTGTACAAGGGTTAGAGAAGGGAAATAGAGAGACTGGGGGAAGACAGCAGCTGCCTCTTGGCCCAGTTGTTCAAGTCACAGGCTCAGGGACCTTTCTCACAGAAAACTGGCAGCTGAGTCCCAAACAGTTCATCTCCAGGCAGGCGGAAGAAGAGGGAGGGAGGCTTAGGAGTAGGATCGTATTCCCAGCAGCTGGGCCTGGCTTTTACCTCTCTCCTTCTCATCCCCAATTCCCACACCACAGTCATTCCACCCCCCTCCCCACTTCCCTTTTCTTTAATCAGGGATTGAAAGGTTTAACAGGGAAGGATTGATGTCAAGGGAAGCCTGCTACCCTTCCTTGACTAAAGGCCAGCCATCGAGACAGCTCTCCTGCCAAACCCATCCACAGTTGGGAAGGCAGGAGTGCAAGGCAACTGAGGAGGACTCTGTGAATGGGAGGTGTCGGCAACAGGAAAGAGAGGCTGTTCACTGTTCTGGGTAAGGAACCGCGCCAACAAAGTCCAACTGCCAAGTCTGGAAAAGGCCAGCAACAAAGAGGCAGCTGACGCAGTGGTTTTCCCCTCGCTCTCCCTGCACATGCTGATGTAGAAGTTGCCAGCCAGCCCTGTCGCCCTGAGCCTGAGTCACACGGTTCAGCACAGACCACTGCAAGGGCAAGATTCAGTCACTCCAGTACATTCATGGGGTCCTGTCTTTCACCTGTTTTCCTGACCCTGGGACAAAGCAAGAGGTTATGAATTGCTACTTGGAAGATGGAAAGCAGGAAACACTGTCAAGTTAGCTCATTCGGGCAGTCAATATTTGAGCCCATAGATGGATACTCTCTTATTTTAAGTTGTCTGTGTGGAGCAGTAATACAGTGGAGACTGAAGCACTGAATTCTGGCCATGTGGCAAACTTGCTGCCTCTACCACATTGAGTGTTCTCTTGACCATTTAGAATTCCCTCCAGAGCACTTGCACTGTGCCACCATTCTCTTGTCCATCTCATGCCCTTATTTTGTGGTTAATTCCTTGCCAATCAACAGTCCCCTGAAGCCTAGGTCAGTGTAACTGGTTCTGCACTCATTTATTCCTTGTTATCCTTCCCTCCCTCTTTTCTCTCTGCATCACTGAACCGCAGGTTAGATAGAAAGGTCCAGGAGGCACACACATAAATAACAGTGGAGGACCTGTTAACACACCATGCTAATCTCTCCTCCTTCCTGTTTCCATCTGCCCTTCCATGTGACACTGTTTGTACACTGTGTGCTTCTACCATGACCCCATTTGCTCCCCAACCAATATGGATGCTGCTTTCTCTGAGATGTTATTGTGCCAACTGGAAAACCAGACCAGTTCGTTTGCAAAGCAACAGTGAGCTGAGCTGCAAGTGCAGCTGTGCTTATATCAGCCACAGAATCACCTCCAGGCTCCAGCACAAGAGCATCTTGACTCACATCTGGAAACCAACGCAGTGCAAAAACTATGAATATTTTGAAATTGTGGTGTGAATGCTTCTGGGGAGTTGGAGTGATAAGTGGGGAAAGGGGTCCTGTTGTCAGTGGCTCCCTTCTTTCCCCCAATCTGCCAGTAGGCCAGGCTAAAATTGCTAGACTCTGCTTCCACTACAACACCAAGAAGAGACACACCATCCTTGTTACTTAGAGAATTCTCTATAAGCCTATCTAATTTTGTGTAGTCCATGGTTGAGGAGGACTAGAGCAACGCTCTGAGCAAGTTCAACTAAACACAGGCAAATTAAGATTTAAAATGTAAAAAGCATTTATTAAAAATGCAAGGAAGGGATTGGCTAATATAACAAGGAAAGGACAAAATGAGAAGGTTTGGGAAATGGCTTGGGTGTTGACAGTTCCCAGGTGATCCTGGGTAAAATACAAACAGGAGATTAAGCAACCTGAAAGCAAAATAATTCCCTAAATTTCACCATTGCCTAACTCTGGTTTCAGCTTGAGGTGTTCCTTTCTGATCTCCAGGACGGCAGGTGAGAACTTGACCACACACAGATGGATTTTCTGAAGGAGTCAATGTGGAGCATACACAAGCATCCCTGGGCTTGACCTTAAGAAACTGAGGTTCAGTGATGTCATTGTCCCAGCCTATTGGATGTTATGACCCCCCTCCCATACCCATATTTACCCTTTGACCTGGTCAGTTGGGTTTAGATGCTCAATGGCTAGATCATGCTCATTCCAGCAGGTGGGCTGCATAAGACCTATTGTTCTAGGGGAAACCGGGCAAAGAATACAAGGAATGTTGTCTGCCTGGTGATGTGGTCCTTCTGCAATGGCCCTGTTCAAAGTGGCTCTGGGAAGCCTCTTTCCTATTGAATCTTACCCTGAGATTTTCCTTAAGGGAAACACATAGGGAAAAAGAAAGGAGCACTGTGAAGCTCACAGGAGAGCAAGACTGTTTCAGGGAGAGTGGTGGCAAGGACTGATACTTCGGAAGTGGTCCAGTGCAACCAGAAACCAAAAGCTCAGGATCATGCCTTCCCAGGTTTGTAAACCCTCCCCCCCCTCTTTTTGGGCTGATTCTCATTTTACATCGCCTACTCTTACGACTCCCAAAATCTCTCCCCGTCACCGCAACATACTGCACTGAGAAAAGCAAAGGTTTAAACATGTGTGCACTTGTTCTTAGTTGATGAGATGCATGTGCATTTTGTACTGTGGTTTCATACCAAAACACAAAATGAAAATTAGAACAAGCCCTGAATCTCTCTGAGGTTTTAAGGCAGTAGCAGCACCCAATGCGCCTTCAGAGTCAGGTGGGGAGGGGCTTCCGGGGGGGGGGTGTCAGTGGACTTTTATGCCCCAGATCTCCAGAAACCCATTTCAGCAGGGGTTTTCTTATGTAAACAGTTTATTTTATTCACTACTGTACCTATTTAGGTACATAGGAAACCACCAATTAATGAGTCAAGCCATTGGTCCATTAGCTCCATGGGCACAGACTGGAAGCAGCTCTCCAGGACTTCAGGTAGGGTTCTTTCCCTGCCCTGCTTGGAGATGTCAGGGATGGAATGAAGGAACTTCTGCAGGTAAAGCACCTGCTCTACTACTGAGCTGCTACCCACACTCTCAGATTTCAAAGATTTATATCCTGCTTTTAAATTTAATACCTTTCCAAGGTGGCACACAACCAAAGAAAACAAAAACACCTTAAAAATAAATTTGCTGCTAAAAGTGCAATTCGAATGGTAGTAGGGCAGAAAAAGGAAAGCTGCATTATGTTGTAAAAAATAATAAAACAGTGGACAGCATGGCTTCTCAGCAGATGCAGTCAATATCACTGACCGTAAAAAGATCAGGCATAAAGCAAGGTCTTCCCTTGGTGCCTTAGGTTTCACAAGGAAGGTGCCAGATTCCATTAGCCCCCACCCCACTGAAAAGGCACACTCTGTGTTTGCCACTCACCTGGAGTGGTATCAGGGGTTGACCAGGTCAGGCTATGGGCACTTGGCCACCTGGTTGGGCCAACCCTGAGTATTGGTGACTGTCACGGTGCCCAGTGTGCTATCAGAGGCAGGTGTGAACCTACCATGGGGACCCAAGGGTTTTTTTTGCCCCAGAACCCCCAGAACCCTGGCACCAACACTGCATTTCCCTCACCTCTGAAAGTAGGGCACCAGGAGAAGAACCTCTAATCTTAATCATCAAGCAAGTTCATATGAGAGCAGGCGATTCTTCAGATACCCAGTTCCCATAATTATAAAGGTCTTTAAAAGTTAAAACCAGCACCTTGAATTACTCCTGGAAACAAATAACAGATCAGTGAAGAGGCTAATACTAGTGAGATCAATCCCCTGCAGTGCTGGTTAGTACCAACCAGTAAACTAGCCACCACACTGTGTACCAATCAAAGTTTTTGAGTAATCTTCAAAAGATGCAGCTGCCAGGTTCTCGATTGGAGCCAGAGATTATGACTGTGTGTTACAGTCCGATTATACCATCTTCACTGGCTGCCTGTACATTTCCAGGCACAATTCAAAAAATCCTGTAACCATTTAGGAGCATCTTTCCCCATATGAATCCTCCTGTACTGTGTAGTCGTTAAGGGGGCTCTGTTGTGGGTGCTGTCCCCTTTGGAGGCACACTTGGTAGTGACCTATGACAGGGCCTTCTCTGTTGCGGCGCTTGACCTATGGAACTTGTGGGCTAGGTGTGGCTAATTCAGGAGGGAAAGTTAAGAACACAAGGAGAACAACAGTTGAAACAGGCTGAATATCATGTGTGTTTTGTTTATTATCTGCCAGTGTCAATTTCAAACATACGGATCTTGAGAATTGCAGCTGTTTATCACACAGCAGCAACATTGCTGACCCAATTTCAGTTCAACCCTCCAATCAGTCAATGAAGTTCACTGAGTGACCTTGGGCCAATCACAATCTCTCAGTCTAACTGGTCTCACGGGGTCATTGTGAGGATAAAAGGGGTCGTGCTGAAAGAATCATGTCTGCTTCTTAGAAGGAGGAGCAGAATTAAATTGTAACAGATAAAGAAATTTCTGCTTTAGCACATGATGATGTGCAAAGAGCTGCCCAGCTGACATTCTCAACATGCCAATTTGATTGGGTTAGTTAAACCTCACTGTGATAGTTTGAACTTTGGGGTCATATTGACCCCTGCCAAATGGGCAAAGAAGCACGTTTTAAAGCGGTGGCTCTCATATCTAGAAGGGGGTGCAAACATTCCTAGTCATTCAATCCAGCACAGCATCCCTTCCAGGAGCTGTTGCTACTGTCTCCTCTTTGTTTCTTTTTTTTTATTGTGAGCCTCTTTGGATCCATCCTCTCATTCCTTCTGCTATGCTAACTGCTTTGTGAATGCATGCACACAGCATGCAGCAAACGAAATCACTTCTGTAAAAAGAGTTAACATCAAGTCATAGAGTTAATCAGAGCTGGAATCAGAATGAGGTGGATTCCAGGGAGTCTGTTTACAAGAAAGAAACAAACTTTAAATCCTATAACCTTGGGAGCCTTACAATTTCTGGGGTGTGTGCATATTGACATGCTACACCTCCGGCTGGTGCAAACTAGACATACTAATTCACTATCCTAATTAAATACTATCACATCTCATTATACAGAATTATTACTCTCTTCAAAAATTAATTATAACTTTCTTTTTTTCTCCCAGACATCTTGCTTGTTCCCATGGATAGCCATGAGATGTCAGACCCATGGCAGAAAAGAAAAGCCAGCATCTTTGATCAAGGAACAAAATGGAAGATTTTTCTCTTCTTTTGCAGGAGATTGCTCTGTGGTGAGCCATTCTAGAAAGACAGATTATGAAGTTCCAGATCAAGTACAAATACCCCTCACCCCTAATCACAATCATTCTAATCTTTAAGAGATGCCAGCTATCAACATTCCTATGGCACTAGAAGAATTTGCAGATGTACTCACGGAACATCCATCCATCATTTTTGGAAATCCTGAATAATGGCTGAGGAGCTATAAGACTGGAGAAGGGTTAATGTCCCAATATTCAAAAAGAGTAAAAAAAGGAGGCTCTTGGAAACTAAAAATTGGTCAGTCTGACTTTGGTACCATGGAAGATACTAGAACAAATTATAAATCTGTACAGCATGTTGATAACAAGGCACTGATTAGTAAAAGCTGGCATGACTTTATCATGACTTTAGCAGGAACAGTGGTTCAGTGGATTGTGGGAAAGCTGTGGACATAATTTGTCTTTATTACAGCAGAACAAGTTTCCTATGATATTTTGGTCAGCAAACTGATCAGTTGTGGATCTGATGATAATACCTCAGGTTAATTCACAATGAATTGGAAAATTGTTTTCTGAAGGCCCAATCCTATGGGCTAGTTACGGCAGTGGAAGTAGCCACTGCAAATGGCTTGCCACTGCTGGGCCTTTTGGAGCTGCTGACAGAACGGGTTGGCAGCCCTGTTATGTGAAAATCCCCTTTTTCCTTAGTTGTGATTTTATATCTGGTTACAGGCCAAACTTCTCACAGGCCAAACTCCCAAAAAACCCTGGTCAAGCTACAAACTCATGGATTACACAACCTCCACCTCTCTAAGCTGGCATAGTAAATCATTGCTTAAGTGTTTCCTATTGTTTTATTGTTGTAACTCAATCACTGCTTAAGTACTCTATGCAAATTTGAATTGCCTTCCTGGGTTGCTGTATTCTTATTATTGTGTAAGTTCCCATAGCTAGGAAGCCAGCCATTAGACACATTGAATTTTGCTGATAAGAGACATCCTGACCCCAAACACCCTGCTGGGTGGCAGTTTCCCCCAGCTCAGCGCCCAGCTCATCTCTGTCACAAAAAAAAAATCCTTTTAAGAGAGGGCTTCGCCACATGCTCGCTCTCTCTGGCTCTCCCTCCAAGGCAGAGGGTCTTGCACACAGGACTCTCCCCCCCCCCATCCAACTGCTCTACAAGTCAGGTAACTATCTCGCGTCTGGGACTTTTTCCTTTCTTCCTCCCCCCTTTTTTTCTCCCCTTCTCTCCCCATCTTTAGTTAGCAACTGGGTTTGGCAGACAGGGACCCCTAAAATCCTTCCCTACAAACCTTCCCTTTTTCTAATTTCCTCGGATGCACCAAATACACTCCACACGCATGTAATGGAAGATCAGAAGATCATCAGGTGGATGATGTGGTGTTGACAGCGATTCCATGTTTTGGCAGCTGGTTGACAGCTCTGGAAAGGGCAGGGCTGGCTCCACAGCTGTAATCAATCAAGGCCAATGGTACTCTGATGGACACCTGAGCTTCATTTGACCTTGATGGGACTTTGAATGGACATGGACTAAAAGATGGCTCAGCTGAGCCTAATTTGGACTTAACAAGGGGCTAGCAAGGTAGCTCACAGCTGAGCTGCATTTTGGATTATGAGACATCCAAGGATAAAAGGCAGCTTCAGAAGGACTAAAGGTTACCCTGACCCAGAGGGAGACACTACCTGATCCAGAGGAGACCTGACCTGACTGGAGTTTGACCTTGGACTGTGACCTGGCATATCATTTCTGGACTCTGCTTTGGCAATCTGCACTTATTGGACTGGGACTGGACTCTGACTTTTGCCTGCTGCACTTGTGAGTTTAACAAGGAAAGCTAATTAGCCTTAAGTGGGCACAAGGCCCAGTGGGGAGGAGCTGTGGCAAGACAACGCAACTACCATGAAAGCTAGGATTGAAGTAGACATATACTTACCATTTTTCCATGTGCATTATGTTTACTGGTGTGCCTTTGTAATAAAAATATAATCTTTTATTGAAAGTTATCTTTCTCTCAGTCTGCTCATTAACCTAAAGGGAATTTCTCTGTATTATGCCGTCTTGTTATCCAGCCTATGGTCCTGCAGTTTCCAATAAGGGCAGTGTAAATATTCCCCTATACAAAACAGCCCTTTTTGGTAACAGCCCTGCACATCCACCACCAAAGAGCCTGGTCCCCACTGCCCCAGGTAAGTTGCCAGAATGACCTGTTTGTGGGTGGGGAGAGGTAGGTCACGGGGTGTACTGGGCTGGTGGGTCTTGGAGGCAAATGTACATGCCAGATCCTATCCCCCATTTTTCAACTCACCTATCCCCTTTCTCTCTTCAGATATACACCAGCTACATAGCTGGCATTGGTCTGAGGAGACCCATAGGCAGCCAGAAGATCTACCCAGAGGTAACTAAAAAAATTTGTACTTATCTCTGGTCCCTCCCATTGGATGCTATTTGTGCTGCATCAGCATAGCTGCAACATGTACACTTGTGGGGAATAGGATTGGGCTGTGAGAGTGCTAATGCATGGCTCCTTATCAAACTGGAAGTTTCTGAGTGGGTGCCTCAAGGTTCTGTTCTGGGCCACGTACACCTTAACATTTTAATTAATGACAGATGAAGGGATGGAGGGGATCCTTATCAAATTTGAAGATGACACAGAGTTGGGTGGTACTGTATAGCTGACACCCCAGGAGACAGGAATAAAATTCAAAATAACTTTGATGGAATGGCATACAGGGCTGAAATTCACAAAATGTAATTCAAAGTACAAAGTACTGTACTTAGCCCCCCCACTCACAAATCAAATGCAGAGGTATAAGTTTGGGGATTGCTGACTTGGCAATAGTATGGGCGAACAGGATTTTGAGATTACAGTCTCAAAACTGAACTGAGTTAGCAGTGATGCAGCTGCAAAGAAGGCCAATAGGATTTTTGGCTGCATTACAGAACCATCATTTTCCAGTCAGAAAAAGTAATCGCTCCAGTTTACTCCACACTAGTCTGAAGTCATCTGGAGTACAGTGTTCAGCGCTGAGAACAGTGTAAACAAGTTTGAATGATTTCAGAGGAAGGCATTGAAGATGGTCAAGAGCCTGGAAAACAAACTCTGCAAGGAAAGAAACTGGGTGTTTTAGCTTGGAGAAGAGTAGACTGGGGTGGGGGGGGATGTGATACATTCTTTAGGTATCTTTAGGTCACATAAAAGAGACCAAAAACTTGTTGCCTGTTAATCCAAATGGGCTTCAGTTACAGGAGGGTAGATTTCCACTGAACATTAGAGGACATAATTTAATGATAAGAGCAGTGTGACAATGGCATCAGTAACTCAGCAGGTGGGTGGGCAGGCTCTTCCTCACTTGCAATTTTCAGGCAGAGGCTGGAGAATCACCTGTTAATGTGAGTCTTCCTGCATCAAGCAGGGTAGTGGGGTTAGACTAGAATAGAGGGACTATAAGTTCTCCTTTAACTCTAAAATGTGATTATTCCTCTTTGGCAGAGGAAGACAGAGGTGTGAACAGATTGGGAGGGGAGAAAGTAGCCAGCAGGGGAGGTTGTGCTAGGCACTTCCTGTGCCAATTTTCGCCTAAGTGTCTGGTTTCAACTTATAACCTCTAATCAAGTCATCATTTGGATCACAGTACCAATTAATTCTTTCATCCTCTTCCCTGCGCAAATACACACTTTAGCTTGTTGGAGCTATTGCCTGCAATCATGACCCTGAGTCATGATTGTGGGTTTAAATAAAAACCGATAAATGAATGAGAAGGAATTTTAATAAAAGAAAGGAGGAGACTCACTACTGTAATTGGCTCAGCTCCTTAAGGTTTCGAAGTATAGGCTCATCTTGCAATTCCTGTTTCTATAAGAATGTAAGAAACTTGAAATGGAACCAGACTGTTGGTACTTCAAAAAGGTTGCAGAGCAGCTTTTAAACTGATTCTAGGGGGAAAACCAACAGGACTTGGGCTATCCTGGTTCAGGCTAATTCAGGCTGGTTCAGTATCTGGTTCAGGCTAATTCATTCCCAAGGGATGAGGGTATAAATGTCCAGAAGGAGAAAGCATACAGTTTGGAAATGAACATGTGGTAGGACAAGACAGCCAGTCAAAAGCAGTACTGTTTAACAGCCCAATCCTATCCCTAGCAGCTCCTCCAGGTGTAATGGCACCAAAATGGCTACTACTGCATCCAGCAGCACTGCCAAGGCTGCTGGAGGTCTCCTTATGGGAAGGGGACTTTTGCCCCCTTCCCTTGGGGAAAGCCCCAGGCCCTGCAGTGAGGCTTCTCAAGTCTGCACTGGCTATTTTTCTACAGACTTGAGAGCCTCCAAGTCAGGCTTTGTAAACTGACATGGAGGATAGGACATGGTAGAGCAAAGCTCTGAAGGTCCCATCCCTCTTCCGGGCTGGTTCCTCTCCCTGCCCTTCTCTGCCCACTTCCCGCCTCCCCCTGCCCCCAAAATACTCACTGCCAGCTGGCACAGCAGGAGCGCTGGCTGGCCCTCCACATGGTGCTGAGGTTCAGCATTGAGGCTCAGTGGATCCTCCTCTCTGGATGCTGTTGATATGTCTTGCAGCATGTTTGTAACACCCAGGGCCCATAATCCAAACACAATGAATATTATAATGGAGCACTAATATATTTTTATGTACATGGTTATGTTTTATGACATCAGGAATCTGCTCTTGTTCAAACTGATGGCATAGCAACTGTCATCTCCACATTAAAAAAAAAATCAGTGGATATCATTTATAGTTCATTATAATGTAGGTATAATTTGACTGGCTGTGAATGCTTCTGACTATTTATGTTGTCACTTTCCTTCGTCTCAGATCCATCACTAGGAAATGGCAGTTTTTAATTTATATGCAAACAACTGAGCAATAGGTTTTTATACGCTTTGTAAGAGAGAGGTGACAATTCCAACTCTGCTGCATCTAAAAAGACAAAGTAAGAGATTGATAGTCTGAAGATGTGTTTGGCTCCCCTCCAGGCCATCCTTGATCTGACATAGCTGCCAAGCCTCAGCTCCTCCTCAGTGCTACTGAAGCTTCCATAGTTCTGTCTGAGTAGTCAGTACAGCAACTCTAGCTCTCCTTAAAACAATTGTATGTACTTGCAACTGGGAATCGATCCCTTTCCCCAGCAAAGTAGGAAGTTTTCACACATCCCTAAATGTATCTCTGAGCCTTGTCTGCTGTTTGTGTACATAGGAAGACCAAAATGCAGGGTGGAATTAACAGATGGTAGACATGGTGTGGGAAGGCCATGTTGCGAAGCTCACTGGGTAGCTGTGGAACAATCACTACCTCTCAACCTAGGGTTGTTGTGTCGACAAAGTGTAATAACCGTATGAATGCTATCCTGAGCTCTTCAGAGCTGGACACAAAAGTGATAATCGCACTGTTATGTATGCTAGTTATGCAGGATTGAAATCCTGCATAACTGATTGGCCCAGACTTATTGCTGGCCAGTCGGGTGATGGATCAGAATCTGATTGGCCCTCTAGTTAATGTTTCAACTGCACCAATCATGGGGAGTCTGGGCGGAGCTAAAGGGTATAAAAGCCAGGGGTGTTTGCCTTGTGTCAGATTCATTGCCAGGTCCTGTTCTGAAGATGGAATAAACATACTGAGCTGTTATCTCTATGCCTTCCTTTATTTGCATGGACCCACTATATAACACGCATGAAAAACAGAAGCCAGCCATTTTGAATTTGAATGCTCGTTCTGGACAATATTAGTTTTAAGTGTATATACATATAGCAGTTTTGTGTACTATGCAAAATAAGCGGTTGCAGTGGCATTTGTGAGACATTGCATTTCCTCCTAAAGTGGAGATACAGCCCAGGAGTCTTGGACCCCCATCTCCCTTTCTTGTAATTCTCTAGGGACATTTTCATAACTGCAACCTTTGATCAGGCCCTGTGTATGTGGGTTCTTGCATTTGGATTCACCAAGGGAAAAGAAAAAGGCATCAGGGAGCCTGAGAACATGTCCCTCTTTGCACTGATGCTGCCTCAGCATTCCCAAAAAAGCAGCATGCTGTTTAAATATTAAACATCTAGCTGAAATATTAAACAATCTGGCTCTGCCACAAGGAGCGTTAGGCTGGGTACAATGAAAATGGAGACAGGGCTTTGTGGCAGGGGTCTTGATGGAACTGTCTGGCTCTGCTCAGGCCAGCTCTGCCTACCAGAGCTCAGTCTTCCAGATAGAAGACACGGGTAAGGGACATGGAAGCAGTTTTCAAATACCTGAAAGAGAGTCTTACAGATTTCAAATACTGTAGAACAGGGGTGCCCAATATGTCGATCGCGAGCTACCAGTCGATCTCGAGGCGAAATGAGTCGATCGCAGGCTTCTCTCCCGTCCACGCATCCCTAGGAGTGAGCCCCTGGCAGGCTTGTGAGCCCAGGGAGTGAGCCCAGGGAGCGAGTCCAGGGAGCCAAGGAGTGAGCCCAGGGAGCGAGCCCAGGGAGCAAGCACCTGGCAGGCTCCTCCCTGGGAGAGGAGCCGCTGGCAGGCTTCTCTGCCATCCACGCATCCCTGGGAGTGAGCCCCATTGACTCTACTGGGGCTGACTTACCTTTCCCCTGTTTTTGCACTGGTATGTATGGAGATCTGCCCCCCCCCCCAACTTCCATCTCTTGGTTCTGTGCGCAAGGGGTTTTGCACTGGTCTTGCTGTGATGTCTATACAGAGATCTTCCCTCCCCCACACCTTTCCCCTGCTTTTGCACTGGTATGTATGGAGATCTGCCCCCCCCCAACTTCCATCTGTTGGTTCTGTGTGCAAGGGGTTTTGCACTGGTCTTGCTGTGATGTCTATATAGAGATCTTTCCTCCCCCACACCTTTCCCCTGTTTTTGCACTGGTCTGTATACAGATCTGCTCCCCCCCCCCACTTGTATTGGAATCGAGGAAGATCTGGTGAGGAGGTAGATGTGGTGTCAGCAGTGGCCCCTTTAAGGGTAAGGCCTGGGCATCCAGCAGAGTGTGCTGCACAGCTGCAGCCACTTGAAGGCAATAGGGCCCTCAGGGATATAAGAGCAACTGAGGCAGGAAGGGCTCCACTTATTTATGTGAGTCAGCCTTTTCCTACATGAAGATCATTAAGTCCAAGTACCGGTCCACCATGACTGATGAACATTTGGAAGTGTGCTTGAGGCTGGCTGTCAGCAGCTACTGTCCGACTATGCATCCTTGGCCTATTCACTTCAGTGCAAGTCATCAAAGTAAACTCAAGTAATTACAAAAAATGTTTATAGTTAATTGTGTTGTGTTGTGCAATATTGGCTCATGCGGTTATACAAGGTACACCAACATACATTGTACACATAAATGTTATATGTTATGATGGCGCAAACATTGTAAAATAAACTCTGGTAGATCTCCGGGCCTTGCTGGGTTTCATAGTAGCTCTCGAGCCAAAAAAGTGTGAGCACCCCTGCTGTAGAAGTTCTCAGATCTCACTGATAAAAAGGAAGAACCGTTTCTTAGCCAAGAAGCAGAAGGGCTGCTCAAGCACTCCAAATGGCTGCTTTAGAGTGACATTTCCAGGGGTGCTACTGAAAAAGTAGACAGCCCAGGAGATGCACTCCAGCTAGCACAATGGAAGAGACTGCATGAGATCCTTGGGCATACCTCCTGATTTGCGTGGTGCAACCCTGAAAAACAGACATGCCTTAAGTTTGCCCTGAGGAGGGAGGGAGTGAGTGAGTGAGTTTCTTTCTTTCTTTCTTTCAACCATGTATATCCACAAATAATAATATTGTTCATGAAGCTAAATTCTATATAATATGCTAAACTAGCTGTACTACTGCTTCTTTTTGTGCCCTTTTCTTGCTCCATGATTTGTAAAATCTGCAAAAGTCTGTTCCCCATTTTGGTGTTTCTCATTCCAGGACACAATAAACCAGTTCCATTTTTCTAGAGTGGTCTGCTGTTTTGCTTCTCATCGCTCTTTTCATGTAAAAACTCCACCATAAAGGCAGTAAGCCCAACCCTTCAAAACCAGTCAGAGGTCACAGGAAGGGTTAGGTGTTTTCCATTTGTGTGCCTCACATTTTCTAGTTGCTGTCATAGGCAAAGTGAACATTCTACATCGTCTGCCAGTACCAACTCTTCAAGACACCCACACAGAGTATTTTGGTCTCGTTTATTTCTGCAGTGACTACCTCCCAAAAGCTGTTAACTTCAGGATGTTCTCAAACAATGTTGAATATGCCCTGCATGACACCTCCAGCAAGTCTCCATTTGGAGATTGCAGATTTGCTTAAGAACATAAGAAAAGCCCTGCTAGATCAGTCCAAAGGCCTATCTGGTTCAGTTTCCTGCATCTCACAGTGGCCCACCAGATGCCTCTGGGAGCACTCAAGACAACAAGAGACCTACATCCTGTTGCCACTTTCCTGCACCTGGCATTCTGAGGTAGTCCACTTCTAAAACCAGGATATGCTTCAGATATACAGGTGTCAAATGCTAATGCAACTGCATTTTACAAAAACATTCTCCCTAAGAAATATTCAATAGGCATTTGATGTCCTTTTTCCATAACCATTCCCATTTCTCAGGTGAGAATGAGATCCCATCTCCTTCTGATTTCGTTTTGCTCAGGTTTTTGTAGGATCCTGTACCATTTGCCTATGAGATCTTTTCTAACAGAGGCCTGTGTTAATTCTGCTTCTGTCATATCTCTTACGACCCAATCCTATCCCTCTCCACTGATGCAGCTGCACAGCTGAAGTGCATGCTGCATTCTACAGGTGGGGAAGTTCTGGAGGTCTCCTCTAGAGATCTCCTCTTACCTTACTTGGGGGTAAGTCTCTGAGGCCTGAATGGGTATACTTGAACCTGTGCCAGTGAAATCAATGGTGCAAGTACGTGTGGACCTAGGTCAGAGAATCGGGTCCATTCTCCAGAGAGGGGGTTTGGATTTGGTGGACGTCATTGCCGCTGAAGCCCCCTTCCTGGACCCGATCTGCCCTCCTCCAAATCCCCATTGCTGTTCCATTCCACCCCCCCTGCCCCATTCTGCCTCTCCTGCCAGCTCATCTGGGTCAGCAGGCCTTCCCTGATCCGTCACTACACTTTTACACAATCTGCATCACACGCTGCATCACACATTTACAATTGCCAAAAAGTCAGTATCCACTGATAGTTCACTAGTTTTGGGTTGTGAATGGACTATATTTCTGTATTGTTGATATCTCTTTCTAAAAGGTAATCTTCCTTTTCCTACTCCCCTTATCCAGTTTTTATTTCAAGACCAAAAGTGTACCAGGTCAATGCATCTACCAGCATAGTTACAGAGTTTATTTTTTCATTGTAAAGGGTTGATGCCAACAGTGACAAACATGAGTTCAACTGAGTTTTGTTTAATTTTATTGTTGGTTTTGTTTATCAGAGCTCATTGCCTCTTATAATCCATGGGTATTATTGCCTCTTGGATCCTGCCTCTTGAAGAATCTTTACAGTTATCCACTTGGATTTAATGAATACATTGAACTTAAATGGTACCCTTCAGATCTTTTCTTGCTGATATTTTTCAGAAAGAAAACTGAGTGTCCTCCTTCTCTGAAGTGTAGCAGGATGCTTATCTTTCAGAAGTCATCTTTTCTCACCTCTAGCAATTGTTTTCTACCCTGCAAAGCTGGTTGAAGTATACTGTTTCTGATCCTTAAAGCTACCTGAAGTCACCAGTGTATTTCTGGAGGGTTTTTGTTTCTAGATTCCAATGCTGGATGTAGCTTCTATGCCTTTTTTCTTCTCTTTCTAATCTTAAGAGTTCTTAAGAATTCTTTTAAAGACTCTTCTATATAGTCCATTATTTGATCTATTTTTTCCTTTGCACCCCAAAACTTCAAATTACACATTCTGCTTTCATTCTGTATTTCTTCCACATTCAATTTTCCAACCCAATCCTATGCAGGACTGGTCTGTGCAATGTAGCAGCGCTGAAACCACCTCCACTGCATCCGATGGGCCAGCGGCTGCCCAGGTAGCAACAGAGATATAAGTAAAAATATTTCTTACTTACCTGCTCCATCACTCTCTGGGCCTCAACGGGTCTACTCAGATCCACACCAGCGATTTAGCTGGCATAAATCTGGCAGATCCAATAGAGGTGCCAGGCCTGGGAAGGGTTAATAGGATCTCATGGATGCAGCTGCCAACAACATCCACCGCAGACTTGCATGATCTCCACTCTGATCATCACCACCCTCTCTGCCAACACCCCTCTACAGACTGGTGAGAAGGATTCCAAAATGGCTTCTCTTTCTCTCTGGCTTTTCCTGCCTTTGGCAGCAGAGACCTACCAAATTCTCAAATACCCCAACACCAACCCATGGAGAGAGAGAGAGAGAGAGACAAAGAGAGAAGAGAGAGAGAGATGCAGGAGGAGGGCTGTCTTTAACTCCTAGGTACTGCGTCTGTTTTGTTCTCTATCTATGCTTCCCATTTGTGTCTTCTGTGACACTGCACTTTCAACCTCACTTGCTTACTTTTACACGTCACATTTCTTAATCTTTTTTTTTTTGTCGCAGAGATAGCTTGCTTTTCCAAATATAATGGTCAATTTCCTCTAGTTTTCTATCCCTTATAGAAAGGGCAGGAGGTCTGGTCTAGAGGGTAGAGCCTCCATTTGCCTGAAGATAACATCCGAAGGTCGCCAGTTTGAGGCTCCGGCACTGTGCGACCTTGAAGCAGCTGACAAGCTGAGCAGAGTTATTCCATCTGCTCTGAGCGTGGGAGGATGGAGGCCAGAATGTGAGACCAGATCAAGAAAGTAAAATCTGAATGTTGTGGTTCTTGTAAGATAGAACATTCTTTCAAAAATTGTAAAAATCCCTACGGGGATTTAATAAGCCTGCCTATGTAAACCGCCTTGAATAAAGTCTTGAATAAAGACCAAGAAAGGCGGTATATAAATACCTGTATTATTATTATTATTTTCAAGCGGTCTTCTAACTTCTCTCCTCCAACTGTATCACTATCTTTTTTTTTTGTTCTTCCAAAAGTTTCTCTTTTTCTCTTTTTAAATTTTTGCCTAGGAAAAGAAAGAAAGGTCCCCTGCGCAAGCACTGAGTCACTACTGACCCTTTCTTCTCATTTCAGTTTCCCTGTTAAAATTTTTTAAGCTTTCCATGATTAACATTGTTGATATCAAGCCCTGATCGTCTTTTTTCCTCAAGTATACTTGTTTTTTGGATCTTGTTTTTCTTTTGTCCACATTAAGCAGGTAAACTACAGCCTGCCTTACTGTGCTTCCATGTACTCATCCATAATGCCCCAAGAACTATCCTAGATGGCATACCAATTAATACTATCCAACTTTAACATTCCTCCAGAACTACTCAATTCAGCAAAGTGCCAAGTGTGATAGAGTGTCTGTTGCAGAGAAGGTGTCAATAAAGTGCCTAGTACAACAAAATGTGTAGTATTAAAATTGCAACAGAACAACACTCACACTCTCAAACTGCTGGAGTAAGGAACATATAGTACTTTTGAAAAAGGCAGTCTTGAACAATCCTACATATCCATCCAGTCTCAGTCTATTTTTAAGTTTTTTTAAAAAAAAATTATTCTTGAGATGAATAAATTTCAATGACTTTCAAGAAAATAAATGTAAATATCCAGAAAAAAAATCCAGTACAAAGTCAATACTTCATGGGAGGTAAAGGCAACTGGGCTACAATGCACTGAAGGAAGTCCCAATGGAGATAAAGATAATCCTCTAGTTGCCACCTGGTTCCAAGGATGGTAGCAAGGATATCCTTGACTACTGTTCTTTGCTGTGCATTGGTGCAGACTCCACCCACTAGTGCACAGATGTAGACATGGCAGAAGAAATCTCCTCCAGAGTTAATTTTTGTTAAAAAAAAAAAAAAAAAAGAGATGTTAGGCTCATACCTTAAAACTGATCCTATAGATTACAGATGTTTGGAGATTTGTCATGTGGTGAGGGAAACACAGGGATACTCATCTATGAGGCTGACTGAGGCACCTATCTCAAAGCCCAATCCTGAGCTGCTCGGAGTCCAGAGGAGAAGCGGTGCCAAAATGGCAATTGTTGCATCCTATGGGCTTCGGGCAGCCACTGGCATCTTCTTGGAGGAAGGGGACATTTGTCCCAGGGAAAGGCTCAAGCCCCACAGTGGGGTTACTCAAGTTCGCGCTGGCTATTTTGCCGACACAGAGTTGAGAGGCCCCATGTCCGACCAGGAGACCCAATGCGGGGTTCTGGATCCATTGGAGCAGAAACACAGGTCAGAATCCACCTTAAGTCAAATCCATGAGTCCCAAACCTGTGAATAAGGAGGACCAACTTGTTTCTTTGATTATCTTTCTCATTTACAAAAAAAATGTCATAACACACAAATTTAGCACACATATGGGGGCAAGAGGTGTGGCCTGGAGGCTGTTGCCTTGTCCAAGAAGCTAAGAGGGAGTAACCCTGGCCATTCTTTGGAAGAGATATCGACATAGTAGATGAATTGTTGTCAGAGAACAGAGCCACGAAGAGACACTGTCACCATTTTATATATGTCGTGATATTTATCTAAAAATAAAAAATATAGATTGAGTCTCGTTATTTGCGAGGGTTCCATTCCCAGAACTCACGTGGATGGCAAAAATTGCATTAAAGCACATCCATTTAAAAAACACTGTCCCTTTGTTAGGGATTTAAAAACAGCCTTATTGACCTTTGTGATGAAAGATAGAGTCATTAGGCAGACAATCCATCACTAATTCTCTCTCCAGGCACTTAGAAAGGCTCCTCTCAGAGCCAGCAACCCCTCTCTTCACCCAGAGCACAGTGCTGAGAAAGAATGCAAAGTGATTACTGTATCTTTCTTTTGGTCGATTGCCTTGGAGTAAAGCTGTTCTGAGTGCCTGGACAATTGATGGATTGTCAGCTGGCTACCCTCTCTCACAGTAAGGAGGCTAGTGTTAAACAACTTTTTTCCTTTAATTGAAAGGGCCCTTCTAATTGCATTGAGATAAAACCAAAGGTAAAAAAATATCCATGGATGATTAGGTTATACCTGTATAGATTTTCAGTCGCATTTTTTACCTGGGTTAAAAAAATCTAATCTGTATAAAACTGTACCCCTCTGAGTTCTGCACCCTAGGCAACTGCACAGTTGGTCTAATGATTGCTCTGGCCCTGGGTGTCTCTGTGCACATCTTCCCTCAGTTGTGGCAGGCACAGCAGATTTTCAACTAGGCAGCCCCTGGCAAGGAAGCAAAAATGAGAAGGACATTCTCTGCAATCCAGAACTTTTGTCATAGTGAAAGCTACAGCAGTCCCTGCAGTAGGCCTTATGAGGCTTGGGAAGGCTGCATGCAGTCCCCCCTAGCCTTAGAAGGCTGCTTTTTCACCTTGGGTCTGCTGCTAGGGATGTGGGTCCCCCCCCAGGCGTGGTACCCAGGGCAATGTACCACCCTGCCCCCCCTTAACCATGCTACTGTTCTTCCCACTTCTCTTTGAAAAGGAACAGGGGCAGTGGAACAGAACAGGAAGTGTGGAGGAAGCAGAATTGTGGACTAGAATGTCTCAGATGCTCTAACAAATACTGTCCTCTACACTTCCTCTTGCACTCTGTTTCTCTTCAAGTCCAACAGGAAGAAGAGTGGCAGAGGCAGCTGCTAATGCACTGCCAGGTAAGAGCAGGCATTTAGTGCAGTGTGAGAAGCACCAGGAGGTTTTGCACCAGACCTGGGGAAACAAACCTTGTACATAAAGGCCTACTTTCTTTGTTGCTCTACTGCAGAGACTTCTCTATGATAAATTCTTATATTGCAGAGACATGTTGCGTGTCAAGCAATCAGCTAAAGGCATTCTAGGTGAGAATCCCTGATTTTCAGGCACAGTAAGGCAAGGAAAGTTGATCTATATTAATGCCAGCAGATTTGAAGAAAATAGGCTATAGCAGACAAGCCAATGTGTTTCTCTCATTGAAGGACTGAATATTTCAGCTGCCAGCCCTACTTGTTAAAAGTTGAGCCAATCCTTATCTATCTCAAATGCTGATAGTTTATTTAAAAGTACAAATGAGATATTTATGCAACATAAGATTTTTATGAAGTCGACTGAGATAGTTGCATCAGGTGATGGACTGGCAGGGGATGAAACACCTGCCTCCACCACCACCTCTTTCTCCTCCTGCTCTCTGGATTGGAGAAGGAAGAGGGGGAACTCTCCTCTATGCTTCCTCTTCTGGTCTGTTCCCCCTTTTTTCAGACACAAGGAGTAGGAGTAGTGGAGGTAGTGACAGGTGTACAGCCTCAGGTGCAGGGATGTCTTGGATCAGCCCAGAGGCAGAGTTAGAGGGGGGCAAAACAGCAAGTACTGCAAGCATGGCAATGTACTGTGTAAGTGGCCCCTCTCATTCACTGTCTAGCCTTTCCAGGCAGTGGTGGCAATGCATAAGAGATGTTGTTTGGTTCACTGAGCACATGTGCATTGCTGTTGCTGCCCAGAATGTCTCCAATGGTGAATGGAAGGGAGTGCTTACTTTGTGCATTGCAACGCCTGCAGTAGTTACTGTTTTGCCCCCCTCTAGCTATGCTACTGCTGCTTAGGGCTCTCTATACATTCTGTATTTTCAGAATTTTTTGCCACAGCAATGAATAAGAAAATAGCTTTACCAAAAAAGGAACACGGAAACGGTCATGATGTCAAGCTGATGTTTGCAGGTACTGCTTAAAGTCTGCTGAGCTGTCTGCGCTTGGATGATGGACTTGGGCAGCTTAATTCATGCTTCACTGAAAGACCCAATGAGCTGAGATTTCCTCCTTTGTAGTTCTGCCAGATTCCAGACCATCTTATTATAGGCAAGTCACCTTGTCCTGCTGACTTCACTGGCAGCCTTTGTTCACATCCTAAAGTCATCATGATGTCACCCCTTATCTCATGTTCCAGTGACAGATCAACAAGCAACACATTCCACCCAAAGGTGACATTTTTTTTGCAGAGGTTAAGTTTATACAGGTTGAGACTAATTATTCACATGGGTTCCCTTCCAAGCACTCACCTGGATGGCAAAAAATGCACTATAGCAAATCAATTTAAAAAACAAAGTTTCTTTGCTCCTGTGATTTAAAAACAGCCTTGCTGATCTTTTGACTCTAAGATAAGAGTCATTAAGAACACAATACATCAACCAGTCCTCCTCTAAGACCTTTGAAAGCTTCACTCAGCCCCTTCCTTCACCAATGCAAAATGATTACCTTTCTTTCATGTGCTCAGGGGGAAGGGGAGAGAAGGATTGATGGATCGTCAGCCAGCTGCCCTCTCTCTCTCTCATTAAGGAGGCTATTGTTAAAGGACTGTTCAGTTTTTTAAAGTGATTTTAAAGGGGTGCATTTTCCCCTTCTCCAGGGATCAGCACATTCCTTCTCATTTGCAGGGGCCATTTGTGTTGAGTTAAATCCGTGTATAAATAGGCTGGACCTGTAATTACATTTTGGTGAAATCACGATGGTTAATCTCTTGTCTGGCAGATAAGGCTGTTATTTCAAGTTAATATATAGGTTGGTAGCAACAAAAAACCTAGATGGGTGGATAGCATACCTGCTGACATTTGCAAATTCTAAAGAGATAATGTTTAGGTTTGTTTCCTGGTGTGTGTGAGTGTATTGGTTTCATCGGTTACCCACCCTTTTCCCAAGGAGATCTGATTAGTATGCATAAGGACATTTACCATTATTTGTATAACAGACCGTTGAGGTATATTAGGCTACCATGATCCTGGTTTGATATCATAGCTTGTTCACGAGACCAGGCACAAATAGAAGGTTGTTTTTTAAAACAGAAATGGAAACAGTGAATTTCTTCCTTTTCTGTTTGAAAGGGAGAGCACTTGAGCCCAAGGCTAATAACACAGGTCAACACACATTTTGCTTCCTTAAACGTTACACCAATTCCTGGGTATATTTGGAGTGCCGTTTCCAAAAATGGCATCTGTTTTGCCCTATCATGTCTAGTTTTGGAGACACGGCATAGCCTCTTTAGTGAGTGGTTCAAGCAGCTTCCTCATGAGGAAGCCTACACCATGGCTTCCATGTAAGGAAGCTGCTTGAACCATTCACTAATGAGGCTATACTATAGCTCCAAAACTAGACGTGATAGGGCAAAATGGACGCCACTTTGGAAGTGGCGCCCCAAATTCATATCAAACCATCATAAAGATAAGAATAACTTATCTGACCATCAATTTTGTAGGCCTGTGTAATGGTAGTAATGCCATGATTTGGCGTTATGTCTGAATCCTCCTATTGTGTAAGTGTGCTGGAAGGGAGTTCCAGGTTTATGGGGAAACAAGGAAGAATGCATGGAGTCATCTAAAAGAGCTAGAGAGGTTTAGGCTGCTGAGAATGCTAGAGCTGAAGGAACAAGTGCTTACTTTGTTTGCAATGGAGAATTCTTTCAGGAGGTTCTACTTTGTATGAACAGCTCAGGCCTTGAAAAGCTTCTGGTGTATTTCAGTTCACAGAGGAGACAAGCACTTGCCAGGGCCTCTGGTTCTCAGTAAAGACATTAACAGCCTAATTATATCCCCCACCATTGATGTGCTGATGGCGCACATGCTGCATCCAATGGTGGGGAAGATCAGAAGATCATCCAGAGCTAAGTCAAAAAACTTTTTTTACTTACCTTTAAGTAGACTTCCTGGCCACCTATGGGTCTCCTTGAACCCACGCCAGTTGGCATATGTCTGAGAAGAGAAAGGGGTGGGGTAAGCTATAAAATGGAGGTTAAGATATGGCATGCACAATTGCCACTGAGATACACTGCTTCCAGCCCACTCTCCATCCCTGCCCCAGAACACCTCCGAATCTCCCCCTTCCTGTCCCCAGTGCCATCTTATTGAGACTTTTGGAGCCTCCAAGAGCCACTAGCAAGCATGCTGCACCTCTGCCCGTTTGTGGAAGAGGTCCAGAAGCATGCAAAAGTGACCTGGCTTTTGCATCACCAAAAAGTGCCTTGCACTGCTGGAACTGGAGTTCCAGTAGTGCAAGAACCAGACAGAACTGAACCATAAAAAGGGTTACAGATACAAAGTGGGACAGAGTGCCTGTACCTTTAACCATTGTATGGAAGAGGGAATTTTGGCAGGTGCAGCTTTTTAAACCCTTCTATACTGACCTGCACCTGCCAAAATTTCCTGATTTTAATGGAAAACAAGCTCTGATGGCTTTCCTTCCTAGGCGAATGAAGGTGCAGCAACCTAAGAATATCAAAACAGCTGTTAAACTAATTCAGTGTGACTGTTAAACCTTGATATTCCACAGTAAGAAACTTTTGCTGGCAACCTTCAGTCTCGAAAGACTATGGTATCGCGCTCTGAATGGTGGTTCTGGCACAGCGTCTAGTGTGGCTGAAAAGGCCGACTCAAGAGTGACAATCCCTTCCACACTGGGAGCAAGTGCAGCCTGTCCCTGGTCTGTCTCCCTGGCTATGGACCTTCCTTCTTTGCCTCCTTGCCTCAGTCTGCTGGCAAAGTGTCTCTTCAAACCGGGAAAGGCCATGCTGCACAGCCTGCCTCCAAGCAGAATGCTCAGAGGCCAAGGTTTCCCATCTATTGAGGTTCATTCCTAAGGCTTTCAGATCCTTCTTGCAGATATCCTTGTAGCACAGCTGTGGTCTACCCGTAGGGCGCTTTCCCTGCACAAGTTCTCCATAGAGGAGATCCTCTGGGATCCAGCCATCATCCATTCTCAAGACATGACCATGCCAATGCAGGCGTCTCTGTTTCAGCACTGTATACACGCTGGGGATTCCAGCACATTCCAGGACTGTGTTGTTTGGAACTTTGTCCTGCCAGGTGATACCGAGGATGCGTCGGAGGCAGCCCAATCCTATCCAACTTTCTAGCACTGATTAAGTGCCGATGCAGCCCCAAGGTAGAGCAACCAATGTTCCCTTATCTTGAGAGGGCCTCTGTGACTCCTCCCCCCACCACCGCAAGATGCAACTCATGCCCTGTTGGCACGGCTAAATCAGTGCTGGAAAGTTGGATAGGATTGGGCCCTTTACGTTTGTTGATTTCCAAAGACATTTTGGCTAGGTTGTATCTATAATAGGGAATATCCCATATACCCAAGTTTATTCTATGAATACATATAAAAATAGTCTTTCCTTGTAGAGAGACGTAACTTGTGTTTATCTAATTGTAAGCTTTCTCTTTCTTGAATAAATTATTACCTTCCTTTGGGATTCTTGAGATTTCACAATGTCTCCATCTATTTCAATGTAATTGATTAATTGCCTGTTAAAAGGCAGACTAAAAAAAACAAATTTGGTAGAAGATTGAGAGCCCAATCCTGTGGTCGGCGGCATGGAGCCGTGCCGCCAACCACAGTTGCAAACGTGCCGTAAGGCGTGGTGGAAGGTGGAAAGCGTGCTGGGGTGGGAGGAGGATCCGTGGAGCTGTGCCCTGCAGGATCCAGGGCGCTTGTGGTGGCCTGCACGCCCTACACAAGTGCTTTTTCTTTGGTTGGCGGTAAAGTGAATAGCCTGCTACTTACCTTACTCAGAGGCGCTACCATTGCGGTACCATTGCGCTACCATTGCGGTAGCGCGGGAGGCCTCTGGATTCGGCGGCCGCCGTCCTTGGTGCTGCCAAGTCTGGGTGCCCTGGACAGCTCAGGATTGGGCTGTGAGAATCTTGCATGTGACAGGTATCATCTTGAGCTTTTTTCTAGGGCAATATCGCAAGTGGGAATTGGCAAAGATAGAGAATTTGGATGGGGACTGAAGTAGGGTTAAATTCCTGGTACTTATCTACCATGGTCCCAATGCAGATTCCCCTCTCTTCAAATGTTGTTTCAAGGTAAGAAAAGCAAGCAAGCCAGGGCAATGACATGAATGAAGCCATGTCTACGTTGGCCCTGAGTTCAATAGGACTTACTCCCAAGTGAGTGTGCAAAGATTGGCAACCTCAGCCTTTTCATTTAAGGAATAGCTTCAGCCATTGAGCAAACAGTTTCCCCAAAGTTTTTCCAGTCCAGACATCCATTATGAGTAACAAACAGTCCATTTATTCATTTGTTGTGGGAGAGTCAGGCGTCTTCCCTCAAAGGCAGGAAAATCAAATTTTCCCAGCATTTAGACTGCAATAAAATGGTTGGCAACCTTCAGTCTCGAAAGACTATGGTATAAGCCTACAGCACCCAGTATTCCCCGGCGGTCTCCCATCCAAGTACTAACCAGGCCTGACCCTGCTTAGCTTCCGAGATCAGACGAGATTGGGCATGTGCAGGGTAACAGTTGCTGCTTTTTAGTTTATTTGGGAAATTCTCACCTTCCCCTTTCAGCAAGACTTGCCCTCACCCTACAGCAAGGCTGGATCAGGGCTAGCAAAAATATAGCTTGAAGTGAAAAAAAAATGTGGAAGGTGCTCAATAGAGACTTCCTAACCCATTCAAACATGGGCATCCTTTGTCACAGTGTTCCACTCAATAATGCTAGTGGTGTCAGGGAGGCCGTATATTCAAAGATTCATACTGTATAGGCAACGTTCAGTCTCGAAAGACTATGGTATTGCGCTCTGAGTGGTGGTTCTGGAACAGCATCTGGTGCTAATATTAGCATGAAGCATTAGCTTATAGTTTTAGGGTGATACATAATTAGATCAGGTAGAAAGCTTTCATTGCTCATTTCTGGAAGCACCTGTCGGACAACTGTGAACCTCCCATTTCAAGACAATGGAGGTGTGTTGGTTCATGACTGAAGTCTTGAGAACCAGGGAAGGCAAAGGAAAGACAGACTGTCCCTGAAATACCCTCTGAAGTGAAACAGGAAGGACAGGTGGCCCTGTTGGATTACTAGAATGGATTGAGGGAAGTAATTAGTTGCCTGTTTCATTTCACAGCTGACTTGATAGATGTAGGAAGGATTTGCCTGTCACTTGTGACACAAAGACTGTCTTGCAATGAGGAAAGCTAGCAGGAAGGAGATGCCGCTTTTGAAAAGACTCAGAGGGGATTCCTACGTGAGTTATTACAATAGAGCCCGTCTTTGAAATTTGGATGCTGGGTTATGCATGCACACTGTACCTCTGTATCCTATGTTGCACAGAGCATGGAATCGGAGGCATAATTTGAGTGTTTCAGATTGCAGTTTTTTTTAAATAAAAAGATGCCCTCACAATTGTAGACTCCTCCCTCTCCCAAAAGTGCAGACAGTATCTGCTGGTTGATTCAGCACTTAGGACTTCTTCAGACAATTTGTTTTAGTGCAAGAAATGTGCAACTGTTACTCATTTGTTCAAGTTGCAGACATGTTGCAGAGACATGTCGTCAGCACTACAATCACAATATGTTGACACAAGGAAAAAGCCATTCATCTTCCCGCCAGTGCATCCCTTTCTCTTGCAATTGTCATGTTAAAAGTGGTTTTCTGTATATGCCATGTGCACTTAATACATTTTAAGCCCAAACCTAACCATGCTGGAATGGGGAGGCCAGCTGGTCTGCCCCATATCCAATGCAGGGTTGGGGCCAGTTCCAGCTGAGCCCAGGGCAAAGAGAATTCATTCACCTTACCCCTGGTAATGCCACAGCAGCACCAATGGGACTACTCAGATCTGAGCATCTCAGAGCTACTTTGGGCTGCCTGGGACTGGGGTTCGGATCTGGCACAAGGGCCAGATCCTGGCCCCACCCTTGTGAACTTGCCCACCCACTTTCCACTTCCCGCCTTCCTCCTGTCCCAGAATGCCTCAGTTCCACCCCCCATCCTCACCTGACCATCATGCTGGCCTGGAAAGGCTGAAGCAAACCTAATGCTCCGTCGGCTCTACAGGGCCTGGGAGGGCCTGCGGAGACAAGTGCATGTCTGTGCACCAACCTCTCTCCTTCTGAGTCATTGTAGAAGTACCTTATGGCACTTTTGTGATACTCTTTGGCTGGCACAAGGGTCTTGCACTGGCCTAAGGCGCGTTCAGGATCGAGCCCTTTATAAAAAGCGGGTTGTCTAGCACCAAAAAGACTTGAGAACTGGTGCCAGACAAGCATCCCTGGAGAGAGCATTTCAAAGGCAGAACAAGCAAGAAGACCCTCTCAAGACTTGGCAATCATATGCAAGTAGTTTCCTTGTGCCCAATGGGACTTACTCCCAGGAAAGTGTATATAGGATTGCAGCCTTACAGCCAATCTTATCCAAGTCTGGCCCAGAGTGTAAGCAACACTGATGCAGCCACTGCTGCATGCTGTGGGCCAGCTGGGGACCAGAGGGTGGCAGAGAGGTAAGTAAAGAACTTTAATACCTACTTGGCAGCACTATGGTCCCTAATAAGCACACCCAGATTCACACCAGCTTTTTTGCTGGTGTAAATCTGAGTAGGTCCAAGAGTACATGACAGTCCTGGGCCAGGGGGCATAGGAGATCAGCACCACTGCTACTATCTGTCCCAACTCACTCTTGATGCCTCTGCCCTGATTTTCCCACAGAATGTTCCCTCTGCCAACTTACCTGTGCCAATGGGGGCTCAGCACTCAGCTGAAATGCACGTGGAGCTGCCAGCCATTTGCATCGGCAGTCCCAGCCTGTGAGCTGTTGAAGCAATGGCCTGGGCCTGATGGGGCTCGAGTTCCATCAGCACAAAGCTGGGATAAGACTGGGCCATGAACGTATGAGGATGTTCATGTGGAAGATGATGCAATAATGCTGATGACTCACCATAGTTGTCTCACATCCATATCAGCTAAAAAAACATTGGAACGGGGACTGCACCACTTCTGTGTACTAAGCTTGCATGTGGAGCCACATCCATAATCTCCAAATTAATAAAAAACACTTCATTCTGGCACAAATGCTCCTTTCCTGATTAAAACCATGCTCATGTCTTTGTCTAACTTGCACCCTCTGTCCTTGAGTTCCACTGGATAATTAATAACGGTTGGAAATAAGAACTCCTTGAGCCAACTTGTAACCCCTGGATAGAATTTGTTCTCTCTGTTTTATTCAGATCTCATGTGTGCATTTGATTTTATATAAACGGCACAAAGCTCTTTTTGTAACCTTAAACGCTCCCGGAATGAAAACCTCAAAAAGGAAATTTGCCGACTCATGGACTGTTTGTTTTGGTTGCTGAGCCAGCTGACAAATTTGCACATCTGAACCCAAAAGCCAGATTTTCAACAGGATCGGCTTGGGAGTTGCACCACATGTTTCTGTATTGTCGTTTTACTGATTACATCTGATGTCATTTGACCGCTGTCTCATTTATAAATTCCAAGTGGACACCTGGGAAGGGAGGCTGTGGCCGCATCGCTTCCTGTGTCTGAAACCTTTGCAGAATGGCAGCAAGCAACAGAAGAAGGTCTTTCTGATGCTAGCAATTCTGTATTCCTGGATTTGATATACCTGAGAGCTCTTTTATTTGCTGCCTTGTATTGTTCTTCTTAAATCCTTAAATAAACCAAAACAAATTGAGACCATTTGCAATCCTTTTTTCCTGGGATAAATTTCCCTGAACAGCTGAATGTATGTTTTCATTTCTGCAAAGAACAGCTTTATGCAAAAAAACAGAGAAAAGTGGTTGAAAAAAAAAATTTACGAGCCAAGCATCTGTTTCATCCATATTGTGAGAAATGACAACTCTTAGGGACTGATCCTACCGCTGGACAGTGCTGGTCTTCCATTTGTTGCCCTGGCAACAGTTGTAGCAAATGTGCCGTAAGGCACATCACGACAGCCAGGAGAGAAAAGATGCTGGTGGGGTGGTCAGTGCCAGTTGGCTCTGGGACTCTGTACCAGTTGGAGAACCACCTGGACCAGTTGACAGTAAGTTCCCCGTTGAGTAGCGGGGAGATGTTCTGGAGTGAGGGGAAGGTGGGAAAGGGCTCCAGAGGGTGGGTGGAGGTGACAGTAGCAGACACAGCGGTGCCACTCCCACAGACCTCACAGGCATGGCACCCTGGGGCTTTTGTCCCCCTGACCCCTCCAGGACTATCACTGAAAGTGGGTTCAGGCCTGAGAGGGGGATGGGGATGACAGCAGATGCTGCCGCCGCATCCTAACCCCCCAGTCTTGGAGCCCTAAACAGGTCCCCTCAGTTCTGTGCTAGCTCAATACTGTAGCTGGTGCAGATCTGAGCAAACCCATAGGTACTGCAGGGGCCCAACACGGGAAAAGGAAACGGATGTTCCCTTACCCCAAGGAGACGTCTGGTTGCCTCCTTACAGTGGCAGCGGTACTGCTGAACTGTGCGGAAGCAGTCTGCATAGGACTGGGCTGTTACTGAATTTTCAAAAATAAAGCAGTAACATTTAATAATACTTAGTTAATTAAGATTTTGCAATGACAGGAAACTGCTGTAAAAATTGTAACAAATATTTTATTTAACAATGTTCACTTCCTTTTGTATACAGCTCCTGTATTGTTGATAAAATAGTAAAATGCACCTTTCATCCACATATTCTTTCAGCAGACAACCTTTGTAGCATATTCTCCAATTGCAAATCTGTGTGGTTTTCTTTATCATACAAGGATCATAATCGCCAGCATAGAAACCGTTCTTTTCACTGGCAGGTCTCCAAGGCCCTGTGTATATAACCTAATAGTGCTGGTGAAACCAAATACCACTGGTGTTATTTGTTTGATTGTACAGTACTTATATTATTATCATGTTTGATTGTAGTTTTATTGTCAGTGGCATACTGTATGTTCAGTATACTTCTAGCATTAACTGTCATCAAGTGTGAGAATTAATTGTGCTGATGATATATCATGGGTGAATGAAATGCCTCTTTGAGCATGGCCACACATCTTTACAGTCTAGTTAGTGCAAAAGTGCAGATCTTAGCAGGATGATTACCAGATATATCACCCAAAACCCCTGGGGGCTGGGGGATAAGAATAGGCCCTCAGTTTGGCTGTACTTGTCATAAGAGGCGACTAAACAGCCATCGGGTAGATGGGACTCCTTAGCCTGGGAAGGCAGCTCATCTGAGAGAAGGAAAACTCTGATCCCAAACCTCCACTGCCTTGTGGCTACATCCAGTTATGGAAAAGGCTTCAGGAGTCAACCTCGAGGCAAAATCCGGAGCCGGAGTCCCTGAGGCAGTTCATGGCTGAACACAGTCATGTTCTGGCAACTTCTGCGACGCCGCTGGAACCAACCGTATTGGCTTCTGCCTTTCCATTGGACCATTTCAGCGATGTGGAGAGGGGGGATTTGCTGCATGGGTAACAGTCTATCCTCCATATCTACTTTACCCAGGCTTCGCGCACTGGAGAGGACACTCTGTTCCAGAACCACTATTCAGAGTGCGATACCGTAGTCTTCCGAGACTGAAGGATGCCAACAACATATCACCCAAACACATTTTATGCTGATGCACGTATTTTCAGCAGTTCACATGGGAGAGATCTTTTGTTTACGATTGAACATTATCTAATCACACCACTGTAATATAAGCACAATACATACTTTTGTCTCCTTTTGACTGAAGGATACTCTTGCTGTTGGGTTCTGACTCTCTCTCAAGATGTGTTCAAATGTCTCTTCTATACTCTGCGTAAGTATAGAATTCAGAAATAAATCCTCACTTGCATTGAGTTCAGATACGGAAATGCATTTGGAAAGGCTTTGGAAATGCATATCAACACAATTAAACTGCAGAAGCACAACTGAGAATTAAAGCATCTTCCTTACAAGGAGCCCAATCCTACCTAAATCCCCGTGTGATGATGCAGCGGTACAGGCTCAGGGTAAGCCCCAGCAGCTGCTATGGGACAACTCAGATCTGCACCAGCTCAATTGCTGGTGCAAATTCACGTTGCTCTGTGAAGGTGAATCAGGCCTTGAAGGCTCCTGACCATGATCAGCCCTCCTCCCCACCCTAATCACTGTCCTGTTCTGTCCATCTCTCCCCTGAACCATCCTCCCTGCCTTCCTCCAAACCCCTGCACAGGCCTACCTGCCACGGTAGGTGTCCATGGGTCTTGACTACCTGCTATTGTCTAGGTTTTTGGGGAACTCTCCAAATAACTGGGGAGGGGGAGAGAATTCCAGGTATGGTCTTTTTCTACTTGGCTTTGTGTTTTTGGTGGCAGTGGACTTTATCAATTCTAACTCTGGTATAAGGCGAAAGGAAAAAGGCACCAAGACCATGGTTCCTCCCCTCCCTGATCACCTCCACATGATCTAGCAATGTGTATTCACCAGGAGGATAGTTAATGGAAGGAACTGCATATTGCTGAGGATCACCTGGAAAGAGTTGTTTTCATATGCCCTGTTTGTGGGTTTCCTGAAGGCAACAGGATGCTGGATTAGACTGACCTTTGTCCTGATCCAGCAGGCCTTGAGCCCTGGCTTAATATCTCTGTAATGGCAAGGCTTCCAGTACTGTATCTTGTTTCATGCCCTTGCATGGTGTAGCATCTGCCTCTTTTTTTTTTTTTTGTGGCTAGTAATCTTGGTTGTTTTTCTTTTCTAGTTTTTTTTGCTAGAATCAGGTTCTTAGTTATGTAAGCAAACAAATGCACAGTTGATAGCTGTCAGTTCTCTATAGTGGCATATGCTAAGGACTGGGAATTTTCTTCATTGTTATTTTCCTTTGAAAAGCCAGTGTGGCTTAAGCCTGAATTACATGCAAACATTTGAACATATGAAGCTCTTTTCACACAACCTGAAATGGTGTGTGGTGAATAAATGGAGGGGCTTCCACTCAGCTTCCATGACTTCAACTGCTCTGAACAAGTTGCATGCACAATCAGGAGCTTTTTACCTCTAATCCAGGGGTCTCCAAACTTTTTGGTCAGAGGGCTGCATCAAATGTCAGGCACGGTTTTGAGGGCCGGAAAAAAAATTTAAATATAAAATTTATATAAATAAATTAGAGATGGAACTTAGATGTGTGAATAAATGAATGAATGGGCTCATTCATTCAACCTCTCTGGCCCTTAGAACACCCTCCAGATGCAACCAGAGCACAGTTCCAGTCATGTTCAGCAAAGTGGGCCAGGGGCTTTCAGGGGACAAGAGGCTGGCTTCTGGCCAGATAGAAGCTGGCCATGGGCTGCATTTGGCCCCTGGGCCGGGGTTTGGAGACCCCTGCTCTAATCCAGTGAGTCTGTCCTTTTTGTAATAGAGTTCTCTGCTGTTTTTTGAAGGGACTGCATCATTGTGTACCTTCCGCAAAAAGGTGGGAAGTAGGTAAGCTGGTGCAAATGCTGGCAGCATCCTGTCATGTGGAATGCACGTGGCAAATGTGCCAATTTAACACTGACTTTTTAAATAATATTCCAAAAACCATTCATCAAATACATTAGTCTCAAAATGAATTATGTAGCTAATTGAACAAGGCAAGGGTTAAATTGACACAGTTAGCACTGAGTTGGCTCATTATGCGAGTTAAAAATCCAGTCTGCAAAAGCAAAGGCAGATAACATGATTATGGAAACTACTGTGTGCATATATTGCACAAGGGGAAGCATTACATTTGAGCGGAAAAAGTTATTCATGCAAAAAAATACACGCACTCTGCATAAATATTACTACTGGTAAATTGCAGCCTGAGGCTAGAAAAAAGCCCCAGATAAAACCTAAAACCCCCTCCCAACTACATCAGCAAAACAGGAAGAAGTAAGTTAATCTACTGTGGAAACCACCTCCCCTTTGCTCCTTTACTTCAGTGTAGCCCCTGCAATCTCATGTGCTTGTTGCACAAACATACATGAGGGGTCATCACCCCTTCCATCAGCATATTCTGGGCTCAAGGAGAAGTTCCTGCCTTGCTTTAGAACAGGGGTGCCCAAGCCCCAGCCTGGGGGCCACTTGCGGCCCTTGTGGCCCTCAGGGAGACCTCAGTCTCCAATGAGCCTCTGGCCCTCCAGAAACTTGCTGGAGCCTGTACTGGCCCGACGCAACTGCTCTCAGCGTGAGGGCGACTGTTTGACCTCTCGTGTTAGCTGTGTGATGAGGGCTCCCTCCACTGCTTGCTGTTTCACATCTGTGATGCAGTAGCGGCAGCAAAGAAAAGGCCAGCCTTGCTTTGTTCAAGGCCTTTTATAGGCCTTGAGCTCTTGCAAGACCTTCATTCGTTTATATAAGTTCCAGCTCTAGTATATTAATTTATGTAAATTTATTCAAATTTTAATGTAAATTAATCCCCCCCCGGCCCCCGGCACAGTGTCAGAGAGATGATGTGGCCCTTCTGCCAAAAACTTTGGACACCCCTGCTTTAGAAACTGGTGGATAACCTCGTGATTCTGTTGCTTTGAAATAATGTAGGTGACTGTGCTCTGATTTCTGGTTTTTTATTGGAAGTGCTGGGTGCATCTTCTGCAAAAGGTGAAAAAGGCATTGTTCAGAGGTAATAGGTAGTAGTTAAAAGGAATGTAATGGAGTGGAAAAGCAGGCTTCTGCTCCCTGCCCTTAAAGCAAAAGGAAGTTCCCTCTTGTCTTGCAGGCAATGCAAGAAAAGCCACTTGCCTTAAGACACTTGCATAGCTAATGTCAACGACTGCAGGCTCTCATGGCCCCTACATATTAATTCCATTGGAAATGACAGTTAATTACTCAAACTTAGAGTTCCACCAGCTTGTCTCTCTCAAGGGACTTGAATTAGCTCAGCCACTCCTGTGTTTGCAGAGTGTTGTTTACTTCCTTGTTCTAGCAAACACACTGCCAGTTGTCCCATCTTTTTGTAGAACATCACAATACCAGTGGACCTAACAGATCTCTCTTTTTAGGAATATCGCAACTCAGGTGAACTCCATAGAAGATCAGCTGGGCAGTTTCCTTATTGTTGAAATATTGGCAGGAGGTATACTGCAGGATTACTAGCATCAGTGCCGGCCCATCCATGTAGCCAATTGGGGTGGCTGCCTCAGGTAGCAGATTATCAGGGGCATCCTCCTCTGTCTGCTTGCTTACCTCCATTCCTCCTCCTCTTCCTCCTCCCACTTCCTGGATTGGTAAAGGAAGAGGTGAATGGAACATAAGAGATGTTCTGGCCCACCATTTTCCTCTCCTCCACACTTCCTCTTCCACTGCCCCCTCTCTTTCTTTTCCAGGCCTGGGACCAGGAGGAGCAGAGGTTGTTGCATCACCTGGTGGTGGGGGCAGCACTTGGTATACCACCTCAGGCATGAGGAGATATTGGGCCAGTCTGGTCACCATAAATTTTTCCAAGTTTGGAACTTTTTCCAACTTTTTCTTGTTTGTTTGGAGGCCCTGCTACTGTTTTCATAACAAGTGACATGTGAGAACAAGTGGTGTTCCTCTTTTATTTAGCAGGGGGAGAGTCACTGTCCCTCTTCACCCCGGCAGTATCTTTTCTAGTGGCTGTTTACTGGTGTTCTTCTGCATCTTTTTAGATCACCAAACCTGATTACAGGATTAAATTAGATTAGATTAGATTACAGGAAGTAATTTAATTATTTGATTTTGTCTGTAAACCGCCTTGTGAACTACTAATACTCCTCCTCCTTCTTTTTCAAAAGTGGTACAGTGTGTGTGTGTGTGTGTGTGTGTGTGTGTGTGTACACAAACTTACAACATCATCATTATCATCAACAACAACAGAAAAGTTACTGTGGAAGCTTGCTGATACCCCCCATCCCTTGGCTTCTTGGCACTGAGCCAGGAGTGGCCTCAGGGATGGGCCAGATTAGGCACCACCAGAGGGCTGCATCCATCCATTGACCTAGCTGGCCAGGGCGCCACCTGAGCAGTCAGTACTCATTGCAGTGGTGAGGCCCAACGTAAAATGGGTGGGGGTGACCAGTGAAGGGCCTTGGCCCAAGACCCCCATGCAACCTGGCGCCCGCACTGCATGTAACACCTTCCACAGAACTGCAGTTTTCATGTGAACCTTACCAGAATATATGACCACTGGCTTCACACTTTTACAGAATTTGTGGACTGGAGCATGCAGGAGGCAGACACTCTTTCCTGGATACAGTATTTCCTACTACAGAAGCTGCTATTTGTTCATGTAAACGCAGCCCAGTCCATATAAACGGTGCCATGAGTGGAAAACACTTCCATCTGTTATCTCAACAGGCAAGGGACGTGGAATGGGGAAGTCCTACAGAAAATCCCAACAAGTCCCCTCACCTTTGGGATGATGATGATGATGATGATGATCAAAAGTTGCACCATGGGACTGGAAAAGTGCTATTGAACTCATAATCAGTACGTCAAAAGTTGGGGTGGGTGCAGGAAAGGCATCATGCTCGGTCCAAGGCTGGAATGATCTCGCCTTACAGACCCAAAGCCCCTGCTCGGAACCCTAAAGGCGCCCTTTCTTTCCTTCCCCGGTAGATCGTCTGGAGCAAGACTCCGCCCGCCCGCCCGTCGGGACTCCCCCGCGCCTGGCCCCTTCCCGCTGTCCGTGCGGTCGACTGGCCGGCTGGTTAGGGGGGCTTTAGGGGGGAAGCAGCAGTGGCCGGGCGGAGCTTGACGCTGGGGCGGGCGGGCTGAGGCTTGGGCTACAGTGGCGATGGGAGCCGTCGGTGGGGTCAACAGGGCTGTGCTGGAGCTCCTCTCGGAGAGGGTGAGTGAGGGACGAGCTGGCTGCTTGCGTGGACCTGGATCCGTGGCAGAAAGAGACTTTGCAAGGGTGGGACAGTGGGGATGATGACTGAGGGCTGCAGGGCAAGCTGGGGACAGGCAGGGGACACGTGGAGAGAAGCACCCCAGGGTGCCTTATGCTGGTCTACTAGCTGAAGGGGTCAGAGGTGTGGGGCAAGAGCTGGGGTGGGGCGTATGTTTGGAAATCTGCACAGTATATGAGAGATTCTCCATACAATGAGGAGGGAAGAGACTTTTGGGGGGGTCTGTGGGGAAGTGGGGGGGGGATCCGTGCAGCTGTGAGTTGTTGGAGGGTCTTTGGGGAGATCGGGGCGTCTGGAAACAGTCAGGGGAGAGAGGACTGGGAGATCAGCTTGGGAGGTTGGTGGGTAGGGTTGGGTCGGATCAAAGTGTGGGGCAGCGTCTCAAAGGAAGGGGGTGACTGCTAGGGATTGGTGGAAGGGGCTGATATTGAGGGGCTAGCCGGAATGTTGGATCCAGGGGGTGCTGGGTCCAGTGTGGGGCTTCAAGGTTATAATGACCGAGGGCCAAATCCTATCCAGTTTTCCAGTGCTGGTGCTGCTGTATCAGTGGGGTATGCACTGCTTCTTGTGTTGGGCAGGCAGTCACAGAGGCTTCTTCAGGGTATGAGAACATTTGTTCCCTTACCTTGGGCTGTGTTGCGCTGCACCGGTGCTAGAAAGTTGGATAGGATTGGGCCCTGAGATGGGCTGGGTCTGGGATAAGGATCAGTCTGGTGCAAAAGAGTGCCTGGTATGTTGGGTGACTGTTTCAGCAACTTTGTTTCAGGCCTGGAAGTTGGCAAAACCTGAAGGGTGCTGTTGGTGGCTTCCTTGCCCTGTTTCACCTCCAGCCCAAAATTTCTCTGACGTTCTTTCCCAGCACGTGCAGTGGCCAGCTTGCCCCAGCAGCTTCCTTTGCTCCTTCAGAACATTCCCTTTCCATTTCACAACCTCATGGGAAAGGCTGCCTCCCATGCAAGCAGAAGCCAGATGCATTTGGACCTCCCCTCCCCACCCATGTCTACTCTTCCCATTCCAGCTTTGACATCAAGGAACAGGCGCAGCTGGAGACTTTGGCATCTGGAGAAGCAACCGCCATAGGAATGTAAAGTCACCCCTCCTTAGGCAAACTGCCCCTTCCTATTGGATGATAGCTTGTAGACCAGGATGTAGAGCAGTTAAGGAGTGTGTATGTTTACATTGGTAGTCTAAGTTTAGGGAGTGCCGACTTTATAGTATGGATAATTTATTCCGCCTTATGCCTTAGAATGTGGCTCTTGGGCACATGCCTCATGCTATGACTGACTTCATTTGAATTGGCAACTCTCTGCTTATTCACTCTCTGCTTACTCTTCTGAATAGGAACCTCAACTTTTCCATCTGTAAAATGGAGCTAGAATTTATCTCCCTAAATTAAGAATTAGTTTCCCACTCTGAGTAGGGAGCAAGGAAATGTCTGTTAAATAATAGGAAGGAATTCTTGGGCAAGGTCCTCATGGGTGGAGAACATAATTTGGAGTTGCTTTGTTCTCACCTTTCCTTTGGAAGTATTTTTCTCTTCCAGTTTAGAGATGGTGGGAAGGTTCATAGAACCCGAATGGCAGCATTCCTTTTGGGTGGTATTTGTTCTGCTTAGATTTTTGAGAAGTGAAGATAGTAGTGGATTACAGTGTCCCTCTCCTCTCATCCAGACCTCATTTTGTGTGCTCCAAATGCTCATGAGAAAGCAGTTGGTAAAATGGCATTTTTTAATTGGATCAATATTTGTTGACAAATATATGCAAGGTTTTTGAGTGTCATAGCACGGTTCTTCAGAGCTTATGGTTTGGGCAGTGTAGCAGCCAGTGGCAGCTGCTCAGTGAATAGTTCATTGAATGCTAATGATTCGGTCTCTGCTTTGTGTCTGCAGCATGAAACGGTCTGTAACTTGATGCTTGGACTTCTAAGGTTGGAGATGGAGGTGTAGAATCCTGGAGGCTTGTAAGCCTGTGTGTGATTTGCTCTTTGTGCCAGCTGGAAAGAGGAAAAATCTCCTGGGCCTTCCTCTGGCATAAATCCAGGAGTTTTTGTGCACTCCTGTGCCAGGCACAGGAAAGAATTGAGGCGATACAAATTGCTGCCTTGTAGGCCTGATCATAAGTTTGGTAGTTCATGTGCGTTGACTTTAGGTTGCTCTGGATGATGTCGTGGAGCTTGTGAGGACTATGACAAGTGAACTGCTTGCAAACAGGGGAAACGTGATGTGAGCTGCACATGTGGGAACATACACACAGAAACCCAGTTGTTAGCATGAGAGAAATGTGAAGCGACGGACATCCCTCCTCTCCTGTTCTCTGATTAGCTGGAAAGCATGTTTGGCTGTGACGCTGGGCAGTTTTTTTTTTGGGTGGAATGGTAGTAAGGGGAGAACAGGCAGCAGGAGTCAACTTGAAATCACAAGTGGTTGACTCTGACAGGATGTGTGAGCCTGCATCCTCTGCCCTTTTCCTGCACGGACAAGCTTTGCCAGTGGTCTGTCCTTTGGCTGGGAAGTCCGGTTGTTGTTGACTAGGCTGGATTTGCTTGGTATGTCTTTCTGTTTTTCTGCCTGCCAAGGCATATGGTATGGGATGCAGAGGGGTGGCCATGGTGTTGCGCTCGGATTTTCTCTGGCGCAATTTGAAACACAATGTTGCCTGGAGGGAAGAGCGTCCCTGCCCTGATCTTAGCATGATAAACATCAGGAACTTGGGGAGAGAAAGCAAACCCATTTCAGCTGCTATTAAATTATTTGCTTGTGTTTGTAACTTTGATGCCAGAGCTGGCTGTTTGGGTGGGGAGTTCCACTGTGGAGCAGCAGAATTGTTTGTGAAAAAAGTGGGAGGACTCTAGCAAGGAATCCCCGAAGCTGAGTGGAAGGCAGAGAAGGAAGAACTGCCTCTGTGGGTCTCCGGCATGCATGTGGAAGGAAAGGGTTCGTTTTAAGGATTGATGGATTTTAGTAGGGGGTGGTCTGCTTTTGGCTGTCTTCATCGTATATCCTGTGCTGTCCCGTAGATGCATTTTGCATCTTCTTACGGAATCCTGAGCAGCATGGATTACATGAGGCTGCCCTAGGGCCCAGTTGTGACCTGGGCTTACACTATGTCATACCAATGGCAAGATCCATTCTGCTTTTCCCTGGAGTGTCTAGCCTCACTATTTTTTGTGCTGTTTCAGGAGCAAGTGGATGATAGCAGAGCTGAGCTGAGATCACTTGGAAGACCTGAGGCAGGTAAGGTAAATGAGGAGGGACCCTTTCTAGATATCTGAGCAAAGGTTAGAGGGCTCCTGTTGCTGGGTTTCAAGACACAGGATGCGTTGTAGGTTGGACTGAACAACCTTGGTAGCAGTGCTGTTTATTGGATCAATTTAAGGTTGCAATCCTACACATGCTTACCTGGGAGTAAATCCCCTTAAACTCACTAGGGCTTACTTCTGAATAGGCATGCTGAGAATAGCTCTGTAAGATAGTTCCCAGTTCATTCATGATAGAAGGAAGGTTGGTTTCAAGTCTTTTGCTCATTTGGTTCATCAAGAGCACTTTACAGTTAGGTCAAATCACAGCAGATTTGGTTGGCGGTAGGCTGCAAATGGTCACTGCATCAGGTTGTGGCCAAATAGCCTCTTCCCCTTTCTCTCTTTGTCCTTACTCGTTGATTTTCTCTTCCTCTCTTCTTTGCACCTCTTTAATTCAGAGCGTGACACCATAGTCTTCCGAGACTGAAGGATGCCAACTCAATTTTATTTTCTGAAGGACTGATAATTGGCTGGGTGGGAAGAGACAATTCTCTGAGGGAAATGGGAGATGGCTTGTACTTAGGATGATTTGTGGAGAATTTGTAAAAAAAGAAAAAAAGTCCTGTATATATATTTTTAAACCACTAAGGGCGCAATCCTAACCGGCACTTCTGCTGGCATAGGAGCCCCGGGAGGGTCGCAAACGTGCTGTAAAGCACATTTGCGCCTCCAACAGAGGCCACAGAGGCCAGCAGAAGCCTTCGTGGCGCCTTCCTCCCCGCCACTTGTGCCAGCGCACCCGCGCCGACACAAGCAGCAAAGGTAGACGTGGGGGGTGGGTGGGGAGGAGGTGGCTGTTTCTGGGTGGGTGAGGGTGGGCGATGGGCGGCCCTGGGGGTGGGCACGTGGGGAGCCGGGGGCGGGCCTGGGACCTGGTGGTTATGCCGGATCCCAACCCCCATCCCCGGGGAGAACGAAGCTGCTTCAAGCCGCTTCACTCTCCTCGGACTTGCACCACCTATGGAGGTGGCGGAGGTCCAAGGAGACCCATTGGGGTGAGCAGCCCTTACCCAGGGTAAGGGGAAGAGCTTCCCCTTGCCCCTGGCTGAGCTGCTGCAGCCAACGAACCTGCGTTGGATGCAGTGCAAGCCTCCAGGCTTGCCTGCTCCAGCGCAGGTTTGGATTGCGCCCTAACCAAGATATCCCTCACCAATACTTTCCTTGCAAACTACCTGGAAGTCATTCCAGCTCAGTCTTGTGTATCGGATAGAAAAAAATGAGTAGCTCACTAAATAAACCTAGTGGCATATAAAGGGCGCCCCATACTACTTGTTGCATCTTAGTGTCGCCTGAACCCAATCCTTTCCTTTCATTTTGATTCTCCTTTGTTGCAGAAATGGAGGGCTTGGTCTGCCCATTTGGCAATATTTACATGTTGCTGATATCTTTATGGCAAGGAGGATAGCTGCTCTCACTTTCCAGAGGGGGAGTTAATTATATAGAAGTTACTAAAAGGTCTTTTTGTGGAGGTCACTGAGAGGCTGAAACAAAGACGCTCATCCATCTGGATGACCTTCCAATGAAGGGCTTGTAGTTCTCCTTTCAAGGCAATTTGAAACTCTGATAAATGTAGCGAAATGAACGTTCATCTGTATCTGTAGATACTGACAGCCTTGGGGCTGTCTTTGCAGTTTGTTATTGTCCTGAGTAATAATAGTACAGTACAGTATTATGATTTTATCTATGCCTGCAAGTCATGAGCCGTCTTCCTGTCCCTGTGCTGTGTTCTTGTTGCATGTCTGAAGCTCAACAAGGGCGGGCTGATAAAAAAGATCCAGAGAGTGGCCATGTTTCCTATAGCAATTCTTTGGTTGTCCAGATCCATCAGATGACATCAGACTTGACCTCCTTCACATGCTCACCCAGCCTCCTGGAAATGCTTACATGTTGAGCTGATCCATGTGACTGTTGTGCATGTGTGAATATGGCAGCTAACATGGACAGGGCCAATTGTGTATGTCCTTTCCTCTACAAAACATCCTCTCCCTCAGAGGGATGCTGATTGGGTGGAAAGATCTGCATAATCAGCCTTGCCCATATAATCACATTATTCACACATTCGCACAGACACACTCACACACACTAGAGCAGGGGTGCTCAATAGGTGGATCGCGATCTACCGGTAGATCGCAAGGCAAAATGAGTAGATCGCGGAGCCCTGTCTCTCCAAACTGCTAGTATGTCAGTTTCGTCTAGTGACTAGACGAAACTGACATATTTAGCTGACACTAAACTGACACTGAAACTGACACTTTAGCTGCTCTTCAGGCATGCAGCAACAAAACTGACTAAACTCCAGCAGGGGCTCCATACATTAAAGGGGGTGTCTGTCAGATGCTTCCTTCCCCCCTGGTAGATCTCCTGGCCTTGCTGGGTTTCAAAGTAGCTCTCGAGCCAAAAAAAGTGTGAGCACCCCTGCCCTAGAGCCATGTGGGACAGCATCATGGGGAAGCAATTCTCACATGGCTGGTTGGGTGTGTGAATGAGTACTCATCTGATGTCATTTAACGGCAAAGACATTGTTATTGCTTCTGTGCTTAATTTCTAAAATTAGAGTTGCCAGGGCTTGATCTTCCCTGAAAAAATCCTCTGCCCTGAAAACCTTTTCCATTATTCCAGGTGTGTGTTGGGTGGGTGAACGAATGGACTGATTTTAGTTACTGGTAAGGTAAAGGCACTTGGCACATGCTCAGATTCACAACCTTCTTGTTTTTACTTAACACTTTGAGAACTGAGTTCTAACATTAAAACATGCTCTGGAGCTCTTCTTTTACCATATGTTTAGTTGGGACTACTCACAATGTGCCTAAAGCATTTTGTGTGTTGTGTTTGGTCTTTATTTTTCTGAAACACAAAATAAACTCTTGCTGCTTGGTGAGTCAGTGAGACCTCTCCCCTCCCTACCAGACTTCAGCTGTGCTTACTAATTTTGAATGAAACCTGCTAAGGTGCTGGGTTCCATCCTGCAATCACAGTATTCGGGTGGAGAATCACAAGCCAGAACTGGCTATCTTGCCAGGACTGGAAGATGCCCAAAGTCTGAATGGGATGAGCTGGGTCATGTAGCACCTTGGAAAGTGTGGACTACCAGCAAGCCTTACTTGGGTGGAGTAGAAATTATTCTGTGCCTTATACTTCAATTATATCTACATTAACTTGGAGATTAAATCCCACAAGTATCACTGGGATTTACTCCTTAGGAACTGTGCATAGTTATGCAGCCTCCTTGTATAAAGCAGCATGTTAATCCTCAATAAACGTGCCCAGGATTGAACTGTTAGGTTGCATCCAGATCAGTACCTTGTTCTGTTTCATTTACAGTGCAAGTTTGTGCAAGTTTACTCAAAAGTAACACTAGCTGAATTCTGTGGTTCTTACTCAGCAGTGAAATTATTTAGGATTGCAGCCTTAAATTTATTTGGCCTTTTCCCTTTATTGATGCTAATGTTAAAGTTTCACAAATTTCATCCTCTTGATATTTAAAAATAACTTTTTATTTAATTAATTAATTAAATTTGATTTTGTCATGTTGGGGGGGGGCTACAAATCTTGGTTGCAGATAGATGCCTTAGCTATGCCACTAACTGGGGGAGGCAACAGAGCAAGTGGGTGGTGAGCTGCTGGGGAGAGGAGGTGGGTTCCTCCCAACTTGCACTTTTTAAAAAGTCTGGGTGTGACGTCACTTCCGGTTGTGACATCACTTCTGGGGCAACATTTTGAGCTTGGCGCCGGGCTGCATGATCATTTGCTACGCCACTGCATACATTCACACTAAATGATTCTTAAGTAGAGTTCTAAAGACTGACCAGTCATAAAACAGGGTGCGGAACCACAGTTGTGTCTTGCACAATTTTCAGGGACTAGCAGGCCCTGCCAAAACACCCTTGATGGACTGTTAAGAGAGGGAGGGGATGTAAGGCAGGATCCAAAAGAATTTATTGAGGAAGTAAGGGCATAATCCTAACCAGGTCTACTCAGAAGTAAGTCCTATTTTGTTCAATGAAGCTTACTCTCAGGAAAGTGTGGTTAGGATTGCAGCCTAACAATCTGTATTTCAAAATTGTGGCTGGGTGGGATGGATATGGTGGGAAAAAGTGTTTTGAAACTGAATTTTGCTTTTCCTTTGAATATGGTCAAAGCTGTTTTTTACCTGGCAGCTCTAGAGTTCTTCAAAATCACATAAAAATTTGGTGTAAACAGAAGTTTGCGAATGAGAATCATCTTAGTTTCGCTTGCTTTAAGATTAATGCACACCCTCCACTTTCCTTGCACTCAAGGAGGCCTTCAATAAAGCAAGGCTTGCTGCTAATAAAAAAAAATTATTATTAATAATAATACAACTTGGGAATAACCTGTGCTGAACTCAAATCAGACTTAATTTTGTGTATGTTTGTGTAGCAAGATCAGACTGTTGGACTCAAAGAGGCCTTGAACAAAGAAAGGCTTGCTCATGCAATGGGACTGAACTTATGTAGGAGGCTATACTTCAGTATTAGCAGCTCAATTTGTCACTCAATTTAGGATATGCATCTGTGGAATGTTGGCATCATTATGATTTCATGGGATTTACTCAAGGTACCATATATCTGCGCATCTGATCCCAGTGCCCTCTTTGAGTGTGTGGGCTGAGCATGCAAAAAGAGTCTCTGAAAAAAGAGCATCAAGTCAATTTTGGTTTTATCCCACATCTAAATAGATTGCAGACAGACACTGTGGCTGGCCACACCTCTTCACAGAGCCAGACTGCACAGATGGCTCAATAGAGGGAAAACTGACCTGACAGTAGGGTTTGATTGTAGAGGAAGAATTAAGAGAAGGAGTGGGTAGGGGACCGCTCTCTGGAATGGTGCAATAGAAAAAGGTTGATCGATTGCCCCAGCATGCCCCTTGCTTGGTGTGCTTTGCTTCCACATGCTTGGCAGGAGCTGCAGATATGGGTGATTTGCATGCAGAAGAGCAGAGGAGATATCCATATGGCCGGCTAAGGCATGACTCCTTCTTCTGGCCCCAGGGACAGCCCCTACTCTGCTGCTTCTTGTTAAACGGATCCCAGCTAATCAATTTCTGTTGCTTCCCATGGAATTTCCTGACATTGAGTGGTTTGTTGGTTAGTTGCTGTGTCCTGCTACACTCGGCAACATATCAGCTGTGTCACTGGAGCCTGCCTCTTAGGTTACTGTGGGGAAAGCCGTCTGCTGGAACTAATTATTCCCTTATGTGTGGGAAAGGGATATAGGGGCCCAGTGGGTGATGGCCTCTTCCCTCCGAAGCCCAGATCTTGCTCAGCATGACACAAGCCACAGGAACTTACTTGCTGGCTTTCATTTGTGTGCACTAGGGAAGCTGACATGTTCCTCTTTCTGTTTTTCTGCCTTGGGAGATTCTGGGGTGATGGACATTGGGGCTCATGCAAAGTCCTTTCCCCCTACTATGTGGGCTAATTTTGCAGTGATCAGGGAGGAAAGAATCTTGAGTTGGTGCCTATTCTTTGCAACTCGGTGTGCCCTCTGTGGCCTTGGAACAGAGGTCAGCTTCCCACACTTGAGGTTAGCAATTTTCTTTGCTACACTTGAAAATTGCTTGAGTTGGCAGCTACAACCAGACTGCCCTCTCTGCCTCACCCTGAATGCCACTGGGGCTGTGTTATTCTCAACCACTGAGTTGCGCTGACAAACACGCAGGATAGAGAAGACTGCATCCTGATGTGGTAGGTAATAGTTGGGTGGAGAAGAGTACTCAGTTTGATGCCTGCCACAAGGGCATTCATCATCACGGGCAACACACAGCAGACTGAATAGCATTCATGGCACTTGCTGAGGGCTGGAAGTGATATCATTAAGCAGGAAGTGACATCATTAAGCAGATGATGGGCAGAATGAAGTACTTTGCTTTCACACAGAAATTTATTAGCTGCTAATGACAAGAGAAAATGAGCAAATCTTGATCATATTTTCAAGGTATGGGAGAGCCCAATTATCACATGGGCTGCCCTTTCAGCAGTGCCACTTCTGCCACGGCATTGCCTTGCAGCTCTGCATCCAGCAGCAGATGATCATGGTGCTAGGAGAGCCCAATTATCATGGAGGGCAGGCAGATAAAAAGCTTATAGGGGCTGTATATGGCCCACAAGCCTTTTCTTTGATATCCTTGATCTAGGATGAATGGCAGTGACATTTGCAGAAGGACAAGAGGCAGGGGTTAGCAGGTATAGTTATGGAAAGAAATAAGAGCTGATTTTGAAGACATGCAGGGCAAAAGAAAGCTGTGAGGGAAAGGGCACATTTACAAGCTGACCAACCAATTCACTGCTGGAACAGCGAAAGAAACTAGGTGCAGTCTGCAGAAAGGATGAGTAGCCCCATGTGACTTGGTACCATAGTGGGGACAAAGGATTAAAGGATTCCCTTCCCCCACACCACAGTCCTGATTGGCAGGGGGCACACGACCTGCCTGCTACTTAGTTTAGAAAAAACAAGCATGTCAGGGTCAAGCATGTTTTTTTACACAAAGTGTCATTTGAACCTTAGTCCAGCTGAAAGCAGTGCAACTTTCATGGGTGAAACATTTTCTGGATCATTACCATAAATACTGTATAGAACTTGCAGAACCTGGTCTTGTATAGTCCTAACCTGCCCATGTGGGAAAGATGTGTGAAGCTTTTGGTTAGCCCAGTGGTTCTTGAACTTTTCCGGCTTGCACCTCCCCTGATCCTTGTGGCCATTGGCTACAGCTCCCCATTACAATACCTCACCTCAGTTACCCTCAAAATGGGGATGAAGGTGTTATAATTATACACCTGAAACAAGGAGGCTGCAATCCTAACCACGCTTACCTGAGAGTAAGCTCCATTGAATAAAATAGGACTTACTTCTGAGTAGATCTGGTTAGGATTGTGCCCTGAGTTTGTTAGCAGCACACCTGAAGGGTTTTAGAAAGGGAGGGGGGAAGTGATGAATTCGCAGGAGGGGTTGTTTTATGTGTATCTGCTAATTGCAAACTGATGCAAACTGAGACCTAGAGACTGTTTGGTTGGAATCCTAACCCCACTTTCCTGGGAGTAAGTCCCATTGAACACAATAGGACTTACTTCTGAGTAGACCTAGCTAGGATTGTGCCTTTTGTCTTACAATAGCAGCCAACAGAGTACCCCCCCCCCCATGGAGGCAGGAGGAAAAAGGGATGGCTGAAAAGGAATGGGGATTTTTTTATTTTTAATCAATTGGTAAGTTGATTAATTGGCAGTTAATTGGTAAGTTCATTTGTCTCTCAGGATGCCATCTTTCCTCTACAGAGGGATGATGGTGGCATATCTCTTTCTTGGGAGAGCAATTGGAAAAGACCAAAGAAATAGAACAGTGGAATGAATGAGTGGGTTATAATACGTCACTTTAAGCGGAGTAAGGCACTAAAATCCAGAACTCTTCAGTTCCCACCCAGCATCTTGTCAGCTTTTCCAGACACCATAGCCAGTTACCCTGCACATGCCTGATCTTGGAAGCTAAGCAGGGTCAGGCCTGGTTAGTACTTGGATGGGAGATCACTTGGGAATACCGGGTGCTGTAGGCTTATACCATAGTCTTTTGAGACTGAAGGTTGCCAACCATTTCTTATGCTATGTTAGCATCAAATGCTTCATATTTCCTTGGCTTCCATCCTGCATGTGGATTCCTAAGATCATGCTGCTGATTCAAAACGCTGTGTTCCTTTTCCTCTTGGCCTTTGCCTCCATTTGGAGGCAAACACTTGTGGGAGAACGTGGTGGGTATTTTTCTCAAATGGGTCAAATCTGAAAGAAAACTGTGATGAGGAAGTTGCAAGAGGGTAGTTACTACTACCTGATTCCCTTTGTGAAAGGAAAGCTCAGCACCTCCTAGTTCCTGTGCAGCACACTGTTTGTTTTCTTTGCCTTCCATCTGGCCAGAAATAGCATGTCCCAGGTTATGTGCGGTTGTGCTTGAGGGCCTGCAGCCAAAAAAACCCTCCCATGATGTCCATTCACACCCTTTGTTTGTTTTTGTGACTGTGGAAAATGCTGCCACTTTCCCCTTTAAGTGAAGTTTGTTTTCCTCTGAGTCTGGCAGCTATTTCGGTGCAAGTCCAAACGTGCATGTGGCCTGTGCAGAACTCCAGACTGAGCCAGACGTGGGCCTGCTCCCTTGTCTGTTCCGCAAGAACAGGCTCAGCTACTTTCCTGCTCTCTAACGCTGTAAGGCTCTGTTGGCGATGCTGATCAGCTCATTTGGTGGCTTGATTCTGCCCTGTGTCTTGAAAACATCAATGGAGGGAGGGGAATGGGACAGAAGATCTCTGCCTGAGAACAGAAAATTGCATCTCATGAAAGCTGAGATGTTCCTCTGCTTCAGCAGAGGCTAGACTTGGCAGGATGCACTTCCGTAGGATGTTTCCTTGATTGCCGGGGAGAATCTAGCAGAGGGCACCACACCTCCTGGGTTGCAGTGACAAAAACAACCATTCTTTGCTGCCTCTCTTCTGTTGCGTTCATTCCTTGTGTTCCCTGTTATAGTTCTCTACTTGGATTAGATGTTGATTTCCCAGGAGGGCGAAGACAGAAAAAGATGAGCATTGTCCAGTTGCTGCTGGGGGATGTAAACCAGTCTGGATTTATCTTTCATTGTGGCAGCAGGTCAATCTTGTGGGCCGGCCTCCGCAGGACCCTGTTGAAGTTGGTGGTAAAGTTGCTGACCTTTGTGATGCTAGCAGGCAGTTTCTCCTCAACCAGCTCTTTTTCTTCCAGTGCTGGGTCAGGCAGGACATGTCCTGTTTGAAAGGACTAAAGAAGGATGGATTAGTGCAGGGAAAACAAACCCGGACAGTCACCTCCAGCTGTTCCAGTTCAGTCTCCCAGCTGCTAAAGGTATACTACTAAATAAAGCAAATGGCATTTTCTATCCTTTTGTGTCAAATGATTTTTCTACAGTAAAATGTACTATTTTTGAAGGATGTCCATGGTTTGATAGGGACACACTTGCATTTGAGTTTAAAATATATTTGCACTTCAGTGCAAACAGGAGGGTATTGTCATGCTCCAGTCCCTGATTATAACTGCAGTGGGGCTGTTACCAGCTGTAGGCTGGCCCAGGTGTGAGCTCTCTTGTTAGGGCGAGTTGCAACCTTGCTTTGCCTGACTATGTGTGTGGCATAGAGGGGAAAAGGCTGCATATGTCAGCCTTTGAAATGGGAGGACAGTCAGGCTGAAATCCAGCATCTGCAATTGCTAACATTTCCCAAAGTCCAGTGTGTTTGCAGGTAGATGCATGGGCTTGGGGGCACCCCCTTTGGGTAGAATGCCTGTGTTGGTGTGATGTTCAGGTTGGATGCAGAGGCAAATTCTGTGTTGTTGAAGTTGCTTTTGCTTAGAATAAGAAGCTTGCCTTGCCTTGTCGGTTTCCTAACCCTGCTGAAGGACAGGTTTCCCAGGATTCTGTTAGCTCATGTCTGTTAGCAGAAGTACAGTAATATTTCTGCTCACCTTTGGTTGCATGGAAGGGAAGAAATTAGCTCCTGGCTATTGGATCCAGTGGGTTTGGTACAGATGTGTATGGACAGTGTAATCAAGGTCACTTGAGTGTTAGTCCGTATTACAACAGGCAGAAGTAAACAGTAGCTGAGGAGCCTCACTTGAAATCCTGGTGGGGCGAGACCAGAGGGTTTGGCCTAATGAAATGTCTTAAAGAGACCTCAAGTTCAGTTCTACAACATACTTCAGTAGAGCAGATGCTTGTAAATGCTGAGTGTGAATTGCTTTACTCTTGTCTACTCTAGAAAGGGGATGGGAGGTAACATCCAGTAGAACAGATGGGGGGACGTGGAAACCGAGTCAGGTTGGCTGAACTGACAACACTTGGCATTGGACTGCCCTCCTAAACAGCAGTGTAATGGCCATGGATTTGAATGAGTAAATGAGTGGGAGAGGTATCTTTGTGATCATAGTGGGAAGGACGAAGGCTGGATGTGCATTTGGTTGCAAGTCTGGTTTATATCCATAGGCTCAAGGAATCCTCATAACTGTGAATGATGACATAATAACTCATTGCTCTTTATAAAATCTAGTTACTTGGCTATGCAGTTGTAGAGAAGAAACAAAAAAAAATTTAGGCTTCTTCTCAAGATTAGAAACCCTAGTAGGTCTTGTAGAGCTTCCTATGAACAGGGTTTTTTTAATGGAACCGAGTTTCTGTCCTTGTCCCCGCTTTTTGATTCATACCCTAAACTTCTCAGTTTCTGTTAATCCATACTCTCAGTCTCTGAGAAAATAACACCATAAAATTGGATCTTTTGCAACTCCCCCCCACAAACTGCATAGATTGTGCAACCAAATTTACATTATGTACGCCCCAATCCTATAGGCTTTTTATGACAATGGGACTAGCATACCACTAGTGTGAAAGGTCCTGTGTCAGCATGAAGCTCATGCCACTGCTGGGCTATCTGGGACTGCTGCCACAAAGTAGCTACAATGGTTGACTCTGCTGCCAATGACGCTGGATGAAGCTAGGGTTGGTCGGCTGGCATGGAGGATGGTTCATGAGTGGGGAGGGGGAGAAACCAGGGAAACTGAGGGCAGGAGAGGTGGCTCTAGTGGTGCTCACTTTTGCAGGATCCTATTTTGCAACCTGACATGCCACTAGGCTGTCCTCAGTCTTGTACCAGTCTGAGAAGACCCATAGCTGATTGGCCAGCCTATCAGGAAATAAGTAAAAAAAAATACTTACCTCCTGCAGGTTGTCCAGTTATCCCCCCTACCATAGCATGCAGTGTGTGCTCCAATTGCATGCTACAACATGGCGGGGGATAGGATTGGGCTGGGTTTTTTTTTTGGGGGGGGGGTAATAGATTTCAGGCTTTCGGTTCACAAAATTTGGTTTGTTTTACAAAGAACACGCTCTCCTTTTTAGATACTGTGAAGGTGACCTGTTTGAATCGGATCTGGCCTTTTTTTAGACAGGCCTGCAACTAGATCAGGAGTAATTCCATATACACAAGGAGAGACTGGTGTAAATTGAAGAGTGTGAGGCATGCTAGTGAATGGAATGAAAGAGGATTTGGATGAAATGACCTTTAAGTCCCTTCTAGCATTTTGATTTTATAAAATCAGCAAAGCGACTGTAGGCGTGTGTCATAGTGGGGGTGGTGATCTTTGGAATTGTCATTTAAAAGAGGAGACACTGTACTTCAGGGCAGTTTTGCAGAGAACAAATAGATCAGTTTCTGAGCATTAACTGGGCCCATGTGTAGTAAGAATAAATCAGTCTATGATGGGCTGTTTTACTCATGAACTGCAGAAGAAGCTTTATGCAGAGAATTGCACAGCTCCATACACATGGCACCCTAATGGTTAGTGTTGTAGACAGGGAGTTAGGGTTTTGTTTCCAGCAATTTGTTTTGTCATGAGTGACTTTATTGCCCTGGTTTTTCCACCAACAGTGAGAAAATGCACATCTGAGTATATGTTGCACAGCTGTTTCACTGTGCACCCAAAGTGGACTGACATTGTACTGTGTCACTCCAACGTCCCTCTTTTTACTGTGCACCCTTTATTCCTTCAACCCACATTTCAGCTCCTCAGTTAGGGTCAGAGTTGTGCAGTTGGAAACAATTTTGGGTGGAGTCAGAATCGGTACTGATTCCACAACCCTGGTTGGAATGATGGATTATCTCTGGTTATTTTTGTGCTCGCTCTTTTCACTTGAACATGAGCCAGGTGGGAAGATAGGTGACACATTCAAACACAACTTGGGATGAAATCCCAGTCCCTTATCCTACGGGCTTCCTCTCATACGGACTATCCCCAAGGTGATCAAATCCCATAGTATGCTGTCATAGAGCCTGTTCCTGTTCAAATTTCCAGCTCCGATGCAACTACAATGCAGCCCTTGAGGAGGCCTCCATGATTGCCCCTACACTGCAGGATGTCTTATATACTCTGCTATAAGAACAGCCTTGCTGGATCAGGCCATAGGCCCATCTAGTCCAGCTTCCTGTATCTCACAGTGGCCCACCAAATGCCCCAGGGAGCACACAAGACAGCAAGAGACCTGCATCCTGGTGCCCTCCCTTACATCTGGCTGGCATGGTTGCATCAGTGCTGGTAAGTTGAATAGGATTGGGCCCTATCAAAATAAAAGTAATTTCTGTCAAAATAAAAATTGCTTCTGTGTACAACCCCCATTAGGCTCTGCTTTTTCTCCAGCCATGTGTACCACTTCAAACTGTACCACTTTGAATTGCAGGTGATATGCTTAAATCTTTTTTTTGTATTAAAACAAACAAAAACAATAAAAGCCCTTTGACATAGAAAACTAGCATATCAGGAAGGAGAGTTGGAGATTTTTTCCCCTGGTATCCACTTTTCTATGTGAAGGGATTTTTTGGTCTTCTCTTGATCTTTTAAATACGTATTTAAAGTGGTGTGTATGTCCAAGTCAGAATTAGTAAAGGTGAAGCATCCTTTATAAACGTGGCCTCCGTCTCCTTATACATGGCAAGAGACTTGTGGTAACCAAACCTCCTCACAAATTTATTAATTTAAAAAATATATAGTATATTACTTTTCAACAAAAAGTTCTTGAAGCAGTTTATGTAGCAAAAGGAATGAGAAGATGATTATGTCATATTGTGAGAAAAGGCCCAGTCCTCAGGACTGCAGCATGCAGACCAGATATTCTCCCCACATACAGCTCCCTTGGGTCCAGCTCACACTCCATCCCTGTCTAGGGAAAATGAGCACCCCTGCCATTCAGTTCTTTTCCATGTCTTGAAAGAGCAGTTTTTCCATAGGCTGCCTTCCTATGCACACTTACCCTGAGAATAGGTCCCATTGAATTCTTAGGGATTTACTTCTCAGTGAAATGCATAGGGTTGGACTGGGCCAAGCTAGATATCTCAGTAAGCCCATCTCTATCAGGTGGGGTTAAAGTAAGAAGTGCACTGGAAGAGCTTCTTTTAAGTCTCCAAACAGCTGTAAGGCCCTCTGATTCAGTGTGGAAGCATGGCATTCCCCAAAAATGTTTTCCTCTTACGTTGTTTCTATGCCAAAAGTCCCCCTCAAAACAGCAACTGTATTTTCTTCCAAAGTGGCTATTTGTGGAAGTTTGCACATTGGCAGGGCTGGTCCAAGGTGATTTGCCACCTGAACTCAAATTCTGCGATTCCGCTCAAATTTGCCACCCATTCTCACCAGTGCTCACCTTTTGTGTGTCATCACCACCCAGCACATGTTATCCCTGTCTGCTGCTTCACTTCCACTTTTTGTAAAGTTGCTTGGCTGGGAGAACTTTGGGAACCAAACATCTCCACCCCCTGCATTTTCTCCAGTGACCATTTGACAACAAGCAGCAGCCAAACTAGAGTAGAAGGAGATGAGCCTTCCTAGGCTCATCCTTACCTTGCATTCGTAGTGATAGTGGAGTTGCCAGGTGAAGCACCTGACAGACTGTTGCAGGGTGCAGGATGTTTCTTGCTAGCTCCCCCAGCCTGCAACCAGAGATGCAAGGTTCAGCTGGCCTAATGAGTGATCTGGCCCTGCACACTGGGCACCTATGGTAAAATAAAAATGATTCTATTGCAGTGTACCTGTGACCCAGTGTCTTGCCCAAATTCTCCCTATCCTGCCGACTACGCCAATTTGTAGAATCCCAATTTTCCCTATCCTGCTGACTATGCCAATTTGTCCCGTCCAAATATTTCAACTCCCTTCTAATGCCCACTTTTTGGCTAATTAACCCCCTCCTTTTCCAAGAACAGCTATGGTGTGCAAAGAAATGAACAGAACTCCTTATCAGTTGAGCAATTAACAATAATTTATTGCTACAAACACATACACTCCCTGCAAGTCCTTTTGTCCCAAGGCTTTCCCCTCCCCAAAACTCCACTTAGCTTAGTGGGTAAAGGTCTGAAGCCTCTAGTTCAGTTTTCCTAGTAGCAGTTTACTGCAGCAGAGTCCCTCCTCTGTGTTCTCTCCAGCAGAGTGTCTTCTCCAGCAGAGTCCTGGCAGTCCCCTTCTGTGTCCTCTAGCAGAGTTCTGGTAGTCTCCTTCTCCTGTAGCTCTGGGTCAGGTAGCTTTGCTCCTTCTGAAGTTGCCTTTTATCCTTGTATGTCCCATTAAATCCAAATTAGGCTCAGGTGAGCCATCTCTTCAGCCCATGTCCATTCAACGTCCCATCAAGGTCAAATGAAGCTCAGGTGTCCATCCAGGTCTCTATTGGCCATGATTGATTACAGCTGTGGAGCCAGCCCTGCCCTTCCCAGAGCTGTCAAACAGCTGTCAAAACATGGAATCCGCTGTCAACCCCACATCATCCACTTGATGATCTTCTGATCTTCCATTACACCCAGGTTGTCACAAAAGTGAAACAGGTAATATCAGGTTTTCTCAGGAATTTCTCTCTCTCTTGCGCGCACGCGCGTGCACACACACACACAAAATATGAATGGGTCAAAGAGAGAAAGTCTTGTCTCCATGTTGTTGAGTAGCTGTGTTGGGGACCCAATTCTATTCAGTGTGCACTGGCTTACCGCTGTAAGGCACATTTGTGAGTCCTAGCACCGGTGGAGCGCCGGCACTAGCCTGGTGCTGGTTTAGTGCCAGCGGACCACTGGAACTCTGCCACTTGGCAGTTGCATGGACTGCTGGGCAGTGGAGTGGTAGGTGAGGGTGTGGAGGGGGGAGATGGGGAAGAGGCAGGGCAGGGGAAGGCGGAGGCAGAGGGGGGACAGGGAGAGGGTGGGGAGGAGGCTTGCCGGGGGGATGGAGCAGGGCAGGAGGGAGGCGGGACTGGTGGAACTTTGCTTCACCGGATCCTGAGCCTCCATGTCAGGCTGTCCACCAACACGGAGACTCTGAATTCTACGTCAATCCTTGGGTCGATGTAGACTTGAGTAGCCTCATTGTGGGGCTACTTGCTTTCCCCAGGGGAAGAGGAGGTGGCAGCGGCTGCTGACTGGGGTGCATGGGATGCAGCGACAGCCATTTTCGGCACCGCTGCAGCCCCACACACTGGGCAGCTCCGGATTGGGCTGCCCGTCTCTTACGTTCTCCTGGTACCTCATCAAACTCGCGTTTACCCCAAAACCTAGTTAAGAAAGTACCTGAAAACAGTGGCGTCACTAGGGTTCACGACACCTGGTGTGGGAGGTCAGTGCGTCACCCCCATGCAGTGGGAGGGGCAACACTCCAGGTGGTGGGCGTGGTGATCTACCATAGTCCTACCCCCACTGGTTTTTTGGCTGTACCTTTTGATAGAATAAAGATATTTCAACGCAGTTTGTTTCATCGCATTCTGCATTAAATTACACATTGATTGATATATAACATGATGTATTATTTTTGCAAACTGTGATTTTAGTGATTTTGGTCACTAGCGGTGTCACCTCCCACCAGGGTGTCAACTTACCAACACCTTATTGGAGCAGATCTCAAACTGTTAGCACTGGGAATGACAATCTGTCCAGGACCCATCATAAAGCAAATTAAAATAAATAATTATAAATAAATTAAAGTAAAATAAATAAATAAGGGAAAGCCAGTCCTGTTCCACCAAGTGACTTTTCTCTGCAGCCTGTCTGCAATCACCCCCCCCCCACACACAAAAAGAATCAGTAAGATTTTCACTCCTAACCAGTACCCAGTTCAATTTAAGTTCTTATATTTCAAGCATATCACTATCAGGACCCACCTGGCTTTACAAGACTGAAAGCCCAATCCTATGCCTGTCTACTCAGAAGTAAGTCCCATTATAGTCAGTGGGGCTTACTTCCAGGAAAGTGTGGACAGGATTGCAGCCTAAAACAGAAAAAAATTTCACCTTACCCTGTCAAGCCTCTGTTTCATACTTTTTATGGGTGGGGGGCTGCCTTCTGGAGCATTTGTTGAGCTCCAGTTGCATCAAATCAGGACCATTCTGGTGGCCTCACATTTCCCTTTGCCTGACCTGCCCAGAAACCAAGGCACATTTGCTTACTCGCAAGTAAACGCGACCATGTGGCTTAGTTTCACGTTCCATAGGGCTCAATACATTCACCAGCTTGGAGGGAGGGACCTCCTTCTCGGGTGATTTTGGGGGGCTACATTCATTGGATCAGGACCATTCTGGTGTTGTTGGATTCCTCTCAGCCTGCCCTTTCGGACGGACTAAGGCACGTTTGCCTACTCATGAGTAAATGCGCGATACGGCTCGGTTTCACTTTCCATTGAACTCCATGCATTTTTTGTTTTCTGGTCTTTCCCCAATAACTTTTGTTAGAAAGATTTCACTCCCGTTTTTTGCATTGCATTCAGCTGGAAATTCCGCATCCAATGGTATATAACATGATGGGGTTACACCTAACCACTGCAATTTTAGCACGTCACCCTCCCAGTGCGCGTCACCCCCCCTTGTGCGTCACCCAGTGTGGTCCGCACCCCCACACCCCCCTAGCGATGCCACTGCCTGAAAATACATTGTAGAAGGTACCTGAAGAAGCATCATCTATGTGAAGGGTGGGAGCTGAACCTGAATGAAATAGTTTGTGTACTTTGAGATGGTGAGGTTTTGAAACTGATTTGGGAAAGGTTGCTTTCCTGGCTGGCAGAATCAGTATTTTGAAAATCTTGTTCTGGCTGATGCTGCTTTGGGTCACCACTGCCTTTGTGCTAGCCTGCTCCCCATCAGCAAACCTATATATTTCTAAATAAACAGATGTTATATATACACTCACATCTCTGGTATCCTCTTCTCAGGAGGCAATGACTTAGTCAAGTTGCCCTTAAATTTCCTACCACTCTGGATTCAAAACAATGTGATAGTAAGGGAGCATCCCTTTCTCTTGTCAGCATTTTGCAGAGACTTGCCAAAGGCTGTACAGGGAGTCTGTGGCAGAGCTTTGAATTGATGTCTAGGTTTTTCATGTCAAAGTGCTAGTGACTGTGCTGTGTTTCTATGTTGCTGGGGTTGTGATATGTTTCTGTTCACTTAGATCTTGATACCTAAAGAGAAAGGGACTCCTACTGAAGGGGCTTTCCCTTTTAAAGAAAGTGTTATGCTTGGTGTCAGCAAGCTCTTTGTGCTTGCCAGTGGAGGTGTTGTGGTCTAAAAATTCTAAACCTTTTTGTCTGGCTGGCAAAAGTTGCAACAACTGGGACTAGGCCTTGTGCAAAAATGTTCATCCTCCCCCTCCATCTGGCGGTGTTTTGCCTGCCAAGAGGGCTTGTTTCCGCACCTCTGTTTTATTTAAGGAAATCCCAGGCTGACAATGTGAAGCAAAGGAATGCGCCGTCCTGGAGGCAGCAAGTCTTACAGCAGAACCTTTCTCTGCTCCAAACCTGCCTTCTGCCTCAGGGGGTCTCGGGTTTGTTTTGCTGCGGGTTTGTTTTGCAGGCAGCGCTGTAAGGGTCATCCATGCCGTTCTGCACCGAAATGACCTATTCGGAAAGGCCTTGGTGGATTTCTGGATGGATGAGGCAGCAACAATGAATGTGTTTATCTTGTGGGCTGAGTGCTCCTCAGAACAGGCCTAACTGGTGCAGATGAAGGGCGGACCATTTCTCCTCTTTCTGCTTGGCTGCGTTGCATTTTGTTCCCTTACAGCGGAGAGAGCTGTGCTGAGAACTGAGCAGGAGAAAGCGCGGTGGTGGTGAAGGCCCAGGAATCTGGAGGGGGGGGGGTGCTGAATTTGTGACCGTTTATCCTGGTGAGGCAGGACTGGCCTGCACACCACCATCTGATTTTATTGTAAAATGACCCGTACTCTGGTCCTAGTAAAATTGTATGAATTAGCTATATAGTGTAAATTAATACGAACGTAAGCAGTGTTATGGTGTGTGTTCTTACACGGCAGGAATGTAGCTTGACCATTTGTCATAGCCAAGTCTTCAGGTAGTTGTTCTCTCATCCACGTGTGTTACTCTCCCATCATAAATGCAATTTGTGTCCCAACCATGACATTAATACCATTGTTGAAGGTACATCTTAGGAGGTATACTTTCTGCCACCTATTCACATATGTCACCTCAAGTAGGGCTGTCACAACCATCTTTCTTTTTGCATCCTTTTTTCTACTGTGTGTTGCAGATGAAGAACAGCCCAGACCGGAAGAGAAAAGTGGATTTATAATAGCAAGGTTACAACTGCCACAACCATGTAAACAGCTGCAGCACCCTCATGGCTGCAAAGTGAAGTGGCCACCCACAGCAGTGATGCACGTGACTCCAGCTTTGAGAGATGACGTCTTTTCTTGGAGAGACTCTGTACACTGTGGAGTTTAAATTACAAGCCCTTCATTAAATAAAACAGAACAAAGCAAAAGGAACAAAGCTAATTCTGTTTTCATGGTTTTAAAAGATGGGGGGGGGGGGCTTGAAATGAAGACACAGAGCCTCTGCAGGAACATGCTTAGGGCCTATAAGAGAGCAGAATAAAGTCCCAGTCTGCAGCAGAGCAGATTCCCAGGCCTGCTTTTCCACAGGGACCAAAACGTATTGGAAGTTTAAAGAGCCTGCAGTGGTGTGTGGGTAATCACAGCAACTGCAAGTGGGGCTGGCTTACCCAAATGACTTCCCAAGTGGAACTGAAGTTATGGATTTTCAGTTTATGGGTGGCTGCACTGAATCAGACCTTAGTCTGCTTCAGTACAGACATCCTCTGAGAAATTGGGTCTCGCTTTTAGTTTTTCATAACTTCTTACAAATATGGCCCCAAATATTAAAGCTTTCACCACTGAGTGCATGCTAGTAAAGTCATGCAATGCGGGGATGCGAAGAGAATAATTTTGGTCAAATAAGAAAAGGAAAGATGAAATATGAGGATTTCCATTATTATTGGGAAAAAGATTTTACTTAGTTAAATTTAAAAAGAGGCAATCACACTGGTATGGGGGGAGGGAAAGGTGCACAACATTTCATAAAACTTGCTGAATGTTTAAACCTATAGTGATTTGCCTTGACAATGTCTTTTGGCACTATCTTGCTTTGGTAGCACAGTAGAGAGGCATGTGTTTCCTCTTGCTTCTACCCCTGGAGAGCGGCCAAAGATGGCAATTATTGGGCCAGCCAAACCTGTGCAACGGGATGGGTTTCCTGTCCCAGTTTGTGAAGGGTTAAACATTTACTATGCTTGAATGTACTGTGTAGCCACATGACTGGCACATGATGGATCCCATCTGGTCATATGAGGCTTTGTGTTAAAGTGTGGGAAATGTTATGAGTGGTGTGTTCATCCATCTGGTGTTTGTTCAGGCTGTTGAATGCGCTCTTAGGGCGAAGGAGAGTGCTGAACAGGAGAAAGTCTGAAGTGGACTGCTTGAAGAGAAGACCTCCTGGAACTTGCTATGTGCCAAGAGTTGCCCCTTGTCCTCTCTGGGTAAAGGCTTATCTGCATGTTAGGTTAGGTGGAGGAGGGTGTGTGTCTTGTGTTTTTGGAAAGCTCAAAGCAACATGCTTCCCTAAATAGAATTTGCAGCACTTGCTGCCTGCAGTTACTGGGTTTCTCACCTTCTAACAGATAAATGTTATGTCTGCAACTTTGCTTGCATGTCACTTTTTCCCAAGGCATGTGGATTTTAGCTCTGTTGGTTCAAAAAAACCCACACCCCCTTGGGGAGTCCATGCTCAGTCTGATTGAGAAACTGAGGTCTTTTTCTTCTGTTCCTTAAGAGTCCTGTGCTTGGTGCCACAATGACCAAGAAACAAACCTTGGACCATTTCAGTTCTTCTGAGGATATACCCTCCCAATCTATTTTCCATCATATTGTGGGGCCTAGCCTCTCATGGCCCTGGTACAGAGTAGATTCTCTTAAAACTGGCACAAGAAAGACACTAACAGATCCAAAGTTAGATCTGACGATTATGGGGCAAGAAGGAGATGAACAGCAGTTTTACTAGGGAACATTCTGGCCACTTCCCACATTAGTTTTAAATATATGGAGTGGCATAGTATTTTAAGATGCATGAAATATGGGGGGAGCAAAACCTATATAGGACAGGCCTCTGGAAGCAGCACCAGAGGTTGCACATGTGTCAGAAATAGGTGAACATATGTGCTAGCTGGTGTGAGACTTCAGTTGCTGATACTTCAGTACTGCCTTCTTGTGGTGGATTAAGTCTAATGTATGACTCATGTGCTACTCATTGGCATTCCAGCATCTTTTTCCATGAATGAGATCATGCCTAAGGCTAAAATTCCCTGTGTCTGAGCTATATCACAATGCCAGTGTAGGCCTAGAAGAGCAGTGTGGTGTCCAGTGTGGAGTTTTTTTTGGGGGGGTGTGTGGAAATTACTCCTTCTGTGCAACTTTTCCTTCAAAGTACTTAAAACAATAATAACACACCACTTGTTAACTGTACTTAATTGAGTGCAGGTAGTAGTGATATGAGCAGTACTCCAGAGTCCTGTCTTACTGGGCTATTAAGAGTTATAGTTTATGTGAAATATGTCCTATCCTTACAAGAAGGAAACTTAACAGTGCAATTCTGTGCATGTCTACTCAGAAATAAGCCCTGACTTCAATGGGCTTTCCTCCCTAGTAAGTGTGTACAGGATTGCAAGCTTAATGCTTTAAAAATTGTATTTAATTATTATTTAAAAACCCAATTTAAAGAGTTTTAAAAATCCACCTATGTGGGGGCATCTTTATACGTTCATCAACTCGTTTCAACGTACAAAATACCTTCCAGCTATTTGATCCTCACAACAGCCCTGTGAGACAGGTTTGGATGAGACTTGCTCGAAGCCACCCGGTAAGTTTCGTAGTTAAGCAGAGATTTGAATCTGGCTTTGCCATGTCCATAGATGATGCTGTCAGCTAAATCATGCTGCTCTTTTACTGGTGTGGTATCCCTTTAAGAGTAGCCCCTCCCCAGTTTCTTCTCAGTACCCAGCCTGTGCAGCAAGATGTTCCAGTGAACTTCCAGGAACAGCTGCTGGGTGAATCATATGGCTGCCACAGTCACACCAGGGGGTCTGGGCTGCACTTCTGTTTAAAGAAGGAAAAAATCCAAAGATCATATAAACGCCAAGGGCTGAGGCAGCTGCGTGACAGGAGGGGTGGGCAGGCCTGTCTTCTCAAATCTGCAAGCAGGTCATGGAGATGTCTCTTCTGCAAGCCAGTGTTGAAGCTGCCTGGCATTTGCAGGCAGATGAGGGGGTGGCAGCATCAGGGCCTTGCTTGCACAGCGTCTGTTGGTACCAGAGTGCGGTGGGCAGCAAGGGTGGGTGTTCAGGAACAAATACACCCCAAAGAGCTCTTGATCTTCTGTTGCCCTTCAATCCCTACCCACAGCCCTTGTGAATCTGAGCCCTCGACAAATCTGTGTTTGTCCCAGCTCTTCTGAAGTGCCTCAGTCAATCCTACTTGCAGTCCCTGTGACTTTAGGTTGACAGTCCCCCCTCCCCCTCTATTTTTCTTTTGCTGTTTTAGTTTTCACTGATGTTTGTGTCTTGAGTCAAGCATGGCCTGCCCTAATAGCAGCATCCCCTAGGATTCCAAACTGGGTTATACTTATCGGTAGGTTTGATGTGTTGTATCCACAACAGGAGTGACCATGAAGCCCATAGGGAGTGAGAGCTTTTATTGGCAGTTTGTCGGAAGGAAACTGAGGTGCAAATGCAAGAGATTCTTGGCAGGGCAGGAGGTCTGGTCTAGAGGGTAGAGCCTCTGTCTGCCTGAAGATAACATCCACAAGGTCGCCAGTTCGAGGCCACCGGCACCGTGCGACCTTGAAGCAGCTGACAAGCTGAAGCCGAGCTATTCCATCTGCTCTGAGCGTGGGAGGATGGAGGGCGGAATGTGAAGCCAGATCGGAATGAAACACCTGAATGTAGTGGTTCTTGAAAGAAAGAACCATCTTTCAATTGTAAAAATCCCTATTTAATAAGGGATTTAAATAAAGCCTGCCTATGTAAACCGCCTTGAATAAAGTCTTGAATAAAGACCAAGAAAGGCGGTATATAAATACCTGTTGTTATTATTATTATTATTATTATTATTAGGGCTGACAGTGAAATACATAGTGCAAGTTGACTTTATGTGGCAAAGACTGAGGTGTCGCAGGGATGTGCCGTGTGGAGGCGGCAGGGGAGGCAGAAATGCTCCATCTGAGTCCTCCAAAAAGTGCTGCTGCTGCCAAAGCTGTGAGTGCGCAAACATTCACAATGCAATTGCTCCCAGCAGAGTGTGTGGGTTGTGTTTGTGTACCTGGTGAAGTGAGGTGAGGCAAGGTTGTTCTGCCTCACCTGCTGTCCCCACCCTGCACATCCCTGCATGTTGTAAGAGACCAATGCACACTGAGATGGTTATGCTGCCCAAGCAGGCCTGAATGTACACATATGAGCAACCAGAATTGCCTTATACACTAAGTCAAGAGTATGGGTTCATTTAGTTCTGTGTTGTCTTCTTTGACTGGCAGTGGCTTTACAAGGTTTCAGATGGGGATCTTTCCCAGTCCTACCTGGAGATGCCTGTGATTGCACTTTGGACCTTCTGTATGCAAAGCAGGTGCTGCAGTATTGCGGTAAAGCCTTTTTACATCCTCTGAAACTGAGGCAGATCTTTATAGAAATTGTGGGCAGGTGAGCTATTTTGTAGAGAGCCAGATTTTCACAGGTGACACATGTGGCTGCCAAGTGGCAAGAAAATGTATTACTTGGGTCACAGTTTGCCCCTGTGAGATAAGAGCAACCTTATCTTTTGGCAGCCAACAGCATCACCTGTGAAAGCCACATGGCTTTTTACAGTGCTATGTGGCAGCCGTAGAAAATGGTTTCCTTGTGGTTGGGCTTTATTTTGCTTATAGAAGCGGTGGTCATGGAGGTCACCCATCTAATGTAGCTTCTTCCCACATCACCAATGTGTCTACATCTGGGCTTCTTATGCTGACATAAGAACAGCTTGAGTCTGGCAACACAGGTGATGGGACTTTCCATACATTATGGGTGCAACATGGAACCAGACTACAGAGTGTTCTAGTAGTTACAGTGCCAGCTTCTATGCCATTCCAGTACCCTATGAATTTGGGCCTAGTAGATTTCTTACCCGGGCATTTTTGTGCTGTATTCTCAGTTGTAGATATGCAAATAGTGAAATTAATAATAAGTGAAAGTTGGTCTGAAGAAAAGAAGTAGAGATCAGTCATCCAGCAGGAACAAAAAAATACTTAGTTTCTTTCAGCAGGTTATTAGAGCAGGAACCAGATGGATTTCCCAAGGCAGGGAGTCCCAGAGCTAGATGTAAGATATGCCCTGACATATGAGTTGTGTTCCAGCTACTCTTGTTCCTGCCTAGAGATGGCTGAAGGTGGCAAGTGTGTCTCCCCCAAGGTATTTGTTGTATGTGGTTTCCACTATGATTTAAGCTTCTTTTTAGATGCAGGAGAGTTAGCAGAGGAAAAATTCAGAGGAAGTATTTCTACTAAATTGTATCTACAACTTTTCCTTTGCATCTTGGTCTTTGTGAGTAGGGGCCAATGAAGATTTTCTTTCCCCACTCCTCATTTTCTTATGCTACCAGGTTTGTTTCCTTTCTCCAGAAGTCTGTTCACATTGAAATAGTACAAAGATTAGACGACAGGATTTAAATTTTGCCTTCTGGTGTGACTAAAGTTGATTTTGTCTTGCCTGTCTCATCTTCTGTGCTTGGGCACTCAGAAGATTACCAGCAAGATGGGGAGTGAGGAAATCTACAGTATTGTGAATGCTTTTGCAGGTGTACAAGCTTTTAGTTGTCTTGTATTCAGATGGCCTGTACTTTGGCAGAATCATTTCAGAGCTTTCTCTTGGCTTGACTTTTTATAGAGCTTGATAAAGCAGCCACTTCTTTCTCTACCTTTTCTCCTCCTCCTTCAACAGACTTATGTTTGATCCTGAGAGACTCATATTTTTGAAAATTGACCAGATGGTCATATTGCACATGGCCTTGGGCTTAGTTGAGTTGCATGTATTTATGAGTATGCCACACCATTTCTGTGTAGGTTTTTTTTAGTGAGTTGCTTGAGCATTATTTCTTGTTCATGTAATGAACGATGCCCTCTACTGTTCAGTAACAGCAATACAGTGACAGTGTACAGCAATAATAAAAATAATAAAACTGAGCTTTCTGAATGTGCAAAGCACTTCATGTGCTTTATCTTGGTGAAATCCTTAAAACAACCTTCTTAGGATAAGTAAGTAGTTAGGTAGTATTATCCTTATATTGCAGGTGGCAAGTGAAGGTTGAAAGGGAGTGCCTTGCCTAAGGCTACCTAGGCATGTTCATGATAGAGGTGAGATTCCAACAGAGAACTTTGTGGTTTGTAGCAAGTGGTGTAGTTGAACGTTTTCAAATGCAGGAGCTCATCATGACACTCCCCCTAACTGTACCCTACTAAGACGATACAACAAAATAATCAATTTTTAATGTCTTCATTAGAGACTTTTCTCATCTTACCATTTACTTCTACTTTGAAAGTTATTATATTTGATCTGTACCTGATTTCATTCCAGACTCTTAAAGTGGGTTGTAATAGTTTAAATTAAATGTATAAAAATTTAAAAAATTGGAATTAAAGTTGCAGGTAAATATAAAAGGTATGTTAGAGTGCTAGCCTGCATGTTTCCTCAGAAGTAAGTTCCACTGTTTTTAATAGGACTTTTTCTCAGTTAAATTTGCATAGGATTGTAGCCTGAATGTAGCGCAAGCTATATACTGTCTCTCAAGCAGCCCTTTGAAAAGACAAGGGCCTCTCAGAACATACCATATGCCCCTAGGCAAATTTCTCAGTTTGCCTCTTGCTGAGCCTCATGCTTCTTCTTTGCTAAAATCCTTTGAAAACAGTTTCAAAAGCATCACCTGAACTCTCCTCCTACAATAAGAGTGGTGATATCATCAGCAGAAGTCCCAGAACTCTGCTTCCCCACAGCTACACTCTTGTTCGTAGCTCCGTCTTTTAGCTGGTATCGTGCATTACTTTTCCTGCCTGTTACCATCCAGTATGAATAAGTCTCTGTGAGATCATGTACTGTATATGTTGCACTGTGTGCCTGTCGCATTCTCGGCATCACCTGGCAGGACAAAGTTCCAAACAACACAGTCCTGGAACGAGCTGGAATCCCCAGTGTGTATACAGTGCTGAAACAGAGACGCCTGCATTGGCTCGGTCATGTTGTGAGAATGGATGATGGCCGGATCCCAAAGGATCTCCTCTATGGAGAACTCGTGCAAGGAAAGCGCCCTACAGGTAGACCACAGCTGCGATACAAGGACATCTGCAAGAGGCATCTGAAGGCCTTAGGAGTGGACCTCAACAGGTGGGAAACCCTGGCCTCTGAGCGGCCTGCTTGGAGGCAGGCTGTGCAACATGGCCTTTCCCAGTTTGAAGAGACACTTGGCCAACAGTCTGAGGCAAAGAAGGAAGGCCCATAGCCAGGGAGACAGACCAGGGACAGACTGCACTTGCTCCCGGTGTGGAAGGGATTGTCACTCCTGAGTCGGCCTTTTCAGCCACACTAGACGCTGTTCAGCCACACTAGAACCACCATTCAGAGCGCAATACCATAGTATTTCGAGACTGAAGGTTGCCAACATGATGATGTGCCTGTCGCATATATTTCCAGTAGATTTAGCCTGACTGTGCTCTAAGTCAGTCATCCTAGCATCTCTTTAAGCAAGCAGTTTAATATATCTTTGGGTTTCCCTCTCTTCTCAGTAGATGGTGCTGTGTCAGTGGAAAAAGAGGACTTGAGGCCTTTAAGGAAAAGTGATGAAATGAAGCCTGCCTAGTAGACAAGGCTGAGCCAGACACAGGTCCCAGGGTGCATCGTACATGCAGACTGAATGAACATTCTTTAACTACTTGTCCTTCTTCAAGTAAAGCATGTTAAAAGAGCGAGGATATGGTGAAATTTCCCCTGTACTCTTAGCACATACTTGACTGGGGTTCTAACCCGCATTAGACTATCCTGCAATGCACATACCATAAAAGAATTGCAATTATTCTGGATTATTTAAGAGAGAATAGAAAGGTTAGCATCTCATGTGTGCAGTGCCAACTATCTGATCTTATCTGATTCCAAAGTACAAAATTCACTCCTCTTGGTGTTACTGTCATGTAAAAAAGTTGCACACAGATAAGACCATCCTCACCAGGCTGCAACTAGTACTGTATTTATCTACCACTTTGGAGCAAATAACAGAAAGAACAGCGGTCTGTACACTTATGACTAGTATGGAGAGAGGAAATTTTTCTCATAGAACTTGAATGTGATGTCATCTAATGAAACAGATTGACAGTAGGATAAGGACAGGTAAAAGAAATGTTTTGTCAAATGACACATGATCAAACTAAGGAGAAAATATATAATGTTAAATCTTAGATTTGCTATTAAATCTAAGTTTTGAGATCTGTTCACTGTAGAAAGTAGTTCTTCTGTTTAATTTTCTTGCACAAGTATGTACCTGCCTTGGGCCTTTACCCACTTTCTGTTTTATTTGCAGGAGACTTCATGAACTGTGTCTGAGGAGTGTGGACTGTTCTGGCCTGTTTGGAGTGGGTGAGCAGGCCATATCCTTGTGAGTAGAGATTTTTCTTCTTGTTCCAGTAGTTCCGTGGAGAAGAGATAAAGGCAGTCTTATTTGTGTGATTCCACAGGGGGTTATGGTTAGGCTCCAGAGTGTTTGGAGGATTGTAGAAAGAGGTGATAGTTGTGTTTAGACAAAGGCCCCATACAAAGACCGGAAACTCCTTGTTTGGGCAGAAACATCTGCTCATGATTGAATGAGTACTTTTAGCAGATGCACAGAAGAATGTGAGAAGTTCCCCTAAAAACAAAGGATCCATGTGGATCAAAATAATTCTGTGTCCTTGCCTTACTTTTGGTTGCTTGGACATCAAGCCCTACTCTGGTCTGGTGCTAAGAACAGCCTTCCTGGATCAGGCCTAGGTCCCATCTAGTTCAGTTTTCTGTATCCCACAGAGGCTCACCAGATGCCTCAGGGAACACTCAAGGCAACATGACTGCTGTATCGTGTTGCTCTCCCTTGCACCTCACATTCTGGGGGAAGGTGTGGCAGGGGGAGAGAGTGGTATGGGAGAGGTCGGAGATGGTGGAAGGCCCTGCCACCATATCCTAATCCCACTCCTGGACTGAGAGACCTGACATGGGTCTCCTTTGATTGGTCTCTTTGAAACTGCATCCGCTCGATAGTGGGCTCAGAACCGAGGAGACCCATCGAGGCTGCCTGGGGATTACACAGGGTAAGGGAGCGAGTACACCCTGAGCTGCTTTCTGTCCCCATGGGATGCAGTGGTAACCATTTCAGTGTTGCTGCAGTCCTGGGCACTGGAAAGCTCAGGATTGGGCTGCCCAAGCCCTAAATGGCATAGGTACAGGATACGATCATCAGATAGGATACCACTACCATCTGAAGCCAAGGGGATGGCAGTTAGGTGCAGGGCCTTTTCTGTGTGGCACCACATTTTTGGAATCAGTTACCAGAAAATTTGAGAACAATGTTCTCAAATGCCCCTCCTTATACAGTTTCTGGAGTGGTCTAAAAACTTATTTATTTTGCTTGGCCTTTGAGGAGGGAGGAGGAACCTCCTTGGGACCCTTTTTGTCCTTGGATGCTGTTTTTATGCCACTGTTTTTATGCTGCTGCTTTTTTTTCTATTCTATCCACATCATTTAACTTTTAATTTTAAATTGCTTTTTATGGTTTTTATTTATAAGTTTTTATGATTGTACAGTATATTTTCTTATTGTACAACTTGAACATAGGAAAGGCGGCATAGAAATCTTTTAAATAAATAAATAATTCTCAATTCCTTTTTTTTGTTACTTCTTACCTGCAGACCACCAAAAGAACCACCCTGGGTTCAACATGGGTGTGCAGAGATCACTACCTGAGTATATCTTATGCCCCCCCCCTTCCTGCTTAAAAATCTCTATGCAGATGACTTTTAAAAGTTTCTATCCTTCTGACTAGTATATAACATCTTTGTACTGATCCAGCAGTTAGAATGACAGTGGTAACATCTCGTCTAGCATGTGGCATTCAGTTTGGGGCATCACAGTTCAAGAAGGATTTTGAAAAATTGGAAAGGTTTTACAGGAGAGTTTCAAAGATGGTAAGAGCTAGAAGACAAATTTTTCAGGAAGGATGGAACAAACTGGATATTTCACCTAGGAAAAAGAACATTGAAGGACATGTTGCTGACAGTTTTTAAACACACAAAAGGAGGTCAGAGAGAATAATTTTTACTCAAGAGTTAGGCTTAAACCACAAGAAAGTACTATAGATTTAGGTTAAATATGAGAAAAGATGTCTCTCATAGAAAACGAAACACGCTGCATGTGGAATTACTTTTCCCATCAAGTATTCCTACATAATTGTTTTATAAGCTGATTTAAACACAGAGTGGCCTAAAATCAAGCACTCTATTCTATAACTCTGTTAGCTTAATGGAGATGCTAAATATATTTTAAAAGAGCACTAGAGGACCTGCTACCCAGCATGCTGTAGGGCCAGTTAGATAAGAGTGCTCCAGGGCCAAGAGTGTTCTAGTGGGAGATTGGTTGCCTCTCCTCCCCCCCCCCCCACTATCCTTTGTTGTAGATTGTAAAATGTTAGGGGGAAGAGTCTTCCTAAGTGAACGGCACTTCAAAGCACTTCATTTTATACAAGTTTAAAAAATCTAGTGTGAATGTACTCCTATGGGGGGATTTCTGTGAGGTTAATAGTGCCCTTTAGTGGGTAAAGGAGGAAATGATACTTGAGTTTGAAAATAAAACATCACATGTTCTTTCTGGGGTGAAAGGAGTGGGCGAAGGTGTGTGTTCAAAAAGATTCAGCAGGGCTTGAGGGTGGGGATGACCATGGGAAAGTCACCAGGGAAGGAAGGGCCAGCCAGCACCTATCTGCTGCTTACCTTCTGTCTTGGCTCAGTTTCCTTACTAGGTGGATTGATTGCAAGTGACAGCACGCAGCAGGAAGACTCGTGCACGTGGCCACCTTCCTGGGGTCTTGCCAGCTTCAGTCAAGGTCATGGGCTCCTCTATCACGGCTGTACAAAATCAGATCAGGCAGCCAGCTGAGGGCAGCGGCAGCAGGAGCAGCAGGGAGATGTTGTGACCTACTCCAGACTGGGGTGCATAAATTGAACATAAGAACAGCCCCGCTGGATCCGGCCATAGGCCCACCTAGTCCAGCTTCCTGTATCTCACAGCAGCCAACCAAATGCCCCAGGGAGCACACTTGATAACAAGAGATCTGCATCCTGGTGCCCTCCCTTGCATCTGACATAGCCCATTTCTAAAATCAGGAGGTTGCATCATGGCTTGTAACCCGTAATGAATTTTTCCTCCAGAAACTTGTCCAATCCCCTTTTAAAGACATCTAAGCCAGATGCCATCACCACATACTGTGACAAGGAGTTCCACAGACCAACCACACGCTGAGTAAAGAAATATTTTCTTTTGTCTGTCCTAACTCTCCCAACACTCAATTTTAGTGGATGTCCCCTGGATCTGGTGTTATGTGAGAGTATAAAGAGCATCTCTCTATCCACTCTGTCCTTCCTGTGCATAATTTTGTATGTCTCAATCATGTGCCCCCCTCAGGCGTCTCTTTTCTAGGCTGAAGAGGTCCAAACGCTGTAACCTTTCCTCATAAGGAAGTTGCCTCAGTCCAGTAATCATCTTAGGGCACAATCCTAACCAGGTCTACGCAGAAGTAAGTCCTATTTTGTTCAGTGGGACTTACTCTCAGGAAAGTGTAGTTAAGATTGCAGCCTTAGTTGCTCTTTTTTGCACCTTTTCCATTTCCACTATGTCCTTTTTGAGATGTGGTGACCAGAACTGGACGCAATACTCCAGGTGTGGCCTTACCATTGATTTGTACAACGGCATTATAATATTAGCCGTTTTGTTCTCAATACCTTTTCTAATGATCCCAAGCATAGAATTGACCTTCTTCACTGCCGCTGCACATTGGGTTGACACTTTCATCGAGCTGTCCACCACCTCTCTCCTGATCTGTCACAGACAGCTCAGAACCCATTAGCCTATATGTGAAATTTTGATTTTTTGTCCCAATGTTCATTACCTTACACTTACTTACATTGAAACGCATCTGATATTTAGCTGCCCGTTCTGTCAGTTTGGAGAGATCCTTCTGGAGCTCCTCACAATCACTTCTGGTCTTCACCACTCGGAAAAGTTTGGTGTCGTCTACAAACTTAGCCACCTCACTACTCAGCCCTTTCTCCAGGTCATTTATGAACAGGTTGGAAAGCACTGGTCACAGGACAGATCCTTGGGGCACACTGCTTTTCACCTCTCTCCATTGTGAAAATTTTCCATTGACACCCACTCTCTCTTTCCTGGTCTTCAACCAGTTCCCAATTCATGAGAGGACCTGCCCTCTGATTCCCTGACTGTGGAGTTTTTTCAGTAGCCTTTGGTGAGGGACCATGTTGAATACCTTCTGAAAGTCCAGATATATAATGTCCACGGGTTCTCCCGCATCCACATGCCTGCTGACCTTTTCAAAAAATTCTAAAAGGTTTGTGAGGCAAGACTTACCCTTACATAATCCATGCTGATTCTCCCTCAGCAAGGCTTGTTCGTCTGTGTGTTTTGAGATTCTATCTCTGATGAGGCATTCTGCCATCTTATCTGGAATAGATGTTAGGCTGACCGGCCTGCAGTTTCCCGGGTTCCCCCTCCTTCCCTCTTTTTATTGGATGGTGCCTGGCATTGGCTGAACAGAAGATCTGTCCATGTATGCCTACACTTTGACCAGGGCTTGTAGAGCTGTGAATTTTCTACCAATCCTGCCTTATAGCAGATAACAGACAGTTCAAAAAAATCTCCACTTCTCTTTTTGACTCAGGGAGGTAACCAGATGAAAGGGAAGTCGGGGCTCCTGTACTTTTGAGGGATGCACAGAAGAGCCAGTGTTGGTAAATGCAGCTAGTGGGGGGGGGGTGTATGTATGTGTGAGTGAAAAAGAGAGAAGCTGTACTTACTGAACTCATCTCTCATTCAATTGAAAAGTGCTGGAGGCCAAGCCTCCTTTGCAACAGAGTACCCTCTTTCTCTTCAGAGAAGAAGGTGATAATGAATGATGCCACCTCTGTGACCCACTCTTTAGGCTAAGGCAGGAAAACAGACTTGTGGCTTTCAACCTAACCATAAGATCAGTGGCCTGGGGGAAAGATAAGCCTTGCCCAGCTGGAAAAAGGCCAGCAGTGGAGACTGGGAGCCCAATCCTATGCATTTCTACTCAGAAGGCCCATTATAGTCAATGGGGCTTACTCCCAGGAAAGCGTGCATAAGACTGCATCCTCGGGCTGCGATCCTACCCACACTTTCCTGGGAGTAAGCCCCATTGAACTCAGTGGAACTTACTTGTGAGGAGACATGCATCGGATTGGGCTGTGGGACTGCTAATCTCCCGGGCACCAGCATGCAGTGGGCTCTGAATATTTGGGAGCCGCCTGGCCTGGGCATCTTCTCGTGTGCGGGATAAGAAGTCCCCCCGGTGAACCAAAAAGGGCTGATGCGCAGGAGTGCGATGCGTGGCGTGGGGGGTGCTGCTTCGCTGCCGCGCAAGCGATGCTTAGATGCGGGGCACGGCCGGCTGGGAGGCGCGCCGGGGATGCGTTCGGAGCGCGCCGGCCGCTGCGCTCCGGGGCTGGGCATGTGGTGGAAGGCTGCGGCCAGGCCGGGCCGGGCCGGAGGAGGGCGAAGTGGGGCCGGGCGACTGGAGGGGGAGGACCCGGGCACCAGAGTCCCGGGTGGGCGAGGGGAGGAGCCTCTTCAAACTTGTCCGGACGCGGCGGCGGCGGCCGGGAGAACTGTGCGCCCCGGAGCGGCCGAGCTGCGGACCGGCACCATGGAGGCGGCCAGGCCAGGTGCGGCGCGGCGCGGTGGGGGCTGCTGCTGTTCCCAAGCGGGGCTGGCGGGCCCAGCCGGGGAAGAGCGGGAGGGACAGACAGCCTCCTTCCTTCCCCCCGCGCTGGAGTGGAACCGGTTGGTGCGCCAAGTGCTGGGGAGCGGGAGGCAGGCTGGGCTCCCGCGTCCTGGAGCAGCTTCTCCCGAGCCCGGAGTCGCGCTCTCCCGCCATCGGTGCTGCGTGTTCCCACCGCGCTCCTTCTTCTCCCCGGGGCGGCGAGGAGAGGCGCCTCCTCCTGCCCTGGAGAGCCGCTCTTCGCCACTTTCTCCATGGAGAGGTCTCCCGCCGCGCTCTCGCGCCCCCTCCAAGCATCCCGCTTTCGTGCCTGCTATGGGGAGATCGTGGCTTTCCAGGCAATGCATGAACCGGCCTGGTGGGCTTCCCCGGTTCTCTCCTTGCGTTCATGGGGAAACTTTGGCCACTGGTGCCCTGGATGTGTGTCAGGGGAATGGATGGATGTGTGCCAGAGCTCTCCCTTGGCACCAGACTGTGGATGCGGATGAGCCCCCGCCCCCGCCTTGTGGAGCAATGTTCCATGCGAACCAGAGAGGGCTTGGAGGGGTTTGCTGCCTGTTGATCCAAATTCCCGAGGGCTCTTGGCTGCCCACCTCCAGAGGAGAGCGCTGTTTTTCCCAAGGTGCTTTCTGAGAATGGCCTCAGCAAACAAACCCAAGTTTACTGGACCACCCAGGATAGTTTATTCAGGACCCAGGCTGCAGTCCTGTGCACACTTACCTGGGAGTAAGCCTCATGGACTATAATGAGTCCATTATACTTACTTCTGAGTAGGCATGCATAGGATTGTGCTGCCAGACAACATCTGTGGAGGAACTTAGGGTACGTGCCTGCCTGTGGTGTGTGGAAAGGCTACTATGGCAGTGTGGTGATGGGCAATTGCAGGTATGGAGAGGCCATTGGGGAAGCTGGGTAAAGCTGGTGCTGAAACAGAGTCCTCCAGAGTGACAAACACTGGTTATTATTGTGTCATCAATGCACACGCAGTGCTGTAGACTGACTTGGAATTTAGCTCTACTACTAAATCTTTGTGCTAATGGAGGTGTATTGGGCCCTGTTCCTTCAAGAAGTGACCCTGGGTGATGGAGAGCTGGCAATTTTTGGTTCCTTTGGTCTCCCAGCAAAGCATTGATGGTAGCTAAAAGAGGCCTTCACATACACATACACATGTGTATTTTCTCCCAGTCACACTCAACCTGAACATGGCAGTGTGTGGTAGTAAACTTTGTATGTGCCTTCCATGTTTTCGTGTTTTCTTTAGCGTAGTTGTTGTGATCCAACAGCCATTTCCTCTGCTTTTAGTTTTAGTGGTTGTGAGAGACACTTTAGTGGTTGAGAGATTTTTGTTTGAGTATGGGATAGTGAATGTTATGAACTAATAATTTATAAGAGCTGTAAAGGATCCTGTTCCAGGATAGGGGGAATTCTTCAAGTTCTCAAGCTCTATGAGTGCATCTTTTGCCCTTCCTTGCACTGTTCTCTGCTGAGATTATATGGGAGGGAGCTGGGGCTGCAAATGCATGTTTTAGTTACCTTGAAAAGTGAGATGGGAGGAGGCAGGAAGATTGAGAATAGGAACCTTGGATCTCAGATCATAGGTTGGGACTCTTGCTTGTAGCTGCCTTCTGGATTTGGGCTTCTTGGAGTTCCTGCCTGAATCTTTGAGAATTGTTTAGTAGAGGCTGTCTCACAATGGGCTGCTTACTTTCCTTTGGATTTGGTTTGTGAATCCCCACTTCATTCTCTAAGGAAGGGGCCACAGTACTTGAAATTGCCTGGCACTTTTCAAGCTCCCTGCTGCTGGCAGTTTGGCCTTGCAAAGGTTGGAAAAGGCTAAGAAAACTCAGTTCCATTTGCACCTTCCTCTGACGTAGTGCATATTTGTTGGTTAACTGAGAGGGGCAAAAGTGTCAAGGGACCAGGAAGCCTGTACAGTGCTCAAACTGCCAGGGTTGGGATTGAGGGATTCATTGGTGATTGATGCATGTATGCAAACAGCAAAGCTGCCCTTTTTCTTGGGTTCACTTTATCAATAGTGCAGGGAGGAGTGGAGGGATTGTGGAAGGGTAAGGGTCTGCCCACTCTGATCATGTTCTTTGTTCTCTTGCTTTAGGCTGGATGGGTTTGATGGCTTCAGCAGATGCCTCCCCCCTCTGTGTCTTGGACTGAGATGGATGGGGGAGAGGGAGGATATGGCCCTGACCCCCTCTCCTCTTTTTCTTTCCTGCAGTGGCTTGTTTTTTTTACCCAGTCACTGCTGCTGTGCAGGCATGGAACTTAAGACTCACGGCAAGAAGTGGAGGCTAGTGACTTTTTCTGAGGATTTAGCAAAACCTTGGTGCTCCATGTATTAGTTAGTATCATGCTGTAGTTGCAGAGCATTGTGGGGAAATGCTCCCTGTGTTCTGACACTGATATGGAAGAGAGAGGTTGGATCTTGAGATGGAGGAAGGATTTGTGAGAATCCTTTTGCTAAAGGCAGTGTGTGTTGCTGGAAGTGGCACCCTTCCTTTGGTCTCCCAATGGAAGATCCAAGGTGTGGCATTTCAAATTTGGCAAACTGTGGCTGTAGTTGGTGGCATTTGCCTTTTAGATCAACATAAGGCAGTGATAAACTACTATGGCATCTTATCTGGCCCCCATCCCAACAATCCAAAACATATTGCCTTCCCTTTGCTGCTTTCTTTCATGCAAATCAAAATGCCAGCAAAGGGTTTTTACATCCTCCCAACATAGCTCTTGCTAAACATTAGTTGTGCACATATGATATTCCTGCTTTATGGGTTGCAAATGCTTGTCCAGTGATGTTTGATGTAGTAGTGGCTAGGAGATTGTGCTGTAAAACCAGGAAGTCCCCAGTTCAAGTGTCACCTTCGTGTCAAATTCACTGGGAGGCCATAGGCAAACTTGTAGAGTGCAACAAAAGTTAATAAAATAATATATGTGAAATGTTTGGAACACTTTGAAGCACTATATAAATGTTAAATAGTTGTATTAGTAGGTTGTAGCTGGTTGGGATCAGAATTCTCAGCAGCTGGCCCTCTATTTAGATTGTCCATCTGCTACCCCTTTTATGGCTGCCTGTTGTTTAAACCAGTATATTAGTGAGCAGGGCTAACCCAAGGGTTTTTTTTTTTTGCTGCTGTAGACAAATTAAAATCCCCTCCTCATTAGATATAATGAACAGCATAGCAAGAACATATTGAAATAATCAAGAATTGATCAGGGTCCTATTTTTTAATTTTCATATTTAATTTGTAACTGTATTTCTTTCTACCCCATCCCCTGCCAACTCTGTCTGTGCCCCAAATCTCTGAAGGCTCTTGATTGTGGCCCCTGAAATGCCAGGAATGTTGCCCAGCCCAAGAGTGGCTGAGCTGTCCCTGTGCAAGCAACATATTTCTTTTTAAAAACACTTACATACCTGAGGGAAGTGCTCCTGGAATTTTGACATCTAGATACTTGCCTAGTTTGCTTCTGTGGTTGGCCCAGCCCATGTGGTGAAATCTTGGGCTTAGAGGTATAGGCCCTAGCTGTGTGTTCAGTTTCTGAACTTTTCTGGTTACTTTCTGCATCTGGTGTGAACACGATGGAATTCAAGAGAATTGCAGGTTTGGAACTCTTGTGCCTGGATCCCATGATCTGCTTAGATTGGGCAGCTCAGTGACAGGACCATTGCAACCTGGAAAACTGTGTCCTGGTCCAGTGCATCCTGACATTGGACATTTGCATGTATTCTTTTTTTTCTCCCGGACATTTATGTCCCAATACAGGTGTGCGGCCCTTAGCGATGTTCCGGCTAACGGTGGGAATGCATATCTGACGACCACGTATAGTCATGTGGTCATCAGGGGCGCATACCCCCACCCTTCGAAGCCTTGCTTCTGCAAGGCTCAGATGGAGGGAAATTGCGTCTCTTGTGCGATTTCCGGGTTCCTCTGTGAAACTGAAAGTTGCATGAGAGACACAGTTTCCCTCAGTCTGAGACTCTGGGAGGCTCAGACAACCCTCTGGAGGGGAGGAGAGCAGAGCATCCCCTTCCCTGTGGAGGGTTCACATTGCGTCAAGCACCACTTGACAATGGGGATCGCGGTCCCGATCCTTGTTGTTAAGTGGTGCATGGTTGTATATGTATATTAGATGTACTTTTTTATTTTAAAATGCAAAGGTAGAGTTAGGGTTAGGTTTAAGGATGGGGTAAGAGGCTTAGGATATAAAACTTGGGATTTGTTGCCCAGTTATAGTGGGATGCAAGTGAACAGGATGCAAAAACAAACCTAGATGCGAATGTCCAGGGATATCTATTACTGGGACACCGCATTTGACTGGAACATAATCATCCGGGATGCAAATATGCTAGTACAGTGGTTCCCAAACTCCTTCAGAGGAGTTGGGAACCTCGTAAGTTGTAGCAGGGGAGGGGCGAAGGCAGCAACAATCCCAGGATTGCACAGCTGTAGGGAATGGAAGGGGAGGGTTTTGATACTTACCTTCACCAGCTCCGGCCTCCGGTGGGTGCGGGAAACCCTCCAAAGGGCTCCCCAAGGCTCCAGAAAGGTAAAAAATAATGATTGGAAGTGGTTTCCAATCTTTATTTTTACCTTTCTGGAGCCTTGGGGAGCCCTGCGGAGGCATTCATAGGGCTCCCCACTCAGGCCAGAGCTGATGCAGGTAAGTGTCAAACTTTTCATCCCCTGCACTGAAGCAATCCTGGGGATCGCACTGCTGCCTTCCCCCCTCCCTACCACTTAAAGGAGCAGACACAGCTGCTTCCCAGGCTGGTGGGTCAAGACCCACCAGTTTGGGAACCACTGTCCTAGTGTGCAGCTCTGTGTAACAATTCAGGAAGGCTGCCTCCAGTGACAGATAAAAACCCATGTCTCCTGTTTGCTCCTGAAGGTTTCCCCTTTTCATCTTGTGAATATTTGTGGTTGTGGAAATGGTATGATTTTCCTAGAAAAGTCTGATGCTGTAAGGCTGATGTGAAGCTGGGACACCGTCCAGCAGCTTTTGGCCTTCTTGTGCTTGCACAGGCCATTGTGGTGGTGGAGAAGTGTTAAATCCCCGGTCTTCAGGCTCAGTGAGAAGGTGAGGGTGGTTGCTCCCCATGGCTTACCAGGAATGTGTGGGGAGAATCCCTGCTGGATTGACCCAGCCATGCCCTGTCTGAATGCTGCCCCTGGTTGGCATTCTGAAGGCTCCTCTTCTGGGTGGTCTGTCACTCTGTATCCATCCAGCAATCCTGGTCTCACAGCTATCATAACTCATTAGCTTGGCATGTGTGGAGTTATCACATGGCCTGCACTGATGCTGAGGAGAGTGGAGCTGCTCTAAAAAGGAATGGGATGCTCTTCTGTAGATGGTTCTGTCCTGGGAATTTAATGTTTGTGCTTTTGTAGGTTCTTCATCATGGCATTTTAATCTCACAGTGGCCCACCAACTGATTCTGGGTAACCCACAAGCAGGAGAAAAAGGCATATTTCTCTCTTGCTCTTGCATCTGTGTAGAATCTGTTATGTTCCTCCTCATGTATCATTCCATAGTGACCGTGGGGCAGTGAGCCTGTGTTGGAGATACTTCTTTAAAACTTTCCTGGGGGTGAAGAAAGCACACCATAGCAAAGTATTTTATGGAGCAAATAGTTCTGAATAATGAACCAAAATGAGCAAATCAGGCCACACTCTGTAGGAGAAGTCATCATATTCAGGGACCCTACACGTTTGACCAGGGGACAAGTTGCCTCCTGGTTTTGAATGTTAACAGTAATTAGGTGCTGAACGTAAGCATAATCTGCCCATTGAAACTTGAACCTGGATCTTCCAGGTCTGAGTTCAAATCCCAAACCACTACGCTGTCCTGGCTCTCTGGTTGTTGCAGATCCTGTTGTCCAAAGCAGAAATGGTGCTGGTGGGAATGGAGATACTTCCAAGCCCAGTAGATCATGTAAATGGCCTGGAAAAGGACTACTCAAGTTTAAGATTCTGTAGGTGTTGAATCTATGACCACTGCAGAAAGTTGACCAAGGATATACTCAAATGCAATGCTGGGTTGGGAGATATACTTGTAGAAAGGGTTTGTACTGAGTCACTCTGTTGGCCCAGAACTGTCTACTTTTCTGGTAGTGGCTCTTCAAAGTCAGACAGCTGGGGACTGAACCCAGAACCATCATCATGTAAAACATGTATTCCATCAGTGAACGATGATCCCTCCTAAACTGGTTTTCTTGAATCTAGATTCTAGAGAGAGCCCATTCAGCCTATTGATCCTATTAGGAATAGAGAATTAAGCTTATAAAATGTTAGAAGTGAACAAAGTAATAGAAAATACGCACAGTGCTTTATAACTGGGAAATGTGAGTGTGCTTTGCAGTGGACCCTTGGTACCCCCAGGGGATCTATTCCAGGACCCCCCACCCCATGGATACCAAAATCCATGGATGCTGGAATCAGTGGTGGGGGTACTGCAATTTCTCAAATTAGGGTCATGGTGGGCCCACAGCCCACTCCATAGGACTCCCTGCCTACTCAGAACACGTCTCTGATACAACCAGAAGTCACCTCCAGTTCGGACCTGCAACTTCCAGTTGCACTTGGAAGGTGTTCTGAGGTGTCCCAAAGGCCCACAGCCCTCTCCATGGGCCTTTCCTGACCTCAGAAGTGGCTTCCAGTCATGTTGGAGAGGTGTCCTGAGGCTGGGAAAGGTCTGTGGAGCGGGCCGCGGGTCTTCCTGCGCCTCAGAACACCTCTAGGACACTACCGGCAATGGCTTATGGTCATGTCCTGAAGGCCCTCTGAGGTGTGGGCTTGGTAGCTGCAGATGGTGGAACCCACGAATACCAAGGGTCCCTCTACTTCTACTAAACATTCCAGTTTTTCAGATGAGACACTGAGGTACAGAGATGGTTACTCAGTGATGTATCTCACTGTCCGGTGTTAGGATTTGAACACATTTCTTCTGGTCGCTAAATGACATTATTTACTATCAATTATTGTGTTCCAAATCCTTATAAGTAGAAAGGGTGGAAAGATGTTGCAACTTCCTAGGTGCTATTTACATTTTTTTTTAGATGAACAGAAGTTTAGAATTTTTCCATATCTGATCTTTATATATATATATATATCTTTGACTTTTGACCTATGTAAGAGGTTCAGGATGGCTTCATCATTAAAAAGGAGGGGGGAGGGGAAAAAGGGGGGAAAGCTTAAATGAAAATAAAGGTTAGTGATAAAAGCTGGGCAAATATTAAAAATTTCCAAGCACTATAATATACTTTTGGATTCCAACACCAGACTTTTAAACCCTGGAGTAACCCGGCTGTTGGGATTTCTTTCAGCCAAGTTTATAAGGTAGGTCTGCTTTGTGTCACCCTTTTAAATGTCAAGGGGATAGTAGTAATATGCAGTTTGTCTAGGAGGAGTTTTTGTCAGACATAAGCCATCTAGATTTTGGAGTCATGAGATTCTGTTAAGCCACTGACTTTAATTTGGGGCAGCCCAATCTCTAACTTGCACTGGAACAGGCAGGCTGAGTGGCCTGTGCTATATCCAGCACAATGTAGGTGCCGTCAGGAGGGCAAATTGGGGTAAGAGCATTGCACCTCAGCCACCCATATACAGCTATTTGGATCGGTGCCAGCGATTTCACTGGCACAAATCTGAACAGCCCATGTAAGGTTGCAGGGCCTGGGAGTGGGGCTTAGGATTCGGCCTGTGCTGCCACAGCAGATCACACCCCCCTCCTGGGCCTGATCTGCTCCTCCTGCCTCCATTCTGCCCTTCTGCCACCCTTTCCCACCCCCTGCACCAGCCTGCTTCAGCTGGTGCAAATTTACCCTCTCTGGATCCAAATTCATTGCTGGTGCACATCCCTGCGCTGGGTTCGCCGGCTCTCAAGGTGGCGCAAGCATGCTTTATGGCACTTCACAATACTCCTGAGCTGGCACGATGTGGATTGTGCTCTAAGTAATGTTCTGGGAGATGTTGATTATTTAGCCCTTGTAATGGAATACGATCCAGGACACTTAATTCCTTAGCATTTCCCTAACTGGATATGCTCCTGAACTGCTTTTTCAATTTCAGATCCCATTTTGTGTTGTTTTGAGACCAGGTTCTTATCAATATTGAAAGTTTTGTGTAATTTTGCATGCGCACACACGCATTTGCTGACCTCTCCTTACCCCGATTGCTGGTCAGCTTGCTGTGTTCTCCTGTCTTACATAATGCATTTACCAAGTCCTAGGCCTGTGTGGCACAGTCTACAACTTTCCTAGTCTCGGAGTGGTCCAGCTGTGAGGTCAGATCTGGGACTTCCCTGGAGTTCCAGCCTCAGTGGTTTAGGCCAACATTTACATGAAAAGAGAAGCTTTTGTTCCCCACTTTAGCTTCTGCTGCTGTAGCTGCTGGTGGATTAGTCCTCCCGTAATCCCTTAGCCTGGCGGTTGCTGGGAGATGTTGATTATGCTACAGACAAGAGGATCCTGACATCAAACAGAACCTAAAGCAGTGGGAGCCAACTTGGAAACAAAGATCCGGTTTCTAGGCAGATGACTGCCCTGGAAGAAGAGGAGCAGCAAGTGTAGGGGTGAAATGTGGTCCCCTTCTTTGTATGGGTTTCTGACTCTGAGATTTAGCCTTGGGAAAAGGTATACCTCAGTAGCTGTAAATGTTCTTCACTTTTTCTGAGCTCCAGCCATACTATTCAGTGTAGGCTATTTTGCCTGGTGGTAATGAAACTCCTGGCTTTTGTGCTGCTTCAAAAATATTTAAAAATCTATTTTCAAAAGGCAACTTTTTTTGGTTGTTTTTTAAATTCACCCTGCCTTTAATTGTTCTCTAAATTTATCCTGCCCTGTTTTTTAAATTCACCATCCAAACTGATGGCCAAGGAGCTTACAAAGAATGAAAAGGTCTATGCCAGTGGTTCTCATCGGGACCCACTTTTTAGAATGAGAATCTGTCAGGATCCACTGGAAGTGATGTCATGACTGGAAATGACATCATCAAGCAGGAACATTTTTAACAATCCTAGGCTGCAATCCTACCCACACTTAACCAGAAGTAAGTCCCATTTACTATCATTGTTAAAAGAATATATATAGTAGCTTGTTAAAAGTACAGGTCTGTCACATTTCCTCAAATGCAGTCACATCCCATGGTAGCATCAAGTCTAATATATTAAAAATAAAATATTGAAATGAATGGGGACCCACCTTAAATTTGCTTACAACCCACCTAGTGGGTCCCGACCCATAGTTTGAGAAACACTGGTCTATGCAATAATGCATATTATTAAAAACATTACTGTTTAAATGCAACTGCAGTTAAGAATAACTGTATCAAAGCAGACAAGAACCTAGAAGGTATGTTAGTTAAAATCCACAAAAGCTTTGCTAAATGAATAATTATTTTACCTGGTGCCTAAAAAATGTTAAAGTCTGCACGAAGCCAGTATATCTGGGGAGGACATTCCATAGCCAGGGTGCCATAACAGAGAAGACTCTGTCCCCTGGTAGCAGACCACTTAACTTTTGAAAGTGGTGGTATGTTCATCAGAGTGTCTACTTATGACATAAATTAAGAGGCAAGTTCATGGAGGAGATGACATTCCAGGTTCCCGTTTAGGGCTATATAGGGCAAAACCATCACTGAATTGTACGCAGAAACGAACTGAAAGCCAATGAAGTTCTTTCAGCACTGGTGAAAAATCAACACAACATGTGTCCATTAACCTGGCTGCTGTGTTCATTTTTAAAAAAGATTATTAATATATGGACATACAGCAGTGCTAAGGTTCATTACGATGCTGCATAACTTGTGCTTCCTTCCAGTATTGGGAAGAGTGGGTGGTGATGAGTGGGTGCAATAGCTACAGACAAAAGTATGTGATAAGCAAAGTCTGGATTCATGCCAGTGGTCCCTCTGGCCTAGTATCTTGCTGTGCTGGAGGCAGTAACTTTAATCCTTCAGGAGGAGGAACACAGTCCCAGAGCAGTATGCTATGATCAGCTTTTGAAAGTTGTGGTGTATTTGGGAGCAGGCTAATATTGGGCTGCCCTGCTGATGGAACGCGCATTCCACCAACATTGACTGCTTCAAGCAGCCGTCAAGTGTTCTCTGGCAGCATGCTGAATAGCATGCTGCTGGAGTGCCAGTGGGAAGGACAGGGCCTTCTTGCGTGCCTGCCTGCTCTCTGGCCCCTGCCGGAGCAGGTAAGCCAGCAGGGGGGGCAGGAAGGAGTAGGGGAAGGGCAGAATGTTGGTGGGAAGGCTGCAGGAGGGGTGGATCCGCTGGTGATGGCATGTGCTGAATCCTAAACCCACCGCAGCAGTCTCCCCATCCCCTTTCTCTCCTTGGACTTGGACCAGTGAAATTACTGTTGCAGGTCTGAGGAGACCAATTGTGGAGCAGAAGGCTTACAGAGGGGTAAGGGGATTTAAACTCCAAAGCCTCCCAATCCACCTCCCCCTGCTGGATACAGCATGTACCTTTTCATTACGGCTGGATCTGCCGAAGAGGGGGGAAGAATAGGATTGAGCTGTAAGGTTCCTTAGGCAGCAGGGCAGTACACATTTTACATATATCCTTTATCAGAAGGTTCCTGCTCTGAGAATGGTTAGTCTGAGCCATAGCTTGTGGCCATAAAGACATTTTCAGGTGTGAAACTGGACTCACCATTCTTGAGAGGCATCCATAAGGAGAATCTTATTAGAATTTTTTGTCTTAATTTTTTTCTTTATTTTTGAACAATAATGAAAGCAAAAAAAAAAAAAAGAATATGTATAAATGAATTACATTGAAATTACAAAAAATTACTGTTTACTAATCTATACTATCAACAGTAAGGTGTAAACAATAAATGATCTATGTGTATCTATCTAAAAAGACCTTCCAGATATCAAAAAATGTGGCCTTACGTAGTTGCTGCCTAGAGACGTTCAAATATAGATGGAGTTAAGGAGTCCTTAGTGCGTTAACTCCTGTTGGGTGGGCTTGTATCCTTTTAGGATTTTAGGATTTTTGCTACAGTAAGGGCACACAGAGTCTACTGGATCAGACCTTGTTCATCTAGTCCAGCATCCTGTTTCCCAGAGTGACCCAGAGACATCCACAAGCAGGCCATGTAAGCAGGTACCCCTTCCCTACTATTGTGTCCTGCCAGCCAATAGGCAGAGCCTCTGAACCAGGAGGTGGCATACAGCTATCATGATGAGTAGCCTTTGATAGACTTGTTCTCCATGAATTTCTCTAATCCCCTTTTAAAGCTATCTAGGCTAGTGGCCGTGACCACATCTTGTGGTGTTGGATTCCATAAATTCTGCGCTGTGTGAAGGATGACTTCCTTTTATCTGTCTCGAATCTCCTGCCAGTCACTTTTCATTGGATGACTTGGGGTTTATATGCCCAGAGGCAGTATCTCTAGCCTGTGCAAGTGACTTGAAGAATTTCACCTGTAAGACACCTTCTGTGAGCTGTGCAGTTTGATTAATTCAATAGCAGTGGTTCAGCATCTTTGCGAGATGCAGGAAAATATCAAGAAAGGGGAGTGTGTCGTCTGCTTTGTATCAGTTAGGATAAACTTTTCTCTCTGTGCTCACAGCTGTTTCTCAACATGTACCATGGTTCACCTGACTCTGTGTGATGCTTGATATTTCAGGTGAAGGAAATGCATCCCTTATTGCCAAGTGTATGAATCTGTCTTGTGTTGTCAGATGTTTGGCCTGTCTAGTCTGTGCCGTCCGTTGTCACCAGCAGCGGCTCTTGGGGGTTACAAGTTTTTGCCTGTCATACATAAAATTCAGTAACTGGAGACCCCAGGGCTAAACCTGAGTTTGCTGCATGCAAACAATGCTCCCTACTGCTCACCTTTTGGCTCCTTCTCTCTGTCTTCCTGCTAGCACGCTTGACTGATAAACCCATGTGTTCCAAATTACTTTTTCTCTCTAGTCATGTGATGAGCTTAGAAACAGTCGTGTTAAGTGGGTTCTTTTATCCTGCTTTTGTGAACTCTTAAGAAAACAATTCTTTTATGTTTTCTGTTTTCTCTGAGCCATGGGGGCTGGAAAACTTGCTTTGTGATGCTCAAGTTGTCAGAATTGCAATTGCACAAAAGTGGCTTTTGCAGTCTACTCAGAAGTGACTCACTTCCCCAAACCCCTGCTAGTGTGGCTGACTTCTACCATCAGGCAGGAGGCTTAAGTTTTCTTGTCCTGATAATAACGGTTATTTTGAGCCAATTTTCAACCCGTTTCAGAATGTTAATGCCTCTATTTCTTGTGCCTGGGAGTTCTACAGGCTTGTAGCCTGCTGAGTGGCATCTTTTGAAGTCATACGTGGTTCCTAAAAGAACTTATTGTGGTAATGATGATTTTGACAGTCTAGTGAAGGGGGTATGGGGACATATTGGTTAATCCATTGGGGGTATGTAATCATAAAAATGTTAAGGACAACTACTATAGAGTAACACACAGAAAAACCCCTTGTTCATGCATAGGAAGCCTAAGGAGCAAACTCCCTGTTACGTTAAACATGCGCTGAATGCTGATATGCTTGTCTTAACTAAATTGCAGGTGGATTGTCCCTCCCCCCCCCGCATGAAATTGGGACCATAGCATATGGGGACCCCTAACCCTTGCCCCACTGTCTTCCTTGCCCATATCCCACCCCCCTCCCTGCCCGGCATGTCTGCTATTTCCTTTGGAAGTGAAGCTCTGAGACAAAGAGCAGTGGCGGCCCCCTAAAAATCCCACATTCTGTGGTCCCAGTCTGTGTGGGGCCTGATTTGCCTGCTGCATTGTTAAAGAAAAACAAGCACGTGGTTAATTCAAATGTTGGACCCTATACTAACTGTAAAGGTCATTGATTATACCATGGTGCTTTCTATAGCAAGTGCCCTTAACTGTCCATCTGCCTGGACCAATTTTCTGCAGGCACTTGGGAGTTCTGCCTCCAGAGCTGTGGATCTTGCCGCCTAATTATTGGCTGCCTTATTATATGTACCATCTGGGTTTGGTTTGAGCTGTCCATCTTGCTTCCTCCACTGGGATCCAGGCAGGACCCTAGCTTTAAGACCCCCTAAATGAGATCACTTAATGTGGATTAGCAGACATGCTTTCATCATGCTGCCGAACCTGCAGTCAAGGCTGAGCAGGTGACTAAATTCCACCCTTTCCAAGTGTGCTCACAAGTATCCTTGGGATTCTGTTCTGCAGTAGTGATCAGGTGTGTGGCCCATACACTGTCAGGTCAATGTATTCTGCTATTGTTAATCTGGAGTAAGAGCCACCCTCTGTTATTGCTCTCTTAACTACTAGTGCAGCCTAGAAGCCCTGCTGTGTCAATTAAAACACTCACAAACAAGCAAGGATTGACTTGTCTTGGCAAGGCAGAAAACAATAAAACAACCTACCCTTCTACCATTCCTGTAAATATGACCGACTGTTGAGGGGAGCACACCTGAATTCACTGTTCATAAGTCTGTGTTCCAAGCCTTTGGAATGGAGTTGGGGAATATGGTAGTGTTTGGGGTGGGGGACGGATGGACTGAATTCTGTATGTCCGAACTTCACAGAGCTGACTTTAATAGACTGTCTACTTTTCACTCCCCTGCCACCAAATTTTAGTGCTTCACTCCTGAGAGGCTTTTCCTCTGTTCAGGGTGTTTGAATGGCTATGGAACGGGAAACTGCCACAACCTCCTCTCTCCCCATCCCTGTTTCTTCGTTCCACTCTTTTTTCTTTCCCTGCCCCACAGTGAACTTCTCTATCTCCATTTGGTGTGCAGAGAGAGAGAGAGAGAGAGAGAGAGAGAGAGAGAGAGAGAGAGAGAGAGCCTGCTCAGTTCATAGTGGATTCCTTGAGATCACTTGTTTGAACCTTTTTTTTCTAAGGCTATTCTGAGGGTAGTGGAGAGTAGAAAGACATAACATACTGCTATTTGAAAATGGTTTCGTTTTTTCGTAGATTTCATTATTTGAAAGGCAGAAAGCAGTGTTATGTGTTTTTGTTCCAAGTTCTCATTTTTATTAATTTTAAACATTTTAAAAGTGTACTAGGTTTGTGATGTAGTGTCAGGATATGCAGCCCCAGTATTATTTTTAACTGGAAAAGTAATCTATTTTAATTTGTGGAAGATATCTTAAACACCAAAATGTGGTGTTTTGTGTTTTTATTTGGATATTTTAAACACAAGGTGGTGGGGTTTTGTGTTTTTATGTGTTTTTAACCAAAAAAAGAAGAAAAGAAAAAAACACACACCAGACATAAGGACCAAAAAACAACTGCAGATTCTCAGAACTGTTGGCTAGTCTCTCTGTTAGATATTATTTAGAACAGTGGTTCTCGCACATTTAGCACCGGGACCCACTTTTTAAAATGAGAATCTATCAGGATCAACTGGAAGTGATGTCATGATGGGAAGTGACATCATGAAGCAGGAAAATTTTTAACAATCCTAGGATGCAATTGTACCCACACTTAGCCAGGATTAAGTCCCATTTACTATCGTTAAAAGAATATACATGATAGCTTGTTAAAAGTACAGGTCTGTAACATTTCCCGAAATGCGGTCATATACCATCAAGTCTAATAGATTAAAAATAAAATATTGAAATGAATGGGGACTCACCTGAAATTGGGCCATGAACCACCTAGTGGGTCCTGAAGCACAGTTTGAGAAACACTGATTTAGAATATTTATATGCTGCTTTTAGCGAAAACTTAACAGCTGGGGAATAAGAATGTGGCTCTTTGTCCCAAAGGAAATCCCAGTATAGGTTCTCTATATCTACTTTTTGTGTGCTAAAGACATGCTGCTTTATGGCTACCAGGTTTTTCTGGACAGTCAAGGATGTGCCCACGCTAACTATTTTCTTTAGCATTGTGGTCTCTTGTTCACTCATTTTTTATGTAAGATCCACACAGTGTAGCTGCTTACTTTCCAGTGTTGTTTGTGTCATCCTGTCTTGTTTTTTTTTCAGATTTGTGATGATTTTTGGAAAATACAGTTTGAAAAATATGGTTTGAAAAACCATATTTTTTAAAATATAGTTGAGGCACATGTCTGCCTAGCATAGCTGACCAAAATGCTATTCAGACTTCTCAGGGTCCTATCTCTTTTACTGGTTGTTTCCTTTTCATCCATCACATATTGGCCCCTCAGCAGCCTTCAGTGAGCAAATAATCTCTGCTTCCTGCAATAATGCCCAATCTAGATTCCTCCTCCCCATCCAGTCTCCTCCCTCCCCCACATTGCAGTGTCTTATCCTGCCAGTTATTCCTGTCCTGGGATGGGGAGGGGAAGAGTCCCTGACCAGGGCTTGCTTGTTCACCTCCAACTCCATGTTTCCTGCTATGGAGTGTTGATATATTTTTAATTAACCATTTTTTGGGGTTGCAGAAGGAAATGAGAGAAGGTCGCCACCAGCTTCTAGCAGGGATTTACAAATGCAGTGTAGGGAGCTGGGATTCCTGCCAACTGATGGGTCCCAGCTTCCACCATATTGTATGAGGATAGACTCCTTCCATGTACTGCTGAGGGCAGATGTGTCCTCAAAAACCCCTCCCACCTTTCCCAGGCAGATTTTTGTGATTTTTTTTTACTTCTTAAGACATTGTGATTGACAATCTTTTATCCTATTAAGACTTGCAAGGGTGTACTGGTCAGCCAGTGGCACTGATGGCCACCTTTCATTCTCTCTCATCCATGCACCCACATTACCAAATCATCCTTTGGAAGGTTGATTTCAAGCACAGCCTGGTATGGTGTTGGCTGTGGTGGCCTCTGCCCTCCTTCTGACCCCTCCACTATCTGAGGTGTGTTGCTGTGTCAGGATTGCTTGAGCACATGTTACCTCTCGTTCTGCTCCCATTCCCTGCCATTGTCTTGGGTGCATTTATCTCTGATTTATGGGTTTGCATTTGCAGACTAACAGCCCAGTCCTATCCAACTTTCCAGCACCGGTGCAACCGCAATGCAGCCCTGGGGTAAGGGAACAAATGTTCCCATACCTTAAGGAGGCCTCTGTGACTGTACCCCCAACACAGGAAGCAGTGCATATCCAAATGGTACAGCAGCACTAGCACTGGAAAATTGGATAGGACTGGGCCCTAACTTGGCATCCCAACCTGGGGACGATTCTTTTCAACTGTTTTTAAATAGTTGAACCAGAGAAAATCTGCTCTCATTTTAATGATCTCAAGAACAGTGTGATGATGTGTAAACCTCCTTTACCCTATGGAGGGGAATTTCCTCTTTTATTAGCAGATAGATAAGGGGAAGTGCAAAGGCAAACATGGGGGGACGACAAAAAAGAGAGAGAAGCGAGGCCATGGTACTAGCTCTGAGGTCCTATGTGTTCCTCTGCCTTTCTTCCCACCCATAACCCATGCAGATCCAGGTGTTTTCTATCAGGGTTTCCCCCTCTGCTGTGTTTGCTATGTTCATAGCATCTTACACTGCCCAAAATGGGCTGGTCTGGTGCCTGGGGTTGGAATAAATGTGAGTTAGTTCCGCTCGGTGATCCTGAACTGCTGGCAGGAGCGGGAGACACAGGCGCTTTCTATTTAAAGCACAGCACAGAGGGCAGGTTATAAAAAGGAAATCTGCTCTGTGGACAGCAGCAAAGGGAGAGGGAAGCAGGGGTGGGGAGGTGCTGCTGTTGCTGAGGCCTCCCTCCCCCATGGCTCTTCTTTGTTGGTGGCATGGCAGTGCAACAACCTCCCAGAATCCCTCAGTCCCTCTTCTCCCCCCCCCCACCCATCTGCTCTGTAGAGATGGCTTCCTGAAGGGCTAAGCTGCCTAGCTTGTCGGAGCAAGAATTTTTACAGCGCAGTGCTCTTACAAAAGAGAGCAAATGGTGTCCTGGGAGGAATGAGCAAACGTCTATACTGCACAAGACGCTTTCACTCCCCACAAACATTAGAAGGGTTGTCTGCAGCAGCGCATCGAATTCTGGAATTCAACTACAGAGAGGAAAAAAATGTGGGGGGAAAATGTGAAGGAAAAGATTTCCCACTGCAAGAGTTGTTGGGCCACAGAGCATCAAACTGTGGATAGTCTGGAGTCTTTAAGGAGCCTTCCAAAGCATTATGGAGTGCGGACTTGCCAGCTCCTCTAAGTGCCTCCCTAACTATCAGGTGGTGCAATTCCAGATTCCAGCTTTGCTTTTTAAAGCAGCCAGAACCAGACCTCCTAGAGGGAAAGAAGGATATCCCAGCTGGCATTCAGGCTAGGAGAAGAACATCCAGCTGTAAGGGGCTGCACAGGTCAGGGGCAATTGCCATTCTCCTACACCAGGGGTGTCTAGACTCTCTGATGCTGTGTCAGGGGCCAGCGAAAAAACAATTAATTTACATTTCAAATTTGAATAAATTTACATAATGAATATATTAGAGATGTGAAGGTCTTGCAATAGCTATAAAAGGCCTTGCACAAAGCAAGGCTGGCCTTTCCTTCACTGCTGCATCACAGATGTGAAACAGTGAGCAGTGGAGGGAGCCCTCGGCTGGCAGCTCATGCAAGATGTCGAACAGTTGCCCTCATGCTGAGAGCAGTTATGTCGAACCAGCACAGGCTTCACCAAGTCTCCTGAGGGCCAGAGGCTCATTGGAGATTAGGGACTCCCCACAGGCCAGATTGGGGGTCCCCAAGGGCCACGAACGGCTCCTGGGCTGGGTTTTGGGTACCCTGTCCTACAATTTGAAATAATGGCTGGAATGAAAATAATGGCTGAAATGGAAGACTGTGGAAAGAGTTGGGGGTCCAGGCTATCCTTCCTGTTCCCTTCCAGACATGCCCGTCTTTGAGGTTTAATGAATGCAACCTAAGGTGCCCTTTCGGCATCTGTGTGGCTACTTCTTTTCTGTGACTTCATCCTGTAGTGCTGCTGTAATGTTTAAAAACCTGCTACTGCATGGGTCTTCTCCGTTCCTTTGGCACACCTGATCCTGGCAGGGTGACAGCTTCATGTAATGTAGGATGCAACCCCAGAAAAGCTGTTCCCATATGATTCCCATATGACAAAAGAACACCAGAGTCAGGGATATTCTTTGCAGTATTATTGCAGAACTTTGATCACTTCTGTCCACTTGCAAGTCCTTTCAGAATTAATTGGTCCTGGTTTCATCTTCTCTTGCCACCAGTACTGAATGCTAAGTCTTCTTTCTCCCATAAAAACAAACAGTGATCACTGTTAGACACTCTAGATATGCATTTTTGATCTGGAGTGTGGGGTCTACAGATTGTTATAATTTTATACATACTAGCTTGCTAGTATTTGGAAGTGGAGAAGGTATCCAGCTTCCAGCTAATATTTTGTTTGCAGTATTTGAGGGTGGGGAAGAAACACTTGGATTAACTAGTGCAGAATCTTCCAGGGCTTGTTAATATCTTGGTAGCACTAATTTTGAACTACATATGTGCCAAAGTGTGAAGCCTTGGAGCACTCCCAGCAGAAAATGTCCCAGTAAAATTAGAACAGGCGCTCTGTGCAAATGGACCCTCTGTGTGTCTGTCGAAGGTGGTGTGAGGTGGGTGAAGATGATATACACAACAATGCATGTTCTTGCTGCCTTATTTAGCGAGTCTGCCTGGGTTGATGAGTTCCAGGGAGCAAAACATCCGCACTTAAATCTTACTACCCTCCTGGCACTGTTAACATGAGGGAAGGAATTGCTCTTATTCAGAGAATCCCAGTCTACCAGTACTTTCCTGGCAGAAGGGAGAGGGAAAACTAGCTTAGCTTTTCCTAGTGTAAATGAAATGGGAAAGAAATGTTCCCCAGTGTTTCCTGCTTCATTTAACACTTGCTGTTGTGACTTTTCACTCTCCCCTAAGCTGCACCTCCCCCTATTTAGCAACTTTAGCAGACCTTTCCACTGACCTCTGGCCTGGCAGAGCATGGAGTTGAGCCATGATGAGCTTCTTTATGTGGTTTGATCCCACCCCAGTCCACTTTGAGTCTCAGGCTGTGTGCCTGCTATCTCACGAGAGGCCAACTCTCTCATGAGAGGCCAACTCTGGGATCAGGAATTAGAGTCAGTGTGCACAGGGTGCGTGGCAAAACTGGGACCCCAGCATGGATCTCTGCATATGCAGTCTTTCCTCCTTAGTCTTTCTTCCTTACTGCTCTGAAAAAAACCTCTGTGTGTGCATGCATGCACATGTGCGGTCTAATGGCCATGAGATTGAATTAATCTTCCAGTGTACATTGGACAAGCTACTCTCTATTAAGGGGAGGGGGGGTGTGAAGTTGCATGGCTGCTTCAGCACAGATGCAGATGGCAGGAAATGACTTTTGAGAGAGGCTGCTGAAATGTCAAAAAGGGAGGCTTTGCATTCTCTCTGAAAAGCCATTTCAAGGTCACATCATGGAGGCCTCAGGGCAGTTGTGGCAAGGCCTTCTTGCCTCACGTGGGTTCATGGCACACTGTCCACTCTGCATAATGTGAATGATGACTGGTTACATATGGGTGGATGTAGGCATAGAGGCTTGTTGGCCACAATAGGAGAAGGGCTTTAAAGATTCAGGACCTTGAATTGAGCCCAGAAGTGAATTGGCAGCAAGTGCAGTTTTTGCAGAATAGGTGGAATATGTGAAGTTCTGGTATACACATTCAGGATATAATTCTGCATTTCAGGGGTGAAAATTGGCCTGACCTATTCATCAGCTTTTGAAGGGAATTTGGCAAGTGTGGAGTATTATTTGAAATTCCATATTTTCTTTGAACATTAAGGTAGAGTAGTAAAATTTGGTATGCCAATCTGGAACCTGTACCTCCCTCTAACTGGACAAAGAGGCACATTTTAAAGCAACAATTCACTTTAATTTAGTAGAGGAGATGAACCACTTTATATCCCAGCTCAGTATCCTTCTCAAAGGCCATTGCTGGTGCCCCCCTTGTGTTTCTTTTTAGATTGTCAGCCTCAGAGCTGGCCCAAGACCACCTGATGCCCGAGGCGACATGCAAGGTACTGCCCCCCACCCACTTGATGATGTGCCAGCCTCTGCTTCTTCCACTTCTCCTAGCTCAGCACTCCATCTTTCTTTTCCAATCCAAGGAGGAGCAGTGGAGGCAAGTAGGCAGACTGAGATGGGTGCCCCGTCACCAACCTGCTGCCTAAGACAAACTGGATGAATGGGCTAGTCCTGGTGAGCCCCTTTGGGATGGGTAACCATTCTCATCCCCCCCCCCCCACATAAGGTGTGGTTGTTGAAAGGTGATATATAAAATATTCTTAATAATGGTAGCAGTCATTTTGAAACTTCATAGAATGAACATGATCTACCCAAACATTTTCAGGAGAGGAGCAGAAAACATGAAAAAGCTGTTGTTTGGATCTGCCAAAAACTATTGTTCTTGCCAAAAAAGGCCTCCCAGCAAAGGGAGCAGCCTTAAACAAACTCTTGTTTTGAAAATAAAACCCCCAAATAGAATCCTGTGTGCTGTGTGTGGGGGGTGGAGTGGGGCAAGGAATAGATAACTGTAATAAAGGGACAGAAGTACATTGTTGCTATCCTAGTGGTGTCCTCTTAGCTAGGGGAGAGCAACTGTCCCTCTTCGCCTGAGCATGTTATCTTTTGCAGTGGCTGTTGCTTGCATCTCTTCTGTGTTTTTTTTTTTATTGTGAGCCCATTGGGGATGGAGAACCATTTCTTGATTTTTTTTTTACTGTGTAAACCATTTTGTGAACAACTCTTGTTGAAAATCCGCATATCAATTGATTTGATTTTTACCCCGCCTTTCACCCCAAAGAGTACTCAAGGTGGCTGCTATAAATAAAAATAATAGTAAACATAAGGCTAAGCTGTGGGAATGTAGTGATTGAAATGGCTTTTCTTGATTGGTCTGATCATTCTTTCAGGGCATACAACCAAACTGTTTTTTTTACCATTCCATGTAGTGAAAGGCTCTAGTAAAAACAAAAAATTAAACTACCCCTTTCCCCAATGCAGTGTGATGAAACTTAATATCCTGGGTTAAACCGCTGAGCTGACGAGCCTGTTAACCACAAGGTTGGCAGTTCGAATCCGCATAACAGGGTGAGCTCCAGTTGCATGTCCCAGCTCCTGCCAACCTAGCAGTTAAAAAGCATGTAAAAATGTGAGTAGAGAAATAGGTACCACCACAGTGGAAAGGTAACGGTGTTCTGTGCGCTTTGGGGTCTAGTCTTGCTGGCCACATGACCATGGAAACTATCTGCAGACAAACACTGGCTCTTTGGCTTAGAAGCAGAGATGAGCACCGTCCCTAGAGTCAGACACAACTAGGCTTAAGGCTGGGGGGAACCTTTACCTTTTACAGATTTTCAGGAATGCAAACTTGGATGCAAATTCCTAGAAGTATCACAAAGCCTACTAATTTCCTTTAGTTCTCTTGCTTCTGTTCTCTAGTCTCTTTCTTTTGTTTCTTTTAGGCAAGTTGCAAAGCCCCTACTGTGAACGTCATGGCCATAGTGCAGATGCTTCCTGTCTCCATTGAGTCTGCCTCTGAAGGGGCTGCCCAGCTCCAGACCGGTGCCTGCTCGTCCCCCGCAGCCATGGGCAGTGTCAGTAGCCTCATCTCAGGCCGACCTTGCCACAAGGCCACAACTGAGTTTGGCCCTTTCCGCCTACCTGGTGCTGCTGGCTCTCAAGAACCCTTGTGCCATGGGCTTCCTGCCAAGAAAAGTGGCTACAGTTATGCCAGTGAAGAGGATTGGGCTGAAGCTGTGTCTCCCATCAGCCCCTGTAGTGACACAGAGGACCTGCAAGATGACAAGCCCCGGATAGGCACCATCCGGGGACCACCCCCGAAGTTGGTGCCTGTCTCAGGGAAACTTGAGAAGGTAAGGAGGAGTGGTACTTGAGTAGAATGAGCCAGGCTATCCATCTTTCTGGTCAGTGAATATTCACATAGTGCTGGCAAAAGCATGGTGGCCTCCCTCCCTCAATTGTTCAGTAACCCCCATTGCTTAGGTGCTGTACTTCTACATCCTACATTTAGGCTGCAATCCTAACCACACTTTCTTGAGAGTAAGCCCCATTGAACAAAATAGGACTTCTGAGTAGACCTGGTTAGGATTGTGCCCTTAGAGATGTAGCTCCCTTTTGATATCATGCAGTTCTCCTGCTCAGATCACCCATAATGAAAGCAACTAAACAAGTACCTATTCTTCTTCTCCACCAAAAGGATGTATGCTAAGGCAGTAGGGAGGGGGAGGACCTCCTATCCATCTGCCCTCACTGAATGGTACTTCAAGTTACATGTGTGCTATTTGGCTTTAAAAGGCAAGTTGAGGAAGCTGTAACAGCAATACATTGCTCAGGTTAGCCTAAGGAAGTGCTTCAAAAGCCTAGATGGTGGGAGGCAGTACAGTCTCTAAAGAACTTTGAGAGGGGCTGAAGCTCAGTGATCAAGCTCCTGCTTTGCATTCAGAAGGTCCTAGGTTCAATTCCTGGCATTACAACATAGAACTGGGAAAGACCCCTCAATAAAGCCCTGCAGGGTTGCTGCCCTGCCAGTCAGGGTAGACAGTATTGAGCTGCATGAGCCAATGTCTGACTGGATGTAAGATGAATTCAAGCACAACTTATGTGACCCTTTCATTTGACTGAGGATAAAGCAGTCCAATTTCCTCACCTGAAGGTGCAATAATGGGAGTGGGCAACTGTCGCTTGCCCTTGTCTCACAATCTTGTGCCTTTGTGCTGTTTTTTAGAACATAGAGAAGACGCTAATCCGCCCAACGGCCTTCAAGCCGGTTGTGCCCAAGAACCGCAACCCCCCACTTCAGGGGCACTTGGCTCTGCGTCCTGGTACCTCGGTGCTCTCTGAGAGTCAAGCTAGCCTCGCCCAGCTCTTTGGTGGCCCTTCTGCAGGCGGTACTGAGAAGCACAACTCACTGAGCTGTCGCACCAGCTCCCATTCTGGAACGATGTCTGACTCGGGACGCAACTCCCTCTCAAGCCTGCCCACGTACAGTACCGGTTGCAGCCAGCAGATGGAGCCAGTCAGCATTTCCATGGGCCACATAAACCTTGACAGTCATGGTGGCAGTGGTTCACGGGGCCTTACAGGTCCTTCCAACTCGGACAGTGGGAGGTCATCGTCGAGCAAGAGTACAGGCTCTCTGAGTGGCCGTGGGCATCCTTCCTCTGACAGTGGCTCGTGTGGCGGGCGCTCACCTGTGCACAGTGGTGCTGATGAAGCACTCCTTGTTCATGAACTTGAGGAGAAGCTACGGGAGCGTGAAGCTGAGCTGCAGCATCTGAGGGATAGCTTGGATGAGAATGAGGTGGCCATATGCCAGGTAATCAACAGGTTGCTCACTTGCTCCTCCTAATGTAGGAAGGTCTGGTGCAGCAAGGGAAGATCATGTGCATTTGCAGGGGAGTGGTTTCTAGTTTCACTAGATAGCTTTGTCATTGGTGCTGGTAGTATATGCTAGAAACTGAAAGGTTTTTGTCCAATAATGTGCAACAGATATGAGCTTCCTTTGGTCCCAGTTGGGCTAAATGCAGTTTCTTATTTCTGCAACTGCCTCTTCAGTGCAGAGAGGGAGTGCATAAGAACGTAAGAACAGCCCCACTGGATCAGGCCATAGGCCCATCTAGTCCAGCTTCCTGTATCTCACAGTGGCCCACCAAATGCCCCAGTGGATTGTCTATCTCACAGTACAGTGTGATCAGTGCTGAGCAGGCTGGCAACACTGCATGCTGGGAGCTGTAGTCCTTGTAATAGCTTATTTCTCAGGGGTGGCCATTCAGTTCCTTGCAGCTTCCATTCTTGGAACTGAACATACACATTACAGCCCCCAATGTAAGCACTAGTTCTGGCTTGAGGGTTTGTCTGGACGTTGGAATGTATGTATGTCAAAACATCTCTTGCCCACCCAGCACTATTGTGCCTGCACAAAAGCGTCACAGTAAATGAACCGCATCTGTGCATAGGCACTAACACAGGTGCTTTCTGTAACTCAGGTGTCCATAATTTGGGAGCCCAGCCTATTAGGAGCTAGAGAACGTAAGCCATTTCTGCACAACAGGAACCAAATGTGTACACCCGTGGGCTGGGCAGAAATGGGTTAATAAGTTTGGGTATGGCAAGCTACTTTGACTGGGATATTCCTGTTGACACCCAGCACAACAGGTTCTTCCCTGACATATTGATTAATACATGTCTTGCTGCTGTCTTCTGCTCAGTTGGCTTTGCTTACCTTCTCCATGTTTCCCATCAGTGGACCCTTCCCTGATCCCCAACAACTTTTGTGCCCTTTTCTGAAATGGCCTCTTAGCCTCCCCTTCCTGCTTGAGTATCTTCGCTGGGCAGCCTCTCCTCCTGATTTTAGCAGCTCCTTGCCTTCCTACAAACACTTTAGTCTGGCGTTCTGAGTTTTCAGGACAGATTGATTCCCTTCCTAGCTGTGACTGCTTTCTTTGTCCTCAGTTGTTTTCTTACATGAAGCAGCCAGGAGGGAGGACATGGGTAAAACAAAAGGCAAAAGGGACAGTTCTGTGGCAACCCCTGTGGGGAAATGTTCCCAAAGGCAGCACTGATGGGTGTTGGGCTGCCAGCTGGCTGCATAATGGGAAACTGCACAGCCCTTCTGGTTGCCACCTGGGTTTTTTGCTTCCTCCTGCCAGGTGTACGAGGAAAAGCAGAGGCGCTGTGAAGAGGAGATGGAAGAGCTGCGGCAGGGCTACACCACCAAGCTGCAGCAGGCGGCCCAGAAGGCCCAGCGGAACCAGCAGGTGCTGCAACTCCAGATCTTCCAGCTGCAGCAGGAGAAGAAGAAACTCCAGGAGGATTTTACGCAGCTGTTAGCGGAGCGTGAACTGCTGGAGAAGCGGTGTGCTTCCTTCGAGCGGGAACACACAGAGCTAGGGCCACGGTTGGAAGAGACCAAATGGGAGGTGAGCTGAATTGGGGGGGGGCTTGTTTAGGGGATCATGCTGAGAGTTTGATTGAAAAGCCCCAAGGCCATAAATAAGGTTGTAACACTCTCAGCAGAGTCCTAGGCATGTCTACTCAGGAGTAAGTCACATTGTGTTGAATTTACTCCTGGATGCAGCTTAAGTATACTGCCAACTACCTGGTATTTTAAATTCTCCTTCCAGAGATTTTGGAGAGTCCTTCTTGCCTTTTCTCTTCCTCCATGCTTGCAGAACCTTCATATACCTGCTCTCTGTCCAAAGGGGCTGCCTTCTCCTCACTGTTGGTTGACTTGTGATAGTCAAACTCTAGAGAGCTGAACTGCAGTGCTTGGAGGGTTCTTGAAAATAGCCACTGCTAGGCTTTTTAGGTCGCTTCGTTTGCACATGTGCTTTGGACTTCGTTCTGGTACCACCTGAGCAGGTGTCCCATGGAGGACACCAAGGTAGGGGAGGTCCTGGTTTTGGGATGTGTGATGTGTAGGAAATCTCCCCACAACAGGAGCCTCATAAATCAGACTGTTCTTTTGGTGAAGAGAGGTATTGTGGATCAGGACTTGCCCCACAGAGGCTATGTCACTCTTGAATGCCCCTTCTGGCCTCTTCCATTTCAGTCCTTATCCTTGTGAACTGGAATCACTCTGGCTCCAGTTCTGCTACCTGCCTTTTGTAATAGAGAGCAGCTAACATACTACTCCACTTGTAGGATCTGAGCAATAGCTCTGATGAATTACAAATTGAAGTCTCCTTCCTTTGCCAGTACACTGATGTATGTGTTTTTGTCCACCAGGTGTGCCAGAAGTCCGGCGAGATCTCGCTACTAAAACAGCAGCTGAAGGAGTCCCAGGCAGAGGTGGTTCAGAGGGGCAATGAGCTAGTACTTCTGAGGGCCCAGGTGAGGGAAGCACGGGCTGAGCTGCAGGCTAGTGAGGAACAGGTGCTGGGATTGCAGGAGATGGCTCGCAGCAAGGCACTGGAGCTGGAGGTCTGTGCCAATGAGTTAGCCAGGCGCAAGAGTGAGGCGGAGCTGCTGCGGGAGAAAGTGGGGCGGTTGGAGCGTGAACTGGATGGTCTGCGTAGTGCCAGTGGGGAACTCTGCCCCCTGCTGGCTGAGTGTGATGAGGCGAAAGCCCAGCGGCAAGCAGCGGATACCCTGCAGGGCTTGAGGGCCCAGGCTGAACGGGTGCGCGCAGAGCTGTTGTGTGAGCGGCGGCGTGGGGAAGACCAACGGGAGGCTTTCCATGCTGAGCGCCTCACTTGGCAGGGGGAGAAGGACAGGGTCATCCGCTATCAGAAGCAACTGCAGCTCAACTATATCCAGATGTACCGGCACAACCGTGACTTGGAGCGCCAACTGCGCCATCTCAGCCTTGAACTTGAGGCCCGGGACCTGGATGAGTATGAGATGCATGCTGGTGAAGGAATCTGCTTTGAGGAGATTGCCGCCACTGAGATCTGAGCATGCCCAGTAAAGGGGCCACACTGCCCTAAAGAGATCCCGGCCACTAAGATGGGAACATGTTCACCAGGGACTCCATCCTGCCTTGAGGAGATGAGAATGGAATGTGCCTGAGACCAGTGGTGGAGGAAACCAACTACTGTCGAGCTGAATCATGAATTTCAGTGGGTAGCACTTGTTTCATCCCTTGATGTGGCTGAGGACCCCCAACAGGAGGAACCCTCTATAGCTCAAAAGATTTCACTGCCATTGAAACTGGACTAGGGCTTGAGGCTGGGCAGTTTAGCTTGCTCTCTATGGGTATGGGAGCTAAAAAAAGCTTTTCATCAATGCTTCCCAGAGCTGCCTTGAAAGGTAGGGGTGTCCAACCTCTAAATTCTCCCTTCCTCCCCTTGGGAAGTAGCAACTGGCCTATTCCCCCTTTGCTTTGGCTGTTTTGAGAAGTGGCTCTTGAGTGCTGTTGCCTTCCAGCTTCCAACCCCACACAGTCTCCTGTTAGGATGCCCTGCTGTTGTGGAAATGGGTAGCACTGTTTTCTTCCCACACATGGCTGGAGATGCATTGATGGCCACATGGTGGGGTGATGAAGAGGGACTTTGGCTTTCCTCCGTTACCTTCATGAACTGACCAATTGGCTGTCAGGCATTACCCAGTGAAAATTAGGTTGAGCTGGCTATGAGTGTGATAACAGCCAATTAGCTGCTGATCTACTTAGTTGAGGGGAGGGAATTCGCATCACCTGCTTTTAGGCTGGCTGGAGAAGCTGTTTTAATGGCTGCTCATCTCTGATCTTTGGCCTAGCCCTGGGCGGTGTGTGCCCTGTGCAAAGGAAATCATCATCATCAAAACTGTGCACTAAAAAGAAACTGAATCCCGTAACCTAGACCAGCTGTGCAAATTAAGCAACTTTATATACAATTGCTTTCTTTGCATAATTTGTACTATTTCCAGTAGTCGGAAAGGGGAAGAAGCTTTCAGGGCACCTGACTCAGAAAATCAGTTAGGCATTTTCTGGCTTTGGACGTTTGGACACTGTGCAACTTGTCTTGCAAGTTAAAAGGTCTTGCCCTACATCAAAAGGGCAAGATGTAATGAAAATGACCAAAATGGGTTTTCAGGATGCTGAATTCTGGTCCCAAATTCTTTGCTTATGTGGAGTTGCAGAATATCTGCAATCCTGGCCCAATCTTGCCCAAAGCATCACAGGAAGACCCTGTGCTAAGGGGAAGCTTGTTATCACCTATGTTGTGGAAGCAGGGCTCAAACAGACCCCAGTGCCCTTTTCCCCAAGAAGACTCAAATGCCAACACAGGCAGATTCCTGGGTCTGCTGTATGGTACATTCTGTTCTTACCTCAAGGGAACCTGCATGGTTGGCTAAAGAGGTTCCATCTGTGGCAGCTCATTGAGAACTTCTCTGCACACTTGGGACACCTGTTTTCCTGTTCCCTCTCATTTCTATGATACCCAAAGAATTATTTTTATAGGATCAACTCAAAATGTTTGAGTTCCACCTGTGTGTAGGGCCTTCTCCAAGATTGTCTTTCTTGGGAGGGTGAATGTGTCTTTGCCCTTCTGGTATTGCCAGAGTCTTCCCATTTTCCTGAGGTGGTTGAGTCACTTGCCAGGGCTCTTGAGTCACTTGCCAGTCTTGCTCCCCCCCCATCTCACTGTCTCCTTTCTCTATAAAGACATGAGGCACCCTCCCTTCCCCTTACTTGCCTTTGCTGCTCCTGGTCAGGAACCTATTTGAGAGTGCCTTCCCTTGGCCTTGTTGCCTGGGTCTTCCTTTCCCTATACCCATCCACCCTCCTCTAGCATATGTCCTTCTGCTTAGCCATATCCATCTTCTGGTGGCACTATAATGCTTGAAGGTTCAGTGCTGCTGAGTTTGATATGCTGGTTGTTTTCCCCTGAGACATGGCTGACTGAGTCCTCTGCTGACTGGGTGTGCTGGTTGTCCCTTGGGTGATAATGAGCAGAGTCCTTTTTACTGTTCCTAGAAGCCACATTCTCTAGGTACCCCTGTTCTCTTCTGTCCTGTAGGTCTCTGCCAAATCTGTTTTAATTTGAATCCTTTTGAGTATCTGGTATTCAATCAACTTCCCTCTAGAGTCAGTGCTGAGCAGTCCATTTTTATTAGCGATTGATTTGAGCTCATTGAGCATCAGAGTTGCTCTATCCAGTGCACTTAAGTCCACAGCTCTGCCTCTTAAAAAAATACTTATTAATCTGTGCTGTTTACTGGCTCTTTTGAATGGGGGAATAATCCAGTTGGGATCCTGCCTGATCCCTTCCTTCCTGCTCTGGAAACCTTTCCTATTAACTAGAGGACTGTGGGTGCTCACTGGCTTTTTGATGGCTGTTGGAAGTAGGGTGTTTGAAATGGGAGCATTCTTGCTGAAATTCCTCTTTATTCTCAAGAATAAGTGTGTGCTCAAGAGAACTGTCATTGAAGCATCTTCTGTATTCTGAGATGTGGAAAAATCATTTCTGGCAGACATTGATTGAGAGTTCTTTTGAGTACTAGGTCCCTGTACGCAGTCTGTCCCCTATAGGCCACACTCTGTCCCCCAAAGTGCTTAGTGACCCACCTTCTTTTGAAATTGGCTGGAGAGTCAGTGAACTTCTCATTGAACACCAGAGTTGCTCTGTCCAATGCATTTAAGCCCACAACATCTAAGCAGGGAAAATGCATATCACTGTGGTCATCAGGAGGTCAAACAGTAGGTGGGACTAGCTTGACAGAGGTACTGCTGAACCAGTGGGGCCTCCACATAGAAATTGTTTTTTATTCCAGCCAATACAAGAAGCATGAGAAAGCTGAATAAACGTGGCATAGATATCCATAGTGACTCACCTTGCCTTCCCCCTGTTCCCAGTTACCCCATGTACAGCTAGTGCTTGATGTGCCCACCATGCTAAGCTGTTGTTAGCCCATTCCCTGTGGCTGTGCACACATACACTGAATAGGGAGATCACTCTTAGAGTGACTGGGACCTGGGTGCAGCAGAATTTGGCACCCTGTTGAGTGCCACTCTGGGGGAAGTGACCCCTGATATCTGCCAGTCCGGCCTAACCTTCAGCGCTTCCTGTTCCTCTGCATGCAGAAACGTTGGACTTGAGATTTTGGTAGCAGGGAGGGGGAGAACTGTATTCCAGTTCTATATGAAGCTCTGAACTGCTTGCAGTTTGTAGTTGCCATGCTAACTTAGAGGATTTTATGCATTCCAGGAGAAGACGCAACCCCTGCAATTACTGCCACCCCTAGCCTTTCTTGCCCTACTGCCCATTTCTGCGGGGGAGGGGGGAGACACATCACTAGACCAAAGGAAAAGCTTGGTGCATGTCATTTCTGTGACCCTTGATAACCTGCCCCCTCCCCACACTTTGGCACCACTTTGTGTTCTTTTCTTTTTTATTTTATTTCTGAAATTGTATATTTTCCAAGCTGTGTAAATTTCTTGTACAAACCAAAAGAAAAGTGTGAATTAAAAAACAACCAACATGTCTGTGTTTTAAGAAAAGCCACATGGTGGATGGATGGGTGGGTGGCAGTGGCGGAACATGGCAGGGTGAGGACTGAGTGGTGAGGGGCTGGGATTGTTCTGGTAGTAGAGGAGGAAAAGGGGTGGGATCAGGTGACTGAGGCAGAGTGGGAGGTGTCCACTCCAAAATGGAAGGTGCTTTGTACTCGCACATTCCTGTGCTTGTTGCTGTATATAAACTGTCCAGATGCTCCTTGCATCATTTCTGACATCTTCACCCAGTGACTTGTAAAATGCATGTGGCAGCATCTTGTAAAATGCCTGGCAATGGCTCAATTGGGAAGATGTTGTCTTATCTCGTAGGAAATCAATGATCTTCTGGCCCAAAGCAGCAGCTTTACCTTATGGGAGACATGACCACAGGATTGTCTCTTTCCATTTAGCAGACTCTCTATTATTAGTAAACGTATGCTTGGAAATAGCCATTTGAACACTGGACAGCCTTTGCTAGAAAAGGCTGGAGAACTTTTGTAGCTCCTTACCATGTGTGGTTCAGGTAGGCTGCAAGGAGCATGATGCTCCATTTTTATCTGTTGGCTAGCATGGTCATTACCAAGTGATTCTGAGCTGTGGTGGAAATAGTGACCATAGTGATCAGTTGTTGCTAGTTTGACCCTCACTCACTCTGGATTTTCTATTATCATTTTGATGGAAGGAAGAATATTAAACCCAGCTTACATTTTTCTTTTTTAATCTCCCTAGAGATTGGATTAGTGTCTCTCTTAGAAGAGAAGAAAAAGTTCCTGTTCACTTGCAGACATGATTCAATGCGTGCTTGTTTTAAAACTCTGCTTTTGCATAATGCTGAGGCCTGAGTTAGCCAGGTGTCAAAGAAGCTTTCAGGCTGGTTTGAAACTGACTGAATGCCAACCCTGCATGGGTATTGATTTCTACTTGTAGCCTTCCTTCTGTTTCCCGTTTCCTGGAGCTGGGCTTGCCACCCCAAAACATCCACTCATAAGAGAGAGATGCACAACGTATTCATGTGACAAAAACAATGTATTTTTTTTTCTTTTACCAGAGGCTTCTCTTTGCGACCTCTCTGTGATACAGGAAACTTGTTGCAAAGAGATTTGTCTTGGTAGCAGCTGTCTCACTTACAGCTGTTCATTAGCATTTATTTGCAGATTCTGAAAACAAACCCCCCTGATTCTTGTCAGAGTTTATCCTCTGTCAAGGTTTATCCTGGGCCGGGTTCTATTACTCTGCATTTCCCTAGTTCTGCTCCAACCGTGCTTCCCTGGAGCTGGAAAGCTAACTTGCTCCATTAAGCCCCCAGGTTGCTAAGTGGCTGTTAACTGCAAACCTAGCTGATGGTTTGCTTCATAGGTACCTTAGCTACCTTTCTGCGTTACAGGCAGGCTTCGTACACAAATCCTCAGCTGACAGTGGGGCTTGGAGTGCTTTCTAATTTTGGAGCTGGCCATGTTCCTCAGGGCAAGTGGCTTTTCCACACCTTTACTTCACTTTCTTCGGCACCTTCACCACAATCTCCATGGGCTCCTTGGCTTTGTTGCGAAAGGCCTGGCGGATGATGTTCACAGCTCGCTGGTGCGTGACATTCTGCAGACTTTCTCCTTCCACGGCAACTAGCTCATAGCCAGCCTAGCAAAGGACAAGGACAAGAGTTAGGAACCTAGGCCCAACTATCCCATGTGTGTGATGCAGCAAACCATTCGACAGACATGTATCATGGGTCAGGAGAGAGTCGGGGGGCTTGCAACCCTACAATTTTTGGATCCATCCAACTTCCCAGCACTGATGCAGCCGTGCTGACAGGGTATCTGCAGAATCTTGCAGTGGGGGGTGGCCTCATGGAAGCCTCCTCAAGGTAAGAGAACATTTGCTCCCGTACCTCAATGCATTGTGGCTGCATCGGCATGGGAAATTTGAATAGGGTTGGGCCATTAGTCTTGGTACTGAGTATGAATTGGAGATTCAATCCTTCACTGCCACTGCTGCATCACAGACGTGAAACAGCAAGTAGTAGAGGGAGCCCTCATCCCATAGCTCAGGTGAAAGGTCGAACAGTCGTCCTCACATTGAGAGCAGTTGCGTCAGGCCAGCAAGGGCTCCAGCAAGTCTGTGGAGGGCCAGAGGTTCATTGGAGACTGGGTGCTCCCCGCGGGCCGGATTGGGAGCCCTCGAGGGCCACAAGTGGCCCCCGGGCCGGGGTTTGGGCACCCCTGTTGTAAGGCATGGGGAACAGTCCTGCATGCGACAGTCGGGTGAACTGGAGTTTTTTAGTTCCCATTCTCTGAACCTGAATTATAGCACTTAGATAACAAACATCTCAGTACAGAAGGATGGCAAAGGAGTATCAAGAAAAGGAGTATCATTTTGGGATAGACGTGGAGCAGGTCTAGAGGTGGGCAGTTAGGATGGTGAGGGGGCTCTAGACCAGGGGTGCCCAAACCCCGGCCCGGGGGCCACATGCGGCCCTTGAGGCCTCTCAGTGCGGCCATCAGGGAGCTCCCAGTCTCCAATGAGCCTCTGGCCCTCCTGAGATTTGTTGGAGCCCACACTGGCCCGATGCAACAGCTCTCAGCATGACGGCCAACTGTTCGACCTTTCACATGAGCTGTGGTATGAGGGCTCCCTCCATTGCTTGCTGTTTCACATCTGTGATGCAGCAGTGGCAGCAAAGGAAAGGCAAGCCTTGCTTTGTGCAAGGCCTTTTATAGGCCTTGAGCTATTGCAAGACCTTCATTCATTCATATAAGTTCATCTTTAATAAATTCATTTATGTAAACTTATGTAAATTTATTCAAATTTTAAATGTAAATTAATTCTTTTTTCCCCCGGCCCCCGACACTGTCAGAGAGACGATGTGGCCCTCCTGCCAAAAACTTTGGACACCCCTGCTCTAGACCATGTCCTATGAAGACAGTTTGAAAGCAGTTTGGAGAAGAGAACATTATTAAAAAGGGGTCAGACCATAGATACTCATGTATAGTATGTGAAATTTTTGCCAAGTTATCAAGTTCCAATTATCACTTTGCCTTATCTCCGGGTCAATCAGAGGGCAGAGCCTTTCAACTCTGAACCGTTTCATTTCTCCTTAGCTCAGGCAGGCACCTCATTTGTTTCTATAGAAACTTTGCTGGGAAATTCCAGCCAAAGTTAACCTTTTATTCTCCTTCCTTCCCTTTTGCTGCTGCAACCTGGTTCCTTTTTGCAAATGCAGGCATTTGGCAGAGGTCTGTTTTTTTTAACACCAGGATGGGATCCTCCTTTCCATTTGAAATAAAGTCCAAGGCTACAGTTCAGTGCACCATTATTTAAGAATAACTCCCATGGAAAGCAGTGGGTCTACTTCTGAGTAAAAAGGGTTGCAACTATATGCAACTGCACTTGCTCATCTCTCTGCTGTGAATTGAATTGCACACTCCCAGTTATGTGTTCTAAGTTGTATGTTATGTAGAGCTCCTGGCTTGACACACCAGGCACCTTAAAGGTGAATTTGATTCATGGTTCTCCTGCAGTGGTTCCCAACCTTTTTTCACTTGCATATCCCTTGGCAGCCCATTTCCGTAAATTGTACCCTTCATATTAGCTAGATGTTTGTAATAATACAAGCCCTCATCTCTCAGACTTCATGTATTCATCACATACTTTCTCTTTTCATCTGTTTGAACAGAAGACTCTGTCCTTGCACCAGAAGTGTGCTGAGAAATTCTGGGTGATTGATCACTTTCCATATTATGTCTCAGCTTTTTTACTGTACTGGTTTTCAATCACTGGTTCATATTTGAATTGATGACCAAAAACTAGCTATTGGTGGGGCTTTCACAGCCATCTAGCTACCTCCCTTTATGCCTTGCTGGCCCTGCAAGCCATGATCTGCATTATGCCATTCTTTTTCAAGTACCCCTAAAGGTCCTGTTGAGTGCCCCTGGGGATACATGAATTCCAGGTTGGGAACCACTGTTTTACTGGTATGTTGTTTACAGTGCACATACTCTGATAGTGCTTCCAAAAAGGTGGTGAAGACCAGAATTTAAAAAGAAAAAAAATGTATCTTATGATCTTTGTATCTTATGAAAATGTATCTTATGAAATTAGAGACTACAGTTCTTAGATAACAGTTACTGGTAGGTTATTTTTCAGGATCTGGCCTCAGGTAAAATCAGACAAAACTATAGTCAGACAACCCCCTAAGTTTAACCCCCGACTTATCTGAGGGTCATAGAAAATTCCATGATTGTTGGCTTAAAACCTGTCCTTAACTTATCTGTCGGGTTGACCTATAGGCAAGTATCTGCGGTGGCTATATTTGAATTGCTGCCTTGTGGAAAACGGAGAAAATTTGTTCTCAATTGCTTTGGAATATAGGACCAGGACAAACAAGTTTATATTACATTAAGGGAGATTTTGATTATGGTATGAACTGTTCAGCAGTGGAATGGTCTGTCTTGGAAGATGGTAGACTCTCCATCTTTGGAAGTCTTTAAGAAGAAGCTGGCTAGCCCTCTATTGGGGGTGTTGTAGTGTGGAAAGCTTGCATTGGCAGGGGTTGGGCTCAATGATATTGTCAGTCTCTTCCAATTCTGTGATTCTAATTTGCAAGTAGCAATAGTGTTGGTATGGGAGAAGGCAGTGGTTTTCAAATTGCTTCAGGAAATCCTAGGGTTCCTCAGACTCTTACAGGGTTTCTCAGTGAGAAGATCATTAACGGAGGATTGTGTGTTCTGGCCTGATCCAGTGGGCCTGATCCAGTGGGGCTGTTCTTATGTTCTTATGTTCATGCTGTCATTTCAAGTGAGGCAACAGGGAAGGGTCAACAGTCCAATGCAGTGATTTTCAGCCTTTTCCATCTCAGGGTACACTGACAAGACACTAAAATGGTCAAGGCACACCACCATGTTTTTGACAATTGACAAGGCACACCATACTGCCAGTGGGGGGGGGGGTAGGGGGAGGCTCACATCTCCCATTGACCCTACTAATAAATGACCTTCCCCCAAATTCTTGTGGCACACCTGTGGACCACTCGCGGCATATCAGTGTGCCATGGCACAGTGGTTGAAAATGGCTGGTCCAATGAGTTAATTGTACACCTTGAAATATACCTGAGAATCTTCTGCAACATGCTGGGGTTCCATGGCAGAAGTTCCTCAGCTGATGAGTTGATGTGAAAGGCCCAGCATTTGAAAACCACGAACATATAAGTGATGGACAGGAACTGAGTGTCATCCCCATCATTTTGGGGTGATGATTCCTCTACTAGGTCTAAGCTTTGCAGAGGAGATCCCTCCTGGAGCAGAGGTGAGGTGGGGGACATATAGCAAGCCACAACCCATTACAGATCCAGAACCTCTGCCTTACATGGAAGGCAGGGTGCCTGTGTTCTGAAAGTACTTGTGTCCTTACAGAGCAGATCCTCAGCCTGTATTTTTCAGGCATTGCTTGTGTAAGCAGCTCCCTTCTTGTACTTCCTTTTGCTCTGTATGTTTTCTATTAAGTGACAAGCCTGAAATGAGATGGAAAAGCCAGACCTCTGCATACAGTGTGTAGAGCAAGAATCACACTGGAGGGAGGGAGGGAGAGAGCCAGCCTCCTGACCCCTTAGCTGATAGCTTTGTTACTGGACTTTGTAGGGAGGGCTCAGGAGCCAAGAAGAAACTGCAGCAAGTCTTAGGCCTTCAGTCCCTACATAGCAATCCTGGCAAAACCTTTTTCACCTACGTTTTCAGTCAGCCCTTCCCATTTATTCCTGCCACAGGAATCCAGGGTAATTCAGCTTTTTAACTGAGCCACCTGGCAAACTGGACCCACAACTCCCTGAACAAGGAGGCCACCAGGGGGGAAATTAATTACAGCTGCTCCTGGGGACAGATGAAAAGTTGCCTGGTGGGCGGGTGGGCTGGCTCAGGCCCACAATGGCTCTTTGTCAGTGCCCGGCCTCATTACAGAGCCCTTGTGAAATGCCACAGAGTGCCCTGAGCCATAGGGGACCCTGAATGGCACAACAGGGGTGTGTAAGCGTGTGTGTGTGTGTGTGTGTGTGTGTGTGTGTGTGTGTGTGTGTGTGTGTTGTGGGCCCTTGGTTATAGGACAAAGCACAATGAGTTGTTGTTTTTTGTGGCTGGTGGCGATCATTTTAAATAGGTTGTCAAGCTATGGTGTCAAATGGGGGGGCAATGTTCATGCATAGCCCCTCCACCTTGGCAGGAATTTTCTGCCGTCTGTTGCCCCATTCAGCAGAGGGAGGGAAGGCTACATACTTGTTTGTGAAATCAGGAAATTAGATCACCAAGTGTGTGTTGGACTCCTTAAGAAAGTGAGTTACAAATACTGAGATTCTTACCCTCCTGGTGTGGACTAGTGATCCCATTCTGAATGTGTGCATGATTATGGGATTTCAGTAATAGCTACTCCTGTGTGAATATTTCAGTTCCTGCATGAAATCAAGGGAATTATTTAATAGATAAGTCCTGAAGATGAGCTACCACCTAATGGGAAAAAATAGCTCCCTTTTTAACATGGCTATTTGGATCCACATTTTAGGGGTAAACTTTCGCCTCTTAGTAAAAGGAGAAGCCACAGTGACACTTATGGGATTGGTATGGCACTTCCCAGGGATGAATTTGACTGACTGAAATCTCTCCCTTTCTTACTCTTTCTCAATAATACTAATCCCCCCCAGGAATATCAGTTCCATCTATATACTTGCAATTAAAATTGTTGCATGAATATATTAAAAATTGCAGTAGAACCCACATAGTTAGGTTTTAGCTGTATATTAAAATTCTGATGGCTGAGAGAAGGCAGTGTATTAATTTATGGTGGTAGGAGGAAGTAAGCAGGAAATATTCGGGGAGCGGGAATACTAATTCATATCATACATGGGCTGCATTGTAAACACTACTGAACTCAGTATGATTTATTCTGGCTAAACCTGCATAGGATTAGACTGTGTGAACAGTGATGCAGAGGGGCCAGATTACTTCTGCAGGGAGAGAGGGGAAGGGAAGACTTCAGAGAGTGAAGCAGCAGTGAGAGGATTAGGAGAGCAGAGGAATTCAAGCTCCCCTGTGTGACCTCGAACACGCTGCATTCCTGCAAGTGCTGGCAAATAGGAAGGAGGGTGCTGTCCTGCTCTGCTGGGGGTGGGTGGGTAGGTGGGAGAGAGAGGAAGGATCTGACTGTGCAAATCCTGGCTCCCAGTGGGGTTTCTGAAGCAAGCAATTGCTTTATGCAACAACTAGGACAAATCAATTTTAAAGGGGAATGGAGAAATAAGTGATGCACCAATGCTTGCCCCATTCTGCAGTCACTCTGTTGGCTGCTGCAAGTAAGCACAGAAAAAATAAGCAATTATATGAAAATTTGAGCCACAACCTTTTATGGGCTTGTGGAGCTGCCTTATGCTAAGGCAGACCATGGATCTAACTGGTTCAGTATTGTCTACTATGCTGATGGGCGGTGATTCTCCAGAGTTTCAGGCAAGGGTCTCCTTCAGTCATATTGGGAGATGTTGCCTGGGATTGAACCCAAGTCCTTCTGGATGTAAGCCTATGCTCTACCACTGAGCTACAACCCCCACTCTTGTGGGGTGCTTTGCTCTGTTTTCTGAAGCTGATGATGGTATAATTGGGAGGGCTCTGCAAGAAAGAAGCTGGGCCCTGTACCAGTATAGGCCTGCTACCACATGAAAGTCACCCTTTCCATCACTGGTGCTATCTTTACCTGCAGTTTTCCACTCAGAGATGCTGCTCCACCAGGAAAGATTTTCTCAATCTTCACCATTGGCTGCACTTTGGACTCTATACCGCCTGAAATACTGATCCCTGAAAAGCATAATGTGGAGTGAGTGCTGGGGAACCAGCGGGATGATTGACAGCAACCCCTACCCCTGTGGCTCCCGGCCTTTGGACAGCAGCTGCACAAACTCCTTGAGGAAGGTCTCAGAGAGTCCTGACACACACACCCCTTTTTTTTTTTTTTTTTTTGCATTTATGTCTTTGCAAGTTCGATAGCTTTTTGACTTTCCTACATATCTTGGTCTTGGCGTAATAGAGATCAGACTTCTCTATGCCCATACTCTTGGCCCAAATAGTTGCTGCTGCAGTCCCTGTACAATGTTTGCTTTTCTTGGCCTTTGAGGTAGAAAGGCTTTCCAATATCATAAACACTTTGTAGGCCAAACAACTACCATAAGGCAGATATATCTTTTTGATACACTTGCAGTCTGACATGCCTGCCCCTTAGATACAATCAGCAGAACTTCCCAAACTCCTCCTAGGAAGCGTTCAACAGTGAAATCCTCTTTTCACTAGAATTAACTAGAATGTAACTTTTCACTAGAATTTATCTATTACCAGTCTTCAAAGCAATGATGGAGAAGTGGCTAGACCCATCAATAGTGTATAAAGTGGTCTGTTTTGTGTGTGTCCCCCCCCCCTTTTCATTGTCATCCTAGAGGAATGTGAATTACATTCTTTGGTCATCCCATGTAGCTATAAACATTCATGGTGGCAAACCACCACTATGTTACTGCTAAGTTGAAAGAATGTTCAGCCACTAACTTTGCCAGAGGAGGGCTATTTGATGAGTGAGCACAACAGTGACCCCCTTTTATACCTTTCAGGAACTGCAGCCTGAAATCTAAATACTGTATCCAGCAAGCTGAGGCTAATCACTTTCTAATGGTTTGAGAGATACAATCTGGAATTATCCCCTTGGGAAGCTGTAGGGATCACCCAGAATGAGGGGGAGTAGTTGGGCTCTCCACCCCATGTTGAAAGTATGTTTATTCTAGTTCAGCTCAGAGAGGATGGTTGAAGCCTTTTACTTACCCAGAGACTGCTTGTTCTTGGACAGATTGACAGTTATCAGCTCATATTCCTCCTCCTTCATGTCTGTGGGGCCATTTTGGAGCAGACCATCTGGGATTAGCTCTCCTGTCTCTGTTTGTCCTCCCTTGCTAGTCCCTGGGACTTCCCTGAAGAGCTGAGATAGCATAGGCCTAGCTCTGCGTGGCTTGTTGATCACAGAGTACAGGGTATCCTTGGCAGGCAGGGCTTCCCCATTTGGGCCACACACAGTGGCTTTGCTGTGGCTTGATTTTGGTGTCCGAAGCCTCCCTCTGCCAGGCCGTCCATCACCTTGCTCTTGGGGCTGCACAGGTGCTTCTTGAGTGGGTACTACACGTAAGGGGCTTGCTGATGTTTTTGTCGGCTTAGTTAGAAGCCAGTTGGGCTGCATTCCAGCAATAGCTGAAGAGGAGACACTGTGGGATGTGTAGGCATCCACTGGCACATCTGGAAGAGGGGTGTAGCTTGGGGAGTGAGTCCGTTTGGGGCTGGAAGAAAGCTGCAGTCTTTTCATTCCATCCTTCAGTGTTACCATTTCTTCCTCCTCACTGGTTACTGGCTTCAAAAGGAAACCACCCTTAAAATCTGCAACCAGGGTGACAAGATGTTATTATTACCATCATTCCTTTCCTAGCTGTCCTCTCTTGGCCGTTCTCTGAACTGGGGAATGAAACCATGGAAAACATGACTAGTATTTTTACCCTTTCAGTGAACTTTTGATAGAGGCCAATGGGCTTTGAGTGAATGTTTGGCCTGAGTTATTGAATGAGTTAATTAAAGAAAGATTTGAACTAGCATACTAGAATCTCTAGAATCCCAGCAGTGTACAGCAGTACGAAAGCTGGGCTGCTAATGTGCACTTCTGTCACATGCAAAAGGCAGCGGCAAGGGATGTGCAGCAGCAGCTTCAGAGGCCTGCATCAATGCCTGTAAGTTGGTGGTGGAGGTGCATTGTAGACAGGGGGATTTTCGAGGAGGATCTCACTGGCACTGGAGTGCACCAGATCCTGTCTTCTCTTTCCCAGGCCACCCCATCACTTTTCAATCCTCCTACATACGCCAGGAAAGTGGCTAGTGTTTGTCCAAGGAGACCCATAGCTAATTGGACAGCCTATGGAGGGGTGAGTATAAATAATATTTTATTCCTGCTGGTTGTCTAATGGTCTTTCCACCATTGGCTGTCACACATGCTCCACCAACCTGGCTGCATCAGCACCAATATTGGAGGATCAGATAGGGCAGTCATATTTATACTCAACTTTTCAGCCAAGGTTGGCTGAAAGTGGCTTACAGTTAAAATGCACAAAAAAAGATCTATAACATACAAATACATGGAAATGTTTAGGGTAGTCACTTCTGGACCCAGGCAATTGACAACAAAGTCCGGGCTCCAGGCACTTCCTTTTGAAGAGGACAGGGCAGAAGGAGTCGCATATGGACTTAATTTGGTTGACTGCAGCTCTCTTGAGATGTGGGAGGGGGTTATTTTGTTCCTCAAAATCGAGGTTTAGCCATCACCAGTGGCTGCCAGTCTCCACTCTTCTGTCAACCTACTGTACATGGCTCCTGTTATCAGGAGCTGCATTATACTTTTAGGCCAATGAGTCTACCTTTACTCAGCACTATCCTGATGAACAGTGGGTCTGCTCTGAAGATGCCCATCCCTGCTGGCAGCTGCCTGAAATATTTGAACCAGAGGTGTTGAAGCATCTAGGCTTCCCCTTCCTTCGCATTGGTCAAACATCTGCATAAAGCCAGACCTGGCAACTAGAATTTAACATGCAATCAACATTGTGCACAAAAAGTCATACAAGTTGTATAAATGCATTGCACAGCTAGAATACAAAATGTTTTGTCACAGTTCCCAATCACAGGTTAAAAGGTTTAAACATTTTTGCTACACATTTTCAGGGGGAAGTGAGCATACCAAGATCAATGTGGAGGACTTACCAGGCACTGGAGTGATAAGATGTCTCTTTGGAGGTGTTTCATGCTGTGCTGGGCGGAGAGCAGGTGACCTCACTGTGAATAGGAGAGAATGAATTGGTATCTCCCCTCCATTTTCTTTGGTACTGTGTCCTTGGGTAGTCTCACAGCAAGCCCTGCTTCCTGGTTACTTCCCCTCTGTTAATTTCTGAACAAAAAGAGGTGCTCAGGCCCAAGGCTGTCTGGGACTCATGCCTTATGCCTCAGAAGTCCAGTCTCCTAATGATTAGTCCTAGATGTTTGGAGGCAAACTGCCCTTACTCTGCATTATACAGACATGTGCTTTGTGCACACTTAGGGTAAATTAGGTTGTAATGCTTAATCAACACTCAGATTAATCTATTCTAAAATGTTTTGATGAGCTAAAAAGATGGACTTTTCTGATGGTGAGCCTTCTGTACCTGGAATACCAGCTGGTTTAACATCTATAAAAAGAAGAGGCTTTTGTTGTTGCCCCAATATTCACTTCAGACTATAAAAAAAGATAGGGGGGGGGGTAGAGTGTCCTTGTCCTGTCTGCAGTTCCTTTTGGCTTCTTCCTCACCTGCTCTGCTTTTCAGCGTATCATAGGCTTCAAGTTCCATGGGCATTACCATGCTGTCGAAGCGGCCCAGATCTGTGGAGGCAATCACACTCCTGCACAAACGGAAAGAGGTGGTCATCAGCCTGTGACAAATGACTACTGAAGTAATACAGCTATTTCTGGGGAGTTTTAGCAACCACATGGAGCACCAATCAATGAGAGGGGGGGAAGACAGATACTCTGAATGAGGCTTATGATGTGATCCAACAACATGTGCTCCTTCTCATGTTTGCCTGGACCACCCCGAACCTTATTCAACCCATTGTGTGCTCAGACATGCTCTTTTCTCCTTTTATGCGCATCCCCAGTTGCTGACACCAGGTTGCTGGGGCCCTGGAACATAGCCCAGCACTGGGGGTCCCACCTGCCCCCTGATGGGGCATGAAGTTGTTATATAGTGGGTCTTACATACATAACAGAGTACTACTACTTTTGCTGGTTCTGTATATGCAGAAGGCAGTTTTGCCACGTGGGGCCTCAGCCAGTGCTCAACCTGACCAATCTTGGATGCCACTTCACACATTGCCTCACCTCTGCCCTTCTTGCAAAGTTGTGACATGATAGTCACAGCAGTGTCAGCCTGGGTAGCTAGTCTGCCTGGCATTTTCAAGGAAGGGGGTGGACATGTTTGCGGATTTCTTTCAACTGCAAACTCAAATAGTGTCCCATTTTAGCAAAATGACATAAATCTGTGATAGAATGGGGTGGAGAAGCTGTGGTTGCAAGAGTGGCAATGCCTAGCAGTGCATCTCCGTGCCTCTTTTGCTCAGCAGGTGGACCAGCTCTGATGATGAGGTTGATCTTGGAGCTTTCAAGGAGGCCCACCTCATATGGTAATTGGAGGACTGCAGGATGCTGTTATGTTGCTGTGGATTGCCCCCATATTCCTTTCCCTGCTGATGGAGTGGCTACAGTGGCCAAAGCCTTTCCCGTATACGAAGCAATACCAGCTCCACGGCTAAGTTGCAACTTTATCAAGCCCCCTTAACAAGTCCCTTCCTTTCAATGGTGACAAACAGGTTTTCTGGGGCTTCTCCCCAGAAGAATTCACAGGGTTCTTTGGGTCTTCAACACAGCTGCCTCTTGTCTTATCCTACCTGATATCTCTGAGAAGCAGCAACTTCTCAGGCCGGTCAAGAATCGCCAGCAGTGGCCTCACCAGGTCTTCTACCCCACCTTCGTGGATGTACTATGGAAAAGAGTAATCATCAGCAGAGACCAAATCACTGCCCCCATCTTAGTATTTTGTTCTGGGCAGCCTACCAGTTGCCATATACACCCCACCCCCTTTATGAGTTCACTGTCTAGCTTGCTCAGAAGGGGTGGCACTAAGGAGTTCATTGGTTTTGCCTCTCGCTCAAGTTTAGTCACCTCCTTCCAAAGGTCTGCCTTCTGGATTTAAAGGGCCAGATAATGGGCCTTCATGACCTTTCCAAAGGCAGAGAATTTGAACAAAAAAAATGTCAAGCATTTACAGTTTGAATTGGGAAATGTTTTTTAGAAGATGGCTGTTAAATCTTGCTAGAGCACTAGGAATCCAATCTTGCCCTTTGCACCAATCAACTGATTTTGAAAAAAGAAACCAGATATTGGGCTGCTGCAGAATGTCATGGTCTCTTTCCTGGCCCTGGTTTGAGTTGTTCCTCCACACTACCTGCCCTAAACTCTCCTTCCAATATTAAAGACCTGTGAAGATTTTACTTTGAGCTTCCAGCAGCAGCCCTGCCTGAAATAATTCCAGCCTTGCCTTGGTTTAGAGCACCCTCAAGTGGCTATTTTGGGCATGCTGGAGGCCTGCATGAATGAAGACAAACAGGAGATGCCAATAACTGAAACTGGGAAAAATCATCCATGTTGTGATGATAGTCTGAATGGCAGGCATGCTAATGTAAACTAACCTTTGGCAAATAACTGCGCTGGCATATTTCTGGCCTAAACTACTGGCATAGGAGAGCTCCAGAGAAAAGTAAACACACAAACCTGCATTTTGCGGCAGGAAAATATGCAAAACTAATGGTGTGTGAAGTCTCGCCAAGCCAAGTCAGTGAGAAATAGAAAGAGGGCAACCATAAGGAAAACCCGGCTGTATTGGTCTAAGGCCCCTTTGATCTAAGGCCCAGAATTAGATCTTTCCAGGTAGACCACCGGGGGGGGGGGGGGGAAATGAGGTCATTAAAGCCCAGCTTTAGCTCAGAGAGGTGCAAATGTAGCAGAGGACAGGCTGTAGATTATAGAATCCAGGTGAGTGCAAGGCATTTAAATCAAAAGAGCGATGGGTCCTTGAAGACCTCTTAGGAGGCATGAATGTGCTCCTTACCCGGGTGCAGTGCCTCAGTACAGCTGCCACCTCATCCTCCATCAGCAGCTTCCTAGCCATGTCTTGAATGAGTAGCAGGTGGCTCTCTGTAGCTGAGCTATGCTCACTGCCATTGTGCTGGGGGGATGATAAAGGCGAATCCCTCAGGCCCAGGGAAGCAAAAAAGCGACCTTTTTCTAGGGGATGAGCAGCAGAGGAAATTTAGTGAACAAACCATGCCACAGAATAACAAAACACAGCAGGACCATGAGCCATTTGGAAGTGCAAATCTGAAATGCATGCACATGCAGTCGTTTGCCTGGGTGCAGCTGCCATAATTGTATAAGCAATTCTTCCCCTCCTACACGCATCCCTCTCCCGAGAAATCCAGAGCCCAATCCTATCCAAATTTCCAGCGTTCATGCAGCCGTGCCAATGGGGCATGTGCTGCATCCTGCATGGAGGGGGGGTGAGTCATGGAGGGCTCCTCAAGGTAAAGGAGCATTTGTTCCCTTGTTGCGGGGGCTGCATTGATGCTGGAAAGTTGATCAAAAGAGGGCCCTCAGTGTAATACAGTGGTTAGAATACTGGACGTGAGCAACCCAGGTTGAAGTTCCCCCTCATGTTAGGAAGCTTGGACTATGTTTTCTCAGCTGAAGCCACATATCCTAAGGATAGCAGTAAGGTTAAAATGCTGTTCTGTGTTCCTTTGATGATGGGTCTTGTCTACTGTGTTTCAAGTGATGTGCTGAACTGCCTTCAGCTACTGTGGAATAGTGGGAGTGAAAATATTTTAATTAATTAACAATTTAAAATAAATCTAGACATATAGAAAATAAATATGTTGGGCTTGGACCATGCATCCTCATCAAGACTGTGAGCCCGGCATTAGGCTGCAGAATTTTAAGGCCACCTCCTCTTCCCCCACTGATGAACGCTGTTCCCAGAACCAATGTAATCCAGAATAATCAAGGGAAAAGACTGTGCTGAGCTCCAGCTACATCAGCCCATGATGAGGCAGCTATGGAAAAGGACCAGAAGAGGATGTAGCTATTATTTCTATGGCACTACAGAGTGTGCAAAACTGCTTCACAGTTTATTTCAGCAGAATGTCTCAGCAATAATAATAATATAATATACAGTATTTATATACCGCCTTTCTTGGTCTTTATTCAAGACTTTATTCAAGGCGGTTTACACAGGCAGGCTTATTAAATCCACGCAGGGATTTTTACAAATTGAAAGAAGGTTCTCTCTTTCAAGAACCACCACATTCAAGCTGTTACACTCCGATCTGGTTTTAACATTCTGGCCTCCATCCTCCCACGCTCCGAGCAGATGGAACAGCTCAGCTGCAGCTTGCCAGCTGCTTCAAGGTCGCACGGTGCTGGTGGCCTCGAACTGCCGACCTTGTGGATGTTAATCTTCAGGCAAATGGAGGCTCTACCCTCTAGACCAGACCTCCTGCCCTTATCCTGTTGTTTAGAAGAATGACCTGATGACTCTCAGAGAGCTTCATGACTGACAGCTTAATACTATGTATGTCTTCTCAAAAGTAAATCACATTAAAAAAAACAATGGGGCTTACTCCCAGATAAGTGTGGATAGGATTGCAGCCTGAGTGAGCTTGACTCTCAGTGAGCTTCATGACCTGGGCGCATCTGCCAAATCTGGGTTCCAATACTGCATTCTATCCATTGTCGAACAAATGGCCCTTCAGTACAGGGGAACTGAGGGGCACTGCACTCCAGGCAACCGTTCAGCCAAGAACATTGCAAGTTCACTGCTGAGAAGGGAAGGGTTTGAAGAAGTAGTCATTGGCACCAATACTCACACACACATGTCTTCAGAAACACACATACACACAGAGCCACATGCTGTTGGCAAAGGCACAGCCTGCACTCCTGCTCAGTTACCCCGTTTCAGACTTCGGATAACAAACTTCTGTATGACGCTGACTGCAGGCAAGGGGAGCGGGGGGGGGGGGAGAGATCAAAGATGAAGTAATTAGGAACCTGCAGTAAAGAAGGGTGGGTGAAAGTGGCAGCCATTTCAAACTGGTCCCTGTATTGTTTCATGCAAAGAGAGAGAAGGAAGAGGCTGTATCTGCACAATGCATTTTGGGGGCAGCATTTTTTTTCCCCATGCATACTATCTCTATAAATCTGACAGCAATGAAATTCAGCCTGTTTTGGTGTTCCATCAGTTCGCATCGCAGGGACAGTATGGACAATGCTGTCTCTACCACTTAAGGAACCATGCCAGTTCCCCTCTACCACTTTGTCCCAGCTTCTCCAGAGACTTGCACTTCCAATCTAGTGAGAAAATCTTAAAGCAGGGGTTGTGGTAACCTCACTTAGGCTGATGTGACCACCAGACCATTTCCATGTTTGTATCTAGGATTGCTACCGCCTGGCCTAGAGATCAAAACAATCAGTCTTGTGGCACCTTAACTATTTATTGTAGCATCACCTTTTGCTGACCCTTTGATTAGGACACTTGTGTCCAGATCAGAAAGACAGCATTGGGAAACAGTCAGTCCAATCCTATTGGGCTTTAACGGCAGAAAACACACAAGGTTGTGATGCGGGGGGGGGGAAGGGTGGAACAAAGAGGCAACGGGAGCAAGGGATGGTGAATTGGCTCTGGGAAGGGGACAGGGCACAACCGTTTCTGCATCACTGCATTGGTGGGGGGAGAGAGGGCATAAGATTGGGCTGCTGCTTCTGTAGTATAGCTCTTCGTTCATCCATCCCCTCCCCTGCAGGCCTTCACAAGAAGAATTTGAAGTTTCTTTTGTAGCAGGTGGAAGGGATGATTTAGCAAGTGTGGATCTCTGCAGCACAGGAATGGAAGATGCTGCTCCTGTATGCTACCTCTTTGACTTGAAGTTATGAAAGGAGCAATCGCAAGCTCCACGCAGGAACAAACAATGCCAAAAAAGCAGGGCCCACTGGGGTGGTCCAAGCACTACCCTCTTCTGGATAGACAAGCACTGCCCCCTTCTGGCTAGACTTTGTAGCAGTTGGTCTTAACCTTTTTTGGTCATAGACCCCTATGAGAATCTGATGACAGCTATGAACCTTCTCTCCAGAAAAATGCACATAAGCACATTATTTTTAGAAGGTTAAGACCTTCTGCTTTATAGGGAGAGAGCAATAGGCCAGCTAAAGCCAGAAGCAGAAATTCCCCAGTTCAACTGCCAACAATGTTGGGAATTGTTTCTCCTGAATGCTGATTGGCAGTCCCATTCAATATTTTGCAATACTTTTGCCCTTCTTCTGTCCCTTCTACATTATGCTTAATAAATGCCTCCCAGTGCCAAAGCTTCTTGCTACCATGGAAATTATTACCAAGAAAATGCAACCAATATGCCTTCTTGCTACCAAGACAATTACTGAACAAGCCTGGCAATTGATTCGCACCAGATTCCAGAGCTAAAGAGGCTGCTAAGAACAAGCACTTTTTGTTACCTTTCTCCCCCTCAGACCTTGCAGGAGACTTGGCACGTCTCTGTGCCTCTGGTGATCCAGCTGCTGAACTTGGTTTCCCTGACCGGGTACTCTTAAAGAACAGGTTCATGAGGGTTTTGGAGCGCTGAAGAGTGACCTTCTTCTCTGTGGATACTGGTTTCTCCTTCTTCTGCTGGCGTTTCTCCTCTGGGGGCAAGAGTCCAGGAAATCATATCAGAGGACCACACCCACAGGATATTATGAAATCTGATTCTCATAACAACCCCACTGTAGCATCAACACTTCTGAAGCCTATTGTGGGTACCTATTTACCATTTGTGGGTACCCATTTAGACTTTTGTTGTGCCTCTCCCGCTGTGTATTAGTTCATAAACCCTTTCAGTGAAGTATAATCAGGAACAATGAGAGGGACTTAGACTGAGTGAGTGAATGCTCCAGTTCTACTAGGGTTCCTTGTGAGCACATGATATATATGGAACTCCAGCAGCGAGCACCATGAATTTTCCAAGGAACATGTGGCTTGTGCAAAGAGGACAGAATTATCTTCATGGGTGGGAAAAACAAGGAGGATGCCATTGCCAAAATGTACAGGAAGCTAAGCTTATTTGTAAGAAGGACCCACATGTAGCCAAGTTCACCTGTGGATTAGAGATGGATCATATTTAGCATGTGGATTTAACTTGGGATAGCAGGAGGCCTGTGGATGGGGATTTATGAGTATCAGGAAAGTTGAGGGAGGAATCCAGGTTTAGATTACTGACGTGGGGTGTTTTTGGAGGTGGTGAACAGGCAGGGACCTTCTGTTAGAAGTGGTATACCAAATGCTGTCCCCCTTAACTGGCGATATGTCAGCTTCTGCTTTTCCCACTGTCTGGATTGGAAGCGGGGGATGGAGAGGGAGAGGAAGTGTGGAAGAGATCTGTTAAGTAGATCTGCTTATCACCTGCTGGTGGCAGAGTGACCAGATGCGCACCTAACTGTTGATGCAATCTATCTAGATTGCACCTCTTTCAAGTGAATGCACATCACCAGCCACATTCCGGATGCCCATCCAACTGCATTCACATCAGCATCCTATCGAAAGCACTGAAGTGAGGACAGACTGCATCCATATTTCAGTGGGCATTTGGATACAGATCCAATCTACGTTTGTGTTCCTGATTGAGCAAGTGATACATGTCTGAAAGTCTGGTTCCATGCAGGGATCTCGCGAGTTGGATCAAAATGAGGAAATGCGGGTAAGTGGTGGAAATGGCAGGTCAAACGAGTTAAATTGCCTTACTCTTGGTTTGCTCTGTCCTTCTTTCCACAAAATTGTTTCATGGCACTACGTTCAGTACTCAGAATCAAAAGAGTCTTGTATTTCATTAATAAAAAAGGGAAAGTATAAGGAAAAATGAGTGGCATTTTTTTGCCACTCTACACCTTTTCTTTATCAACGTCAATAACAATAACAGAACAACTTTGGTAAAGAAAGGTACCAATAGTAGTGGGTGCTTTAGGTACCATACTAAAAAACTTGGGAAAACACCCACATACCTTAGGTGTAAATGAAATTACCACATATAAGCTCAAAAAGTAGCTCTACTGGGAAATGCACATATTTTATGTAAATACCTCTAAATATCCTAGGTCAGCGTTTCTTAACTTTGGCCCCTGCTATACCACTTTGCATCTATAGGAAGTACTACGGCAGGAAGTACTACTACTACTACTACTATAGTACTACTATAGGAAGTTCTTTGCAGAAGTGCGTGTGGCCTCTGGGAAACCAAGTGCCTCGGGAACGAAGTGCCAGGTAAGGCACCGCGAGTTTAGCATCTGTGCGACTGCAGCAGTAGGGCAAGGAAGCTGGGGCCCCAGATACTGCCCTTGCTCTTCCCTTGAGAAGAGGGCTGCTAACCAGTGTAGGGTTTTTAAGTACCCCTAATCAAAAACAAACAAAATTTAAAAAGCTATGCAGTCATACAGACAGCAGCAGGGTGGGGGCTATCCAGTGTTTTGCATCGAGTGCCACATGTATGACTATATGCCTCTGGGGCATAAGTCATGGGTGTGCCCTCAGTGCAAGGAGCTCCAGGGACTCAGGGAACGCATCCGCTCCCTTGAAGCCTTGGTGGCTGACCTGGAGAAGCAGAGGCAGGCAGAGAAGGACCGTGGGGAGACTTCCGGGGATGATCAGACTTCATCCCAACCTCAGGCATGCAGTTCCTCAGCTGCCCGGGTGGGAAGTCTCGGGGCTGGAGGATGTCATCCTGGAGAGGAGGGAAACAATCCCTTAGGGGGGACCCCTTCTCCAGGGGATGGGCCCCTATCTGAACGCACTCAGGATACTCCTCGGGAGGAGGGGGGTTGGGGGCTTCTTGTAGTAGGGGATTCGATTATTAGAAACATAGAGAGGGGGGTTTGCGATGGATGTGAGGACCGCATGGCGACATGCCTGCCTGGTGTGAAGGTTGCGGACATCACTTCTTGTCTAGACAGGCTGGTAGATAGTGCTGGGGAGGAGGTAGCGGTTGTGGTGCATGTCTGCACCAACAACGTGGGCAAGTGTAGCCAGGAGGTCCTGGAGGCCAAATTTAGGCTATTAGGTGGGAAGCTGAAAGCCAGGACCTCAAAGGTAGCGTTCTCTGAAGTGCTACCTGTTCCACGCGCAGGGCCAGCTAAGCAGGCGGAGATCAGGGGTCTCAATGCGTGGATGAGACGGTGGTGTAGGGAGGAGGGGTTTAGATTCATTACACACTGGGGAACGTTTTGGGACAAGCGGGGCCTGTACAAGAGGGACGGGCTTCACTTGAACCAGAATGGAACCAGACTGCTGGTGCATAACATTAAAAAGCCACCTTGAGTCCCTTCGGGGAGAAAGGTGGGGTAAAAATAAAGTATAATAATAATATAATAATAAAAGGTGGCAGAGCAGCTTTTAAACTGATCCCTGGGGGAAGGCCGACAGGAGACGAGGGGCATCCGGTTCGGAACTCTTCATCCCTATGGGACGAGAACGGGGAGGTTAGAGAACAACAAGGTAAAGGCAGAGTAGGAGAAGAAATTGGGAATGGTAGCATGATGGGATGTGATAGACAGTTTGGCACAGTGAGAGGATGTGGGGACAAAGGAGCGAATAAGCAGCCCATCCTAGGGCATTCCGTGTACAAATGCTTTTATGCAAATGCCCAAAGTCTCCGAACAAAGATGGGAGAACTGGAATGTCTGGTGACAAGGGAAAACATTGACATAGTGGGTATAACGGAAACCTGGTGGAATGCGGAGAATCAGTGGGATACCACAGTCCCGGGCTATAAACTCTACAGGAGGGACAGGGAGGGGCGTGTTGGAGGTGGGGTGGCCATGTTAAGGAAGGGATAGAATCCAGCAAAGTAGAGATTGAAGGTGGGTCCGACTCCAAAAGGTTAAATTACCAGGCCTGAGGAGTGATGTAATACTGGGGCGTACTATCATCCTCCAGACCAGAAACCGGAAGGGGACCTTGAAATGAGGAAACAGATCAGGGAGGTGACAAAGGGGGACAGGGTTGTAATCATGGGGGACTTCAATTATCCTCATATTGACTGGGTCAATTCGTGTTCCTGTCATGAAAAGGAGACCGGATTCCTTGACATGCTAAATGACTGTGCCTTAGAGCAGCTAGTCATGGAGCCCACCAGAGGACAGGTGACTCTGGATTTAATATTGTGTGGTACTCAGGACCTGGTTAGAGATGTAAATGTTACTGAGCCATTGGGGAACAGTGATCATGCTGCGATTCATTTCAACATGCACGTCAGGAGAAGAATACTGGGCAAATCTCTCACAAAAACCCTTGACTTCTGACGAGCGGACTTCCCTCAAATGAGGAGGCTGGTTAGAAGGAGGTTGAAAGGGAAGGTAAAAAGAGTCCACTCTCTACAGAGTGCATGGAGGTTGCTCAAATCAACAGTAATAGAGGCCCAGCAGAAGTGTATACAGCAAAGGAAGAAGGACTCGACTAAGTCCAGGAGGGTGCCCGCATGGCTAACCAGCCCAAGATAGGGAGGCCATAAAGGGCAAAGAAGCTTCCTCCCCTAAGTCTTGCCCTAATGAAGAGAATAAAAAGGAACATAAACTGTGGCAAAAGAAATGTAAGAAGGTGATACGGGAGACCAAGAGAGACTGTGATGAACACATGGCCAGCAGCATTAAGGGGAATAATAAAAGCTTCTTCAAATATGCTAGAAGCAGGAAACCCACCAGAGAAGCAGTTGGCCCTCTGGATGGTAAAGGAGGGAAAGGGGAAATAAAAGGAGACTTAGAGATGGCAGAGAAATTGAATGAGTTTTTTGCATCTGTCTTTACGGCAGAAGACCTCAGGCAGATACTGCTGCCCGAACGGCCCCTCCTGACCAAGGAATTAAGTCAAATAGAGTTTAAAAGAGAAGATGTTTCAGACCTCATTGATAAATTAAAGATCAATAAGTCACCGGGCCCTGATGGCATCCACCCAAGAGTTATTAAGGAATTGAAGAATGAAGTTGCTGATCTCTTGACTAAAATACGCAACTTGTCCCTCAAAATGGCCATGGTACCAGAGGATTGGAGGATAGCAAATGTCACGCCTATCTTTAAAAAGGGAAAGAGGGGGGACACGGGAAACTAAAGGCCGGTCAGCCTAACATCTATACCAGGTAAGATAGTGGAATGCCTCATCAAAGATAGAATCTCAAAACACATAGACGAACAAGCCTTGCTGACGGAGAATCAGCATGGCTTCTGTAAGGGTAAGTCTTGCTTCACAAACCTTTTAGAATTATTTGAAAAGGTCAACAGGAATGTGGATGTGGGAGAACCCCTGGACATTATATATCTGGACTTTCAGAAGGCGTTCAACATGGTCCCTCACCAAAGGCTACTGAAAAAACTCCACAGTCAGGGAATTAGAGGGCAGGTCCTCTCCTGGACTGAGACCTGGTTGAAGACCAGGAAACAGAGAGTGGGTGTCAATGGGCAATTTTCACAATGGAGAGAGGTGAAAAGCAGTGTGCCCCAAGGATCTGTCCTGGGACCAGTGCTCTTCAACTTCATAAATGACCTGGAGACAGGGTTGAACAGTGAGGTGGCTAAGTTTGCAGACGACACCAAACGTTTCCAAGTGGTAAAGACCAGAAGTGATTGTGAGGAGCTCCAGAAGGATCTCTCCAAACTAGCAGAATGGGCAGCAAAATGGCAGATGCATTTCAATGTAAGTAAGTGTAAAGTCATGCACATTGGGGCAAAAAATCAAAACTTCACACATAGGCTAATGGGTTCTGAGCTGTCTGTGACCGATCAGGAGAGAGATCTTGGGGTGGTGGTGGACAAGTCGATGAAAGTGTCGACCCAATGTGCGGTGGCAGTAAAGAAGGCCAATTCTATACTTGGGATCATTAGAAAAGGTATTGAAAACAAAACGGCTAATATTATAATGCCGTTGTACAAATCAATGGTAAGGCCACACCTGGAGTATTGTGTCCAGTTCTGGTCACCACATCTCAAAAAGGACATAGTAGAAATGGAAAAGGTGCAAAAGAGAGTGACTAAGATGATTACTGGGCTGGGGCACCTTCCTTATGAGGAAAGACTACAGCGTTTGGGCCTCTTCAGCCTAGAAAAGAGGCGCCTGAGGGGGGACATGATTGAGACATACAAAATTATGCAGGGGATGGACAAAGTGGATAGAGAGATGATCTTTACACTCTCACATAACACCAGAACCAGGGAACATCCACTAAAATTGAGTGATGGGAGAGTTAGGAGAGACAAAAGAAAATATTTCTTTACTCAGTGTGTGGTTGGTCTGTGGAACGCCTTGCCACAGGATGTGGCGACAGCATCTGGCCTGGACGCCTTTAAAAGGGGATTGGACAAGTTTCTGGAGGAAAAATCCATTATGGGGTACAAGCCACGATGTGTATGCGCAACCTCCTGATTTTAGAAATGGGTTATGTCAGAATGCCAGATGCAAGGGAGGGCACCAGGATGAGGTCTCTTGTTATCTGGTGTGCTCCCTGGGGCATTTGGTGGGCCACTGTGAGATACAGGAAGTTGGACTAGATGGGCCTATGGCCTGATCCAGTGGGGCTGTTCTTATGTTCTTACTGGAAGTAACTGGCAGTGATCAGTTACTTCTGTGTTAAAGGCCAGACACAAAAACCGGTAAGAGGCTCAGGATTGATGGGAGTGTTCTTCTTAGTGTGTGAAAAGTGCATGCTGGAGCTCTGCCCACCAAGCCAAGCTTCCTACCACTGTTTGTCGTGTTACGTTTTGGTCTCACTGCCAGGTGGTGGGGGTCTGGGGATCCCATGGATACCACCAAGCACCAGTTCAAGTACCATTGGTGGTATGAGTTCCACTGGTTGAGAAACACTGTCCTAGATCCTTGGGAAGGACATGCTAGTTAGAAAACACCAGTCACCATCAGGTGGGTTGCGGCCAAGCAAAATAATATTGCCTTAACACCTACCATGGATGGTCAGATAGCTCTGGGATCTCTTGATGGGCCGTCGGGGACGACTGAGTGCCAGGAGGAGTGCTGTTTTGGGGGAGGGGTCCATCACTTCCCTGCTGGCAAAGGGCCGGTGCCTCCTCAGATGGAAGGAATCTTTGAGGCTCTCCGTGCGGATGGCAGTGTCTTTTAGGATCTCCATGGGCCGCACAATCCGGTGGGTCTCAGTCACTAGGCTCCCTGAAAAGGAAGCTCTGTCAGATGGCGGGTCAGTTTGCATGGCGGTTTCTGCCTTTTCTGATGAGTGGCTCCGAACAGGGAATTCCTCTGTGGAGATGCCAACGTCCACCATGCAGCTTTGAGTGGAGTTGGGAATGGGGGCCATGAACAGGCCATTTATAGAGCTGAAGGGGGTCCCTGAGGAGTAGGATGACACAGATGAGCTGGATTCAGAGGTCTGTGACAGCTGCTGCAACTGGCCGTTGGTCACTGTATGCAGAGTGAGAAAAGAACAATGAGTATTTAGGGATCGTCCCAATCTATCAGTTATAGCAGGGGTGTCAAACATAAGGCTCGGGGGCTGGATGCGGCCCCTGGACGCTTTTTATTCGACCCTCAGGCTCTCAGCTGCTGAGGTGTTACTGCTGAAACATCAGCCCACATGAAAATTGGGCTCTCCCATATCTTGAAATATGATCAAGATCTGCGTATTTTCTCTTCTGTCATTTGTAGTTAATGCAGTTAATGAGAACAAAGTGCTGATTTCTGGCTATCAGCTGCTTAATGATGTCACTTTCTGGTTAATGACATCACTTCTGGCGCTCAGCAGGTGCCCTGAATGCTAACTCTGGCCCTCTGTATGAAATGAGTTTGACACCCCTGAGTTATAGCATCTTACATGCACACATTTAACCCAGTTGTTGCACAAAGACCAAGTCTTGCCTTGACTTGCACTTTAGCTGTGGGGATGCTGTGTTCTCCCAGCACCGAATATGCTATATTTTGTACCTGAGAAAATGTAGTTCTTTCTTCCCCTGCACCACAAATAGCACAGCTGTTGCTTTTGCCATTGCTGTGTGGCATAAGATGATTTGTGTACCATTGACGCAACATTAGGGAACACACTGTTGGTGACCATTTCATTTGATCTGTACTGTTTCGGTTTTACCTTCTTGTTGGACCAATTCCTAGATACTACCTCAGTAATTGAAAGCTGATGAGCTGCACAACTTTTTTCATCCATGTGCATGATGTTAATTTATGGAATTTGCTGCCACCAGATGCATTGGTGGACATTATTCTAGATAGTTTTAAAAGGTCTTAGATAAATTCTGCAAGTACAAATCTATCAATGGCTACTAGTCCTTATGGTTATATGCTACTTCCAGTATGCTTTCAAATATTCACTGCTGGAAAGCAAAAGCAGAGGATGGCTATTTGTGTACAAGTCCTGCTTGTGGGCTTCCAGCATTACCTGGCTGGTCACTGTGGGAAACAGGACACTGGACTGAATGGACCTTTGGGTCTGATTCACATAGGTTCTTACACACATTACCTTTTAAAAGATTTGATTTTTTTGATCGATTTGCACTTTAGACATGTTTATTTTGTACAAATCCAACATGAGAATGTCCTTCCAACTTTCTAAAGGAGAAAACACCAGCATGCCCATCTTTCCCCCTGGCCTGTATAGTGATTAGAATGTTCCTTCATTCAATCAATTATTTTATTATATTTGTGTGCCAGACTCGGACTTGTCCTACTGCTGCAAGCATACCCATGGGGAGAAGCTCTGGAAAGTAGAGTGAGTTCCATCAGTATCTATTTGTGTGTAGCACAGGAAGCCCTAGATCATGTGTTTTTCATGGAGAAAATCCCAGGTTCAATCCCTAGCATATCCAAGCAGGACAGGGAAGAGTCCCTGTTCAAAATTTTGGAGAGCTGCCTCTGCTTCTGATGTAGAGCTAGATGGACCAACAGTCTGATTCAGTAAAAAGTATCTGTATATGTTTATGGATACTGTTTGTAGTGTGTGTGATGTTGATTTCTTTACCAACAGCCCAAAGGCATGGGATGGATTGGCAGCAGAATGATTTTTGAAAATGCAAAGAGGGGGAACAGCTTACTTGCAGAAAACTCTGGCATTCCTTACTGGTTGTCAGCAAAGCAACACATAGTTGCAGGAGGCAAAGATTGGAAATCTGCATTTATGACTTACATCTGTTGAGCCAGCAGTATTCGGCCACCATTTCCTTGTATGCCGGGAATCTCCCTGTTTCCTAGATGGAAGGGATAAAAGAGACATGACACATGATTAGTCACAGCTTGCCCAGCACTGCACAGTGTCTTCAGAAACTAACCCGATCCCAGGCGGAGAGACACTTTGATAAATAATGCATCCCACACTGCCAGGTCCCTTCCCAGCTGAAACTGGATCTGCTAAGTCTCAGAAGTCTGGGTCCCACAGCATCTTGGGCAGGAGATTACTGGGCACCAGGAAGACAGCAAGAAAGGGAGATCAATTCTGCTGTTTTCACATGCAGCACATGAGCAATGCTCAACTTTGTGGAGGAATGCAACTTCCTCTCTATCCAAACAGAACTGCACTATTGGTGAAGTCTTTCCTGCCTTTCATTTCTAGCAGCTCCTGCTTCCTTAATAAAAATAGTGTAATTGGGAAGGGGAGAATCTGTAGGCAGTTATGTTGTAGCCTCCTCAGAGTTGTAACTAGGGTGGAACCTGAGGAGCACCTGCCCCGGGCACTATACCCAGGCAGGGCATGACTGCCCCTCAGGCTTCACCATAGTTATGGAGGAAGCACTGGTGGCTTTGTGTCCCTGCAATGAGTGCTCCATCCACTGGGGAGAACCCGGAAGTGACATCACAATGTCACATGATGTTGTGATGTCATTGTCCTGGGTGCTGGGGCAGTGTGTTACACCTCTGAGCCTCTTAACCTACTTTTTCAGGTTAAGATCCCACCTTCTGGACACAGTCACAGGAAGGAGGTATGCTATTTTTGGCTGGATAAAGAAAGAGGCTGAGAGACTGAGAAGAATGATGATAAATGGTGAGAAGTGGAAATAATTCTGGAGATTAGAGAGAACTCTGCAAAGACTCTGAAATCAGCATGCTTGTGACTCTTAGAGCAAAGCAGTAATCCCCACTGCAATGGGACCATTACATCATCTTCCCAAGGCTAACATTAATTCACATCCTTCTCCCTGCCCTGTGCTTGGTAAAGCACAGACCTCACCTTGATGGTCAGCATGATGTGGGTCTGCCCCTTTAGCACTTCCACTGCCTTGCTATGGCTGATGTAGTCAAACTTGACTCCGTTGGCTGCAAGGACTTGGTCGCCGACCTTGATTCCATTTTGATCAGCCAACCCGCAGGGATCCACTCTGGGAAAGATACAACATTAAAGTGACTCCTGAGCTATTACAGTGGGACTTGTTTCAGGGGGGTGAGGGCAGAGCAGAGGGGAAGAGTGAGAAGGGCAGAAGAAATGGCCACATCTTCCTAGGTTTGTAAGAGGCAGAATCAGAAGTGCAAGTGCTATAGTCCTAGTTTCTCCTCTACACTGCAAGTCTATGTATGCTTTCCTGGGAGTAGGTCTCATTAAACACAATAGGACTTACTTCTGAGTAAAGATGCATAGGATTGTTCTGCTAGAACATGTATAAGCAGACTTCAGGTGTGCAGGAGCTACATTGGTTTTTTTTCTCCCTAAAACCCCCAAGTGTCTAGGAGCAGCAGCCAGGTGCAAAATGATGACTGAGGAAGGAGACACAGCTTTTCCTTCACAGGAAATATATGAGCTGTAGCCTAGATACATCTCCTACTTTTTATGGCCAGAATGCCTAGAATAGGAATACTTCATAAGCAATATGAAGGGGGGGGACAACCCTTACTTGAAGTCAGGTGCTGTATTAGGGTCCTAAGGAAGAGACCACAGGTTCATTTGTACAGGAGAAGACTTACTTGGAAACATAGATACCAAGGCCATACTCCTTCCCCCCACGGATGTTGAAACCCAGGCAGTAGTCATCAGAAGTGGTGTAGAGATGGACAATCCTTCGCTTTCCAATCTCTGAGCTGGTGTCTGATGGAGTTGAGCCGCTTTTCTCCACAACCAGGCGTCTATTGATCACATCAACCCTGGGATATGATGAAGAATTCAACCAGTTTTTCAAATGCCAATGGTTTTACGCTTGGATTTCCCCCCCAAGAAATGCTATTTCTGAAAGGGTCTGCAGTCTGACCGCAGGAAAATCAGGGAATCCCAGGATCAGGGGACATCCCCAAGCTTTGCAACCTGGATGTTGAATCACCAGAAAAGAGTTTATATCCCAGCTTTGTATGATCAAATCATAGTCAAGGCAGAGACCTAGCTAGAGAGGTGCAAAATCATAAGTATGTGCAGGCTCCCGACTGCAAGTTTAAGCAGCCCCTTAATTCAGCAACTGCCTGATGCTTTTGCTGCCTGAATGGCTCCGAGGGCAAGTGGCTGCTTCTACTCATGTTTGGGTGCCTGCGCTTGCAATTTTGCACCCCTCTAGCTATACTACTGAGACAAAGTAACTTAAAAGTCATAAAAACAAAAACAGACATACAAATCCAAAAAACAACAATGAAGAATTACTGAAATGTCATCATCCTCAAAACAGCACAATCATAAAAAGTTATTTAAAAAGCATCAGAAATTTTTTTAAAAATTACAGTAGAAAGAAATAGCAATGTTCACTGCCAGTTGAAAGGCGGACAATGATGGTGTCAGGTACCATTCTGTTGCCTGAGGTGACTGCTTCAATTGGTCTCATGGATGGGCCAGCTCTCCCACTATCTCCACCTGGACATCCAAGAGAAGTCCCAGATCCAAGAGCAGAGTTTAGTACAGTACAACCTTGTTATCTGCAGAAGTTCTATTCTGGAACCCCTAGCAGATACAGGAGTCACCATTTAAATACCTTCAGAAAAGAAAAGAAAAGCTCAAAAACAGCATTTCTTACCTTGGCACAGCGAAACTGCATGGTTTCCAGTCACTCAGGGCTAAAAACAGCACTAATGACTCACTTCCAGATTGTGTGGAGGTTCCTGGCTGCTCCCAGTGTCACCCCAGAATGCATTGTGGGGCAATGCTGAGAGGAGCCAGGAACCTCCGCCTGACCTGGAAATGGGTCATTACTACTATTTTTAGCTCTGAGAGGCTTGGAAACCACATGGTTCACCACGCCAAGGTAAGAAACGCTATTTTCGAGTTTTATTTTCTTTTTTGAAGGCATTTAAATGGCGACCCCGGTATCCGCTGGCATCTGTGGTGAGTCCAATCCATGGATGTCAGATCTGTGGATATCAAGATTGCACCTGTACAACTTAATTTGAGTCATAGGCTATTAAGGTTGATGAGCATGTAAGAGCTTGGTTGAATAACCCTTTTTCAATAACGCCTGTGAGTCTTCATTTTCCTCTCCTTTTGCCTTAAGCAACCACAGTCCCCTCTCCAGCCCCTCCACATTGGGGATTCAGCTTCAGAAGCTACAGATGGTATGATTTTTCCAGCAAGCCTGGTATGGTATATTTGGTTTTAAAAGTTAACTGCTTCCTGGGGGATCTAGGGATTGGTATAGGTAGAGCTGAAACAAATATCTGAAACAATTAAAAATCCAGCAAAATTCCCAATAATCCCAAAAAATTCAATTTTGAATTAGAAATTCAAAATGTTGATTTCAAGATGTTCAGAATTCAAGATGTTGAATTCAACATCCAAATATGCATTTTGCATATGAATTTAAAAATTTAAATACTTTACACCAGGAGTTCTTAAACGGTGGTACGCGTACCACTGGAGGTATGCTGGGTGGTGTTGAGTGGTACAAGTGACGCCTGCCATCCAGCAGTGACACAACAAGGGGAGCTTCAAACAGCTATAGGAGGCTTGGCTCAGAGGGCAGATCTCCAGCACAAGGTTTTCGTGCACTTGATAAAGCCCTCTGGCCTCCCCTGAGCCTCTTACCTTCATTGGAAAGGATACTTGGCACTTTCTATAAACCCAGAAGTAACTGGCAGTAACATTATCACCACTTACTTCCAGTTTTACTTCTGCGGAGAGCATCAGAGCAAGTGGTACGCTGGGGGAGTAGCACATTGCTTTACACTGGTTGGCTCCTCTTGATTGTTTGGCAGATTTGAAATACTAAATATCCTAAGTTGTCAACTGTGACATACTAATGATAATTCCATGTTACCTGTAACATGCTGTCAAATGCTAATACCACTGCACGCCACCTCTCAAACGCGAAGACATTATAGTGCCTCTGCAATGTGCAGCGAGAAGGAACTGTTGGGTGTGCTCATTGTCAGTTAACAATGGGCAATTTATGAGACTCAACAGTGCACAATGTTAACTGGGTGTATGGCACGTTCACATGCCCCAGAATCCTCTGGAATGCACTGTGGTTCCATGGCAGACACATGCGGACTCTTAGACTGCCATGTTGATGGGGAAAGGGTTCCCCAAAGGCAGACAGTCTGAAAGTCATTGTAACATACAATTGCATATCAGCTATCTCTACTATTTTAAGTACAAAATGCTATCACATGTCAGCTATCAAATACTGTCAAATGTCAACAGTCACATATCAAATATCGAAATCAAATATCATTGGGTGTCAAATACTGGTATCAAATATTTGGAGAACATTCAAGCACAGTGGCAAAGGAGAATTTTGGGGTGTAAATTCATTTCAGTTCTGGGATATCAGCCAGTACTGTGCATGGCTCAGGACCTTTTGCTGTTTCAGCCTCCACACACATGAGCTCAGTCATGGATTTCTCCTTAAAAAGGTCTGCCCATTCCTCATACTTACACACTGCAGCTTTTCAGCCATTCCTGAGATCCCCATAGAGGCCCACTTCGTACCTCCTTTTACTGAATTAGAGTGTTCCCCCCCAACTCATCACTATTACATTCTTAGCTGTCTATCATGCTAAGGAAGCCCCTTTCCAACCACAGTTCCCATATGATTTAAGTTGGAGGAGTTTAGTCCAGTAACCCTATGCCACCTTGACCCCTCCTCCTCCTGTTCCCTGGCCAGAGTTCACTCCAGTACTAGCTGTGTGCAACTTGATTACTTCATCTCTGCTGCACTGAGCCCAGCACACCTGCCTTGGCCCATACAAGCAACACATTGTGAAGGTATGCGGACAATGGGGTGTTACCATAGTAGGCAGTTCCGCTTACCATGTGGTCTTTTCTCTGGAGAACTTTATCCCTGGCACTTTGCCCATGCGTCTCACAATCATCCGCAGCCGGTTATTCCCCGTCAGGACTTTGACTGCACTCCCCATTGTAATGTTCTCCAAGCTCACACTATTCACCTCTGTGATTTTATCTCCAACACGCAGCCCAGCCACTTCTGTGGGTATTAAATACAGATGGTTCAACTTGGAATTTTTTTTGTTATATTAAGGAATAATTTAAACAAAGGACAAAGTATAGCACACACATTGTAGTATAAAACATAATAAGATACTTAGGATTCCTTACAAGAGGAGGCCAGAATCTCTGGCAACTTGTACTTTGTGCCTACTATTAATATTCCAAAAGATAATATATATAGGGGACAATATATATATCTAAAAGGGGGCACCAAATTTTGAGGCAAGTGTTCTTGTTGAACTGCTTCTCATGTGTATGCATTTGGAAACTCACTTTTTTCATAGAATGTTAACTGGTTACACAGTCAACTGTGAGGTCTGGTGCCTTTTTCAAGTAGTTTGCAATGAGCAATCTTGCTGACAGCAATCTAATAGACAGCTATTTTCATGTTCTTTAAAGCAATGATCCTTTACTGAGGGCGCAATCCTAACTGTGCCCAAGTCCCTTGGGTTGGCCTGGGAGGGTCGTTTGCGCCTCTTCAGGGGGAAGCCAGGCCAGGGCTCAAAGAAGCACTGGCCTTTGGAGGCCGACACAAGCCTCCACGCCGGCTTCCTCCATGCTTGTTGCGTCGGCCTGGCTGGACTGACACAATGAAGAAAGGTAGGCGTGGGGGAGGTGGGGAGGGGGCGGGAGGGAGGCATTCCTGGACAGGGGGAGGGCAGGTGGTGGATGGCCCCGGGGCCAGGCATGCAGGGATTGGGAGGTAGGGCTGGGATCCGGCAATTATGCTGGATCCCAACCCCCGTTCCCAGGGAGAACGCACAAAGGTGGCACAAGTCCGAGGATACCCATAGGGGCCAGCAGCCCTTATCCAGAGTTAAGGTTTCCCCTTACCTCTGGCTGAGCTGCCTCTGGCTCCTATCCTGCACTGGATGCAGCGCAAGCTTCCTGGCTTGCCTGTTCCAGCACAGATAGGATTGCACCCTAAGCACTGAAGTAAAGCTTCTCAGGCACGAAAGGTTCTCAGACATTTTGTGAGGTCATTGGCTTCTTTGAAGATGCTCTGTCAGAACTATTTAATACAATGGCACATGTGCAAAAACGTTTGGTGAGATTATGGTATCATTAAGTTGCCTGGATGTTCCTGCTGTTGGAATTTTGGAGCTGCCTGCAGGGCTCTGGAGGGCATTGTAATGTCCAGACACTTGAGACCATCTTTACCTGCCCTCTGCCCCTGCAGGAGGTATAGTCTATAATGCCTTTTCTCCACATTCTCTCTCTCCCATTGCAGGAGGAAGATATAAACTGCCTGAACTCTGTCTCCACAATGGCAGACAACATCCTCCTTCACATACAGTCAAAGGGAACAACTTCAGGGCTCTCTGCTCCACAAATAGTAGAAACCTCTGATAAACACCAGAAGATATGTATTCTTGGAAAGTGAACATTTCTTGCAACACCTGGAACATCTGGTACTGGGTTAGGTCCTGCAAGTAAAGGGGTCTGCAGCGCTGGGCCCTGGATGACCATTTTGTTGCAAATGATGTAAACATACCGATCCTGCCAAAGTGCATATCTTAGAATGAATTCCTGGTTATATACCTGGAAGTGTTTGGCAGGCTGTCATGACTTCTAAAGGCTGGTAGCAGAGCCTCTGAGAGGGAGTGTAGGGGGTACATTGTACCTGGACCTGGGGTCAGAAAGGGGGCCTGGGAGCCAAAGGGGGCCAAAAAAAGAGACTAGAAGCCAAATTCACATTTGAAGGGAGAAGGGGCACAAAAGAAACTTTGTACCTCCTGATAAAATTTCTCTCAGTAGCTCTTGCTGGTAGGGTAGAAGAGATTTTATGTACCTGCACTGCTGCCTTCCTCCACCATACTGACGAAGATACCCAGGCCATGCTCTGAGCCACCTCGCACACTGAATCCCAGCTTCCCATCTGTGCTCTTTTCCACCGTAATGGCAATGATGGCGTCACTCTCGTCACTGTTAGCTGTGATTGGAAATATTATCATTATTATTATTTTATTAAGAATATATATACAGTACAAATACAGTACACAGCATGATAAAACTATAACTATGTGTGAGCACCGCTGCCTCTCAGTGAGCTGAAATATCCTTTAGAACAGGGGTGTCAAACTCATTTCATACAGAGGGCCAAATAGCATGCATGATGCCTGCTGAGGGCTGGAGGTAATGTTTAGTCCAGTACAATGAACTGATGTCATTAAACAGCATAACCAGAAATAAGCACTGTTCTCGTGTAGGAACTCATTAGCTGCTAATGACAGGAGAGAAAATACAGAAATCTTGATCATATTTCAAGATATGGATATGCCCAATTATCATGCAGGCCACCCTTTCAGCAGCGTCACCTCAGCACTGCTCAGCAGCTGAGATCCCGAGGGCCAGATAAAAAGCTTCTGTGGGCCGCATCCTGCCCCTGGGCCTTATGTTTGACACCCCTGCTTTAGAAGGAGATACCCATCCTTCACCCAAAACATAAGCTTGACTTCCCGGAAGACAGAACCACCAGAGAAATACACATATTCATCTGTGGCAATGTGGAGAGCTTTTGCTAAAATCATATCTCCTCTGTTGATGCACATGCAGAATTATTTCCCCTACATCCACAGCACTAATGATAATTCCCTAAAAAACATGGACTGTGTACGATCTACTCTTCTTGTTTGACAGCACTGTTTTAAATTTCTTTCTCCAGCATGACGAATCAATGTTGCACTGTCATGTAGTGAAAAGAAAATAACGTTGGACCAAGATCTCCCAGCATGTCAAATGTCACTCTCCTCCTTAGCTGTGCCAAATGTCAGCTCCATACCCAGCAGTGCACCAGTCTGTTGCTTTTCCTCCCACTCCCTGAGTTTGCAAGAGGCAAACACAGAGGAAGAGGAAGTGTGAAAGAGAGGAGAATGGTGAGCTAAACACCCACCCTTTCTCTTCTGCTTTATTCCTTTCCAAATCCAGCGAAGAAGGGAAGCAGAAGTGGGTGAAAGAAGGCAGTGGGAACCCTCTCAATCCACTGGCCTCTTGAATGAGCCAGCTTTGACCGTAGCATATAGGGCACATAGTCACTCTGCACTGTAGTGCTGGGGAAATCTTTTTTTTAAAGGAACGTCTTTCCCTTGTACCATTTTTTGGATTGAAATTCTCCTTATGAAACTGCTCTTTGTCCCATTGTCCCATGGAGCAACATTTACAGGTGCCCATATGAACCTGCATATTTTGCCCCATATACCAGAAGGGGCATTTTCAATCAGTAGTATTGCTTGGAGGCAAACGGTTCATTAAAAAGTCTTCTATATTCAATTCATATGAACATAAGAAGCTGCCTTCTGTTGAGTTGGGCCATCTAGCTCAGACAGGATCCTCTCCCAGCCCCACCTGAAGCTGTCAGAGAGATGACTGGGATAATGACTGCAGGCAAAATCATTGAGCTACACAGCCACAACCCCAGTGCCACAGTCCTGATATAAATCTGGCCTTCTCCCATAGTTGCTATTAATGTCTTTCTTTTTTTCTTTTTAACTGTAAGGCATCTGAAAATCTGAACAAGATTTTCCTTATCACATCCACTTTGGCCCTAAATCAGAGAGTTCCTAGAAAATGTCACTGTAGCCAGGACCATGGTTGTGCTGAGGCTCACCTCCACAGCAAGGTTGGCATGGCGAATTCCACACCTAGGATTATTAAATACCTATTACCAAAAGTAGAACAAGGGTAGGAATTCTGGAGCAGACATGGACATTCTAACAGATCTTGGAAATGGTATGAAAGTTCTACAGCAAGCCTTGGGCCGCTGAATTTCACATGCTGGGATCTAGCAGCAGCTTGCAGTCTAAATTTCTTAGCACTCAATCAGGGCTAGCTGATCCACAAGGCAGACTAGGGCAGCAGATTGCCAAGAGGGATTTCAACAGCTGCTCTTTCTCCTGTTGTTCCTCCTCGAAAAAGTAAAGGGGAACAGAACAGAAAAGGAAGTGTAAGTCCCCCAGTAGCATAGCAAGTAGGGGATGGTCCACCCTGGGTTATGTGACCAGGGGGTGGTAACGCCAATGCCCGTGCCACGTCTGGTAGCAGATGGGCTCTTCCACCTCCCAGGCTTCAAATGGCCACAAACTGGTGGCACAATGATGTCATTACATCACTGCTGAACCACTTCTGGGTGCAGTGCATCATGTCAGGTGTGCATGTGGGTGGGTGGCTGGGTGGGTGTGAAACCCACCTCAGGTGGCATTTGTGCTGGCCATGCCACTGAGTCCACCATTCCCCTTTCCCCCACAACCACTCTTCCCCTCTTTCTTTTTGAAAAGAAACTGGAGGAAGAGAGGCAGAAACAGCTGTGAGGTAAGCAGGAGAGCAACATTTGTTTCCTCAGGGACCAAGAGGTCTTGGGCCAGCCTCAAACTCAGCAAATTCTATGTTTCAGAGTGGACAGGAAATGAACAGCACTCTGAATTACTTTTATCTCTTTTCCTTCAAGTGGGGCCTCTGCCCCAGGCACCTCCATTTTTTTTTCTTCACATCAAACACTTCCGCTGTTCTAAGGAAGCCACTGCAATGACTACAACAATTTAATCCTTGCTGACAATTCAATAGAATACTGTAGTTTAATTCTATAACACGATAAGGCAACTTTTCCAGGAATTATACAAATTACAATGCTTATGACCATGATACTTTCTGGTCCCTGGATTTTTTTAATCTGCTGACATATTTACATTTCCTTGGTAATGGAATGTAACACATGTAGGGCTAGAAGGTATGCTACACTGACTACAGAACTGGCCCCTGTGCCACAGCTCAGTCTTTTAGGCTAGCCCACTAATGGATTTAGCCCGAATTCCCTTCTGTTCAACAATGTGTGGAGGGCAAAGGGCATTGTTTACCTTGCAGCTGCTGAATCCTGAGGAAAAACTCTTGGCTTTTAGCAAACTTGGGGCATCTGTTGTAGCCTGACCCCAAAGGTCAGAAAAGGCCAGAGCTAGAGCACTATGGCTGAAGAAAGAAGCTCAAAAATAAAGGTACCACTTGGGGACAGATGGAGGGCTCTTGCTCTCAATCAGCGTAACAAGAGCTTTGCCTAGACTTGCGTTTCCAGTGAAAAGCTATTTCTGGTTAATGCTATAGGAAAACAAACCCTCCAGGGAAAAATGAAAGGCCCTTTTCAATACTCTTCATGCACAAAGCTTTTCAAACATCCCTCGTCAATACATTTGCATTGGGTAGAAAGGAAGCTGCCTTGGGGTTATGTCTGTATGAAAGACTTCAACCTCCAAAGTACACCACTTTCCCATGAAGGAAATTGCCTTTCCAGTTCAGCCTCAAACCATAATTTTCTTATGGTTGAAATCTATTTTTAGGAAGGCTCCTGATGAAGTGGAAGAGTCCCACTGGTTATGCTTCCCACTCCTTTCCATGAGGATGGTAGGTGGACCCTTTTGTGTTTGCTAGTAATACATGTAAAGATAAGCTGCTGGAAGAACATCTGTTCACAGCAGGAGTTTAGGTATAGATTTGGGAAGCAGTAGTTCAGTTTGTGTATTACTCTTTTCCAACAGTACCTTCAATGGGTGAGTTGATGAGGATGACTCTTCCCATGGGGGATGTGGTTCGGAAGCCATGGTGGTTCCCATTTGCCAGTCGGTTCTGCTTACTCAGCAAGAGTCGGTGGGCAGTGCTGATGTCACTGCTGGAGCCCCGAGAATGAGTGGGGTAGATAATCTCTGCCTGGAATGAATCAGGAGCATGTGCCATGACAGGACTGGATGCTGGTTGTTCATGGAGAGTCTTTTACTCTTGGATGATGTCTGTGGATGATTTGGACAGATTTTGTTTTGGGCAGTGGAGAAGCCCAATCCCTTCAGAAAAATTGGGTCAGTTTGTTACATTTTGGCCCCTTAGGTTGCTTCCCAACAGCGGAAACAAATCTGCGACATATTCCACTGAATCATAGTATTACCTCATATGAACTCATGTTATGTTGTTGTTACCACTGAGATCTGTCCTTGGGAAAATTTTCCTGTGCCTAAAAAACAATATCCAGTGGAAACGTCTTCTCTCTCATGGGTTCAGATCCAGATTCCTTCTCTCACTTCCATACAGGTGTGCTCTTTGAATACAAAATAATGATGATGATATCGTTATCACATTAAATTGAAAAGTCTTGGCACAATCCTATGCAGATCTACTCAAAATTAAGTCTTATTGTGTTCAGTGGGGTTTACTACCAGGAAAGTGTGTATAGGATTGCAGCCTGTGGCTACTAACCTAAACACACTTACGAAGGGGTAACTTCCACTGAAATCAGTGCAGCTTACTTCTTAGTAAGAGGCACTTACTTATGTCTCTGCATATGAGTTCTGAGTATGTGGTACAATGACTATTTTATGCAACTCTAGAAACCCTGCCCCCTTGCATGATCTCCAGACACTCCTCTAGTTTCTGAAATTAAGACAAGGTATTTTAATGCTTATTTTTCTATTTGCCAAGGAACTGCAAATAGAAACTGGAACTGTTTAAAAAATGAAATTTGTGACCATCAGAGTATCAATATAACTTGAATCCACTCCTATACAATTGCCATTGGGACTCTATTTCAAGTTATGGTAGACTGATGCTAATTCAGCACTCTTAGACTGGGCACTTAATATTTAGAAACTTAATATGATGGAAAGACAAGGCTACCCTTCTAGCCATACATATGTAGATGGTATGATGGCCAGATATTTTTTAAACTGATGTGACTATTACATGTGCCATGGAATTTACATAGTACTAGGAGCAGGAAAAATATTGCTTGGCGCTATTGGCAGTGAATGACGCTGGTCTTAAAATATCAATGGTCTGGAAATTTCAATCTAATCTTACTGGTTTCTGTGGAATGACTGCTTTTATATCTGTTCAGGAGAAAGGAATCCTAGCCTGATACATTTACATCAGAGTGAACTGGAAGGCCTGCCTGTTTACCATGGGTCAATGGTAAGCTGAAATCCTTTCATATTATTGCATAGATGATAAGGACTTCAGTAATTTAAACAAAGGACCTTCGTGTTTCATTCTTTGTTTTTGATTTGGAAATGATATTCTAGGCAATGAAGAAACACAGACATCAGGACTATATTTTAACACATGTTGATGAATAGTGCTAAAAGCTAAGGGCATGATGCAGGGTTGTTTTTTGTGAGGGGAGCTTAACTATCTGTCAATTCAAGTACATATAGTATTTAACTTTCCTTTTAAATCAATATAGCTGGAAATGATTAATTTTGGCAGGTCTGTGCTCTAAATTCAATGGGAAAATTCTAAACATACATTTATCAGTAGATCCAATTTGGTAATAGAAATACAAATAGGTCACCATATGTGAACAGATGAGATGTTAATTATATTTATAAATAATCAGATTTAAAAGGCAAACTTCAACATACAGATAAAAATAAGATGTCTCTTTGTCTGTAAGTCTGTGCGCTTTCCTATGATGAAAATGCAAAACTATGCATTAAATCAAAGAGATTGTTTTAAATAAAATTTTCTAACAATATGGCTGACAAGCAAATCCCTCCCATATATTTCTCCCATATTTTTTAAGTGAGGACAGCGTATCTCTGAAATACAAGCAGAGGAAAATGGATACTAAGCAACAAGAGTCAGAGAACTTCACCAAAATAGAACCTGCCGTGTACAAGATCACAGTCTATCTCTAATTTCAGCAAGTTCACTACAATGATTCCAGTTTCACACCTGTTCAGGTGAGTTTTAAAATTCCACCCTAACTCTCTATCATGTCTAACAGAATCACTTCATATTCACACTGGAAATTCTGAGAACAGAATCAGGTTCCACTTCCACTGATGTCAGTAGATATCTACTACCTCACTTTAATATCACTCTTCACTGAAATCTAAAATATATATCGCATCTTTGTAAGCAGCACTGTGTATTGCTGTGACCTCTGAGTGCCTTACAACACCCCCTTCCCCCCAAAGGCTCCAGATTTTACAGGACTTTAGCCAGTGTAATTATTGGCTTTAAGAGCTGCTATTTCCTATATAGTGGACATTTTTTCTTCTTGCTTCTACATGGCAGACTTTACAGGGATGTTCTACTACTGAAGAAGCTGGAGAGCTCTGGAAAGCCTTAGTGAGCTCTTCCCTTCTGCTACGCAATCCCAAGGGGGAGGAGAAAGGGGATTTTCCAGGCTATTCAGCTTCAGTGACACACAAGCCCTATCCTCTCTCCTCCCCTTCTGCCTGCCCTCCAAGGCAGTTTCCTTGCTGGCACATTAGCTGGAGCTCAGCCTGCATACTGAGTGACCTGACCTTAATAAATAAGTGATGTCATCCCTTCCATTAGAGACATAGCACAGAGGCAGGGAACCTACAATCACCTGCAGGAGAGGGCAAGATATGGAACATACCCTGCACTGACACAACAACACTTGAAGGCAACTTTTCTCTTACACCTGTCCCTTGTATGAGCAAAGCAGGAATTTTCAGCACCGAGGACAGGTCTTGCAGTCCAGTCTCCTGGAAACACCTGCATTCAACCGCAGCTCCCTATCTGCAGGTAAACCTTCTCTTGCCTTAACCCCCCTCCCATTTGTTAAAGCTGGACTCTTGCTAAACTACTACAAAGACTTCCAGAGTTGGTTAAGAGACAAAAAGGGGGAGAAGGAACCCTCAGAGAATTTCAAATAATAGTCCAGCCCTCACCTGTCTCCATGTTGTGCTGCAAAGTTCCTCACCTGGGACAGACACACAATTGAAGCCTGTAAACCTGGTGTTTGCAAGAAGCACCACCCAACCCGTCACGCGGATTGGTTGCTCAAACTAGAAGCAAGGGCCCCGATAGGCCGGAATGGCTGTCCATTATTGACAGTGCTTCCTCATTGCATCTGCTGTGGATGGGAAGAAGAAAGCCTGGCAGGTGAGCCTCAGGACTAGAGTCCTACTATGCTGAGATGAAGGGAGGCAGCTCAGAGAGGTTACTGTACTGAGTGCTTGCTGTCAAAGTGGGACCATTAAGCCACAATATTATATCCGTGCAGCCATCTGAAGTCAAATTGAGCAGATAATGGCATACTGTAATAAAGAAATGATGTATATTTTTCATTCAAAGTGGGTTATGTTACAGGGGCTGTAACTACTGGGACTGTTTTTTTTTTTAAAGATCTCAGATATTTCATTGAGGGCCTTTTCTGTGTTCTAATAGTTTTCTGACTTTGTATCCTGGTTGTGTGTTTGGTATATTTATGAAAATAAAACAAAAAATACCCCTGTGCACTTCGGGGGGGGGGGGGAGGGGGATGGCTATGTAAATCCGGGATATTAACTTAGCATTTGCAGAAGAGTCCACCCTATTCATATTTGCACTGATTTTAATCAATACCTAGACTAACAGATAATTATTGCAATGGATAATACATGCTGAACATCTTGCCTTGCATTCTGCACCTGGTACTTGAAAAGTCTTTGCAGATATAAGGTTAGAAGGCTTTAATTTTACAAATGGGGATACCTTAGTACAACAAAAAGTAGAAGCCAGACTCCTGATGCTTAGTTCGATGACTCAATAGTGATAATATTTTATGGTTAGAGCATAGGCACATTACATTCTCTTAGGTCCCTAGTAAGCACCTGGTTTTCTCCCAAGAATGAAGTTGGGGGGGGGGGATGAAAAGCCAAGGATCCAACTTGTCAAGTAACCTGCTGGCAGGGTTCTGTCACCCCTGTCTCTATACTTCTGATTCAACAACTGAAAAGGTAGGCATTACTACTCAGGGTGGGGCCCTGATTTTGCCCACAGTTCTTCTGTTGCTGACATTTCTAATCCTTCCTAGGATTAGAGGAATGGTAAAAGGATAAACGGAAACAATTCTCCTCCCCAAAAAATTGACCCTGAAAATGCTGTCTTATATCTTTATCTGTGGAGAGTAGGTAAATATGCTCAGTACAAAGAAGCTTATTCTGATCCATGGTTTCCTAGTTCTGTGAAATGGGGATGGTTTTGAACAAATACCTTCCATAAGAAGATGTGCAGCACAATCCTATACATGCTTACTTGAAAGTCCTGTTTGCAACACAATTCACCTATGCTAACAAAGTTTTAGGGGGGAAGTATAGTTTTCAGTCACATCTGGACAGCAGTACCTACCCATGCTACTGCTTCATCATCATTACACCCAACAGAAAGGACAGGAAGGGATCCAAAATAAGGTGGTTGATTCTCCTCCTGATTTATCCCTTTGTTCATCCCAGGGCTGGCTCCTTTTGTGGGCAAGCAGTGGGCTTGATTACCCACCTCTGATCTGGCCAGGCCCCATGCAAAGTGAGAGCATTTCCTAGACCATTCCACAATAGTGCAGTGGCTTCTAAGACAAACACATGCTTTAACTCTTCACAGGGCCTAGGCAGGTCATGGGTTTATGCAAAGATATGCATTTTTCATAGGAAGCAGTGTACTTATTTCCTAATTAAGAAATACAAGACTCCAAAGATGCAGTCCAATTAAACAAACTAGTCATTAATGCAGGAATACGTTAACTGCAACACTGGGTAGATTTGAAAAAAATCCATGGGCAAAAAAGAAATGCCACTTGTATTGTATATGACTTCTCATCAAAAACATGACAAAGGTAAACATTATAATTGACAAATTGGGTAGAAGGAAAGTAGGACATTACAGTCAAGATTTTTTTTTTAGAACAGGGGTCAGTAATCAATGGCCCATGGGCTGAATCAGGCCTATCACCAGAAATCTAATACTAAGGGCAAGACTGACTAGTGGTAAACAATAGGAATAGGATGAACCCAGCTTGCTCCATTAATTTTACAATCAAATTTTACAATTTATAAATTTTACAATTTTAAAATCATAGGTTTATGTATTGATGCTGACTCTTTCAAGGGCAAAGGGTAAATAATAAAGGAAAATGCACTATAGAATATAATCTTATTAAAATCTAGTGTGTTTCAAAGCAGTTGGCACGGATGTATTTCCAGGTCACTCATAATACCTAGCATTTGTACAGCACTTTCATGCTTTCCATGAATTACCATGATATTGTCCTTAGAAAAACTCTGTAACAGCAGCGCATTAGGATTCCTGTATTGCAGTTGTAGAGCAGAGGTTCAGAGAGAGTGAACTGCCTAAGGTCACCTAGTGGCACCTACAAGATCCAAAAGTGGGAAGTCCTGACTTATAGCTCAGTCTTTCTCAACCACTATGCTACATTGCAAGCCAGCCCTATAGGAAAATCTTGAAATGCTTTTGAAGTATGCTTGGCCTAGAAAGTCTTTGATGGGAGTCTGCAGTTCCAGCAGGAACACCTTGATATGTCTTGATGTTACAGACATAATCATGTATGGCAGGGATGGCCAGCTTCTCTCTTGGGGGCCAGAGCAATCTGACCCCCTCATGTATGGTCAGGGATCTACAATGTTGGCATCCTTCAGTCTCGGAAGACTATGGTGTCACGCTCTGAACAGTGGTTCTGGAACAGAGTGTCCTCTCCAGTGCGCGAAGCCTGGGTAAAGTAGGTATGGAGGATAGGCTGTTACCCATGCAGCAAATCCCCCCTCTCCACGTCGCTGAAATGGTCCAATGGAAAGGCAGAGGCCAATACGGTTGGTTCCAGCGGCGTTGCAGGAGTTGCCAGAACGTGACTGTGTTCAGCCATGAACTGCCTCAGGGACTCCGGCTCCGGATTTTGCCTCGAGGTTGACTCCTGAAGCCTTTTCCATAACTGGATGTAGCCACAAGGCAGTGGAGGTTTGGGATCAGACAATAAAATTGGTAAAAAGTAACAATAAGAGCTTTATGGGTATGAAGTATATCAGCTTGGAGTCTCTAACGACATTGATTGGAAGGTGCAGAGGAATTAAATCATTGCAGTTTGGCAATGGTCCTATGCCCTTCCAGAATGCACATGGGACAGCTATACAATAAAATGTATATGAAGTACACACATAGTCTTGTTGCTTCTTTTCCTTAAAAGTTGAACCATAGGCAAAATGGTTATGTCTGGATTAATATTTGGCCATTAGAAGCCTGAATTTCTTGGGAAGCTGAATGTTATTCATAGGATGCCAGTAGACCTCCCCTGATGTATGATATAGATTAGAATTGGTCCTTTTCCTTAGCATGAATGAGAGATAACTATAATAGATTGTATGTGAAATATACATGGTGCCTCATCGTTTCCCCATTGTGGCTACTGGTTGAACCAGTTATACAAAACTGCAAGGGGAGGGGGTGTAACATCAAAGAGTGGAATATCTCTGACAACCTTTGAAGAAAAATGGTTCTACATATGAAACTAGGGCCAAATGTTTACTATGACTTGATTCCATAGGGCCAGAAAAAACTGAGAAAAGGAGAAGGATGGTCTCTTACGTAGGCATGTTGGCCTAACACTGTTTAGTTTGGTGCACTAATGAAGTGTCCACTGTATGCATCCAGTATCTTCTGAATGAAGCAGTGCTGTGATGTATAGGTAAGAGAATGTGTGGTTTGTTTGCGTATGGTCAGACAGCATAGTGACTCTCTTTTTATAAAGAGCAGTTCCTTTTAACTTCCCTCATACGCCCACATATGCCACTCTCCCCCAGAAGTCATGATGCTGGAACTCAGCAGGTCTTGCAGTAGACTTCAAAGAGACTGGCCACTGAGTGCATGCGATAGAAGATGCCCAGTGGCAGGGATATCTTGACCACAATGGCCCAGAGTGTGAAGCCATAGAAAGACTGCTCAATCTGGCTCACTAGGTGTGGGCGGGTCCCATAGGCGTAGAGGATCCACACCTAGTTAAACAAAGGAGAGAGACAGGGTGGAATCAGGAACACAGACTCTTTGCACAACTAATGGCTACACTGGAGCTACTTTATACATTATTATGGGAAAGACAAACTCTCATCTATTCACTTTATGTCTGTGCAAAAAACAACCCTAATATGTAGAAGTAATTCATGTGTCTACAACATAGGTATATAACACATACCCAGGAACTTGTCATTGGCTGAGGCTTCAGGGCATGTATTTATTGCATAGTGCATATTCTCTTCACACATTACAATGTTCACTGCAGAGATGTGGTGGTGAACCAGAAACTCACCTTTAATGTAACATGAAATGTGGCCCACAGGTTTTGTGTGTTATAAGCATGTAGAAAAACCACATTAACTAGAATATCTACAGGTCCAGCCTAGTTATACACGGATTTTTTATACACGGATTTGACTCAACATGAATGGCCCCTGCAAATGAGAAGGAATGCTGGTCCTTGGAGAAGGGAAAAAATGCACCCCTTTAAAATCAGTTTAAAAAACTGAACAGTCCTTTAACAATAGCCTCCTTAAGGAGAGAGAGAGGGCAGCTGGCTGACAATCCATCAATCCTTCTCTCTCCAGGCAACCCCTCCCTTCCCCCTGAGCACGTGAAAGAAAGGTGATCACTTTGCATTGCTGAAAGGAGGGGTTGAGTGAAGCGCCTTTGTAAGCCCTTGGAGGAAGACTAATTGATGGATTGTCTTCTTAATGACTCTTATCTTACAACACAAATGTCAGAAAGGCTGTTTTTAAATTACCGGAGCAAGGGGAATTTGTTTTTTAAGTTGATTTGCTATAGTGCTTTTTTTGGAATCCATGTGAGTTCTTGGAACCCATGCGAATGAATAACGAGGCTCAACCTGTATTTCATTTTCAGTTGGCACTCTTCTACATTCTCTAATGCATGAACTGGCTCAATGGGGGGGGGGGCCTGTGGAGCGTGTGCTGGGGTCCCATACCCATGGCTGGCCAGCTCCTGAGGCAGACACAGTTTAATGCTGCTCCCCACTATCATCTAGTAAGCCAGGGTCCATTGGCTTTCTGATCAACAGTGGCACCAGTGAACTGTCTTCTTCTTTCCTGAGTGTCACTTTAGGATTTCCAGAAGTCTGGTCCCCAGGCATTGTGCCAGGGGCCTGGGCATCCAGGAACTGTAAAATAGCACCAGAGGAAGAAGGAGGACTGCCTGGTGTTGCTTCCTGCTCTCCACTGCTACCCGGTTTACCTTCTCATGGAGTGCCCAGCCAAGAAAGCTGGGCAGTGGACAAGTGGGCTACAACTACAGGTGGTGGCATGAAGAAGGACTTGCATCCATCTGCTGCCTAGTTCTTGGACATCATGAGGGGTAGCTGGTGTTCAATGGGGTTTACTTAAAGCTTGTTCTTTAAGGCAATCTACATGTTCAGTAAAGCACAAGCCACAGCCCTGTGACCTATCTTAGAATGCAGGTAGTGAATCAGACAGCTGCTTACTTGTCTCAACTGTGCTACTTTAGCGTGGGTTCACACCTGCTTGAGTGCTCTTCCATATCAAAGATAAACATTCCTGAACATAGACAGGAAAACATGTCAGGGAGAAAGAGCTCTAGCCTAGCCTTCTGTCTGATATGTCAGTTTTCTATGTCCAGATATTTTTGGTATGCAACAGCTTTTCAACCATAAAACCCCCACATAATTTGAAGTTGCAGAGTCTGGAAACAAATTTATCTCTTTATCTGGTATTTCAAAGAAAAAAGTCACAGCAATGACATGTCCTTACAAGGAAACATGTTTAGGGTTTAGCTCCAGACTGCATAGGAACTAGGAGTCCTTAACTATCTCATTATTGTGCCGTTTCCAAAAAACAGACCGAGAGCACGATCCAGATATGCTCTTGGGCCAGTTTAAGTCCCTTGCACTGGCCTGGAGCTGTCACAAAATGTGCACCAGCCTCTGGAGGCCAAATCCATTGTGCAAGCACCATTGCGCTGACAGATCAGTTAGTTCAAGCCTGCCAAGTCAGGCAAGCATGGGGGTCTGAGGAGGGTGGGGGCAGGATAGAACGGAGGCATTCTGGGTTAGAGGGAGGGTGGGCGGGCGAGAGGGAGGACTGGGCCAGGTTGGGAGTGAAACTGGGATCCAGCATTTATGCCAGATCCTAAACCCCCTCCTGGGTGGCCTGGCCTTACACCAGGCTGCTTGGATCTGTGCCACTTCATTAGGTGGTGCAGATCTGAGTAGCCCCATAGGGTAGCTGCCAAGTGACACGGAGTAAGGAGACTACATTCCCCTTACTTTGAGTTGCACTGCAACCTGGTCCAGCCCTGCTCTGGATGCAGTGCAGGCCAGCTGGCCTACCTGCAAAAGGGCATGTTAGGATTGGGCTGTAAGCAGTTAGACTGAACATAAACAAAACATGTAACTCACTGAAGTCAGGAGAGAAGCATTTGATGATACCAAAGCTTGCCTTAGGGCACAAGCCTAACCAGGTCTACTCAGAAGTAAGTCCTATTTTGTTCAATGGGGCTTACTCTCAGGAAAGTGTGGTTAGGATTGCAACCTGTGTGCCTCAAAATATTATTGGTTAAAAATGCATTTATTATATTACTAGTAGTGTCAAAAGCCAAATTACTTTCAAACTAAGTAAGGCATTTTGCTGCTCTTGATTTACTTCTGCCCTCTACTGGTCACTTTGATCCTTTCACTCAAAAGCTACTTTCCCAAAGCTTGTAACCACAAGGTCAAATTAGCTAAGGTTTGCAAATAATATCCCACCATTACAAAACAGATTTGGCAGACTTCCTGCAGATAATCTTTACTATCAGTAAGCCCCAAAGATGGAGATGTCATCATGTCAGCATGCTAGAGTATGCTTGACAGAATAATGCAGATCTAATTTGGGGATACAATTCCCAGTGTATAGCAAGTTCCCCTAGAAGAAGTCCTCCTTGGGCATTTGAAAGCAGAATCTGTCTGCCAGATTTTGGCAGCTTCTCTAGATCCCACTTAAACCCGACCCAGCTCACCGAGATATTATAGAAGATAAGGAGAATAGAGATGTTCTGTAGGATCTTCCTCCGTATGCTTGGTCTCTTAGGTTCTCGAGAGTGCAAGATCTGGAAGAGGGATGGGTCACCACCATAGTCTGTCAAGTGCTTGGCTGATGGATTCTCTAAACTAGCCATGATGTTGGTCAGAGTGTGGGATTTGGAGAAAGGTCCATTGTTGCTCTGCTCCATGGGACTACTGGAAATGGAAAAGACCCAACTGGTTCCAGCAGAGTCACTGTTCTCTTGGGCATCTGACTCACGAGAGAGACTTGAGTACAAAGCTTCAGTAATGAAGAGATTCTGCCCCAGGATCTGGATCGTCTTACAGAGGGAGAAGCAGAAGTCCAGAAGATAGAGGCTGCCATTAGCATGAAGGAAGAAGATGGCAACCAAAGAGAAGATAGATACCATGAGGGGACCACAGGAGCTGCCCAGGAGCAAGGTTACATCTAAGTTTCTTACCACACTCTTGTCAGAGGAGAGAGCTGCAGTTTTTTTCTTTATCCTGTAGGTAGCAATGCCAGTCAAGGTGGCCAAGAACATGGCAGACAACAATACAGAATTGAAGATGTAATATGTTCGAAGGGCTTCGGGGATGGTTTCTGGAGACTTGGCAAGCACTCCAAAGGAGATCATCACCCCAAAGGTTGCTGAAATAGCCAAGGCCCCTAGTACTAATCCAACAAAAGCCCCACTGAGGTGGAAGCGTGCCCTGTGAGTCAACGGGGGCTTCTGGTGTGGGGCTTCTCGCCCAGTGTTCTTCCAGATGATGTACAGCATTGTTGAAGAGAAGAGGCTGAATTCAATATTGAAGGGATGTAGGTAGGCCGAGCCTTCTGAAAAGCTGTGGCAAAGACTAGTGGTGCAGGCGCAGCTGTTAGTGTAGGCGCCACCTGTAAGAACATGAAGAGTGTGCTAGTAAATGTGCTTATTTCTAGCATGGCAGAACACACTGGATGACTACCAATCTTCCAACTGTAGGAGATGCTCATCCAATCCCACTAACATTAGAGAGCGTGTCTTCAGATTCTCTACTTAATCAAGCTCCCTTATGATAATACTTAATACCTGTGGCATACCTGAGGAGGGGCAAGAGGAACAAATATCCTGGGCACCAGGCTTAGGGGTTGCCCGCAGCGCCTCCCCCACCAATGCACTCAGCTGGCTGGCACGCTGATCTGAGAGATGCCCCCTGAAGGCCTTTCACCCAGAAGTGTTCTGAGGGTCGGGGAAGCAGAGCACTGCCTCCCTGACTTTCTGAAGGCCTTGTAAAGCACTCAGAGGGCTGAAAAATTACTTCCAGTTTCATGGAGGAAACAGGAATTGATGTTTTGAGGCATTCTGAGGGCTGGGGAAGCCTCTCCAGCAGCCCAGCTGGTGGTGGTGGGGAGCAGCTTGTAGCTGTGGCCTGGGGTGGCACCAAGGCCAGGACTGCCACTACTTAATATCCATCACAATGGATGGAGATGTGGTGAATTTCATACCACCAGTTCTGAAGGATGGCAGGGGGATTCAGATGAGTAGCAGGAGACTAAATATACAAAGAAACAGACAGGAAGAGGCCTGGTGACCATGAGGTGGTGGTCAAGTCTGGGTGGAAAACAGAAAGGCCAAATTAAGGGGTGACCTCAATGAAAGTAAGGAATTGGGAATGGATTAGTGAGGGGAAGGGATGCAAAAGGCAAACATGTGGTGGGGGAAAAGAGCATTTGGTAGCTGGATTTGTAGAGTTTCATACTGTATTTAAAAGCAAGGTTGGGTTTCCTCATGAGGCGTATAGAAAACAAACTTTTCCCCCTTAATGTTGATTTTAAGGTGACCTTGATCGAGGCTCAGGAATGGCTCCCCTTTCTCTACTGCAAATGGCTAAGAGCAGCAAAGCCAAGAGGGAAAACAGGAGCCCTGGTGTTGGAAAGAATGCTTTCAACTTTGACCCCCTCCTTTGGAATACGTCTTAGGATCCAGCCATTCTTCAGGATTGGCCCAGTTCCATCCACCCAAGCTACTCCTAAACATCTGCTGTTTGTTTGCTCCTTCCCCAAACAAGAGCGAGGTTGTACCATGGGGAGCCTGGGAGCTCTTTCCCTGGTGAACATCATGAAATTCTTCTAGCTGCTTCATGGACTCATCCAGTACCACACTCATCCAGAGGAGCACATTGGTGGCCAGAGTGTGCATCAGCCCAAACCTACAAGTCACAGAGAAAAAGCAGGAGCTGCTCAGGAGGGAAGGGGAATGAGTGCAAGATCATTGCAGTTTACTCCTTTCTGGTTCACAACGGAGTAGACATTTCCTGTGCTCTATGTGGAGCCTCCCAATTCAATGAAGCTATATTAGTCCTGGTCATTCCCAGTATTTTCACACCTGCTCAATTTTTAGCACATACTGGCTTGTCCCCAGTTCTTACCTGTGGGGGCCTGCTTCAGTTTCCTGCCCCCACAGTTGCCCCATCTGCGACTTTCAAGTACACACAGCAAGAGGAACCCTTTTGCCGCAACCACTTTAACCCACAGCTTCTGTTCATCTTCTTGATGAGGGTGGGGAAAGTGGGGATGCCCATCTGAACAAAGGAAACCTTGCCCATTTCCAGAGGGGATTATACTACAAAATTCTGACATGATGCTGCTAAATCAGCATTCATCCAGCTCATGGGCTTGCCTTCTTTTGGGCAATGAAAGAGAATTGTCTTACCTGTTTAGGTGCTGGTGTTCCTGGATGCAAACTTTAGCATTAAACAACAGCAACGAGACCTGTAGGAAAGGAACGAGGGTAAAAATTCAGAATGAGAGACAGAAAACTATTGCGTCACTTGTCACCAATGGTATAAAATAGTCTTCCAATTCTCTGAAATTCTTTTTCTTGATTGCAGCTGTCTTGCAAAGAGAGACTGAAAGGCAGCAGAAGGAGCAGGGACTATAGATATGAAGCCAAAAGGTAAGGCAGAAAATACCCTCGTCCTGAAGGAAGGAGCCTGGCTGCGCTGGCATTTCCATGGTAGCCCCCTGAACATGTGAATGAAATTAAATCTCACCTGTATGATGGTGAAAACAGCCTGCACAACAGGGAAGGTGGTGATGAGCATGGAGGCGCAATGCTGCAGTTCATAGTAATATCCCAAGGAAAGGCAGTCTAGTACCAGTGTGGCCAGTGCAAAGAGAGACAGACCACCTGCAATGACAGAACAGAACCCTGGGATGGCATCATGGTTGGCCTGGTTAGGCACTGGGCAAGGGCCCCTGCCCATTAGAGCACCCACCTGGCTTGGCCAAACCCGGTGCCCTCAGTACTGTAGCAGTAGTGAGCCAGTGCACCATTAGGGGACAGGCAGAGAACACCTTGGGGGACCCAGTCCAGGGCTTTGTCCCTGGGTCCTCAGCAACCTCACACTAACACTGGTAATGTTCAATGTGCTATCAGGTAAGAGGTGCCATGGGAGCCCAGTACATGGTTTTTCCCCAAGGCTCCAGCAACTCAGTACTCAGATGGTAGCACATTTCTCCCCCCCCCCCCAAAAAAAACAACACTGCACAGGTAACAGGCAATTAACAGCCCAATCCTATCCACACTTTCCTGGGAGTACACCATTGACTCTAATGGGACTTACTTCTGAGTAAACATGCAAAGGATTGGGCTGTATGTCTTTCCATTTCTTTAGGGTGTGAAGGGGCAGAGTCACATTAAGTGTCAAGGCAGTGGTCCTGTTCCATTTCAAGAATGGCCATTTTGTAAGAGCGAAATGAATTAACACACCATTCCTGCTCAATAAGGAGTGGGTCTGCCTCCTGTCAATCTGTAGCCTTCAAAAGCGAAATCTGAATTCTTCTCTATTCACCTATGACAAGAGTGTAGGCTAAAAACCAGGACTGGCATGAGAGAGGGATTGTGATCCAGACTGAGGTTTATACAAAAGTTCCTTCACTTCGGAACACTCAACTTAAGAACTTAAGCTACGGACATGCTTGGCCACATGCTCGAACCATGGTGTCATGGTTCGCCCATTCCATTCCCATCCCAGCATTCCTGAATGTTTCCCGTCTTATTCCAGCCAACCCTGGCAAGCCCTGTTTTTCATATGACCACATGATATAAAGTACTGTAAATACATTTTTTTCATATTTCACAATTGATAATAGTGATGTTGGACTTAAGAACAAAACAACTTAGAAACAGATCTCTGGAACCTAACCTGCTCTTAAGTAGGAGAGCTTCTGTTCTCAATACAGCTACAGAAAGCTGAGATAGGAGAAGAGTTCAGGCCAGGACTAAGCAATTCCAACAGAGGTAATGTGAGGTTGCAGCCCCTCCTCCACAAACAAAAAAATCACAAGGTGCAATTTTTCTAATCATGCAAAGACACTCTGATCTCATAGAAGCTCAGTCCTAGTGCATGACACTGCTCATGTGAGCAGATATCTCTGGGATAACACCAGAACCAGGGGACATCCACTAAAATTGTTGGGAGAGTTAGAATAGACAAAAGAAAATATTTTTTTACTCAGCACGTGGTTGGTCTGTGGAACTCCTTGCCACAGGATGTGGTAATGGCACCTGGCCTGGACGCCTTTAAAAGGGGATTGGACAAGTTTCTGGAGAAAAATCCATTATGGGTTACAAGCCATGATGTGTATGTGCAACCTCCTGATTTTAGAAATGGGCTATGTCAGAATGCCAGATGCAAGGGAGGACACGAGGATGAGGTCTCTTGTTATCTGGTGTGGTCCCTGGGGTATTTGGTGGGCCGCTGTGAGATACAGGAAGCTGGACTAGATGGGCCTATGGCCTGATCTAGTGGGGCTGTTCTTATGTTCTTAGTTAACTAATTAGAAAATAGCTGAATAGGCTCACAGAGGTAGCCTGGGTGCGTGGAAACGCCAGGATGGGATCATCAAAACAACATTTGGTTGGGTCTGGATACTGGCACATCCAAGCATCATATCCCTTCTGTAAGATTGAACTGTAACAATGCACTGTATAAGTCAGAATCCATATCATGCAGCCCTGGTTGATTTTGCTTTAATGAAAACGTGAGGAATTTAGAATCTCAGGTCAGGAGAGTTCATGGTTATTGATGGTTTCTTTTGCTGGAAAAAACCAGAATGATTGCACACTCTGGCAGCAATGTATCGCAATGGATAGGATTTATGTGGTGCACCTGTACCTTTGAGCCAGCTTGCTCCAGCCTGGTGATCCTGGTGCGTTTTCAATTGTTTGTTGCCAGCAGTGCGCCACCCAAACCAGAGCATCCAAATGCAGGATGAAATCATGAGCACTGCCAAAAAAGCATGGACACTGTGGCTGAACAAGGTGTGTTGGTGCATCTCGGCAAGGAGCACAGCACTGCCCACAAATGTCAGCAGGGCCAGATAGAGCAGGGACAGCAGGGAGCTGGAGCGTGTGGCGGATGCCATGGGGAATAGGGTCCCTTCGCTGGGCAGCTGCAGTGTCGTTCCTTATTCCAGAGCGTAGGACTGTGAACAGAAATAAATGATGACGGGGAAGGCCAGGCATTTACACACACCCATTTTATCTTAGTAAGCTGACATCATATGAACATCCTCCCCCTCTTAATAAACCAATGGCTATCCCAAATTGTACAACCATGGTGCCAGGAGACTGTGTCCTACCAGGTGGCCGACAGGTTCTGGCACAAAAGCACACTCAAGCCCAACTTCATAGGAACATGCCTGGGGGCCAACTTCAGAGCACGGGAAGCTGCCTCTCTCAAGTTTCTATAGATACTGTATCTCTTTGCGCACATCCCATTCTAGCCATATTCATAAGCTCCATATTTTTTGTTCTCTCCATTTCATTCTCTCTCTCTCACACACACATACCCACTGCTGAAAGTTAGTCGATATCCCTTTGCTTTACTGAACACTTTATTTATCAAATTCTTAGCTTTTCTCTCTCCCATATCCACACAAGTACTTAATATCTTCCTAGTATCTTAGTAGAAGAAGCATTTCTTATGTTGATAGAACCATTCCTAATTCCAACTCTGAGTACCCATGCATTCAAATGGTGCAGGCATTACAAACACTAAGGGAAAATTTCTCCTTGCCCTCCATGCATGAATAGCTAATCAAAAGGTTGATCTCTATGAAAACAGTCTGAGGCTGAAATCCTATACACACTCACCTAGGAGCAAATCTCATTGAATTCAGTGGAGCTTAATTCTGTATAATTGATGGAAACAGACTATGGGGACTAATCACCAGCCTCACTTCTCCTGTTAGCCTCTCCATGCACCCAATCTGGCCCAACTCACTCCCCTCCATATGCCCTGATATCCTTTCAAATCTTCTCATATACAGAGATCCACACTGATTTTTCTTACCATTGCATCCAATGCACATGAAAGCAAACTTCAGTGATTTTCATTGGAACAAACCTATAAAAAACAAGGGATGCGAGGACTGCCAATGCAGGCTGGATGAGAAGAGCAGGTAGCTTTGACATCCAGAAGTAATGGGCCATAAGTACCTAGAATCCCTGTGTAGGAGGACACAAATGCATTTCTTGGGAGCAATTTGATTCTGACTGATAGTTAGAAAGGTCAGTCCATGACCATTTTTCTTTAAGATGGATGATGGTGAAAACCCAAAACTCAAAGTTAGAAGTAACGGTGTGATCCCACTCCCATCAGAAAAAAGGACAAAATAGAACCTGAGCTTTTGCACATGGATAAAAGCAACCCAGTTTTGAAACAGGGAAAACTGATACTCTTAACTACCCCGTTCCTCCCTTTCCAGAACTCCTAGGAACAGAGCCCAAATACTTTCCCACAAAAATAACATTGATCACCTTAGAATCCTTGTATGTATAATAATTTCAGAGCCTATCCTCTCTTGCTCCAGGCCCCTTTTCTGACAACCCCACACTCACATGGTATCTTCAGGCTGCTGAGACCCCAGTTTCCTTATTCATTCCTAACATCTGAGAGCAGTTGCAAAATGCCTTCAGAAACTGCAGAAGTGATGCATTATTATATCAAGGATTATGGCCCCAGGGGGCAATTTGAGACCACTCCCATCAGCAGTGTAATCACAGGCAGTGAGATCAAGTCTCCTCTGCCCTTTTCTTTTCTCCCTGTCTCGTTTTCAAATGCCTCTTTACCAGCTAGTGTAGCAGAAACAGCATTACTGAAACTTTAATAATACATGTCATCTAAGATTTGGTAAGAAAATAGAAATACTTGTTTACATGAAGAGAACAAGCCTCTCTTGGCATTGTGGCAAGAGACTAAATAAGCAAGCGATTTCCAGGGGTGTGATGACAAGTCCCAACTGTTGCCGTGTTTTCTATAAAATTTATTTGTCTTTGCAACCCAAACATATTTCATATGAATTTGAACACTTTAGTCTTGCACCATCTTACCCTGAATCTTAGCATTTTCAGAATAAGGTGATGTTGAGAACCAAGATCCACGTTGTTTAATGGCTAGCAAGTATTGACAAGTATTAACACCAGCTCAAGAGGTATGTTACATACCAGCATTAGTTACAAATTCACTAGAGAGTAGCAACCTATTCCAAACATCAGTTCTCCACTGGGAGGCAATGCCACACTCCTCTATCATGGAATTTCTACTTGAGGCCAGTCCACAGGTTCATTTCATTGTAGATGCAGAATGTTGCAATATTTTCCTAGACTCTGGAGAATTGGTTAAAACCCCCAAGCCCTCCATTTCATAAGGATCTCCAAATCTACAGGCTCATCTGTACCTTATAGCGTCAACCTGTACCTTATAGGTTTTCTGAAGCAGCAGGGGCCCATCATAAGAACATAAGAACAGCCCCACTGGATCAGGCCATAGGCCCATCTAGTCCAGTTTCCTGTATCTCACAGCGGCCCACCAAATGCCCCAGGGAGCACACCAGATAACAAGAGATCTCATCCTGGTGCCCTCCCTTGCATCTGGCCTTCTGACATAGCCCATTTCTAAAATCAGGAGGTTGCGCATACACATCATGGCTTGTACCCCATAATGGATTTTTCCTCTAGAAACTTGTCCAATCCCCTTTTAAAGGCATCCAGGCCAGATGCCGTCACCACATCCTGTGGCAAGGAGTTCCACAGACCAACCACACGCTGAGTAAAGAAATATTTTCTCTTGTCTGTTCTAACTCTGCCAACACTCAATTTTAGTGGATGTCCCCTGGTTCTGGTGTTGTGTGAGAGTGTAAAGACCATCTCCCTATCCACTCTGTCCATCCCCTGCATAATTTTGTATGTCTCAATCATGTCCCCCCTCAGGCATCTCTTTTCTAGGCTGAAGAGGCCCAAACGCCATAGCTTTTCCTTGTAAGGAAGGTGCCCCAGCCCCGTAATCATCTTAGTTGCTCTCTTTTGCACCTTTTCCATTTCCACTATGTCTTTTTTGATATGCGGCGACCAGAACTGGACACAATACTTCAGGTGTGGCCTTACCATAGATTTGTACAACGGCATTATAATATTAGCCATTTTGTTCTCAATACCTTTTCTAATGATCCCAAGCATAGAACTGGCCTTCTTAACGGCCGCCGCACATTGGGTCGACACTTTCATCGACCTGTCCACCACCACCCCAAGATCTCTCTCCTGATCTGTCCAGATCACAACAATAAAACAGCTATTCTTACAGTTGCTAGCCTGAACCTACTCTCCAGACTGAGGTCTAGTTATACCATGCAGTTGGGATAAAGAATAGCTCTCCCAGTGCTGTATCTCCTGCCACTGGTTCTTTTAAGGGGATGAAAGCCATTAGTCTTCATTGTCCAGATCCTGAGATCTGTCGGGTAGTGAGGGGTGAAACTTTGCACATGCTCAAAGGCACTTTTGCCCCAAGCATTTCATGTACTGCAGTGCCTAAGCCCCAGGCTACTGAAAAAATAGGGCTGAATGCTGGTCTAAACCAGCGTTTCTCAACATTATCCTCTGCTGTACCACTTCACATGGTTCATCAATTGGAAGTACCACTGGAAATAACTGCTGCTGATGTCATCACCAGTTATGTCCAGGTTGGGAGGCCAGATGCAATGCGACAAACACCAGTAAGAGGCTTGGGGCAGATGGGAGGGCTTTTTTGAGCATGTGAGAAGTGCAGGCTGGAGCTCTGCCCGCTGAGCCGAGCCTCCTAGCAGTGCTTGTTGCCTTGCAGATCATGCTGCCAGGTGGCAAGGGTTTGGGGGTCCCATGTGCACACTGGACATTGCCTCAAGGACCAGTGATAGTATCTGTGCCATTGGCTGAGAAACACTGGTCTAAACCAGTCTAAACACTAAACACAGTCTAAACCAGTGTTTCTCCTCCACCATACCATTTCACATGGTTCACCTATTCCAAGTACCACCGGAAGTAACTGGTGATGACATCACTGCCAGTTCCTTCTGGGTTGGGAGGCCAGATGTGATGGCTCAGGCTGGGCGGGAGGGCTTTTAGAGCAAGGAAAAGCATGCTTTGGAGCCAAGCCTCCAGCCAGTTTGTTGTGCCATGTTCCTGTCTGGGTGGCAGGTGTTCAGGGGTCCCAGGAGCACCGCCAGACGCCACTTCAAGCACCACCGATGGTACCCAGTGGTTGAGAAACACTGATCTAACGGAAACTCTGCTGCCGACACCATCACTGCTGGCACTTTTTCCAGATGCTGAAGGAGCCAAGGAGCGTGCGCACGCACGGCAGGCGTCTCCAGCCAGCCTCTGTCGCCCAGCTCGCAGCCCCCCCGCCTCTGCAAGCGGCTCTGGGGCGCTGGGCCACGATCTATGCCGGGCGCGCGGGGAAAGGCCGGGCAGCAGATGGCGCGGCGGCAGGCTTGTCCTCCCTCCCTCCACGCCTCCTAATCCAGGCGAGGGCTCGCGGGGACAAGGCTCCGGCCCCGCCCCTCCTTCCCCCGCCTGCTGCCTCCTGCCCGCCAGCCCCACCCCGCCCGATCCCTCCCGCGCCAGGCTTCCGCAGGCGCAATGCACATCGCAGGCGGTGGCCCTGCCTCCGGGAGGGGCTCGCCCTCCGCCCATTGGCTGCCAGTGCTAGACGACTGACAAGCCGAGGAAGGGGCTGCGCCTGGGAGCGGAGCCTGCCGTCGGGGACTGCTGCTGGGCGCTCGCGTCGCAGGCGCTGCTCGTGGGAACGCAAGTGAGTTCAGCCTGGGAGAGATCGCGCGGCCTCCCGGGGGTCTCTCCCTCCCTCCTGCTGCCCTCCATGGCACTCTTTTTCCAGCCGCTCTCTCGGCTTTGCGCAGTCCGGAGGCGCCTGAGCGTGGATTACTCATTCTTTCCACCCCCACTCCGCCCCCCCCACTTCTGTGACTCAGGGGTTTGGGGTGGGGGCCAGGAGTTGCAGCACCGGCGGATGCACGCCAGCCAGGCTGCCCGGGCTGAGCATCCCTCCCTCCCGGAGGCACCCAGCCCAGGAGTGGCTCAGCTGAATCGGCGGATAACGGGATTTGCAGCCACAAACCAGGCAGCTTCTCCGTTCTCAACCCCCTCCGGGGCAGAGGGAAGGGGAAGCATCTGCCTCGCCCTTAGCACCGCACGCTTATGATCAGGGGCATGCTTGCTGCTCATATTAGATGCTCTATCTCTTTGTTGGGATGGGCATCTCATCTCTGCCTTCTGGGGGAAAAAAAGCTGCCACAGAGCCTTTATTTGGAAGAGGGCACCACTGGCAGAGGCTCCTGCCTCATTTCAGACATCATAGCCTCCTAGAACAGGACGGGATATCCCTTATACCAGCAGTTCCCAAACTGTGAGCCGTGGCTCCAGAGGGAGCTGCAGAAACCAGGGGGGGGGGGGGAAGGCTGAAAAATCCATGCGAAAAACCCATTGCCCTATGCAATAGGATTGTAGGCCTAATGGGGAGCCATGGCCAATGGCCCGGTAGATCAAGGGAGCCGCCAGCTGAAAAAGTTTCGGAACTACTGCCTTATGCAATGACTCACAGCAGCTGTCGTTCCAGTGGAGACCCTTTTGTTTTCAACAGTGGTGTCACTAGGGGGGTACAGGCTGCACCCGGTGGCACACACACGGGGGGGTGACACCACTACAGACCAAAATTTCTAAAATCTTGGTGTTTTCGAACAACACCATCATGTTATATATCAATGTGTAATTTCATGCAGAATGCAGTGAAACAAACCATGTTGAAATATCTATTCTATCAAAAGTTGTAGCCAAAAAACCTGTGGAGGGGGCAATGGTACTTCATCACGCCCACTGCCGGGGCATTGTCCCGCCCACTGCATGGGAGGAGGTCCATCATGGGGGTGACGCATTATCCTCCCTTACCAGGTGACACAAGCCCTAGTGACGCCACTGCTTTTAAAGGTTGTTTTGGTAATATAGCACTCTGGGCTGAATGAAATGGGTACAATTACTTTATTTTATTTTTATTCTGCCTTTCCTCCATGAAGCACAGAGATACTTACATGGTCTTTCAGTTTTCATTCCACCCCTTTTTCACAACTGATGGAAAAAGAGGGGCAACAACCCTGCAAGATGGGTTAGGCTGAGAGATGATGTCTGGCTCTGGGTGTCTTGATGAGCTTTGTTCATCAAGAATGAGGGTGTCTTTCAGAGCAAGAATTTTGAACTTGGTCTCTCCAGTTCTAGTCTAACATTGTATCCAACTGCCCCACAGTGGCTTAGTATATACTGGGATGACCTGCTTGGGTCTGGATCTAGGAAAACCACATCAGCAAAATCAAAGGAAGGCTATTTTGGCTCAGAATAGGCCTTTTCTATTTAAGCACAAGATACAGTTGTGTCAGCAGCCTTTACAAGCTGATAGACCATGAAAGTGGAACCAGCATCAAACAAGTCTGCATTGTGATAGACTGCAGGGTAGAGGAGGGCACTGTATCCAAAGTGGTTAAGCACTCAACTACTCTTCTCTGTTACCACTGAGTTTACTTCTGAGCTAGAGACAGTCTCAATCTTCTTTTGACTCACAGTTAGGACACGTCCATCTAGCATCTACTTAATGCAAATGATCTGATCACTGCAATATTCATGCATATTCAATTTGTGCAGATTCCAGCCTGTCAGATGCCAAATCTTCATTCCTGGCTTCCCAGTTTCAACCTGGGAAATATACCTGCTAGCATATTATCATGAAGAGCAAGGGGAACTTCCAGTGACCACCCACTGAACTAGGGCAGGGTAGTGCCTAGTGTCAGGCACTCACCCCCTTCCTGTGTACCACTCTTCCACTGTGTTTGGTCATGCAGCTTAGTGGAACAGAACTTGGTAGATCTAGTCCGCTGCCACCAGCCCAAGAGATCCGGTTCCCAGAGGGGTTCCCCGGGCAAAACCCCTCCCCGAGAATAGTATTCAGGGTGGTTATTGCTCTCACTATGACAGCTATACCTGCAGAGTGGGGAGGCTGACAAATCAATTGATCCCAGAACATGGCAGAGGCTTTAAACAATGAGGTTTTATTAACAAATTGATCAACAGAAGGGAAAAACATTATAAACAGGTTTGTTTGCTCACAGATAAACGTCCCCTAAATGGGTGCTGGTTGTTCAGGAAATCTGCATATGTGCAGGCCCTGCTGTACTCTATAGGCTGGGAACCTGTATCACAACTTGGCGTAACCTGAGCTGAGGGGATCAAGAGCTCCCAATGTCTGGAGGGAGAGGACAGACCAACATAAACAGAACCTAATGGTCACTGGCTATTACTTGGTCCCTTTATATCAGGGGTCGGCAACCTGCGGCTCTAGAGCTGCATGTGGCTCTTTCAGCTGTCTGCTGCGGCTCCTCCCGGTGAAAGTGGCCACGGGAGGGCAGGCTGCTTCCCTCCGCCCCCTGAGCTCACTGCCCTCCTTTCCCTTCACCCCCACCTGCCCCGCGGGGTGCCTGGGATGGCAGCCTTGGAGCCAGTGGGAGCCTGCGCAGGTCTGTTTGAGAGTAAGCCCCGATGTAGTTCCTGGGCTACACCCAGGAAGGTGTGGAGGGCTGTAGCCTCAGCCACCTCCTGTGCAGGTCTACTCACAAGTAAGCTGTAGTCAGTGGGGCTTCCTCCCAGGAAGGTGTGGAGGGCTGTAGCCTCAGCCTCCTCCTGTGCAGGTCTACTCACAAGTAAGCCCTGCTGTCGTCAGTGGGGCTTCCTCCCAGGAAGGTGTGGAGGGCTGCAGCCTCAGCCCCCTCCTATGCAGGTCTACTCACAAGTAGTCAGTGAGACTTCCTCCCAGGAAAGTGTGGAGAGGACTGCAACCTGAGAGCTCCAACCAACTTGTCTGCTCAGAAGTCCCATTGTAGTCAATGGGGCTTACTCCCAGGAGAAAGTGGAGAGGGTTGCAGCCTCAGTGAGGGAGGACAGGCAGGCAGGGCAGAAGCTGGCCTGTGGCTGCCCCTCCCCCCTTCTTCTCTTCCCCACCTCTGGAGTCTGTGTCCTTTTTTCCTTCCAGCAGGGTGCCTCTGGAAGGTGGGGTGAGTTCTTTAGTATCCATGTAAGATAAGCAGATGTCATAACTGCCATATGTATTGGAATCCTGAAAGATCTGGTGAAGAGGTAGATGTGGTGTCAGCAGTGGCCCCTTTAAGGGTAAGGCCTGGGCATCCAGCAGAGTGTGCTGCACAGCTGCAGCCACTTGAAGGCAATAGGGCCCTCAGGGATCACCTGAGGTAGGAAGGGTTTGTGGGCAGCAGAAGGAGGAAAGCTTGAGGACAGACTGAACTAAGGAATTGATGGGTGAATGGACTTTGGAGACTGCTGGAGACACTGGAGTTTGGTGTGTGGCTGCTGTGCCCAAGACCTGCGGATGACCCAGGGTCTGCTGTAGTGGTGGGAGGCTGCTGGCAGGAGAGAGGACCTCTGCAGGTTGAACAGGTGAGCTACCCTGGAAGTGGGGTCCAGCAGGACTGCAGGGCAGAACCAGGGTCATTTGTTGGGGGAAAGAAGGGGATCTAATTTGCTTAAAGTGGACATAATTCTCCAGGCAGAGAATGGCCTTGGAATCGGGCAAAACACCGTAGAGGACCAGTTGTCTGAAAACACAGGACAAGAATGTAAGACAAAACTAACTAAAAGCTACAAGAGGGGGCTACATTATAAAAACGGAACCTATAAGAGCATAAAGGTAAAAAAAACTATATATGCAGTATTATCTTTATTTTAGATGTCAAAAGGGTTTTGTAGCTCCTGAGGTGTTTTTTTTCCTCCGGAAAATGGGTCCAAATGGCTCTTTGAGTGTTTAAGGTTGCCGACCCCTGCTTTATATGTATGTGTCGGCTCTGCCCAGCAGCCTTCCACTCTGATCCCCAGAGAATGCGCTCTCCCCATCTTGCTCAGTCAGAAGCACACAGGAAAGAGAGAGTCTCCTCAGGCTTGGTGTCCTTTTCTTTAGCATCACTCACTAGCTCTCTAATTGGCTAGCTCTCCTTGGAACCTGAAGCATCTCAGACTTGGAGGGAAAATCCTCCACAACGAACCACAACTGTTTTATCACACATATGCTTTGTCTTTTCCGAGTGGTGCTCAATACACATACAGATGTGTCGAGACTAGTGACTCAGGAATTGTGTTGCATTAAGTATTTGCCCAGGTTAAATGGATCTGTCAGCCTAAAAAGTAGAGGATCTGAGAATGAACCTGGTGGTATGGATTGTGTTTTAGAAACAGAAGTGACATGAACTGAAGTGAATTGAAGCCTGTGACGTGGAACTCAAAATTGTTTCCTTCCAAATCCATCTAGTTGGTCTCCTTGTAGACTATGGTGGTATATGATGCTTGCCTTGTTTACGAAAGTATTCAATATTCATATTGCTTGTGAAGTTTTGCAGGTAAATAAAACGAGAGATAATATTTTAGTAGGGTTGGTGGGCTCCACGCCCCTTTGCCCCACATCTTTCTGGAATTGAGTAATGTACTTTTTCATGCCATTTTCACCCACTGAGAGTAACCCTTAAATCTTTGACATTTCCTTAGGTTCAGTCTTTGTCCCCTTCCTACATGTCCTTTGTGTGTTCAATCTGTATAGAAAAGCCTGATAATATTTGTTCTAATAATACTGCACATAAAGTCTTTATCGGATTTTTTTTTTTAATTTGCTGCTTTGCCTCACAGGGTTTTTGTTCTAGAGGATTATTCTTACCAGAGAGAATATATGAATACCAGAGACTGACATATTTCTTTGAAGCAGGGAATGTGATATTTGTTGTTCTGATTGCCTTGGAAACGTTCTGGGCCTTAAAAATGGGTTTTAAAGGGCATCTAACACCTTCTCAGAAAGTACGAAAGGCCACTGTAGGGCTGAGTTCAGCTCTGCTGAACTCAGGGGGGTTCTTTAATACAGCAGCAGAAAATGGGTACCCCAAAATTATCTGCCTGATGTTTAGGGGCATAAGAACAATAAGTGCTTTGTCCATATTTTTCTAGTTTCAATTGCCTCCATGTGTAAACCCTCACAAGGGGGAAAATTACTCCTTGAGGAGCAGTATACAATATGTATAAAATAAATACAGATAAATATTAAATATTATTGTGAATACCAGGAGTTTAACTACTGGAAGAATGAACAGTCCAGCCTAGCGTTTGTTTCTGATAATGGGCTTTCTAGAATGCATTAAAAGGAGGTGCCAATAAGTTGTTGCTTTTCCTCCACATTCCCAAGAGGCACTATTAGTCTGCTTTAAACTACCTTGAAATTTGAAATGAAAAAAACTGCTATTTTCTTCTTTTTGTTTTAACTTGAACATCATGTTCTAGGCCAGTGTTTTTCAACATTTTTCATCTCATCTCATCTCAGCACACTGACAAGGTGCTAAAATTGTCAAGGCACACCACCAGTTTTTTGACAATTGACAAGGCACACCATGCTGCTGGTGGGGGGCCCACACCCCCATTGGCCCTATTAATAAATGACTTTCCCCCAAACTCCCGCGGCACACCTGGAGACCATTCACAGTACACCAATGTGCCACCGCACAGTGGTTGAAAATAGCTGTTCTAGGCAATGGGTAGGCTACAATGTACATGAATTTACATGTATTGACCTAACCCAGCACTCTTTTGGCCATATCCCACTGTTGTAGAAGACCTAAGACTCTGGAATCTCTCCCAGGAGAGGAGAAAATCCCAGTACTATCTAGTCAGGCTGCTCCAATTGTGTGCAGACTGAAGTCACTCGGGGTCAAAGCACCAACACATCCGCATCTCAGTAAGGGAGAGGCAAGTAGGGAGAATACCTTGTTCAGGTATGTTGGTTTAAGTGAGAGCTCTGCATACCAAAGGCACAAAAGTGACCTTGTACAAGTCTGATAACCTTTCCACTGTTTTGAATGTTTCTGCTTTTCCTGTTTGCTGAATGGAAGAGGGATTTGGGGTTTTAACTGTTTTTGAAGAACAAACTTCCATGTTCTGAAGTTTAAGAAAAGGCCAAAAAGCCTAAAAGAAAGAGAAAAAGAGACTTCAGCCCATGTCAGTCTACTGGGGGCAGCTGCTGAATCTCTTTCACCTTAAGTTTTGAACATCTCATGTTCATGTTCCTGTCATTTAGTCTTAGCTATCATTCTTGTTGAGTCTGGGGTAGGGAAGTGTGAGGTCATACCACAGTACCCTGGAAATATTTGTTGAATAATACAGATAGTTCAGTTAATAAAGAACATCAGGTACAATTTGGAATCTTAACAGCAGCAGTAGATGGGACTCGTCAGCCTGGGAAGGCAGCTCATCTGAGAGAAGGAAAACTCTGATCCCAAACCTCCACTGCCTTGTGGCTACATCCAGTTAAGGAAAAGGCTTCAGGAGTCAACCTCGAGGCAAAATCCAGAGCCGGAGTCCCTGAGGCAGTTCATGGCTAAATACAGTCACGTTCTGGCAACTCCTGCGACACCGCTGGAACCAACCGTTTTGGCCTCTGCCTTTCCATTGGACCATTTCAGTGATGTGGAGAGGGGGGATTTGCTGCATGGGTAACAGCCTATCCTCCATACCTACTTTACCCAGGCTTCGCGCACTGGAGAGGACACTCTGTTCCAGAACCACCATTCAGAGCGTGACACCATAGTCTTCCGAGACTGAAGGATGCCAACAAGAACAGCAGCAAAATTTTTAGTTGCTTCCAAATGGCAATCAGTGATAACACTCAGAATTAGGGAATAGTTGGTCAAGATCTGGAAAATGGATGAAATGGCAAAACTAAGAGAGAGCATACCAATATGAAAAGGGAGAATGGAAAAAAAAAGAGCAAAGTTTTGAGAAGTGTGGTTACCTTCTATTATTTATTACTGTAAGCATCGTTTTATTCTTGGTATAAATGGTTTGAGGTGTTCTGCATTGCGATAATATTTATGTAATGCTAGGTGAATGGTTTTCACTCTTGTGTTATACACTTTGGAAATTTTGTTGTAAAACTAAAAGAAAGACCAGGATGCAAACACAGCAGTATCACATGGTATGATGAATTTGCTGCCAGACCCAGCAGCTGGTTGTTACTGCAATCCAGTAGGAGTCAACCCCCACAGGAGCTCTCCATGACCCCAGGCTTGGGCTCCATCTTGGTTTGATGTTGCTGTCACATAGACATCACAGGGTAGCTATGTGACCAGCAGTAGACATGAGGTAATTGGCTTCAAGCAAATTCATCGTGGACTGCATTCAGCTCTTGGGTCAGTGAGTGAATATTATTAGATCAAATGACCATGGAGAGTCCTGTTCTCTCCCCCTGGTACACGTGTAACTGATAAAAGCAGTGGCAGCCTCTCTTTTGGTTGTTTTTAGCTTAGAAGAAATTGGTAAGAATGTATCTCCTGAGGATATTCTGGGAGGGGTATTTGGTACCTTTCTTGGGGAGTCTCCAAATCTGCATCTGAATCCCAAATGGTAGTTGCTGCACAGTAGCACTACACAACCTTGAGAGGAGTGTGGCTGTTTGGTATCTTTACTTGTGGGCAAAGGTGTGTATTCTGTATCAGTAACATAAGTATTTTGCTTTCCTTCCCTTATGTGACTACAGAGGATGTCAGGGGAGGTGTCCTTGGGCATCAACATCAAGGAGCCACGATGGGACCAGGGCACCTTCATGGGCAGAGCAAAGCATTTCTTCACCGTGACGGATCCTCGCAACCTTCTGCTCTCTAGTGAGACCCTGGAAGAGGCCCGGAGGGTGATTGAGGATTACAGGTTCTCTTATTAGTCTGGGGATTTCTTTGGCTCTTGGGAGCAGAAGGATAGTGGAGGGGGCGCAGCAAAGGAGCAGAGCTCCAGGACATATCCCACAGTAGAAGTGGTGACGTTATCATCAGGAACACTCAGGTTGCTGCCTTTGAAATTCTTTTTGAAAGAACCGAAACCAAAAAAGAAGCAGGAGGCTTAGCAGGAAGCATAGTGAGAAATTTGTCTAGGGTCATATGTTAATAGGCCATTGTCTTTCCCAAAGGAGACACTGTGTTGCTCATGTTAAATATTACAGTCCTATGCAAATTTACCTGGGAGTAAGTTCTGTTGGAAATAGTGGAACTTACTACTGGGTAAATATGTATAGGCCAGCTCCCTAATATTCATATTTGAGACACTTAAAAATTTTTTAAAAATTTTTATACATTTATGTTAAAATTATTGCAACCTACGCTAAGAGTTTTGGATGAAATGAGCTGGATCTTTAAATGAAGTATAATATATTTCAAAGTAGGAATAAATAGTAGGTGAATAAAACACTATTGTGAAAGCATTAAAGTTGATTTGTTATAGGGCAGCCCAATCCTGAGCTGCCCAGTGGAGCAGTGGCACCAAAATGGTTGCTGCTGCATTCAGTGGATACTTCTACCTGTTGGTCTTCTGAACACTGTCCAGTGATGCTCTGCTATTTAATACAGTGGCTGAAGTAAGTCAAGAATACACAGTGACCAGCAATTGGGACCAGCATGACTGCCTAGGGGAGGCTAGGCATTGAGCTGGCTCAGGGAAGTGAAGCTTACGCAGTCTGAAGAAGACTTTTTTTGGGTGCTGTGTAGCACTAAGCTCCTCCAGTGACCACCTGGCCTTTTAGGACACCAGATTTGGCATAGTGCAAAACAATTGCATTGCATAAGACCTATTCCAAACTAGAATTTTGAGCCAGTCTATTCTGAATGAGTCTAAACAGTAAGGAATCTGTTCAGGCTGTATGCAGCAGAGCCTCAGGACAATTGAGTTAGAAGCTTTGGGAAGAAAAGTGTGTGTGTGTGTGTGTGTGTAAAGGCATATTCAGCTGCCTGTCTTTTTAGATGCCTTTTTCCTTAGGTGTCTCTGGCAGCCACTAGTACAGCTGCTCTTTCTTCCAAACCTGCCCCCATTTCTTCCTAATATAGCAAATATTTTCATCATGTAAACATGACTCCCCTTGATCCATCTCCAATTTTCTTTCCTCTTATGGCTCATTGCAGGTTGGGAAAGGTGTCGCCAGGCCTGACTGAAGACCAGCTATGGCGGGCAAAATACATTTACGACTCTGCCTTCCACCCGGACACTGGCGAAAAGATGATCCTGATCGGGCGAATGTCTGCCCAGGTGCCCATGAACATGACCATCACTGGATGCATGCTCACCTTCTACAGGCATGTACTCAATGTCTAGCATCTTGCTGCTTTGCATGAGAATACTGCCAAAAGTGGGAGTGGGAGGAGAAGGAAGGGAAAGCCAACAGTGCTTAAATCATTCATTCATTCATTCATTCATTCATTCATTCATTCATTTCAAAAGTTTATAACCTGTCTTTTCTATGCCAGAGCAAATGCCCAAGGTGACAATGTATAGTGTATCACAATATTAAGTAAACACATTAAAATAAAACAGAACAACAAAAAATCCAACACCCATTGTTGAGCTATCAGTGGGGGGAAATGAATTAGTCCAGGGAGACAGTCAAGCCACACTATGACAGAGGCGCAGAGGATAAGCATCCACCCATCACCCAAATGCCAGACTAAACAGGTATTGCGAAAGGCCTTGTGAAAAGCCACAAGGGAGGGAGTAGGTCTTAATTTCCCTTGAATGGAGTTCCATAATTGTGATGTCACTTCAGAGAAGGCTCTTCTCCTCACCATTATCCGTCTAACCTGGGACAGAGGTGGCACTTGAAGGGGAGCCTCCTCTGATCTAAGAAGATGGGCTGGAATGTATGGAAGAAGGCGGTCCCTCAGATACTGGACTCAAACCAATCATCTTCCCACTGGAAGAGGGGGAGGTCTGTTTGTTGATATTACCCTATGTATGCCTACCCATAACAGTCCCTTTTTTCAGTGGGGTTTGTTCCCAGGAAAGTACGTGTAGGGTAGCCCACATTGCAGGGTAGGGGGCTTGCAAAGAGGCTTCTCCCCTTGTACAGGTTTTCTTTCTGGAAGTACATCTGTTTCCCTGCCCTCCTCTGCAAGGTTCCCTTCACAGATACTATCTGACTGTGGCTAAAGACACAGGTGTGTGTTGGTCCTTGGGAGCAGCAGCCAATGGTTGGGGTGGGGGATTGTCAGAGGCACCAATCTCCTTTGATGCATGAGTGTGAAGAGTTAAAGCTTCACTGGACAAAACAACTCCCTCTTTCTTTGCATTTCTGAGGAAGGGGCTCCTTTAGGCTGTACAAGATTCACTACATATGTGTGTCTATGGAGTTGGTTGTGCTTTAATGCCGTCAGCTGTGAATGTGTATGCATGATAGCTGTACGCACAGGACTATGAACATGACAGGGTATGAACTGTGATATGGCATTTTCTTTTTGAAATGCTCCATGTCTGCAAAGTTCTGAATGTTGGCAAATATTTGGGCAAAGGTGTATGTTTGGAAAGTTCTGAGTGTCTGAACAGTGAGCATGCATGTGAAACTGTATGTCAGGTATGTGCGAGAACATGAGTGTCATGTTGCATATTATAAGCAGTATATAAATATTCTTATTAATAATGATGATAATAGACCATACCTAACTGCCCCGTTAAGAGTTGTTCCCTTTGGTGTGCAACAGCCAGTATGACAGAGAATTTTTGTGTGCGATAGTTTGTGTGTACCTAGACAGGCAGTACTATACATGGCAGTGTACAGAAATGTGTCCATGTGCATGAAAATGTGCTAAGAGTATCTGTGAGTTACTTACCTAAGTGCAAAGTTTCAAGTATATGCAGTATGCGTCAGCAAGAGGGCATGTGAGTTGAGACACTGTGAATGAGTCCATAAGGCTCTTCTATCAGCCTTTTGAAGCCTGGCGTACTGGTTTCAGTGACATTGGTTTTTTTGTTTTGTAAAAACAAAATTGTGAAAATTCTTTCTCTTTTTTTGCCTGTTTCTTTTCCTGCAGGACAACACCTGCTGTATTATTCTGGCAGTGGGTGAACCAGTCATTTAACGCCATTGTGAACTACACTAACCGGAGTGGGGATGCTCCCATCACTGTCAAGTAAGAAGAAAAGGAATCTTGCCCAGGGCCATGGAATCAGCCATCTTTGTGTGGAATTACACCAGAGGGTTATGTGACATCCTGATTCAATAATGAGCGGGGCAGGCAGGGAGGCAAACCAGGGAGACACCTGCCTGATTGACACACTGGCTGACCCAGAAAGCTCTGTCCAGAGCTATCCCAGATGACATTGGTTATTCCTCCCTCATTCAGAGACTTCTTAATCATTACTTCTATTTTAGGGCCAAGCCCTAGCACTGAAAATAGTTCCTAGTACATAGTTGGTCTTTATAGACCATGTGGTGCTTGATAAACACACAAACAACCCTTTCAAGGTTTGAAGTGCACCCATTGGAATTAATTTTCCAAAACGGAGGTGAAGAAGGTGATGGAAGCCATACTTGTGGGAGACATGCTAGAAAATAGTGACTGGGTTTGTCAGGAAATAATAGAGGGCGTGAAAGGAGAGCCAGGCAGGTCTATTACTGTGTGTAAAAGCAGGAGGGAGGAAGTTGACTGTGGGCGCAATCCTATCCTGCGCTGGAACAGGCAAGCCAAAAGGCTTGCGCTGCATCCAACACAGGATAGTGGCCATAAGTGGCTTAGCCAGAGGCAAGGGGAAACTTTTCCCCTTACGCCTGGGTAAGGGCCACTGGTCCCTATGGATCTCCTCGAACTTATGCCACCTCTTGAGGTGGCACAAGTTAGAGGAGAGCAGAGCAGCTTGAAGCCTCTTATTTCTCCCCAGGAACGGGGGTTGGGATCTGGCATAACTGCTGGATCCCAGCCCCTCCTCCTGCTCCCCACCTGCCCACCCCCGGGGCCGCCCACTGCCTGCCCTCCTCTCCGCCTCCTCTCAGCCTCCTCCCCACCTCCTCCCTGCCTACCTGTGCTGCTTGTGCCAGGCTGACGCAAGACTCCGCGGGGAAGCCCCCACTGAGGCTGGTTTGATATGTTGGCGCTTCCTCCTGAGGAGGCACAAACATGCCTTACGGTATGTTTGCAACCCTCCTGGGCCGGTGCAAGGGACTTGTCTAGGATTGTGCCTTATGCTGGGAAGAGGTTTGGTTACTCATCCTCATTTCTTCAGGTAGGGAGGTCTGGGGGAGAGTTTATGTTCTAGCATGTCTAACGGAAACGGTGGAGATGGGGCTGGGGTTAGATAGGAGGACATTGGGTGGTTTATACTTCACCAAGATTGCTTGCTTCCTTTGCAGCCAGCTGGGCACTGCCTACCTTAGCGCGACGACTGGAGCTGTAGTGACTGCACTGGGACTCAAGTCTCTCACAAAAGTAAGGAACTTTCTGTTTCTCCTAGAAGAATGGAATCCTCCCTAGAAGGGGGCCTGGATGGAAAGTCCTCATTGCAGGATTAAGACACAGTTAGGAAGAGAAGTAGGGTCTCCCTTATGAAAAGTGGCGCTGCATCCCTGTGTGGTTAGAACATTATCTGCCAAGAATTATAGTTGTGCAAACTCCATCAATAGGGACACACAAAGTCCTTATTTGATGATTAGACATTTGCAGATTTGAAGTGTGGATATCTTTGTGAAAGCTGGTTGTGTATACCCCAAACAGAGGATTTAAGTCCTTCTTTCCTGTATCTAGCCTAGCTCGTAGATGAACCAGAGTATATTGGATGTGATGTGGCCCAAGGATTAGACTGAGGTTCCATTGTGTCAGTGTTGAAACTGTAGTCAGAGGAATTAAGGGCCTGATGCAGGGCCCGATGCACCGGCTTACTGCCGGCACGCAAACATGCCATAAGGCATGTTTGTGAGCCTTACATGGGCCCAGCGCCAGAGCTAGCCCAGTGCACTGGGCCCAAGGTCTGTTTCCTGGCAGCTCGCCTGGACCACTGAGTGGTGGAGTGGTGAGTGGGGGCGGGAGGAGGCATTCCCAGTTGGGGGGGGGGAGGGAGTTGAGCAGGCTGATGGAACTCAGCTCCACCAGATCTTGAGTCCTGTGTTGGGTCACATAGAATCAAGAGCTGCTGCAGAATTGAGTAGCCCCATTGTGGGGCTACCACTCTTACCTGGGGAAGGGGACAAAAGTCCCCTTCCCCCACAGAGCTCCCACAGACTGCCGGCATGCACTGGATGCTGTGGTAGCCATTTTGGTGCCACGGTAGCCTTGCGTTCCAGGCAGCTCAGGACTGGGCTGTCAGGGACTTGTCCAAGTTCACGCAGGAAATTGGTGGCAAAGATGAAAGTTAATTTTTGATTATCTCCACTTTTGCCCTGTTGCAGAATATAATTCTGTGCACTTTGCTATTAATTCAATCTGTAGTAAGGATCTTGTTTTCTCTTTTTTTCACTGTCAACCCTTCCTCTTTCCTCCTTGGTAGCATTTGCCACCAATCATCGGACGCTTTGTGCCTTTTGCAGCTGTGGCAGCTGCTAACTGCATCAACATCCCATTAATGAGGCAGAGGTAAGATGGTGTCAAAAGGATGGTGTAATGTAATTTCTTACAGATTACAGAGTGCAGCACTGGGTATCTCTCCTCAGTCTTCTGATCCTAAAAACATGAGCTGCAACTGTATAATTAGTCCACCACAGTAGGTATCTGATTAACAGCCCTGTAGAAGGCCTGACAGAGATCACCCAAAGGGAAATAAATGTAGAACGTAGCTGACAAAATATCAGTCTGAGCAAATGGAAAAAATGTAGAAGAGAAATGTCCTTATTCTAGTCATTTTGAAAGTGTTGTAAAAATACAAAAATCCCCATTTTGTGGGGATCTTTAAATTGGAGTAGAGCAGGGGTGTCAAACTCATTTCATACAGAGTGCAGAATAGCATTCATGATGCCAGCTGAGGGCTGGAAGTGAAGTCATTAGGCAGGAAGTGATGTCATTAGACAGGTCATAACCAAAAATAAGCACTTTTTCTCACTTAGGAACTCATTAGCTACAAATGACAGAAGAGAAAATACACAAATCTTTATCATATTTCAAGATATGAGATAGCCCAATTTTTATGTGGGCTGCACTTTCAGCAATGACACCTCAGCAGCTGAGAGCCTGAGGGCCAAATAAAAAGGGGCCAAATAAAAAGCTTCCACGGGCCACATCCGGCCCCCGGGCCTTATGTTTGACACCCCTGGAGTAGAGAGTGTAGCTCCGTTTCCATTTCGGAGTGTGAGTGGAAGACACTGGAGAAAAGCAGCCTCCTGCTGTGCAGAGAAACAAATGAAGGGAGTCAAAAAGGTCTGAACACAGGCTGTGGGTGCAGTTATCAATTTGCACAATTTCAATATGGATGTATCATGCTCCACTGCCTATTATGTGAGTGCTCTCAGTGATGTCCATCTCCTTGCTCATATGGTGACTCTCCTGTTTTTAGCAGGGGGCGAGTTTTTTTTCATAGCAAGGGAAAGGGGATACCATGGATTACATTAAGGGGATGTGTTTTTTCCTCAACCATTTCTACAGGGAGCTAAAGTTTGGTATCCCCATTACAGACGAGAATGGAAACCGGCTAGGTGAATCAAAGAGCGCAGCACAACAAGCAATTGCACAGGTGGTGGTGTCCCGCATTGGCATGGCTGCACCTGCCATGGGTAAGTACCTGCTGCATTGTTCTTGGGGCAGAAACCAATATTAGAAATTCGGCAAATATTCCTGCTTTGCCTGTCAGGGATCTGGATGAGAAAACCTTAAATTTGGTGCTGGGCTGCTGAACTGCAAAGTGACAATTGTTTTGGTGCTGGGCTGTCAGGTGCACAAAGTGCCTGGGTAGCCCAGCACCAAAACGGCAACTGCAGCACTCTTCTCTAACCTTCAAATGGAGAAAGAGGCAGAGGTCCTCTTATCACTTTCCCCAAAAGGTGATAGACCATTTGCTGTGGTGAGTGGAATTGTCGTTCCTAACTTAGGGTTGCCCAGAACTGCTGTGTTTGTTTACATAAGATGTACATTACGTTTGGACTACTGGTTGTCACAGCATTGTTTGAATCGATTGTGCATCCAGAATATATATTTATCCTTTGCACCGTACATAGGGTTGTGATGAAAATGTGGAGGTTTCTTGGCAGACATTAAAATGAAAAGTAGTCTCTGAACACATAAAGCCTGGTAACCATTATGATATGCTGTTTCATAATGTAATAATTATTAGTCACACTAATTCAGTACAGTTACATATCAAATATAAAATACTGCAAAATATCAACGACCAGATATCCATATTAAAATTATATATTATTGGGTGACAAAACATAGATATCCGGTATTAGGAGAATATTTCAGCAGGCAGTGCATAATTGAAAAATATAGTTGATATCAAAATGTACAATGTAGAATTTTGAGGATAATTTTTGGGAGAGATTCTTTTCAGAACAACCCTGCTGAGTTGGTGTGCTTTCATCTTTGTTCCCTCTTCTTCCTTCCAGCCATCCCTCCTGTAATCATGAATGCACTAGAGAAGAGAGCCTTTCTGAAGGTAGGTCTTTCTGAGTTCTAGGGCCCAAACCTAACTCCCCCAGCGCTGATGCTGCTGCACCAATGAGGATCCGGCCCCACTCCCCTTTCTGCCTTCCACTCTTCCCCCTCCCTGCCCAGAAATTCCCCCATTCCTCCTGTCCCTGCCCCATTCCTCCCACTGCTTTCCCCCCATGCCAGCCTACATGCATTCTTGTGGGTAGCCATTAATGGCAGCAAGCTGTCTGTCTCTGTTTCAAAATGGCCTACAATGGCACATGCTAGCATATAACTGTTTGCAACAGTGTAACCTCTGTTCTGCTGGCATTTGTGACAGTTTGGATTGGGCTCTAGTTGAGCTCACAGCCCCTCCTGGTCTTGCATCCTGTGCCTATAGGCTGAGAAGTATATAGTTGCTTTTCCAGCACTAACACTGCTGTAATTGTGCCCTTGTTGTGCACCGTGGAAAACATCCATAAATTTTTGTCATTTTGTCATGAATTCTTATGGTGGCATGTACATTTGGGCAGATTCTTGTTATGCTTCCCTGCATGTGGCTGCCGAGCTGTTGTGTCTTTGAACGCTTCCCTAGGTCTCCATATGTGTTCCTATCATCTCAAATACTAACTGCTAAGAGAATGATCCCAAATCATTGGTTTCATCTCATTTTCTCCCTGTCTCAAGTGCTCTGGGCTTGATGATATCTCGTAGCAGATGGCTGCAATATTGATCTTCTGTTTAAAGGGCATGTGATCAACTAACATAAAGAAATGGATGGTGGGCGTGGTATGGCAATTTAATCACAGTTTCTCCCAAAGGTTGACGACCTTGAAAAGTATCCTAAGAAACTTTTCTCTGGTCTTCCATCCTGGCTATGCAGGATGTCTGTAGCAAAGGTAGGAGTTTAAGTCTGATCACTTGAACCCTGTTAATGTGCTGTTAAAGTAAAACCTTGTTATACTTGGGGCTGGCCCATCCATGAGGTTTGGCAGTTGCCAAAGGCAGTTGCCAGTTGTCACCACCTCTTTCAACTCCTCTTTAAAAATGAAGAGAAAAATGGAATGGAAATAGAGTGGTAGGTGATAGAGCGTCTCCAATCCCGTCTAGCTCACCACTCTGTGCCCCACTTTCCTCTTTCTTTGGAGAAGTGGCAGAGTCAGCTGCTAATTCATTTCCAGGTAAGGGGAGCAGCATTTGGTGTGCTGTTACAGTCACCAAGAAGTCTTGGGCTGGCCCTGGTTATACCTTCATGAAGTGGGTCCCAGACTTCTTCGACTGGCAGTTCTCTTGACCTACTGGGCCATTGGCTGTGGCTCCCCTTTAGGGCTACAATCCCATACACTGTGTAGGGTGAAGGGTTTTTTGCGAGGATTCTGTAGCTCCCCTGGCTGGTTTCAGCAGCTCCCCTGGCAGTCACAACTAGCAGTTTGGGAACCACTGCCTTTGTCTGTTGCTAAGGCCTTTGGGCCTTTGATGTTCACATATTCTGTTTCAGGCTAAGCAGAGATAACATAGAACTCTCCCTAAGAAATATATTAATGTGACTGCTAAGCTTTGTAAACTACAATCAGGAATCACTGCTTTGAAAACTAATACTGAGCACAAACAACTCCTTTGTGTTTCCCTTCAGCGGTATCCCTGGCTGAACGCTCCTTTGCAGGTTGGACTGGTGGGTCTATGGTAAGTAAACTCTTTCCCTAGTGTGAGTAGGACTGAAGTGCAGCCTGTCAGAGTATCCTGAGTCAAACAGCAGCAACAGAAGCAATCATGAGCAAGATGAGTTTTCCCCTTCAGTAGCTTTTTTCCCCCAGAAGGAAGCTTCTGTTGTTGACAAAGGGAGTTTCCTTCCCTGGACAAATGGAAGTCATGGAAGGCCCCAGTCTATATCAGGACTCCAGAACAATAAAGAAGTGAAACTCCCCTCCCCTTGTGTCAAGGTCCCGATTCAAATGGTTCACCCTGGACTATTCAGTAAAGGAAGGGTAAGTTTCTCAGGACCAGTGATGCATTTAACGTGATGTGTAGTTTGACTCTGTGAAGAGAGATCTTCTTGATTTATTTGTGCTTTAAATACCAGTTAAGAATAATGGCATTTTCATGTGGCATTTGGATCCTGGCTGTTCAGTTGGGAATATTCCATCTTGGAGTTCTTTTGCACAGTCAGCCAGCATGTCCCCCGACTACCTCTTCACTTTTGTGTGTTGGTCTTACAAGCCCAATTGCAATGTTAATAGGGTGATATCCTGCCTACCTGTCATGGATATTGGAACAGCCTTACTGACATAGTACTGTTCAGCATAAGAACATAAGATGAGTCCTGCTGGATCAGGCCAAAGGCCCATCTAGTCCAAACTTTCTGTATCTCACAGTGGCCCACCAGGTGCTACAGGGAGCACACAAAACAACCAGATACCTGCATCCTGTTGCCACTCCTGTGCTCCTGGCATTCTGAGGTAGCCTAATTCTAAAACCAGGAGGTTGCATATACCTATCAGGCTTGTAACCTGTGATGCCCTGACTGGACAATATTCCAGCAAAAGTGAGATGGGACCTCAAAACATCTGGTACACTAGAGCAGGGGTGTCCAAAGTTTTTGGCAGGAGGGCCACATCAGCTCTTTGACACTGTGTCAGGGGCCGGGGAAAAAAAGAATTAATTTACATTTAAAATTTGAATAAATTTACATAAGTTTACATAAATGAATATATTAAAGATGAACTTATATGAATGAATGAAGGTCTTGTGATAGCTCAAGGCCTATAAAAGGCCTTCCGCAAAGCAAGGCTGGCCTTTCCTTTGCTGCCGCTGCAGTGGAGGAAGCCCTCATCCCACAACTCACACGAGAGGTCAAACAGTCGCTCTCACGCTGAGATTAGTTGCGTCGGGCCAGAGTGGGCTCCAACAAACCTCCAGAGGGCCAGAGGCTCATTGGAGAATGGGGGCTCCCTGAGGGCCGCATTGAGAGGCCTCGAGGACCGCAAGTGGCCCCAGGGCCGGGGTTTGGGCACCCCTGCACTAGAGGAAGAAGACTCGGAGCCCAATCCTGTGCTCAGCAGCACGACTCCATGCCTCCGAGCACTGTTGCAAACGTGCCATAAGGCATGTTTGTGAGCCTCACCGCTGGGCTCCTGCCCATGCTAGCTCAGCGTCAGCCGGTGCTGGGCTAGCACAGGGCGGTCGCCCAGCTTCCGTAGCTCGGCAGTTTCCTAGACTGCTGAGCCACGGCATGGTAGGTGGGGGTGGGGGTGGGGAGGGGAGGCAGTGTTCCAGGGAGGGGGGAGACCGGCGGGGGCCGGAGAGAGGGAGGGGAGGAGGCATGACAGGGAGGTGTGATGCAGGGAGGGGGCGGGCTGGAGGTGTGCCTATGGGAGGGATGGGAGGCGGGTCCGGAGAGCTCCACTCCACAGGATCCAAGGCACTCGTGTAGGGCTGCACGCCCTACATGAGTGCCTTTACCTTACCACTGACCTTTTGGTCAGTGATAAAACGAGTAGCCCCATTGTGGGGCTGCTTCCCTTACCCAGGAGAAGGGGACAAAAGTCCCCTTCTCCCGAGGCGCCTCCTGCGGTAGCCCGGGGCGCATAGGATCCAGCGGCAGCCGTTCTCAGTGCCACCAAGCCTGGGCGCCCCAGGCAGCTCAGGATTGGAATGTCAGTTGGGATGCAGGATACTTGTATCCATGTTGTGTTCCTCACCCAGCATCCTGACCCTGAACCAGAGAGCAACTGTAAATGCACTCAAAACTTAGAGACAAGTAGAACATCATCATTGTCCTGGTGGTTGATGGGGAGGATGGCTATTTTCCTCCAGAGGATCAGGGAGTCTCTCTCTCTCTCCCCCCCCCCCCCCGCAGCCAGCTAGAAGTGACATCTAGGAAGTAACCTGTCTTTCTCCTCTCTTTCTGCAGCTTGGTGTTTGCTACACCCCTGTGCTGTGCACTCTTCCCACAGAAAAGGTAAGCACTGCTGCCATCTGTACACCTGCATGATGTGCTCTCTAGGTCTTTCAAGTGGGTGTTGGTTTTGGCTGCTTTATTGGAGATACCCAGATGGTATTTTCTGCAGGGGAGTTTGGCATCTGAGTTATCCTGCCAAATACCTAATCTAGGTAGCTGTAGCTTTCTACCAGCCCCATTGCCTCTTCTTCACTGGATTGATTTCTATTTCCCCTGCACAAAATAGGAAGCCTGGAGGAACCAAAACACCATCTTGCCTTGGCCAAGACTCCCCCCTCCTCCAGTCACAGTGATTGTTCTACGTGTGGCATTGCACAACTTTGTATACATATCTTTCCATTTGTCAAATGCTATTATCCAGCTGTGAGCTTTGGTTAAGGACAATGATGAACATTTATACGAGGATAATGCATTTCAACTATTCAGAGCACTTCAGTGATCCGGAGATATCAGGGTTCTGAACTCTGTACCAAATGCCAATTTCTGCATTGGTATAGTACAGTTGTAGAATACAGTTGCAGCCCTGTCACTTCTTGATGCCTTCCTTTTTCATATTCTAGAACCCATATACCTACTCTCCAAATAAACATCAATAACCATTTCAAGATTATGCCTAAACAACTAAGGCAGAAAATTGGAGGGCATTTAAAATGTCATAATTCCCTGTTTCCACCTGATAACAATATCTAATCTTTGTAAAGTATTTTCTGAGTGTGCAGAGTGCTTCACACGTATTATGATCTTGTCTTTGCACCAACACTGTAAAGTAAGCGTTTTGATTATAAGTGTGCTGAAGTGAGCTTTCAGCCCAATCTTGAGCTTCTCAGCACCCAGGGCTACAGTGGCGCCGAAATGGCTAGTGCACCATCCCAAAGGGCTGGGAATCACCGCTGTGGCTACTTGAAGTAAGAGAGCTTAGGCTCCCTGACCCTGTGTAAGCCCCAGGTGGCCCTGATGTGTCTCCTCAGATCTACCCCTGCTGTTGAATGGGCGCAGATTCAAGGAGACCTGTGTTGGGTCTCCTGGGCCTGGAGGGGGTGAGGATATGGCGGCAGGATCTGCCACCATTTCTGCCCTCTCATGCCCCTCTGCCTCCCCCCATTATGCCTTCGCCTCCACCTTCCTCCTGCCCTGGAACACCTGCCCAGGCTTACCTCTCCTCCACCCTGCACTCACCTGGAGTTCCAGGCGGTGGTCCACCAGCCAGTGCTGGCTCAGCATGGGCTCACCCTGAGTCTACTCCAGTGCTGGACTGGTGGAGACTGTCATAGGTGTGCCTTATGGCACATTTGCGACAGTGCGCACCAGCAGTGAGCCTGCACATGTTCTGGATCGGCCCTTACTTCCCTCCAGCTTCCCTCCACAAATGATGCATGCACTTGGTCTGAATCCAAGACTGATTTTCTTTCCTTCCCCACTTGCTTTAGGTGGAGTGTCAGCTTTTTTTTAAAAAAAGAAAAAAACATTTCAAGCATCTTGCATGCTTATCTTATAAAATGTTCAACACTTTGCTTTTATTTAAAGAAAAGTAATCCATTTTTTTTCAACTTTAAAAAGTGCTCTGAAGGCAGTATGATGGCAGTGGGTGGAGAGTGTCATAAGGGCCATGACTGATAGAACTAGATGAATTAATAATAATGAACCCTTCATGTCGTGAGCCCATGTGGTTCGTGTCAGACAAGGAGCAGGGAAGCCTATTCAAATCCTCACTTAGCCATGATACTCACAAAGTGGCGCTGAGAGAGGCTGAGAGAAAGAGAGAGAGAGAGAGGTTATGAGGATACAGTGGGGATGGGCACAGTCTTGTATTGACTCTTTGATCTCCTTGGATGAAGGGAAGGATAGAAATCTGACTATAGAGTAATTGTGTGGGTGACTTAAAAGGATCTCTGACCTACATGATAATTATGGAATCATCACATTACCCTTTGCAAATGATTGTCAATATCCTTCTTTCCCTTGTTCCTTAATATCTAGATTACCCAAACTCCCCTTTATCCTCTTGGTGCCACAAATATGAATTGTGCCAGTGATGGGTTTTTCAGGATGAGATTGTAAAAAGTGCATTATTTCCTTCTTGCAGCTCAATGCGGGTGAATCGCTTGGAACCTGAACTCCAAACTCTAATCAGGGAGAAGAACTCCGACATTGAGGTTGTCTATTTTAATAAAGGGCTTTGAGAGAGACTTCCTCATGCCGCCCTGGGATGGAGCTGAAAGCAGAGGAACCAGGGATCTGAACCTCCCAAGGAGGCAGTTACACTTTGTAATAGCATAACCCCTTTTTAAATGCTGCTTTCGTATTGGCTGTCACATCTTGGCAGGTCCTATGTGTATGACATAACCTTCCTGGGTTTAGGTGAACCCTAGGGATAGATTGTAATGTGGCAATGTGATTGTCGCTGTGATGTATATCCATACTCCTGAACAAAGCAGAAACATTCCAGTCATGACCCTGAAAGGTGTCAGGGCCAGAGGAGTCCTCAAGCAAACTTATTCCTGTACAATGTATAATTCCAAAGTGGAGTGTGTGTGAGAGAGATCATTTTGGAAGAGGAGAATCCATGGAACACCTTGAGTCTCTGAAACATAGCACATGGTGGGGAAGGCAATGCATACTCCTTCACAGTCAGAATTCCCAGGTTCAGAGCTTAAAGAAGTACACTATGAATATAGGAATAAATGTAATATATGATTTCACAATAGCTACATTCTTGTCATAGTACAGTGTTTATGTTCACTTTTATTTCTGCAGGCAAAACGTATAAGAATCTCTGTATTCTTTTGATATGTTAACCTTTTGCAACAAGCCATCTTCAGGGACACATATAAGTGCAAGAACAGCAGTGCAGGCAGCCTCACAACACTGGGTGGAATTGGTGTAAAAATGTAAACATAAAAAAAGTCCAGGGCTGCAAGCCACTGACCGTATTAAGAGAAGGTCAGCACAGAGAGAACCAGACAGCATTGAAATACGTAGATGAATTTTCTATTGGAAACCTACATTTCAGGCCTGAAGCCTTACTGCTGTGTTCCCCTCCTCTTTTAGTATCCAGGGAGCAGCAGGGGGTGTGGCAGAGGCAACTGAAGATAGGCAAGGTATACCCCTGAGCCCTAGGCAACCTTCTCAGTTGGCCTCATGGAGGGACTGGCCCTGCTTGTTATTGAGAATGGCCTAGCTTCATAGTGCCTCTCTGTTGCGGCTTTTTTTTTGTAGGTTTCTCTGCTTTTCCTGTGATGCTCTTTGCATGTTTGCAGGATTTGAAATTGTGGCCTGTTCTTTTGGCTTAGCTTATTTAAAAGGAATAATGCTAGATATGTTCAGATGCCCTTTCATGCAACAAGGCTGTTGCTGCAATATTCAAAAAGGGGAGCATCTGTGTGGATTTCAGCAAGGAACATTGAAGCAAAGTTAGTATTTGCTTTGGGAGGTACTAACATTTGTGCTAAAAACCTCAGAAGTGGCGCACTAATTGGGACAGTTCGTGGAACTAAGAACATAAGAACATAAGAACAGCCCCACTGGATCAGGCCATAGGCCCATCTAGTCCAGCTTCCTGTATCTCACAGCGGCCCACCAAATGCCCCAGGGAGCACGCCAGATAACAAGAGACCTCGTCCTGGTGCTCTCCCCTACATCTGGCATTCTGACTTAACCCATTCCTAAAATCAGGAGGTTGCGCATACACATCATGGCTTGTACCCCATAATGGATTTTTCCTCCAGAAACTCGTCCAATCCCCTTTTAAAGGCGTCTAGGCTAGACGCCAGCACCACATCCTGTGGCAAGGAGTTCCACAGACTGACCACGCGCTGAGTAAAGAAATATTTTCTTTTGTCTGTCCTAACCCGCCCAACACTCAATTTTAGTGGATGTCCCCTGGTTCTGGTATTATGTGAGAGTGTAAAGAGCATCTCCCTATCCACTCTGTCCATCCCCTGCATAATTTTGTATGTCTCAATCATGTCCCCCCTCAAGCGTCTCTTTTCTAGGCTGAAGAGGCCCAAACGCCGTAGCCTTTCCTCATAAGGAAGGTGCCCCAGCCCCGTAATCAGCTTAGTCGCTCTCTTTTGCACCTTTTCCATTTCCACTATGTCTTTTTTGAGATGCGGCGACCAGAACTGGACACAATACTCCAGGTGTGGCCTTACCATCGATTTGTACAACGGCATTATAATATTAGCCATTTTGTTCTCAATACCCTTCCTAATGATCCCAAGCATAGAATTGGCCTTCTTCACTGCCGCCGCACATTGGGTCGACACTTTCATCGACCTGTCCACCACCACCCCAACTAGGAGGCGAACAGTCTGTTATGTCCTATATTTTGAGCTTCAAACAGATGGAAATCAAATGGTATAAACATATCCTTATTCTGCCCCCTGGAAAGCAGGGTGTCTCAAGCAATGAAGCACCTGAAGAGACTTCATCCCCTTATCTTTTCAGCTGTTTCACCATCATGATTACTTCATTTCATAATTTACTTGTATCCTAGCATAGCAAGGCTTTGTTCAAAAATAAAGTGGGCCAAAGGGCATAAGGCAGAAATGGTCAGCAGAGATGGCATCCAAATTGAGGGTCACTTCTGCCAGCTCCTCATGTTATTTTGGCTCCTTTGTCATTGGACTTCGGGTGAGTGATGATCTCCTCTTCCAAAATCAGAACGAAATCTGTCTTACTCATAACCCTCCTCTGCCTTTCCTCATTAATACCCATGTTTCTGAGCACATATCTTGTTAGGCTTGGAGAACATTTGCTTGGGAAACCGGTGTGATCCCTTATATCCATGTGGGCACAATCCTAACCAACTTTCCAGCATTGACATAGCTGTGCCAATGTGGCATGCACTGCATTCTGCAATGGGGAGGCTGTCAAGGGGGCCTCCTCAAAGTAAGGGCATGTTTGTTACCTTACCTTGGGGCTGCACTGCGGCCAGGTCAGTGCTGGAAAGCTGGTTAGGATTGTGCCCTGTGTCACATAGAGAATATGTTGCATGCACTTCAGAGCATAAATGAGTCTTTGGTGCGCCTGGCTATGACAGAATAACAGTACACATCAGTACTGTACATGCAATGCAGCCAGTTTGTGGTTTTACAGAAGAATTGAGACAGCAATGTGACTGATCTCCATGTGAAGGCATGTGGGCAAAAGAGTTCCTGGGTTGCTGGATCAGTGCTTTGCTGCCTAGGCAGGAAGTGCAGGATGGGCAGCCCAATCCTGAGCTGCCTGGCACACAGGGATGCCGTGGTGCCAAAATGGCTGCAGCAGCACTCTGAACACACCAGGCAGCCGCCGGTGGCTTCTTGGAGGAAGAGGATATTTGTCCCTTTCCCCTAAGTAAGAGAAGCAGCAATGGGGCTACTCTACTCTTAGCAAACTATTTAGCCAGTGCAGAGTAAGGATGCCTCGTGTCAGGCCTTGAGGCTCAACACGGGGTTCCGGATCTGGCAGAGCTGAGCCCTGCTGGTCCTGCCTCTCCCACCCAACTCTCTCCCCTGCCATGTCTTCCCCTGCCTTCCACCCACTCCGGAAACTTCCTCCCTGCCTCTCCCTACCCAGACTGTCCTCTCCGCTGCCCAGTGCTCCGAGTGAGTGCTGGGTGGTGGATTGCTGGCCTCTGACCGGCACTTTCCCAGCACGGTCTTGCACTGGACCAGCTCAGGTGCTAAGCTGGCACATGCCTTACCGCACATTTGCCACAGTGCGTGCTGGCAGTGAGCTAGCATGCACTGCTCTGGATTAGGCCCTTAGTGCCCCAATAAAGGGTCTGATCTGTTGGGAGAAGATTATTTACAATATTTCCCTGTGTTGATGATGGCACTTGCATTGTAATTCCTTAATTCGTTCTGTCTGCTGTGTAGACTTAGCAGGTCAATGTTAAGATCAGCAAATTTGCCATGTGGCATGCAGTGATTTGATGCACTGAATCAGCACATCCGTACCCAGACAGAATCTTTGGATGGGTATATCCCATAACACCTGCTTGAGTGCTTTGACAAATCAGAGGCAAAAAACAAAAGGGGAGCGAGAAAGGAATCCCCTTTGCCAATGGTTTGAAGGGATGAAGCACTTCATAGCTACAGCAGTGCACACTCCTCTCATCCAAGCTATTTTACATTCTGTACAATCTAGCTTCAAATACCATTTGCTGAAGCTCAGAGCCTTTAGTTGAAGCTGATGGTACTTTTGGTCATTGCCCAAGGGAATTATTTAACCTCAGCAACATAAAAAGGAGAAGTAAAAAAAAAAACTAAAGAGGAACTGATGTGTTTGCTGCTGTGTGATGTTGACTTGTACAGTTGAGTGAGGAATATAACTGGCCAGTACTACCTTCCCCTGCAGTGGCTGAAGGTCAGCACTTTAATCCAGTTTTCCGTTCTTTTCATTCCTGGAGCAAATCACTTATTTTAATCTGAGGAAAAGCGTCTGGATTTGTTTGTTTGGCTCCTTTCGTAAATGTCATCTTTGCTGGAGGCTCAGAGTTCCATCAGGGGTTGCTACGCGCTCTTTATCATGTTTACTCTTAACGAGACCTCATCCAACTCTTTTAAGCTTTATGATGGATTGTTTGAGTTGATGTCTTTTCCTTTTTTTGTGTTGGGATATTCAAGGCTTACTTTACCAAACTTAAACTTGTGTTCGCAAGCAGGAATCCACATTGATTCCATATCATACCTCCTACGTAGCTTTAAATAAGGCATCTGTTTTCAAATAAAGTGTATACTCTCTGTCTCTTGCACACGGCTGCTTTCTTGGATGGTAGGGTAGAATCGGTGTATCTGTTAGTACGCTTCCAGTTTGTATAGTGCTGACTTCAATTTATTCTTTGTTTACTGTCTTAGGCAAATATACCATCTGGTCAAATTGCCTTCTAACAGATAACAAATACAAAAGTTGGAGGGAGACAGACACAGCTCTTTAATTTTCCTAACTTTTTGGTTAGTGGTGTATCAATCACTTTCATTCTTCGGTTTTTCTTCTAAATTCGCCTTTCAGAGTCTGTTGGCCTTTTAGAAGAAAAGGGCCTCTCTGTTCCGGGAGGGGTACTCAGTTATTTGAGCAAACAAACCCTCATGGTTTCCACAATGTGCCCACTTTTTGGGTCATTTCTCACATTACAAATTGTTACACGGAATACACTTGCACGTAGGAAATAAGATGAAGCCTGTGGGTAACACATCATGTATGAAATTTCACATCATATTTTATTTAGGAAGCACTTGAAGTTAGCAAGCCAATTACTAAAAGTAATTGGAAACAAAGGGTCCTGTCTGTAGACAAACTGTCTCAATATTTTAATCATGCAAGGGAATAAAACAAGGGATTTTAAGACGAGCATTTATTGTTTTTGCATGGCATGTCCACTTGTTTGTGTATGTTTGCAGATTTGGTGGTTGAGATGGCACACTGAAGTTTGCAGAATGTGAAAACTACTACACTAGAAGAACATACTCTATGACACTTGAGCCCTGATCCATTGCTGCTAAAGAGTGGAACTGCACATTACAAGGCAAAATGTGGACGTTCCACTTCTTTGCCTAATGTAGAGAGTGCATTTGCAGGATGCTGGGAGCTGTTCAACCCTTCCTTCACACCTATTGGTTCTTTCTTGTAAATGCTCCCACCTTTTTAGCCTGTTACATCCCACCTGGGCTCCAGAAACCATATGCAAGTCTCGTAGGAGGCAGGACAATGCTGTGAGAGGCATTTCCAGGGCAGGGGGACTAGTGGGCATAGGAGGGGTTTATGTGCTCTTTTTGCCAACCCATTTTCCCTTTCAAATGGCCCCTCTAATTCTGCATTTGTGAATGTGGAGATGAGCATTTGCCAGGGAATGGGATGATCCTACCCATTGCCTTAAGGTAGGCAAGTTAACCATGCATACATTAAGTAATGTTGGGATTTGCAGTCTGAATCAATGTGTATTTACTCAGAATGGCTTTCTGCTGAACTCAGTGGGGTTTTCTTACACCAAACTGCAGTCCTAATCATGGCTTATGTTTTACTGGCTTGGATCATGAGTGTGCATCAATTACCACTCGAACTATTTTAACTGCCTTTATCTACTAATCAAATACTCTATCTGCAGGTCTGAACACACAGTTGTGTTTTGCTTGCTTTTATTTTTTTTCTTTCACTTTTCTTCCTGAGAACTAATTCAGGAGTGGGGTAATTCCACCTAATATCTCTTTTCCTAAACCTCACTATTCAACATTCCCACAGTTCGCCTTGTCTTTCAGTTGATAATACTCATTAATGCCTGTTATTGGATTTCAATGCATTTTTCTGATCTTCCTCACTTCTAATTTAAAACATCTCTGGAAAATTTGCCTTCCACTTTTCATTTGTTCTGCTGACTGATCATGTCTCTCCTATTTCTCAGGCTGTGGCCTTTCCCTCTCCTGCCATTTGAAAGCTTTCTGAGCAGTTGGGAACTGAACTTGGGATCTTATTCCTGCAGAACCCATGCCCTACTACTAAGGAATGGAGTGCTCCATGTAATTTTTGGCTTTGCAATCAGGCCAAGCATTCATCCTGACAAACAGATTCAAGACTCTGGCTAGAACCTTTACTCTGAAATGTATTTCTGGCCTAGGAGACATTCCCTTACAAAATATACCTTCACCTGGGTGAGAAAATAATCCAGCCCAAAGCCAAGAGAAGAGGGCCAGGTGCTGCCTGAGTGCTCATCCCCATCTGCTTGCCATGTGAGCCTCCCATCCCATTCCCTCTCACCAGCTTAGCATATTGCATAGATAGATCTGGGATGAGCCATCAATCAATGGCTGATAAATAATGTAGGAGTCTGCTGTGCAATAAGACTTGTCAATTGCAATGCTGCCCTCATACATTAAAGATGAAAAGGTACAAGGCTCTTGCCAGAAAAATGAAGACAAATTTTTAATAGCTTGCCAAGATGCTGCAAGATGGAATACACAGGAAAAATGAATTACAGTTTTATTATGTGTTTTATTATGCTGTAATGAACGGGATTAGTTGAGAATACAATATATTTCTAATGCAGTTGAGTGGAAGGGAATCTCAGACACACAGTTGTATTCCACCTCCCTTTTCTTCCTTGTGTGAGGGGTCTGAATATATGTTATGGAACTCTCAAGACAAGAGAATTTTCAGCTGATATTGGAGGACCCCTTGAAACAGTGGATGGGCTTGTTTTACTGAAGGATGAGAATGGGTGGCTAGTACGCTTTGGGACCCAGGTTACAAGAAGGATGCCATGAAAGAAATCAGTAAGAGTAGGGCGGAAGGTAGAGAAGACAGTATAGTGTGTGAGGGGGGATAGCTGAGGTAGGTAGTCAAAATTTGATTGGTTATTTTGAAGCATAGTCTTCCTCACTTCTGAAACTTCTGGTGGGCCGCTCTGAGGTACAGGAAGCTGGACTAGATGGGCCTATGGCCTGATCCAGTGGGGCTGTTCTTATGAAACACCTCTTCTCACAGCTCATTTTTTCTCCCAAGTTTTCATTGACTGTCTCAGACTGCTGCCCCTCCCCAGTTCTTCTGGACCATTTCCAGCCCGTTGCTTCCTTTGACAGGCTGCCTTCTCAGGTTATTGCCTTCCCCTTTCCTAGTTCCCTATCTTTTGAATGCTCTTCTTTGTCTGCCCTGCTCCCCAATCCCCACCTCTCCCCACCTCCCATCTAAGCAGGCCAGCTAGCCGCTGCCAGTGGCTATATCTTCTCCATCACCTTTGTACAATCCCTTAAGTGTATTGCACAGAGACATGTCTTCTAATGTTCTGCGTTTGGAGGAATGTCTCTCTTTGGAATCACATGACTTCATCCAGTAGATAGGCAAAACTCCATAAATACCAATAAAATTGTTTCTGTAGCTTTACAGAATCCCTGTCTGTTCAGTTTCTATGCACATTGGAAAGGTGGTTCATGCTCCGCCTCAACCTATGTCCATTCAAAGCCCAGGTAAGCCCCTGTGTGTTCAGCTGTATCTCTCTACAGACATACAAATGAGCATGCTTAGTTTGTGTGTGGAGTTTGCTGCCTCTCCTATGCCCATTCTGGATCCGTGGATCCTGAAGAGGGCTATCACTGGAGACCCTCTGTTTCATGAACTCTTCAGACTGATGCCATATTTTGGTATGGCATGATGCTCTGGAAAAGCCTCATGACAATGATGCTGTTGGGACACCAAACAAACCAAACAAGCCACTCAAGTGAAAGGCTTTTCAGCAGGCTGCTTATACAGAATGTCTCAGGAAAATGTACACGCACTTTATACTATCAAATTTATTATGCTATAATTTGCACATATGTTACAATACTGTGCAGTCCTAGTCTTTGCACCATTACAAAGGGCAAGAAACTGCATTCTACATCATGCTTGTAAGTCTATTTACATTTCATTGGGGGTATGGATGTTGTACCCAATATAATACAGTATAAGAATAATTGCATGTGCAATGCATTACATTTAATATAGTCCACCTGAGAAAATATCTACAATATAGTGTGTGCAGCCACCTCCTTTCAACGCTTCTAGTGTCATAAGAATTCATGCTCTTGTCACCCATCTCTTGATCTGTCCTAGTGATGAACAGGGTGATGGTAAATAGCCTGTTTTATTTGTGAGCCAGATGATCTGCTAGAAATGTCTGTTTTATAATTTTAGATTCTGGGCTCCTATGTCCATATTGTCCCTGCTATGTGTTCGGTATCCATATCTGGCCCCTGAGGTTTCTAAGTGATTTGTGGTACTTCATCAGGACCTACGGTAATTCTGTCTTGCAGCCTCTTTTTTCTTTAGGTTGGCCCATCTCAAGAAGGTGGCTGACACTGACAAACCAGGGCAGTGGACTTAGAAGCTGAGTCATATTAGGAAAGGCAGAGAGACCAGGTTATACGTAGCAACATTGCAGAAAGGGAAATTCTATCTCATTTCCACTTGTTGATATAGTATCAAGTTATTCAGCCAGATATCAACCACTCCCAGAAAAAGCAGTCATTCTGATTTTGAAGGAACTAGTAACAACATATAATGTTATATATTAGAACTAACAGAAGGCTGCCCAGCAGAGAAGATACTCAGCAGGAAGGGGAGATTAAGAGGCCATATCAGAAACAGGTACAAAAGTTGTTGGGGATCAGGGAAGGGTCCACTGATGGGAAACATGGAGAAGGTAAGCAAAGCCAACTGAGCAGAAAACAGCAGTAATCAGTATGTCAAGGAAGAACCTGTTATGTTGGGTGTCAATAGGAAAATTCCCCTTGAAGGAGCTTACCATACTCAAACTTATTAACCCATTTCTGCCCAGCCCACAGGTGTACACATTTGATCCCAGTTGCATATATGTAGTGTTGGGCAGAAATGGCTTAAGCAGGTGATGATTAACATTTCAAATAGCTCAAAGCCTGCTACAAGGAAGCCAAGTACGATGACTTGAATAAGTTTGACTGCTTTCACCAAATAATTTCAGCTCTAAAATGCACAACAGCCTTTTGTGACATTCAAAACTGAGTACAATCAGTTCTGAGTTCAGAACATCCCCATCTTCTCCCTGATGCACAATGAAACACAGTGTGTGTGTGTGTCAGGCTATTGTATTTTTATATGTGGCAAAGCACACATATAGGATGACACACCAGGATGATTTGCCAGCAAAACAGATAACGGCATGATTTAATTTTTGCCAGAGCTCACTAGTATTCCATTCTGCCATCTTTTTACAGTGCTTCTCTCTCTCAAAAATGAAACAGTGTTTATAGAGGCAAGAGGGGAGAGTGATTTGGGTAAGAGGGGAAAGTTGACTTGCAGTCAGACACACTTTAAACATAAGGGATCAAACATTACAGTAGTGACAAAGTGAGAGTAACTCAAAATAGAGGTGAGCATGGATAGTGAATTTCACGAGGACCAAATGGAACTACTTTTCACTGCCTTTAGATATCTGATTGCACAAATCTATGGAGAACATAAGAACAGCCCCACTGGATCAGGCCATAGGCCCATCTAGTCCAGCTTCCTGTATCTCACAGCGGCCCACCAAATGCCCCAGGGAGCACACCAGATAACAAGAGACCTCATCCTGGTGCCCTCCCTTGCATCTGGCATTCTGACATAACCCATTTCTAAAATCAGGAGGTTGCACATACACATCATGGCTTGTACCCTGTAATGGATTTTTCCTCCAGAAACTTGTCCAATCCCCTTTTAAAGGCGTCCAGGCTAGACGCCATCACCACATCCTGTGGCAAGGAGACATTTCTATGGAGAAAAAGGAACCACCTGTTCAAATCCTGAAAAAAGAGACATACATGAGGTCAAATGAAACAAACAACACATCCTAATTTGCTGGTGCAATAAGATATTTAAATACAGTGTAGGGTAGTTCCACAAGCCCGCCCCAACCTTTTGGGAGTGAATGCTCCAAATCCTTTCAAAATCTCCCTGAATTCTTCCCTTGAAGAATTCTTCTCTTGAAGAATTCTCTACTGCAAGAGGAAGCACATCAACCTTTCTTTACTGCTTACCCCATTCCTCCCACCCCCAGACAAACATACAAAGTGTTCTGTTTCCCCCTCTTTCTAGGCTCATTAGTGGGCTATCTCTCTCACCTGCTGTAATCTATTACCTCCTTCTCCTCGCCTCTCCCAGGGAATCTGGGGCTTGGTTATGATTAAGCAGGCCATTAAGTGGAGAGTGTTTCTACCTTTAGGGCTGGATCATCTGCTTTTACTTCTCAATTAGTATTTTGGAAAACGTCAACCAAGATTAATAGTTGCGTCGCTCCCGGACAGGGTAAATGAAGCCTGGGGAAGGCAAGTTGCAACTGGCAGGTAGATGGCTGGGGTGGAGGTGAACCCCTGCCAGGATAGGCTAAAGGTTCATGTTTGGCAAGCCTGAATCAGTCTGGCAAGAACCACAGGAGCTGTCAGTGCATGGAAGCAAACAGGCTGGGAAAAGAACAGGCTGGGGCAGAACCTCCGGGAATCTGGGCTGCTGAATCGTTACTTGCTATGGGAGGACCCCTTTGCACATGAAATAGAGTGTTTCATGTGTCCTACTTTTGTCATGACTTCCCATGTCCAGTTCGGGGGGGGGGGAAATCTGCAGTGTAAAAGTTAACCATACTTTGCAAAACAACTCAGGCAAAAACAGATACCTGAATGAAAAATAGCACGTGGCTCTAATAGAGAACATACTGATCTGCAGTGAAGGTGTGCTGGCATTAGGTTGCTATGGGACCTGGGGAAAGTGCCCCAGTGCCCTCTGATAGCGTGTTGAACACTGCTACTGTCACCAGTATTGAGGCTTCAGGGGTTGTCCTGGCCACAAGGATGCTATTCCTCCGATGGCCTTGATCTGGCCAAGCTCTGATACGATCTCTACTGTGAATAATTGCTAAGGGAGAGCAGTTTGTTAATGGCAGTTTCTAGACTTACTGCATGAAAGCAAATGAAATAATAAGATGGGTCAGGGTGGCAATTTTGGTCTTCAGTTCTTGAAATCATAGATGCTGTGAGTTCTGAAAAGGTGATAGCATATAAAAGAACAAGATACCAAGTATGCAATGCCCCTTGAGTACACATAGATAGTGTTCAGTCCTATGGATTCAGGATAACAACTTAGAGAGGCCACAAGAAGCTTTCTGCCACAGATGTAGGTGGAAGATATAAAAGTTTCTCAGTGATGCTATTCCAGGACTGCAGAACTAGAACATCTCATGGAAATGGGGAACCTGAGTCTGGGCCGTGCCACTTCAGACTGCAGGTGGGGGCTCACATGATGGAATGCTCCATACACAAAAATTCCCCCCCCCCCACTTACCAGCCCAGCAGGACTAACAGCAGCTTTGGTGGGCATGTGATTTGGAAAATGGTACGGGGTGTGACACCCTCTCCCACAAAGCAATTGCTTTAAGCCAATGTGGAAGCCATCCCTGAGTTAGGGGATCTAACCATAGAGCTCTCCCCTTGGCCTTTGCTGAGATGGCAAACTGGTGTCTGAGCCATATCACATCAGATTCCTTGCATCAGCCATATCACACCACATTCATTGCATGACTGAAGGCTACTCCATATTGGAGAAAGTGGTCTAAATCAAGCATAGAACTGAAGACCCCTTCTCTGACTGATCCCCACTAGTTTGTGACTACTAATAGAAACAGGAGCAGAAGCTGTAAAAAGAAAAACATTTTAATTACAGTTGTCAAATAAGTACATCTCTGTTGATAGTGCAACTGAATAGACTTGGTAGAAGGAATCCTAGAGCTATTCCCTTTGCATGCGTTTGTGAGTCTTCATGACATGGCTGGCTCCATGCAGCTGGTCAGAGCTCACAAAGAGAACTGCCTGCACCTTAGGAGATGAGGAGGACAGTGAGGGATGAAGACAGGTCAAGGAGGACCTCCGTGAAGTAAAGATTGAACAGGTAGCCTCTGAGTAGTGAGCCATCTGCCTTCTGGCCAACACACTGTCCCCTAGTGTCCTGTAGGTGGGGCTGTTCCTGCTTTCCAACACTCCATACATTAAATTCCCTCCACACAGGAAAAAAAAACTAGATGTTGGGGAGAGGGTTGTAGCCTGTCTAGCTTTCTCCCTGACAAGTTTGCTTTCTCTGTGAAGGGTTGCCTATCTTTTTTTCTTAGTGACTCAGCAAACTTAAAATCAATGGGGACATGAGGTTGATTCTGATTAGGAAAACAGTAGGAAACGGTTAAATCCATTTCCCCAGCAGAAGTGTCCTCTGTCAAGTGTAGTTGGCCTTCATGACAGTAGGTTTCAAACAAGCTGTACAATTACTGCATATAGAAGATTGGTTCTTAATAATAACTTCTAGTGTTATCCACAGTGGAATAGATTTTCTGCAGGAAACCACATAAATCGGGGGTTATGGAGTCTTTGTTTCCACTCCACTCTAGCAGAGCTGCTAGTTCTGACTGAGGCTATTTCTGGAGATTTGGACATTCCTGGAGGCCGTGTTATAATCTGAATAATGCTTTCAGTTGTCACCTGGAGATTGATGCTGATGCCTGGAGATTCCAGGGCTAGCAAGCCTAAACCCAAGGTAAGTGTTGGTCACGAGGCTGTTGCCAACTGCTGGAGTACACTGTTGGCTTTTTGAGCTGCCATTTTGCATTTTGATATTGATGTGTTGCTAATTTCACCACTCACTTCCCCAAAAATCCATGATGGCATCCTTTGGACTAAAAGTGGCTACACTTCGAGCATTTTGCTCAATGCCTTGCCACCTTGACAACAGCAGCAGAATCCAATGGATAGGATGGTTACTGCACAGTCAAAAGAAAAAAAAAAGATCATTTTCATTCAATTTATTTTTATTGACAGTATGTACAAAATGTTTATGCTCCTCTTGTAAAACATAACTTCAAAAATGGTTTGAAATATGAAATGGAAACAAGATTGTAAAAATAACTGGAGCAAAGCAATAAAAATAACTATTAAGCATAATGCTTAAAAGGGCAAAGCAGTAAATACCCCAAAAATGCTGAGTTTCCAAAAATGAAAACAATCTTTGCTTGTCTCCAGAAAGACAAGAAGGAGGGAGCTAAATTAGCATCCTGAATGTTCCAAAGTTCCAGGACTAATGTCAAAAAAAAGGAGACTTGTCTAAGCTCCATGCAACATAGTTCTTCAAAGAGATTCTCATTGGCTAATCTCAAACTTCAAGGAGGTTTGCATGACACAAGGTGTTCCCTGAGATAATGCAGACTTCCTAGACCATTTAGGATTTTGTAGGTCAAAACCAGCATCTTGAATTAAACCTAGAAACCATCAATGAGGCTTACATTTCTTCACTGCTCTTCCTCCTCCTTCCATTCAGCAGCGTAGCTGATCAACATGCCACCCTGGGACACACCAGTTGACCTGCTGCCCCCTGTGACCCAAAAATAATTTTGTGATGTGATGACATCACCATAATTACTTCCGGACATCTTGGGGCAAAGCTGCCTGCTTCAAAAAAAGAGGCCGACCTCACTTTGAACCAAGAATGACTGCAGGGGTTTGCAGGAATCTCCGAGCAGCTTGGCTGTGAGTGAGTGAGGGAGCAGGATCACAGTGACTGGATTGCTGTGGTAGGGGCAGCATTGCCGCCACCCACAGAGTGCCACTTGGGGTCACAGCATCCCAGTGACCCCCCCCCCCTCAGCTACACAACAGCTTCCATTCCCTGGATTGGAAAAGGAAGAGGGAAGATGTGGAAAGGAGGAGAGTGCTGTGCTGGGACATTGGAGAGTGGGAGGGGCAGAGGTTTGCATGCCTGGGGCATCAGGAGATCTTGGGCTTGCCCTGCTTGGAACTAGCTGACAGCCAATGCAACTGTATTCCAATAGATCTTATTAGTGTTTTGAGAATCTACATCACACAGTTATGATGACATTTTCAGAGCTGTTCTGTACTCGCATTTACAGATAAGTTTTATTGTTCCAGGACTCCCAGTTAGGGAAGACATGGAACATTTCCCAGAAAAAATATAAAAAAAACAACAAAAACACAGTACAGGGAGATAACGTTGGCATTTTTACACTTACTATTACAGTTCTTTCCTATGGATTTATTTGTCCAAATATCTGAAAAATATGGTAGCAGCTCTAAATCAGACCTTGGCAGACTGCTTTCATATAAAATACATGTTTCAGTTGTTTTTGTGCTCATAAAATGTAGACGAGGACGACAGATTAAAAACAGGCTTCAGTTTATAATATCCCATCTATTTCCAGGAATGGAAAATCCAAATCATCCTCATCAATCAGTTTAAAACCAGGTCAGAATTCATGCAGGTTATTTCCTCTGCAAGGCCGGCTGGGTCGATATACTGTTTCACCAGACTTTGGGATTTGCAGTGCCATCTGCTACTTTCTTGCCTTAACCCAAACATTGGTTCAACACACCTGATATCAGCTGCTTGGAGCAAAGTGGGAGGGAGAGGGAGCCAAGACTGCTATTCCAACATTTCAGAGCAATTACAGAGAGACCCATGGGCAAGGGGAAGGGAGGGGCCAGGATCGATTAATCTCTGGGATATTTAATGAGGAGCCCCCAACCACAGACTTTAACCTTGCAGATAATGGGGTTAGCGCTGGTAATTCCTATCGATAGAGTCGGCTCCCCCATCCTTAATGAGCTAATCAATACTTGTTCTTAGCTTAATTTCCATCTAATTGCTCTTTAACGACGCCTGATAATGGCCAGTCTCCTGTGAGACTGCATGGGGGGGTAGGGAGATGTTTTAGGATAGGGTTGACATGGGAGGATGGTACATTCTCCTATCCCCCCCCCCGTTTGATCATAGGGAAGGAACACTGTCACTTTCTAAACCGAGCAGGGATTGGGCATGGATTCTTTCTTTCTACTGCATCTCCTTCCGTGGGTGGTAGCGTACTTGCTCCATTGGATTTGTACAGGTGAGCTCAAGATGGATTTGGACCTGGAATATCGGTTTCTTTCATGTACTGATGTTCTTTCTCCTACCTTTTAGGCCTTGTATCTCTTGACAAACAATGAGATTGAATGTGCTTCTCTAATTCAGCAAGTGCCCCACCTTACCCTACATACATGTGCCTCATCTGGACAAACTGGACCTCAGTTCCTCACACTTACTGCTGCTACTGCAGTGTCTCCAAGGGCCTTTTGATGGGGTCACTCAAAGCATGCCCTCACCACAGTTTAGCTACTGCCTCATGCTCCTGCAATTGCAAGATGGCTCATCTGCACATAACAGATAGGTCTTTCTTCATTGCACTTGGATTCCAGTCATCGTTTATGAAGCTCTTGAATGGAGGTCCCTGAAAATGTCTCAGGCACTGACCAATAAGTCTATTTTTTTTTTTTTGCTTTCATGATCTAAGAATCATGCACTCAGACTCTGGGTAGAATAGATGGCTTCTTGCACTTTCTGTGTGTCTGTGTGTAAGGAAGCTTGATAACATGGGAGGAAGGAATCTCCTTACTGTGAGGAGCACTGGACAGAACTTCTGGATTTCCCATTCCTACAGTTAGTTCCGAAAAATAAATGAAATGGTCTAGAAATGATAAACTTTTTTTCTTTTATTTCTTTTCTTTTTAAAAGGCTCTAGAAGCCCAAAGATGCAGCCATCTTTCTGTATTTTGGAGAAAAAAAGTTTCAAAAGTGCTGTATTAGGGATGAAGGGGTGTGTTGGTGTCAGTCATATTACTAATTGCAGGCCGTATCCAACAGATCTACCCCCCCCCCATGGCACAGCTTGCCCATTCTCTGATGGTGAGGTGAACTCTTCTGCTGCCAGTACTGACAGCTCAGTGGTTGGCCTGGCCAGGTAGGAACTCTGGCAGTAGAATTGCCAACATTCCATGTTTGGTCTAAAGTCTCCAGAAATCAGCATTCATCTCCAGGGGACAAATGAAAGCAATTGTGGACATTTTGGCTTAATGACATTGTCATGTTGGGAAAAAGTCCTTCCAGGAATAGCTTTGGTCAGAGTTGGTAACCCTATCTAATGGGCACAGGCCCTTGGCCGCTGTCTGACCCAGCTAGCTGCTGACACCACCCCCAAGATCTGCACTTGGTCAGCTCCCCCAGTCTCTGGTAATGCTTTTCATTACCAGATCACAGCCTTTCCCTTCCATTTCCAAACTGCAGCCTCCTACTATACTTCCCCACCCTCACGCACTCCATGCATTTCCAAACCCCTCATTCTTGAAGTGCAATTTCTCCCAGTCCTTATGTAGTTATAGGATGCAATTTGACCTGCAGTGTTGTCCTCTTGACCTTTTTTCAGTGGAGAATCCAAGAGAAGTTTAAAGAAAAAAAGTTTCAAATTTTGGACCAAGACAAGCCATTGTCTTGCAGTTATGTTGGCCAATTTCCACTTGTCCTCTAGATGGCAGCAGAGGGTGCTGTACAATAGTGACTGCTGAACATGCTACAATTCTGGTTAATCCATTCCAAGCAGGAAGATTACTGTACTAAATAACTGCCCTATTAAGTCTTGCTAAACTGATATATGATTGCCTATCATATGTGAAGACTATGGCTCTAAGGAGAGAAATGAACAATCAATTTAGACTTAAAACATTCCCTTCCCCTCAGGTCCCTAGACAGAAAGCTCTAGTGAGATCTGGGCCCAGCATGCATTCAGGGTCTTTAGAGTAGGATGCTGAGAACATGATAGCTGGAAGAGATTTAAAGGATCGTTGTAAAGAAATATTTCCCTAGGGGGATTTTACCTTTGTGGGAGCTCTATTTTTTCTATCCCAGAAATGTGTTATATTGCTTCTCTTTAAATTATTTTCTTTAAAAGTGGCTTATCAGATTGTGAGTGGCAGGTTCCGGATAAAAGTTCTTAGCTGATTTTATTTATTTATTTGTTTTAATATATTTGTTGTTCAATATATTTACTTGTTCAGGTCACCCAACAAATCAGTAACCAACAGAAAAACAATGGCTAACTTGACGACTCTCACACAACTAAGAAGGAGTTCTAGTATTAGCTCTGATTCATGAAAATAAGAGCCGACTTATCCTAATACCATATTGGTTCCAAGCTGTGTCATCTAATTGGCTCCCGGAACAATCAGTCTCATTGGTCAGTTTTGAGTTAAAGAAATCCACTTTTTGTTACATACGGCAGTTGTGTTTTATTTTTCTGGTTATTTGGCTATAACTTTTGAAAGAACACAGATAATTCAATGTAGTTTGTTTCATTACATTCTGCATTAAATTACACAGGCACAAAACTGAGGGTCAGAAAAAACGTTTTCCAAAATTTATGGTGGTTTTACATGAATTTGGAGTGTTGATTCCAAAAACGGCATTGGTTTTTCCCTATCATGTCTATTTTTGGAGATAAGGCATAGCCTTGTTCATGAATCATTCAAGCAGCTTCCTCAAAGGGAAGCTGCTTGAACCATTCACTAACAAGGTTATGCTGTATCTCCGAAATTAGATGTGATAGGGCAAAAGTGATGCCATTTTTGGAATCAGCACCCCAAATATACTCAGGACTAACTTTTAAGATAGCAAAATGTGTGTTACCTATGTTGTGTTACACATCAAATGATATATAACTTTATGATTAACTTTATTATTCATAAATACCAAGGTTTCCACAATTTTGACCGCTACTGGTGTTCTCTCCCCTTGAGCTACACCACTACTGCCCTACACCCTCTGCCCCCCAGCTACACCACTACTGTCCCCACTGGACTCCACAAACATCATAACAGAATGAGCTACACCCTACCACTACCAGCTACACCCTCTGCCCCCCAGCTACACCACTACTGTCCCCACTGGACACCACAAACATCATAACAGAAAGCTGCTTACTATGTAAGAACATAAGAACAGCCCCACTGGATCAGGCCATAGGCCCATCTAGTCCAGCTTCCTGTATCTCACCGTGACCCGCCAAATGCCCCAGGGAGCACACCAGATAACAAGAGACCTGCATCCTGGTGCCCTCCTTTGCATCTGGCATTCTGACATAGCCCATTTCTAAAATGAGGAGGTTGCACATACACATCATGGCTTGTAACCCATAATGGATTTTTCCTCCAGAAATTTGTCCAATCCGCTTCTAAAGGCATCTAGCCCAGATGCCATCGCCACATCCTGTGGCAATGAGTTCCACAGACCGACTACACGCATGTAACAGGACGGCTGCTTCCTTACCAATCTTCCTTCTACATGTTGATCAGTCTTCCAAATGAGGATGAGGCATAACCAAGAGTCTATTAGAGTTTTGCATTAAGGCTCTCCAAGAAACAATTCCTGCACAAATAGTTTATTACAAAAAACAAGTTCAATTCAAATACTGGTGCATACTTTCTAAAAAAAATGTGGCATCAGCAGACATGAATTCAACAGTTTATGTTTTAATTGAATAGGGTTACAAATAGGGTGAGGTGTGTGTGTGTTAAAGTAACCCCAGCGAAAATTGCTGCCTTGAACCTGGGGTTTCCTTGCTTGTAATGCCTTGGAGACATTAAACACAGATTTGTCTGGGAGTCCTGTGCCATAGCCTGTCCTTTTAGCTCATGCTGGTAAGCTCTACTCTTCAGCTCTACTCTTTGGTAGGATGTTACTGATTCCATTCTACTTACATTGCAGAAAGATAATTAACAGCAGGAATGGCTGGCAAGGAACCTCCCCGCCCCTTCTTCTTTGCTGAGCTACAGAATGGCTGTGTGTCTCTTTTTACTTTTGGATTCCAGATGTCTGATTATGGGGACCTTGTAGCAGCCATTCCTGGGAGCTAAGCAGAGTGCTCTGCCAGATATTGAGAACAGGGCCAGTTTTGAAGTCTTCTTGCCCTGACCAATTCTGCTGGGTGCATCACTTGTCTGGTTAAGTCATGAGACATTTGGATTTGTTGGCAAAATGGCTGGCGTGGTTGCCCAACAGTCAGTGACTCATCCACAAAACTGCTTGCGTTTAGACCTGCCACTTCCCAATTTTACAGATCTGCTGGACTGATTTTTCTCCACCTTGTAGTTGTTTAAACTTATGCTTAGTCTTAGCATTAAACAATTGTTGTTGTTGGCAACCTTCAGTCTTGAAAGACTATGGTATCGCGCTCTGAATGGTGGTTCTGGCACAGCGTCTAGTGTGGCTGAAAAGGCCAATTTGGGAGTGACAATCCCTTCCACACTGGGAGCAAGTGCAGTCTGTCCCTGGTCTGTCTCCCTGGTTATGGGCCTTCCTTCTTTGCCTCTTTGCCTCAGTCTGTTGGCCAAGTGTCTCTTCAAACTAGAAGAAGCCATGCTGCACAGCCTGCCTCCAAGCAGGACGCTCAAGAGGCCAGGATTTCCCACCTGTTGAGGTCCACTCCTAAGGCCTTCAGATCCCTCTTGCAAATGTCCTTGTATTGCAGCTGTGGTCTACCTGTAGGGCGCTTTCCTTGCACGAGTTCTCCAAAGAGGAAATCCTTTGGGATCCAGCCATCATCCATTCTCACGACATGACTGAGCCAACGCAGGTGTCTCTGTTTCAGCAGTGCATACATGCTAGGGATTCCAGCACGTTCCAGGACTGTGTTATTTGGAACTTTGTCCTGCCAGGTGATGCCGAGAATGCGTCGGAGGCAGCGCATGTGGAAAGCGTTCAGTTTCCTCTCCTGTTGTGAGCGAAGGGTCCATGACTCGCTGCAGTACAGAAGTGTACTCAGGACGCAAGCTCTGTAGACCTGGATCTCTGTATGTTCCGTCAGCTTCTTGTTGGACCAGACTCTCTTTGTGAGTCTGGAAAACATGGTAGCTGCTTTACCGATGTGTTTGTTTAGCTCGGTATCGAGAGACAGAGTGTCGGAGATCATTGAGCCAAGGTACACAAAGTCATGGACAACCTCCAGTTCATGCGCAGAGATTGTAATGCAGGGAGGTGAGTCCACATCCTGAACCATGACCTGTGTTTTCTTAAGGCTGTTCGTCAGTCCAAAATCTTGGCAGGCCTTGCTAAAACGATCCATGAGCTGCTGGAGATCTTTGGCAGAGTGGGTAGTGACAGCTGCATCGTCGGCAAAGAGGAAGTCACGCAGACATTTCAGCTGGACTTTGGACTTTGCTCTCAGTCTGGAGAGTTTGAAGAGCTTTCTGTCTGATCTGGTCCAGAGATAGATGCCTTCTGTTGCAGTTCCAACTGCAACAGGACATGCTTCAGCAGGACAGTGAAGAAAATCCCAAACAAGGTTGGTGCAAGAACACAGCCCTGCTTCACTCTGCTTCGGATGTAAAAGGGGTCTGATGTGGAGCCATCGAAGACAACAGTGCCCTTCATGTCCTTGTGGAAAGATCTGATGATGCTGAGGAGCCTGGGTGGACATCCGATCCTGGGGAAAATCTTGAAGAGGCCGTCCCTGCTGACCAGGTCGAAAGCCTTTGTGAGATCTATGAAGGCTATAAAGAGTGGCTGTCGCTGTTCCCTGCATTTCTCCTGCAGCTGTCTAAGGGAGAATACCATATCAGTGGTGGACCTGTTGGCTCAGAATCCGCACTGCGATTCTGGATAAACGTTCTCTGCAAGTACCTGGAGCCTCTTTAGTGCAACTCGGGCAAACAACTTTCCTACAACGGTAAGGAGAGAGATGCCATGGTAGTTGTTACACTCACCCCTGTCGCCTTTGTTCTTGTACAGCGTGATGATGTTTGCATCCCTCATGTCTTGAGGTACTCCACCTTCTCTCCAGCAGAGACAGAGGATTTCATGCAGCTCAATGATGATGATCTCTTTGCAGCACTTTAGGACTTCAGCAGGGATGCTGTCTTTTCCAGGTGCCTTGCCAAAGGCAAGGGAGTCCAGGGCCACATGAAGTTCTTCTAGGGTTGGTTCACTGTCAAGCTCCTCCAGCACAGGCAGGCACTCAATGTTGTTCAGTGCTTCTTCGGTGACTACATTTTCTCTGGAATATAGCTCAGAGTAGTGCTGCACCAAGCGTTCCATCTGCTGCGCCGGATCCTGGATGACCTCGCCTGTGGCAGACTTCAGAGAGGCCATTTTCTTCTGCATTGAACCTAGGGCCTGCTTGATACCGTCATACATCCCCTTGATGTTGCCCATGTCAGCTGCTATCTGTATCTGGGAACAGAGCTGGAGCCAGTAGTCGTTAGCACATCTCCTGGCAGTCTGCTGTGCTGGACTTTGCTGCGAGCAGCTCAGAGGACCTGCAGGTTGCGCTCACTGGGACAGGCCTTGTATGCTGCTTGAGCTCTCCTCTTTTCCTCAATGACTGGTGTCAACTCCTCAGAGTGGGCTTCAAACTAGTCTGCCATTTTGTTGGTGGTCTTGCCAAATATGGACAAGGCGTTGTTGTAAATGGCATTCTTGAAACGTTCCCATCTGTTGGATGCGTTTGCCTCGGCCGGGCCTGGAAGAGATTCCTCAAGCGATCGTGCAAATTCCTCCACTTTTCTCTGATCCCGGGTCTTGCTGGTATCAATGCGAGATCTTCCTTCCTTTTTCGTGTGGTACAGTCACTTTGTTTGCAGTTTCACTCTGCTGCACACCAGGCAGTGGTCAGTGTCGCAGGCAGCACCCTGATAGCTGCGTGTGATCTTAATGCTGGGAAGGCTGGAGCATCTGGTGAGAATCAGGTCGAGCTGGTGCCAGTGCTTTGATCTTGGGTGTCTCCAAGAGACTCTATGTTGGGGCTTCATGTTGAAGAACGTGTTGCTGACACAGAGACCGTGATGACAGCAAAACTCTAGCAGGCGTTGGCCATTTTCATTCATCTTCCCAGTGCCAAACTGACCTAAGTAAGTGGGCCACGAACTGTTATCAGCACCAACTCTAGCATTGAAATCGCCGAGGATGAACAGTGGCTCTTTTACGGGGATCCTCTTGATAGCGATGGCCAGGTCATCATAGAATTTGTCTTTGGCTTCTGCTGGAGACGAAAGAGTCGGTGCATAAGCACTGATGAGAGTGACAGGTCCTGCTGATGACTGGAGCTGCAGGGACAAAATTCTTTCACTTCCCACAGTAGGTGGGATGATGTAATCTAGCAGGGTATTTCTGACCGCAAAGCCAACGCCATGTTCCCTGGTTTCGTTTGGTGGTTTTCCCTGCCAGAAAAATGAGAAATTTCTCTCCTTGACAGATCCGGAATCTGGCAGCCTCGTCTCTTGAAGGGCGACGATGTCCATCTGCAGTCTGCTCAGCTCCATGTCGATGACAGCTGTTTTGCGGGTGTCGTCTATTTCTTGCAGGTCATCAGAGAAGCCAGGTGTCATTGTCCTAACTTTCCAGGTGCCCAGCTTTAGGACAGGAGTTTTCTGTTTTCTGTTGCCTTGTGCAGAGTTGCCGATCCGCTTTTTGGTTTTCACCCTAAACCCCATGCACCCCGTGAGGTTAACGGACCGTGGCGAGGCAACACCTTACTGACTGGGGACTGCCCAGCTTAAGGTGGGTGGTAGCTGCCCAATGAGATGCAATGATCTCTCCCACCATCAGAAGCAGCCCTTGGCGTCATGTTCTACGCCAGTCGAGCGAAGACTTATAACCGGTAAACTGCTGCTTCCTGTGTTGTGCTGACGCCATATGGCGAAGTTGGAGTGTCCTCTCCAGTGTGCAAAGCTTGGATAAAGAAGGTATGGAGGATAGGCATTAAACAATGGGTAATAAAATTTGAGCAGATTTATATATGCCGATAACAAAGGCCAACACACATTTGTTACACCAATTCCTGGGTATATTTGGGGTGATGATTCAAAAAATGGCATCTGTTTTGCCCTATCATTTCTAGTTTTGGAGACACGGCATATCCTCTTTAGTGAATGGTTCAAGCAGCTTCCTCATGAGGAAGCCTACACCATGGCTTCCTCATAAGGAAGCTGCTTGAACCATTCACTAATGAGGCTTTAGGAATTGGCACTCCAAATTCATATCAAACCACCATAAAGTTCAGAAAAAACTTTTCTGACCCTCAATTTTGTAGGCCTGTGTAATTAATGTTTTCCCTTGGAGAGTTAGCAAGCTTACTTGAGGGTGCTGAGTTCCATATGAAGTGGGAACAGGATGTGAAATTTG